>NC_091257.1:46272500-47522500 GCF_042477335.2 Ovis canadensis | reverse complement strand
CAAATGCTACAGATCATAACTTTTTTTGACAGCTTCATATTAAACATTTACTGGCACACCACTGTTCCTATATAGAAAAACCTTTGTATTATAGTAATTTCTTTGTTGTAATAGGTACAGTAGTGTTCGTATATTGACAAACATGTTACTCTATAATAAAAGTACTTGAAAGGTAACTGAGAGTAATGGTAACTGATTGGCTCGGTAATTTTGGATGAGTGTTTAGTAGTTCACAATTTTTTTCCCATGAATGTGGGAAGACTAACTGTGGAATTTTAATTGTCTAAATACGTTTTCACCTCTTGGCAAGCAACTTTCAGTCTTGAACAAGGAGGAAAAACAGGAAAAAAAAACCCCTAAAAACCTGATTTTCACTGATATAATAATTTCCTGAATAAATGATTCAGATGGTAAAGAATCCACCTGCAATGCAGGAGACCTGGGTTCAATCCCTGAGGTGGGAAGATTCCCCAGGGAAGGGAACCCACTCCAGTGTTCTGGTCTGGAGAATTCCATGGACAGAGAAGCCTGGCAGGCTAAAGTTCATGGGGTCGCAAAGAGTCAGACACGACTGAGTGACTTTCACTTTAACTAACGATTTAATGTTAGTTGAATTGTTCACTTTATAAAAAATGAACAATTTAACATTCAAACTCACTAACAAGGGAAATATTCCTTAGGATAATTTTATGATGGGTTGACCAATTAAACTGTTCCCTTTCCCCACATTTCAACTTTTAACAGTGGTATACAAAGCTTTTATAACAACTCCTTTTTCTAAAAGGAATTAACTACACTAGTGGGACTGTTTCGTGATAAATAAATATATAGAGTTTCTATGTGACAAAATCCAATATATACTTATGTTCATTCATCCATTCATTCAATGTTCAATATTTACTGATTATAAAAAGCTAATAGCACTCTAAGGTTACTGTGTAATCATACGGTGTTTTACACTTCAAATTAAAGTATTTATTGGTTGTCCAGAATCCCTAGTTACTTGATTTCTTTTGTCAAAACCTTAAATATTTCAATATCATAAACACCATAAATGGATGACCTGAAGCCATTATTTCTGTTTTAACCACTGACAGAACAGTTCTTTGAAAATAATTAACTAGAAAAATACAAGTTTTGCAGTAGTGTGTACAACTTCCCTCAGTGGAATACATCCAAAATTCTCTTAACCAACAAAGAACTTAAGAAGCAAAGTCAGACTCACAAGAATCTGATGGGTTATGGGAAACATTTCCCCCCAGTGGATTGATTTTTAACTTAAATAAAGTTTTGAAATGAATCTCAGTTACATGCTCATCTTTAGACCCTGAGCTTGGGAGAAAAAAGAAGTAATGACATGTTCCAGGAGGCTTTTAGGGCAAAAGAAAGAATTCTCCAAAAAGGAGACCAAGTTCAGAGAAGCAAACAGGAAAATACATTAAAAACAAACAAAAAACTACACAAATGGGTATCACTACAAAACAGTGGTTCCCAAACAGGGGTGATTTTGCCCTCCCCAGGAGACAACAGGCAAGGTCTGGAGATATGTTGGGTTGTCACAGCTGGAGAGGGTCTGCTACTGATGTCTAGTCAGTAGGGACCAGGCATGCTGCTAACCCTCTACAGAGGAAGGAACAGCCCTCCACAATGAAGAACTATCCAGCCCCCATGCTAGAAGTGCTAAGGCTGAGAAACTGCTAGAAAGCTAAATCATTATTGTAATCATACTAAGCTAATAAAATATTACTCAAAACAAAGGGGAAAATAAGGGAGACAGAAAACACCGACCATTTAAGTATACACTTAAAAGGTTCTCTCTCATCTAAATATGTTATTGACAGCATTTTACCTAATGCAGCCAGAATAAATACCAGTCATTATCACCTGGTGGTCCTGAGTATGGAACACTGTGCCATGCACTTGACTTGCATTATCTCGACTCCAATTCATGAAAGCCCTGTGACATCAGTGCTGTTATTAGTACAGAAAAATACTATTTATTGCATTAAGTATCCTCTAGAGGTCAGCAGTCACTTGTTTTGTTTCTATCAGTAATTGTCAGCAGTGTGACCTTGGACATTGTGACAAGAGAGTAGTGTTATGAGAGCTCTCTGGAGCTCAGCTGGATATCATTTGAACACCCTCCAAGAGCTGTGTGTTCTTAAGGATTTCAAAGTACATGAAAAGAAGGAAGGTTTTAGCAAAGGTATTTAGAGTTAGTGGAAAGGCAAACACAGATCTTAAAAGCTACAGAGCGAGAGGCAAAAATCCAACCCCATGCACACAGGAGAGAGACCAAGGGACAGATGAAGGACTTGGATCACATGAATTCTAAGAACACTTCCTTTAAGTCAGACAGAGACAGGCAAATACCCTATGATATCGCTTATACGTAGAATCTAAAAAAAAAAAAAAAGGCACAAATGAACTTATTTACAAAACAGAAATAGTCACTGATGTAGAAAACAAACATGGTTATTAAGGGGAAAAAGAGGTGAGGAAGGAATAAATTTGGGAGATTGGGATTAAAATATACACACTACTTTATATAAAACAGATAAAAAGGATCTACTGTATAGAAGAGGTAGTTTAGTGTAGTAGGTAGTTTACCTGTTCACTGTATAAACAGGTAGTTTATTTCCCAGGTAGTTTAGTGGTAAAGAATTTGCCTGCTATGCAGGAAATGCAGGTATTTCAATGCAGGAAATGTGATCCCTGGAGAAGGAACTGGCAACCCACTCCGGTATTCTTGCCTGGAAAAATCCCACGGACAGAGGAGCCTGGCAGGTTACAGACCATGGGTTGCAAAGAGTTGGACACGACTTGCTGACTAAAGAAACAACTGCAACTGTATAGCACAGGGAACTCTACTCAATACTCTGTAATAACCTAGATAGGAAAGAATCTGAAAAAGAGTAAGACATATGTATACGTATAACTGAATCACTTTGCTGTACAACAGACATAACACAACACTGTAAATCAACTATACTTCAATAATACTTAAAAAAAAAAAAGAACACTTCCCTGTCCTAACCCACAAGCTCATCCCGCCACACATACACATTTAAAGGACACTGAGAAAGCGACCTTGAGAAAGTTACATGTATTTCATTGTAATTGTTGAGAAGGATCCATTTAGAGTCTGGGCCAATATTTCTGGTCATTATATAATCTTAACTGGTTGAAATGGGATGACATAAATTATTTTCTTGGTAGGTAAGTCTAGGAAAACTTAAGATGGGAATCATTTCACTGGCTGAACAGATATAATTACTATTTTGTTGCAAAGGAGGTTGTGCATCTTTCATATTGTACATATTTTTAAAGTTTAAGACAATTTGGCTCAGTGCAAAGAGATGAGCCTTTCCATTCCAAATTAAAATATACGACTATAATCGATTTAGACATGGGATTCTGAGTTGAAAATTTATTCATTTTATGAATGTACTAAACATTTAAGAGATTTTAAATTGCACCATATTTATAATTTTAATTTATTTCATGAGATTTTCTTAGAAAGTTTGTGGCAGACTGTTGGGTGGCAGACTATTGGGAGC
This sequence comes from Ovis canadensis, assembly GCF_042477335.2. NCBI lineage: Eukaryota > Metazoa > Chordata > Mammalia > Artiodactyla > Bovidae > Ovis > Ovis canadensis. The sequence continues at coordinate 47,518,940 of NC_091257.1, read as the reverse complement.
CAGTGTGAGGAACTCCGCCCTTGGCAAAGGTCATGAGGAAGGAAGCCTGGCATACGCAAAGGCGTGATCAAGCCTCAGGAAACCCCCTGTTCCCGAGCATCTACCCCCAAAACCAGAGTACTTTACGGGGAGCTCTCCCCCATAACCATTTCTCTCAGAGAAGGAGTTAACTTGCAGCTCCAGTTAATAAAAATTCCTGGGCGTGACAAGAGTGTTTCAATTTACGAACTCTGAAGGTTCTGTGGCCTGCATGATGAGGCTCGTCCAGCGGCATGTGATTGTTTACAGCCTCCCAACTGTGAGAGGCACGGGATGTTTTAAAACTTTCTAAATACAGACTCTTTTGAGAAGTTAGAAGATCATTAGTATAGTATTAGTGGGTTGATTAGAAATTATATTGGTGAAGGGTTTTTTCATTTGTCGTGCCAATAATTACTGCTAATTCCCTGCCCTGGGTGTGACAAGGATGTCTCAGGTCAAACCTCTCTGCTGACAGACTAGCTTGTGTGACAACCTCTCAACCATAAACAGCACAGAGAGTTTGGAGTATTAGCGTAGGGCTTTTTTCATTGATGAGTCAATGATTGCCATCAGGCCTCCATATCCTTAGGCACCTGGGAATATACTAATCAATGTATTTGGAATATAGAAAAGGAAATATAGTAGTTTTTTGATGTTAGCAATACTAGACTTTTTGAGTCAATGAATTTTCTCTTGTTATAGATCACTGTACTTTGTTATAAATCACTATAAATCACTATGCTATGTAAAAATGTAACTTTATCACTATCTTAAGACAAAATAGATCATAAGGGGAACATTGGTGAAGGGTTTACATTTGTTGAGCCAATATTTGCTGCTAAATCTCCATATTCTTGCCCTTATAATGAATATAACTAGCATATAGGAGAAATAAGTATTAACCTTTAAGATTAATCATGTTAAACCTTAGGTTAAGTAAATTCCTTTCTTGATTATAACTCACTACACCCTCACCCTATAGGAATGCAACTTTATTTGGAGGGTGGTGCCTGATTTAAGAAAAAATCACCCCTGGAAAAATAAGTTTTCTGGTTAACTGACCGGTATCAGAAAGGGCCATAAAATGTCAGCAGACCTCATGGCTAGAAGATGATGTAAAAACCCATAAGACCTTTGTATAATTTTATATGAAGCACCTGATTGTGACAAGGGTCAGGTCTGCTGAACCCCGCATGACTCTGTTTTCATCCCTATGTATAACAAAAAGGTATATAAACAAACCTGAAAAATAAACAAATCGGATCAGTTTCTGGAAAGACTGATTCCCCCGAGTCGTTTCTTTCTCGCTCCCCATTTTCCTGGCTGAATTCCCATCCGGTACGAGGGTACGCACCAAGCCTACTAACTTTGCCAGTGCTTTTAAGATCGGACTGGGGAGGCCTCAGTGCCTCCTCTCCTTCAGGAGAACGGAAAGACGCCTGTGGCCTATGTAGGTGGTGATTAGTATTCCACGTAAACCAGTTATTCAGCCTCTTTTTCTCCATTAACTTTCCTACTACACTATCTGTTTCTAATCTCCCTCTATATCTGTAATTAAATAAGTTTTTTCCAGGACACTGATTCTGTCCCCACCTTCGAATTACCCTGGATCCACCGGAGCTGGACCCCGGCAGCAGACAATTTACATGCTTTAAAAAGACAAGGGGTATTATATATATAAATGCATTTTAAAAGGTGTTGAGACTGAAGCACTTTAAGGGAAATACTGACATCCAAAAGCATGGAAAGGCTCTACTATGAGGGAAGAAAAAACAGGTCTTCCCAGGAGTGAACTACGCTAAGTGCTCCATCCTCAAGAGTTAAAGTCTTCCTAACTTGGCTGACTGTGGGGTTCCTCTCTGGTGGTTCCCTGATTACATACCCTACAGGGAAGCTTGACTGCCACTGAGACCTATCCATCTTTGCAGAACCCCAGCTGGCCCTGCAATTCAGAGATGATGGGCCTACTGGAGAAACAAAACTGAAAAATTACAGACAGACCTTAGAGATATTACAGGTTTGGTTCCAGACCACTGCAATAAAGCAAATATCACAATAAAGCAAGTCACACGAATTGGCTTCCCAGTGCACACAAAAGTTATGTTTACACTCTACTATAGTCTATTAACTGGGAAACAGCATGATGTCTGAAAAAAAAATCAATGTACAAAATTTAAAAATACAAAACAAAAAATCAGTTGCCATAGTAACACTAAAGATCACTGATCCACAGAACAACAAAGCACATACAATAAAAATGAAAAATTTGGAAGTACTGCAAGAATTACCAAAATGGGACACAGAGACATGACGTGAGCAAATGGGGTTGGGAAAATGGCACCGATATATTTGCTGGATGCGGGGTTGCCAGAAATCTTCAACTCGGTAAAAAAACAAAAACAAAAACATGGCATCTGAGAACCACAATATAGTGAGATGCAATAAAATGAGGTCTGCCTGTAGGTAAGGTCATGCCACCTGCCTATATGAACCAGTGGAAGCAACCACTCATAAATATGAATGAATGAATAAGGAAAACCAGATGTGAAATATAAGGAAAAATACAGGCTAAAAGACAAGATGCAAAATAAAGAGAAAAACTGAGTCTTGAGGAAACATAAGCAAAGAACAAACAGATTTAAATAAAACAGAAATTCCAAATTAGTTATCTTCAGAGTCAAGAGATGATTGCATTTATAAGAACAACAAACTATTAAAAAGTGTCAATGAGGCAATAAGAATATCCTTGGAAATTAAAATATACTTGCCAGCATACAAAAATTCAATGGTGAGGATAATTGATAAAATGGATGTGTTTGAAGACCAAAGTGGAGGTATATAAACAACCATAAAAAGTGATAGAAAATACGGAGGAGGTTAATATGGGTCGCTCCTGGTGTTTCAACGTTTATCTTTTAAGAGAATGAAGAAAATATAAGAAACATAGATGTATTTAGATTGAAATCTCCACCCAGTGCTCAACAGGATGATTGTGAAAAAGATTCGAGCCTAGACTTGTCCTGATGATAACTTGAAAGTCAAGAATAAAGGTAAAATATGAAATGCTCCCAGAGAGGGAAAATAAAAGAATCAGGTTACTATAGGTTTCTTATCAGCAACCCTGCTTCCCTGAAGACAAACAGTGAAAAAATGTTCTGAGGGGAAAATACATTTTGAAATTAGAATTTCATATCAAGATAAATGATTAATCAAGTATAAGATCAAGAGGAAGAAAATTTGAAAGTACACATATACACTATAAGTATATGTAATTAATGTGCATATATAAATATACATTTATATATGAATATAAACAAACTTCTAGTTTTCAAAGGTTTTCCAGCAAAACAACACAAAAAAGTCCAAGAACAGGGATCTCCTGTGACGTTAACCACATGATCAGCTGAATGGAACTAAGTAGAGGAAACTTGAAAGAAAATAAGAGAATGGCTGGAAGATAAGGCAGCTTTTACCAACATTAGATTAAATTTCCTTCTCCATGGATCCCATATGTAAATGATATTCTCATAATCATGATCTTGTAAGTACTATTAGTTTTCAACTAAAAAAATCATATTATAGAATGGCGCTAAAGGCTTAATTCCTGTTACAAAACAGAGTGTAATTCAATAAAATAACTATCAAAACCTGGAAGTTATGATAAGTAAGAGGTCATATGTTTCAAATTCCTCTTCTTTCAAAGTGTCTGGAGTTGGTAAATTACTAGATGAGGGAGAAATTTTAACATTTAAATCTAGTAAAAAAAAATAAAACATAAGCTTATAAAAAAATAAATCTATACTAGTATTTACTATATGAATTAAAATTTATAAACACCCTTAACAGTGGTTTTCCCTGAGGAGTAAAATTGAGGGAGGAATTGTGGGGTGAAGGGAGACATTTACTTTTCAATTCATATCATTTTGGTTTATTTTGACATTCCCCTCCACAGCATTCACTGTGGCCAGAATTAAAAAAAAAAAAAAAAGAGGTAAGAAAAAATATATATAGTGTAAGAACATAAAAAGTTGAGGGAAAAACTCTCAGAAAAAGATCACTGGAAAAATAACCTACATATTTTATATAGCTAATCTTAAAAAAAAGTGTTCGATGGCATGTTTTTCTTGGCTCACAGAGTAAAAACCTAATCATTACCATGAAAGTTGACTTCATTTGAGAGAGGGTAAAAAAATGTTTAGGAACTATAAAATCCAACCATAACTGACAAATTCTAGAATTTCCAAGACTGAGCTTTAAAACATATTTCTGAAAATCCAACAGGAAAAAAGAAAGAGCTGTACTACTCCAAGTTTAGAAGAAACTGTCTGACAATAAAGCAGATACTAGAAACTTATAACTTAGTATTCTACAAATAGGCTTGGGTGAGTCACACTGCCCTCATTTTGGAATATTAACAGAATCATGCATCAAATTCTAGCTTCCTGGAGCAAATGTTCATGTGTGGTCAAATGGTACCTTATCAAGAGAGGCCTTCTCTGACTACGCTTAGGAGAAATCCATCCTAGACCCCCTGTCATCATCTTTAATCTTCTTACCCTGTTTCTTCTGTCTTTACCACCTGCCTATTTATTTGTGTGTTTCTCTCATGCCTTTCCCAGCCCCCAGCAGAATGTAAGCTCCTTGAGAGCCACAACTTGGTCACATACTCCCCAGGACCCATTGCAGGTACTCAGTAGTCATTAGGTAGATGAAGAGAATAAATATTCTTACAATACTGGGTTGGCCAAAAACTTCGTTTGGATTTTTCCATTGCATATTACAGAAAAACCTGAACAAACTTTTTGGCTAACCCACTATTTCTTCATATAACAACTGATCTCAGAGATACTGTTCTGTTTTGTTTATCTCAAACTGGCAAATGGCATGTTCATTTTAGATTACTTCTCTAGCTGGATTCTAATTGTCTAATCAATAATCCATTTGTTACACGCATGATTAAAAACAGATGCCTGCTTCATTCTCAGTAGACTCTCAGGACATCCATTCTGAAACAAATAGAAATTCCTGCATCAAATAAAACCAACAGCTTCTTAAGGATCTACCATGTTCAAGGCCTTGGATGAGTGAAGAGAAACCCATGTGGTTCTGATCCAGAACCACCAGTCTTCCAATTCTAGGGGAAAACAACTTCTTAGTCACCTTCTATCTTCAATGTTAAAATTCTTGGCAGCTGGTATTAATGTAACTGCTGGGGATGTTTTGACATTTTCTGTTTCTGAATATTCCTCTATTTTCCCTCTTTTTAGAAAATCCAGGACTCACTCTCATTTCTCCCTTTTATTTGTAAAAAGTATAAAAGACTTATAGCCCAGAAAGTTACCATCTAATATTACAAAATTTGGGGACCATGTCAGACAAGAGTTTTCCTTTAATCCTGAAAACGCTAGTTTTAGTGGGAAAAAAAGTGGTTGACAATGAGAGGGAAAATACAACCCTATCACTTACAGGGTATCAACTTTAAAACTAAAGAAAGGTAGTTTTGAGATACTTCCAAACCAAATCAGAATTGGAGTAAGCTCATGTTCAAATATTACTCTTGTGTTAAAATGACATTTTGGAAAGTGGTTCATTTTCTGGCTGACATGAGCAAACACATCTGTGAGCTGATGACATTTCATACAAAAGGGACAACTTGTTCACCAAAAAAGCTGTCAAGTCATACCCATGGCTCATTTTGCCAAGAGCCAGAGGTGTCCAACATACTGTCTGCCTTCTGTAACTTCACTGGCTCTTGTACTTGGCACGTTTGGGTTTGTTTTTGGGAGGCTGGTATGTATCCAACTCATGTGCATTATGACCCCAACAAACAGATCCCATGAGCTGTTGAAAGTGACCTTGGGACAAAACTCAACGGTTACCCAAGGAATTCCTGTGGCTGCCTCTACAGAGTTGCAGTTTTAAAATGCATTTCCCATTTCATAATGATCCTGCAAGGAATGTGAAAATCTAAAATGTTGCAGTATGGCAAATATTTTCCGGGGAGCTAATGTTTGAATTAATCATATTTCTTTTATTATAACTGATTTGGACATTTTTATCTTTTATGTTTTTATCAAGAGACAGGTGCTTTATTGCCACTTCCCCAACACTGCCCACTCCTTGGTGACCTTACATCTTTTTAAATGCACAACATCAAATTATGTGATCCCCCTTTTCCACCTCTGTTGCTGCCTTTTAATTTGTGTAACATCTACTTACTGGTCATGTCTGTTGGGAACCACTGCTGTCCTAGGTAGGAACTAGTATTATATTCAAGTGGTGAAACAAATAAATGAAATATAATCTTTGTCTCCAGTTTAAGAGAGGAGGGATATCAAAAACAAACAGCTCAAACACAACTGCAATTAAGACAAGCGTCATGAAATAAAAGTACGATGTCCATTTACTGATCTTGGAGGCATTTCTCCAGGTTCTTCAAACACTATTTTACCTCACCTTATTGACATGTCAGTAAGACATGTCAACTCAAATTTCACAGCATTAACCACACACGCAAATTTCACACATTTGTGTACATGGTCTGCGTCTCTTTATAGTCTTAATTCTTTCAAAGGTTAACCCCAGACCTCTGTATTTGGTTTCATTGTCTTCCACTTGCTCCAGAAACATGTTCTCTGGCTACAGATACACCCACATTTCCCTCAATTTACTTCCTTTCCAATGACTGTGGTTCACTTCCTCCTTCCGGACAATGTGGGGTGTATTTTGCTTGTTTCTAGCCTTTATCACCCACACATTCTTTGTAAATCATTGCTTTTTTTCTGGACTGTCACTAACTCCTTTGAAGTTCCTCTTCAAAGGTCACCAATGATCAGCAACACCGTTTTTTTTTCTTCTCTGCGTGGCATGTGGGATCTTCGATCCCAACCAGGGATTGAACTTGTGCCTCCTGCATTGGAAGTGCAGAGTCTTAACCTCTAGACCACCAGGGAAGCCCCACCAATGCCCTTGAGACTAAAGTCATTTTGATCCCAGTGTACACCTCTCTTCTTCCTCCTGAAAACTCTCCATCCTTAGACAGTATGGTGTCAAAGAAGATGCTGTTTCTTGTCTTACCTCCCAGAGAGCACCTCGTGTTTATTTGCAGCCTCTTAACATGTAAGAATGCCCTAGGAATCCCCCCCCCCAACCCTCTTCTCTCCTTGCACTGGGCATAATGAATGGCAAACATGAGCATATTCTGGCTTGACACGTTGGGGTTGTTAGTTCTTAGCGATGTCAACACGTTCACATTAGGAGATGTTACATAAAACCTGGAATTTCAGTTTGTCTTGACCAATCATAATTCATAACAACCATGAAATAATGATACAAGAAAGAATGTCAAGTAGATATAAAAGACTACTTGACTGCTAAGTAAGAATGAAAGGCCTGCTTCCCCTGTTACATGGGAACCAAAAGGTAGGTTGACTGAAGGTGTTGAGGATTTATGCTGATTCCCACCCATATTATAAGTTCATTCTATCAGTGTCAGACTTTTTCACATCTTCACTTCAGTCATCACAGTTATTTGCTTTATTGTATTCTCCAATATTTTTTCAAAAAGGGTTTGATTCAGAATCCTTTCATTTATTTTTCCTCAGAATATTGAATTTTGAAAATCTGAGCTATGAAATAAAAGAGATAATAAAACAATAGATAATATGACTTTTATTTTTTCCATTTTTAAAGGGTTTATTGAATTTGTTACAACACTCTTTCTGTTTTATGTTTTGTTTTCTTTTTTTTTTTGCCCACAAGACATGTGCAATCTTAGTTCCCCAATGAGGGATCGAACCTTGGTTCCCTGCACTGGAAGGTGAAGTCTTAACTACTAGACTACCAGGGAAGTCCCAATAATATGAGTTTCAAACTCCTAATTCTTTCCCAGTCACACAATCTATTTAGTCCATGAAGTAGATGATATACAACCCAAACACAATTCTTTATTCTCAATCTTAGAGATGATAAATTCTTAGTTTTAGAGGTGATAGAGTCTCCCTGGGGGGAAAATATAAGAAGAAAGTAGATAAAGATGGAAAGGTATAAAAATTTCCATAAGAAAAGTCATCTGAATTATTCTCTTTTACTCCCTTATATTAGGTTAAAAAATAAACCTTTGGCCATAATTAATCCTAAACCTCTATTTCCTGATGTTGATGCTTCAATTTCCATTACATCTGATTCCAAGAATAATGTATATATTTCTATGCAGAGGAAATAAAAAGTGAGAGTGAAAAGTACATCTGACCTACAAGGAAAAAAACTACCTCCGTTTTAAAGAAGGAATAGCAGAGACAGATTTCTCCTTTGTATGTATCAAACATTAACTAATAGACCATGATTTTAGAACTCCTAATAGCATTGAGCTTTCATCCTGAAAGATGTACTTATGTTTGGAAAATAACAATCCACACAGCACACATGGAGGATGTATTTTCTGTCCAACGGAAGCATAAATCAAGGTTTTGTGAGCTGCATTTGATTTCTTCCTTCGGTGCTTTGCTAGCCCACTAAGCCTGGTTGCCAGGCAACCATGGCAGCTTTGCTGAATATAGATATTAACAGGTTTAGGTTACACTGAAAAACATGGAGTGAAAATGAGCACAGACTTATCCTTCACCTGGAAATTTGGGGGAAAAGCCATCTTTTCAACTCAATATTTGAAATGAATTTATGTATTATCTTTGGTTACACTCCATTCTCTGAGATGGTCAGGGGAGTTCAATTCCTCATTGGAGGGAATGCATTTTTGCCTATTGTCTATTTTTTTGTTTTTTATTTTTAAGGTTACTACAGAATATTTTTTCCATTGAAGTATGACTGCTTTACAGTGTTATGTTGGTTTCTGCTGTACAGAAACGTGAATCAGCTATAGTATACATATATCCCCTCCCTCCCACCAGCACCCCCATCCCAGCCCTCTACATCACCACAGAGCACCAAGCTGAGCTTCCTGTGATATACAGTGGCTTCCCACTGACTACTTTACACATGGTAGTATATATATATATGTGTGTGTGTGTGTGTGTGTGTGTGTGTATATATATAAAATCAGTCCTAACCCCCAGTTCACCTTACCGTCCCTGCATGCCCACGTCTGTTTCTCTACATCTGTGTCTCTATTCCTGCCCTGCAAATAGGTTCATCTGTACCATTTTTCTAGTTTCCACACATATACATTAATATATGATATTTACTTTTCCCTTTCTGACCCACTTCACTCTGTATGACAGACTCTAATTCCCTGGTTCACTGCCATCATGACTTGAAACTGTGTTTTAAAACACTGGTGGTTTTTCTCAAAAGTGAATGGATTATAGTCTCATTTTCATAAAATAGGAACATGTTTGTGATGTTTTATAGTGTCAAGACTCTCTCTCTCAGAGATATCTGGAACCATCTGAGGCAAACAGGATAGAGACCTCTCCCCTGTGGATCAGACTAGAAACACTGTCTTCATGAAGATAAATGACTAGTGCCCCCGAGGTCAAGGGCAGAGCTGGAATGGCACCCAGATGTTGAGCCTGTCTCAAGAAGCAGTCCTCTGACACAGCTCTCTACAGTATTTTTACAGGATGATTGAGAAAGTGGCAGAAAATGAAGACACTTGTGTGAACTGTCAACAGTTTCTGAGGCTTCAGGTCTGGCTCTTAGGGAGAGAGGCAAGTGTGTCATCTGAGACAGGTGGCACTGAAGTGTGTTTGTTCTTGATTTTTTTCCCCTCCTTCTCTCAAATATTTTCACATCCTTGTATTTTCTGCCTGTCCTCCCTCACAGCCTTTAGGGAAAAACAAAAATAAGCTCTGTCTGTTCCCTCATCTCCGGAAGTGGCAGCAGCAGCCAGCGAGGTGCTAAGCTGACTTCCTTTACTATGACTCTGCCATGGGACCAAGGGTGCGAGAGGGACCCTGTGAAGTTTCAAAGTTTGAAGGACGCCTGTTCACAGGTGTGGACCTATAACACAGCTGATGCAGAGAGCAGACTGCATCTGTGAGGCCAGACTGCAGGAGGCTGCAATCCACCTGCCAGTCTAAAAAGCCTGCACACACCTGGTTCACATTTAAAATGTTGCTTACATTTGAAAAATATGTGCTTTCTGTGCTTTCCACTATGGAAAATAGTATGGAGGTTCCTCAAAAAACTAAAAATAAAATTACCGTATGATCCAACAATCCTACTCCTGGGGCATCAGTTCAGTTCAGCTGCTCAGTCGTGTCCGGCTCTTTGCGACCCCATGAATCGCAGCACGCCAGGCCTCCCTGTCCATCACCAACTCCAGGAGTTCACTCAAACTCACATCCATCGAGTCGGTGATGCCATCCAGCCATCTCATCCTCTGTTGTCTCCTTCTCCTCCTGCCCACAATCCCTCCCAGCATCAGAATCTTTTCCAATGAGTCAACTCTTCACATGAGGTGGCCAACGTGTTTCAGCTTTAGCATCATTCCTTCCAAAGAAATCCCACGGCTGATCTCCTTTAGAGTGGACTGGTTGGATCTCCTTGCAGTCCAAGGGACTCTCAGGAGTCTTCTCCAACACCACAGTTCAAAAGCATCAATTCTTCGGCCCTCAGCTTTCTTCACAGTCCAACTCTCACATCCATCCATGACCACTGGAAAAACCATAGCCTTGACTAGACGGACCTTTGTGGGCAAATTAATGTCTCTGCTTTTCAATATGCTATCTAGGTTGGTCATAACTTTCCTTCCAAGGAGTAGGCGTCTTTTAATTTCATGGCTTCAATCACCATCTGCAGTGATTCTGGAGCCCAAAGACATAAAGTCTGACACTGTTTCCCCATCTATTTCCCATGAAGTGATGGGACCAGATGCCATGATCTTCGTCATCTGAATGTTGAGCTTTAAGCGAACTTTTTCACTCTTCTCTTTCACTTTCATCAAGAGGCTTTTCAGTTCCTCTTCACTTTCTGTCATAAGGGTGGTGTCATCTGCATATCTGAGGTTATTGATATATCTCCTGGCAATCTTGATTCCAGCTTGTGCTTCTTCCAGTCCAGCGTTTCTCATGATGTACTCTGCATATAGGTTAAATAAGCAGGGTGACAATATACAGCCTTGACGTACTCCTTTTCCTATTTGGAACCAGTCTGTTGTTCCATGTCCAGTTCTAACTGTTGCTTCCTGACCTGCATAAAGGTTTCTCAAGAGGCAGGTCAGGTGGTCTGGTATTCCCATCTCTTTCAGAATTTTCCACAGTTTATTGTGATCCACACAGTCAAAGGCTTTGGCATAGTCAAGAAAGCAGAAATAGATGTTTTTCTGGAACTCTCTTGCTTTTTCCATGATCCAGCGGATGTTGGCAATTTGATCTCTGGTTCCTCTGCCTTTTCTAAAACCAGCTTGAATATCTGGAAGTTCACGGTTCATATATTGCTGAAGCCTGGCTTGCAGAATTTTGAGCATTACTTTGCTAGCATGTGAAATGAGTGCAATTGTGTGGTAGTTTGAGCATTCTTTGGCATTGCCTTTTTTGGGGATTGTAATGAAAACTGACCTTTTCCAGTCCTGTGGCCACTGCTGAGTTTTCCACATTTGCTGGCATATTGAGTGCAGCACTTTCACAGCATCATCTTTCAGGATTTCAAAGAGCTCAACTGGAATTCCATCACCTCCACTAGCTTTGTTTGTAGTGATGCTTAACTAAAATTCAAAAAGATACAGCCCTATGTTCACAGCATCACTTCTTACAATAGCCAGGAAATGGAAATAATTTAACTGTCCATCAACAGATGTATGGATAAACAAGAAGATGTGGTATGTATACACTCAAAGAACAAAATCATGCCATGTGCAGCAACATGATGGAACTAATGATTATTATACTAAGTAAAGTAAGTCAAAAAGAACAAACACGATATGACATCACTTACATGTGGAATCTAAAATGTCGCAAAGGAACTTGTCTATGAAACAGAAACAGACTCACAGACATAAAGGACTGGCTCATGGTTGCCAAGGTGGAGGGGATCAGAGGAGAGAAGAACTGGGAGTTTGGGGTGAGCAGATGTTAACTACAGTGAAGTCCTACTGTATAGCACAGAGGACTACATTCAATATCCTGTGATAAACCATAATAGAAAAGAATATTCTAAAAATAACAATGAATTTGCTGTACAGCAGAAATTAACACAACATTGTAAATCAACTTTACTTTAAAAAAATAAATAAAAATGTGTGCTTTCATTGCGGCTGCTTCTGGTTACGTGGAGCAAGCAGCTAGGAAGATCGCTGTGGTAACAAAAGCCCCAGCAAACTGCTCAGACCAATTAGGGATCACTGTGACAATATCTCAGACCTCTAACTCCATTCTGATTCCTCTTGTGTCAAGTGGGGATGCCTGATACTGGTGATTTGGGGGAATCTATGTCAAGGCGATCTCTTCCCTCTGCTTTGATAGGTTGGGAGTATTTTTATTCCCTGTCTGTTTTTGTGGCCACATTCACTTAAATAGAGCATAATTTGGGTTCTTTTCTTGGGCCTGGGGAAGGGCAAGATATTCACATCTTTTCTCAGCAATAGACCAAGGCTCAGTAAATCCACAGCGCGGAGCTTGATTCACCAGAGGAAGAGAAGGACGAAGTTTGTCGCCCACCTTTGGCTGCTTCCCTTCACAGGAGTAGAGGGAAGCCAGCTCATTTCAGTCTCCTGATGTGACTTGGGAAGTTCATAAAGATCATCTACGTAAGAGCTAAAAACGAGCAAACTGTGCCGAGATAAAAATACCAAACCTCCCTGGTGAGGTGAATACTGATATGTTTGCACTCCTGAACTCATGAGCCTCCTTTTATGAAAGGCATGGGACCTTCCCCTGCATGTTGAGAGTCTCTATCTAACTTTTGATTTTTTTTTTTTGGTAGGATGAAATTGAAATAGTGCTCTTTCCTCACTTTTCATCTCATTTTCTTGGATTAGCCTTAGTCCTTAGGTGAAGTCCCTTTCTTCTTTCCTCCCCAGAAAGGAGGGAAGAAATTTCTTTCTGAATAACCTCTTAATTTTTCTCCAGAAGTCCTCATATCATTGCTGATGATAAAAACGTAGAAATTTCACCTGCGTTTCAACCATGTCAATTATTAATGACATAATGAACACCTAGAATTTTGAACTTTATTATAGTATGTTCTGCCAGTATGAATGACATAAATGCAAACTTCCCTTACACAAGACTGAGGGTAATTCTAATGATCTCTTTTACTTTGCATGACCTTTGCCAACAAGACTTGGTTTGGAACTTGGCTCAGAAGTAGCAGCAATGAGATTTCAGGGGTTTGGGAGTCAACTCAGAGGCACACGGGTGTGAATACTTCAAGTGTGCTCAGAAAAGTTGAGGAAGAAGAAGCAGTGGCAGGGAACCAGGCTAGAAACTTACATGGAGATTGGACTAGACTTGACATTCTCCAAGGTCAGGCTAAGAAGTCTAGATTGGCACCTGAGGGAATTTCATGTAGCACGGCCAAGTAAAACCCTTGCCTAACTGCTCTTTCTTATGACACGACCCATTTCCTCCATGTATATGCCTTGCATTCTTAAGACTGATCCTCATACCACATGAGGTAAGTATACAGATCCTCATTTTGCAAGTAAAGAAAGTGATTCCTGAAGAAGTTAATTCACCTGCCTGAAGACACAGGGCTGATGCCCTTCCTGTCTGACATGCTCTTAGTCTGTCTATCTATCTGCATTTCCCTACTCACACTGACCTTCAAGCTTGCACTTTCCCAGTCCTTCTCCTGACCCGCCTCCACCTTCATCATTCATTCATACTCTGTTGTAACAGTGAGAGCGGTCATGTAATTCGTTGGCCAAACCAGAACACTTCTGAGGATGAAAGGCACTATTAATAATTGTGGGCCAACAGGTCTAATATGGGACTTCCCGGTCACCCTAGGGTGAATGAATCCTTGAAACAGGATTAGCATTTATTTAGTAACTTAATTTGAAATCACTCACACTGGGACCTCTCCAGCTTTTTCTCTAAGAGTAGCATCCTTGACTTGTCTCCATCGAATTTCTCCAAGGGTCCTCCAAACCCCACACAGCAGTTTCCTCAGGGCAGAAGTAACCACTCCATCCTCATCATGTCCATGTACCTTCTATCTAAATATAAGGAGGAGTCCCACAAAACAGTGGGACTGCAAGGGCATGTTTTCCCTGAAATGCTTGCTGATCAAGGTGGCTACTGCTCGCAGAGGCTGTTATTCCTAGCCAGTTTGCACAAAGGTCAAGACACTCAGAACAAAATCTCCCTACGGGGCACCAACTCAGATCCCTGTGAACAGATTGGGCTTTGGTAACTCACTGCAAATTATGTCACCTCTTGATTTTAGGGAACCATTCCCCACTGGTCATCTCATTCTTAGGCCCTCAAAGCCACTGAAGGTGAATGAGGATACAGACTGACTTCTTCTCCCTGAAATGTCACACTTCTTATTCAGTCTGGATGTAGCATTCTCATTTAGATTTTGCATTATATCTTTCACGTAGGTGATTGTGTACACTCTGTTTTTTAACCTTCACCCAGATAGAAAAAGGGGAAGGGACTTCCCTCGTGGTCCCGTGGTTAAGACTTTGCCTTCTAACATAGGGGGCCTAGGTTTGATGCCTGGTTGGGGAGCTAAGATTCCACATGCCTCTTGGCCAAAAAACCAAAACATAAAACAGAAGCAATATTGTAACAAATTCAATAAAGACTTTAAAAATGGCCCACTTTAAAAAGAAAAAGAGGGACGATTTCAGCAAAAATACTTAGTTGACTTGTGGATAATTATTTGATTTTCCTCATCCTTCCTGATCCACGTTCTGTTGGCCTTCAGTCATGATCTTCAGACTCAGGAATACTCAGGCAGATACGCTACCCCAAGGGGAAACACGTTTGGAGCCAGGGAGAACCCCTGCATGCGAGGATAGTGCACTGAACTGGAAATGGAGCTGAACCTTTCCCTCACTCCCAGACTGTCTCCAGAAGGACCGGGGATGTCCTCCCAGCAAATGCGAAGAGAAAGTTTCACCAGTTGGAAGTTCACTTTGTCTATACCTAAGGCTCAATCAGTTCAGTTCAGTTCAGTCGCTCAGTCATGTCCAACTCTTTGCGACCCCATGATTCGCAGCACGCCAGGCCTCCCTGTCCATCACCATCTCCTGGAGTTCACTCGGACTCATGTCCATCGAGTCCATCCAGCCATCTCATCCTCGGTCGTCCCCTTCTCCTCCTGCCCCTAATCCCTCCCAGCATCAGAGTCTTTTCCAATGAGTCAACTCTTGGGGTATTGTCTATACCCACGGGGAAAGAAGCCAGAGGAACAAGCAGGAGCGTCTTTGGCTCATCCAACCCCTGATTCCAGACTTCTCAGTTGTCTTCTTTGTGAAAGGAGTCAGTTGAGTTCAGAAATGTTTAACTCTAGCTGTGGATGGTGAGGAATCTGTAAAGGATTTGATCTGACAGAGAACTGATGAAGATCTGGGTTTAGGGGCACTTGTTGACTAGGAGAAGTGTTTGGAATGGATTAGAGAAGGGAAACTTTGGAAGTTAGCCCTCAATATGAAGACTGCTACAGGTAAGGGTCTAGCAGAGACAAGACAAGAAATCCCTAGAGCTTCTCTGGTGGTCCAGTGGCTAAGACTCTGTGCTCCCAGTGAAGGGGGCCCAGGTTCAATTCCTGATCAGGAAACTATTAATAGATCCTATATACTACAACTAAGAGTTCACATGTGGTAACTAAAGATCCTGCATGCCACAACTAGAAGCTGGTGCAGCCAAATAAATAAATACTAAAAAAGAAATCCCTGAATTAGTGCTGTACCAGTGGGACTGGCAAGGAAGGGACAGAGGAAAGAAGCAAACTGGAATTGAACACATTATTTGTAAGAGTTAGCACTATGATTAGCACTTATACACATAATTTTAAAAATAGTCCTATGGAAAAAGCTTTATTTTCTCCATTTCAGAGATGAATACACTAAACCTCGGTGGTTATAACTTGTCCAAGATCTCACAGTTAGTGTGAGAACTAGATTCAAACTCAGAATGTCTCTGAAGTCTATATTTTCTCCATTTTTGGTATACTGTCAACAAGGCTTCAGATGTTGGTGCATGAGAGAATATGATGTCATCAGAAACAGAAATATACACACACACACCATAGAATGTTGCTCAGCCATGAAACAGAATGAAGTAATTATTTGCAGCAACATGGTTGGACCTAGAGATTATCATATTAAGTAAGCCAGAGAAAGTATTAGAATTTCAGCTTTAGCATCAGTCCTTCCAATGAAGGATTTTCTTTTGTAGATTGGTTCATTTGCTCATTTGTTGCATTTTACACATATATGTCTAAATAATGTGATTATTGTCTAAATAATATATGATAGAAATTATATATGATAGAAATTATATCTAAATAGTATGTATAATTATAAAAGATATAATTATATATAAATTATATATAAATTATATATCATGTCTAAATAATATGAGAGAAATTATATGTCTAAATAATATGATATCTGTCTTTGTCTGGCTTACTTCACTTAGTATTAGAATCTCTAGGTCCAACAATGTTGCTGCAAATATTTCGTTCTTTTTCACGGCTGAGTAATGTGTGTGTGTGTGTGTGTGTGTGTATTTCTCATTTCTGTTCCTGATGATATGTAGAGTCAACTCATTGGAAAGACCTTCATACTGGGACAGATTGATGGCAGGAGGAGAAGAGGGTGACAGAGGATGAGATGGTCGGATGGCATCACCGACTCAATGGACATAAGTTTGAACAAGCTCCAGGAGATAGTGAAGGACAGGGAAGCCTGGAGTGCTGCAGTCCATGGAGTTGCAAAGAGTCAGATATGACTGAGTGGCTGAACTGAACAAAAGAAAAACAGACTCACAGACATAGAGAAAGACTTGTGGTTGCCAAGAGGGAGGGGCAGGGGATGGAAAGATGGAGAGTTTGGGATTAGCAGATGCAAACTACAGGGAACTACATTCAATATCCTGAGACAAACCATAATGGGAAAAGAATCGGAAAATAATACATATGTGTAACTGAGTCATCTTGCTAAATAGCAGAAAGTAACACAGCATTATGAATCAATTATATTAAAAAAATATGAATCAGGAAAGCAGGGGAAAGGCTTAGTTTGGAGACAGTAAATGACAATTTGCTCCCTTTAAACATATGAGAGCTCTCTAAGTTAGAGAACTATGGTTATCTTTAAAATATGATTATTTTTAATGTTAAAAACATAATTAACAGTAGCAGGCTTCATAAGATACGTACCTTTTAGTGCTCCATGACTCACTCTATAAAGTAACGTACATCAGTATTTACCAAGCCCAGAAAGAGTCCTTTTATTGAGTTAAAAAAAAAAAAAACAAACACAAATACTCATTGGAAAAAGAAATATCTGTCTTCACATATGAATTTCTGGAAGAATCTTAACAGCTGTGAGCAAAAGTAAACAATGTATCTGATCAAATACCCTGTCACCAGACACCCTGATTTCCTATCAATTGTGAGTGAAGTTGAAAAAATTAAAATCTTCGCAAGTATTAGAAACAAGTTTAGTAAATCCTCCAACATACCTCAACAAGGAAAGAGAGGAGAGCAAATAAGAGGGAAATAGTATTTCTGATGACACTGTATATGTTCAGAGCAGGAACAGATAAAATTAGATATTTTCAGAAACTGTTATTGTCTGAAACCAATAATTTGGATGCTGCAGTGAAATGTATATATCAAATGAAGCACAATCAAGGAAAAGTCAGTCAGCTTTGGAGTCATCAAGATATCTACAGTGACCTGCAGATATCTACAGTGATCAGGGAGGTTAAAAAATGAGAGGAACAGTGAATCTTGACAATATGAGAGTGACATCTACATGAAAATAAGATGAAACATCTATGGAGCCAATAACCAAAGAAAGGTGATGGGTTCCTTCCCTGGAGGACACCTCTTCCACTTCAGAAATGAGCAAGTGTGTGGAGTGTATTGAGTTTTCATGTTAGTCTTTTAGACAATTTCTAATAACACTAATTTTATAATAGAATAATGCGCACATAATAATGCATTTGCTAGAAGTATCTTTAGAAAGCAGACCTAAAGTTCTGAGTTCTTATTTAATCTCAAGCACTTGGTTAAATGACAGCAATTTCTTTATATTCTTTATTTTCTCTCTTTATTTTTTAAATGAATTTTATTAGTTTCTTATGGCACATAATCAAAACTGGAAAAACAACTAATAAAATACACTATATGCAGAGAGCAATTATTTTATATAAGACCACAGATTTGGAATAACAAACGGCTCAGTATGAGTGATTTCAGATCTTGAGGATTAAAAGTATAGCAAGGCAGTCTGCACAGTGACAGGACACAGAGTGGGATCTGTTATTTTTATATTTTGAGGGTGAGATAACTTTTCAACAAAGTAGGTCAATCTGACATAAAGTCAGATATATAACCTTAAGGCATTCCTACAGCTTTTAGGAACAAATGTCCACAAGACCATGTCCTGTCCCCCACTCTGCCAAACAGATTTTTGGAAGAGTTTTTTTATGGTCCAAGAATCCACAGAGATTCCACAATAAAGTTTTGGATTGCATATCAAAAAGTAAAAATTGCTCTTGGAAAAGCTGTGTTCCTTAAATCTGGACTCTTACTCCTAAATTCTCTGGCTCAATCCTAATGGTAACATTAGGTAACATTTAAAGTAATTTAACATTACTTTAAAACTTATTCTCATTTCTGTTATGTCAAAGTTACATTACACTCATCGGTGAGACTGTCTCAGTTACTTTAAAAATAAGTTCTCGATTCTTAAGGGTCACGGGTAAAGCATGAGTGTGTCATGATGACCCATCCTCTGTCCTTCCTGCTATCACCTTGCTGACTGTACAGGTGCCCAGGTGTACCGTCCTGTGAAGCCTTTACCTACCATCTCTCCAGGGACTGGAAGGGAGGGATGTCAGCGTGCCTTGGAATCCATAGGGAAACAATTACAAAGATAGACAAATGCATACAGAGACCCAAGGAAATTTCAAGAAGGTAACCATAGTCCAGCCACACTGGCTGGCTTGTCACTCCTCACATGCTCCAGTCTTTGGACCTTGCACCTGACATCGTTGCCGGAGATGCTCAATTACTATGTTTCCCCTGTGACTGACTCTGCTACCTTCTTCAGTGGGTAGCCATTCCCTTCTCCAGGGGATCTTCCCAACCCAGAAATCGAACCAGGGTCTCCACATTGCAGGCGGATTCTTTACCAGCTGAGCTACCAGGGAAGCCCTTGCTTAAATAGCTGGACCAACCAACATGCAACACCCTCTTCCAACGACCAGCAATGTCTAACCCATTTCTTGCTTGACTTTTTTACTGAAGTATATGTTAATTTCTGCTGTGCAGCCAAGTGATTTATATTCATATTTAGTGATTCTTTGTATACTTTTTTCCTTTATGGTTTATCCCAGTTCAATAGTTCCTTGTGCTACACAGTAGGACCTTGTTGTTTAGCCATCCTATATATATCCTAATTTGCATCTGCTAACCTCAAACTCCCTATCCATTCCTTCCCATCCCCCATCTCCCTTGGAAACCAGAAACCTATTCTGTACATCTGTGAGTCTGTTTCTGTTTCGTAGATAAGTTCATATCTCTTGCTTGACCTTATTCTATCTCACACACTACTCATATATCTCCTGTTTCCCTTTACTAGAATTTCAGCTCTTTGAGGACACAGATTTTTAAGTACCTTACTCACTGCTGTTGACTCAGTGCTGAGACTATCATAAAAGAAGCAACTGATAAACATCTATTGAATGACTGCTGAACCCTTATACAAAGAGGACTTGCTAATTCTCACTACATCTCAGAGAAATAATAGGTAGTTACTACGCACTTGTTTAGGGCTTCCCTGGTGGTTCAGTGGTAAATACTTTGCCTGACAAAGCAGGAAACACAGGTTCAGTCCCTGGGTTGGGAAGATCCACTGGAGAAGGAAATGGCAACCCACTTCAGTACTCTTGCCTGGGAAATGCCATGGACAGATAAATCTGGCGGACTGCAGTCCATGGGGTAGCAGAAGAGTTGGACATGATTCAGTGATGGAGCACACACCTTCTTGTTCACCTTACAGCCGGGAAACCTCTCAGGGATGTTTAAACAGACACCCAGAGCAGATACCATGATATTGGATAAGAAAAGTGGTTCACCCTGAGCTTGGGCTTCCCTTACGGCTCAGCTGGTAAAGAATCCACCTGCAATGCAGGAGACCTGCGTTTGTCCCTGGGTTGAGAAGATCCCCAGGTGAAGATCCTGGGTGGAGAAGGGAAAGGCTACCCACTCCAGTATTCTGACCTGGAGAATTCCATGAACTGTGTAGTCAGTCCATGGGGTCACAAAGAGTCGGACACAACTGAATGACTTTCATTTTCACCCTGAGCTTGTGATTTTCAGCAATACGTATTTGCATTTATCACTTTGAGCCAAGTATGTCTAAGGAATACTCTAGAGCAACAGTCCCCAAGCTTTCTGGCACCAGCAAGCTGTTTCATGGAAGAAAAGTTTTCCATGGACCAGGGATGGGTGGTTTGGGGAAGATTCAAGCACATTACATTTATTGTGCACTTTATTTCTATTATTATTACATCAGTTCCACCTCGAGCATCAGGCCTCAGATCCTAGATGTTGGGGACCCCTGGTCTAAAGGAACCAGGGATGGACCTATTCTCACCATCGCAAAGTTCATGATGTAGTCTGAGACATGATGAATTATTTTATTCTCCTCTTGAACTCGAGTCTAAACAAATGTTCAAATGAAAACTGGCGATGGCAAAGGCAGGTATATCGGGTACATTTCACTGCATCCAATAGTCAAAGGACTCAGAGAAATGTCTTTCCCCACCTAAAACAACCACAACTGATTGAAATAGAGGTGATGGCCAACATTTGAAAGTGTCTCTCTACACCCTCTATTCCAAATAAAGGCATTCTATAATATTCAGAAACATTGATTATTCATTCCTTGAACAGAAAACACACACCTCCCAAATGACAGTATTCTCTATAATGTCATACTCATGAAATTTGTAAACTTTGCTTTCGACAAACTCTGCTACAGAGAATTGTGTCACCAAATGCAACAAACCAGGAACATTCTATTCTAACCTAAGAAAATTCAAGTATTCTGACTCTATGAGAAGAACTGCTTCTAAATTTCTAGCCAGTGACTTGAATTTTTTAAAAAAATATTAGCATAAATGAGTCTGAAGGGAACCTAACCCAACAGTGGTCTAAGCTTTTAAAATGTTTCAAGTTTTGCCCTCCTGGCAGAAACACTCTGTTAAGCAGGCACTGCTTTGGGAGAATTAATCTTTTAGGAGGATTAAACAGATGAAGGAGGGGATATACTTTTGAAATTACTCCTTTCTTCGGTGTTTATGTACCAGGAGAAAGTGGCAGACACCCCTATGGACCCTGGAATTAGCCATTGGAGCCATCTGGACAGAGAGGGAATGAAAACTCCCTGGTCCTTGAGTTTTCTCTCTTGATTATACTGTGAAGGGGGGCAAGGAGGAGGATAAAAAAGCCACAAAAGCAGTACTATCAAGATAAGAAATACTCATTTTTTAATTGGGATATTCCAGTTGCTTTACAATAGTGTGTTAATTTCTAGTGTACAATGAGTGAATCCACTATACGTATGCTAATTTTTAATAATGAATAACCTGGAGAAGTTTGTAAACTTTTGGAGATAATTTTGGGAGCTGTGTTTTAAACTAAGACACATGTCTTTGTTAAATACTCTAAAGAATATCCATAATAGAAAAAAATCATAATAACTATTTTCAGACCAATTGTACTATGTCATAAACTGTAAAAAACAAACAAACAAACAAAAAACAAAAAAAACCCAATTAGTGAATTTCAAGTTAAGGTAGTTAAAAATGATTTCTTAACCAAAGAGATGGAATTCCTTTCTTTTTCTCAGTTAAGAAAACTGTAATCATAATCAGACACGTCAAATTCTGTGACAAGTATGGTTGGGTTGTAGGTGTGAGCAGCGGCTAAAACACTGGTGTAAGAGACACAGTTCATCTGTGAGAACTTGTGAAGCAGAGTAGAAGGGAGAGTAGAAGGGAATCCATTTGTCTGTTAATTTTAATGCATCAAGCTCAGGAAATCAGACAGCCAGGGAACTATAGCCATTCTTTTTTAGAAGTTTTCAGACTATTCTCATTATTTTGAGCTCAGTCTAGTTTATATTTTTGGTAGGAAACTGATTTGAAACAACATTAAGGAGTCAAATTTGATTAGGATTAACATATTGTTATTCCTGGAATGTTAAACTTTCACTATACATGTCTATTATGGATTAACAGAAATTAATCGAATGAAGTTGAGGAATACCTATTTCTATCTTGTTTCTAACACAAAAGGAACAATTTCCCCCAATACTGTAAACTCTACATGTGCTACCTTTAAAATTTGACTTAATGCCCCTCCAAAATATTGACACTCTCTTTATCGAACCTAAAGAATTCTGGGATTAAAAACATCTTAAAATCATAACTTTGGATTCATAAATTTTAAGTTCTGGGTGTAGATGCGACTATGAAGCAACTTAAAAATGCCAAAACAAGTAAAGAGTTCATGTCCTATAGTTTATATTTTAGCAAGTACACCATCAAGCTTTTGCCAAAGGATGTCTAACGTGTAGAAAGATCTCTCTGTGATTTTCTAAGGCAAATACTTTCTCCCAAACACGAAACCCCTAGATGTCTTTAAGTTCTCAAAGCATTTCTGTTTTAGATCTATCTCGAAGAGAGAGGAAATCACTGTCTACTTACCCAAGAGACATTTTTACCCTTAGGTGTCTTTAGCATGGCAGCATGCAGGGCTGAGGTGGCCAACAGCAATCTCACCAACATGGACAATCCAGGGAAGTAGATTTCAAAAGTCTCTGTTACCCAAATGCAAAAAGTTCCCTGGTTTGCCAGACACAGATATCATAAGTAAAAATAAAGATCACCTTCAGAGAGCCCATTTTTCTTCTCAGGGCTAAGCATGTAAACACGCACATCACAGATCACCGCTGTAATTACCCAGTCTATGGAGGCAGGAGCTGCTGCATAAGGGTCTTCTCTATGTCCACAAAATGGACAAAATCCAGAGTGCAGTATCCCCTTAAAATATACAACTTGATTCCAGGTGGAAATGTCCAAAGGCACAGAGGAATTCTTCCCTCCGCTGCTAAACTGCAACTCCCAAGGACTCCCCAAGAGTAAACAAAAGGTTGGCCGCGCTGGCTGACAGTTACTTAGCAAGAAAAAGAGGGAAAGCAAGTTGAATTTAGGAGACTTTGTAGGTTAGCTGCTGGCGGCATCCATTTTAAGAGGCGCCTGACTCCAGGGCTGCCCGGGAGGATAAAGAGAAAGCGGAGCTCAGTTTCAATAAATAATACATAGTCTCAGGTACAGTCTGTGCCTGGTGGGACCTTCTGCTCAGCCTCAGCCAGGAGAGATCGCTCTGCGCAGCCCGGAGCCTCCCTGTGCACCTGTTGTTGGTGAGGCTGCTCCGTGCAAGGCTGGTCTCCTAACAACCAGGAGCGTTTGTTTATAAGAGAAAAAGAGAAGCCCCAAGAGGGGAGCAAATGAGAGGCCCCAGATGGAAAAGCAAGGCTGGAAATCAGTGCTGGTCCCCTCCCCTTGCTTCTGTGTCCTTGTGTCCCGTTTCTTTTTACCTCCTGTCAATCTAGATTAACTAAGCAGATCCAGGCTAAATTTTGCTACTACCAGTAGTGATTAGTTTGAGTTGACGAAATCGGATTATACAGGCAGGCCTCTGCCTTCTCCCCAGGCAAGCCACATCAAGCGACTGGAAAGCTGCTGTCCTCCTCACCGGACTGGAGCATTCTGGAAGGTTCTGCCAGGGGAACTAGCTCACAGGAGAAAAGTTGGCTACCTGAAGCGGCTCAGATACAAACAGAGCAGGGTAAAACCAGCCATTTCACTCTGTACTTTGGTTTTCTTCCAAATTCTAATGTTCTCTCTGATGGAAAGTTAAATTAGTACAGGAAAAAAAAATAATGCATAGCATTTTTCCATTTCATCAAAAATTTTATTCCTGATGCTAGATTTCTAATTTTTTTTAAATAGTTAAGCTACAAAGGTTTACTCTATAGCACAGGCAACTATAGTCAATATATTGTAATAATCTATAATGGAAAATAATTTCAAAAACAATATATGTGTATATGCATAACTGAATCACCTTGCTGTGCACCTGAAATGTTTTAAGCATACCTCAATAAAATATATATATTTAGAAAAAAATACTTTATTCCTGGCAGGGTAACTACTTTGACGGAGAGATGGAGGTCATGGGAGTCCATGGAAGGGGCTTCACTGGAAGTCACTTTTCTTAAGCATCTATTATATGCAGGAATGGCACGAGGGAATTTACACAGTCTCATGCCAAATAATCCTGGAAATAAGTATATCACTTTAAAGAGGAAGAAATTAAGACTTAGAGATGTTAAATCCCTTTCCACAAAGATATGTTGAGCCAAAGCAACACTGTTTAGATTCCTCTCTCTGTGAAATCAAATGGCATCGGGATTTTTTCCTTTGGATCTTTTCCAGTATATTATTCTATAATTTTAGAATTAAAATATTGCCTCCTCCCAGTTTTACTGAGATATAATTGGCATACAACACTGAAGAAGTTTTAAGGCGTATAGCATAGGGATTTAACTTACATATACCATGAAATGATGACCACAGTGACTTTAGTGAACACCTATCATCTCACATAGATACAAAATTAAAGAAATAGAAAAAGTTTTTCCTTGTAAAGAAAACTCAAGGGAAACAAAACCAAAAGTAAACTCTGTGTGTGCATGTGTATTTTAAGGACCATATGTTGCTCTTAAGTGTCTAAGAATTCTCTGGAATTATCGTTCTTACTCATCTGGAAAATAACGATGCTATAGGGCTCCTCGTAAGAAATACTTTGGGCCAAATTTTTGTAAAGTACAAAATAGCTCAAATGGGGCTATACACTTACCCATAGAAATATCAATGCAGCAAGCCAAGAACCTGATCGTGACTCTGTGCTAGACCTTCAATAGGTATGTCAATAATGATTGCTGACATTTATTGAAAACGTGGTAAGTGTGTTATCTTTTTGATCTTACTCAAAACAACTACCTTATGAAGTGGATTTCAAATGATTTTGGTTGAGTTAGTATAAATCAATAGCAAATTTTTTAAAACTCTGATATCCAATTAAAATGATAGATATGAGCTAAAAATTTTCCCCATTTAAAATCTGAAGAAAAATTAAAACAGACACAGGAGTAGAGATGAAAGGATTTTTTAGATGAAAATTTTCCCTGTAAGTCTGTGTGTGTGTGTAAATCTCATTTGTCTTATGATGCTAGAACTCCTTAAGGACTTGGTCCATGTCTACTATATTTTTTCTCTTCAGGGAAACAGTATTCATGGTTGCTCAGTAGCTGTTATTGACTAATTAGTTGCTGTTCCATTATGAATTTTAAAATGGTCCTTTGAATATAATGTTCTGTTACAATTTTTTTTTTACTATATAATATTATCAAGAAAGAGATAAAGCAATGTGAAACTTAGTGTTTTGACTAAAACATAAATGCTAGGGATTCCTTATTTAGATGTGTGTTTTTATAATTTATATTTCCTAGAACTCATGAAGGGATGTTCAGCACAAGTTGAGTGTTGGAGAAGGAAGTTGTAGAAAAGTAAGACCAGACCATGTAACTCCAGACATTTAGTTTTAGATCTGACTAGAAATATTTGATTTCAAACTACAACTAACCTTTCGTTCTTTTGTATCATCACGGTCTGATGTTGTTATGGGTTGAATTATGTTTCCCTAAAAAGATATGGTTAGGTTCTACCCCCCCGTACTTCACGGTATGACCTTATGTGAAAATAAGGTCTTTACAGAGGTAATCAAGTTAAAACATGGTCATTAGCGTAGGCCCTAATCCAAAATGACTGCTGTCCTTACAGAAAAGGGGAATTTGAACATAGACATAGACATGCATGGAGGGAAGATGATGGATGACGTGCAGGAAGAAGATAGTCATGTGACTGGAGCAAAGTATCTCCAAGCTGAAAAATGCCAAAAACGCTAGCAAACGCCAAATGCTAGAAGATGCAAAAGAGTCTTCTTCAGAACCATCAGAGAGAGCATGGCCCTGCAGATAGGCGATCTCAAACTTCTAGGTTCTAGAACTATGAGTCCATATATTTCTTACTGTTTTAAACTGCCCAGGTTTTGGCACTTACAGAAGGCCTAGCAAAGTAATGTCGATGTCCATTCAATAATTTTTCCTTTCTTTTTCTTTTCAGTGACTCTCTGGAGTGTTCCAAGCTTCATCTATTAATTTCCCTACAAAATCCTAAAGGTAAGAATGTCAGAATTTTTAACACTTGAGTTTTAAAGTATACCTATATTATTTTACATAGTTGACTTCAATTTTCACTTAATTTGTGGATTATCTACACATTTCACATAGTAAGTCTCCTTAACCTACGGTCCTTAGATCCCAAGGAGTCTATGAGTAGAATTTAGGAAGTTCAACACCTTGAAAGGAAAAATTAACATCTTATTTTCAATAATAAACTTCAGACAAAATTTTGGCATTTCTTTCAATTATGCATGTCAGCAAAAAACCATAATAGTGTTGGCAGTACCTCTGAGGCCAGCAACAGAAATCACAGATGTTTTCATATCAGATTATAATTACTCCAGATATCTGGAAGTATGTCTGTCTTCTAGTTTATAATATTAATATACATGTTGAGTTATTTAGGGGAAACCTGCAATTTGCTTTGCAATTTATACTGACATGCATAAAAACGTTAGGATGTTTTGATGATGCAAGGCTGGCTGGCTGGTTAGATAGATATGTGATAAAACAAGTATATTAAATGTTAGAGTGAGAATCTAAAGAGAGTACATGAGTATTCTCAGTAGAATCATCACTATTATTATTTAATATGTAAAAATAAGTACATATTACCATATCAAAGATTTGGTTTTTAATATATTTTGAAAAGTCTATCATTATATGATTAGTTTCCTTTGTAATTCTATAAATCTCATATTATACACTTGAAAGTACTGTTATAAGAAATAATTCCTAGGGATTTGCCAGACTACAAAAGGGTCCAAGGCACACTAAATTTAAGGATTTCGTCTATTTAGCCAATAGGCTATGTGAAGGTGCTTGTCATCACTTAGACCACCCTAATTATCCGAAAAATGCAAATCAAAATTACAAATAGAACTTACCATATGATCCAGAAATCCTACTCCTGGGCATATATCCAGATAAAACTATAATTCAAAATAGACAGATGCACCCCAGTGCTCACTGTAGCACTATGCACAATGGCCAAGACATGGAAGCAACCTAAATGTCCACTGACAGAGGAATGGATAGAGACGACGTGATACACACACAATGGAGTATTATGCAGCCATTTAAAAGAATCAAATAATGCCACTGCAGCAACATGGATGGACCTGAAGATTATCACAGTAAGTGAAAGTCAGACAAAGACAAATACCATACGATATCACTTCTATGTGAAATCTTAAAAAAATGATACAACTGAACTTTTTCACAAAACAGATTCACAGACTTAAACAAACTCATGGTTACCAAAACGGAAAGATGGGGGGAGGCATAAACTGGGAATTGGGATTAACACATTCATACTCTCATATTTAAAATAGATAACCAGTGAGGCCCTACTGTTTAGCACAGGGAACTCTGCTCAGTATACTGTAACAACCAAAATAGGAAAAGAATTTGAAAAAGGATACATGTATATGCATAATTGAATCTCTTTGCTGTACACTTGAATCTTACCCAACATTATTAATCAACTATACTCCAATATAAAATAGAAATTAAAAGAAGACAACAACGAGGTATCACCTCACACCAGTCAGAATGACCATCATTTAAAAATCTGTAAATAATAAATACTGGAAAGGGTGTGGAGAAAAGAAAACACTCTTACATTGTTGATGGGAATGTAATTGGTGCCTCCACTATGGAAAACAACATGGAAATTCCTCAAAAAACTATAAGTAAAGTTGCCATATGATCCAGCAATCCCATTCCTGGGTATATATCCAGACAAAACTACAGCTCAAAAGACACATGTCCCCCTATGTTCACTATTTACAATAGCCAAGAAATGGAAACAACTTAACATCCACTGACAGATGAATGGGAAAAGATGTGGTTCATGTACACAGTGGAATACTGCTGCTGCTGCTAAGTCGCTTCAGTCGTTTCTGACTCTGCGCGACCCCAGAAACGGCAGCCCACCAGGCTTCCCCATTCCTGGGCTTCTCCAGGCAAGAACACTGCAGTGGGTTGCCATTTCCTTCCCCAATGCATGGAAGTGAAGTGAAAGGGAAGTCGCTCAGTTGTGTCCGACTCTTAGCGACCCCATGGACAGCAGCCCACCAGGCTCCTCTGTTCATGGGATTTTCCAGGCAAGAGTGCTGGAGTGGGGTGCCATTGCCTTACTACCCAGCCATAAAAAAAGAATGAAAGAATGCCATTTTCAGTGACATCAACAAACCTAGAGATTTTTCTATCAAGTAAGTCAGAAAGAGAAGGACAAATGCCGCACGACATTGCTCACCTGCAGAATCTAAAACAGGACACAAGCGCACACATCTACGAAACAGACTCACAGACGTAGAGAACAGACTGGGGAGTGCCGAGGGGAAGGTGAGGCGGGGGAGGGGCGAACTGGGAGTTTGGGATTAGCAGATGCAAACTAATATACAGAACAGATAAACAGATAAACAACAGATAACACCACAGGGAGTTATACTCAATATGCTGTGGAGTGGAGCTCCACTCTTTTCCATTCGTAATGGAAAAGAGTACGAAAAAATTATATGTGTAACTGAGTCACTTTGCTATATAGCAGAAATTAAACACAATGCTGCAAATCAATTACATTTCAATGAAAAAAGAATTTCATCTGTAAAAGTATCAAGAGGAAACTGATAAACAACATTACTCCACAAAGGAAAAAAGAAAGCATATCTTTAAACTGTCTTATAATGACCATGTGCTCAAATAAAATTCTGATATCTGATAAATAATTGATTTATAATCTGTGATAGGTAACTACTGATGTTACATACAATATTCCAAAACTTAATGGCTTAAGTAACAACTAATTAATATTATCTCTCAAGGTTCTGTGGGGTCACTGGGCTCAGCTGAGGGGTTACCATTTGGGGACTCCAATGCGGTTGTGGTTGGATGGTTGCTGAGGCTGAGTCATCTGAAGGCTTGACTGGGGTGGACATCCTACATGGCTCACTCATATGCCTAGCAGATGACATTGGCCATCTGTTGGGACCTCAGCTGGGGCTGGTGACCACAGCAAAACACGCAACCTCTCCAGTGTCCAGGCTGCAGTGTCTCATGGCATGCCATGTAGGTTCCAAGAGACAGTGTCCCATGAGAAAGCATTCCGAGATACCCCAGGGAGAGAGGCAAAGGTTCTTTCTTGACCTCAAAAATCACACAGCATTATTTAAACCATAGTTTACTTGTCAGGACTGAGTCACAGTACCAGTCCAGATTCAGAGGGAAGGGACAGTACAAGGGCATGAGTACTGGCCATGTGGCTCTTGCTGAGGGCAGAGGAGCACCTGTAGACACCAGCTACAACACATCCCAAACCACCACACACAGCTGGGTGAGGAACTGGGCATGTAAACCTGGGTTTGATGGGATTTCTGCTAGTCATGCTTACCCGTGTCTCCAACATAGCTAATTATCTAGCTAATTATTTCTCAAAGAGTCCCAAATGAATTCCTTTCCTGGTGAATTTCTTATTTTGGCCCTGGGTGGTGAAAATGGGGCCAAATATGTGATTTAGTACTCCCTAGTTCTCCATTATCTCTAAAATTCAATCATTCTCATTTAATTCCTTCAGTAAGAGAGATCTTTCTTGAAAACAAGATTAGTGGGGTTTTTTTTTTTCAGTCTTCGTACCCTTTCCATTTCAAAGATTAAGCATACTGCCAAGAACACAGAAGTGCCCTCAAAATGATCAAGCAATTTTCATCATCAGTAAATTAAGATGTGCAAAGGTCTTGTGGCCTTTGGAAGCTTTGGAGGAATACAATAGAAGTAATTATCAATATGAACTCACAACCCATCTCAATTCCCATGCCAACTCTCCTGGATTAATTTCTAGGGAGAGAACGGGAGAAGTTTTTATTTCTTGTCATGGCTTAGCATTTTCCTTTCGGACATATGTTTGCAATAAAGGATTTGAGTTCTATTGTGCCCAACCAGGTATATCCCATAGATGAAAGATACTCCAGCAGATGAATCTCTTAACTGACCTTTTAGAAGAATTTTAATGAGCAGAAACAGATAAACTGTGTTTAACAAGTTAGACTTGCGTGTTAACAAGTTAGACTATAAAGAAAAAAAATGCTTAAAAATCAATGCCTGGTCCAGTTAATATAGGTCTTTCAGGGTCTGTATTTCCCCAAAGATTCCTGCTAAGAATTCTATAAAACATATTCTCATTGAGTTAATGAGTCTTCTTAATAACCTATATGAGAGGGACTGTTACCCTTTTCATTTACAGGAAATTGCAAATGACCACTGGAGCACCCGGATCTGACCGTTATGGTCTGATGCCAACATCTGTCTGCTTGGTTGGTTGGTCCATCTTTCAGTTATAATAAGAACAGCTGACTAGTACTGCCGCCCATTGTGAGACCTGAGACAGATTTGTTGCATCCCATTCTCTTAACCCACCTCTGATTCAGCCATGGCTGCCATTTACTCTGAGTCCTACTTCAAGCCCAAGCCAGGTAACTTCCCACTCTATTCAACGCATCAGTTCTACCAACATCTGCTCAGTCCACCAGCCTTCCCAGAAGTTGGGGGGGCGGGCACAGTGGGATTCACTGCCTCTAGAGTCAACTGAATGAAGAGAGGGCAGGAGCTGGTGAACACATGTTCCTGACTGCCATCATCCTGACAGTGGACAATTTGGGGAGGTTTTGGTACAGTTCTCAGGGAAGGTGGTGGAATCTAGTCCCCTTTGCCCACAACCTTGATGATGATCTGTAAAAATGTTTTTAAATATATTTTTGGCTGTACTGGGTCTTCGCTGCTGCATGCAGGCTTCAGTAGTTGCTGAGTGTGGGCTTAGTTGCTCCACAGCATGTGGGATCTTCCCAGACCAGTGATGGAACCTGTGTTCCCTTCATTAGCAGGTATATTATCGACCATTGGATCACTAGGGAAGTTTGATAATGATCTTTAATATTGGTTTTCCTCATTCCTTATCTCCCAGGGATCACAAGCCCAATAGATTGCATACACTGAATCCTTGTTTCAGACTCTGCTTTGGGGAAACAGGTATGTTATTACACGTATCCACTAGAATCAGTGGAGAGAATGGAATAGACGTTCCAAATCTGTGAGTATTTCTTCAGCGAATTCACTAAGTGAGCCCCTCGTGAAAGAGGTTTTTGGAGATTACTGAGTAGCTGCAGCTTTCATATATAGGCCCTTTAGTAACCTTATTAGATAGTGGTCCCCTTGAGAGTAAATGCTTTGACTTTCAGAGTCATTTCTCACATTGTTCCCCAATGGCTGCCTGGCATTTAATAGATGCTCAATTAGTACAGGCTGACAAGTAAGTGGTTCTCCTTCTTGTAAGTATTACCACTTTATGTCCTATTCTATTAAAAATGCGAGCAGTATCTTCCATAGAATATCCTCCATAGGCAGTTTTCTCTTACTAAGCAGTGGTTTTCCCTAAACTCCAGCTATCCAACACTGATGAGTATTACTTCATGAGGACACATCTATATCTAACAATCAGACTCAAGCATGGCAGAAAGAGCAAAGATTTGGAGTCACACCAGGGTTGAATTCTGACACCTGCATTTACAAAATATTGAGACTAGCACAAGGTAATTAACTATATTGGACCTGGGTCCTTATCCACAAAGACTCCAGTTATACCAACGCCACAGAGTTTTTGTGCACGTTTTATGAAATTACGTGTAAAGCATGTTGAATAGTAAAGTACACGATGGTTCAGTGCCTGAGATCTACCTGCTCCAGGGTTCTTGCTTGGTTTTCATGATGTATTTATTGTGTGATCAATATATAAACCTGTTTGAGTCTTAGATTTCTTTTTTGTAAGGGAAGGCTAATATTAATAATTTTCAAATCTACCTTATGTGGCTGAAGCCAACATCAGAGAAAATCATGCATGTGAAAGTTACTTGAGATTTGCAAAAGTGATGATAGGCAATGGAGGAAGTGCGGGTGACGTTGCCATGCACATCAGTACAGTCTGTGCACTGCACAAAGGCCCTTCAAAATTAATGACTGACTCAATCATTCAACATAAACTTAGCAATATAAACATTTATTTTTAATTATGTTGAATACTATCATGAATAAATTTATGGACTACTGAAACATACAGGTTATAAAAACTTGGCTCTGATGATTTGAAACAGCTGTCAGAATTGTTTTGTTTAGCTCAAGTCAGGGCTTTTAGTATAACACCAAGGACTTTGAAGAGATCTGTATTTAGTTTAGATCAATCTGAGTGTTTTTCCCAATGTTTACTTTTTTATTTAAATAGGAAATTTTGTCACTTACAAATAGATACCCAACTATTGCATAAGAATCTCAGTTGCATTCATATTTTGTATATCTGGGAAAAAATCATTTGGAAAGGGAACAAAAGCCAACCAGAATTAAGCTATTTTTACCATTTATTTATTTATCCCAGCATGTATTAAGCATATTTTTGTGCCATTGGCCATGTCTTTCCAATCTGAATATTACTAGTAAGTTGCCTAAAATTCTGTCAATAGGTCATGAGACTTCTTATGAAAATTGGTCATCCAGTGATGACTTATCCACTAAACGCTGACCTTTTGTGGATGACAAATTCTTCAAGGGCAAGAACCATATTCATCATTTTAATATATACTACTATGACATATTATATACAAAAAAATGTTGCCTGAAATGATAATACAAGTGTCTGCCAAGTGAACTTCAAAGACACATCCCCACAGAGCATGCTGCAGAGAGGGCAAGGAAATGACAAGTGTCATAAGACAATGACTTTTCAAGCAAGGGGCTAACCACAGCTTCCTGCCCCCTTGGAGGGCCTCATCAATAATGTTGTGTCATTGAGCAATAGTTGCAAAGCCATTTTCTTGCTCTCTCTGAAAGAACACTGGAGAGAAGGGATGAAGTGGCAATGAGGAAGAGTCAGGGAGGGGCTGTCTGAACTTCTTCCAGGAAGAACAGAACTATTTGTTTGTACCAGCCCTGGGACAGCTTTCAAAAACACAGCTAAGGCCATTCAGATTCCATTAATTTGGCCAACCAACTCAGTTAAAACGTCCTCGATAAGAAAAAAGGTGAAAGAATGGCTACAGTAAGGATTCATGAGCTTTGCAAGCATCCTCCATTTTAACCCAAATTTAACAAAGAATTTTTAATTAAGAATTTCCAGAAGCAGTTAACCAAAAATATGTTGTGAAAAGCAGAGTGACTATCTTTGGCTACCTTAATCATTTTCTATTTCCTTTATTATAAATGCAATTTCATTTAAGTAAACCATGACTGAGGGCTTCCCTGGTGGTCCAGTGGTTAAGACTACACCTTCCTCTGCAGGGTCGATGTGAATTTGATCCCTGGTCAGGGCGTTAAGATCCCACATGCCTCGCAGCCAAAAAAAACACCAAAGTATTTCTTTAAAAAAGCAAACAATATTGTAACAAATTCAATAAAGACTTTTAAAATGGTCCACATTAAAAAATCTTAAAAATAAATAAACCATGTTTTATGAGTAAAAATAAGAGAAACTAGGATCACCGTCTTTGTATTTCTTTTCTCCCTTCTGTCAACAGCCACCATTGCTCAGACTTTTATCCTCTTACTGCGTCATCTTGAGAATATCTGAGAGTGTGGTCCTCCTGAATGGGGTCCTCCTTTCCCCATCTGAATCCAACTGTCTAAGCTGCCGAAAGTGTCTTCAAGCTTGAGTGCCTCTGTTCACATCAGGGTAAATTTACAATGAATAAGACAGCTTCTTATTTCTTCCCACATCAAGTCTTAATCCAAATCCTGCATCTCTTGGGTTGCATGTGTAGCAGTTCTATGATTAGGCCTGAAATTACTCTAAGCAGTGACTGTCATATTAAGAACAATCATTTCCTTCTAATTAGATATGTGGATACACAAATCTTTACATTTGCCAGAAAATATCTATTTCTGAACAGGACTCAGGCTACACACTTAGATCCAGGATTTGAGCCAAAACTTATGCATAAATAGCCACATTATAACTGGTTATAGGAAACTGGTTCCCAGACAAATTCCCACAGAAGATCTGTCTAAATGAGGATAACAGTTTGGGGATTCAAAAACAGTAAGATTTTTTTAAAAAGAGATGCTGTTTTAGTCTATGTTATATACTATTAGTGTTATACACTATTAATCACTATAATTATATAATACTATGCAAATTATGAGTACTATCATTATATATGTACACTATTAATTACTATAAATACTATTAATATAAATTCCTTGAGGAAAGGGATTATTTGACTTATCTTTATATGCCCCCTAAATAACAGAATCTGGTATGTGCTAGGCACTAGATAAATATTGAACAAATGAATAAACCTAAACATAAAGCTAAAAATAAAATGTTTAATTTTATAGTGCATGAGATATTACACTTTAATTATCACCTGTTTTATGAACTGCTATATATACATTTCATCTCTCCCTTATATAATGCATTCTTATGTAAGTTTATGCAAAGATTTGGCATTCACTCTCCTTGGCTGATTATGTTTTTCCCTTGTTTTGTTTGGTTGAAAAGGACAGAGCCCCTGCCGTGCCGCCAAGAGGTGGGATCTTGATTAAAGGATACATATTTGTAGGAACTCAGAAAAGCTGAACAATCAGACTTTCAGGAAGGCTAGGAGCCATTTCATATCTTCAAACTCATGCCTCCAGAAATCTGTTTTCTGTACTCTGGGACGCTGACAATTCTCTCCTTTTCATTTCTCTCTCTCTCTCTCTCTATATATATATATATATATATCTAGAGAGAGATAGATATTTATACACACACATATACACACATATACACTCTTCATCACATAGCTTCTGTCTCCTTATAGTACTGGGTTTACCAAAATGTTTGAGTTGTTCATGTTATGGAAAAACTCGAATGAACTTTTTGGCCAACCGAATACTTACACTCAAAATGTTGGCTTGGCCCTAAGTCCAAATGACTATGACTCTCATGCACAACAATTTTTCAGCTCTTGCTTCCAATGCTAACTGAATCTGTGTCTTCCCCACTCAAATTTCTAAGCCAAACTTTTATCTTGATCCAACACATTTTGGCTGCCCACTGGGGTGGGGTGGGAGAGAGTATAGTTCATGTGGGTCACAGAGGGCTGCCCTGTGGCAGGAACAATGAGTTCAGCAATTTCACAACATCAAAGGCTACAGGCTGGCAAGGATGTGATTGACATTTCTAATAAGCTGACATAATTATTCACTTCTTTATACTGTTTGTGACTTGCCTGGTGGTTCAGGTGGTAAAGCATCTGCCTACAACGCGGGAGACCTACGTTCGATCCCCGAGTCAAGAAGATCCCCTGGAGAAGGAAATGGCAACCCACTCCGGCATTCTTGCCTGGAAAATCCCACGGACAGAGGAGCCTAGTAGGCTAGAGACCATGGAGTTGCAAAGAGTTGGACATGACTGAGCAACTTCACTTTCACTTTCTTTCACTTTATATTGTTTATATCCGTTTCACTCTTTGCTTCTAAGATTAAGTTATTATGAAATTATCTGAGTTCATTGTGTTTTTGCCCTAAGTATGCAACCATTCGAATATTTTATATGAACGTGAAAGCAATGCATGGAACACTAATGTTCTGTATTTATGATTAGTTATTATTTGGAATGACTATGAAATATATTTTAAAACTTTGACTTAATGACATTTATGGAGGATTGGCCAGGAATGAAGAAAAGTTGAATCATAAATTCTTGACTTAATCTGAACAAAGTCTCATATTCTGGTTGCAATTAGGTCCCATACTTTGAAATCAGTTCATATTACTACTAATAAAAGCTGATGGGGAAGCTTTACTCAGAAATTTAAAATCTTGAGTTTACTTGGGCTGCACAGCAATTTTTAGAAGCCATTAATAAAAACACTTATTATGTTAGTCTAGGTTTTACAAAAAGCAGAGCCATTATTTTAAATAAATAATACTGAAAAACCATTCTTGCGTGGGAGAAAATGAATAGACTTTATTTTCCTCATGCAGCAATTCATTTACTATGAGAAATCTTCTCTCTGCATGCCCTTCCATCAGTTCCTAGGAGCTGATCTTCAAAAACACGTGTCATATCTATTGCCTGATTGAGGCTAATCTCTCCCCTTCATGAAGAAGTACTAGCATTAACAGGATAATGTTGGAAGATACATTCTGAAAGCTGGTGTTTAGATGGCACATCAGTACTTACATCTGACCCTTCAGAGCTCTAGCAGTTAACTATGACCTGTACCCTGAAATCTAACCACAGATGAAACTGTACCAGTTCTAAATGAATGCCATTTTCTGTAGGTAGTAATGGAGCAGAGATGACAGAAAGAAATCCTCAGTGACTTAATGAGTACGTAAAATGCCGTGGAGAAGTGCCAGTCTCATCAAGGACTTAAAAAGGTAGAGTAAATATAAAATATCCAATCAACTCAGAAAAAAAGTCAAATTGTCATCTCATTTTTCATGAAGCTCTAAGGTAAACAGAACCCAAATCAGGGTCTTTTAAGAGTATTCTTTAATCTGATTATCCTGCCAATCATGGCTCAAGAGTCAAGTTCAATGGAAAAAAAATAGTGCAATAAAGGAGCAGACAAGAAAAATCAGAGAAGTATCCTCCAGCAGTGATGGCTTTTCCCTTTGAAATAGAGATTCATTTCAAAATTTTTAGTGCTTCTTGGGCTGTAGAAATAATAATCCTATTATTTTTAAAAGGTAATGAGTACATTATAATCATAGTTCAGAAATGAAAGTTCTATGAAATTGGTTGTATCAAGAGGGATTGATCAGAGTGCCTCAAAAGAATACATTTTTAAATCAGGAGAATTTCACTGAAGTGGAGATCTGCCCTATAAGATAAAAAGTACACAGATTTCTCTTTTAGAATGTTTTGTGATCCCAAAGGAAGAGAGGTCATGACCAGTGGAAGCTTTGACCTCCACACCCACCTTCAATCAGACAAAAATTAGGCAAACTTTGCTGAGAGTGCTCAAATATAAGATCACAAGTTCTAGGGTCTGCTTGTATTGCTGTCGTATTCAAATCTGCAGAGTAGAAACTTTTTTGTGTTGGTTTCTGCTGTACAACAAAGTGAATTGGCTATATGTATACATATATCCCCTCCCTCTTGGAACTTCCTCCCCAACATTACTCCCATCTAGGTCATCACAGTGCCCCGAGCTGAGCTCCCTGTGCTTTGCAGCAGCTTCCTACTAGCTACCAGTTTTACACATGGTAGGGTGTATGTATCAATCCTAACCTCCCAACTTATCCCATCTTTCCCTTGCCTGCCCTGTGTCCACACGTCCAGTCTCTATGTATGCATCTCTATTAACTGCCCTGCAAATAGGTTCATCTGTACCATTTTCCAAGATTCCACATTTATGCATTAATCTTTCTTATTCCTTTACACTTTAGGGCGCCTCTCTCCCTTCTCTATTTTTTTAGAGCTGAAACTTATTTTCATCAAAATAAATGGACAGGTCAATTTACTTCAGCAATTTCCTTTTGAAGGAAAGCTGTCAGTGTGACCCACCACACACTGTCACCCACAGGATATCCTATTTCTTTCTGTGGCATCTACAATGATTTCACAATGAGAAGTCAGTAAAAATCCCCAAAAGAACTTTCTAGAAGTACGACATCCACATTATATCTCTCATGGTAGACATTTACCAGAACTGTGTCTGCTCGGATCCAACAGTTCCAGTAAGGTCAGTGATACACAAGGAGAAACTAATGGCATGAACCAATCAAGCAATAAAAGCTGTACCTTAGGAGGAGATAATATGTTATTTTACGTTAGCTCTTTTATTGATAGACTCTTCAGTGTTAACTGATTCTATAAACTTCAGTGGTAATTCAATATTATAATTCAAAAAGTTGTCAATATTTACAGAATGTCTGAATAAAATCTTAACTGTCATTATTAGTTACTTAGATCAATTCAAGTATTGGTCTTTACTCTTTCAAGTTAGTAATGAGTTTAATAACAAAACCAGAGATATACAGAAATAGACAGTTACAGGCCTTTACTCTTGACAAGTTTTTATCAAGCACTAATTCTACTGGAAAGGCAATTCTGGATTTTTCCTACAAACTCCAGTTGCCATTAACTACCTGGTCCGTAATCCCTGTTTATATAACTGAGAAACATCATCACTGCTAAGCTTGAAGATGTTCAAGCTTTACTTTCTAAGATTTAACCATAGGAAAGTGCGGATCATTAAGAAAACCATATGATCGTGTTCTTTGTATGTGTAAAGATCATCTGTGGTTTCTGCCATCTTGGATGTATTCTCTTTTCCAGAAACAAGATATAGAGTTTCCTTTGGAAATTCTCTTCCTCTATCATATGCTGGCTTGACAGGAGTCTGTCAAGTTTTCCCCTATTCTGGCCTGAAAAGATCCTCTGTGGTCCTGTCCCCCAGGAATGTGAACCTTGACACAAGCCAACTTGAGATGAGTTTTACACTCATCTCAGAAGAAGGGTCCAGCCATGATTTCTGACACTTCTATCCTGATTTTCAAATGTTCTTTGATTCTCTGAGCTCTCCTCAAACAGTTCTGTGTACAGAAATCATATTGAGAGAAGATCAAAAATTAAATGAAGATGGGATGCAGATTCTAAGGGTATGGGATGGTTCCAAGGATCTACATTTCTTCGACAAACAACTCCAAGAATTCTTAGGCCAGTGATCAGAGAACACACTCAAAAACATCACTGTAAATTGCCAATGAATTCTATGTTTAAATGAAAAAGAGGTGATTTCTGTCCTGTATCACTAAATTATCTTGTGCTGTGCTTAGTTGCTCAGTTATGTCTGACTCTTTGTCAATCCATGAATTGCAAGCCTGCCAGGCTCCTCCGTCCATGGGGATTCTCCAAGAAAGGATACTGAAGTGGGTTGCCATGCCCTCCTCCAGGGGATCTTCCCAACCCAAAGATCGAACCCAGGTCTCCCACATTGCAGCCAGATTCTTTACCATCTGAGCCACCAGGGAATTCTGACTTCCAGGCTCCTCTGTCCATGGAATTCTCCAGGCCAGAATACTGGAGTGGGTAGCCATTCCCTTTTCCAGGGGATCTTCCCAACCCAGGGATTGAACCCAGGTCTCCTGAATTGCAGGTGACTTCTTTATCATCTGAGCCACCAGGAAAGACCTAAATTATCTTAAGTTCTCTTTATAAAGCTTTGGAAAGTGATGATTAATACATAAAAGTGTGTTACCTTGAGAGAGAAGAGAAATTCTTGATCTTTTGATTGATTCTTTTTTTAAATTTCCCCTCTCCTGCCATCCTGCTCTCACCCCTTTCAATTGGAACCCTTGAAAATCATGAAGAAGCTTCTGTTCCTGATGACAGTGTGTCCTATTAATCTTTGTAGAAAAAAGGTTTCGATCCGCTCCCTTTGAATGACTATCACTTTATTTCATAGTCTTGTATCTGCTCAAAAGAACAATCTGATTTTTCTGATAATGAAATGACCAATGAGGACTCACTGATTCATTTGGGGAAGCTTCAAATAATCAAAGACCATCAACCTCCGCCCCCTACTCCCCAACACACACACACACACAAAGTGAGAGAGAGAGAAACTCTAACATACTCAGGGCCTTAGAAACTCTGAGGCTTTGCTCAGAGTCCATTCTGCGTTGTTGTTTGGAAACCAGAGTGGATTATATAAATTATTTATTCTCTTGGTGATGGAGAGGAGAATGGTGAATGCCTCATGACAAAAGTACAAGAGGAAAAAACACAGTAAACAAAAAAATGAAGCTGCTTCTGATTCAAACAGAAGAGAATTGGCTGTTGTGTCAAGGTAATACCAAGAAAGAACAAATAGAGGAGCCTAGCTCAATGGGAAGCAGATATATTGAGCAGAAAGGTCATCTGGCAATAGAAGGCCTCTGAACCAACAACACAAAAGGCTGCATCAGAGCACTGCTACCTGCCTGGGCTTCAGTGGGGAAAGGAGGATGGAGGCATTTCCTAAAATAGATGTCCCCAAGTTATATATAGCAAAGACGTTAGGTAACACATAGAACCTTTAATTCAAGGCTTCATGGGGAGGGAGGTGGGAGGGGGGTTCATGTTTGGGAATGCATGTAAGAATTAAAGATTTTAAAATTTAAAAAATAAAAAACTAAAAAAAAAAACAAACAAAAAACAAAAAACAATATGGTGGGTTTTTAATTTTTCAATGGCTGTGTTTAAAGACACTTTCAAATTTTAAAAAATTTTTAATTGGAGGATAATCGCTTAACAATGTAGTGTTGGATTCTGCCATACAATGTGAATCAGCTATAAGTATATATATATCCCTTCCCTCTTGAGCAAATATTTTACAAAACATTTTTAAAACATATTTATCTATTTGGTGAAAGGTGTGTTGTTTTTTTCTTTCCCCTGGTCGCAGAGCTTGCAGGATGTTAGCTCCCTGACCAGGGGTCAAACCTGTGCCCCCTGTGGAAGCATGGAGTCCTAATAACCAGTGTTTTAAAATGAAGCTAGTTTGTAACATTTGGGTTAATCACAGATGGAATGGTCATGAGTTTGAGCAACTCAGGCAGATGGTGAGGGATAGGGAAGCCTGGCGTGCTAAAGTCCATGGGGTCGCAAAGAGTCAGACACAACTTAGCAACTGAACAACAACATCACTGAAATCAAACTCGGCTCTCTCCTACACTCAAGCAGGTCCTTGCCGTGGGTAAACAAGCTGATTCTTCCTTGTGATCATTTAAAGAAATAACCAGAATCTACCCTATTCAGTGAAAAGAGACCCAAAGAGTAAATGATTACATAGTTTCAAACTCTTGCAACAAAATTGATCTTCTGGTTTATAGATAAAAAAGAGACCAAGAACCTAACTTTATACGTGATCAGAAAACTGTGTATACATGTGTACATCTATTTATACACATATACACATGTATATAATGCACTTTATGTAAATATATAATTAAAATTGCATTATTATAATGACCATCAGAAAGAGAAGGGTGGTCATGGAAAAGAATTTGATATTTCTCTAGCCTGATTTATTTATTCAATAAAAATGTCTTGAACGTTGGCCAAAGGCCAGGCATTCTTGCTGGACAACAGGGATATGACACTGCAAAGGGAACAAACAGAAGTTGAACATCAGAGGTGGGTGTCAGACACACAAAGGAGTGATTACGATCAGATAGAGGAAGCGCTGCTATTGAAAAAGAGCAAGGATGCCTGCCCTAGACTTGGGAGCAGACTCTATGAGAAGCAGAGGCCAAAGATGGTGGGAAGTGAATGCCATTAACACTACTGGGGCATCAGAGTGTGAAGATGCTAAGGGTTAAGGCCTAGGATACAAACAAAGGCTTGATCAAGGAGGGTCTTGTAATAGAGCTACCATACGACCAAGCAATCCTACTCCTGAGCATATACCAGCGGAAACCATAATTCAGAAAGATATGTGCAACCCAATGTTCATTGCAGCCCACTATTTACAATAGCTAGGACATGGAAGAAAGCTAGATGCCCATCAACAGATAAATGGGTACAGACGCTGTGGTACATATACACAATGGAACACTAGTCAGCCACTGAAAAGGAACAAAACTGGGTCATGTGTGGAGATGTGTATCAACCTAGAAACTGTCAGAGTGAAGAAAGTCAGAAGGAAAAAACCAAATACTGCATATTAACATATATGTGGAATCTAGAAAAATGGTACTTATCTGCAAAACAGAAACAGATACACAGATACAGAAAACAAATGTGTGAATGTCAAGCAGGGAAGGACGGGTAGGATGAATTGGGAGACTGGGACAGACATAAATACACTGCTGATACTACGTATGAAATAGATAATTAATGAGAACCCACTAGATAGCACAGGGACCTCTGCTCCATGCTGTGGTGACCTAAATGGGAAGGCAATACAAAAAAGAGGGGAGATATTAAACATGTGGCTGATCCACATGTTTTTGTACAGCAAAAACTAACACAACACTGTAAAGCAACCATCAGCTCAGTTCAGTCACTCAGTCGTGTCCAACTCTCTGCGACCCCATGAATCGCAGCACGCCAGGCCTCCCTGTCCATCACCAACTCCCAGAGGTCACTCAAGACTCACGTCCATCGAGTCGGTCATGCCATCCAGCCATCTCATCCTCTGTCATCCCCTTCTCCTCCTGCCCCCAATCCCTCCCAGCATCAGAGATTTTTCCAATGAGTCAACTCTTCGCATGAGGTGGCCAGAGTATTGGAGTTTCAGCTTTAGCATCAGTCCTTCCAAAGAACATCCAGGACTGATCTCCTTTAGGATGGACTGGTTGGATTTCCTTGCAGTCCAAGGGACTCTCAAGAGTCTTCTCCAACACCACAGCTCAAAAGCATCAACTCTTCGGCACTCAGCTTTCTTCACAGTCCAACTCTCACACCCATACATGACCACTGGAAAACCCATAGCAACCATACTCCAATAAAAATTAATTAAAAAAAGAAGGGCCTTGTATTATATAACATGTTGATTGGATTGTCCTGTTATTCCCAGAGAATGGAAATCCACTGAGGATTTTAAGCAAGGAAATAACATGCTTACTTTTGAGAAAAATCACAACAGTGACTGCAAGGTGGAGAAAGGAAAGTTGAAGAATGAAGGCTAAGACAGGGAGATTAGTCAGGAAGCTCCCACAGCAATGTGGGGGGAAATAACTGGAGCCTAGACTAGGGTGTAGCTGGAGGAGAGAAGAGAATAGATTCCAGAGCTCTTGAGGCAGAAGTGATTGAAAGGGATGACTGGATCTCAGAGACGAGAGAAAGGACAATGGCTCACTTCTGGTTTGCACCACTGGGAGCACCTTTTAATCTGATCTGTGTGGTGGAATCAGAGATGAGTTTGGTGGGAGAGGGAAGGGAGCAGCAGAGATGAGGAAGACCAGGACAAAGGTGACTGAATTCCATCTTCATTGGCTGTGCCTGCAGTGTTTGTGCTGTTTCCAGATAAAGAAAGGGGGAGACTTTGGATGGTTCTATGGGTCTGAAGCTTGGAGAAAAGATCTGAGCTGGACATACTGATTTAGTGGCCACCAGCAAAGACACAGAATAGTCCCAGCTATCATTTTTGCCATCTCTACTAAGGCACTTTTCTTTAGCTTTTCCTTCTTTTAACCATTCCTCACATGTATGCTGGTATTCATCAGTTTCTCTAAGAATTGAATACAGAGGTATGACCATGAAAAGAAATAACAGTATAAAAAGAAAATGAAAATCTATTCTGTGCGGAAGAAGAAATAGGAGGAGATCTATGGAAACAGGCAAATGAGGCATCTCAGAAGTGAAGACAGAGATGGTTCAAGAGAGTCAGATGGGGCCAAAACCAATGGATCTGACTCTTTGGCCCATTTTGACTGGAGGAAGATGATTCACCAGGCCAGCATAAATTAATGAAAAAATCTCCTCAGATGATTTATGTTACTCTGCTCAGACCTTGTATATCCCTTCAGACCTTCCTTTACCTAGGAAATATTCTGACAATTAAGGCAATTCAGAGTGTGTATGAATTCAAAAGGACTTGACTATTCTTTGAGAAACAGTTCTTAGCCTGCAATGCAAAGTATTTGAGCCCTCTCCCATTTTTGAGCACATCAAGTACCCCCTCAAAAGACAGGCCTAAAGAATCAGCCACAACCTACCTTTCTTGTGTCAAAGTACTTGGAGTGCTTATGGAAATTTCTCAGCTAACAG
Source organism: Ovis canadensis (assembly GCF_042477335.2). Lineage (NCBI taxonomy): Eukaryota > Metazoa > Chordata > Mammalia > Artiodactyla > Bovidae > Ovis > Ovis canadensis. The sequence goes on along the minus strand of NC_091257.1, from coordinate 47,474,724 downwards.
ATTCTTCCACTTTTGGATTATTTTCACTCCATGCATTTCAAGCGGACTGTTTTTTAATGGGCTAGGATAGGCGTTATATACATTATTTTATATCTGATAAGCCTTTCCGGAGCGAGGTAAGGAATACAGGCATTTACCACATTCAATGTTTATTACAAAAATAAAAGTACTTATTATTAAAGTCTAGCAACATAAACAGTAAAATCCCACCTGGTCCTTGATAAGCCCACTTCTGTAAGCCACCCACACATTGGTATAGCCTTCTTGGCCTCTTCTTAAATACTATATAGGCATAAACACAAACACCCAGAGAGACATAAACACAAATACCCATATAGTCATAAACACAAATATCATATAGACATAAATACAAACACCCAAATAGACATAAACACAAACACTGATATAAACATAAACACAAATACCAAAGAAACAGAAACAAAACCCCACATAGTTGTTGTTGTTCAGTGGCTAAGTCATGTCCAGCTCTTTGCAATGCCATGAACTGCAGCATGCCAGGCTCCTCTGTCCTTCACTATCTCCCAGAGTTTGTTCAAACTCATGTCCATTGAGTCAATGATGCTATCTAACCATTTCATCCTCTGCTGCCCTCTTCTCCTGTTGCCTTCAATCTTTCCCAGCATCAGGATCTTTTCCAATGAGTCGGCTCTTCATATCAGGTGGCCAAAGTATTGGAGCTTCAGCTTCAGCATCATTCCTTTCAATGAATATTCAGGGTTGATTTCCTTTAGGATTGACTGGTGTGATCTCCTTGCAGTCCAAGGGACTCTCAAGAATCTTCTCCAGCACCACAATTTGAAAGTATCAATTATTCAGTACTCAGATAGACATAAACACAAATACTTATAAAGACATAAACTCAAATACCCATATAGACATAAACACATGTATAAAGCACATGATTATACTATGTACAATGCTCTGCAACTTAATTTGAACATAACATATTCTCAGAATGTAGACCTCCTTCTCTATTGGTCTATACAGATCCAACTTTCTCTTTAATGCTGGTATTATTCCCTGTACACATAGTAAGTTATTTGTTTTCCTACTGTTGGATATTCTTGTTAGGTCAAACACATTTGTAGTGTTCTCATATACTCCTTTAACTCCAGCATTAGGCTAGGCCTTCCTGAAGGTGGGGATTAGGGGTTCAATTCCTCTTTTGTATTTTGAGCTTTCAGGATAGTCCTCAGCAAAGAGCAAGCACTGAATAACTGCTTCAAGAATGAATGGGTGGACAATGATGACCACAGTTCCTGGTCATTAGATAAACTTTACAGATGCTTCTTTAAAACAATGAATTCATCCTTCCAAAAGTGATGGCTCTTTCTCAGCAACTTTCTTACTCCAGGAGAAGTAGTGCTCAGATGTAGGGGGAGGGGGCACGACAATAACTAAAACAGTTCACAATTAAGCACTTATTCCGTAAGTATTTTCACTGTCTAACTCGTGTAATGTTTACGGCCAACCTATGGGTAACGTTCTGCAGTAACTCCTCATTAACAGAAAGGGAAACAGAGGCCCAGGATGATGGAGTGACTTGCCCAAAGGCCTACAATGTACAGACTCTGTGCCCATGCTCCAGTCTGTCACACATATGTTAAAGCACATCTTCCTGCTCCCATGTTTCCTGCATTATTCACAGGAGGGAAGACAGGAAACAGCCTAAGTGTCCATCAACGGATGAATAGATCAAGATGTGGGATGTGTGTGTGTGTGTGTGCGTGCGTGCGTGTGTGTGTGTGTGTGTGTGTGTGTGTGTGTGTGTGTATCTGGTCCATCTAGTCAAAGATATTTTTTTCCCCAGTAGTCATGTATGGATATGATAGTTGGATTATAAAGAAAGCTAAACACCGAAGAATTGATGCTTTTGAACTGTGGTGTTGCAGAAGACTCTTGAGAGTCCCTTGGACTGCAAGGAGATCAAACCAGTCAATCCTCAAGGAAATCAGTCCTGAATATTCATCAGAAGGATGCTGAAGCTGAAACTCCAATACTTTGGCCACCTGATGCGAACAAATGACTCATTGGAAAAGACCCTGATACTGGGAAAGACTGAAGGCAGGAGAAGGGGATGACAGAGGATGAGACGGTTGGATGGCATCACCGACTCAATGGGCATGAGTTTGAGTAAACTCCGGGAGTTGGTGATGGACAGGGAAGCCTGGCATTCTGCAGTCCATGGGGTCTCAAAAGAGTCAGACATGACTGAACAACTGAACTGAACTGATAAATGTGTATGTGTATGTGAGTGTGTCTACACACACACCCCAATGGATAATTAAGAATTGGTATACGTACACACGGGGCTTCCCTGATGGCTCAGTTGGTAAAGAATCCGCCTGCAATGCAGGAGACCCCAGTTTGATTCCTGGGTCAGGAAGATCCTTGAAGAAGGGAAAGGCTACCCACTCCAGTATTCTGGCTTGGAGAATTCCATGGAATGTATAGTTCATGAGGTTGCAAAGAGTCAGACACGACTGAGTGACTTTCACTTCACATACAAACATATACACAATAAAGTATTATTCAGCCATGAAAAAGAAGGATATCTTGTCATTTGTGACAACACAGTTGGATCTTGAGGGCATTATGTTAACTGAAATAAGTCAGGAAGACAAATACTACAAGGTGTCAGTTACATGTGGAGTTGAAAAAAGAAGTAAAAGACTCACAGGAACAGAGAAATAGTAAAGTGGTTGCCAGGGTCTGGAGGTTGGGGGAAATAGGGAAAGATTGGTAAAAAGGTACAAATTTTCAGCTCTAAGATGAATAAAGTCTGTGGATCTAATAAATGACATAGTGTCTTGAGTTGACAACACTATCTTGTAGAACTGAAATCTGCCACAAGAGTGGAACTTGAATATTCCCATCAAAAAGAAAGAAAGAATAAAGATAAGTATGTGATGGATGGTGTGTTCATCAACTAAATGGGTGGAATCCTTTCATGATTTATTCATTTATCAAATCATCACAAGGTACTCTTTAAAATATCTCATAATTTTGTCAAATATATACCTCAAAATAACTGAAAAAATTTAAATGTTATCTTCCTAAAAATAAGTTCACAATCAAAACTCTCTCTCCAGTGGGAAGAAAAGCAGTGAGTGATAACGAGATGAGCTGAGAAGACTCAAAAGCAACTTAGAGGATCCCACGGTCTCTGAAACTTCATCAACAAGCTTATTTTCAGTACACGCCCAGAGGTTGCAAACTGCTAACTTAATTTCATCTTCCCCCTCTGTGCTCCTTAACATTTATAGGCCTGCTCATCTTTCTCATTTTCTATTAATAAAATGTCCCCACATACCAAAGCTTATAATTAAAGCAAAATTTAAAGCTCTGAAAAACTGAAGTCGTCAAATAGCATTTTAACTGTGAAATATTTTAAATACTCATGGTTGTCATTTCTGAAGCTGAGGTCTACTGCTCTGATATAAGCATCCATCATCTTAAGAATATTTTCACATTCCAGAAAAATGAGCATGAATTAAAAATATTTTTAGGATTAATGGCACTTGACAAATTTGAGGGATCGAATTAAGGATTTTAATATGGCCCAAATTAAAAACTATTAAAAACACATGCAGTCCCAAATCTTCAGAAATCTTGAGAAAATACCTTTAAGAGTAGGTCAGGCAAAATATGCATAAATTTAACTTTTAAAGACACAGGTCTTAAAAGTCAAGAAGTACCCTTCAAGGACATCTTAAAACAGAGCTGGAAAAGGACTACATTATTTAAGATATACAATATATAAATATGCATATAATATATACATATGTAGATGGCATCACTGACTCAATGGACATGAGTTTGAGTGAACTCCGGGAGTTGGTGATGGACAGGGAGGCCTGGTGTGCTGTGATTCATGGGGTTGCAAAGAGTCAGGCACGACTGAGAGACTGAACTGAACTGAACTGATGTAGATATATACATCTCTATTAAAACTTTTATGCATATGAACTTTATTCCTTTATCTGTTGGAGAAAAAAACTGATGCCTCTTGAAACTCTTTACAAAGTCTTTCTGCCATAAAAACACATTTCCAGAACATACATAATAAGTTTTTAGCTTAAATTTATTTTCCCTAATAAGACAATTAGGATAATTTGGAAAAAGTATGAATGGTAAGAAAAACTATATTAAAAAATACATTACCTATAATTCTGCTAAGCAGAAATCTTTATTTCTTCAACTTTGGTACTTCTCAAGTTCAGTGATAACTGGGTTTTATACTCAAAAGCACTATAAAATTTAGTGTTAATTAAATAGAATTATAATCCCATTATATTTAAGTTACAACCACACTCCAAATGAGATGCACAAAATGTGGTATACGGAAGAGAAATCAATTTCCGTTTGAATCTCAGCTTGGCCCCTATCAGATTCCATGGCCTGTGGCAATGAAGTTTCTTCTCTCATTGGAAGTTTTCCCATCTATAAAATGGTGTTATCACTTGCCTTGTTTTTTTGTACTCTTAAAGCTCATTTAACGTCGAATGAAATGATAGGGCTCCATGTATTTTGTTAGATAAAGATACACACACACAGTGGAATATTACTAAGACATGAAGTTTCCCGTTTGCAACAACATGGATGAACTTGGAAGGTGTTATGCTCAGTGAAACGTCAGACAGAGGAAGACAAAGACTGTATGTTATCACTTACATATGGAATCTAAAAAAATGAAATAAGTGAATATAACCAAGCAGAAAGGAACTTACAGGTATGAGAACAAACTAGTGGTTACCAGTGGGGAGAGGGAAGTGGAGAGGGGAAATAAGAGTAGGGATTAAGGAGGTACAAATGACTACATATCAATAAGCTACAAGGATATATTATACAGCACAGGGGATACAGACCATATTTTATAATAACTAAATGAAGTATAATCTATAAAAAACTGAATCACTATGTTGTATGTCTGAAACTAACATAATATTGTAAATCAACTGCACTTCAATTTTAAAATGAGCGATTATTTGCCATTTTCCTCCCTACCATCTCCTCCTGCTCTCTTCCTATAGTCCATCCAACTCATGATCTCATTTCACTGTGGCTCGCAGAGTCTGAAAAACAACTGTGGAGCAGACAATATGCTAGGAGCTGACAAACAGCATTTCACTTTAACTCTAAAATGAAAAGAACCTCCGAGCTTGCCCTATTTTCCCAAATAGACAGATGAGAAAGCTAAAACTCAGAAAGAAAGAAAAAAAACACCTCCCCACTATTACACAGTAAATAAACGATGACATTAATAATCAAACCCAGGTCGATTTGATTCCACACTTTAATTCTGCCTGAATATGCCACGCTGTCACTAATCATTGTATTATGCTAACCATCAGTTCCTTTTCCTTTTGTCAGTTCTTTTTCAAACAAACAAGCCTCAAAAGACAGAGAACTTAACAGAAAAAGAATCAAGAGACTCAAACAGGTACTTTACAAAAGAAGCTATTCCCCTGGTCAATAAATATATAAGAAGGTGCTTGATTTCAATAGTCATCAGAGAAATACCAAGTCAAGCCATGTATGGGGGCACTTGTTGACTAAAAGACAACTTCAGGTTTGGGTGAGGCACCGGTGCTAAGAGTATAAATTGATTGAACCACTTTGGAAAGCTCTTCTCCAGTACTGACTTAAGCTGAATAAATGTATATGCCCTATAACTTGGCAATTTTATTCCTAGATTTATACTTGACAGAAGTGCATACGTGAGCATCAATAAAAGAATATGTCACAAATATTTATAACAGCAGTATTTACAATAGCCCCAAACTGTAAAATACCTGAATGCCTCTCAAAAGCAGTTATGGGTCATTGTATTATGGTCTAGTCATATAATGGAGTACTATACAGCCAGCAGAAGTAGCAGGCAACAGATGTAACTATGTGCAACCATATGGGTTAATCTCCCAAAAGAATGATGAACGACGTTAACCAAACAAAACAAGAGTAGAGATGAAATGAGTCCATTAATATAAAATTTGGAAACAGGAAAACAGCTTCCATGATGCTGGCAGCCAGATTAGAGGGTACTGTGGAGGAATGGTATGGACCTAACAGAAGCAGAAGATATTAAGAAGAGATGGCAAGAATACACAGAAGAACTATACAAAAAAGATCTTCATGACCAAGATAATCACGATGCTGTGATCACTCACCTAGAGCCAGACATCCTGGAATGTGAAGTCAAGTGGGCCTTAGAAAGCATCACTACGAACAAAGCTAGTGGAGGTGATGGAATTCCAGTTGAGCTATTTCAAATCCTGTAAGATGATGCTGTGAAAGTGCTGCACTCAATATGCCAGCAAATGTGGAAAACTCAGCAGTGGCCACAGGACTGGAAAAGGTCAGTTTTCATTAAAATCCCCAAAAAAGGCAATGCCAAAGAATGCTCAAACTACCGCACAATTGCACTCATCTCACACGCTAGTAAAGTAATGCTCAGAATTCTCCAAGCCAGGCTTCAACAATACAAGAACTGTGCACTTCCAGATGTTCAAGCTGGTTTTAGAAAAGGCAGAGGAACCAGAGATCAAATTGCCAACATCTGTTGGATCATGGAAAAAGTAAGAGAGTTCCAGAAAAACATCTATTTCTGCTTTATTGACTATGCCAAAGCCTTTGACTGTGTGGATTACAATAAACTGTGGAAAATTCTTCAAGAGATGGGAATACCAGACCACCTGACCTGCCTCTTGAGGAACCTATATGCAGGTCAGGAAGCAACAGTTAGAACTGGACATGGAACAACAGACTGGTTCCGAATAGGAAAAGGAGTGCGTCAAGGCTGTATATTGTCACCCTGCTTATTTAACTTGTATGCAGAGGACATCATGAGAAACACTGGGCTGGAAAAAGCACAAGCTAGAATTAAGATTGCCGGCAGAAATATCAATAACCTCAGATATGCAGATGACACCACCCTTATGGCAGAAAGTGAAGAGGAGCTAAAAAGCCTCTTGATGAAAGTGAAAGAGGAGAGTGAAAAAGTTGGCTTAAAGCTCAACATTCAGAAAACAAAGATCATGGCATCCGGTCCCATCACTTCATGGGAAATAGATGGGGAAACAGTGAAAACAGTGTCAGACTTTATTTTGGGGGGCTCCAAAATCACTGCAGATGGTGACAGCAGCCATGAAATTAAAAGACGCTTACTCCTTGGAAGAAAAGTTATGACCAACCTAGATAGCACATTCAAAAGCAGAGACATTACTTTGCCAACAAAGGTCTGTCTAGTCAAGGCTATGGTTTTTCTTGTGGCCATGTATGGATGTGAGAGTTGGACTGTGAAGAAACCTGAGCACCGAAGAATTGATGCTTTTGAACTGTAGTGTTGGAAAAGACTCTTGAGAGTCCCTTGGACTGCAAGGAGATACAACCAGTCCATTTTGAAGGAGATCAGCCCTGGGATTTCTTTGGAAGGAATGATGCTAAAGCTGAAACTCCAGTACTTTGGCCACCTCATGTGAAGAGTTGACTCATTGGAAAAGACTCTGATGCTGGGAGGGATTGGGGGCAGGAGGAGAAGGGGACAACAGAGGGTGAGATGGCTGGATGGCATCACTGACTCGATGGATGTGGGTCTGCGTGAACTCCGGGAGTTGGTGATGGACAGGGAGGCCTGGCGTGCTGCGGTTCATGGGGTCACAAAGAGTCAGACATGACTGAGTGACTGAACTGAACTGAACTGGAGGAATGGGGAGCTGACTGGTGAGGGGGGGGATTGGATAAGTGTTCTGACATTACTTGGATTCTTGATTTTGCCGTTGTTACGCAAAGTCATTCACTTTGGGAACATTCACCAGATTTGACACTTAAGATTTCTGCACTTTTCTGCATGGAAGCTCCACTTCAATAGAGTCTACCCCAAAAGAGTCAGTATCAATCTCTGCTCCCCCAAAGCATGCAAATGTCCATATTTTAGAAGTGTTGTACAAGATGCACACTCAACTTACGAGGCTTCTATATCTTTTTATGTTTAAGAGTATTTATTCAGCTGACAGATTTTGCTGTCATTTAATAAAATAACAATAGAAGGACAGTTGAGATAAAAGTAGGAGCTGGGTTCTAAAAGAATGATTGTTCAGTACAAATAAAATCTTGAAGACTTGATTGTAATTTCAGGTACTCAATAATGCCAAAAAGAGGCTTATGCATCAAGTCTTACAGAGATGGAGAGGGGCCACAGACTATAGTGCAGTCAGTGGACAATCTGTGAATATGAAGACAACATTACACAAGTTAGGAGAGGGCGTCTAATAAAGGTGGCAGCTGTGGGAGGGAAAAACCGAGAAACAAAGGACTATAGCAACTGTATGTGCTGCTGCTGCTAAGTCACTTCAGTCGTGTCCGAAGCTGTGTGACCCCATAGATGGCAGCCCACCAGGCTCCGCCATCCCTGGGATTCTCCAGGCAAGAATACTGCAAATGTATGTAACTTTATTCAAAACCCACAGAACTTTCATATTCTTTCTGAGATGATGTGAGACTAGGAGGAGGCCTTGAGAAAACTGTCATACTAAACTAAGGTATAAGAAGTAGTGGAGGACTGAGATACACACACAAACTCATTATACTAATAACTGAATTATACAAACAACTGAATTATCCATTATACCTAATATGTGTATTTTTACATATACACATACTTAATGCCAAAGCTTTAGTTGGAATTTAATACTGGCATGGTCTAAGTCATCATCCTACTAAACTGATAATAAATTAGAGAAAGGCCACCAGGACAGTGTCATCATCCCACTAAATTGATAATCAATTAGAGAAAGGCCACCAGGACAGTGCCCTTAATGGATGAGGCCTCATCACTCCTGCTGCCTATGAGTTTGTGTGTCCTTTGCCCTGCTCTCCACCTGTTTATTCAATGAGCAGCTCCCCGACTCCACATGTTGTCTGCTTGGCAGGCAAGTGAGAACTCTCACGGTCAGATATATACATGAAGAGTTCTTTTCCTCCAAGGAAAATGAAATACATTTCAGATTTAACATACTACAGCGCTGGGTTGACCATGTATAAAGAAAACAGCAATCCATACATTAAACTGCCACAGAAAAGAGGCTAGAAGAGCAGCAAGTGGGTTACAGGTTAGAGTTTCCGAGACAGAAATGGTCTAAAATAAAGGAAAGCTTGTTTCTAGTGACCAAGGCATATGAATTTCTTTAATCTTCAAGGTATATTTGTGCTGTATATTTTGTGACTCCTTCACCAAAACATAGGGTAAAAAAGTTTGAAAATCAGCAGATGAACCAAATCTCTAACCTTTCAGTAGAGACCCCAGAAGATACGGTTTATGCTGTCTCTTCTATTTATTTACATGATGTCAGAAAAAGGACAAAAATAAGCTGGGTAAAATAATGACTATTTTGTTTGAGGTTTTCAGATTCTTTCAGAATTCCTCTAGTGAGAAGGCTACATATTCACAGATTTCTTCTCATTCATTATATAAGAACAAACAGAAATACATAAAACTAAGGAATTGTCAATCTTCATGAGTCTATAAAAATACAGATTTTAAATTTCAAATGATTTCTATCTTTAATTTCAAGATTTTCTTTATGTGGATAATTTTATACCTTAAAAACTTTCTAATACTTATTTCCAAATCCTATTTAAAAGCAATTAATCTTGCTGTTGGAAAAAAATCATTCCTGCAGATGTCGTCTTTAAAAATCCTTGCTGGCACTACTACATTTATTCCTTACATGTCAACTGTTGAGTCCAAATGACAAATGACCCTGAATAGATAACTGTTACAAAAACCTTTAAGTTAAAGAGACTTCGTAAGCTTTTACTATTGAATAAAATTGAATATTCTCTTAGGATCTGATAGGAATACAACTATTCCTTTCACACCATTCCCTAATAACTTTATTAGGTTGATCGTATCAGATTTTGACCTTGTCTGTCCTGGACGTGTCACATATATCTCTTATAGTGGCCAATTTTCCAAGGTCACAGATTTCTTTACACTCTGCCCTTACGTATTGATGAGCTCTTTGTCGATTTCCTATTCGTTTTGCAGCCAGGAATCTCAGATCAGTGTTAAGCGATTCAGCACCGCAGTTTGTCCAGCCTGCATAAACCTCTTGTTGCCTTTCACAACACTCCCTGAAAATCAAGTAGCCACATGCAATGCAAAAGGAGGCTAGAAATAAAGCCAGCACTTCCTCCGAGCTTTTCGGCTAGCATACTGCACTGCATCTTTCAATTAGCATCCAATCATTTTAAGTAGTGATACTTCACTGTTTGTGTAAGCCTGCCTTGTAGAATTTAATACTCAGACAGCCATTTTGCAAAACACAGCAGGTCCATGAAATAAGGGCTATTTCAGTGAAAGAGTCACAGAATGATGAAGCTGCTGTAAATTCTAGCGTAACTGCAACAGCTGTGTCATGCATCAAATAATTATCATCTACTCTTTTACTAAAGCTGTTCAAAATAGGATTTAAAAGGAGCTTCTTTGGCTATCTTTAATTTGACAAACTCTGTGGTATTTCTCCCTTAAAAGATTTTTTTCATGCCATCATTCAAAAATGAAAACAGCACTACTCTATGTAAAAGAGAATATCAACTGGTTTGAACTGATACAGACCTCTGAGAAAATACACTTCCTAAGCAATCCCAGTGCAAGCTATTTCCGACCTTATCAAAGTAACCCGGCATGAAAGATACATTAAAAAAAAAAAAAATCTCCGGAAAGAATCTCAGAATCTCATAGACCTCAGGTGGCTGGAAAACTCATTGTACAAATGATTGATTCTCTGGCTGATCCTCAGCACAGGGATTAAAAACATCTGAAAGAGGCAACATGCACCAGACAGACACGGATAGTATTTTCAGCCCCTAGCTGCAATTTACAGCAACAGAAACTTACATAGGACACCCGTGCTCGCCTCCGATGCACCAGCCCACAGCACTGCATGAAGAGCCGTGCAGAACGCAGTCAGCGTGTGGTTTCACCGAGCTGCACCGTGCCTCCGCTTCTCATCAGAGCCACTGTCCATTTCTCCCCACCTTCCACTCCCAGGTAAGAAGCACGGGCAAATCAACACTTAGCTTCTGCCTCCTAGGTAGTTTCTAAAGACACCACTGTTCCTGCAAGCATGCCCAAACTTTGTTTATCCCTAATTTTTTTTTCTTTTTTCGGGGAATCTGATCTCTTCTTCTTCAGGGAAGAAACTGACCAGAAATCTACCCCAAGCATCATTTATTTTCCTGAAATGACTCTTGCTAACTCACACTTGTGACTGTCCGGATCATCAGAGTTTCTTGGCAACGTTTTGACAGTAGCCATTCTCAACTGGGGAGCTTTTCAAACAGCAGAGAACCTTTGCATCTCACAAGCCTGCAGGCTCCTGCTTTTTTGCAAGAGGAGGCCTACTCCTGATGGTGTTTATGTGACTGCCTCAGAGAACGAGGCTGCTCCCGCGGCTGCTCTGCCATTATTGCCTTCCTCCCCGTGCGCAGATTGGCAGCAGGATCCCTGCTTCAGTGTTGCCTCCGTATCACTTTGGGCATATCTGATCTGCGACTTCTCCCTCCTCCCTTTCCCCTGAAAAATTACAGAGTCTAGACTTTAATTCACTCCGGATTCCCAGGACTACACAACCACCCTCCAAATTGTCAGATGCTTCGTCTTGCAATACGTGCTTCACATGAACCGTAGGAAGGAGTGACTTCAGGACCCAACACAGTCAACCACTATAGCTACACAGATTTTTGTGCCTTTTTTTTTTCTCACTGCCAAAATGCTCATTTTCTACGTGAAAGCCCATTAAATAAATGTAACTCTGGCAAGCAAAACTGATCTGAGTCAGAGCTAATTAATTAATTAGCTAATATATCACCTATGATTTAGATACGAGAAACCCAACAAGCCTGCTTCCAAGCCCGTGATCTCACAAATGAATATTCCTCCTAAACTGTAAAATTTACATCTTTTTTCTAAAGACACAGTTTGCTGACAAGGAGTCAATCGCAACATTCTTTCTAAAAGTCCTTGTACATGTCACACCTGAAAAGATGAGTGATTACGGCATTTGGGGATTAAACTATTAATTTATATGATATCAACCATTCTGATAAGCAACGATTCATGTAGCCACAGCTATCGATCCACATTCACTCCCACACCCATGTCACTTCATATACTGTTGCCACTTGAGAAGATATTTTAACTATTTCATGTCACAAATTGAGATGCCTCACCATTAAGCTCTTCAGGCAGATGGAATGTGCAAGCCTATTAATTCTCAACATTTTATGGTTCTTTCCTGAAAACCTATGATTGAAAGTAACAATTCTATTATTACTGGTAGTCTATGCTATGATGATGAAGAAGAAGATATAAAGTAACAACTCTATATTATTATTTGTACCCTTGAGTTGAAAAAACCTGCCTTAGTTCAATGTTTTTATTTGACTAATGAAGACCTGAGGCTCCAAATGCTCAAGTGTTTTGTTTATAAATGAAAGTAAAAGTGAAGTTGCTCAGTCCTGTCCAACTGTTTGCAAACCCATGGACTGTAGCCTACCAAGCTCCTCTATCTATGGAATTTTCCAGGCAAGGGTACTGGAGTGGGGTTGCCATTTCCTTCTCCAGGGGATCTTCCCAACCCAGGGATCGAACCCAGGTCTCCCGCACTGCAGGCAGACGCTTTACCATCTGAGCCACCAGGGAAGCCTCTTGTTTATAAGTAGCATAAGCAATCATATTTTAAATAGCTAGTAATTTATACAATTGAAAGAGTTTGCAAAAATTCTGTGGTTTTATCCTATACTGATTAATCCTCCATATAGCTGAAGATTCAAAAGGGAATCATGGATGGACTACAGACAGTGAAGCTCCTTTTGGGAATACATCAGTAGACCACAGACAGACAATAAAGTTCCTTTTGTGAATATATCAGGAGTCTAAAGTAAAATAAAATTTTTGAATCATGTTGCACATTGCATTTTGAAGTAAGTCCTGGAGAAAAAATGCAACATTTTCTGGAACTCATAAGACAGATTTACAGAAGGTAGGATATCACTCTGGTTTTTGAAATCAACTTTAGTGAGAAATATACCAAGTAATATAAGAGAATGTATCATTTGAATTTCAGCTTTTTCTAAGGACCCTATATCATCCTCAACCAGTACACATTTACTAGAATAAATGAATAAAAATAAAAAACAAACTCAAAGTTAGAATAAGAGGAAAGCATTGGAAACTTGATTTCTTCCATGAATCTAATTCGGCATTCACTTAACTTCCTATCCACTATGATATTATTATACACAATATGAGAGAGATCCACAGTTCATTATTAGAGATCTCACTCATTTTGCCATTCTAGAATCCACAAGAGGAGGCCAAACCCTAATCTGACTTGGGAAACACTGATAGAGCACCTCTGCTAATACTTGCTTGGCACTGTCCTAGGTGGCACAGGTAGAAAATAAACAAAATACTGCCCATTAATAACAAAGACAGGAAAAGAGAACATAGCCTCTGAGCGCTACGGAAATACCAACAACACAACCCTTCCTTATCCCCGGAAGGAACACTGAAGGCTGATTAGCAAAGGTGGGCTATTCTTTTTTTCTTTTTTAAGATTTTTTTGGATGTGTACCATTTTTTAAAGTCTTTATTGAACTTGTTACAATATTGCTTCTATTTCATGTTTTGGTTTTACGGCCAGGAGACACGTGGAATCTTAGCTCCCCAACCAGGGACTGAACCTGCACCCCCTGCACTGGAGGGTGAAGTCATAACCTCTGGACATCCAGGGAAGTCCCACTGGGCTACTCTGTGCAGAGTGGGTAAAACTGCATCCAGTGGAAAATGGGGGCTGAAAGAATTCAGGCAAGGGGGCAGAAAATGCAAAACCACAGATTATATACAGAATATATACAGAATAAATCTTGTTTGTATAGGATGTAAAGAAGAATATATACAGATTCAATATTTATGATACATTCAGACAACAGAGACTTACCCCAAATCTCTCCAACTGTACTGGGTTCTCTCCTAAGCTCACTCCTTATTCATCTCTCCATCCCTAACACTTAGTGTGGTAACACAGACATATTAGGTATGATGGATATTTGGAGTCCACTCATCATGAATTCTTTACTTCATCCTGGGCAATAGAAATGGACCTGAGGCTCTTGGGCTATGCCAGAGAAATTGTTTTCACAATTTGGTAAGGCCAACCAGGTAACCAGATTGTGTTCAGTGGGGTAGGAGTGGAAATAACATGTGCCAAAACTTAATGCCTTCCCTTTTCTCATTCTTCCTTTCTTGCTGTCTTGAATGGAGGTAAACTGATGGGAGCTGGGACATCTGCCTACATTAAAGGATACTTCATATTTAGAAGAAAAGAGCAACAAGTCAGAAAGCCTGTGTCCCTAGTGCAATGAAGCTGGCAAACCATCCCTATGTTGCTTACATTTAGACTCATGTTTTTATCATTCCATTATTACCTTTTAATCAAAAATTTAAATTGTAGTTCATTTAGCTTCTCTGGTGGCTCAGATGGTAAAGAATCCGCCTGCAATGCAGGAGACCTGGGTTCGATCCTTGGGTTGCGAAGGTCCCCTTAGAGAAGGGCATGGCAACCCACTCCAGTATTCTTGGACTTCCCTGGTGGCTCAGATGGTAAAGAATCGGCCCACAATACAGGTGACCCAGGTTCGATCCCTGGGTTGGGAAGATCCCCTGGAGAAGGGAATGGCAATCCACTCCAATATTCTTGCCTGGAGAATTCCATGGACAGAGGAATCTGGTGGGCTACAGTTCATGGGGTCACAAAGAGTTAGACACAAGTGACTGACTGACACTTATAGTTCATTTACAGTGTTGTGCTAATTTCTAATGTACAGCAAAGTGATTCAGATATATATATGTACACACAAACATTTTTTATATTATTTTCATAGGGTTTTGAATAGGTTTTATCATAGGATATTGAATAGAGTTCCTATGCTATGCAGTCAGACCTTGTTGTTTATCCATCCTACATACAAAAACTTACATCTGCTAACCCCAACCTCCCAGTCCACCCCTCCTATAATCCTCTCTTCCTTGGCAACCACCAGTCTGTTGTCTATGTTCGTGATTCTGTCTGTTTCATAGGTTCATTTGGTACATATTTTTATTTTATAGAGGAGTATAAGTGATTTACAATGTTGTGTGAGTTTCAGATACACAGCAAAGTGATTCAGTAACACATATACAGGTGCCTATTCTCTTTCAGATTCTTTTCCCATAAGTTTCTTGGGCTATACAGCACATAAAAGAAACAAACCCTATGCAGGCTGACCTCAGAGATACAGAGAGTTCACTTCCAGATCACTGCAATAAAATGGCTAAGGTAGCAGAGTGAGTCCCAGGGGTTTGTCGGTTTCCTAGTGCATATAAAGGTATGCTTACACTATACTGTAGTCTATTCAGTGTGAATAGCATGATGTCTAATAAAACAATGTACATACCTTAAAATACTTTACTGCTAAAGAAAGCTAACTTTCATCTGAGCCTTCATTGAGTCAGTCACAACATCAAGGAGTGCTGAGCACAGATCACCATACCAGATAGAAAAATAAAGAAAAAGTCTGCAATAATGTAAGAATTACCCAGATGTGACCACAAGACACAAAGTAAATGCTGTTGGAAAAATGGCACCAAAAGACCTGCAGGCTTGCCACAAACCTTCCATTTATAAAAAATGCCGTATCTGTGAAGCACAATACAGTCAGATCTGCTTATACTGTTTAAGACCCCAGCCATAGATGCTAAACCTGTATTTTAAAAGTATTGGATTGGACAAGAAGTTCCTTCAGGTTTTTCCGTAAGATATTATAGGAAAATTCTAACGAACTTTTTGGCCAACTAGTACCTCAAAGAGTTTCTGGAATAAATGCTTAATCCACAGATTGTGGAGGAGGTGAGGGAATGGGAGTGGGAGCAAGTGACAAGAAGCCAGTCTCATCAGGAGATTGGAACAGGAGATTGAGCTGGGATGAGACCACGGAAGTCTTTGAACATCATAGCAAAGAGTTTACACTTTATCCTGTAGGACGCACAGAACCATCAAAGCCTTTCAATATGAAATTTTCCATGGTTCTATTAAGAAACAGGAAATTAAAAAAAAGCTCCACCCTGTTTGGCTGTAAAAACTAGTCGATCACTCTATTAGTGAGAAATTTGAAGTTATTGAACTACTGTGGTGGTCTGCCATAAATGTCTGTCTACTAAATAATTAAATCAAATCAGGTCAATAAAACTAGCTATTGGGTTCATATAGCCAAATCACAAAACTAATGAACTGTTAAATTTTCTCGGTTGTTAAACGTGAGATATATTAAAAGCAAAATATTAAAAAGTGACAACAAGAGGTAGAATGACACCGCAACTCATTCAATAGAACTTGCAAAGGAATGCCTAGGATCTCAAGGTCAGGAATTGGAAAAGTCCCAAGAGATTTATTTCTGGGCAGCCTTTATAAAGGATGAGGATTCAAGTTTATTTACTGGTCACTTTCTCCATTACTAGTGGTTACAAGGGATAAAGTACACAGAGGGTGTCCAATAGGATGAAGTGATGCTTTGGAGAAACTCTTTGATGACAACGAATGAAACTGTATCTGGAGAATCTTTCAGAGAGGAGCTGAAGCTTACTTGTTGGGGCTGATGCTGCCTGAGTGCTTATGACTCTTCTGTGGCTCTGGTTTCAGGAAATGAATGGCCCTCCTCTCACCAGAGACTGCAGCCCATATACGTACCCACTGAACTCTTCCTTCAGACTCTGTTGTTGTTATAACTGCAACCACTCGGAGTCTAGCATTTTTTTTTTTTAATGTGGACCATTTTTAAAGTTTTTACTGAATCCATTTTAATACTGCTTCTGTTTTATCTTCTGTTTTTTCAGCCATGAGGCATGTGGGATCTTGGCTCCCCAATCTGGGATCAAACCCATACCTCATGCATTGGAAGGTGAAGTCCCCCAGAGACTGGAGGTTCTTAAGGGCACCAAAAACTTCTCCACTATTTTTTTTTAATAAAAATTTTTTTTAATATTTTTTAATTGAAGTGTATTGTGTTAGTTTACACAATATTTGTGTTAATATTGTGTTAGTTTCAGATGCACAGCAAAGTGATTCAGTTATATATATTACTTTTTCAGATTTTTTTTTTCCCATCCAGGTTAACCACTAATTTCAGCTAAAAACAGAAACAAAAAATGAAGCCCAACATCCACATTCATCCATTCAGTCAACACCACCAAAGGAGTGCTATTCGCCATGTGTGAGTGTCCGCTCTGGTCTTAGTGGATAAAAGGACCAGTGAAGTAATTGTGGTCTTGGACTGCAGGGAGGGAGAAAGACAAGTTGAGTCCATAATCAGGCAAACATAATTAGGCACCAGTAAGTTCTCTGAAAGTACAGAATACTATGAAAATGTAGAGCAAGCAGATACCCTCTAGAATCAAACGAGGCAGGAAACTTCCCTGAAGAAGAGCTATGACGCAGCGGTCTGAAGCTAGAAAGGAATTAACCAAATGGAGCAGGGCTGAGGCAGGGGACGGGGACAGAGTAGCCCTGTCCAACGGAAGGAACGTTACTGACAAAGGTCTTTGTGTCAGAAGGGAGATGCTACCTGTAAACAGCGGGAGAACAAACTAAGAGGGAGAGTGGGACAGAATGAGGATGGAGAGGTAGATGATGGCCAGATCAGGAGACGTGAGCTGAGGATTTTCACCTTTACATTAAGAGCAGTGGGATTCTATTCATACAGTCGACAGGCATGAGCATCATTTAAACACACCTTGGTGGACTTCCCTAGTGGTCCAGTGATTGAGAATCAACCCGCCAATGCAGGGGACACAGGCTCCATCGTTGGTCCGGGAAGATTTCACATGCTGTGGGGCAACTAAGCCTGTGCACTACAGCTGCTAAAGCCCTTGCACCCTAGAGCCAGTGCGCCACATCTACTGAGCGCATGCGCTGCAGTTACTGAAGCCCCTACAGCCCAGAGCCCTTGCTCTGCAATGAGAAGCCCGTGAACCGCCAGCTAGAGAGTCGCTCCCGTTTGCTGCACCTAGAGAAAGCCCGCTCGCAGCAGCAAAGATCCAGCAGAGTCAAAATAAATATACAGATAAATAAAAATTAAAACAAAACACACATTGGTAATGGAGCTGAAACTAGATGGAAAGATGTCCAGAAAAGAAACAGGGAGACCAACTAAGAAGCTGCTGCAATTATGCATGTGAAAGATAACAAAGCCTTGTCCATGGTGGTGGAGGTGGTAGGTAAGGTAAGAGGAGGAATCTATGAGATATTCGGGCAACAAAAACAGACAGGTACAGAAAATGGAAAAAAGAAGCCCAATGGAAAAGACACTTGTGGCCCAATTCTTTCCATTCTGGTTACTACCATCCATTGTGAAGCGCAGCTTCTGCTAGGGCAATCCATGATCCATTTTTATTTTCAGGTCAGTTCCAGCTTGCTCCTTTTCTTGGCCAATCCTCATTTCTCTCTTTAGCATCCTGAGCAGAGTCTCTAGCTAGTCCTTTGCATTCACACTGGACTTGACTCTTTTAGCCACCAAGACACACCCCTGTAATTTATTCCAATTTCTACAGACTGAAACTTATTTCTTTCTATTTCTCACCAAGGTGTCTGGGTTCTCTTTTTATGTGCTGTTCTTTCTGAGTGTCTGTTGTTGTGGTTTTTCAGACCAACAACAAGGCATTTCTTCCCAGTAAAGACAGCATCATCATTTGCTTATTCTACTCGTTTTACAGAGAAGGGCGGAAGTAAATAAAATAATTCCATGCAAAGTAATTGGAGGAGATGAAGTCATACTTTTAAAATGAATAAACATGAAACGTGCAACAAACTTAAATGACAAATTTAAAACATAGTTTGTGTTACAAAGTTAGAATACCCAGGGTGCAATTCAAGACTGTGAGAAAACTATGTAACCCTAACAAAACTCAGATCTCTTGTAGTTCAATCCTATTGAAAGAAGTACAATCCAACAACAAAAATCAATTGAACATCAAAAGTCAATTTTTCATTGCATAGCTCAGAGTGAACATTAGAGAGAATCCTATACCCTCCTGCAACATTTCTCAAAAAATCCTTTTCCTTCCCTCCCTAATTCCCTTCTCCCCTAAACCCCCTGATGAGGCTGCCTTCAATTCTGGACACAAATAGACACACCAAATAAACCCCCTTTCCAGCCGCCAGTTTTCAGATTCTTTCTCCCTCAACCTGCCTGCCCCAGCCTCATATTTGGTAGATTTGCTTAATTTCTGTAGCTCTTCACTTTCTTTCAATGCTGAATAGGCAAGATATATTCTCTTTAGTATAAGAGGTAGAGGCATCGAGGAAGAAGAGGGGGAACAGCCAAGAATGTTTGTGTGTTAAAATTTTTCCATATGACACTATTTTTGCAGAGAATACATTGCATCCATTCCTTTCACTCATTATAGCTCTAAGGAAATACAATACGTATGTGAGAAAGAAACCACTGACCTTTGGGTGGAAAGGGGCTTCCCTGATGGCTCAGATATTGAAGAACTTGCCTGCAATGTGGGAGATCCAGGTTCAATCCCTGGGTCAGGAAGATTCCCTGGAGAAGCAAATGGCTACTTCCAGTGTTCCTGCCTGGAAGATTTCAGACAGAGGAGCCTGGCAGGCTACAGTCCATGGGGTTGCAAAGAGTTGGACAGCACTGAGTGACTAACACTAATATTTTGGGTGGAAAAAGGCAAGACACACTATTTATGGTGTCACATTTCACAAACAAATCTATGATGCTAACACAATAAAATATTTCACAGAAACTATTTTGCTTTTCTATTTGTTTGGAAAGACCAAGAAAGAAAACACACATTTTCTCTGAAGTTGCCATGAAACACTCATAGATTTGAGAATTCTTGGACAGATATATAATCCATGTGTAAAATTTTTTAAAATACCTTACTTGTAAACAAAGAAATTGAGGCACAATGAAGTTAATTACCCAAGGGAATGGCAGAGCCAGGACTTCTATCAGGAGTTTGGCTCCTGAGCTCATGGTCTTATACTCTCTATGAAAGGCTAAAAATTCATTTTATAAGCTGACCCTGGGGTTGTACACAATGAATAAGCTAATTAACTAATCCAATCATACAAGACATTTCTCCATCAAGAGCTCAGTGGTTCCCCTACATACAGGCTTCCCAAATCAAACTTACCTTCATGCAAAACTTTCCCATCTTTGAACTTGTTCCTTTCTCCTTTATGCAAAGTCTGAAATTTTACCCACTGGAAAATTCATTTGCTAGAACAAGTATCTTCTGACAAAAATTAAACATCTGCTAGATAGACAAGCTCTAAGCCATTTATACAGGCTAGCTTACTAGAAGCCTTTCTTTACATATCTGTATCTATTTTTCCTATCTTGGAAAAGGAAATGGCAACCCACTCCAGTATTCTTGCCTGGAAAATCCCATGGACAGAGGAGCCTGGTAGGTTACATGTAGTCCATGGGGTCGCAAAGAGCGGGACATAACTGAGTGACTTCACTTTCTTTCTTTATTTTTCTATGAATGTATGCCTCACCTTGCTTCAGCGGTTAGTTTAGGCAACTTATAAGAATAAATTGTAAAATAACATTTAATTTGCTTGAAAGAGAAGAGAGAATAAAAAAAAAGTGAGACAATAAAGCAAAGGACACAAAATGCATCCCATAATAACCAATGCACTGCCGACAAATGAGCCATCCATTTGGGTCTAAGCTTTCCAGCAGCCAACTCAAGAAGGGAAACTCGGTCAGTTATGTAATTTACTGTCCATGAGCTTAAAATAAGCCAAATGCTCAGAAGGCTGTCTCTGCTTGGCACTGACATGGGACCCTGAGTTCTCCTGGAGGTCCCCATGACAAGGAGAATTGTGGAAAGTGATAAACAGAACTCCTGGGGGCACCCTTAAGGGGAAATGCCACTATGGGTGGTAAAGAGCTGCTTCTTAGACTGACCTGGGCTGGAAACTAAGTCCCACACCACAGGAAATTCAATAAAATACTCTGGGGGAGTCAGGGGAGAATGAGCTGGCCAAGACACCTAACTCTGTACAGATACGGCTTGATCCCTGAGCATCATCAAGAGCAATAACCAAAAGATTTAACATCTACTGATGTGGACGTTAGGACGCATTATTCCTTTACTCCTCATATCAACTTGAAGAAGGTATCATTATTATTAATCCCTAGATTAAAAGTGAGGAAACAGACTTCAGAGATTAGGCCCTACAACACATAAGCAGTCAAAATTTGAACCCAGATCTGTTGAACTCCAAAGCTCTTGATCCCAAACACTAGGCCTCCAGAGTTTCCGACAGTGACGGACTCTATCCTTCAAACAAATCCACTGAATACTATTTCTCATTGACTGATGACCTTCTGATAAAAATTAAATGATGATGATCTTAAGACTGATTTTAAGAAGCTTGTTCAACACAGATTGAGTAGTCAAGCTGGGTGTATTCAGTATAATGAAAGAGGAAAACACTTAAGACAAGGTCACCCCAGGACTTCCCTAGTGACCCAGTGGTTAAGACTGTGCTCCAGTGCAGGGGGCACAAGTTTGATCCCTGGAGAACTAAGATCCTGCAGCCACCAAAAAAAAAAAAAGACAAGCCCACCCCATCTCCATTTGCAGCTGCAGTTAAAGCAAACGGCTTTTCTTCTAAACCCCTTCATTTTCATAGAAACATTTCAGATAACAGGAAAAAGAAAGCAGTTTCAGCAGATGTACACTCGGAGAATAAGAACAGACCTCAGGGAGTTGGAGCTTATACCTGCATGATGTTGGGTCTTTCGATGAGGGCTTCAGAGAGCAGAGATGGGGAGATGGTAGCAGAAGAAGCCCAAGTTCAAAAGGAATTTGCTGTGTTTTTCATTCTACACTCAACTACAGTGTGGCTATATGATGCTCACAACCATCTGGATATATTTAATCTTTAGTTTGTCCAAAAGTAAGGCTTAGGTTGCTGAAGCCTTTCTACATTTAGACCAGACAACTTCAAAAATGATGAGCTAAAACCGAGGGCAGACAGGCCCGAAGGACTAATTCAAAAAAGATGTGTTAACACTCAAACAGTAACAGCCTTGCAGCATGCCATTAAATTGGCCAATTTTCACATTTCTTTAAGACTGGGTTTGGAGGATTAGACAGAAGCTAGAAAAGGCACAGCAGAGTATTTGGCTGTCCGCATTTTAGGAGAAATGAACTACATTTGAAATTACTAACAAGTCTATATGATAATAAACACCCAAAATCACTTAGCAAGTTCTCTAAAAAGCAGACTACTATATTAGGCATTAATATCACCTTGGGTTCATTTTCTATTTTATAGGCTTCCTTTTCTTTTTTTTAAGGTGTTTTTTTTTTTTTTTTTTGCTAAGAGGTACACCATGTGGGATCTTGGTTCCCCAATCAGGGATCAAACCCATACCCCCTGCATTGCAAATGCGGAGTCTTAACCACTGGACCACCAGGGAAGTCTGTATTTTATAGTTTTAATGTGCATGTTTTTTTTTTTTAAGCTTTAATATGCTTTTCAAAGGAAAGCATGTAGTAGTATTCTTTTCTACCCTAATATGAAACTGAGTGCTTCCAGATTAATTTAATTACTTTGGAAGATGAAAGGATTGCTCTGGGAGGCCCCATTCAGTTCAGGAAGATTACTGGGTACCTCCTGGGTGTGTGAGCTAAGAAGTGCTAACTGGTCTAAGGGGCAGCCAAGATTCTGTAGATAGTCACTAAACAAGACTTTGGATAGCTTCACAAAATCCAAATTTTTCCATTTACAAAGTAAGAAAATAACACAGTCAAATTTTGTGCAGACTCTGTTAAGAGTTTGCTGAGAATTTCACAGAAATATTCTCCCAGATTGCCAAACTTTCTGTTTTCTACTAAGCTCATCTGTGAAAATAAACTGATATTTTTACTATTGTTGGGTCCTTTTCAAATTATGCTGTATGTAATACGGTTTTAATAATTGTTTTTTTGGTTAGATAAGTGAATGAATAAATACCCTGAAATATTCCTTGACACTGAAAACACCAGGCTAAAGTCAAAGGACCAAGAATAATATACAAAACAAATTTAGTGAGAAAAAATCCCTTCAGAGAAAATGAATGCAAAAAGATAATTATTTATATTAAAATATAGAAGATAGGAAGAAATGAACTCGTAATGGGAAATTTAAAAAAACAGAAAATTTGACACATTCATGAAAAAATAGAGGAAAAATTAAATCCATTAAGACAATTGGTGAGACAACAGACCAGGGCTAAGTTTCCCAACATAAGTAAAAAATATTCAAAGAGAAAGATTAGGGAAGAAATGCAAAGCTGATGTTGAAGAATAAGGCCTTGGGGAAAGACAAAATTAATTGGGGTTACCAGCCTAAGCTAAGACTTAATTGCTGTTTCCATTTATTTGCTGGGCAAATAATAAGAATTTGTTGGACTTTTCCACTCAAAAAATATCTCTAAGCACCTTCTGTGAATCAAGCCCCATTTCAGACAGTGGAGATATACCAGTGAACAACTCAAAACTTCAACTTTCATGGATTCAGGCAGGCAATGGAAATGAAAAAAAAATGTTAAGAGTCAATATGCATTTTTTTCTGAATTGTGTGAAGAGGGATAAGGAAGAATGGTAGAGGTGTAAGTTTCTATTATGTATAAGTTGGTCAGGGAAACCCTTTTAGAAAGATGAACTTTGAGCAGAAGAGTGAGACGTGTGACCACCTGGGGAAAAAATCCAGGCAAATGTCTGGAGAGGGAGTGTCCTGGACCTACAGGAGGAAGAGCAAGATGGTACCTGTGGTTGGAGCCCTGTGAATACCCAGAGGCTTGATCATTTAGGATCTTCAGGTCACTGTAAGGACTGGATTTTATTCCAGTTGCAAATGGAAGCCATTGGTGAGCTCTGAAAAGGACATACGATTTGATTTACATCTTACAAGTGGCATTCTGTCTGCTGTATGAAGACGCCCAGGAGCTAAGTAGCATTTTTGAAACTATTGCAATAGTTCAGGTGAGAAACAGGGGCTTGGTCTTAAAGTCTTTGGGGGGAAAACATTGAAAAGTGGTAGGATTTTGGATCAGCGAAGGCACCGGCACCCCACTCCAGTACTCTTGCCTGGAAAATCTCATGGAGAGAGGAGCCTGATAGGCTGTAGTCCATGGGGTCGCAAAGAGTCGGACATGACTTCACTTTCACTTTTCACTTTCACGCACTGGAGAAGGAAATGGCACCCCACTCCAGTACTCTTGCCTGGAGAATGCTAGGGACAGAGGGGCCTGGTAGGCTGCTGTCTATGAGGTCGCACAGAGTCGGACATGACTGAAGTGACTTAGCAGTAGCAGCAGCAGGATTTTGGATATATTTTAGAGGTAAGGTGACAACCATGTTTTTCTCTGGATATATGCCCAGAAGAGGGATTGCTGATCATATGGTAGCTCTATTTTAGTTTCTTAAGGAACCTCTAGACTGTTCTCCATAGTGGCTGTACCAATTTACATTTCCCACCAACAGTGTACGTTCAAAAGGGTACATGTACTCCAATGTTCATAGCAGCACCATTTACAATTGCCAAGATACAGAAGCAACTTAAATGTTCATTGACAGATGAATGGATAAAGAAGATGTGGGGTGTGTGTGTGTGTACACACAATGGAATACTACCCATAAAAAATAATGAAATAATGCCATTTACAGCAACACGGATGGACTTGGAAATTATCATACTAAGTGAAGGAAGTCGGAGAAAGACAACACATAATATTGTTTATATGCAGAATCTTTAAAAAATGATATAAATAAACTTACTTATAAAACAGAAACAGACTCACAGACTTAGAAAATAAACTTATGGTTACCAAAGAGGAAAGGTGGAGGGGAACTGACATGTACACACTGCTATATTTGAAACAGATAACCAACAGGGACCTAATGTACAGTACACAGAACTCTACTCAATACACCGTAATCACCCAAATGGGAAAAGAATTTGGAAGACACACACACACACACACCTGAATCACTTTTCTGTGCACCTGAAACTAATACATGGTTACTCAACTATACTTTAATATAAACTAAAAATTAAAAAATAAAGGTTAGGTGACAGAATGGACCCAGAATTTCATGTTGGAGAGGGAAAGAAGAGGAGTCAAGAATAACCTAATTTGGGAAGGGGGACAGATGAAGGTTAGACAACTATGTGAGTGGTAGTTCCATTCACTAGGAAGAGGAATACTTAGGCAAGAGCAGACTTGGGAGGAGAAAACAAACAAACAAAAAGCAGTTTCGAGGGGCATACGGATTTGGGGAGACCTAAAGGATACCAATGTGGAGATGTCAAGTAGGCAACCTAGTATAAATGAAAGAGGCTTGGGCTGAGCTATAAACTTGGAAGTCAGCATATATGATCTTTAGGACCATGACCTTTAGCGAAATTCCCTAGAGAAATATGGACAGAGAAGGGGTCTTGGAACTGATTCCTGGGGCATGGCACCACTGAGAGGTGAGAAGAAAAGAAGAACCCAACAAAGAAGTGAGCAGTGAGGGAGGGGGGAGAAACCTGGAGAGTGATGCTCTGCATGGAGGGGAGTAACTGGCTTTGCTCAACACCAACCAAAGTCAAATTTGATGTAGACTAGACTGAGATCCGACCATTGTAGAGGCTCCTGATGATCATGAGAGACTGCAGTCAATGAAGGGGCTTCATCAAAGACTGACTGAAATAAGTCCCATTCAGAAGGAGGGAAAGCAACTTGCTACAGTGAGTAGAGAGAGCTGTTTTCAAGGAGATATTCTTTAGGGAGGAAAAATGAAAACATGGCTTCAATAGAATATGGGAATAAGGAATGTTTTCCTTTGAATGGAGATATTACAGGAAAGAGATGAGGGAGAGGGATGCTTCAGGAGAGATTGTAGTAGGAGCAAAGTCCTTGGGTGGACCAGAGGGGATGGGACCCATGCACAGGAAGAAGGGCAGAGGGGCTTGGGTACCACCAGGTTTAATAGAGGGAGTGGGAGGAAGGGCTTTGGGGAGAGTTCTTGTTTTCTCAGATGAAATCAGAAGAAAGGTGATTAACAGAGTGAGAAGATGAGAAAGTATTGGAGATGGAGGACAAAGGGGAGGGTGTGCAAGAGGCATCTTAGGAGTGGCCAAGTGGAAGGGCCAGGGAACCAGGGCTGATGAGTGGCACTGAGAGCACGTTGAGATTTGTGGCCCTAAACTTAGGGAAACAGTCCTTACAGTGTGGTTTTCTCCTTCTACCATGCTCATTGACTCAAGTTCAAGCAACGAGTCCATAAGAACCATGTTTAGCCTGGCTTGGGTTTCCCAGCAGTACTGGACAAAGCGAGAGAGCTAGAATAAGACACACAGAGAGAATGAGAGGGGAGGGGAGAGGGAGACAGAGAGAGCGGAAAATGTCTGCATGGATCACGGTACCTGCACAGAGTCAGGAGGAAAGTGAGGACAATGGGAGGGGTGATGGACTAGGAAAAGATGTTGGTTATAAAGATATAAAATTACAGAACAGATTAACAGGAAGAACTTCAGATATGTCAAATGAGGTCATAAACAGTCCTTTCTTAGATGCCTTCAAAAGAAGTTCATCTTTTAATAACACTGCACTAACAATGGGGCAACACAGAAGCAAAGAACTGGATGAGACAATCTCATTTTCTCCCTTCCCTTGTCTGATTTAATTAGTTGAGGAACCTACAAGAATGCTAGATGTAACGGAAAATGGTCTTTCAATTTTAAGATCAGAGAGAGTGGAACTTGGGGAGCGCCATCTGGTTAGCAATAAAGTACTTTCAGAAAAAGTCATGTATTTGCCCAATTATTATTATTATTGTTTTTTTTTTTACTATCAGACCACAGTACTATTTTATTGTTCTCATTTATGAACCAGATATTTCCAAAAGCAAAATAACTGAACTATGAAGTTTCCTTTTTAGAGAGAACCAACTCATTATGTTTGACACAAACACTTTTCCTGTTTCATTTGGGTCCTAACATCAACTTAATTGGCTCTGCAGAAGTAAGGCTTTCTACTGACTTTCTTTTTAAAATTTTTATCTTATATTGGAGCATAGCTGTATAACAATTGTTATGTTAGGCTCAGGTGTACAGCAAAGTGATTCAGTATCTATTCTTTCTCAAAAATCTTTTCCCACTAAGGTTATTACAGAATATCGAGCAGTGTCCCCTGTCTACTGACTTTCTAAGCTTAAGTTTATAGATTTGAATTTCATTTTTTCTCATTCAGTAGCTTTATTTTGGAAAGTACCAACAGATACACCTACGATCACAGTGTATGATTTTTTAAAAAAAACGTGGGACAGAATGAATAGACTCATTTGAGCCACTGGGCATTCCTAACAATCTTTCCATATCCAACACTTCAAATCCCAAATGGGGGCAACTCTAAAGCAAGTAAAACATGTGCTTCTCTGTCCATTGGTTCTCTTGGGCTTCTTACAAGAAGCAGAAGCAAAAATATGCTTGAATGTTCTTCGGGAATTGGTATTAGTGGGAAAAGAGGATGCAGGGGGTCTGAGGGATTTGGGGGCTGATCAAAGGAAAAGATGTGACCCAAGGTCACCCAAGCTTTGTTAGGCAACTGACAGATTTGTATCTGGGGGATGTCCCTTCCAGCGGATGTTGGTCCAGAGCCTATGGCACACAGGGATTGCTACTCAGAAGGGGAGGATGACCAGAGAATTCTCCAGGGAGAAGGGGTGGAAGCGAGGCTTACAGTATCTGCGTGATGTCTCCCAGAACATGGCGAGGAGTCTCTGGGTCAGAGACCTCAAAGAGCTGTAACCTCCTGGAGCCTTGTAACCACAAGGCTCTAACTCATCTATGGCTGGCAGATGTGAGGTGAGATTTCGTGGGTTATGCAAATCAAGGAGGCACAAAAGGGTCAACATCTGCTCATTTGGGCTATGTTTAAAGCAACTGGATATATACAAATCTGAATTTGGCACCAGCCTGCTTTTGTGCTAACAGATTTCAGCTCTCAGTGAGGAAATAAACAACATAGGGGTCAATACACAGGGGGCATCTTTGGCTTATTTATGTGACAGAGGAAGTAGGGAAAATATTGTAAAAAAATTTTTTTAGAAAAATAGAGAACTAGGAGCTTATTGGTTTCCCCTTTTCAAAATTCTGACGTTCTTCAAGGTTGTCAGCATTATAGCAATGGTTTAACATTTATGGAGTGCTTCCTATGTGTGAAGCACTTTTTTTTTTTCCTTGTAACTTCCACACCAATTGTTCAAGCTATATTTTTGTACTAATTTACCACATAGGAGGGCTTCCCAGTTCTCTTGTGGTAAAGAACCCACCTGCCAATGCAGGAGATGCAAGAGACAGGGGTTCGATCTCTGGGTCGGGAAGATTCCCTGGAGGAGGGCATGGCAACCCACTCCAGTATTCTTGGCCAGAGAATCTCATGGACAGAGGAGCCTGGCAGGCTAGAGTCTATCGGGTTTCACAGTCAGACGTGACTGAAGCAACACATATGTATATGCACACACCACATGGGAAGGGCTTCCCAGGTGGCTCAGTGGTAAAGAATCCACCCGCCAGTGCAGGAGATGCAGGTTCAGTCCCTGGGTTGGGAAGATCTCCTGGAGAAGGAAATGGCAACCCACTCCAGTATTCTTGCCTAGGAAACCCCATGGACAGAGGAGCCTGGCAGGCTACAGTCCATGGGTGGCACGGAGTCGAGCATGACTTTGTGACTAAACAACCGTCACCACCACACAGAGAAACTGAGCACACAGCGGTTACTTAACTGGCTTAAGCTCACACAGCAAGGGGAAGTGGAGTGGGGCTTCAATGCTGAGAAGTCTGAATGGGGAGCTAGTGTTTAACCAATAATGATCCAGCCAATCACTGAAGGCTTTTTCCCTCGGGGAGCCCACGGGGCACTGGAATTTTCTGCTTAGAGCCATTCTCTGGATTCCTGGAGTGGAACAGCCAACGAAGCATCCTTTCTGAACATTTCCTCCTCGGGTCACAGTGAATGCTCACGCTTCACATCTTTTCCACCAGCCCCCACCCCACTGCTACCAGGGATGCCCTCAGATTGCTTCCCAGCTCCTGATTAATATAAGAACAATGCATATTTGAAAGCACAGCCCAAATAAAAATAAATGCAAATTCTTGAAGTAGGAACACTTCTAACCCTATGCCTTGACCTCCCCAGGATTTTAAATTTATTTTTATTTGTTTACTTTTTGGCTGCTGTGTGGCATGAGAGATCTTAGTTCCCTCACCAGGGATCGAACCAGTGCCCCCTGCAATGGAAGCACAGAGTCTTAATGACTGGGCTGCCAGGGAAGTCTCTCCAGGATTCTGAACCTCTTTTAAGTTAAAACCCTATACTCTGCCCTAGAATATACCTTGCACGAGTGGATAATGCCTGGCTGGAGCCAACTTTCTTGATTCTTGGTGGAGGAGAGGTAACCACATGGCTAACTTCAAAGACTAAACATATTCTGTACTCGGTTGGCAAAAAAAAAAAAAAAAGGAACACAGGTAACAACACTGTAGGTTTACTTCTGGCAATTTCAGCCTGGTTCACCTAGAAACATACAATAGACACACAGTGGGTAGTTTTGCATACTGTGTGCCTACATTAGTCTCCCACTGACAAAGGTCCATACAGTCAAAGCTATGGTTTTTCCAGTAGTCATGTATGGATGTGAGAGCTGGTCCATAAAGAAGGCTGGGCGCCAAAGAATTGCTCCTTCCGAACTGTGGTGTTAAAGAAAACTGCCGAGAGTCCCTTGGACAACAAGATCAAAGCAGTCCATCCTAAATGAAATCAACTCTGAATATTCATTGGAAGGACTGATGCTTAAGCTGAAGCTCCACTACTCTGACCACTTGATGTGAAGAGCCGACTCATTGGAAAAGACCCTGCTGCTGGGAAAGACTGAAGGCAAAAGGAAAAGGGGTGACAGAGGATGAGATGGTGAGATAGCATCATTGACTCAATGGACATGAATTTGAGAAAGCTCCAGGAGATAGTAGAAGACAGTGGAGCCTGGTGTGCTACAGTCCATGGGGTCTTAAAGAGACGGACACGACTTAGCGACTGAACAGCAACAAGCTGCTGTAACAAATGACCACAAATGCATTGGCTCAAAGCTACACAGATTTATTACCTAACAGTTCTGGAGATCAGGAGTCTAAAATGAGTCTCATTGGGGAAAAAAATCAAAGTGTCAGCAGGGCTGTGTTCCTTCTGGAGTCTTGAGGGGAAAACTTGTTTTCCTGCCTTTCCCAGCTTTGAGAGGCGGCTGGGTCCTTGTTCTTTGGCTCCTGGTCCCTTGCCAACTTCAAAGTAAGTGATCGCATCCCTCTGACCTCTGCTTCTATTGTCATCATCTCCTCCTCTGATTCTGTGTCTCCTGTCATCCTTGTGATTACATTACACCTGCTGGGAT
The DNA here is from genome assembly GCF_042477335.2 of Ovis canadensis. Taxonomy (NCBI): domain Eukaryota; kingdom Metazoa; phylum Chordata; class Mammalia; order Artiodactyla; family Bovidae; genus Ovis; species Ovis canadensis. Next base: position 47,444,153 of record NC_091257.1, on the reverse strand, counting down.
AATCCGGGATAATCTTCCCAGTTCCAGATCCTTAACAAGATCTGCAAAGGCCCTTTGGCCACATCAGGTAACATCTTCACAGGTTTGAGGGCTTCAGATGTGGACTTCGTTAAGGGGACATTTGTCAGCCACTGGGCTTGTGTGTGCTGGGCAGCAAGTCCTTCTTCTTCCAAGGATGCTTCTCTAACAAGCCCTAAGGACACTCAAGTCCTCCTAGATAAGGTTAACAAAAGGATTGGGGAGGCTGTGCAGAAATGTGACCTTTGCTAATGAAATCAAAACCCCCAGATAAAACTGCTGAGGTGCACTTAATGGAGGTCCCTGCTATGAGCATGAATTGGTATCACGTTTCACCTGCAGACATCTGGTGATTTTCTGAAAAAGACAGATTACTTTGCACATTAGGAAAACTCACATTCTTCAGGGTCCCCCATTGTCACTGACAATGGAAGTTGGGAAATGGTCTCACAATTTTAATGTGAGTTTTTAAATGATTTTTGTTCAAAAGTAAAATTCTAATATTTGAAATTCATTGCTGAATTCCACGATCTTATTCTATATGGATCTCAGCAAAGAAATCAGATATCTGTGGTTCTAAAGGAACTCCATTTTTTATTTCTTTTTTAAAATATGTTTTGGATGTGAACCATTTTAAAGACCTTATTGAATTTGCCACAATATTGCTTCTGTTTTACGTTTTGGTTTTTTGGCCACGAGGCATGAGGTGTCTCAGCTCCCTGGCCAGACATGGAACCCACACTCCCTGCACTGGAAGGTGAAGTCTAGCTAGAGAACTACCAGGAAAGTCCCTAAAGGAACTTTTTTGGAATGGGTTTTTTTTTTTTTTAATTCTTAAAATCCCTTCTGATTTTGTAATAGGCTTGCAGCCAAGATCATTGCAGCAGATAGCAAGGACACTGTAGGATGGAGAAGCCAGGTGGCTCTTCCTAATTAGCACATTAAAACAGTCAATGACATAAGCCAGCATCTTCCACCTTGCATCCTATCTCTCCCCACAACACAGCTCTGCTGGTATACTAACTAGTTTCACAGTGGAGGAAACAGGATTCCCGGGCAAAGTGACAGGTCCAAGGACACACTGGTGGTGAGAGCCAGAGCTAGGATTCCAGCTCAAAGCCCCCTGGACATCAAAACCCTGGCTCTTTAAACTCTACCAGGTTGTCTTGGGGGTGTGGGTGCTTTCCTTTTTCTTCCTGTTTTCCCATTCTCCAGTGTGGTACCAGTAAGGAGGCAGTCTGGCCTTATTGCTTCTTCATCTTTCCTTTTTATTATAATTAAGGAATGCATTTTAAAATTTTATGTATTTACTTTTGGCTGTGGTGGGTCTTGGTTGCTGCTCTCAGGCTTTCTCTGGTTACAGCAAGTGGCGGCTACTCTCTGGCTGTGGTGCCTGGGATTCTCACTGAGGTGGCTTCTCTCGTTGTGGAACACAGGCTCTAGGGCATCGTGGCTCATGGGCTTAGTTGCCCCGATGCCTGTGGGATCTTCCCAGATCAAGGATCAAACTCATTCGTAACCTCTGGACCATCAAGGAAGTCCCTGGTCTTACTGTTAAACACAAAATTTCCTACCACACTGCTATCTAGGGGTCTAATGAATTATCATTTTTTAAAACTTAAATAAGTGTCTTACCAGGAACTTTGTGTTTATCCTTTGTCATTTTTAATATGAGAGCCAGTCTAGATTGCTTATGAAATTGAGGGAATTTATTAGCATTCTTGCAAGTCCTATAACAAATTCTTCTCACATCTAGCAGAATGTTTGCTAAACCTGCTTCAGTTTTATTAAAAATGTTAAAAAGATAGTTTATAAACTAAAAAATATTAGTCTGTATATCAATATACAAAGTCTGATATTTTTTCCATATTTCAAAAATTTAGCTATTTTTCCTTAACTGCATTTACAACACTTCAATTTATCCAAGTCTCCAATGCAATCTACCCATTTGGAAGCCACCTATGACAGTTGATCCTTCACTGTCCAATGAGGTCCATTTAGCCAATCTATCCATTTGGCCAATGTTCCCATCCCCCTCCAAGTCATATTCATATTTACCCTAGAGAGCGGGCCTCAATGAAGATGCTTATCTTGTAGCATAATTATGTCATATATACTTCTCTTTTTTAAGTTTATCCTTGGAAATTCCAAATACACCTTAGTTTTTACATTTATTTTCCCTTGCCTCACTTTAATGCCTGTTGTTAATTAACTTTTAATTTCTGTTTTCCAAGTACCTTTATAGGTCACCCGTATATTTAATGGAACATAGTACAGCACACATAAGCAAAGTAAACATTTTCTGGTTACAGTCTCTTCAAGGAATTTTGAAGACTCTCTTGTAGTAGTGTCTCATGTATTTTTTTTTTTTGTATCAACCTCTGTTGAAACATTTTTATTCTAAAATGCCTTTCACTTGATAGATTTATTAATTTTAAATGGGATTATCCATATTTTTTCAATATTCATTTTTATTTATAATTCATGTCATGTTGCATTGTCTGAAATTGCAGAATCAGTATTAAACATAATGATGATTTTGAGCTGTGAGGCCCTAAATGGGAACCCTTAAAAAAGATGGGTTAGCTTTGCGGTTGGAAACTAAGATGGCGCCTGGTGGAAGAGAGAGGAGCCTGGTCTATGTTAAAGTTTTTGATTGGCTCTCTTGATTTCCGTGCACTAGACAGCAGTGATCACCACAGACTCCTGTTATAATGAAGGCACATGATGATTTGACCTTTAACGTGATTGGTGCAACTATGGTATATTACAATTTGACCTTTAACGTGATTGGCGCAACTACGGCACATGACAATTTGACCTTTAACGTGATTGGTGCAACTATGGAAAGTCCGTCTCAAACCCCCCCCCCCACCACCACCCATTGGGCTTTAAGTTTTTCATAGATTTAAAGAGAGTGCCTCTTGCATGAGAGTACAGATTCTAAATCCCAGTGACGGGGTTCACATCCTCAGTCTATCACTTACAAGTTCTGTGACCTTGGACAAGTCTCTTCACCACTCTCTTCCTTAGCAGTCTCATTCAGAAAATGGCGGCTAAAATAACTTAAATATAAGTGTTTAAACATAAAAATGCTTGTGATGACACCTTGGCTCTCCCCCCCCCTCTTTGATAATAAACGCATAAATGCTTTCAAGAAAAATCAAGGTTATGACTCTTGCATTCCTGATGTGCATTTAACTGTCTAACAGGTTAGTGAGAAGTGTCATTTTCTAAGGGAGAAAAGTTCGGAAATAAGCCAGATTTAGAGAAAGTTCAAGGCGGGAGGAGAAGGGGACAACAGAGGATGAGATGGTTGCATGGCATCACTGGCTCAATGGACATGAGTTTGAGTAAACTCTGAGACTTGGTGATGGACAGCGAGGCCTGGCGTGCTGCAGTCCGTGGGGTCACAAAGAGTCGGACATGACTGACAGACTGAATCGAACTGAAATGAAAGGAAGTTCAGTTTTGGACATCATTGAGTCTGAGGCCTCTCTGAGAAAAATCAAGAGGAGGTGTTCATTTGAAAGCAGTTGGAATTATTCCCTGGGGCAGGGGAGGGTGGGTGGGAAAGATGAATAATGAGTTACCTGGCTATGGCCTGCACTTTCTCATCATGTCACTGCAGGCAAATTCCCAAAATCCAGAGGAGGGCAATGATCCTTTTGAGTAGGAAACAATTTTCTTCAAAGACTTTAATCATCTTTTGGGTTGTTTTATAACTGTAAGAAAAGATGCTTAGCTATTTGAGTCACTGCAAATCTTTTGCAACATGTTTTTTTGGACTGCCAACTAATATTGTCCAAGTGGAACCCAGCAAAATGTCAACTAGAATATGGTTTTCAGCATTTCTCTAATGTCAATAGAATACTCATACTTTCTGGGATGAGTATTCAGAGCGTGACCTATTCTTATGATTCCAGTCATTCAATATTTTTATGAAGATAATACTCATGCTTAAGATTTTCAAATACTTTTTAGAATGAGGCTACTCAAGGGTCATGTAAGGTTGCCGCACAGAAGAGGTAGCTGTCTATGCCAGATTCTAAAGGGATACACAGAACAAATATAAGGCACACATGCCCCGACGGTGTGGACTCGGGGCCTAAAACCCACAGGTCCTTCTATGAGACAAATAAAAGCATTAGGGCTTTGTAACATTGGAAAGTTGGGGGGAGGTGGCATGGTGGGTGGTGGCATGGTGGGTGGAAAGGGGGTTGTCTAGAAACTAAAAATAGGATCTGAAAAAAATAAGGATCCATATTCATTTATAACAGCTTCCTACTTTTAAAAAGACTCAAGATTTTAAAAGTGAGTATAATAATTGTATTCAATGGTCAACTTGGGTTAACTGTAGACTGTTTCCATCTTTGTCACCACTAGGTGGCAGACTTTGCCAAAAAATACAGCCATCCCTGAAGAGTTTTTTTTTTTTTTTTTTTTTTCCCCACCAGGTTCAAAACTTACTAAGAAAAGCATTTGGGTTATAGCTGCCATCAAATGGTAAAGTATTTCCTCAGAGTATACACTGCTTCTGTAATTAAAAAAGAAGCTCAGGATTGCACAACTGTAGACTTTGGAAATAATCTAATCAGACCTTCCTTCATTTTCTGGAAAACTGAGGCCAAAAATAGTTGAATGGTTTGCTGTTAGCTTAGCTGATGAGGCTCAGACTCAGGCCTCTGCCATCTTCCTTTCGTTCTTTTCTCCACACTGTTTTAAAAATAATAACACTGTAACAGTTACTATTATCTGAATGAAGCTATTCTAGGCAAATGTGACATCATTCTTCAAGGAGATCATGAAGGAATTTCGAATCACTCCCCAGCCACACCCCTTGGCAGTCGACTCATTCAGGCTACACTATTTAAAACCACTTAGAAATGGTCCTTTCAGAAATGTTAGCAAATAATTCCTTAGATTACCCTTAGATTTTTTTTTCCAGGTTCACATTAGGTAGAAAACATATTAGTCAGAAAAGACTTGGAAATATCCTTAATCAAATAATGAGAAACACAAAAAGACTAAAGTGGGTTTGTGATAAGAAAATAAGAATTGAAAAACTGAACCAGCCCTCAAAGCCCTGGCTTTCCACGGTGGAGAACAAATGCACCGTGGAAAGCCAGTCTTGGAAGACTAGCTATCAAATGTTTTGGTTTTGTTAAGTGAGGACTGGATTGGAATTGGAAGCAGAAATGGTGCCAAGAATTTGAGAAACAAAACAGATTTTAATCACGGTTTGAATCTGAGCATACCCTATGCCAATCAGAAGGTTGCGTCTGGGGCAGATGGGAGTTGCTATAGAAAACCAGAGGCCAAATGCAAGGAGCAGAGATGTTTCAGAAAATAGTCTCCATATTTCCAGTCTGAGAGTCAGCCTGCATCTGGCCAAGCCTTCCGTCTGGAAGAACTCCAGGGGACAAGGCAACATCAGGTCCAAACTAGGATATGCTCTAAGTTACGGCACGAGCGGCACCCGGAGCGTGAGAGGCTGCGAGTGCCTTTTCACCAACATTCAGCCACGAAATCCTCAGTGAATCAAGTCCAGACGTCTTAGCATGGCACACACACCCTGTCTGGGCAGATTCCTGCCTGTCTTTCCACCACCTCTCCTACTTACAGCTCCACTCTGCCCTGGGAATCTGGGGGCACACCAGTGGGTCCCAGTACCTGGTCAGGCACCCCTCTGTGAGCAGTTCATTTTGTCCTCTGCCTCCACTTTCTGTGTTTGCTTATTTGTCAGCAGAACCATTTTCTCTCCGAAGGTTCTAGGAGAGAATCTGTCCCACGCCCTTTTCTTAGCTTCTGGAGTGGCCCGTGGTCCTTGACTTGCCTCAGCTTGTACATTTCTGCCTCCATCTCCACAAGGCTATCTCCTGTGGATGCGTCTGCATCTCAGTTTTCTCTTCCTGTAAGGATGTCGATCATGTCTGATGAGCCCCCACCCCACCCCACCCCGACAAACAGAGTATGACCTCATCTTAATTTAATTACAGCTGCAGAGACTCTTTCCAAATAAGGTCACAGTCCCAGGTCCTGGGGATTGGGACTTCGACATATCTTTTCGGGGCAACACAATTCACAGTGTCTTTCCCCATCTCTCTCCTCAATAGTGAGTTGCTACTTTTTTTTTTTTGCTCTTGACCATTCTTCCTGTATCTATAGCATATGTAACCATACTGGAGGTGCCCATATCCCTTAGCCTGTGACATCCCCAGGTCAGCAGGGCCTCTCTCTCTTTCCCATTTTCCATTTTTGTGTCTGCCTTGCTTGGCACTGTGGCTGATGCACAGTATCCTGGGCCTATGAAAGAGCATAATTCTCTGTGGCTGGGCTCTGGAGTATATCCAGTTCGGTGGCACATTCACTATTTGATAAGCTACCATGTCAGAATGAAACATTCTCCAAAAGGTGAGCTTAGCTGAAGGATGGGCTCAGACTGCAAAGTTCTGGGTAAGAAAGGGAAGGGGTAGGGAGATGGGTGTCTGGATCACTGAAGACCACACCTCCAAGGATGCTGATGGCCTCAGGGAACAGCAAGGATGCTGGACAGCGAGTAGGTTAGGAGGTGCTCAATGTGTCTACTCTTTTGGGAGTGCAGGCTTTTTCTAAATTTTATCTTATACTGGAGTATAGGTGATTTGGTACTACTGGCTTTTTTGGTGACACAAATACATGTCTTCTAAGAGAACGTGTCTTTTCTGCAACAGCTTCATGCTAAACTAGTAGATTTCATTCCCTTTATCCACGTTAACTAATACCAACACTAGACCTTCTGAAGAAGGTGGCCCTGTGCTCTTAGGGAGACCTACTTGGATGGCTCTGGACCGAAGGATAAGATGAATGATTGTCAGGGAGAGTGAGAGGCTCTACAGCAGAGCCCTCTTCTCTTTCCTCTACTTCCTCGGCTCCTCATGGATTTGCAATGTCTGGTGGCTCAGTGGTAAAGAACTCGTCTGCCAATGCACCAAGCTTGGATTTTATCCCGGAGTTGGGGAGGTCCTCTGGAGAAGGACATGGCAATCAACTCCAGTATTCTTGCCTGGGAAATCCAGGCAATAACTAAACCACCCACTGGCCATACAAAAACGTTTATACCTATGCTCACAGTCATCCCCCCTCATTCTAGGGAATCTAGGTGTTGCTGTAGCAACCAGGCTTGTATCAGGCTGAATGATGTGATGGTATAGACCAGGATTACAATGCAGATCAGGATGCAATCCACCTGGAGCCCAAGGCTCAGAAGCCCTGACCAGGGCACTGCTAACCAGCCAGCATCCCATCCTCCTCTTGCTGACTGAATCAATCACAACAACGCAGCCTGACATCCGAGGCTGGGCCAGTGGGGACCAGCTGCCTTGCCTTCAGCTGTTGGCACAGAGCAGCAACATCCCCCAGCCTGAAGCAACCTCCAATCTCACCCATCTTGTATTAAGTCTTCACAGTTTAACCAAACAGACCCCTCCTTTCTCCTGGAAAAGGAAGTTGCTTTCTTTCTTGACATCCAGCATTCTGTTTCCTTTCTTTGTGAATCTTGGTGCTGTAGATGCCTAAGAGAATCATAGAGAATTTATCCTTTTGTAATTGGTTTATTGCACTGAGCCTAATGTCTTCAAGACTCATCTGTGCTGTAGCCTGTGTCTGCATTCCCTTCTTTTTTTCAAGGCTGAATACTATTCCACTGTATGGACAGACCACATTTGGTTTCTCTACTCATCCACTGATTGACACTTGGGATGCTTTCAGGTTTCGGCTATTGAGAATCATGCTGCCCTGAACCTGGGTGTTCCAAGATCTCTCTGAGTTCCCCATCATTCTTTTGAATGTGCACCCAGAGTGAAATTGTTGAATTATATGGTAATTCTATGTTTAATTTTCTGAGGAACCACCATACTGTTTTCTATAGTGGCTGCACCATTTAAAGTCCCACCAAGGCTGCATTCTTTATCCTCATTTGAGATATATTGAAGATTAAAACGTGATCCATACACCCTCACTGAGTACAAAGCCCATGGGAAAACAAGACCCCAATCACATCACCTGACAACCTCAGGTCAAGCAAAAAGAACATGTGTCTCTCCCAGATAACTAGGGTAAGTTATAGATATTAAACAAGATAACCTCTATGGCTAGAGGCTAATGGCACAGCCTGAGCCTCATAGCTAAGCCCCGCCTGTTTCAGTGCCAGCAAACAGGAATGTGTATTCTCGCCCTTTGGTCTGCAGTCCTGTGCTTACAGTAGCCCGGGCCTCCAAAGCTCTGAGTAGGAACACACTGGAGGCTTGGGGGAGTTTGGTTGGTTTGAAGGGTACCTAGTGGCAGCAGCCCTCTTGGCCCAAGACATGGACACTGACCAATTCTCCTAAGCTTATTGCTAGTCCTGTTTATTACAGCTGAGGAGACAGAAGAAGGGACATGGGGAAAAATCTTAACTCCAAGTTACTACTGAAATGAATTTTCAAATAAGATTTGTTGTAACATTGGTAGCCCGTGTGTTGATGGATAAGCTCTGGGAAAAGGCACCTTCTTTAATGTTCTTTCAAGCCCCTACAGAACCTGGGAGAGTACAACATCTTATGAAAAAACTTAAATTAATGTTTTGGCTAATCCAATACTTCTTTTACATGTAGCTGGAGCTCAAAGAAGCCCGATGATAAAAGGCAATAAACTTTTAAGGAATCTCCACACTGTTCTCTATAGCGGCGGTACCAACTTACATTCTCACCAACACAGAAAGACAAATATGATATTGCTTATATGTGGAATCTAAAGAAATGGTACAAATGAATCTACTTTAAAAACAAGTTGAGTCACAGATGCAGAAAAGAAACTGGTGGTTACCAGGGAAAAAGTGAGGGTGGGGGATGCATAAATTGGGAGACTGGAATTGACATATACATACTACTATATATAAAATAGATAACTAATAAGGATCTACATGTGTAGCACAGGGAATTCTACTCAATACCCTGTAATGACTTATATAGGGATAGAATCTAGAAAAGAGTGGGGGAACGTCCCTTGTGTCCCAGTGGCTAAAACTCCACACTCCCAATGCAGGGGCCCCCAGGTTCCATCCCTGGTCAGGGAACTAGATCCAGCAAGTTGTGACTAAGAGTTTGCATGCTGCAACTAAGACCCAGTACAGCCAAATAAAAAAAAAATTTTTTTAAATAAAAAAGAGTGGGATAAAAAGGCAATAAGCAAGAACATGGCACAACACCTACCAGCTAACACTCAGTAATGGCCTGGCTCTTTCAACAGGGACCCTCCAAGAGCTGACCCTTCTTCCTTAGGGCAACAGTTTTGGCAGAGGCTGGGATCAAGCCCTCAACTCCCAGCACAGTGCCCCTCCCCCACTCATTTTCCTGATTTTAGGCCACGATCCCTTTTTTTAACCCAACACAAAGAAACCTAGCTAGACACAGTCATAGAAAGAAACAGATGTTTCCACTAGAGACTAGTTCCCGAGTCTCAAGTGCTTAGGAAAGTTTTTAAAACAGCACACAAAAATTACAAGTGAAGGTCACTAAACACATCAGCGAGGCAGCATTGCTAATAAATTGAGAGCCCTACTCAAGGGCTCCATCCTTCAGTGTAAACTGCGGTGCGGGAAGCCGCCTGTGGGACTTCAGTGTCTTCCTGGAGTCAGGCTACAGTGATGCGGGGGCATGTCTGATTGGGGGGCGTGGCTGCTGTGCGGGACTCTGGCCAATTTCATGTCAAAAACACGTGTGGGTAACGTATCTTTGTGTTTTCCCAAGCTGTACAAACTATTTAAAAGATACTGGGAAACTCGGCCTTAGATTATTAATGAATACATGAAAGGATTTTTTTTTTTTTAACTTTCCCAAAATTCCGATAGGAAAAGAAGATGACTTCAGAGAATTCAGCTAAACCACCAGGTCGACATGAACTCACTCTGAGGTCAATAGTTCAAGTATAATTCTGATACTCCCCCATCCCATACAAACACACAAAAAGCATTAAAAAAAAAGATTCACAGATAACTCAATACACACTTTTTATCCTCCCTAAAGTAAACACTGCAAGCCATGAATCGGAGATTGAAATGACCCTTTTCCTATACGTTTTGTACATTCAAGGACTGTAAGTACACTGATCAAGCACACGGCCTCTGGAGCCAGGGCTGGAACCCAGTTCTTGGCTGAGTAACTGTGGACAAGTTACTTAACTCTTGCTGTTTCTGAGTTCCCTTTTCTGTGAAGCCAGAACTATCACACCGCCTTCTGGGTAGGGAGGTCATGAGAATTAGGTAAGTGATTACGTATAAAGTGCCATGGTCAGTGATCCTGGCACTGCTCCCTCCTCTTCCCTCCAGGTTAATTCTTCTTACTATGCTTTAAAAAATTTCCTTCAGTGATTAACTGCCAAAAAGGAAAAAAAAATCCATAAAATATTATGTTATCTTCAAAAGAGAGCTTGAACTATTTTGCAGAAATACCTCTGTGGTCGTTTTTATGTACTTAGGGAAGAAAAATAAAATAAAACCAGTAGAGGAAAACTTCCAAACTAAGGCATTAGAATATTTTACATAGGGGTTTGCAATATTCCAAATATGTAGTTTTGCAGATAGCATCACTATTATGGCTAAGACTTTTACAAAGGAAATGATTTTTTTTGCTGCTTACAAAGAGCTTTAAGCTAGTGGAGTACTGAGGGCTGTCACTCCTAGTTTAAGTCTTGAACAAAGGACACAGAAAGGAATCAGAACTCCCGGAGAGAGAGAGAGAGTCAGAGAGACAATCTGACTTGGAAAGGTATGTCTTCATCATTCTTTACCTTTGAATCACATAGCTAAGGAACATAAAGTGCAGTTATTAATCAACAGTTAATAGATAATCAAGTTTTTAAGAAGTCATACTATTATTTATATATATATATAATAGATAACCAACAAGGACCTACTGTATAGCATAGGGATCTTCCTGACCCAGTGATCGAACCCGGGTCTCCTGCATTCCAGGCAGATGCTTTAACCTCTGAGCCACCAGGGAAGCCCTGTAGCATAGGGAAGTCTGCTCAATAGTCCATAATAACCTAAATGGGGAGGGAATTTGAAAAAGAGTAGATGCCTCTGTATGTACAATGGAATCCCTGCGCTGTACACCTGAAACAACATTGTTAATCAATTATGCTTCAATTTATATAAAAGTTAAAAAATACAGAAGTGCCACCTAAGGTGCCAGGTAAGCTGTGGTGGACAGGAAACAGACTGTAATCTACAGCACAGGTCCGAAATGAGATGACAGTCTAGTTGAGGAGAGAGAGCTCAAACACATACAAGGTAAAACAGCCCACTACAACATCATGAATCGTGCATCACCAGACACCTAGGATTTGGGCCAGTATCTTCCAGTTTGCGTTTATGCTATTGCCAGCCAGAGCTATTTCTATACCTGTTGTTAGAGTATTAAAACAAAACCAGAATCTCTTTGGTTCTTTCACTCCAGCCAACTAACCTTTCCTGTTAATTCCCTCACTGACCTAGGCTGCATATGAGGCATACTGGACAATTTCCTTCTTTTATTTTTTCCCCCTTGAGGAACTTCCAGCTTATTTTAAACCCTTCATGCATAGAACTGTTGACTACAAGTTTCAAAAACAACGCAACTTGCCCCAGCACTGGATCTTCTTCTCCTGGTTGAGTTCTAGTTTTCATGGGACTGTAAGTGATAATTTACAATTTTAAAGGAAATAAAGGCTATCATCCCATCTAGTCAGATGAGGAGATTTGACTAAAATGATGTCCAATATTCTTTCTATTGGCCTTCCCTGGTGGCTTAGTTGGTAAAAAATCTGCCTGCAATGTGGGAGACCTGGGTTCAATCCCTGGGTTGAGAAGATCCCCTGGAGAAGGGAAAGGCTACCCACTCCAGTATTCTGGCCTGGAGAATTCCATGGACTGTAGTATATATAGTCCATGAGGCTGGACATAACTGAGTGACTTTCACTTTCATTTCTTCTATTATAGATCTAAATGTCTATGATTCTTTAAGAGTCTTTCCTTTTTTTCCAAGAACAAACTAGCTTTTTCTCATGATTTCTCTGTCTCTTATTACTATTTAGTATCATATAGCCTGAAAATATTTTTAAATTTCAAAAAATGAGCATGCACACTAACGCTATCGAATGTTCTTATTAACTGGAAATCGTTCTAATCATACCACAGGTAATATACTTTTACTCATATTATGTTCATTTGTTTAAGAATCATAGGTAACAGATACATGTGATAGAGGATGGTCTTCTCACAAGATGGAGCTCATTTGTTTTGCTTTGCTTTTCTAACTTCAAGGAAGTTGTACATTACTGTAGACACGTATGCTGTTGATTTCAGATGTTTTTGCAAGTTTTATCATGTCCCCCTGTGTATTCCACTGAGGATGGCACTGCCTGTGCTGGAGAATTCAACGGTTCAGGATGCTGTGATCTCCTCCTACCTTCCCTCCAATAATATATAAATTAGCCCTTCTGAACCTTCTATGTAGAATGTGATGCCAGCAATTTTCTCTGTTAGGCATTGGGAGCGGCTAGTCTTAGAACATGACCAATGAACTAAGAATTGGTCCTTGAGTGATTCAGATTAAAAATGACTGCTCTCACCTGAATTCACACACCCTCAGATTTGAGGCTGACTTACAGAGGATTAACTGATTTGAGGCTGACTTACAGATGAAAAATATTCTTTTTCATATTCTTCTCCATTATGATTTATCACAGGATACTGACTGTAATTCCCTGTGCTATACAGTAGGCCCTTATTGTTTATCCATCCTATATATACTAGTTTGCATCTGCTAATCCCGAACTCCCAATCCTTCCTTCCCCTTGGCAACTGCAAGTCTGTTCTCTGTGTGTGAGAGTCTGTTTCTGTTTTATAGATATAACATCACAATTTTAACACTAGTCATCACCACACATAACTAGCAACTAAAGTGTAGAAATCCATAGCTTAGAATTAGGAACTTTTACCACAAAGGAGTGTTTTCTTTTGATGTAGCCAATATGACATCTACCAAAGAAATTCCTTAAAAGAAAAATCTATTATGTTAATATCATAGTTAACACAATTTTTATGATGCCAAGTATTTTAAGTATCATTATCATAAAAATATAAATACATTCCTTAAATGATTTTGGTACCTTACCAAATAAAACTCCCCCCCCACCACCAAATTTTTAAAAGTGCACTTTCTATTTGCTTTGTACAGTGCTGCCTTAAACTATTTAACTCCATGAACTTTAAAATCCCATATTAAATTTGGCTGGGTACATATCTGTGGTCTTCTAAGACTAATTTTAGATCTCTGCTATTTTCCCAAGCAGAAATACAACTAAAGTTTTGAACTTCTGCCTCAACCCCTGGATATGGGAATAATCATTCTTGTTTTCTAAGAATAAATAAATAAAATCATGTCACTGCAGTTGTGGATTTAGTCTTTGGATTGGCAACATTCTGGTCTTTTTTTCTTTATTAACACACCAATATTATCCATACTAATGAAAAACTAATGTATCCTACTAATTACACCAACATTATTCACACAATTATGTAAGAAACACAACTGGGATATTTTATCTTACACATAGGTATTTTTTTTCCACTGTAAGGATGCTTTTTAAAAATACAAAGAAATTAATTAAATGAAGAACGAAAACAAGAAAGGGGTGAAAATTAGGTTTTGCTTAAAGCACAACAGGCATGGGACTGAACTATAAACCATAGAATCATCCTCGCTCGCCCCGCCCCCAACAAGCACATTTCCAAGTGTTGTGACCACACTGTGTTACGTACCCAAGGTCACACTGCAAGGACAGAGCAGAGCTGTGATTTCAACCTAGGAATTTTGTCTCTTGAGGTCCTGCCCTTCACTGCTCCTCTATGCTGCCTTGAAGGATAAACAGGATGCTTTCCACCTGAGTCTAAAAGATACCATCAAATAATCCAACCTTTTAATGTTAAGGTTCACATTTACGTACAACACAATAGGGCTTCCCTGGTGGTTCAGTGATAAAGAATCTCCTGCAGTGCAGGACACAAGTGTTCGATCTCTGGGTTGGGAGGATCCCCTGGAGAAGGGAATGGCAACCCACCCCAGTATTCTTGTCTGGGAAACGCCATGGACAGAGGAGCCTTGCAGGCTATAGTCCATGGGGACGCAAAACAGCGGGACACGACTTGGCAGCTAAACCACCAAAGGCTGCCTTCTCTTTTGAAAGGATATAAAGGTGTTGATGGCCGACATTTCCTCTTTTTTGGGAGGTACCTTGAAGTAGCAGGTACCTTTGAAAGTGAAAGTTACTCAATAGTGTCCAACTCTGCAACCCCATGGACTCTCCAGGCCAGAATACTGGAGTGGGTAGCCATTCCCTTCTCCAGGAGATCGTCCCAACCCAGGGATGGAACCCAGGTCTCTCGCATTGCAGGCAGATTCTTTACTGTCTGAGCCACCAGAGAAGGCCCTTTATATTAGGTATAATATAAAGCAGGTACCTCTACACTGTGTATAATCAGACAAGACAGTTACTTAAGAAACACGGGAAATGCAGAAATGACTGCAGTGTGGCAGTAATTACGGCACACTTTTTCACTGTTTAAGTTGGATATTTCTCTACATTCCTGAAATGATTTTTAGGTATTTTTGTAAAAGAAAAGCAGGCAGTGCTTTCCACAAAAGAACATGTACAGTGACTTGAAATACAACAGATGAAGGCGATGCATGGCCTTCCAAGAAAAAAAAATTTTTTTGAAGACTTGAAGCAACTCTCTCTCCTTTTTGACGGAATAAACATCTTAAGTTTGTTATGATGGAATTAAGTACGGAATTGAGGGAATGTTAGCATCCTATTTTGGGGTTTTCTTTCTCTACCAGTCCACCCTCCCCTCTGGATCATGATTCTCATCCATCCTTCGACCAAGCAACCTCTGGCACAGGAGCTTCTAGAAGCTTCAGACACTCCCCCAACTACACCTTTCCTCCTGCCCCATACTCCTCCCCTCTCTAACACCCTCCGAGTGTGTCTCCTATTCCCTACTCAGGAAGGAGAGTCTTGCCACTTATCCCCCCTTTCGCTTGGGATAAATCTTGACTCCCTCAGGAAGACCCAGTTCCTCTGTGAAGTGTTACTGACCCCAATATATCATGCAACATAAAACTCTTACTTAAAGTTTGTTATCATCATAGTCTTTTCAAAAGGAAGGTTTCCTTTTCTGCATCTAATGTGGCTATTAAAATGCCATCCTTGGAACTCTGAGCGAAGTAACAGTGACACTCAAGTGGCCAGTCTTCTGTTTTTAAAATCACAGCTACTAAGTAACCTTCCTTCCCTCTCCCTTTCTGTCCCTTATTCCTAGGCTGGACAGTAGCATCATCAGAAAGAACCCAGGAACCCAGGAACCCAGGAGCTATATGTTAATAATACCATAATATTTGCAGTCAAAAGACAGGAGTGTCCTGACCCTAGAAGAACATCTGTTCTTCATGTGAAGAAGGGTTGGTTGTGACATCCCTGTGTTTCTGGGTCGGATTTAAATGAGATGATAGCTGTGGAAGCTCTTTGTAAACCATAAAACAATATGCAAATACAAGACAGAGCGTAGCCACTCAATCGACGTTTAAGGGGTTAGTTTACTAGTGATCAACTGACAGACCACAGGTTCACAAATCTTAAGAAATGCTGGCAGATGAAAGATCACGGTTTTGTATTTGGCCATGGCCTGTGACATGTGGGATCTTAGTACCTTGGCCAGGGATTGAACTCACGCTCTCTGCATTGGAAGGGAGAGTCTTAACCACTGGATCACCAGAGAAGTCTCAGGAAGATCGTATTTTAAACTCTACTTCCGTCACAAACCAGCTAGGAAGGGTCAGAGAAAATTAAGGAGCAGGAAGCAGAGATCTCATCTACAAAAGGTGTTAAAACAGGGTTAAAATAATTTGGCAAAAGAGCTCAGATCGCTCAGTCACTCTTAGAAAGCTGACAAAATGAGCCCAACTCCTGATGAAATGGTGAATAGAGACAGAAAAGCATTCCTCATCAGCCTGCTCCCCACTACAAAAATGTGTGAAATACCTGAGTATTGTTTGGAGGAGGATCATTGTCACAAAACCTGAGTCCATCCTGACTCAGATCATACTTCCAGAACCCCAGCTTCCAGTTGTGATAAATGGGGAACAGAGTGTTTATTATGACAGACTGCTGTAATATGTTGAAATGCCATATAGGATATTTGCACCAGCATTTAATAAAATGGAGGTAATTTTTAAGCCACTTAGCCATATTTCTACTCTCTTCACCCCCATATCATTTGACCACAGGTTGTGTAATATCCAATATTAAAAAGGTCCCATTGAAATGTAAAGCAAAACCGTAGTGAGCTAGCACCTCACACCTGTCAGAATGCCCATCATCAAAATGAACATGAATGACGAATGTTGCTGAGGATGTGGATAAAAGGGAAATGCAACTGGAAATGGAAATGGAACTGGTACAGCCACTATGGAGAACAGTATGGAGGTTTCAAAAAAGTGAAATAGAACGATAAGCAATTCCTCTCCTTGGTATATATCTGAAAAAATAAAACATTAATTCAAAAAGATACATGCACCCCAGTGCTCATTATTTACAATACCAAGATAGGGAAACAACCAAAACATCCACCAACAGATGAATGGATTAAGAAGATATGATGCATATATACAATGAAATATTACTCAGCCTAGAAATGAAAATTTGTCATTTGTAGCAACATGGATGGACCTGGAAGGTATTATGCTAAGTAAGTTAGACAGAGACAGTCAAATACTATATGATGTCACTGATATGTGCAATCTAAAGAACAACAAACTAGCAAATATTAAAAAAAAACACACAACAAAACAAAAGCAGCAGACTCACAGAGAGAACAAACTAGTGGCTCCCAGTGGGGAGGGTGCACTATAGGGGTGGAGCAGGGGAAGGCGCACAGCACTGGGGGTAAGGTCAGTTCAAGGGTGTGTTGCACAGCATGAGGAACAAAGCCAGAATTTTGTTGAAAAAAAGTAAATGGAAAATAACCTTTAAAAATTGTGTCAGTTCAGTCGCTCAGTCGTGTCTGACTCTGCGACCCCATGAATCACAGCACGCCGGGCCTCCCTGTCCATCACCAACTCCCGGAGTTCACTCAGACTCACGTCCATCGAGTCAGTGATGCCATCCAGCCATTTCATCCTCTGTCGTCCCCTTCTCCTCCTGCCCCAAATCCCTCCCAGCATCAGAGTCTTTTCCAATGAGTCAACTCTTTGCATGAGGTGGCCAAAGTACGGCAGTTTCAGCTTTAGCATCATTCCTTCCAAAGAAATCCCAGGGCTGATCTCCTTCAGAATGGACTGGTTGGATCTCCTTGCAGTCCAAGGGACTCTCAAGAATCTTCTCCAACACCACAGTTCAAAAGCATCAATTCTTTGGTGCTCAGTCTTCTTCACAGTCCAACTTTCACATCCATATATGACCACTGGAAAAACCATAGCCTTGACTAGACAGACCTTTGTTGGCAAAGTAATGTCTCTGTTTTTCAATATGCTACCTAGGTTGGTCATAACTTTTCTTCCAAAGAGTAAGTGTCTTTTAATTTCATGGCTGCAGTCACCATCTGCAGTGATTTTGGAGCCCAAAGACATAAAGTCTGACACTGTTTCCCCATCTATTTCCCATGAAGTGATGGGACCAGATGCCATGATCTTCGTCGTCTGAATGTTGAGCTTTAAGCCAACTTTTTCACTCTCCTCTTTCACTTTCATCAAGAGGCTTTTCAGTTCCTCTTCACTTTCTGCCATAAGGGTGGTGTCATCTGCATCTCTGAGGTTATTGATATTTCTCCCAGCAATCTTGATTCCAGGTTGTGCTTCTTCCAGTCCAGTGTTTCTCATGATGTACTCTGCATAGAAGTTAAATAAGCAGGATGACAATATACAGCCTTGACATACTCCTTTTCCTATTTGGAACCAGTCTGTTGTTCCATGTCCAGTTCTAACTGCTGCTTCCTGACCTGCATACAGATTTCTCAAGAGGCAGGTCAGGTGTGCTGGTATTCCCATCTCTTTCAGAATTGCCACAGTTTATTGTGATCCACACAGTCAAAGGCTTTGGCATAGTCAATAAAGCAGAAATAGATGTTTTTCTGGAACTCCCTTGCTTTTTCCATGATCCAGCGGATGTTGGCAATTTGATCTCTGGTTCCTCTGCCTTTTCTAAAACCAGCTTGAACATCTGGAAGTTCACAGTTCATGTATTGCTGAAGCCTGGCTTGGAGAATTTTGAGCACAACTTTACTAGCATGTGAGATGGGTGCAATTGTGTGGTAGTTTGAGCATTCTTTTGCATTGCCTTTCTTTGGGATTGGAATGAAAACGGACCTTTTCCAGTCCTGTGGCCACTGCTGAGTTTTCCACATTTGCTGGCATATTGACTGCAGCACTTTCACAGCATCATCTTTCAGGATTTGAAAGAGTTCAACTGGAATTCCATCACCTCCACTAGCTTTGTTCGTAGTGATGCTTTCTAAGGCCCACTTGACTTCACATTCCAGGATGTCTGGCTTTAGGTGAATGATCACACCATCGTGATTATCTTGGTCTTGGGGATCTTTTTTGTACAGTTCTTCTGTGTATTCTTGCTACCTCTTCTTACTATCTTCTGCTTCTGTTAGGTCCAGACCATTTCTGTCCTTTATCGAGCCCATCTTCGTGTGAAATGTTCCCTTGGTATCTCTAATTTTCTAGAAGAGATCTCTAGTCTTTCCCATTCTGTTGTTTTCCTCTATTTCTTTGCATTGATCACTGAGGAAGGCTTTCTCATCTCTTCTTGCTATTCTTTGGAACTCTGCATTCAGATGCTTATATCTTTCCTTTTCTCCTTTGCTTTTTGCTCCTCTTCTTTTCACAGCTATTTGTAAGGCCTCCCCAGACAGCCATTTTGCTTTTTTGCATTTCTTTTCCATGGGGATAGTCTTGATCCCTACCTCCTGTACAATGTCACGAACCTCAGTCCATAGTTCATCAGGTACTCTATCTATCAGATCTAGTCCCTTAAATCTATTTCTCACTTCCACTGTATAATCATAAGGGATTTGATTTAGGTCATACGTGAATGGTCTAGCGGTTTTCCCTACTTTCTTCAATTTAAGTCTGAATTTGGCAATAAGGAGTTCATGATCTGAGCCATAATCAGGTCTGTGGCTGAAGTAACAGGCAAATTTGGCCTTGGAATACAGAATGAAGCAGGGCAAAGACTAATAGAGTTTTGCCAAGAAAATGCATTGGTCATAGCAAACACCCTCTTCCAACAACACAACTCTATACATGGACACCACCAGATGGTCAACACCAAAATCACATTGATTATATTCTTTGCAGCTGAAGATGGAGAAGCTCTATACAGTCAACAGAAAAATTGTGTAAAAAATAAAAATTAATAATAAAAAATCCCCCTGGCTTCTCCCAACATGGAGGAATATAATGGACTGCTTCCCCCTGCCCTGGCCCCAGCAATCCCACTCCTGGGGATACACCTGGAGAAAACCATAATTCCAAAAGATCTCATGTACCAGAATGTTCACCACAATACTATCTACACTAGCCAGGACGTGAAAGCAACGTATATGTCCATCAACAGAGAAATGAATAAAGAAGATATGGCATATATATACAATGAAAGTTCAGTTCAGTTCAGTCGCTCAGTCGTGTCCGACTCTTTGTGACCCCACGAATCACAGCACGCCAGGCCTCCCTGTCCATCAAAATCTCCCAGAGTTCATCCAGACTCACGTCCATCGAGTCCGTGATGCCATCCAGCCATCTCATCCTCTGTCGTCCCCTTCTCCTCCTGCCCCCA
The DNA here is from genome assembly GCF_042477335.2 of Ovis canadensis. Classification (NCBI taxonomy): domain Eukaryota; kingdom Metazoa; phylum Chordata; class Mammalia; order Artiodactyla; family Bovidae; genus Ovis; species Ovis canadensis. The sequence continues at coordinate 47,424,236 of NC_091257.1, read as the reverse complement.
ATCCCTGCCAGCATCAGAGTCAAATTAGCCATAAAAAGGAATGAAACTGTGCCATGCTGCAGAGACAAGGATGGACCTAGAGATTGTCATATAGAGGGAAATAAGTCAGAAAGAGAAAAACAAACATCATATATTAACACATATATGTAGAATCCAGAAAAATGGTACAGATGAACCTACTTGCAGGGTAGGAACAGGATGCAGACATAGAGAAGGGACATGTGAAAACAGGAGTGGGGGGGGGGTGGGATGAACTGGGAGATCAGGACTGACACATCCACACGACAGTCTGTAACGTAGATGAGAAGCTGCTGTACAGCACAGGGGGCTCAGCTGGGTGCTCTGTGGTGACCTAGAGGGGCGGGATGGGGTGGAGACTGGGAGGGAAGTCCAAGAGGGAGGGGATATGTGTGTACATATAGCTGATTCATTTCATTGTAGAGCAGAAACCAGCACAATATTGTAAAGCAAATATATTCCAATAAAACGAGCAGATAAATAGGGAAAAAACACATATGATGGCTTGCTCCAGATTTTGTAGCTACTCTTTGTCAAAGAAGACAAAATTCAACAGCATCATTAACTGAGCATAGTTTTGGGGAGGGAAAGCATTGCAAAGGAGGAATATTTCATATCTTGGTACAATCTGTTCCTATACACTAACCTCTGCTGCTGCTGCTAAGTTGCGTCAGTCGTGTCCAACTCTGTGCGACCCCATAGGCGGTAGCCCACCTAGGTCCATCTAAAAGGATGACTTAACAAGCTAAACCTATTACTAGAAATTAAAATAGGCCCACAGTTCTCAGCGCAAAACAATGAATATAAACGAACTTTAAAAATTACACAGTCCTCTTTTTAAGGTGTAGTCATATACTGCCAGAAGGTGGTGACTGTGTTTATGGTCTATGTTTTTTGCACACATTTCACTGGATAGAAGAGTTCCCATTTTCTAAAAAGTTTCAAAGTTTCTGTCTTATTCAAGAAAAAACAATACCAAGTGGAAATTTCAAAGAAAAACATTGATACGATGGGATTCTGTCTCTAAAATTGAAGACAGGAATGCTTCTTAATGTGGGTGTAACTTTGTTTTTACAAAAACTAGAAAGAAATAAAAATGTTAATAGTAGTTGTGTCTGGTGACAGAATAAAGGCTTCTTTGGTACTTTTGATTTTTTTCACTAGTGAATATGTAATATTTTTAGTAAAGAAAAAGTTTCTTAATGTAAAAGAAAGGAATAAGGAACATTGTTTTTGCTTTTTCTGTACAAGTATTAAAAGGTGCTTTTTAATTATAATGATTACTCTTAAAAACCTTGTAGAATTTGTTAATCAGTAATTACTGAACAAGAAGAATATATTAAGAGCATAAAATTCTTTGGCTTTCACAACAAGTTTAAAATAATATTGGGTTGGCCCAAAAGTTCATTCTGGCTTTTACGGAAACCCAAATGAATTTTTGGGCCAACCCAATACTAAAAATTTTTTTTTAGTATTTTTTCATTTTTTCATTTAACATACACTGGCTGTATGCTTATTGCTGGCCATCATCTTGAAGGATATGATACCTACGGAGGTGTGTGTAGTGGTTATTTATATCAATTATCAATATTCAGTATTATATAAGTAGGAGTGTTGAGTATATGTCTAAACTATCATTCATAGTTGAAGACTGAAGATGTGAAAATTAAGAAAAAAATACCAAAATAAAATAATTACTTGTGAAGCAAAATTAGTAATTCTCAGGATTCTACTTAAGTGGCTCCATCTGTCTGTATTCAATGCCTGTGATAGACACATGTGATTGACAACAAAATATCAAGTGTTCTCTAGACTTGTGGTTGTCAAGGGGGAGGGTGGTGGGGGAGGGAAGGATTGGGAGTTTAGGATTAGCAGATGCAAACTAGTATATACAGGATGGATTAACAACAAGGTCCTGCTGTGTAGCACAGGGAATTATATTCAGTATCCTGTGATAAACCATATCAGAAAAGAATATGAAGAAGAACACATTTGTGTGTAACCAAGTCACTTGGCTATACAGCAGAAATTAAACACAACACTGTAAATCAACTATACCTCAATAAAAGTTTTTTAAAAATCAAGAGTCTCAAGTTGCATTAGATGTTGATTTATTAATCAGATAAGCAACACACTGAACACTCAAACAGAACAATTTAATAGTGGGAAATAGAATTTTAAGACAGGTTTCACGTAATTTGTATTCTATGTCCTTTCTGATTTCAGTACAACTTGCTTTCAATTAATTCATAAATTTCTCAGCATGGATCTCCAAAAGATTGGAACTACTTAAAAAGAACCTAAGGCTTCCCTGGTGACTCAGACGGTAAAGTGTTTGCCTGCAATGTGGGAGACCCGGGTTCAATCCCTGGGTCGGGAAGATCCTCTGGAGAAGGAGATGGCAACCCACTCTAGTACCCTTGCCTGGAAAATCCCGTGGACAGACGCCTGAGCAACTTCATTCACTCACTCACTCAGAAAGAACCTAATAACAGAATCACTATGAGGCACTAAAGTTAATACTGATTCTTTAACGTTAGCAAATGTTCAATCTGTGTTAATACTTCACTATCATCTCATACAATTTTTTTTAACCTTTTGTTTACATCAGGATCTAAACGAGGTTGAGACACTCCAACTGGCTCCTGGCTCTCACATCTCTTTTAATCTTCAGGTTTCCTACCATCTCTTTTCATCATCTCCCTGGCAATTTGGTTATGAAGAAACCTGGCCATTTGTCCTGGGAAGTCTTACACGTTCTGGACTTGGCATCCAGATTTTCATTTTACATATTTCAGTGTAGATGGTTAGTGAGGTCTAGAGGCTTGATCCGATTCCTGTTTGGCTTTGGCAAGGACTCTCCATACTTATGTTCTCTACTTCTATCAGGAGGAACGTTATCCAGGCTCTCCCCATCTTTGTCAAGGTAGCAACTACTAATATCTCCACTTGCAGCCAGTCATCAATCATCAGGAATGAAGAACGATGAAATTCACAGTCTTTGATCCCATCTTCATTTATTAGCTGCAACACTCTAATACAGAGCAACTCTGCCTCAAAGACGACATGGTCCATGCTATTTTTAGAAAGCAAACATTGCAGTTTTGGATAGATAGGACATGAAATGCAGTCCAAGATTCTGGGTTGGCTTCAATGAAGAAAAGGAAAACTATTAGGGGAGAAAGAGAAAACCTCTTCAAACATTTTACCTCTTTTTAATGGATTTGTAAAGGTCTTCTAAAATGTTTTTAAGTGCTCACAAGCAAAAAGCTCCTTAATTGAAACTTGTGACATATCTAATGAATTCTAATGGAAGAAAACAATAGTTCCAGGAATTAGAAAATGGCAGTGAGCCATGAGTAGCACTAAATTCTTCATTTCCATATGGCGCTGTGCCACAGTCAATATTACTGCTACTTGTCCATGGAATGAATTTTATATTTGCTTGTAAAAGAAACAGGTATGAAGTTCTGAAAATTCTAAAGACTTAAGGAAGAAGGATGAAGACCTTTGGGAACCTCTGCAAGAGACCAGCAGATTGCCTGGGATTCAGTATTTCCTCTCAGCTGAGCGTCTTTCTAACTAGAGCAAAGCAACCAGCCAGCCAGAGTTGCCCTGTGCCCCATCCAAACTAATTTCTCTGTATCACACACAAGGGAGAGTATATTTTCCTATAAGAGGGAAAAATTCAAACTTCATCCTTTTGAGTCCTCTAGGCTCTAGAAATAACAGATAATGATATCCAACAAGGAATCAGTTAAGAAGAGAAGTTAAGATGGAAAGTAAAAGTGCTGAGAGAAGGTAAATAATAGAAGCTATTGAACTTCAGGGAACTGCAGATGTAAAAAGAAAAAGAAAAAGAAGAAGATAAGGCTATAATACCTGAATTCCCCCCCAAGGTTTTGTACTCTAAAACAGAGGCCCCAACTGTCTGTTTCAGATACAGCCACACAGAGTTTCTAACAGGTCTTCTGTGCTAGCTCATGCCTATCTGACAATTTGTTTTGTTTCAGGGTTGCAAACATCTGGAGGACATGGCAGAGGATCAGGAAGTGCTTTTCTAGGAACTGTAACGCTCGTCAACAGAGGAATGGACACAGAATGCGCGGCACATATATACAGTGGGGTATTACTCAGCCATAGAAAGGAATAAAATCATACCACTTGCAAAGATGTCGACGGACCCAGAGACTCTCATACAGAGTGAAGTTGGAAAGAAAACCAAATACTGTGTATTAAAACGTAAATGTGGGATCCAGAAAAATGGTACTGATGAACCTATTTGCAAAGCAGAAATAGAGACAGAGATATAGAGAACAAGCATATGGATACCAAGGCAGGATGGGGTGATGGGATGAATTGGGAGATTGAGGTTGACATATATACACTATTGATACTATGTATATAATAGATAACTAAATAGGATTTACTATATAGCCCAGGGAACTCTACTCAATGTTCTGTGGTGACCTAAATGGGAAGGAAATCCAAAGAGGGGATATATGTTTATGGATAGCTGATTCACTTTGCTGTACAGTAGAAACTAACAACATTGTACAGCAACGATACTTCAATATATTTTTTTTAATTGACAATATCTGGTCCTTAAGAGTCTGACCTTTCTGAGAATGTCAAATGTCTTTCCTAACAGCACCTGGAAACTAAAGATCAGGTCATCTGATTTCCACCAGTTTTTCACCACCAGCTCAAATCACGTATTCCCTACACCCCTACTGCAAGAGTAGTGACTGCTGAGTCACTTTATATTTAAGGCAAAAAAGAAAAGTTTATGTAAACAACACATCTCTGAAATTCACTTGTCTTTTTGTAAGAACATGAGTGGAAAAGTAAAATGCTGAATTCTAGAGGTAGAATTTAAAGTAAGAGTTAAATTTCTCTCTCTCTCTCACACACATACACACAGAGCTGATTGAATGGTTGTGCTGTATATCAGAAAAAACTCTGAGAAGTCCACATACTGCAGGAAAAATCCTGCATGCCACATCTAAGATCCAATGCAGCCAATAAATAAATAAGTTTTTTTTAAAAGGAGTAAGAAAAGAAAACAAACTCTCAGCTATGGAATAAAATGGTTACAATGGAGAATATTTCACATCCCACGGGATCTATACTTTAACAATTTCAAATTAATTGAACTGAAGGAGATTCAATGAGGATCAATATAGCAGGAAAACAAATCACTTTGTCTATTTGACTTAATCAATAGGTCATTTACTTGAATTGTTAGCAAAAATGATAGATGGCCATCCTATTAATGGCAAAGAATCAGTTTCAGGGTTTAGTAAGACAAGCTCTAACAAAAGAATGTAAATTTGTTACAGTTAGTCAAGCAAGACATATTTCTATTAAATTGCTAATGCTAGGCTTTTGTCATCCCAGCCCCAGAGAGGAGGATCTCTTACAATTCAGCCTTCCCCCAAACCTTTAGAGGGTCCCACAAAATGTAACCCAGGGGATAAAAAGGCACATCAATTGTGACTCCCTGGTGGCTCAATGGTAAAGACTCTGCCTGCAATGCAGGAGACCTGGGTTTGATTCCTGGGTTAGGAAGATCCGCTGGAGAAGGAAATGGCTACCCACCCCAGAATTCTTGCCTGGGAAATCCCAACAGAGATAGATGGGCAATAGTCCATGGGGTTCCAAACAGTCAGACACAGCTGAGTGTCCAAGACAGTCGTGACACAGAATGATATCAAAGATACAAAGGGTTCTTCATAATAGTGTGTAACTCCTACTGAAAACCAGAATATGCTCAACCATCTGAAGCAAGGAAAGACCATTAAAGATGATTTGGGGCAGGCATTTCCTGGGGTGGAGACAGGGTGACAAGAAATGTTTTAGCCTATGTGCTGGTCTGGTTCCTTGCTCACCTCATCTCCTATGATGCCTTGGCCCCCTCATTCTCTCTGCCCCAGCCACGTGGTCTTCTAGGTGCTTCTGGACCCACCAGGTAAACTTCATCCTTAGGTCTTTGCAGTGGCTATTCCCTCTGCCTAGAAGCATACGTGACTTACTGCTCATATCTACCTTTGCTGAAATGACCATCTCTCAACCAGGACTATCCCAACCTTCCCACTTAAACCTGAAATGCACACTCCCCATGCATCTCCCTTATCCTCATTTCCACTTTCTCCTGCAGTATTTCCAGGCTTTTGCCATACTAAATAATAGACTTATTTACGAGATTTGTGGTTTATTACTATATCTCCCATTAGAATGTAAACCCACGTGGGCCAAGAATTTCCTGGAGTGGATCCAGGATAAGGAGATACATACTTGTCCACTGATGCATCCCACTTGCCTGCCTCACAGCACATGTTAAGTAAATATTTGCTCAATGAATATATGAAGAAGTGAATGAAGATAAAGGATCTATTTACAGCCCAGGAATGATCTCTGGGTTATTTCTAGGCATTGATGAACTTGGTCCAAACAAACTGACTTGTTAAAGAAATGCACCTCCATCCTGACTGGGTTATGTGATCACTGCTCGCATAGCCCAGAAGGAAATCTAAAAAACAATATATGGACTTATGTGACTTTTTAGGAAGCTTTTCACAAGACCTTTGTTTTGGAATCTGAAGAGGCATTGCTGAATTTCCAATACAGTGAGTCCCTTACATATGAATGAGTTCCCTTTGGAAAGCACATCTGTAACTCCACTCTGTTCCTGAGTCCAACAAAGTTAGCCTAGGTACCCAACTAACACAATCGGCTATATAGTACTATACTGTGATAGGTTTATATTACTGTTCACACAAATAATACATAAAAAGCAAACACAAAAAATAGGGAAAACATTTTTACTCTCACAATACAGGACCTTGAAAAGTACAGCAGTACCAGATACGTCACCACTGCTTTTATGCTTGCTTCCAGACATCATGGGCTTGAAATAAAGATACCACACTACTGTACTCTGGGCAGTGCTGTACAATAAAATACACAAAAGTATTAACACTTGTAGAGGGTGCACACACATGTCAATGTACATCAGACTCATGAACTGACTTAATGTGATTGGCCATGTGAACGCATGCTCTCGTTTTGAAAGTTCACAACTTGAAGGTTCCTATGTAGGGGATTTACTGTAATGTATTAAAAAAAAAACAACAAAAAACCAACAAGAAGGGTTTTGTGAAAAAGGAAAGGAACCAGCAGATGGCGCTTCAGCCTGCTTCCCCCAAACCCAACCTACAGAAGATAAGCATTTATGTCACTCTGCACAAGCTTTCAAAATACGTACACACACACATATATACACATATACACATATGTGTGCCTGTCCACAACTACATGTCTTAAAACCACTGAGACAGAGGCATTCTAGCACTCCGTTTTTGACATCACTAACCAAGTCAGGTACCAATAATGAATGGCACAAAAAGTTCTAATCCAAAAACATGCTTACTACTGATGAAATAACTATGTATTTTTCATTTTTGCTTAAAACTAAAGGGACTAAAGAGTAAGCGAAAGTGTTATTCACTCAGTCATGTCTGACTCTCTGTGACCCCATGGACTGTGTAGCCTGCTAGGCTCCTCTGTCCCTAGGATTCTCCCGGAAAGAATACTGGAGTGGGTTGCCATTCCCTCCTGCAGGGGATCTTCCCAGCCCAGGTACTGAACCTGGGTCTCCTGCACTTCCGGCAGATTCTTTACCATCTGAGCCACCAGGGAAGAGATATATGAAAAAGCTCTTCTGACAGACTCTGCAAGAGACAATGTTATCCCCAAGATTTATTTTATTTATTAATTAATTCATCAGGCCTGCATGGCGTGCAGGGTCTTAGTTCCCTAATCAGGGACTGAACTCGAGCCATTGCAATGAAAGCATGGAGTCCTAACCACTGGGGGAATTGCTAGAGAATTCCCCTAAGACTAATTTTAAGTTAAAATAAAGAGAATTCTAGAAGGAGATCAAATGAGAATTCTAGAACGAGATCTTTGGAAATTTCAAAGATCCATAGTATTGCAAGCTCAGCTGTGCACAGCCCAGCAGGAATGTTTCTAAGTAAGAAACAATTGAGAAAAAAAACAGCATCTCCTTGCCATTAACATTAGACTAAAGCTAGAAACAGAAACCATCGAATACAGGCCATTCTTAAATATCAACATGGTCTCAGAGGTGGACGATGGGGTGGGGTGGCAGGGCTCAGGAGTGAAGGGTGGACAGGATTTGCAGCAACATGTTATATATTTTTTTTAATGTTTTGGCTGTGCCATGTGACATGTGGGATTCTAGTTCCTAGACCAGGGATCGAGCCTGTGCCCCTTGCACTGGGAGAGTAGAGTCTTACCCACTGGACTGCCAGGGAAGTCCCTGTAGCAACTGTTTTTAGAAAGCTTCTTCTCTCTCAAACTCACTCACTTGGTCTGTGCTGTGTTCACCAAAAAGTACAAATAAAATATATATTCATGAAATCCTAGGCATAAAAAAAATTCTGATAATGGGCAGCAAACTTCAGAACACGTACAAGCATAAAAGATTTTGGTGATTTTCATTTTTATTCCTTAAGAGCTTTCCAATCCCATCTAATTCAAAATGACCATTTTTGTCAAAATGCATTAGCAGAAAGGGCCTGGCTTAAGCCTCTACCCTACTCCCCCGCCTTTTTATTAAAATAAATTTTGGGCTCACTTGTTAGGCTCTGCAAATCCTCAGATTGGTCCCAGCAGTGCATTATTCCCAGGAAACCTCTGGGCTGAGTGCTGTGTGGCATATGGCCAAAATACAAGAAAATGTCTGGCCTCCCAGGCCAACTTGCCCCAGTGGTCTCGAAAATCTGGAACAGACCAGGCCCCTGACTTAGATTCATGGGATCATGATGAAAGTCAGGCTCTGGGTGAATCATCTTGTGTGCAGGCTACTTTCTTTTTCGGGGCAACTTTTAGATATATATACATATTCCCTGTGCAATGTAGTAGATATATATATATACAGAGAGAGAAAGAGAGCGAGCGAGAGAGAGAGAGAGAGAGAGAGAGAGAGAGACTATTAGACACAAACCACTTTTAAAAAACATTTTTAACTTTTTATTTTATGTTGGAGTATAGCCGATTAACAATGAAAGGATAGTCTCAGGTGCACAGCAAAGGGACTCAGTCATGCAAATAAATACACATATCCATTCTCCCCCAAACTCCACTGCTATCCAGGCTACCACATACCACTGAGTAGAGTTCCCTGTGCAATATAGTAGATTGCTTATCCATTTTAAATATAGCATATACACAAGCCACTTTAAGGAGCTGCCATACATTGTCTGACTTAATCTTTATAACTACCTGGTGAGTTAGGTAGTGATATCTCTATTTTATAGTAAGGAAATTGAATATGAGAGTTCTCATCTTAGTGCTGGAAACATGATTCAATCCAGGTCCACCTGATTTTTTTTTTTCTCCAGAGTTATAAACTTTTTATTCACGTAGCTGCATTATAAAGTATCTGCTGTTTTTATTTTTTTTATTGATGTATAGTTGATATACAATATTTTGTTAATTTTTGCTGCACAGAAAAGTAACTCATTTATACATATATATACATTGTATTTTATATATTTTTTAACATTATGGTTTGTCATAGGATATTGAATATAGTTTCCTGTGCTATGCAGGAGGATTTTGTTGTTTATCCATCCTGTTTCTAACAGCTTGCATCTGCTAACTCCAACCTTCCATTCCACCCTTGCCCCAACCCCCTCCCCACTGGCAACCACCAGACTGGTCTCCGTGTCTGTGAGTTTCTTTCTGTTCCATAGATAGGTTCTTGTACATTGTATTACAGATTCCACATATAAGTGATATCATACAGCGATTGGTTTCTTTCTGACTTACTTGGTATGATCACCTCTAGGTGCACCTAGGCTATTTCTGAAATAAACACACTTAGTTCAGAGTCACTGCTGTCTTGAGAGGAGACACTAGATGTCACTGCTCCCATGAAACGTCGGGAACCTGCTAGTAATGTGAGAGGTTCAACAGCCCTTTGAGTCCCATTATCATGATTTGGGCTCTGCAGAGTTAGCACTGCACAGCCAAGAAGGTCCAAGGATCTGCCACAATTTTTTTTTTTTTCTGAAAAACTCAAGACTTAGAGTCTGTCATACAGAGTGAAGGGAGTCAGAAAGAGAAAAATATCGTATATCACTGTATATATGAGGAATCTAGAAAACTGGAAAAGACGAACCTATCTGCAGGGCAGGACAGAGATGCAGACGTAGGGAACGGATGCGTGGGCCTGGGAGAGTAGCACTGCCATATACTCATTACCATGTGTAAAACAGCCAGTGGGAACCTGCGGTACAGCAAGGGAGCCCAGCTCCGTGCTCTGTGATGACCTGCGGGCGGGGGTGGGAGGATGGGAGGCCTCAAGAGGGAGGGGATATATGTATTCACATAGCTGATTCATTTCTTTGTACAGCAGAAACTAACACAACATTGAAAAGCAACTACATTCAAAAAAAAAAAAAAATCCTTACTGGTTCACAGTTATCATCCCAAGCCTCCCTCAGTCTCCTATCACTTCAGCTGTCCCCACATTCCTCCTATCCAACAGCTGAGCTACAAGCTGTCACAGCAAGGGCATGGTGGGCGACTTCCCTGAGCAGCTGATAAATATTTTTCAGTGCAGCTCTGTGTAAGGTAAAGATGGCTGCAAAAGTTCAGTTTCTCTGTTTTTAATCCAATCCAGGCAGAATCACTTGTTTCCAAGTTAGTCGTAGGATCCTCGGTAGTTAAAAAAGAAAAAAAAAAATGCAATAAAGTAATGGGAAGTGAGATGTATGTGCATTTCTGGAGAAAGGTGACTGCTTCCTCAGAAATATTCAATCAAAAGATACAGGTGTGAAATAAAAGTTTAAGTAGACAAATAGCAGTATAAATAAGATCAACGGTACCCTTACCAGGAATAGGCAATGGAAGCAAAAATTCTAGAAATCCATTTATGTGACTTTCTGTGGGTTTGTGTGTAGAAGAAAAAATGGCAGAGAGATAATAACTTCTTGATCTTGGTTGTAGTCCTATAATAATTCATTTCTCTGGCTAACTCATTTTAAAGTTCTTTGAATTAAAAAATCTAGGCAGTCAAGTATTTTTAAGGACATTTATAGATAAAAGTACTAGGGCTGTTTCATATATTTTGAAGTCTGATGTGGAGTTTGAACAACCTACCTTATCATTAACTAATTCTTCTGTGTTCCCTGGTTGCTAACCTCTAATCAGAGAACAACAGGACATGAGTAATGGATGAGCATGGGTTTATACTGGATTTGTAGGAATTAGATTTTTACTAATAGAACTTTAAAGGAATACTTCTTGTTCAGAGAACAACATTTAGGATAACCTGAGGAAGTTATCAAGACTCAATCTTTTACTTATATTTATTTCATACGCTTAAGTCTCTTAAGTATTTTAATCAGTACTACTAGGAAAAATTCATATAAAATGGAATATTAAAAAAAGAACTTAGGACAAGAATGATCACATGGAAAATATCATGCAAGTTTCAGGGCAAGGAATCTATATTCACTTGCTAGATAAATCTCATAAAAGTTTGTCTTTAAATTAAAAGAAAGAAAAAAAAAGAAAGAAAACAAATAAATAAATTAAAAGAAAAACAAGATGTACTGTGTTGAATAAAATATGCAATTTTAACAGTCAAAATGTCACGTGCAAATGAGGCAGAGTTGACCTCTTAGGAGTAATTCTACTCTGTACGAAGAAAACCAGGAAGTCTCACGTGACATATTTCTTTCTTGGTCTGAACTCTTGGCTTTTTGTTTTATTTGAGGCTGCATAAACTGAGTGACAATTACTTTCTTTTCTTCTACAGTCACTAGAACAACCCTCCACTTGGCACAGCAGCCTCACCCTGCACGTGCCTCTGAGGATTCTTCCCTGTCTATCCTGTTAACTGGGGAAGGAGACAGAGCTGGGAAAAGCAATATAATAAATAATTCTGAAATAATTTAACCTATAAGAGATGGAACCTGCATTATCACACACACACATTAATATGTGTCTTTTGGAAATCTGACGTTCCAAAGAATTTGGAGATTATATTATGCACAAAAGTAGGTAAATACTCTAAGAGTATTTTTTATAAACTTTTCTATCTTCACAGTTTTTCACCACCTATAAATAATAAAAAGAGGAATCTCTTTTTAAAGATAAAATCTGATCCAAGTAAGTGTAGAAGCCAATAATATTAACTCTGTGTAAAAAAATTTAAAGAGTATTGGGAAGTAAAATGGGAAATACCCACAGTCATGGGTAAAGAGTTCAGAGTGAGTTAGCTGATTTAATTCAATAAGAATAAGTCAAGAATCATGGAAATACATCAAATAACACAAGGAGCTAAAGCATGTGATCAAACAACTTAGTATTTAACATACGTTATCTTATTAAAAATTCAGAACCAGGCGGATGAATTACTCTTATTATCTCCATTTCATAGGAAAAAGAACACTGAAAGAAGAAAGTCATTTAATTCCACAAGGTCATCCTCCAAGTTTATGACCAGTGAAACTCTGATCTGAGTCCAGATGGTTCTCTTGGCCATTAGGCTATATTTCTTTAGAAGTAGTCTAAAAGAGATATTTTGGGGTATGTTAAGACCACAGTGTTACAGATCAAGAAATAATTTCCCACTCCAACCTCTACAGCAGTGTCACACAGAAAGTCACAAAATACGATGTGTGTCACTGAAAATATATCCATAAAGCTGAACACATTTCTACCAGTAGAGGATTTCACCCATGATCTGTTTGTAGGAGAGGTAGCAAGAATACACAGAAGAACTGTACAAAAAAGATCTTCATGACCCAGATAACCACGATGGTGTGATCATTCACCTAGAGTCAGACATCCTGGAATGCGAAGTCAAGTGGGCCTTAGGAAGCATCACTATGAACAAAGCTAGTGGAGGTGATGGAATTCCAGTTGAGCTATTTCAAATCCTGAAAGATGATGCTGTGAAAAGGCTGCTCTCAATATGCCAGCAAATTTGGAAAACTCAGCAGTAGCCACAGGACTAGAAAAGGTCCGTTTTCATTCCAATCCCAAAGAAAGGCAATGCCAAAGAATGTTCAAAGTACTGCACAATTGCACTCATCTCACAAGGTAGAAAAGTAATGTTTAAAATTCTCCGAGTCAGGCTTCAAAGTACATGAACCGTGAACTTCCAGATGTTCAAGCTGGTTTTAGAAAAGGCAGAGGAACCAGAGATCAAATTGCCAACATCTGTTGGACCACAGGAAAAGCAAGAGAGTTCCAAAAAAAAAAAAAATCTACTTCTGCTTTAATGTCTACACCAAAGCCTTTGACAGTGTGGATCACAACAAACTGGAAAATTCTTCAAGAGATGGAAATAACAGATGACCTTACCTGCCTCCTGAGAAATTTGTATGCAGGTCAAGAAGCAACAGAACCAGACAAGGAACAATAGACGGGTTCCAAATTGGGAAAGGAGTATGTAAAGGCTGTATATTGTCACCCTGCTTATTTAACCTATATGCAGAGTACATCATGTGAAATGCCAGGCTGGATGAAGCAGAAGCTGGAATCAAGACTGCCAGGAGAAATATCAATAACCTCAGATATATCTGCCTTATGGTAGAAAGCGAAGAACTAAAGAGCCTCTTGATGAAAGTGAAAGAGGAGAGCGAAAAAGTTGGCTTAAAGCTCAACATTCAGAAAACTAAGATCATGGCATCCTGTCCCATCACTTCATGTCAAATAGATGCGGAAACAACGGAAATAGTGAGAGACTTTATTTTCTTGGGCTCCAAAATCACTGCAGATGGTGACTGCAGCCATGAAATTAAAAGATGCTTACTCCTTGGAAGAAAAGCTATGACCAACCTAGACAGCATATTAAAAAGCAGAGATGTTACTTTGCCAACAAAGGTCTGTCTAGTCAAAGTTATGATTTTTCCAGTGGTCATGTATGGCTGTGAGAGTTGGACTATAAAGAAAGCTGAGCACTGAAGAATTGATGCTTTTGAACTATGGTGTTGGAGAAGACTCTTGGGAGTCCCTTGGACTGCAAGGAGATCCAACTAGTCAATCGTAAAGGAAATCAGTCCTGAATATTCACTGGGAGGACTGATGTTGAAGCTGAAACTCCAATATTCTGGCCACCTGATGTGAGGGACTGACTCACTGGAAAAGACCCTGATGCTGGGAAAGATTGAAGGCAGGAGGAGAAGGGGATGCCAGAGGATAAAAAGGTTGGATGGCATCACTGACTTGATGGACATGAGTTTGAGTAAGCTCCAGGAGTTGGTGATGGGCAGGGAAGCCTGGTGTGCTACAGTCCATGGGGTCTCAAAGAGCTGGACATGACTGAGTGACTGAACTGAACTGAACTTCTGTTTGTAAGATAATCTCCATTGTGAAACGAAGTGGATAAATTATTCAAAAAGTAGAATTTATGAGTCTTCTAAAATTAACATTTATGGGACTTCCTTGGTCGTCTAGCAGGTAAAACTCCACACTCCCAGTGCAGTGGGCCTTGGTTCGATCCCTGGTCGGGGAACTAGACTCTGTATGCTATAACTAAGTATCTCTTGCCACAACTAAGTATTTCATTCCACTACTAAAGATAGCACGTGCCACAGCTAAGACCTGGTGAAGCTAAATAAATATTTTTTTAAAATTCACATTTATTTCAAACATGGCTCTCAAGCATTATAAAATGAAACAGCACCAATTTTTGAAAGAGCAAAGACAACAGATTCTGGAAGACATAGGATCAGCTTTCTGGTTTTACGGTGACTGATATTATACACAACTGCACACCACACTCTTCTCAGAGACCAAAGGCATGAGAAAGTGCTGCTTAATAGATGGGGAAACCAAGGTCAAAGGGGTTAAGGACTCACTCTACTTAGCTGAGTCCCTGTCACCCGAAGGGTCTACCACGACTCAGTCCCCTTGATCTGCCCCAGGGGACTCCTCGGTATCCAGGCTTTGAATCATGTGAGCAGCTACCAAGAACCACCAATGAACAAGCCGGAAATAAGTTCTGACCACATTGCTCCCACAAGTGACCCTCTAGTTGTATGAGGTGACCATTTATACAGGCAGTGTTTTCTCTGCCCTTTCTAGCGCATGGGCTTTTCCACAAACTCCCAAAGTGGAGGAATCTGGACTTGGACTCAAACCCAAAACGTCTAACACTTTTGACCCAGATCACATATACTGTGTTTACTTTTGGTCAGGACTGGAGTGCTTGCTCTCAATCTGGTTCAGAACTCAAAGTCTTCCTACTTTCAACCCAGTGATTTTCATTTCAAGAAGAATTACAGGCTTTTTTTTTTTTCTTTAGTTCTATTTCAAAAATCAAAATTTAGCAAACTTAAAGATAAAATCAGAGTCAGTGCTTGTTACAGAGCTGTCCTTTGCTGATCTGTGGGGGGAAAACGACCACTTGAAAAGTAGCCCTGGGACAATTCATTATCCAAACAGAAAGCATAAAATTAGATTCCTACCTCATATCATAAACGCAAAGAAGAAAATTTTAAAAAAATTCTATGTTTACTTGTAAGAATATTTTTGTGCCCTTCTACTATTAGGGAAGCATTTCTTACAAGATGAGAAATGGAAAACATAAAGGGAAAAAATTGTTAAAATTGAGAATTTCACAATTTAAAATTTGTATGTATTCAAAAGAGTGGAAAACAACTTATAGACTGAGAGTAGATATTTGCAACACTTAGAACTGAGAAAAGGTTACTACAGGGAATATATAACTCAATATGAATCTATATAAAAAACAGACTAAGATACAGAAAACAAACTTATGTTGCCAAAGGGGAAAGGGGGAAATGGAGAGATAAATTAGGAGTATGGGATTAACAGATACACAATATTATACATAAAAGGAGACTGGGATTGACATATATACACTCTGTATAAAATGGATAACTAATGAGAGCCTACTGAAGAGCACAGGGAACTCTACTTAACGCTCTGTGGTGACCTAAATGGACAGGAATTTTTTAAAAAGAGGGGATATATGTACACGTGTAGCTAATTCACTTTGCTGTACAGCAGGAAATAACACATTGTAAAGCAACTCTACTCTAATAAAAATTTTCAAAACAGAGATAAGCAACAAGGATTTACCGTATATAATTAAAGCAATGAAAATAATGAGAAAAAAAAAAAAGGATTTACCGTATAGCACATGGAATTACCTTCAATACCTTGTTGTAACTTATAATGGAATATAATATGAAAAAAACTGAATCACTCTGTTGTACACCTGAAACACAATATTGCAAATCAACTGTACTCCAGTTAAAAATAAAACTCAGCATGACTCAATACAAAATGCAAACAGATTGCATCTGTCAATACAAAATGATAGATATATGGCAAAAGATATACATTTGAAATATAAAGGCAAAAGTGGATCAAATGGACAAAAATATGAACAGTCCAACATTTCCAAGTGTTGATAAGGACATGCAGGAGTAAAAACCGTTATACGCTGCTGTCTGGGATGTGGAAATGGCACAGCTATTTTGAGAACAATTTGAGAACATCTAGTAAAGTTAAAATATGCATACCTTAGAGCTGGGCCATTCCACTCCAAGGCACACCTTGAGCAGAGCTTCTCAACTAATCTACTGCAGCTAAATGAGTTCCAGGAGTACCTAAGATATCAATCCACTCTGCTTTAGGGGCAGCTGAGGTCTGGAAGCTTGGGCCAGTTCCTGAAGCTGTGAACAGCCTGCAAAAATATTAGTTTCTGGGTTTCCCTGGTGGCTCACTGGTAAAGAATCTGCCTGCCAATGCAGGAGACACGGGCTTGATCCCTGGTCCGGGAAGCATCTAGGTGCCATGGAGCAGCTAAGCCAGTGAGCCACAACTATTGAGCCTGGGCTCTAGAGCTGGGAGTGGCAACGACGAAGGCCACACGCCACAACTGCTGAAGCCCATGCACCCTAGGGCTGGTGCTCCGAAACAAGAGAAGCCACCGCGGTGAGAAGCCCTCGCGCCACAGCTACAGAGTAGCCACTGCTTGCTGCAGCTAGAGGAAAGCCTGTGCAGCGACAAAGACCCAGCACAGCCCCCCAGTCACTTCCTACATAAGCCATAACTCAGAGAAGGTCGGGAAAGACTTCCCTAGAGAAACTCCTGCACATTTTTACCCATATTCACGCCCCTTGGTATTCATAGAATCATCACTGGTCATAGCCAAAAGGAAAAAAGAGGGAAATGAAACGCCCATCTACAGAAGAAGGAGTAAATGAATCGTGCTAAATTCACACAATATGATACTCCACTGCATGAAAATGGGTGAACCATTCTTATGTGTAACATTATGGGTGAATCAGAGCCATACTGTTTAGCAGGAAAAAAATGTGTTAGACGCATACTGTAGTATTCCACTCTTTATATAAAACTGAAACATGTACAAACACCTTACAGGAAGTTGTATAAGACTACTCAGTGGTGTCTGCTGCTTAAAAATAGATACATACATGGTAAAAATATGAAAAATTCATGAAACTGATTTAAGAAATTGAGGGCTGTGATTTCTGCCAGTGGTGGGGGCGGGGTGGGGGGTGCGCTACACAAAGAGAATCAAGCATGTTAGCAATAAAAAAATGAATCCACTTTATGAAGCTGGGGGTGATGGGTATACTATACTTCATTTTATTATCATTTATGTCTTTTTGTATGTCTGTTAAACTGCATGATAAGATTTTTTTTTAAAAAGAAACCAGTCATTTCCTAATAACTGCTTATCTAAGGAATGGAGAATTATGCATTTCAAAGACTAATGCTCCAGAGATGATGCCAATGCCTAAGCAGAAAGTCACACGTGTATCTACTGTCACACTTCAACACCAGCCGAGGCGCCTGCCTTCTGTTTTCCTTTCTGGCTGCCATCGTTTCCCATTCTTCTCCTCCTCCGCTCTTCTGTGTCTCTTACCCTTGCTCACCTGAAAGCCAATTTAGTGTATCTTCCCCCAGTCTCTTTATACACCAACAACAGTTACAACAGCTGACACTGAGGGAGCTCTTACCGTGAGCCAAGCCTCATTCTCGGTGGTTTGGATCTCACCTTATTTATTTTCACACAAATTCCGCAAGGTGGTTACAGTGATGTCCGCTGACAGTTGAAGAAAGAGGAAGTTATGAAGGTTGAGAAACTTGTCCAAAGGCACAGGAAAAGGGAGGACCCATGATCCAGACCCATAAACTGAGTCTTAAAGCCATATTCTTATCATCTCTGTTATTCCACTTTCCCTCATATGCATGCAACATATTCTATTAAAACATTTTTTTTTTTCATTTTTCGCCATACCACATAGCATGTGGGATCTTAGTTCCCCAACCAGGGATCAAACCCGGGTCCATGGCAGTGAAAGCCAAAGTCTTAACCACTGACCACCAGCGAATTCCCACATGCGACATCTTCTAAATATTTCATATTGATTAAAAAAAAACCATTTAAGTTCCTTGAGCTCAATTAAGATGACATAGTTTGAGAGGAAAACTTAATTGACTTTTAAATTGTGGCTTTCTAACAATAATTTAGTCATAGTATATGGGATGTGAGCAACAGATGGAGGAAGTACAGTCCTTTACTATAATTGATTTCTGACAAGGAAACCAAGGTTTAGAAAAAGTAATTATAACTTAGAGTTACAGCTGATGAACAGCAGAGCCAGTGCTTAAATCCAGCTCTTCTGTACAATCCAAAAGCCCAGGTTCTTAGCCACCACTACACTCCATTTATTGCCTCTACAGATTGACATTCCACCCCAGTTGCCACCAACTCTCAAAGTCTATTGGCAAAAAACTCTTCACCTTTGTCCAAAGAGGACCAAATTAAGAGTGGTGTACAGTAACTAAGCTTAATTAGCACAGTATTGACAACCATTATAAAACTGTTGTTGCTGTTGTTCAGTCACTAAGTCGTGTCTGACTCTTTACGACCGCATGGACTGCAGCACGCCAGGTCTCCCGGTCCTTCACCATCTCCTGGAGTTTATATGTGTGCATATGCATGTAAACATGTGGCTGCTTATACTTCTTTCTACAGAAATAGAGCTACATGATCTCCTTCACATCCTTACACTGGCATAAAATTAATTATAGTCGCCAACTTGAGTATATTTCAATACAGTCTAAAAATCCGAGTGCCCCAACCCTGCCATGCTCCCAAATGAAGCCCCCAGAAATGTGTCTGAGAACAGTTCACTTTCAAACGGAGGGATATAACTTTCTCTCCTTCTGTAAACTCACATGGGATTTTTTTTCCATCAACTTTAGCAAAGCTTAAGTGCCTCATGGTATTAAAAAAAAAAAAAGACTCCTTTGTCCCCCTCTATCCATTTCAAAACTCAAACATTTATAAATAGCTTTTGCTAGTTGTCAATGACAAAACACTATTTTCTACTTTGCAGATCCAAACTATTTTAATATTTTTATCTTCACAAAAAATAAAAGTCTTGATTTTTTCTCCAGATTATGTTTGATTTTTCCTGTTAAATGTGTCCAAAGTGATATTCAGCATATAAACTGCTCAAGAAAATTAATGGTTTTGGAAATACTAGTTTCTAAGTTTAAAGGAAAAAACCTCTATCATGTTGCCCTTAAGACGAATTTATTGGCACTAATTAAAACACTATAATGTTCAAAATATCAAGTTTGAATATGCTATGTATAAATATAATCAATAACTAATATGTATAACTTCCTCCCAACTCAATAAAGCATAAATAGGTGAAAAGATTGCCATATTTTTATAAATCTATAGATAGATCCTCTCAATGTCAGTGTAATTCAGTTAAAAATTAGGTATGAGATTATAAAATTACTCAGTTCATGAAAAGATGGAAACATCTGGAAAACCACATCATTACTTCAATTTCCTGCTGTAAAAGTCAAAAACAGGTAAATCTGACCATTAAAATAAGGTCTTCCTTGAAAATATAATAATTTGTCAGGTAAAGCAGAAAGTCTCTTGAGAAACATATCCGTCCACCAAAGAAAATTTTTAGGACTCTGTAAAGTTGATCTTGCAGTTCAACTGTTTCTTACTGAAGGTACGTGATTAAAAAAAAGTTAAGCCAGATTTTTGTGAATGTAATGAAAAGTGATTGTTAAGGTAGATCTCCCTGGACACATGAATAGGTCATAACATTTACATTATTTTCCACATGAAGTCAAGCCCATGACCCACACAGGCAAAGAAAGTATCGTGTAGATCATAAAAGACAGCTAATCTGGAAGAGAGTCTATTGGTTTTGTGTGGTATATTTCAGCTTCTGTTTAAATATGGGCATTCATTCTCCAGTCGACATCAAGCAATTTCATTGTCAACAAACAAGACAATGAGTATACACCATGGAATCTCACAGAGAAGAAGCACCTTGGGTTAATATGCAAAGGTCCATTTACCAATTCCTCAGAATTATTGAGAACTTGTCTGTGTTAAATGCCTTTCTCTCCCTAAACATGGTACCTTCTGCAGCTTAGACTTCTAAAATAGTAAATTTGATAGCTGCCTTTTAAGAGCTAAGATGACTATATAAAAGGCCTTCAGACTTCCCTCATGCTGGACTCGTCTATTTGCTGACTAAAACTTAACAAACAAGGTGATCAAAAAATAAAGAATGAAGATTAGCAATATGTATGTAGAAAAGTCACTCAGTCATGTCCGACTCTGCAACCCCATGGACTATACAGTCCATGGAATTCTCCAGGCCAGATTCATTGAAAAGAACTGCCAATAAAATAGTCTTTTTGAAGTGCCCATAAATGCCTAAGAAAAAAAGCTTATTTACACATTTATAAGTCTGGGTCTTAGTATTTGCATTCAACTGTTCTTTTAGTGTCCTTCTGACTTTAAAATGCATCTAATATTTGCATCTTTTAAAAATGCAGGACTTTAAAAAGAACCTTTTTTAAAAAAAAAAGCAGCAATACAAAATATGTACACATCAACTTGCTGTGCAGAATTTGACATCAAAGCAATTAGTAATTTGCTTTTTCCTCCCTGTTGGTACAATGATAACTTTGTTTCATAGTAATCAATCTTAAGTAACAAATGAAGCTTAAGCTTCTTCTATATGCTATGCAACATAATACATCATGTAGATTAGAAGGTACATGTTCAAAAGATTTCAAAAGATAGAACAATGAATGAAGAATCAAAAGGTAAATGAATGGGTACAAATGATTTTCTAAGCCTTCCAGGACTGCAGGTGTTCACATTAGAGCTTGGTGCACCATATGCCTTCCATATGTTCTAAACCTTAATTTCTGGTAAGGGATAACCATATGTGTGAAGAACCAACTCATTGGAAAAGACCCTGATGCTGGAAAAGATTGAAGGCAGGAGAAGGGGACGACAGAGGATGAGATGGTTGGATGGCATCACCGACTCAATGGACATGAGTGTGAGCAGGTTCCGGGAGATGGCGAAGGACAGGGAAGCCTGATGTGCTGCAGTCCATGGGATCACAAAGAGTAGGACATGACTGAGCGACTGAACAACCACCACCACCGTACGTGCTGCAACGTTCTGGGATAAAATGTTTATTATTAATAACTAAGACACACCAGTCCCAGTGCAGAATGGATTTTAAAATTTTACTGATACGTATATGGGAGCATGTCTTACTTGACAGGAGACTGGCAACTCCATCCTGAGGTCTTGCCCACTCAGTCACAGTGCCAGCAGGAAGCACCCTCGCCCCCTGTCCAAGCAGTCCCTTGAGAGAGGGGGCAGAGCATGTTGGGGGGTTCATGGGAGAGTGTGGGGTTTGGGGCAAATGCATGGACACACTAAATCGACATCTTATATATTTCCTTGGATGTGTCTTAAAGGAAGAGGAAGGCATGCTGAGCAGCTGTAGCCATCAGGGGAAAAAGGGAACATGGCAGAGAAGGGGGACCAGAGGAGAGGGGGAGCAGGACTACAGGGCAGGGCAGCTTCTTGGTTCCATGTTGGCAGCAGCTGGAGGGACGTCTTAGCAGCAGCCCAGGGAAGAGGATTTCCACTCGAAGAGAAAGCTGGAGAAGAGGATTGCTTGCCAGAGTCAAAAGGAGAGAGCTGTCTTTTTAAAACTCCTTTAAAGGAAGAAATGGAGAATCCCAGGGTTAGTAGAAGGAAAGAAATCTTAAAAATTAGGGCAGAAATAAATGCAAAAGGGCTGCCCTGATAGCTCCATTGGTAAAGAATCCACCTGCAATGCAGGGGACCCTAGTTTGATTCCTGGGTCAGGAAGATCCCTTGGAGAAGGGATAGGCTACCCACTCCAGTATTCTTGGCTTTCCCTTGTGGCTCAGCTGGTAAAGAATCTGCCTGTAATGTGGGAGACCTGGGTTCGATCCCTGGGTTGGGAAGATCCCCTGGAGAAGGGAAAGGCTACCCACTCCAGTATTCTGGACTCAAGAATTCCATGGACTGTACAGTCTATGGGGTCACAAAGAGTTGGACAGGACTGAGTGACTTTCACTTTCACCATCAATGGAAACTGAAAACTACACCTACTCTCTCTTTGGGAGCTGCCCACAGCCCTCAGCCTCCATGGATAGAATCAAAACAGACCAGAGCAAGGCCAAGGACATTCTCCCATGTCTCAAGATGGTATAAAATCTTCACTGCCCTGAGTTCGCATCTAAACTACAGGAGTCTGGCTTGATGAGGAATAGGGGAGAGTTAAATACCACCCTCTCCTTCCAACTCGAGGGAGCTGGCATAGAAGGAAGAGCTGACAAACAGACCAAGCCCCAGCCAATCACAAGACTCAGAAATCTGGACTGGAGGTCGTGGAGACTAGACTGAAGCCTATGTGGGATTTTAAATTGCATCAGACTTTTTAAAAAATGGTCTGAAATGACTGATAAGTTATCTGCCAAAGGTTATCAAGACATTTTTCCCCACAGAGAAGTAACAGCTGGCATAGCACAGTTAGAAGCATTAAAGAGAAAGATAAAATGATAAAACCCACAGATTTTTCCACAAATGAGATGCAAGCACATCCTTTCTGCATACATAGAGATTAACAAGTACTATTTATGGAGATTTCTTCCACTTAATGCTGTGCTTAGTACTTTATGAAGCACTGTATCTTTATCTCGTTTAATTCTTACCATGACTATATGAGGCAGGTATGGTTATCCCCACTATACAGATGAGAAACCTGAGGGTGAGCAATGAGAATCAACCTTATCAATGGTGCAGAGATAGTATGTTTACATGAGAGTCTGTCTGATTCAAAGATTCATGCTTCTAAGCCCTGGATAGACAACTGTCTTGTTAATAATGTAACTTGAAAGGAAAGATTAGGAAATTTATATTCAAATATACACAATATGGAAACCAACGCAAAAATCACTTGAGATCTACAGATTAGTAAGATCAGAGAATTCAGAATACAGAATCATAGAATCCCAAGAGTCTACAAGTCAAATCTATGTACAGTGTATGGAGCCCAGCCAGAAGTGAAGCATTTACCACTAGTAGGAATTCAATAAGTATATGTTGAATTAAGATGAAATAAATGTCTATTCTTGACATTGCTATTAACATAGAAACTATAGTAGGAGATGCCCAGGTGATTAGAAACCACAACATATCTATTCATTCACACAACAAGTACTTTTGAGAGTTTACTACATTCCAACCTCTTTTTTCTAGGTACTGTAATTGGGCTCTGAATGTGCAAGGATAATAAAAACAGGTTGATACTTGCCCTCCTGGAACTCACCATATATACATCTATTATGTCACAGTTTTCTTATTTTATTAAATCCAGAGGCTACGATCTGCCTAAGGTCACACATCAAATGTCAGAGCAAAAATTACCATGCAGGAATGCCAAATCCTGTTACAGATTTAACTTTCAGGAGATCTCATGCCCTAACAAGACAAAAAAAAATATCACTTAAGAAAAAAAATTCCACCTCTGAATTCAAGCCAGTTTTCCTAATCATATTAAAGTTTCTAGCTTGGTTAACAAATGCACAGTGATATCTACAAATGATTTTAGGTCCACCTCCTCTACTTCGTAACTGATGTTACTGGTCATGCATCATTTCATGTTACATTGTTGGTTAATGTGAAATCGATAGGCTTCATTATAAGGCCAGTCACGAAAAACAAATGACACTCAGTACAAAAGTTTACATGCAGCAACCGCAAACACACCACAGCAACAAAGAGAGATTGATGAAAAAGGTTTGGTTTCTATAGCAACTATCGCATGGACCATCTGTAAGCCGACCCAGAGCAGTGAAAGCAAAATGAGCACTTGTGACATCCACAGTAGGTCCCTTTGTCTATTTCAACATAAGGTTAAATTTTAATATTTTTTCTCCTATAAGGATAAGCTCCTCCTGTATTTGCTGTTTTGCAATCTGATTGTTTTTTGTTTGAATGAGCCTGTTTTTATTGAGCCTTTCAAAAATGACTGCATTTTCCTGCTAAACTTCCATGCATAAAAGAATAAGCACAAATACAATGGATAATTGGCAGAAGCAGAGAAACACACAGTGTGAAATGTTTTATGTTTCCAAAGACAGTCTATAAAATGCTATAATAAAAAGACATATCTTTGTTTATTTACTGTTTTGTATTCCAACAACTGGCTTTTTGCAATAGCTTGTCATACACAAAATAAAAAAAAAAAGAGTAGGGAAATTACAACATAATTACTGTGCCTTCTTCATTACCTTATATGTAATTGTACTGCTCACTCTTCAGCCTCTGCTGAAATAATCAATGCTCACTCATATGTTACTTTTAAGTTTCTCTCTCTATAGGTCCACACACATATGTAGGTATGTATGGGTCTTTATTTATACTTAGTTATACTATCTCCCTTATTAAGTCACCTTTCTTTTAGGAAGAAACTAGTTGAGGTCTTATCGAAAATAACAAAATATTTCAATCTGGGAAAAAAACAAAAAACAAAAAACAACCCACTACCTTCGTACCCATTACCTTTGTAATGAAAGCTTTTCTGCCCTCATTCATGGTGTGTCACCCAAAGAATGTACACAGGAAAGGAGAAAGCCATCAAACAAGGGAAAACGGCTATATCAATCACATGGGTGGACCCTGAGGACATTATGCTAAGTGAGATAAGTCAGACAGAGAAAGACACACATACTGTACAATATCTCTTATATATGGAACCTAAAAAACCAAACTTGGAGCTGTTGCCTTCCAAGACAGACCGCTTTCTGCCCGTGGAACTGTATCTCTCTAAATAAACTTGCTTTCACTTTAAATAAATAAAATTACATGAGAAACCAAACTTGAAAAAACAGAAGAGAGGAATGGTAGCTACCAGGGGCTGGAGGTGGAGTGCAGAGAACAGGAGAGATATTTTTTAAGGGCACAAATGTGTAACCAGTAGAAAAATAATCCTGGAGATCTAACACAGTGCAGGGATTAGAGACAACAAAATTGTATTATAAACATCAAACGTGCTGAAGGACTAGATCTCAATTGTTTCCACCAGTAGAAGAAACATAATTATTTGACTCAAGAGGTATGTCAGACAAGGTTACAATGGCAATCATATTGCAATATACATGGGTCAAATATAAATTCCATGTCAATCACATCTCAATTTAAAAAAGGAAAAATGGCTAGTTACCAGCCCAGGTGCAAAACTGTGTTTCAGTCAGGAGCTCATGCTTCACACTATCCATACCAGTTGGCTGGCTTGTGAAGAGGGTGTGCCGCTGCTCACAGCCTGCCCACTGTGATCCCACTCCGTCACAATCCCTCTCCCTCAAGTCAGCCTGATTATGTCTATGTCCCTGCAGTTGAGCGAAATATAGAAGGAGCCAATCAGATCTGGATGCTGTGGCCAGAGAGCACGTGCTTATTTCCTGGTGCTTCCTGTGTACTCAGGAGACACTGCAGAATATTGCCAAAGCCTGCCCCCCGAGCTACATGGTCTGATATTTTCAAAGAGTGAGTGATGGAAGCTTAAATACATAATGAAGACACTGTTCAGCGATGGCTCTGTTAATGAGAACTCTGTTAACTGAGATTTCTAATCAACAGAAGCCTCCTCTTATTTAATAACAGAGACAATCAGACCCTGATCTGATCATACAATGTTAGTGTATATGTCGAGACAATGTTTCAGTGTAAAAATATCAAAGGTTACAAAGTGAATGTCTTTTGAAACAAAGTCAACAGGGGCAAAGAACATGATGTTTCTAGAAGATATATTTCAGGAGGAGGTTACACCACACAGGCATCACATAGGATGGATCAACATCCCCAGAGAGCACCTGAATGAGAGTCTGGATCTGTGGACTCGGGTCCAAACTTCTCAGTTCATGCTGTCTGGCTGCCATTTATTTAGCCAGTCTCTGTTCCAGGAACTATGCTAAATTCATAACCATATCATCTCTATATTTGTAAATCCTTAGCAATTGTGTATTGTTATCTTCACTTTACAGATGAGGAAAGGAAGGTTTTGAGGAGTTCAGAAATAACCTGCAGTAAACAGAAGGGCTGATTTTTGGATACAGGTCTCTCTGACTCTAAAGATACTCAACATTTATAACATTTGGTGCTGTTTTGTCTGTTTGGGGGCCTCTATAATAAAATACCAGGGACAGGGTAGCTTATCTTTTCCCCAGTTCAGCAGGTTGGGAAGTCCATATCAAGGTGCCAGCATGGTCCAGTCCTGGTTAAGAGACTGCCTTTTTGCTGTGTCCCAACATGGTAGAAGGAGCCAGGGAGTCCTGTGGGATCCCCTTTATAAGGGCACTAATCCCATTCACGAGGCCTGCACCCTCATGACCTAATAACTTCCCAAAGACCACATGCACTGGGTTGGTTAAAAACATCATTGAGGTTTTTGCATAAGATGTTACCAGACAACTCGAATGACCTTCTCGGCCAGCCCAATACTTAATACAATCACCTTTGGGTGTTAGGATTTCAACATATGAAATTTGAGGGGACACATTCAGACTCCAGCAGATACCTCATTTGAGAACTAGGGAAACTGGGGCATAGGGAAGATAGTCTTCTCAATCATTACCAGAAAAGGAACTGGAAATTAGATCTGTTCACCCTGAGGTCACTTGTCTTCCAAACCATGCAAGATGGCCTTCACAGTTCTGTCCATCCCAACCAAGGGAATCAGTAGAGTTATCCTGGCAATGCTGGGAAGTCATCTATCATCTTTTTTTTTTTTTGTCTTAACACATAACGTTTTAATCAACTTCCTTCACCCAATAAAGTTAGTTCTACCTTCTGTTTCAGGAAACCCAAGCAGCAAGTATCACCACCAAACTGGGGAAGCATCTCTGAACGCAGAGTTAGTGAAATTTCCGTGAAGGAGCCCTTCAACACAGATCAGTACTTTAATCGTTTTCTATTTAGTGATGTAATGAAATATGTGGTCACTTGTCAAAGAAAATCTGAGAATCAAAGCAGATGAACAGACACAGAGCAGAGAGGTTTGAAATTCCACCTGTTCCACCTGGTCCTCAGATGGTATGAGAGGTTTAAAAATGATACTGGAGTCTGTCAGAGGCAGTAGGTGAGAAATCTAATGGGCCAACTGTTTTGAAAGTTCTAATGAACAAGCAAACACAGTTGCTAGCAACAGTGAATGAAAAAGGAGTGATACAGCAATGAATGGCTCTAACAAGTGAATAAGAGATAAGCAAACAAAAAATAACTCCCCTGAAGGGACATCAAAAGATTCTCATCCAACAGATTGAATTTGGCCATAAACTGAAGCCAACGACCAACTAGCCTTACAATTCTATCGAAATCAAATTCTTACCTCATTGTGTAGAGTAAGCATGAATGTCATGGAGGTGAATTTCAGTGCAAAGCGTAAGTGAAGTGCCAAAATCTGCTGTTTCTAAAAGCAAGGTGTTCTAGCTGGAGGTTAACCTTGGGCATGGAGGCATGAGAAAGCAATTTCTCAATGGCAATTACTCATCTTGCCATCTCTTAAACTGTCCCCACTTAAGAAATGGGAATAACAAACAACTGCTGCTTGACAATTATAAGACTATTGTTAAAAAAGGAAATTAATTAAGTTCTGAATTTCTTAGAAAAATCTGGTATAAAAATACTAACTGTCTCAATTTGTAAGGAGGTTTATCAGGGGCAAAAAATGGACCAATTCATTTAAATAGGGATAATGATGAATAATCAAATCCTACATGAAAACATGCCTATGAGTTATAAAAACAAAGGATCATTTTTATAGGAGTTTTAGATTTTAATAGTTTGAAGTATTTATGTTCATTCTTGTGTACTCATTCAATCAAATTTCCCCTTTCTCTTATTAATGGAAATGAGGCATATTCAAATTTCAGGCGAGCCCAATGACATACCAAAGATTATATACCAAGCAGGATTAATTTTAAAAGTCAGTACAATATATGGAGTCTATAAATCAAAATATTTTCAATTTACTCGTGACTCTTACAATGAAGATTTTTGACACAGCAAAAATTTTAAAGTATAATGAAGGCAATGTAACAAAAAAGATGATTGAAATATAGAGATTTCAGAATGGCAAAGTGTCACCAATGCAAATGGTCATTCTAGGTCTGCTTTGATTTTATTTTGAATTTATTCAGCATTTTTAAATAATCTTGGAACGTTTGGACACATTTTCATAACCGTCGTTTAAAATGTCCACTGTTTAGAAATGTTTATTTGATTTTTTAAAAAACATAAACTAAATTAAGTGTTCTATTTGAAGAGAACAGTCTTGTGGTTGCAAGGGGGAGGAGAATGGGAGAGGGGAGGACGGGGAGTTTAGGATAAGCAGATGTAAACTAGTACATACAGGATGGGTAAACAATAAGGTCCTACTATATGACACAGGGAACTATACTCAATATCCTGTGATAAACCATAATGGAAAAGAATATGAAAAGGAATATATATGTGTATAACTGAGTCACTTTGCTATCTGCAGAAATTAACACAACACTGTAAATCAACCATACTTCAGTAAAAATTTTTACAACTATTCTATTTGAAAAGCCACTATTATCTCACTTATCTTCGAGTCTCTTTTTTATCTTTGTTGGTAATCACACACACACACACACACCCCTGACTCCTTGCAACCCCATAGACTGCAGCCTACCAGGCTCCTCCGCCTATGGGATTTCCCAGGCAAGAAGACTGGAATGGGCTGCCATTTCCTTCTCCAGGAGATCTTCCCGACCCAAGGATTGAACCCGGGTCTCCCGCATTGCGGGCAGATGCCTTACCATCTGAGCCACCCTCACATCTAATCCATTAGCAATCCTGCCATCTCTACCTTCAAGAACATAAAGAATCCAACCACTTCACCCCATCCTCACCAACAACATTCTACCCCAGCTACCCTCATTCTTCCCAGTTCTGCTACGATAGCCTCCTCTCTGGTCTTCTTCCCCTCAATCTGGCTTTCCAAAAGACTCTTAAAGTGATTCTCTCAAAATGTAAATCAGGTCAGGCCACTGCCCCGATCAAAGTCTTGCAAAGGCCCTCCTGTGTCAGTGAAAATTGAACTTCAGGTCTGGCTCACAAGGTCCTATGTTATCCAGAGTCTGGCTCCCCGGGTATTTTCACCTCCCATCACCCCTCCATCAGTGCGCTCCAGCCACGCTAGCCTTCTTGCTTGCTCTCAAGCACACCAAGCAAGGTTTCTCCCCAGCGCTTCTGCCCTGGGCCTTCCTTCTGTCTCATATTGTCCCCTGGGGTACCATTCAAGACTGTGATCAGAAGGCTTCCCTGCTAACTCCACCTGCAAAATATCAGCCCACTGTTGTCCTCTGATCCTCCTTTGCTTTTCTTCCCTGAGGTTGGCATATCTGACATTTCACTAAACATTAAATCCCCTCCATGTGAACTTTAGGTTGCAAACTTTCAAAGATGGGACAGTGTCCCTGTGTGCCAGCTGGAGTGTTTTCCTAGTGTAATTTTCAAGGTACTGTACTGTAAGATTAAAAATGTTTCCTTCTTTGTGTTTGTTTACGTCTTTTATCATTTGTGTGAAAAGTATCATAAACCTAATACAGCACTCTACAGTCGATTGTGTTAGTTGGGTACCTAGCCTAACTTTGTTGAACTTACAAATAAATTGGACTTACAAACGTCCTCTTGGAATAGAATCTGTTTGGATGCAGGGGACTTTCTGTATATTAACTGGCTTGTTTCTCTACTAAAAATGCAAGCTCACTGAAGGAATGGACATTGGGTGATTCATTGCTGTAAGTTTCAGAACAGTGAACAGTGATTGACACATAATAGGTTATTAGTTAATATCAGTTAATATTTGATTTTCAAATTGCTGGATCGAACCTTCCTGTTTTCAATGCCTTTACCATGGTTCTTTGTGGCCACTTTTCTCAGTGGGCACATATAAAGTATTCAGTGAGCACTAACTAGTTGCAAGACAGTAACTTAGCTCTAGAATCTGTGCTCAGTCACTTCAGTCATGTCCAGCTCTTTGTGACCCTATGGACTGTAGCCAAATAGGCTTCTCTGCCCGTGGGATTTTCTAGGCAAGAATACTGGAGTGGGGTGCCATTTCTTTCTCCATGGGATCTTCCTGACCCAGGGATCAAGCCACATGTCCTGCATCTCCTGCATTGCAGGCATATTCTTTTCCACTTAGCTATTGGGGAAGTCCCAGTGCATCTATATCTTTATCTTTAGATGGACTAGAAAAAATTTAAAAAAAAATTATCCAATGCTACAAAGCAACACATGTTGAGTGCCAAGCTATCTTCATAAATGCTATAGATTTGAGAAGTGAGGCAGACTGATTCAAAGCCAAGTGGTCGTAAAATACTTCAGAGAGAATAATTAATGATGGATCTTGAAAGCAAGGTTAGGGCTCTGATAGGCACAGAGAAGGAAAGCAATTCTTCCCTGTGGAGAAAATGAAAGTACAAGAGCAACGGTATGAACAACATTATCAGAGAGTAATTAGTAAATCCATTTGGCTAGATTCCAGTTGTTTTATCAGTTCAGGCTACTGTAACAAAATGTCACAGATGAGGTGACCTATAAACAGAAATGTGTTCCTCACAGTTCTGGTGGCTAAAAGTCTGAGACTGGGTGCCAGCAAGGTTGAGTTCTGGTGAGGACTCTCCTTCCACTGCAGAAAGCGTTCTCCTCATTGCCTCCTCACACTGCAGAAAGGAGACTAGAACTCTCCCTGGGGCCTCTGCTGTAAGGGCACTAACCCCATTCATGAGGGTTCCACCTTCCTGATCTAATTAATGACTAAAGGTCCCACCTCTGACTGCCATCATATTGGGGGTTAGGATTTTAATGTATGAATCTGAAGGGGACACACACAGTTTATAGCACCAGCCTTAGATGCAAGAGAACTGGGTGATTGATCTGTAAGAATAAAATGGGATTGTCTTAGTCAGAGGCTTGAACGTCAGAATATTTTCTAGGCAGCCTTGGGGGATTATTTAATGTCTTCATAGGTATTTATCATGAATGTCATGTTTTGGAGAGATTAATTGAATGGCTTGACATGGAAAGGATGAAAAGGAGGGAGGATCCAGAGGGAGGGACACCAATTAGGAAGCTTTGCCAAGCCCCCTGTGCACTGAATATTATTGACTATGACATGCCGCCACCCCCCAATTCATCCCCCTTCAACACTCCCCACCAAGTTTACTCAGCTTAAGAATACTGGAATGGGTTGCCATTTCCTTCTCCAGGGGATCTTCCCTACCCCGGGATTGAACCCACGTCTCCTGTGTCTCCTATATTGGAAATGGATTCTTTACCCACTGAGACATCAGGGAAGCCCCTCTACCCTCCATAAGAGGCCAACTTCAGGAGAAGGTGATACAACCACATTTTTATCTCAAAGGAATCCCATCCTCCAGGCCATTGCCTGGTTCACAAATGAATCAGAATTCAGCAATCCTCTGGCCTCTGGAGCTGGTTCATGGGCAGAGCTGTGACCTGATTCCAAGTGATGAAATGCCAAGTGCTATTTCCTAGACATTTCCAGGAAAAGTGAAGTTTGGACGTTGCTATGGTAGGGTTTACAGATTTGAACTTATTTTTTAATTTATTTTTAATTGGAGGAAGGGGATATGAACTCTCATAACCATCCTGCTGATGGCTGAAGTGAGGGCAGGACCGAGAGATTCAGAAAGAAACACTGCAAGGCTTGGACGAAGTCCATCATGGGGCCTGCTTTGTCTCTGGACTTCGAGTTCTGTCAGCCAATAAAATTCCTGCCTGCCTGAGCCAGGTTGAGCTGTCTTTGCTGTTACTTACAGGCAACAACAGCGAAACGTATATACCTTTGGCATGAAACTATAATGAGTGTCTGGAGTAGGTTATTGGCAGAAGGAGAGAAGGAAGAGGAAGGAAGGGATCTGCTCATTCAGTAAACATCTACAGAGTGTCCCTATGTGCCAGGCCCACATGCTAGGTGCTCAGTGAACAAAGATGATGAATAACACACAGCCCCGGCCATCAGAGAACTTTGAAAATTGTTGACCAATGTAATGATCATTATTGGAAAGCAATGCATAGGTAAAAAAGTGGGTGCCACATAAAGAATGAAAAGAGAGGAAAGGGGAGGGAGGGAATCCAAATGGAACATCCTGAATTCAGGATGAGCAAGGAGGACTCAATAGGATGGAATCAAAAGCCTCTGTACTGGGGCGGGGACACATGTATTCCTATGGCTGATTTATGTTCATGCATGGCAGAAACCAACAAAATATTGCAAAGCAATTATCCTTCAATTAAAAAAAATTTTTTTAAGCCTCTTTACTGGAAAAACCAGGAACATAGAGAACCTACCTGGTCCTTGAAGATTTGTTGCCTAGAAGACAACTGTTCTAACGCCTTCCTCAATTTTAAACAAAGTGGGCCATATGGACAGAGGCATTTCATTCATAGTAGGGGCATAAAAGAAGAGATAGGGACTTCCCTGGTGGTCCAGTGGATAAAAATCTGCCTGCCAATGCAGGGGACATGGGTTCAATCCCTGGTCAGGGAAGATCCCACAGGCCCATACACCACAGCTACTGAACCTATGTTCTAGTGCCCATGAACCACAACTACTGAGCCCACATGCCTCAACTATTAAAGCCCATGTAGCTTACAGCCTGTGCTCCACAACAGGAGAAGCCACTGCAATGAGAAACCTGTGCAACACAGAGGAACACCTGCCCGCCACAAGCAGAAAAAGCCCACACCGCAATGAAGACCCAGTGCAACCAAAAATAAAAGCACATAGTTAAAAGAAAAATTTTTTTAAGATAGAGTAGCCCATTTGTTAGGAAGATGAGTTTAGAAACCCACGAGATGAGAGGACAGCAAAAAAGTCAAGTCTTGCTTTACCAATGGATCAGCATCAAGGCCACACTCAAAAATGCGTTCTTGTCACCGTGTCTGCACTGTGTGCTTGAACAGCTTCACATGGTGGGTGCAATTTTATATCAAACTGTGGGAGTTGAAAGCAATGGAATCTCTGTATACACATCTGTAAATAAGGCCCGAATTCTTACGTGTGGTCAACTGTGCTCAGTTGCTCAGTTGCGTCTGACTCTTTGCAACCCCATGGACTGCAGCCCACCAGGCTTCTCTGTCCTGGGATTTTCCAGGCAAAAACACAGGAATGGGTTGCCATTTCCTCCTCCAGCAATCTTCCCAACTCAGGAAGCAAACTTGCACTCCTGCATTGCAGGTGGATTCTTTACCTGCTGAGCTATTGGGGAAAACCCTGTAAAATACGGATGGTCATACTAACCATAGCTTCCTTTGGACAGGTTTACTTTGAGGATCAAGTGAGCTAATATATATAAAACCTGCAAAACCAAGTCTGGAACATAGGAAGTGCTTAGTAAGTGTCACCTGTTACTAGTGTTAGTCTTAATACACGTCATGCTGTGGGCAGGAGGAACTAGAAATTCAGAATTTGAAAAAGGCACAGCAGAGATCACAGATGAAATCTGGTTTTCAAGAGCACCGATGTACTTTACATCTGGAGAAACAGTAATTCAAAATGAGACATGCGCCTCAACGTTCACTGCAGTGCTACTTGTAATACCTAGGACATGGAAGCAACCTCGTACATATATACAATGGAATATTACTCAGCCATAAAAAGGCATGAAACAGTGTCATTTGCAGAGATGTGGATGGACCTAGAGACTGTTATACAGAGTGAAGTAAGTCAGAAAGAGAAAAACAAATATTGTACATTAACCCTTATATGTGGAATCTAGAAAAATGGCACAGATGAATCTATTTGCAAAGCAGAAACAGAGACACAGATGTAGGGAACAAATTTATGGACACCAAGGAGGGAACACAGGGTGGGATGAGTTGGGAGATTGGGATCAACACATATATATAAACTGCTATGTATAAAAGAGATAACTAACTAGAACCTACTGCATAGGACAGGGAACTCTACTCCATGCTCTGTGGTGACCTAAATGGGAAAGAAATCTAAAAAAGAAGGGATATATATTTATATATATATGTAAAATTGGTTCACTTTGCTGTACAATGTGAAAGAATGTTCAAACTACTGCACAATTGTACTCATTTCACATGCTAGCAAAGTAAATCTCAAAATTCTTCACCCTAGGCTTCAACAGTATGTGAACCGAGAACTTCCAGATGTTCAAGCTAGATTTAGAAAAGGCAAAGGAACCAGAGATCAAATTGCCAACATCCATTGGATCATAGAAAAAAGTAAGAATTGCAGAAAAACATCTACTTCTGCTTCACCGACTGCACTAAAGCCTTTGTGTGGATCACAACAAACTGAAAAATTCTTAAAGAGATAGGAATACCAGACCACCTTACTTGTCTCCTGAGAAATCTGTATGCAGGACAAGAAGCAACAATTACAGCCAGACACGGAACAATGGACTGGTTCCAAATTGGGAAAGGAGTACAAGAAGATGGCATATTGTCACCCTGCTTATTTAACTTATATGCAGAGTACATCATGCAAAATGCCAGGCTGGATGAAGCACAAGCTGGAATCAAGATTGCCGGGAGAAATACCAATAACCTCATACACAGATGACACCACCCTTATGGCAGAAAGTGAAGAGGAACTAAAAAGCCTCTTGATGAAAGTGAAAGGGGAGAGTGAAAAAGTTGGCTTAAAACTCAACATTCAGAAAACGAAGATCATGGCATCTGGTCCCATCACTTCATGGCAAATAGATGGGCAAACAATGGGAACAGTGTCAGACTTTATTTTGGGGGCTCCAAAATCACTGCAGATGGTGTCTGCAGCCATGAAATTAAAAGATGCTTGATCCTTAGAAGAAAAGCTATGACCAACCCAGACAGCATATTAAAAAGCAGAGACATCACTTTGCTGACAAAGATCCATATAGTCAAAGCTATGGTTTTTCCAGTAGTCATGTATGGATGTGAGAGTTGGACCATAAAGAAAGCTGAGCCCTGAAGAGTTGATGCTTTTGAACTGTGGTGCTGGAGAGGACTCTTGAGAGACTCGTGGACTACAAGGAGATCACACCAGTCAATCCTAAAGGAAATCAACCCTGAATATTCATTGGAAGGACTGATGCTGAAGCTCCAATACTTTGGCCACCTGATGTGAAGAGCTAACTACTTAGAAAAGACCCTGATGCTGGGAAAGATTGAAGGCAGGAGGAGAAGGGGATGACAGAGGATGAGATGGTTGGATGGTATCACCGACTCAAAGGGCATGAGTTTGAGTAAGCTCCGGGAGTTGGTGGTGGACAGGGAAGCCTGGCATGCTGCAGTCCATGGGATCACAAAGAGCTGGACATGACTGAGCAACTGAACTGAACTTGCTGTACAGAAAGAACTTACGCAACATTGTAAAGCAACTATACTTCCATTAAAATTAATAGAAAAAGAGTACCAATGCACTGCAGCTAATGAACAAGTAACAGGCTGCTCTGTCACAAAGGAGAGACTCTCACAGTCAGGTCAAGT
Organism: Ovis canadensis; assembly: GCF_042477335.2. Lineage (NCBI taxonomy): Eukaryota > Metazoa > Chordata > Mammalia > Artiodactyla > Bovidae > Ovis > Ovis canadensis. Next base: position 47,388,223 of record NC_091257.1, on the reverse strand, counting down.
TCATGGATATTACACAGGGTGCAACAGCAGCTTTTACTCTGTCTTCCTTTAGCAGCAGCAGCCCTCAGAGAAACCGACCATGGCCAGAGCCAGTTGTAAGGCGCAGTGGGCTGCCAAGCTCGCCACCAAAGTCAGGTGTCACTCTGATCAAGAGCCGTCTCCACTGCGTTAGGCAACGACCGTCTCAACAGAGGACATTCTTGGCACGCCTGCCCAAGGGCTGTGGAGTGTCCCGCTGGCCACGAGCCAGCAGCTCATAATCCACACTCTCTTGATGAGTGGAATGCTTTTATGAGACATTGACCAGGGTCTGAGACATCATCAGTGACTGCAGAACAGAGTGGATCGAGCTGACTCCCGGGGACCTAGAAGCCAGCCCTGGCCTCTGGACCCCTCCTGCTAACCGGAAGACATGCACCACCCCAGGCCCTCTTTAACTGCTGGGGTGAGTCGGCTTGTGTTCACAGCCTTGTCCGTGTGAGCGTCTCCTGCCCTGGAATGAGGGCCCGTGCAGGCTGCTTCCGTTTTAAGCGCTGATTTTGTTCTCCTCTGTTTACACTGGAACTTCTCCTGTGGCATTTAAAGCCTCCAAATATGTAGTTTTATGTAAACTGACTAAACTGGCTAACAATTGTTTAATGACTGCCTAAAATAACCAAAGTGAAAAAGAGCAAACCCCATTACATTCTGGAAAAGTATTCTGGAGAAGATCTTGAACTCTTCCTTCACAATCGCAGGATATTTAAAGAAATGATATTTAAAGCAACATCTTATCTTCATTATTCTGAGCCATGTATTTTTAAATTAAAAAAATTCAAATTTAGAGACTATAAACTTACAGATCATCAGATGACATGCAGTTCTCTAAATGCTGAATGTCAAGCTACAAGTTTAAACGGGAAGCACACTTCATTTCTGAAATGAGCCATCTTCTGACCAACTTGAGATCAGCCATCACTGTAAAGTCAAGCCATATCATGAAATCTATGCTGTGTTCCCCTGCCTACCATGATAGGGGCTGCTAAAAGCATAATTAAAGGAATGTTTGTTTCCTAAAACATAAACTTCAGTATAGAATGGGGAAAGGTCTGTGAAGATGAAGTCAAATCTGGATATGGCCTCAGAGTCCTCTTTCAAGGGCAAATCTCCTGATGACAAGGAGATTACAACCTATCTCGGCCATATTCCCCATGCCTTGCTATGGGCTGTTCTCCCCGAGCCTCACTATGGGCTCCTGTCTCCAAAAGAACAGTTTCATCTAAGGAGGAAACTGCAGAGAGAAACCCACCACCTTCAAGCCTTTGTTGGGGGCCCTTGGGGCACAATCCAGAAGCACAGAGGGTGAGAATTACACAGGATTGAGCTCTCAACTGTAAATATGTCCAAAATCATCGAGGAGTTCCTTCCAGAGGACAGAGAGAAGGAAAAAAAAATCCCTAACAATCTAGGGATGGCCTACAGTTCTTTACAACTTGGCATTTCTATCTCAGTTAAACTGAGAAGCTTTTGTTCACCTGGCTTCCTGCATCTCAGGGACCCAGAGCTGCTCAAGGCCCTCAGGTAGCTAGACTTCCTCATCACTAATCAGCCGTCATAACTAGAAAGACTTGCATGTGTGCTGAGCAAGGTGGCAGAGAGACGAGCGTGAAAAGACGGTTGAGAGTTCACGAACAGATGAGTGGATAAAGAAGATGTGGTACACGGCTACACTTACAATGGAGAACCAACAGGGCCTGCCGTATAGCACAGGGAACCCTGCTCAATGCTGTGTGGCAGCCTGGATGGGAAGGGAGTTTGGGGGGAGAGTGCATTCACGTGCATGTATGGCTGAGTCCTCTGCTGTGCGCCTGAAACCATCATCACAGCATAGTTGGCTACACTCATCGTCCCACAGCAGGTTGACCTTAAATACCTAGGGAGGGCCCCTGCTGTTGTCACGGTGCACTGTTCCTGTGCATTCTCTGCTCTGCCACCAGATGCTCTTTCAAAACCGGATCTAAGGATGCCACACTCTGCTTACCACCCTACAAAAGTTTTCCATTGCCCTCGGCACAATGGCTCTAAGACCTAAACTGGCGATAAGCTCTAAGACCTTAACTGGCTTTAAGACCTTTTATGATACATCCCCATCTTTTCTCTCCTGCTCGTCTCTCATTCATGGGTAACGTTCAGTTTCTGGACCACACTATGCTGCCTGAGTTTCCCCATCTCTCCACTTCCCTCAAACCCACACCCCCCTGGCTCCCACCACTGCCACCTTCCCCAATCCTTGGCCTGGATACATTCTATCAAAATCTATCATAAGATTTCAATAAGACATTGCCTCTTTCAGAAAATGTTCCATGACATCTGCCCCTCCCCCACCAAGTCTCCCACACTTAATCCTGGGTACGGGGGGGTCACTCAGATGGGTGCGATCTCAGGAGCAGATAGAGAAAAATGGCAGGTGGCTGGCTGGCTGGTTGGGTCTTCTCCTATTGAAAGAGTAGCTGAAGTATCCTTGAGGGGTTTGAAGCTACTCCTACACCATCATATTCTTGGACCCTACGTATCTGGACTGTGTCTTTTTCATTACACAGATCGTCGTGCCTCTGGGTCATGGGAACAAAGCTAGTGTGAGAGTCCCTTTCTGATTAGCATTTGTTGAGAGTCTGCTATTCTAAAAAGTGCAGAGGATACTAATGTGAGTTAAACATCCTGGGGCCTCATGGAGCCCTAATAATGAAGGGGCTCAGGGGGCAAGATCATCCAAAGGCTTCTCTGTGATGTTATCACAACTCTATTGCTCATCTGAGCTTTACTGGAGCCTTAACACAGACACACAGTCAAAACGGTCTTCAACCAGGGTCTCTGAGCAGAACTATTACCAGCATGTACAGTGGCTTTGTTTCAATCAGCAAAGTTGATCTCCTCCAGAGAGACTCATTAGAAAGAAGCAACCCTTCCTTTAGACCAGCCAGAGAGACAGGTCAATTTCAAGCCCCACTTGGGGGAGCTTAGCAGGTCCCCCTCTTGCAGAGGAACCAACAAGCATGACCAGCACAACCACATGGAGCTGAGACCTGTCTCTGACCCACATCCCTTTTTCTATCTTTTTAAAAATTAAAGAAAAAATTTATTGGAGTATATAGTTGATTTATCGTGTTATGTTAGTTTCAGGTGTACAGCAAAGTGAATCAGCTATATGTATAGATATATCCACTCTTTACAAATTCTTTTCCTTTATAGGTTATTACAGAGTATTGGGCTTTCCTTGTGGCTCAGCTGGTAACGAATCTGCCTGCAATGCAGGAGAACTGGGTTGAATCCCTGGGTTGGGAAGATCCCCTGGAGAAGGGAAAGGCTACTCACTCCAGTATTCTGGCCTGGATAATTTCATGGACTGTATAGTCCATGGGGTTGCAAAGAGCTGGACACAACTGAGTGACTTTCACAATTCACACAGAGTACTGAGTAGGGTTCCCTGACTATACAGTAGGTCTTTATTAGTTATCTATTTTATATACAGTAGCAGTGTGTGTATGTCAATCTCAGTCTCTCAATGCATCCGTCCCTCCACACATCCCTTTTTCATCTGTGACCACTGACCCACAATCCTACATGAAGAGGAATATGTGTGGTGCTCAAGGTTTCCAACTTACAGTCAGAAGGAAAGAAGGACCTGGAGAGTTAGTCTTCCCACCAACAGGGGATAAAGTATCATTGACTCCTATAGGAAACCACCTCCCATTATAGAACTGTTAAAAATGGAGACTTGGACTCCACACAAAAGCTGCAACTGATTCTATCTCTTTTTATTTGTTTTGTTTGCATTAGGGATGTATTCTGCCCCTGTTGAACAAATGCCAATCCTTGGAGTTAAATCAATAAGATAAAAGTCATTATCTCCATCCTCAGGGCCAATTCTGTCCATGGAATTCTCCAGGCAAGAATACTGGAGTGGACAGTCATCCTTCATATCCCATACCCCAATCCACAATATCACCTTCACCAAAGGGGATTTTCAGCTTGTTCAATTGTTTTGACCTAAAGAATGTCCATATCTTGGGTGTATTTGTATGGTGGAAGGGGAGAAGCTGATTTCCTCCCTTGCAGGTTGACAAGCTCCGCTAGACCAACACACATACTTTTCTTGGAGAGCTGCGATCACCTCTGACTTGATGCAAGCACATTTGCCTTTCCCTGTCATAGGTTCCAAACACTTGAATACCAATATTCAAGTTGTCCCAAAGCTCCCCTAGTTACAGGATTCTATAGCCCTTAAATATTAGCAAAAAATGGAAATTTTGAGATTGAAAACATTTTTCATAAAATTTAACTTAAATCATTTTACGGCAAATCACATAATCTCCCCAAATTACAATAATTACTACTTGATTGTTAAAGATATCTCGTTAAAGATTACACCCCCAGAAAGAGTAAGTTTCCAGTTGAGCGGCATGTACACCCATCATGATGCCGAAGGAAATATGACCAGGTTCCGAGTTCCCAGGGCTGCCTTTCTCAGTCTCTATCAGAGTCTGAAGTCACCACCATCTTGCTTGCAGCATGTGTTTGAGGTCATCAGCCAAGCGCTGAGGTTCAACAGAATGTGCCCACAGGTCTTCCATAAACACTTGTCAAATGGATTGTGTAAAAAATATGGTATCAAAATGACCCAGATAAAGCAAAACCAAAACCAACAGATGTTTTCTTTGCCTAACAGGTAGGCTAGAATTGAAAAGAATGGTAACATCCAATGTTGATGAAGATGTGATAGAAAATGTGGGGGCAGTGTATCTACTGTTCTGGGAGAATAAATTGGCAATAAAATATGAGCTTTAAAAATATTTGTGCTCATACGCTAAGCAATTCAACTACCAGAAATCTATCTCCAGGCAATAATCTGATACCGATGTTCACCATTATTCTTCTTATAATAATGGGGAAAAAATGAAGACAACCCAAAATGTTTTATAATAAAAATTGCTTCAACTACTACTATTAGAAAGTCAAATACTACAGAGCCACTGAAAACCCTAATAGAACATCTTGCTAAGCAAAATGGAAAAAGGACCCAATAGTCAACTTAATGGAGGAAACTAAGTGATAGGATTATGCAAATAATATGAAATAATTTTGTTTAAAAATACCCAGGGATCGAACCCAGGTCTCCTGCATTGCAGGCAGACGCTTTAACCTCTGTGCCATCAGCTGCTGCTAAGTTGCTTCAGTCGTGTCCGACTCTGTGCGACCCCAGAGACAGCAGCCCACCAGGCTCCCTCGTCCCTGGGATTTTCCAGGCAAGAATACTGGAGTGGGTTGCCATTCCCCTTTCCAATGCATGAAAGTGAAAAGTGAAAGTGAAGTCGCTCAGTCGTGTCCCATGGACTGCAGCCTACCAGGCTCCTCTGTCCATAGGATTTTCCAGGCCACCAGAAAAGCCCTTAAAAATACACACATACTCTCAAATATGTGCATCCAAAAAGGACATAAAAATGCAGTATTGTAGGAGATATGCAATTATGTTTACCTCCTTATTGTTCTTTTTTAAATTCCTCTTCATTAATAAGAATTATTGGTTAAATAATTTTACTTTTAATGGACTATTTGTAAGCATTAAGTTCTCTTTCAAAATAAAGCCCTCAATGTCACAACTCAAACTATGAAACTAGGCATTCTGAAAATATCAGAATGTTATCAAAACAGGAAAGTCCAAGATTTTCAAGATGCAGATACTTTGAAAGAACTGTTTTGTTTTGTTTGTTTGTTTTTCTGCTAGACAATCCTCTAAAGTTTATTTCTTAACTCTTCCCAGAACTCAGAACTACTGATCTGAGTTCAAGTTTTATAATACAAAACTCACACACACACCAGAAAAAAAACCATATCTTAATAGTGGGTATCTCATTACATATTTGGAGAAGGCAATGGCACCCCACTCCAGTACTCTTGCCTGGAAAATCCCATGGATGGAGGAGCCTGGTGGGCTGCAGTCCATGGGGTCGCCAAGAGTCAGACACGACTGAGCAACTTCACTTTCACTTTTCACTTTCATGCATTGGGGAAGGAAATGGCAACCCACTGCAGTGTTCTTGCCTGCAGAATCCCAGGGATGGTGGAGCCTGGTGGGCTGCTGTCTATGGGGTCACACAGAGTTGGACATGACTGAAGTGACTTAGCAGCATTACATATTAGCTTTCTTTTCTATACTAACTATATATTATTTAAATTTTTTTAATTTTATAGTTGCTTTACAATGTTGTGTAAGTTTCAGGTGTCCAGCAAAATGATTCATTTATCCATATATCTACTCCTTTTCAGATTCTTTTCCTTTATAGGTTATCACAAAATATGAGTAGAGTTCCCTGTGCTATATACAGTATGTCCTTGTTGACTATCCATTTTATATATAGTTGTGTGTATATGTTAACCCCAACCTCTATAAATTATTTTTATAATTAAAAAAAAAACTATTTTCATTTAAAATATTCTTTTCAGGGACTTCCACAGTGGTCCAGTGGTTGGGACTCCATGCTTCCACTGTTGGGGGGTACAGGTTTAGTCCCTGGTCAGGAAACTAAGGTCCCATATACCACATGGTATGGCCAAAAAAATTTTTTTAAGATTAATGAAATATCCTTTTCATATGTTATAGGCAGATCTTTTACTTTTTAGTGAAAGCTGAAATTAGGTATCTTTTTATTTTCCTATAGTCCCCAAATTTTCCAAATTAAGTGTATGTTACTTTTATAATAAAAAATTTGATTAGAAATATACAAAGAAAATGGCCCTAAGCTGATTGAAAATGTGAAGCTTTGGAAAGAAAACTTTAAACAGCAATTGGAACATTGAGGGGTGTGTTTGTTGTTGTTTTCGCTAATGAAAACCTGAAACTGAGTACAGTATGCAAATGTCACTAGACAAGGTCTGTCTACCTGCGAGGAAGGGTCATTATCCAAACACGATAAGGGCAGTCCAGGAAACTCACACTACCCCCAGCCCCTGGCATCGTTCACCACTACCACTGGGATGAGCCCTTCATTTAATGACTCCGCAATCACATCTTGATTTTCCTAAAAAGGCAGAAACATTTTAAAAGCCAGAGATTAGGCATTTTTGCATCCTTAGCAAAAGCATTGTTCAGTCTTTATAAAGTCATTGGACTTCGAGCGTGCTGAATCAAAACAGTCTTAAAAGTTGATGCACATCATTAAGTTACTGAATGTACTAGAGGAAAAGCTTTAAACAAAGATAATTCATTTTATTAGATGAAAAAACATCCCCCGAGGGCTACTTTGCCCATATTGTATAACTCAACAGCTCCTTTAAAATTTCCCTTAACACTCTTTTTTTAAAAAAGGAAAAAAAAAAAAAAAAAAAGAACCCTTTATGTGCTAAGTTATGGACAATCTTCCTAAAAAGAATCCCTTCTTTTCCTTATTAAAGTAACCATTTTTTGCTATTCAAACCAAGGATCAGAAAGTTGATACATAATAGGATATTTCAGTTATCTTTACAAAACTGAAGGTACACCCTAAATTACAAAAATGTCCAAGCGAATCAACTGGATGGTCTTTTTCAGATGAACTTACTTTCATGTGCTATCATTTACTGGGTATTTATTTATTTATTTTAATTTAAATTTTTATTTTTACTTTATTTTACTTTACAATGTGATTACTGTTGTTGCTGTTTTAGTCACTAAGACCCATCTGATTCTTTGGGACCCCATGGACTGTAGGCTCCTCGGTCCATGGCAAGAATATTGGAGTGGGTTGTCATTTCCTCCTCCAGGGGATATTTCTGACCCATGGATAGAGCCTATGTCTCCAGCATTGGCAGGTGGATTCTTTGTCACTGAGCCACCAGGGAAGCCTCATAAAGATCAGAACAGCCGTTTTCCAGAATGCAATGGCAGCAAGTGATGGAGAACTTCCTGTTACTAATGTGTAACTGATGCTCTAGCTGCTTCTGCCACTGCAGGCTTTTCCTCACAATTCTCCCTGGCTCCTGGTTATCCATGATCCCTGGTCTTCCTCCAAAGCCCTATTCACTTCTGCCCATTCCACCCCTGCTGTTGCCTCTCAGTTTGTGCCCCTTCTTCAAAGAAGCCTTCTGTGACTACCCAGCTTGACTGACTTCCTCTTCTCCCCTCTTATGGCTCACAGCAACCTGTGCCCTTCCTTTCCAGGACCTCTCACAGTTTGTTGATTAATTGTCACCTTGTCCCCACTCAAGGCAGGAAGTTCCTCGGAAGTCAGGACAGTGTACCCGACTGACCATTAAGTCCCCAGTGCAGAGCACAGGGACAGCTATATAGATACTACTCCATTCATTTTTGGAATGATTTTGATTGAATGAACTTCATTCCCAAGGGAAATCCCATGGTGTAGACGTACCTTCAATCAGATACTTATCTGTGTCTCTGTTGAGAGGCCCACTCAAAGAGGTCTTTCTAGAACACCTCTGATGTACCACAATGGATCACCTGACTCCAATTTATGCTTTTTAAAACCACTTATCACCCCTGACACACATTGATCTGTTTACTGTCTGTGCTGGAGAAGACTCTTGGGAGTCCCTTGAAATGCAAAGAGATCAAACCAGTCAACCCTAAAGGAAATAAACCCTGACTATTCATTGGAAAGACTATTGCTAAAGCTCTAATACTTTGGCCACCTGGTGCAAGGAGTGGACTCACTGAAAAAGACCCTGATGCTGGGAAAGACTGAAGGCAAAAAGAGAAGAGGGCAGCAGAGGATGAGAGGGTCAGACAGCATCACTGACTCAATGGACGTGAATTTGAGCACACTCTGGGAGACACTGGAGGACAGAGGAGCCTCCTGTACTGCTGTCCATGGGATCACAGAGTTAGACATGACTTAGCGACCGAATACCACCACCAGTATGTCAGCACCACGGGAATCTGTTTTTTTCTCATTGCTGTCTGCTGTGTCCTGAGCACCAAGAAGAGTGTCTAGAGTGTGGAAGGCACTGAATACAGATCTGCTGAATGAATGAATGAGCTGAGTATGCAAGGAAAGATGTATCCATCAGGGTACCACTCACACATCCTCATTCTGCTTTCTGATCATCTCTGCCCATCTGTTGCCAGCCTTCCGTCAAGGTAAAAGATGTATTTCCACTTTCCTTTCTGTTTTCCAAATGCAAGCTACTCTGACATCAGTACTATTTCAGTTAGTATATAAAAACAAGTACCCTGCTAGAAACTGTGTCCAAAACAGCCCGAGATGCCAGAACAAATTCATTCCTTTCAACATTTCCAGGGCAACAGCAAACCCAAGATGACCTTCTGGGTACCTTTTGCCAAAATGCACTATAGCCCAGCTCAAATCAACGCTCACCACAAGCAGCTGAGCTCACCATATACATGTAATTTAAATAACATGTTTCCCATCTGCAAGACCTTTGAATACAATTTAAGGGAACTGGTTTGGTGAATAAAGTTTAAGTTGAACAAAATCAAGCTACCCAGGGACTCTCTTAAAGTTAGTTGGCTGTAACCTTGAAAAGGGTGACTTCTTAAGAGCATGTCAATGAAATCTCCATTAAAAAAAAAAAGTTCCACTTGAGGACCATTCCACAAACTACATAAACGGTACTCCTCAGAACTGTCAACGTCATCGGAAACAAGGTCAAGTCTGAAAGACTGTCACAGCGATGATGTGCCTAAGGCAAGATAACGACTGAACAGAATGTAGTGTTCTGGATGGGATCCTGGAAGAGAAAGAGAACACTGAGGCAATCTGAATAAAAGATGGACTCGAGCTGGTGATGATGTATCCGTACTGGTTCACTAATATGGTAGTGAGCATATCATCCTGACTGAAAATCTCAGTGGGGTTTCCCAGGTAGCACCAGTGGTAAAGAACCCACCTGCCAATGCAGGTTAGATGTGAGAGATTCGGTTTCGATCCCTGAGTTGGCAAGATCCCCTGCAGGAGGGCATGGCAATCCACTCCACTCTTCTTGCCTAGAAAATTCCATGGACAGAGGAGCCTGGCAGGCTACAGTCCATGAAGTCACACAGAGCTGGACACAACTGAAGTGACTTAGCTCACAAGATCTGAGTACCCAGGTGACGTGGTGGTGGTCACGTGAGAACTCTGCATACCGCATTCACAGCAATTCTGTAAATCTAAAACTATCTTAAAACAAAAAGTGAACAAAAGCTTTTAGTTTCCTTCAGTGTTGTGAACCTAGGTGCTTAATTCTTCCCCAAACCCTGAAGCCTCAGCAGTAAAATCTAGGTTTGCCATCATTTCAGGAAACTTGCCTTTCTCCTGCAGCTTTCAACAGAATGCAATTAACCTCAACACCTATAAACTGAACACCTGCTCCAGGCCTGGCACGGGGATAGGTTGACAGTGACAATTAAGATGGTTAAGATAAAATCCATGCTTTCCTCAAAAATGAGTGCAACACCCAAATAACCAACCCCTAAGGAAGCATGTTGTGCGAAATAATAGCTAACATTGGCTGAGCACTATTTCAAGCATTTTTCATGGATGAGCTCTCTTTAGTGTCTTGACAGCCCTATGAAGCAGGTACTGTAAATGTATCACCCCCACAGACGGGCACTGAGTGCCCTAGAGGAGTTAAGTAAGTCTCCCCAGGGTCCAGACCTAGTGAATGACAGAGCAAGTCTTTAATGTGGGGAGTTTGGGAAGGTGTTTGAACTCCTAATCCCTGTACTACACAGCCTTCTAGAGGCAACTGGAGGGCCATGTCTAGGAAAATCCCCCACATGTGGAAAGTTTCCACTGATGGGATAGCATTTCAAGTGAAAATTTTTTTGAAGTGTAGTTGACGTACAATGTTGTATTGATTTCTGCTGTAAAGCAAAGTGACTCATATATATATATTCTTTTTACATATATATATGTTCTTTTTCTTATTCTTTTCCACTATGATTCATTCCAGGATACTGAATATAGTTCCCTGTGCTATACAGTAGGACCTTGTTTATCCATCCTAAATGTAATAGTTTGCATATGCTAACCAAAACTCCCAGGCCAACCCTCCACCCCAACCCTTGGCAATCACACATCCATTCTCTATGTCTGTGAGCCTGTTTCTGTTTCGTAGACAGGCTTATTTGGTAATAGATTCTGCATATAAGTTATATCATCTGCATAAGTTATATCATATCTGTCTGAAAGACAAATACCATATATCTAATATATTATTAGCATGATAATCTCTAATTGCATCCATGCTGCCACAAATGGCATTATTTTGTTCTTTTTATGACTGAGCAGCTTTCCATGGTATATATGCACTACATCTTCTTTATCCATTCATCTGTCAGTGGACCCTTGGATTGTTTCCGTGTCTTAGCAGTTGTAAATAGTACTGCTATGAACATAGGAGTCAAGTGGACTTTAAATGTCCAGTAGGATTTCCTTAAATGCTTAAAAGGACAGGATACAGAGAGGGGACAGGAAAGCCTGCTAGTGGCTGCTTGTTCGGCTGCCAGCCAGGGAACCAGGACTTGATGCAGGCAGGGCCCAGAACACTTTACAGAGAACCTCTCGCCAAGCCCTTACAACTCCGTGGTGTGTGCGGAGGTGCTGGTATCTACAGTTTACAGAGGAGAGAAGAGACACTCAAAAATTCTCTCCACCATCAGATAACATTTTGCTGGATTCAAACATAGGTCTGTCCAGACACACAAACTCTCAACTACCTTGCTCTCTGTCTCTTATTAGTGAAAAAAAGGAAACGATACTGCAATTCTGTTTGTGCACTGTTTTCTCAACTCCTATATACACGTGTTACAATCATATGTCTTTGAACGTATGTGAGTAAGAGATAAGACAAAGGGATTTGGACAGAAAGATTCCAAGATATCAGTAATGGTTACAACTCTAAGTGGAGGAAATGATGAATAATTTTTTATTTTCTTCCTGAAACCTTTTTAGACTTTTCTCACATTTTCTATTATGAGGGTGTGTTACATGGATACTTAGGAAAAAAAGCAATATAGCAAATTATAACGTGTTTGGAAAGTTTGTTTCCAAAGTTTGGAAAGTTTGCTACAAAATATTATCTGATTCTCTCTGTAATAGCATTTTTTATATCTTGGCCCATTTTATTCTTTTTTATTTTACTTTTTGGCTATGTGGCAAGTGGGATCTTTGTTCCCTGTGAAAGTCACTCAGTCATGTCTGACCCTGTGTGACCCCATGGACTATACAGTCCATATAATTCTCCAGGCCAGAATACTGGAGTGGGTAGCCTTTCCCTTCTCCAGGGGGTCTTCCCAACCCAGGGGTCGAACCCAGGTCTCCCGCATTGCAGGCAGATTCTTTACCCGCTGAGCCACCAGAGAAGCCCAAGAATACTAAAATGGGTAGTCCATTCTTTCTCCAGCAGATCTTCCTGACCCAGGAATTGAACCAGGGTCTCCTGCATTGCAGGTGAACTCTTTACCAACTGAGCTACCAGGGAAGCCCTGACCAGGGACTGAATCTGCGCCCCTGCAGTTGAAGTGCAGAGTCTGAACCACTGGACAGGTGGGGAAATCTGACTCTTGACTTCTTAATATGTCTACCTATTCTACCTGAGTTTCAAAACCAGTAAACAAGCACTCCAGACCAAGTGGGTCAAAGAGAAGGCAGCCCATGGTCTACTCAGGGTAGGCTGCTCCCCCAGTCACCCAGTGGACCCCTACTAGCTTCCTACTATCTGCCACTCACCCATAGATCTATTCTGTGATACTAAAATCAGTCTATAAAGTGGTGTAATCACTATGATAACAGTATGGAGGTTCCTTAAAAAACTAAAAATAGAGCTACCATATGATCCAACAAGGCATATATCTAGAAAAGATGCAAACTCTAATTCAAAAAGATAACTGCACCCTAATGTTCACAGCAGCACTATTCACAACAGCCAAGACATGGAAACAACCTGAATGTCCATCAACAGATAAAGAGATAAGGAAGATGTGGTGATATATACAATGGAGTATTACTCAGCCATAAAAAACAATGCCATCTGCAGCAACATGGATGGACCTAAAGATTATCATACTAAATGAAGTCAGTCACAGAAAGACAAATATATGGTATCATTTATATGGGGAATCTAAAAGAAAATGACACAAATGAATTTACTTACCAAATAGACTCAAACTTATGTTTATCAAAGGGAAAAGTGGGGAGGGAAAAATTGGAAATTTGAGATTAACAGATATACACTACTATAAATAAACGAGGACCTACTATATAGCACAGGGAAGTACATTTGGTATCTTATAATAAAGTATAAGGAAAAAGAATCTGAAAAAGAACATATCTGAATCTGTTTGCTGTACACCTGAAACTAACACCATTGTAAATTAACTATACTTAAATTTTAAAAAAGGGAAAAAATAAAATCAGCCTGTATGAAAAAAGGCAAGCAGTGTGCTGTAAGAATGCCCACAGAGGTCACTAGGTTTTCTTAGGATTCACTTCGCTGCTCTTAAAGTTAACCTCACATTTCAAAACTTTGACTTGTGGCCTTATGACAAAAGAGCGTTGAAAATCGGTTATTTTCTCTAAAGCCTAAAACTTAGCCGAGTGTAAGTACTGTCAGCAAAATTACCCAGTGCCACAAAGGAAAAAAGCTTTAAAACCAAAGTTCTGGGCTTATATATACTCACTATTAGGATTATGTTCACTGACTGTGAGAATCCCTTATAGTCTCTAATAGGAGGGAAGCTTTGTGGGAGACAAGAGGAGACTGAGATGAGGTCAAACCTGGTGCTTAGTAAGATGGAGAATTTAAAGGACAAGATGACCCTGGGATGCCAGGCACAGAGGCAGAAGAAAAGGGAAATGGACCCCAAAGATACATTTGGTCTCTTTCTTCAGCTTGGCTAAAACCCTTAATATGGCTTCTTAAGGAAAAGAGTGCCTTGGCTCCATTTTCTTTTATTTCTCTCAGTTTTCAGGATTTGATTAGCACCTGCTCTGTGCCAGACTTATAGTTTATATTACCCCTGCCCCTCATAACTGCCCTGTGAGGGGTCGATATAATTTTCCCATTTTGCAGAAGGCTAAAGTGGAGATTGGGGAGGGTGACCTTTACAACATCACCAGCTTCGTGACTACAGGACCCAAGATGAAAGGCTAGTCTTATCTGGCCTGTGATCTTTCCATGACATCACCCTGCCTGCCCTGGCATCATTCTGGGCAATCACTGGCCTCAGTGAAAACATCCAGGCCTCTGGTAATGAGAGGGAATTTGTGGTACTGTCCACCTCCAAAAGGAGCAAATGACCATCTAGGGCCACGGACAGCAGTACTGTTATCTGGGATGAGGCCTCTGTCACTCATGGACGACTCTTATTCCTGTGTGGACTCTGCCTCATGCCTTGTCTACACCACCTGTGGTTTCAGTGAAGCTGGAGTAATGTGTCTTGTCTCTCCATCCCCGTTACATTTCTGTGTTGGCAAAATGTACTATCACTCTTCTCCCTGCAGAATGAAGAAGGCAAATGAGGCTACTAGGTTTCCCAACTACAGTCTTATATGGCCTCGGAGCTCTCCCTTGCATAAATACACACTGATACGCTAACTCAGAAGCCAAGAAAAGACACTATAAATAGCCCTGGTTCCAGCCAGTAGAGGAAGCCGACCCCGTAGTCATGCCAACTTGTACATACAAGCATAGGGATGGAATCTTCAGGATGCGTCTTTTCTTAGAGCCTCATCTCTACCCAAGGAGTATACCATGGAGAGCATCATTTGCCAATGATGAGCCAAAGGTGGATGTGTGTGTGTTTTGTTTTAAGACCCCTGGAGGGGAAATGCAGCTTGGATGACTCATCTGAATGCAAAGAGTTTTAAAGTCCTTCTTTCCTGGTAAAGTACTTCTTAAACATAAGCACACACATGTTTATTAATAAGCAAAAGAAAATAACCAATAGCCAAAAAGCCATCAGGCAAACATGTAAGGCCCAAACTCAAACATAAATGGTTCAGCTCAAGTCCTTGGGAGAAACTGAGTTCTGTCTTTAAAAATTCACTGATATGAGTTTCACTTTGTTCAAAGATGTCAAACCATTTGAAAGAAAGGAGGTAAATATGCATGGCTCACTATGGGATGTTCTAATATCAAAAAAGGTATATCTGAGCCCAAACATCAAGGTTTCATTCAGCAGGAGTGAGCACTCATGTTAGAGACCAAGTGGAAAGGAGGTGGCAGTGTAGGGAAAGGACTGTGAAAAGAAAGACGGGTGATGCCAGTTCACTGTGGATGCGCTGATCCGATCACCCCGCTGTGATCCAGAGGCACAGAGGACACTCCTTAAAGGTTGTCGGATAAATATCAATTTTCCACAACAATTTACAAGATAGCAAAGGCTACCGTCCAAGCTCTTTACAAGCTTTCTCACTCCAGACCTCACAATGCTATCATGTTTTCTGACATTCTGCTAGAAGGAGGTGAAGTGAAAAATTAAAGTCCCTGGTAGTTTATTTCCTGGTAATTACATTGCAATGGAAATGCTGGCAGTTATTCCATCAGTAGGAACCCATTTGAAAGTAAAGCCTAGAAATCAACGATTTGTTCCTGTGCATGTCTCTCTAGAACACAGAGATGCCAGAAGGTCACTGTCTCTCTCTCTATAGAGTGAAGAGTCTGATGCTACTCTGTAATTTGGTCACTCCCTCGCCTCCTTCCCCACAGGGTTTGGTCCTTGAAACACCCAAGCAGTCCCCCAGGGATCCACTACCAGCCCTACTCGGCACCACTTCCCTGTGGCTCAAAGGTTCTCAGAGTTTCAAATAGACTTGCTAATGGTGGCTCCTTCTAAGTCCCCATCCCCATGGCAACACCATGGCCAGTCCTTATCAACTTCAGAAGCAGAAGGCAATACAAGCAGAAAGGCTGATTCAGATTTCTCATCTGAATTTCTGCTAGCCTTCCATCTAAAGGATCTATGCACTCTCACCCCCAATATTCTCACCTTTAGCCCAAGTTGTTTCTATCAGTCATGCTAAATGAAAAAATAAAAGGGGAAAGATCCCTCCACCCCCATCAATATCTTTTTGGGGACTTTATCTTACCCTGATGAAATAAAAATAAAATGCATTGAAAAAGAAGAGATTCTGTTGGTCAATCAGATCCTTGAGAACGTAACCTCTGATTAATTCCTCTGATTTTCAGTGTCTGGCATGTATTTAAATGATGATAAGCAGGCACTAAAAAGATATTTAATAAAAGTTTCCTGAATGAGAATAAATCTCAGAAGTTTCATTATCACTTAAGCTTTTAAAAAAGACTAATAAGGTGTGCTTAATGCTTAAAGAACCATGTGAAATGATTTAAAAATCACTAGGAATTGCTTGTGGAGGGACTGATTCCTTCATCAGTGTTTGAAATAGTGCCCAATGCAGAGGAGGCCCTCAATAAATGTGCCCTGACTTTGTGACAAAGATCAAGACCTCAATCCCTAGAAAACACACACAGCATTCCCACAGTATCCCAATTCAACTCTGCAACCTCAATAAGAATCACTAAACAATGGAGAGGGACGAGGATGAGCATGTGTCTCCTGGGAATCTGAGATGAGGGATGGGGTACTACATCTTACCATCACTCAGGTATCTTGTCCTCCCAGGATGGCTACCCTGCTCTGTTAGATGGGCGTTTAGCTTCAAAAACACACACAGTATGCCTCCAAAGTACAAGCCAGCTACTTTCTGAATACCAGATGAATTCAACGCTATATTGAATTGTATATCTTGAGTTAACCAAAAAGTTCCTTTGGGTTTGTCCATATGGAAAAACCCGAATGAACTTTTTGGGCCAACACAATACATTCTGTATTTTAGAGGGGATTTGTAGAACTCTAAAGGGTTTCACGGGAAATAGATGGGAAAACAGTGGAAACAGTGTCAGACTTTATTTTGGGGGGCTCCAAAATCACGGCAGATGGTAATTGCAGCCATGAAATTAAAAGACGCTTACTCCTTGGAAGAAAAGTTATGACCAACCTAGATAGCATATTGAAAAGCAGAGACACTGCTTTGCCAACAAAGGTCCGTCTAGTCAAGGCTATGGTTTTTCCAGTGGTCACGTATGAATGTGAGAGTTGGACTGTGAAGAAAGCTGAGCGCTGAAGAATTGATGCTTTTGATCTGTGGTGTTGGAGAAGACTCTTGAGAGTCCCTTGGACTGCAAGGAGATCCAACCAATCCATCCTAAAGGAGATCAGTCCTGGGTGTTCTTTGGAAGGAATGATGCTAAAGCTGAAACTCCAGTACTTTGGCCACCTCATGTGAAGAGTTGACTCACTGGAAAAGACACTGATGCTGGGAGGGATTGGGGGCAGGAGGAGAAGGGGACGACAGAGGATGAGATGGCTGGATGGCATCACTGACTCGATGGACGTGAGTTTGAGTGAACTCCGGGAGTTGGCAATGGACAGGGAGGCCTGGCGTGCTGTGATTCATGGGGTTGGAAAGAGTCAGATATGACTGAGTGACTGAACTGACTGACTGAACTGAAAGTGTACTTCTGCTTCTGTATTTTTTTTCTTCACTGAATGTCTTTACAGCCTAAATCCCAGGTACAAGGAGACCACAATGTGAGTGAAATGCTTTTCCCCCATCACTGTCTAAAATGGAGGGTATCTCCCTCACCCACCTCTACACCCTTCTCACTGTCATTGGCATCAAACTCTGGGATTCTTCGTTGTTGTTCAGTCGCTAAGTCGTGTCTGACTCTTTGCAACCCCGTGAACTGCAGCACACCAGACTTCTCTGTCTTCGCTATCTAAGTTTGCTCAAACTCATGTTTGTTGAGTCGGTGATGTCATCCAACCGTCTCATCCTCTGTCACCCCTTCTCCTCTTCCCCTCAATCTTTCCCAGCATCAGGGTCTTTTCCAATAAGTTGGCTCTTTGCATCAGGTGGCCAAAGGATTGGAGATTCAGCATCAGTCCTTCCAATGAATATTCAAGGTTGATTTCCTTTAGGACTGACTGGTTTAATCTCCTTACTGTCCAAGGGACTCTCAAGAGTCTTCTCCAGCACCACAGTTCGAAAGCATCAATTTTTTGGTGCTCAGCCTTCTTTACGGTCCAACTCTCACATCCATACATGAGTACTAGAAAAACCACAGCTTTGACTAGACGGACCTTTGTCAGCAAAGTGATGTCTCTGCTAAGCCCCACTCATCCGCTCCATGTTTTCTCTTATTTCCCCCTTGCTCTCCCCCTCTGTCCCTTGAAACTCTAGGCTGAACTAGATAGACTGCCCATATCCCTCTCCTGTCAAGCTGAAATGGACCCAGGCTTCTCTGAGTTACAGCTACTCCTAGGGGACCCTCTCTACCATAGCCCCCTCAAATGGAGAAGGCAGTTCTTGACCATCTGTCTCCAACCTCTAAATGCGAACTCCTTTATCTGGTGATTTATCTGTTTACCCTTCCCTTCAACCCACCTTTCCACACTTGCCTGTCATGGATTTTTAGTGCCCCCTGAAGGCCAGGTAAAAGATTCCTCCCGATTCTACAGAAACCAAGCTTCTCCCTCTGCCATGTGTGCATCTCCTCGTCGCTGCTCCTAGAATGCCCTTCCTTTCCCACCGTCGGTGGATCACATGGAATTTCTTCTGCAATCCTTTCGTGATTCCCTAGTAAGAACATAATCTTCCTCCCCCAAAAGAACACAGTCTTCCAATACTCAGCTCCTGAAGCACATTATTTCCCTCTTTAAGACACGCCCACTCTCTTCTACTGAACACAGTGTGCATATTTTAGCTCCTCTGGAAATCTGTAAGCTTCCAGGGATCAGAGACCAAATCGAGCAGTGTCCTCTGGTGGGTATTGGGTGGCAGGTCATTGTCACTTCCCCTCACAATCACTGAGGCTTTCTCTTTCCTCACCCTATGCTATGAAACCAAATACGAGGACACTCACAATAATTACTCTTAAATAATAAGCTGAGTGAACACTACGTGGTCATGAATCAATGTGCAGTTTTCCTTGGCATACAAGGAATGACTGATGAAGACATAAAAGGCGTCCTCATCTCTAATGTGCTGAATTCAGAACTCAATCCAGTCTCAGTGCTAAAGTGTCTGCTGCAAGTAGAACAGCAAGAACTTGCTTCTCACTCTAGGTTTCTCCTGCAAAAGCACAAAATGTGTTTGTTTTCTACTGGACAACACACAGTTGAGGGCAGAGCAAGGGCAGATGGCTCTGAATTTAAAATCAAGAAGACTGTAGCTCCTAGTCTCCTGGCAATGACTCTGTACATGTACTGATGTGTGTGTCTGTGTGTGTGGAGAGATTCCCAAAGGCTTAGCAAACAGGAACCCTAACTTTAACAAAATGACCACTCCTCCTAAAACATCTGGTCCTAAATGCTGATTTGACATTTCAATCATTCTCATTATTTCTTCAAAAGGGAAGGAGGAAGAGGGATAAATTAGGAATTGGGGATTAACATATACACACTACTACATACAAAATAGATAACAAACAAGGACTTACTGTATAGAACAGGGAACTCTACTCAACATCTTGTGTTGATAATAACCTATAATGGAAGAGACCATAAAAAAGAATATATATATATATATATATATATATATATGTATAAAACTGAATCACTTTGCTGCATACTTGAAGCTGATGCAACATTGTATACCAACTATATTTCATTTAAAAATTTTAGACATTTGGCTAGTCAGCATTTCCCTCCCAATAGGGTCTTGTTCTTAAATCCTTTTATGTAAATCTATAGAATCTTTGAATTAATAATAGCTTTATTCTGACCCAGTCCTTTGACTTGCATCCAACTTGCTCATCTAATATGCAACTAAGTCAACTGATTGATAGAAGGTAAGCTATATATACATTCTTTTTTACATTCTCTTCCATTTTAGGTCATTATCAGTACAAGATACTGAGTGGAGTTCCCTTGTTATCTATTTTATACATCATAGTGTGTATATGTCAATCCCAAACTCCTAATTTATCCTTCTTCCGTCCTTCCCCTTTGGTAACCATAAGTTTGTTTTCTACGTTTGTAATTCTACTTTGTAATTAAGTTGATTTGTATCATTGTTTTAGATCCCACATGTAAGTGATATCATATATTTGCCTTTCTTTGACTTATTTCACTGAGTATGACAATCTCTAGGTCCATCCATGTTGCTACAAATGTACCAAATAATTGTATGACATCAATGTTCTAACACTCTTCATTTTGACTTCTGTTCCTAAATTTAAGTCTTGAAACAAAAGTTAAAAGTTTTGATTTTTTAAGATGAATTTGTTTTTTTTAAACATTTTCATTAGCCCAGTGAAAAAATCTAAAGGCCACGCTCTATGAGTCTAAATTCTATTTAAATTTGGAGTAATGTTAGAAAGAACAGCTATCTGTTTCATATACTTGAGGAAAACAATAAAGCAAATCTGAAATCAGAAATAAGTCTTTCAACCTCCCCATTTTCAAAGGTGCTAAATTTTTATTCTCTAAAATAATGGTCAAATTAAACAAAGGTAAGGTATGGCCACTCCAGTACTCTTGCCTAGAAAATCTCATGGACTGAGGAGCTTGGTAGGCTGCAGTCCAAGGGGTCGCTACTACTCAGACACAACTGAGCGACTTCATTTTCACTTTTCACTTTCACGCATTGGAGAAGAGAATGGCAACCCACTGCAGTGTTCTTGCCTGGAGAATCCCAGGGACGGGGGAGCCTGGTGGGCTGCTGTCTATGGGGTCACACAGAGTTGGACACGACTGAAGCGACTTAGCAGTAGCAGCAGCAGCAAGGTATATTTTCAAAGCAGTTAAAAGGTAACGTATAGAACAGAAACTTTATTCAGTGGCTATTATAGAACAATCTCTTTCACTTTCTTTAAGTGTCTAACACTAAACTTCTAATCAAACTCAGTATATATTTACTCATTTAATACAGGGCATTTCAGACTAGCAGCTTCAACTTGCTGCTGAGAAACTACCCTGAGCTTACTATCTGCAAGGATGCTTGTGGTACTTCATGGAAATGTTAAATCCAAACATTTGAAAGTCTTAGTGAATTGCCAAGCATTTTAAAATCCTACAAAAATGTAACAAGACACAGCCCAACCACGGGATACAAACATCTGAATATCAACAAAACACACCATGTTCTTACTTTTTGTGTTAAGAAAACATGTTATATTCGATAATAGGAAACATCTCTCTCCATATTCAAAAACTTCAGTGACTCATCATCTACCTCTAAATTCAAAGGCAGAAAATGTTAAACCACAAACTTGATTTTTTTAAGGACTCCTAACCCACCTCCCAAAGTCAAAATTAAACCTAAATTTCCTATGGCCTACAGCTCTCAGGAACCTTTCTTAACATATTCTAGAATCTTTCCATTACAAATACATCTCTCACCTGTGGGCATCCTGTAAAGATATCTTTGTTGTTGTTGTTCACTGAGTCGGGTCGGACTCTGTGAAACCCCATGGATTACAGCACACCAGGCTTCCTTGTCCTTCACTATCTCCCTAAGTTTACTCAAACTCATGTCCATTGAACAGTGATGCCATCCAACCATCTGCCACTCCTTTCTTCTCCTGCCCTTAATCTTTCCTGGCATCAGGGTCTTTTCCAATGAGTCAGCTCTTCACATCAGGTGGCCAAAGGACTGGAGTTTCAGTATCAGTCCTTCCAATGAATATTCAGGGTTGATTTCCTTTAGGATTGACTGGTTTGATCTCCTTGCTGGCCAAGTGACTCTCAAGAGTCTTCTTTAACACCGAACTTCAAAAGCATCAATTCTTCAGTGCTCAGCCTTTTTTATGGTCCAACTCTCACATTCGTACATGACTACTGGAAAAACCATAGCTTTGACTGTACGGACCTTTGTCAGCAAAGTGATGTCTCTGCTTTTTAATATGCTGTCTAGGTTTGTCATAGCTTTCCTTCCAAGGAGCAAGCATCTTTTAATTTCGTGGCTGCAGTCACCATCCGCAGTGATTTTGGAGCCCAAGAAAAGAAAATCTGCCCCTGCTTCCACTTTTTCCCCTTCTAAAGATATATACACTGACCTAAAACAAGCCATTGACCTGAATCTGTTATTAGCACCTTTCAAGCCAATATTTATATATTTACCTGGTACCAGGCCGGGTGCTGTTATAAAGCAGAATATTTGATGAATTATCTTTCCTTCGTCTACATCAACATTTTCATTTCTTGAAAAAGCTTACTAAGAGAGGCCTTATAACTTTTCCCATTTGAAGAGAAGCTGAAACTCACAAAGGGTAAGTAACTTGCCTGAAGTCAGAGAACTTGAAAGTTTGAAATTGACTTCAGGCAGTCCGATTCCAGAGTCTGTGCTCAAAATGGCTAGGTGATCTTGCTGCTAAGTGACTAATATAAACACACTAGTCTTAGCACTTGTCAATTAAGACAGATACTGTTGAAGGTAAAATAAAATAGGTATCAGCTTTTAGCAGTGAATGCTTGTGATCCTAAGATAAGAATAGAAACTTGACAACCAAGACAGCCTGGGGTGGTGTGATGGGCATAGGACACTAGGGTTAAATCCTGCCTCTGGGGACTTTCTTGGTGGTCCAGTGGTTAAGAGTTCTCCTTGCAATGCAGGGGACATGAGTTCAATCCCTGGTCAGGGAACTAAGATCTCACATGCTGCAGCTAAGACCTGAGGCAGCCAAATAAATTTAAAAAAAATTTTTTTTTCTTTTTTTTAAATCTTGCCTCTGCCCTTTCCTAGCTCTGGGACTTTGGGCCGAATTTCTTTGAACTTTTATTGCCATACCTTCAGAAGAGAATGTATAGTTGGAAAGAAATGATGTATGAAAAAGAAAAGAAATGATGTATGAAAACATACATGGGAGACAAGAAAGTACAACATGAATGGAATCTAAGACATTAGAATGAAGGAAAAAGTGAAATCCAAACTAAGAGAAAAGCATTTTCAATCAGCTAGTCAGACAGAAGGGCTGGTGTTTCACACCTTGAAGAATGTTGGTTATGTAATTCCTGGAGAGAGTAGATCTTTTAACCTTTCCCCTTGCTTGAACCTTCATCTGATCTGTGCCTCAAGCAAGGTCTGTCCCTTCATGAGGAAGACAGAGGGAGTGATAAGGACCCATGTTTCTGAGATGGCTGCTTTCCTCTCTACATTGGGTTGGGGACAAAGCAATGCTCATATAAGTATTGTGGGTAAGCGAAGTCAACTCTTTCCACTCATAATTGACTTGCCTTGCCTTCCTTTTTGACTTCTGATAAAGATCCTCCCACCCTCCTTCCTTAGTCTGCTCTTCCCCCACTCTAACCATACTACCTGCCCACCCCTGACATACACATCTGAACCAAACTGGTCCACCATAGTACTTCACCCTTGTCTGCAGAGACAGGTCCCAAAGGTGGTGCATGAACTACAGCAGGTCAGTGAAGAGTCCCTCTTGGTGATTCTCCGAATTGGAATTACAAAGGGGAAACAGGGAGAAACAGCCTTTTATTCTGTTATGAAAGATGGCAGGAAGGGAGCCTAGAGCTTCCAATTGTTATGTCCCTGCCTACATGATGATATCTTGTCTGTGGGAGGAGAGACTCCAGTGCTTAAAGAGGGAGACACAGTCCTACCAGCATCTTACTTCTGATAATATCCACGCCTTTGACAGTTATGAGTGGTAACACATTCCCTTTTGTTTCTGTGAGTTGGAGACGGGATAATGACATTCACAACCCCTCAAATCCTTACTCCAAATATTTGAAAACACACACAGTATTTTTCTCTGGATGGGTGCCAAAGGTACTTTCGTGACAAAGCCAGTGGTAACACACATAGTGCTTAACACCTCACAAACTAGCAAATGAAATCTTCCTTTCCACTAAATTAAGATTCAGCAAAAGGTATCATTGCTCTTTAAAAAGCACAATCTCAATATGTTCATTTCCCCCAATTACTAAGATTCTCAAACATTTCATTAAATATCTCAAGATGTCTAGTCTTGTGATAAAACCTGAAAACACTATATTCAAAGCTAAAAAAAAAAAAAAAAATCATCAAGAACACAACTTGCTGGTTTCTACAACCAGCCAAACTCTCCCTTCTACCTTGAGTCCATCACTGTCATTCAAATGTTACTAAGACCATAATAATTAGATTTAGCCAGTCCTCTGGACTCCATAAGGGCTTTTTCAACACACATATAAAACACACACACACACACACAACACTAAAAGATTCAAATTTTATACTGGTAACTGGAGTGGTTTTACAACAAAGACTAAGATTTGATATTTCCAAAACTACAGGGGCGCCACACATGGTCATGAACACATATTCCTAGATAGATAAATGTAC
Organism: Ovis canadensis; assembly: GCF_042477335.2. Classification (NCBI taxonomy): domain Eukaryota; kingdom Metazoa; phylum Chordata; class Mammalia; order Artiodactyla; family Bovidae; genus Ovis; species Ovis canadensis. Next base: position 47,363,882 of record NC_091257.1, on the reverse strand, counting down.
ATGTATGTTCCCAGGGAGCTATATTTTCTGAGATTCACTCATTCCTGATCCACCCCTAGGAATCTAAGAATAGGACTCTTAGGAGCTCACAGGGCAAAAGGCTTCATTTATAAGCAAAACTCTAATAAATATTTTTTAACTACAAAAAAAAAGGGCTTCATTCACCCTCTAAAGTGGACCTCAGTTCTTTCTGCCACCATTCTACCCCTGTTCACCCTTCCCCCAATAACAGACCTTGCGTATTTCCCCTGGGAAGTCACCACTTCTCTCCCACTTGGTCCATGTCGTGCCTTAGATGGAACTGAATTTGCTCCTCCTTCCTTCCCTGACGAGTGAGCACAGGGCTTGGGTCTGGGCCATCGGTGAATCAGAAACCACAGCCTGAGCGCTTCATCCACGGCTGTACAATCATTCAGTCGGAGTCTAGGATGCGCAAGGAAACGTGAACGTGGAAGGACAGAGATCTGATGCTGCTGGGAACCATCCTGCAAGCACCTCAACTGAGGATGACGCACCCATGGAGAGAGCAGAGCTGAGAGACGCAGAGAGACCAAGCCCCCAAGGACAGAGGCGCCCCTCCTGTCCCTGACACCTGGGCATGAAAGTTCAATGAGCCCCCCGCCCCAACCAATCTACTTTCAGCTTAAGCCAGCCTGGTTGTAGGTGCAGCCTCCTGCCACAGAGGATTCTAACCCATGTCTCTTCCAGAAAGAAGGATCTTTCTGAAGATCAGCACAGGGAAATTAGAGGGAAGATGGGAACAGGGGGAAGAATGGGTCCATAAACATTAATGAAGAAAGTGAAAGTGTTCATTGCTCAGTCCTATCTGACTCCTCGCGTCCCCATGTACTGTAGCCCACCAGGCATTTTGGAATTCTCCAGGCAAAAATACTAGAGCGGGTGGCCCCTGCCTTCTCCAGGTGATCTTCCCAACCCAGGGATCAAAATCACGTCTTAGGCATTGCAGGCAGATCCTTTACCATCTGAGCCAACAGGGAAACCCCGAACAGCCCGGAAACAAACACTGTGACCTGAGAAGTAAATTTTTTTAATAAAGGAGTCAGTCTTCACCACCTTGTATAAAATATCCACCTTGTAAAATATAATCATTTGGACAAAAGTCTAAAATTGATTGAACAAAGTCCTCCAATGAGTTCAATCAGAGAACTTTATTCAAAGGGCAATATTGTCACCATTCCTCTTATGAACCTTTCACATGTTATTTTAAAATATAAACAGGTCTGGGTCATGGAATCATGTGCAATCTTTATTTTCTGAATTATTTTTAAGTGAGCATATATTAATTTTATATTCAGAAAAAACACCTATTTTTAATCATAAAATCAGAATACTAGTATATATTTTCAGCAAGTTTTCAAAAATATTACTTTATATTTATATTTTATTTAATATATAGTACACTATTACAACTTATATGTAGATTGTATTGGTCAATTGTATTTTTAATACAATATAGTACATGAATATTATTTATAAAGTATACTTATAAAGTATAGTATATTTAAATCAAATAAATTCTCTAGATGATGACATACTTCTGGCTGCAACATCTCAACTGACTAAATATGCAGTCTGGGGTAATAAAGATTTTGATGTAATTTTAATAATTTACATGAAAAATAGTTTTCATCTTCAGAGAGAGTAAAAGGATTTCATTTCATGTGTAAAATACTTTAGGATTTATATAAAATTGTGTAATGTAAAAAAGAAAATTATAGATTATAAGTATTATATTGGTACTTTATTATTTATTTGAAACATAAAATAATGATGGTAGCCAGTGCTTCAGGTGGAATCGCCTTGTAAACACGCAGATGTTCTCATATACAACAGGACATATTTTTTCTAACCCATGTCACATTTATCAAACAAACAATTTGTTTTTTAAAAAATTACTACCAATAACCTAATATTATCACTCCTGAATTTCTTTGAAGCTCTATGCTATTGCAGTTATTACTGGTATAATACATTTATCATGTACACTTAAGATGGGGATTCTGAATGAACTGAACAGAAGGAAACAGTTGCTTTTTAAAAATCTCTTGCCTATGAATAGACTGTAGAAAAAAAATAAAGTCTCCAGATTAAGCAGGTTTTATAAGGTCTTTGCAAGGAAACACAAGCACTGGTCAAATTATCACCACTGGCCTATGTAACGGAGCCACAAGTAAAAATCACTCCCCAGGTCTTACATGTGGGGGAAAATAATACACTTGCTTTTCAAAATGGATGTCTATCCAACTAATCTTCAATTAAATCACCCAAGTCAGTCTCTCATGGCATTAAAAAAAGACACAAAGAAGAAAGCATGTCAATAAAAAGAACTGGGAGCTTATATTCAATGTTTGAGTAGAATGTGAAAAACTGAATGGACAAAATGGGTATTTTATGAAGGAGAAGGTAGGATGAGTTGAGAGAGTAGCGCTAACTCGTATACACCACCACGTGTAAAGCAAGAGACCTGGGTTCAATTCCTGAGTGGGGAAGATCCTCTGGAGAAGGAAACGGCAACCTGCTCCAGTACTCTTGTCTGGAGAATTCCATGGACAGAGGAGCATGGCGGGCTACAGTCCATGGGGTTGCAAAGAATCGGACACGGCTGAGCAACTTTCACTTCCTTATTCATTAGTGGTGACCTGCTGTATAGCACAGTGAGCTCAGCTGGGTGCTCTATGATGACCTACAGGGGTGGGACGGGGGCGGGCAGTAGGAGGGAGGAGATACATGAATACATATAGCTGATTCATGATGTTGTACAGCACAAACTAACACAACATTGTAAAACAATTGTAAAACAATCCTCTAATTTTAAAAAATGGATTTTTTTAGCTGCTGAAGTCAGAGAATGAACAAAATGGCACTGAGAAGTAATTGGTGTATTCGAAATATAACTTCAGAAGAAAAAAGACTGGGGGTGGATTTCAAATTTACACTAGGAGACCATCCTGAAATCCCATTTTTGCTTAATGAAGGTCCTTTGATGTGAAACCCTTTGCTCAGAACTCATTTCTGGGGGAGGAGAAATCACATTATATGTTGATTACAAATTCTCCTAGTAGCTGGTTTATTCAGCAGCAGTGCCTTCTACCTGATGACCAGCCTCCTGAGCTTTCTTTGGCAAAGGAAGTCAAAATCAGACCATCAACAACTAAAAAAAAAAAAATTTCAAGTGCATGGGAATGTGGAATGTTTGCATGCACCATCACAAATGGTTCTCCCAGAATTTCCACACCAAAGGGGCTTAGAGGTAAACACTACTTGGAACAGGTCGGGGTGTGGGGCTGGGGGAATTTGTTGAGAAGCCTCAATGGTTTTTGGTAAGCAGGTAGTCTGCACTCAGGTGCTTGGATATGACACTTGGCTTAAAGCTGCAATCACCTAGTGAATGTTCCATTTTCCCTTATAGCTGTGTTCGTGCTGATGGATATTAGAAGCAAGCTGAATGACTTTCCTACCAGCCACCTGGCTCCTTTTTGAATTACGATCCTTCTTCCCAGAGCACCTGAGAGTTCTAGTAACTTTACCAGGTCACATAGGTACTGAAGAGCAGAGCCTCAAAGAGGATAAATACAATTTCCCACAGTCAACCTAAGGATTTCTGAGACAAGCTACAGGGTTGAGTAGCCCAATGAGAGAGAAAACGCAGGGTGGCCTCCCACTCCCTTTCACTCCCCCCTCCCCCAATCCCCAATCTAGACCGTTGTTTTCCTGTTTACAGGGTAGGAATAGAAATGCAATAATGGACTTGTGGACACAAAGGGGGATGGAGAGGGTGAGATGAATTGAAACAATAGCACTGACATATACACTGTGAACGCTAATGTGCTTCAGTCGTGTCCAACTCTTTACAGTCCGATGGACTGTGGCCCACGAGGCTTCTCTGTCCATGGGATTCTCCAGGCAAGAATACTGGAGTGGGTTGCCATGCCCTTCTCCAGAGGGTCTTCCTGATGCAGGAATCAAACCCATGTCTCTTGTGTCTCCTGCATTGGCAGGCAGGTTCTTTACTACTAGTGCCAACTGGAAAGCCCACACTACCATGTGTAAAATAGACAGCTAGTGAAAACCTGCTGTATAACACAGGGAGATCAGCTCAGTGCCCTGTAATGACCTGGGAATGGGCAGGGAGGGAGGGGATATATGTATACATATAGCTGATTTACACTGTTGTATAGCAGAAACCAACCCAACACTGTAAAGCAAGTATAACTCTGGAAGATGCTGAAGGACAGTGAAGCCTGGTATGTTGCAGTCCATGGCGTCATAATGAGTTGGATGCAACTTAGGGACTGAACAACAACAAAAAAATAGAACCTAAGAATGATTCTTAATGACTCAGATAACCATGATGGTGTGATCATTCACCTAGAGCCAGACATCCTGGAATGCTAAGTCAAGCGTTCTTCCTTAGGAAGAATCACTATGAGCAAAGGTAATGGAGGTGACCGAATTCCAGTGGAGCTATTTCAAATCCTCAAAGATGATGCTGTGAAAGTGCTACACTCAATAGGCCAGCAAATTTGGAAAACTCAGCAGTGGCCACAAGCCTGGAAAAGGTCAGTTTTCATTCCAATCCCAAAGAAAGGCAATGCCAAAGAATGCTCAAACTACTGCACAACTGCATTTATCTCACACGCTAGCAAAGTAACCCTCAAATTTTTCCAAGCTAGGCTTCAACAGTATGTGAACCGAGAACTTTCAGATGTTCAACCTGGATTTAGAAAAGGTGGAGGAACCAGAGATCAAATTGCCAACATCTGCTGGATCACAGAAAAAGCAACAGAGTTCCAGAAAAACATCTACTTTTGCTTCGTTGACTACGTTAAAGCCTTTGACAGTGTGGATCACAACAAACTGTGGAAAATTCTTCAAGAGATGAGAACACCAGACAACCTGACCTGCCTTCTGAGAAACCTGCATGCAGGACAAGAAGTAACAGTTAGAACCAGACATGAAACAACTGACTGGTTCCAAATCAGGAAAGGAGTATGTCAAGGCTGTATATTGTTACCTTGATTATTTAACTTCTATGCAGAGTACATCATGTGAACTACTGGGCTGGATAAAGCATAAGCTGGAATCAAGATTGACAAAAGAAATACTAATAACCTCAGATATGCAGATGACATCACCCTTATGGCAGAAAGTAAAGAACTAAAGAGCCTCTTTTTTTTTAATTTACTTATTTTTAATTGAAGGATAATTGCTTTATAGAATTTTGTTGTTTTCTGCCAAACATCAACATGAATCAGCCATAGGTACACCCATGAACGTGCAAGAGGAGAGTGAAAACACTGGCTTAAAACTCAACATTCAAAAAAATGAAGATCATGGCATCCAGTCCCATCACTTCATGGCAAATAGATGGGGAAACAATGGAAACAGTGACAGGCTTTATTTTCTTGAGCTCCAAAATCACTGCAGATGGTGACTGCAGCCTTGAAATTAAAAGACACTTGCTCCTTGGAAGAAAAGTTATGACAAACCTAGATAGCATATTAAAAAGCAGAAACATTACTTTGCCAACAAAGGTCCATCTAGTCAAAGCTATGGTTTTTCCAGTAGTCATATATGGATTTGAGAGTTGGACAATAAAAGAAGGCTGAGTGCTGAAGAACTGATGCTTTTGAACTGTGGTGTTGGAGAAGACTCTGAAGAGTCCCTTGGATAGCAAGGAGATCAAACCAGTCAATACTAAAGGAAATCAATCCTAAGTATTCATTGGAAGGATGGATGCTGAAGCTGCAATACTTTTGGCCACCTGATGAGAAGAGCTGACTTCTTAGAAAGGACCCTGATGCTGGGAAAGACTGAAGGCAGGAGGAGAAGGGGATGAGAGAGGATGAAATGGCTGAGTGGCATCACCGACTCAATGCACATGAGTTTGAACAAGCTCACGATGATGGTGAAGGACAGGGAAGCCTGGCGTGCTGCAGTCCACGGGTTGCAGAGTCAGACACAACTAGCGAATGAAAAACAACAACAAAAGAATGATTCTAGGTATGTGTTATACTGCAGTACTATAGCAGGGCTCAGTCCTGTTGACCCTTTGTGATTGCATGGACTGTAGCCGCCAGACTCCTCTGTCCACGGGATTTTTCAGGCAGGAATATTGGAGTGGGTTGCCATTCCCTTCTCCAACGAATCTTCCCAACCCAGGGATCAAACCCAGGTTTCCTTTGTCTCTTGTACTGCAGGCAGATTCTTTAGCCACTAAGCCACCGAGCAGCTTTCCCTTTAAGAACAGGGTGGGGGTGGATAACAGGGTAAGGCTAGCCTCAGGACTCTAGAAACTTTCCAGTTCTAGTTTCAATAATTGGGAAGGGAAATGGGAAACCAGTGGGATCTAGAAGAGACCTCAAAGGACTGCCCGGCTCTGTTCATTCCTTTCCTTCTCTCCCTCACTCTGGAGGGGCCTGGGGACCCTCAACACTTCTCCCCTCCTCTTTCCTACCAGGGACTATACCTCATAAGGCAAAAGAGTTGGTGCCCAGTAACTACCCTCAAAGGAGGAAAGTATACATAATCTCTTAAAGACATATACAGGAAGAGTTATGTCTGGAGATTAAAATAAAGGAACTCAAATAGAAGTGCTCATCCATTAATTCAGATTTGAACTGCCTTGATTTTTTAAGATTAATCACTGCTAACGTATAACAGAAATACTTATGACCTTAATAACAATGTTAGATTACGTCTATTATCTCTAAAGTCATACATCGCTGGAAATATGTACACATTTATACATATATATGTACATATCTAGTCACATACATATTATAGATGTAAGATCAAGTTCTATGTAGAGCCTAGCTTTCTCAATAGATGCTTTTGACATGAAATCTAAAATAAAACACATTTGTGACCCAGAAACCTACAACTCTTCAAACACAGAAATGTAAACAGCCACGGTCAACCTACCATCAGCTTGAAGGGAAGTAAGAAGGCATATGGCATCTGTTAATATCCATCCTGCCCTTTAAAATGCCCCACGCTTACAGAGAGAGCTATGAGAGAAAACCCTTATTTGGTGTTTGTTGAGGTGAAGTAGGTTCTGAACAGTTTATTCTGAACTGATGGATGTGAATAAGTATTGGAAAGATATGGAAATACTTCCTCCGGTACAGAGGTGGTTCTGGCAAGAAAAGGCACGTGACACCACCAGTGTACTCTAGGGGGCGCACAGGGGCAGGGATGCTGTTCCTCCATAACCTGGTTGGCCTCATCTTCTACCCACCCACCACCAGCCACAGGAGATGGAATGTGCCATTTTTCTACCTTTGCTTTGACACAGGGCAAGCTTTTTAGCCTGGTCCATCCTTCCCTATTTCTCCACCTTAAACAGCCACTCCCCAACCTTTCTGGCATCAGGGACCAGTTTCATGGAAGACAGTTTTTCCATGGGTGTGGTGGGGATAGTTTGGGGAAGACTCAAGCACATTACATTTACTGTCTTCTTTTATTACATCAGCTGCACCTCAGATCATCGGGCATTAGATCTCAGAGGTTGGGGCCCCCAGCCCTAGAACATTTCTCCCCATCTTTCAATACCCACCTCAATCCAGACCTTCTTGGTGACACTGTCTCCTTTTCCCACGACAGAATTCAGTCCCTTCCCTGTGTGCCCCACGCACTGTGCACACACCTCTATTACAGAACTCCTAACGATGGGCTGTAAAGCACTAATATATTTAATGCAGTTAATACTTTAATCTAGGCGCCTCGTTATTAATATTTCACTGAGATATAACTGACACATCTCATTGGATTTGTTTTAGGGGTACAACATAATGATCTGATGTATGTGTATACTATGATATGATCACCATGATTACCACAATAGATCTAGTTAATATCTGCTGCTGCTGCTGCTAAGTCGCTTCAGTCGTGTCCAACTCTGTGCGACCCCATAGACGGCAGCCCACCAGGCTCCCCCATCCCTGGGATTCTCCAGGCAAGAACACAGTTAATATCTACCACCATGTAAAGTTACAATTTTTGTTTTCTTGTGATGAGACTGTTGACTTAACTCTCTTAGCAACTTTCAAACACAGATAATGGTATTGTTAACTCAAGTCACTATGCTGTCCATTACATGCAGCACTTACCTAGGACTTGTTTATTTTATAACTGGAAAGAACCCTGCTATTTTATTCTCTGTCTGGCCCTATTCCTGGCAAAGACATGGTGCCTGTTGGTGAATAAATGAATCAATGAATGAACAAGCAGCTTTGAGCAACTGAGGCCCAGTAAACTTAGTACAAAGAAAGTCTGAGTCAAGAAGTACAGATATACTTGGTCTGTTTCTCATGTCATTTTCATAAACAACCCAAAAATGACCAGAGACATCATTTCATAAGAAAGTATCAATATCTACAACCCTGAACCCAAAGTTGCCTTCTCTCTCTCTCTCTTTTTTTTTTTTTTTTTGATGAAAAAGACTAAACACCGGTGTGCGGTACTGAAATGATCGTGTTTGAAATTCAGGTTACATGCTGGACTTCCCTGGTGGTACAGCGTTTAAGAACTGACCTGCTGATGCAGGGACATGGGTTCAATTCATGGTCTGTGAAGATTTCACGGAACAATGAAGCCCACGTGCCTAGAGCCCGAGCTCCGCAACAATAGGGGCATCACAATGAAAAGCGTGTACACCACAACTAGAGAGTAATCCCTACATACTGCAACTAGAAGAAGTCTGCATGCAGCAACAAAGACCCAGTGCAGCCAGTAAGTAAATAAGAACTTTAAAAATCTGGCTATGTACAATCATTTCTTAATCATTAAAATAGCTTATTATATTCATAGGACATGCCACATCTTCAGGATGCTGATGCTTCCTGCAGCTGACACTAACTGCAACTGAGAGCAACTGTGGAAAATGCTAGTGAAGTTGTTTTGAACTGTTTTATGGGAATATTGTGAACAGCTCCCCAAAGACGATTAGCATGCAGAGTTGTCTAACAGATACTAAGCAATTCTTCCAAAAGAGGGTAATTAGATAGGGTCAAGGGCAGTGTCTCTTGGTAACCAAATAACCTCATTTTCTCAAACAACTGCTCTCCCACAAAGATATGGCCTGAGGCAGCAACAGAATGGCTGGTTCTCAACATTTAAGACTGCTAAGGACTCCTCCTACTCCAGGGGAAACCGCTGTTAGAGAACCTGTTTAAAGGGTTTGCACAAATTCACTGAAAAAGCCACAACATGACATTCAGAGAAGCAGCTGTTTAGGGGCTATAAACCCTCTATCCTTCAATTTGATGACAATGAGGAAAATCTACTTGTATTGTGTTGGCATGTGGTTTTATTTTGTCTGTTGGAAAACTAAGCCTGGTGCTCTGTGATGACCCAGAGGGGTGGGATTGAGGGGTGGGGTGGAAGAGAGGTCCAAGATGGATGGGATATGTAAGAGGAGAGTGAAAAAGTTGGCTTAAAGCTCAACATTCAGAAAACGAAGATCATGGCATCTGGTCCCATCACTTCATGGGAAATAGATGGGGAAACAGTGGAAACAGTGAAAGACTTTATGTTTTGGGGCTCCAAAATCACTGCAGATGGTGACTGCAGCCATGAAATTAAAAGACACTTATTCCTTGGAAGGAAAGTTATGACCAACCTAGATAGCATATTGAAAAGCAGAGACATTACTTTGCCAACAAAGGTCTGTCTAGTCAAGGCTATGGTTTTTCCTGTGGTCATGTATGGATGTGAGAGTTGGACTGTGAAGAAAGCTGGGCACTGAAGAATTGATGCTTTTGAACCGTGGTATTGGAGAAGACTCTTGAGAGTTTCATGGACTGCAAGGAGATCCAACCAGTCCATTCTGAAGGAAATCAGCCCTGGGATTTCTTTGGAAGGAATGATGCTAAAGCTGAAGCTCCAGTACTTTGGCCACCTCATGCGAAGAGTTGACTCATTGGAAAAGACTCTGATGCTGGGAGGGATTGGGGGCAGGAGGAGAAGGGGACGACCGAGGATGAGATGGCTGGATGGCATCACCGACTCGATGGACATGAGTTTGAGTAAACTCTGGGAGTTGGTGATGGACAGGGAGGCCTGTTGTGATGCGATTCATGGGGTCCCAAATAGTCGGATACGTCTGAGCGACTGAACTGAACTGACCTGATAGCTGATTCACCTTGTTGTACAGCAGAAATTAATACAACACTGTAAATCATTTTTTTAAAGGATTTTTAAAATGTCAAACTTTTAATCAAGTTGCCAGTAGAAAGAATCAACCTCTGTCTGCCAGCTCTGCTTTGTCGGGTCTTTCAGTCGAAAAACATCTCTGAGGAGGTGGCAGGCAGGTCATGGCTATGCACTCCCTGAGGGGTGACACTGCTTGTTCTCTGCGCTCCTAGTGGGGCAGGCCTTCACCAGCAGCCACTCTGACCGCGGTCCTGGGGTCCTGTTCTCTCTCACAAGAGCTTTGGCCCTTTATTCCACCTCATACCCTGCCTAGATCCTCCCACCTTAAGTCTTCCGCTTGCCCCTAGCTAAAAAAAGTAAAAGACACAATTAATAATACCTGCATAAATCAAAACCATAAGGAGGTCCCACTTCATACTGGTGAGAATGGCCATCATTAAAAAGCCTACAAACAACAAATGCTGGAGAGGGTGTGGCAAAAAGGGAACCCTCCAACAGTACTGGTGGGAATGTAAACTGATACAACCACTATGGAGTACAGTATAGAGGTTCCTCAAAAAAAAACACCTAGAAATAAAATTACCGTATGATCCAGCAATCCCAATCCTGGCCATATATCCATACAAAAGTGAAATTCAAGAAGATACATGCACCCCAATGTTCATAGCAGCATCATTTACAATAGCCAAGACATGGAAACAACCTAAATGTCCATCAACAAATGAATAAATATGTGGTACACACACACACACACACACACACACACGAGTATTACTCAGCCACAAAAAAGAATGAAATAATGCCAACTGCAACAACATGGATGGACCTGAAGATTCTTACACTAAGTGAAGTTATGTCAAACAGAGAAAGACAAATACCATGTGATATCACTTACGTGTAGAACCTAAAATGTGACACAAATTAACTGATTTATGAGACAGAAACAGACTCACAGACAACACACATGTGGCTGCCAAGAGGGAGGGGCTGGAGGAGAGATGGAGCGGGAGTTTGGGATTAGCAGATGCAAACAGTTATACAGAGAATAGACAAACAAGGTCCTAACGTATAGCACAGAGAACAATATTTAACATCCTGTGATAAAACATAATGGAAAAAAGAAAAAGAATGTATGTACATATACCTGAGACACTTTACTGTACAGAAGTTAAACACAACACCACAAATCAACTATATTTCAATAAAATTTTTAAAGTAATACCTATATAACCTCCACTCAGATTTCCTAACTGTGAACACCTTTCTCTCTCTCCATATACATTCAATACAAAACAAATGACCATCCTGAGTCTTTGATTGTGCTGGACCCTGAGGCCACCTCAGCCCTTGGGACCCAAGGCTATGTCCAGTGTTGGCAGAGTCCTGGCTCGGGAGACTGGACCCCTTGCCTTACACCCTTAGTCAATAGTCATAGTCGCTGCTTTCAGCCCAATGACCCAGGACAGCCATGCCACTTTCTTCCAGACTTTGAGCATCATCACTATTGTCTAAAGTTTCTCATTGCCCAACAAACACCTAAACATTTCCAAGAGGACACCAATTTGACTTAATAAATACCATGTACTTTTAAGTGTATGAACTTGAGCAAATTACTATTCTATCTAAACCTCAACTCATCCTCTCTTAAATGGGGGTACTAATGGTGCCCACCTCAGTGAGCTGTGTTAATGATGAAATAAAGCGCCTATCAGAGTGGCTGGCACACTGTCACATTCAATAAACATTAATGATCACTATCATCTTTATTAAAATAATTTCTTTGACACTGATTGCTTTTCCAATTAGCCAACTCATCAGTGCATTCTTGCAAACCTTTCCACACCTCAGGACAACACACTGTAATCCATCACGACAGAGAGGCCACGGGGGTCTGGTGCCCTCCTGAGGCAGGAGTTAGCTGGGTCCCAGGCACTTCTTGATAAAGATACAACAGGAGCAGAGCCCTGCTTGAGTAAAAAGATAAGGCAACCACATTTTTCTCACTCTTGAGGTCAAGGAGACCGCCCAGACCACACAGCCCACAGAACAGATCCTCACGGGTCAGAGAAGAGAAGGGGGTGACAGCCCATAATGTGTCCTGCCAAGCTTCCAGAAACCCTTGCACTGGAATCCATCTTGGCTGAAAGATGCGTGTGGACACAGGAGAGGGCCCTGAGTCAGATCAAACATGGGCAGGAGCAAGTTAATTGGCCAGAAGGAACCCAGAAAACTGCCGCCATATAGGTGATTTAAGCCACTCCTATAGTGCATAACTCACTGAGTCTACCACACACTTTGGTTCTAATAAATGCTCTACCTGCTTCACAATCTCTCTTTGCTGAATTCTTTCTTCAAAGAAGACAAGGGCCTGCTTCAAGCCGTTGCACCCCATGACCCCCCGAGATCACACCTTCACTTCCAACTTCACCTCTCATCCATCTCTCCATACACCCAGGTTCCACACACATAAGGTAATTACCATCTCAGAAACACACTGCACACTTACCTTTCAAATTTCAAATTAACTTAAAATTTCAATTTGAAATTGTTGTTAAATTTAAATTGAAATTTTAAATTGAAAACTATTTGGGTGATACATGCTCAGATGCACTCTCTCCTTGCTATTCAGAATAAAAGATCACTTATTCAGGGCTCACACAGGATTTTCTTCTGTTCTTCTACCATAGTACATACCACAAGTTCAGGAATGGTCATTTCTATGTCAGTAAGTCATGCCTTGGTTTACCACTTTCCTAGTAGCCACTGTCAACCTAGTTTTTTCCTTCATGGTCCATTCTGACCCCTTGATTCCTTTCAGGTAATAGTACTTGATCATGAGAGAACATCAGAACCCCTTGTGAACCATTTCCAAAAGGCACATGTCCTAGGACTTCCCTGGCAGTCCAGTGGTTAAAAATTTGCCTTGCAATGCAGGGAACGTGGGTTCAGTCCCCGGCTGGGGAACTAGGATCCCACACACCGAGGAACAAGTCAAGCCTGAGGGCCCCAACTGAGACCACGCACTCTGGATCCCACGTGCCACACTAGAGTCTGTGCACCATGACGACAGGTCCCACGTGAAGCAGCAAGATCCCGAGTGCCACAAAGACCCAGCACAGACAAATAAATTTAAAAATAAAAATGCACACGTCCAGCTTCGATCCTAACAACACACTTGACTGTGAAATCGTTCGTAGGGATTTCATCTGGACTCCTTAAACACATCCTGCTTAGTCAAGGAACACCACTTGAAATCAGACTTAGAAGAAAGTAAATAATGTTCTTCTGTATAAGCCTCACCTTGGCAAGCCAGTAAGCATCCTCAAATAAATCAGCAAGAGAAGACCTATGAGCTTTGATTTTTTTTCCCCACGAGTCACTAACACGTAACAGGGCATTCTAGCCCACCATGTGGCTTTTCTCCCTGCTGCAGCTCTCCCTAGAATTGCCAGAGAGAAAGATTACATGAGGACGTTAATTCCTCATTTTTCTTGGTATTAAACATCTATAAGCTTGAAGTCATAACTGCAAGAATGCAGTGAACAATAATTCACTGTGAGAAATGCAAGTACAGAAATTATTTTAAAATAGTAGCTCCAATCTTGACACATATGATTTAGGTGTAAGATTATATTTTAAAATATAGCTGCTTTTAAATGAGAGGGAAAGGGTAAAAGGAAAACTTAGGTCACAGAACACACACTCACACATATATCTATAAATGTCTATGTCTGTGTACTCGTGGCTGTCATGAAGCTAAGTGCAAAGAAAACATCTACTGTGGATGTGCCACAGTTTGTACACATTTTACCCGTATGCTAAAATGAGAACTGGATTCTGGGTTATACCGAGAAGTTGACTCTTTAAAAGCCTCAGGCCTTTTATCATTTTACAGATATTGGCCATGTCCTTGGCGATAAGGGATCAAAGTCTTAGGAAGAGATCTTATACTCTGAAGAAACTGAATCATCTAAATATAAGTTCATGAAATGATACAGAAAATTAAAGTGGGTTCATAATTAAGATGTTAGTTTATTAGGTTGATTGCAAAACTACATGGTTGTTCCATTTCTACATCAATCATTGACGTAAAGAGGGAAATGCATCTCTTTATTCCTTTAATATTCTAGCAAAAAAATGTTTTTCTGTCAGTTTTGGCGTCAGTGCTTTTTAGTGTAAGTCTATTATTATGTGAAAAACTCGAGCTATAAGGAAACAAATTATATATGAAGCTAATTATGTAAGTGTTTCTATCTGTTACAAGTTGGATTATGTCGCTACCAAATTCATATGTTGAAGTCCTACCCCTCAACACCTCAGAATATGACTTTATTAAGAGACAGGGTCTTTAGAGAGGTAATTAAATTAAAATGAGGTCGTTAGGATGGGCCCTGATCCAGTATGATTGATGTCCTTATAAAAACGGGAATTGTAGACAGACACACAACAGAGAGAACACCATGTGAACATGAAGATAGCCACCTACAAGCCAAGGAAAGAGGCCTGGAACAACTTCTTCCTTCCTTGCCAACACCTTGATCTCAGATTCTTAGCCTCCAGAACTGTGAGACAACAAATTTCTGTTGTTTAAGCCACCCAGTGTGCAATACTTTGTTACGAGAGCTCTAGCAAAGGAATACATTATCCATGTTATTTTTCTTTAAAATGAAAAGTTTGCTTGCTTGTTTTGGGTGGAGAGGGTTGCTTAAAAATAAAAAAAAAAGTGGTTGGCCATTTTTCGATTTTGGGATAACAGCACCTGGGCCAAAGAAATTAACAAATCTTCCCACGGGAGTAAACCTCAAGGTTACATCTACATGAAAAAGACCCCTGAGTCAGAGAAAGTAGCACTTTCCAGGAAAGAGGAACTGGTGAGGTCACAATGCCCAGACACTCAGGATGGAGAGGAAAAACAGTCTAGCTCAAGTGTCCTTGTCAGAAGTCCAAAGAGTCAGGCTGTCTCCTGAGCTCTTCTGTCACCAGATGTCAAGTATAAGAAGGAACGGAAGTTAGTTCTTTTCTATGTGTATCAAAGACATAAGGAAATATGAAGGGAGATGTAAAGCCCTAAGCCAAATAACCCTCTAAAATTCAGGACTAGCTTACAGGGATGACACAGATGATGAAATAGTAGCAAGGGACCTCCTGAAGAACTTTCTATTTTCTCCCAATTACGAGTCAATAGAAGACTCTATAAAAGTTCTCCCCTCCCCCAGTGAATCATTTTCCTGTTTTTATCCCCCCTCCTTTATTCTCAAACTTTAAAATAAGCAGAGGGTGAAAGGAAGCATTGTGATAAGCTCCGGGGCAGGGCTGGGGCAATCAGTTCCTTTTCTCCATCTCAGGTCTTTGCAATAAAGACACACACTTGGTCACGAATGTGGAAAAATGATAAGATGGGAATATATAATTGTTAAACTATTGCAAATATTTTCAAGACAGTCAAACTCTCAAAGAGGATTTCCTTAGCATCTGATAATCATCAGGTATGAAGATTTCAAAACATGTCAATAGAGAACAAAGATGCTGATGATATGTACATCTATGAAAGACACAACAGGGAAAAGAGAACTATTTCTTGGTTGGACCGGACTTGGATATGATGCCTGTGAAGACCTGAGACATGTGAATCATTAACTTGGAGGGTAGTAACTAACCATTTCAGCATGATTCCTTAAGTTCAGGGTTCAGTAGAAACACACACTTCTTGGAAATTCACTGTTTAATGAAAACCTATTTTCTTAGTCATTCTAATTACTCCATATTAGATCACTTGTATGTTCTCAACTAATTTAGGGGGCTACTTTAGCTAGGACTTTGCATGGACTGGTCAAGCAGAAGATGAATAATGGAAGAAAATGGGGCATAAAAGGAAAGTATATTATAATTTGAAATGTATCTCAGAGTCTAAAGTCTCAGAACACCTGCAGAAATGATTCTGGGTTGTAAACTGATATTTTTAACTCTGTGGGGAAGAGATAGGCAAAGATAAAAAACTGTGTCAATCCACAAAATTATTTTAATAATGAGGAACCTTAATCATACCTAGTTTACAGGGTAAGTGTTCCAAATACATGAAAACAAACTGAAAATGAGGAAGACTGGTATAGAACCAGGCCCTTGTTCCCCTACAAAAAGTATCTTTAAAAAGATTGATGAGCCAGTTCTCAAGGAAGCAGTGGAGATGCAGACAGAGAACAGAACTGTGGACACAGTGGGGGAAGGAGATGGTGGGATGAATGAGAGAGTAGCATGGAAACATATACATTACCATATGTAAAACAGCCAGTGGGAATTTGCTGTATGACGCAGGGAGCTCAATCTGGTGCTTTGTGACTACCTAGAGGAGTGGGACGGGTGCAGATGGGAGGGAGGTTCAAGAGGGAGGGAACATATGTATACCTGTGGCTGATTCATGCTGATGTATGGCAGAAACCAATACCATATTGTACATCAATCATCCTCTAATTCAAAATAAAATTTTTAAAAAGACACGTTAAGGCTAGTGATTTGTTGAAGTGCAAAATCAAACTTTAAAAAATACTTTCTAAATTACTTATGTCAACTCAAAGAAAAATGTACAACATTCTCAGTAACATAAAGGCATATACCATGGAAAGGACAGCGAACTTTTTTTAAGGCTCAATATTTTTATACTGCCATATTTAAGAAGAGTTCTTAAGAGAACTTAGAACCAATTCTGCCATTCACAAAATCTAAATGAATGCTTAATAAGATATAAAGACATTTACAGGAAATCACAGTGGCAATAAATCTACTGCATTATTATTTATAGTTGTGTTTGTGATGAATACAGCCTAACACGGCAACAAGCCAGTATTTCAGGGCTGAGAGATTTACCCAACCTTAAACATATCAGTCCACACAGGCCTGGAGTCTGTAATCATTATCACAGTTTAATCTGTCTTCTGCAAAACAAAACTAAAAAATAGACTGTGTGTCTCTGTGATTAATCATTCATATTTAAAGCCAATCGGAACGAAGAAAAGGTCTAAAATAGCAGCTCCAAGAACATGGTACTGGAAAGCAATGGAATGTGTTTAGAATACCGTGTTCCGAAAAGCGTCATGCAACCTTCTGTTAAATGTGTGGTTCATTCCATTTTGTCATCCTGATTTGTATCCTGGAAGCCCTTATACGAGACAGGATTACTTCCTGACAGTTGCAGCATACACAGGTTGATGAGCAAAATCCAAGATTAGTTGCAAAGTACTTCCCCTTGAACCTCCTCCTACCCACTCCCTCCAAATAATGATGCTTCTTACAAAGTGCAAGGATACTTGCTGATTTCTAAGGTTCAACTTTCTGCACAAAAGACTCTAGTTGGTACTCTTGTGTGCATTAGTCACTCAGTTGTGTTCAACTCTTTGTGACCCTATGGACTATAGCCCACCCGGTTTCTTCTACCCATGGAATTCTCCAGGCAAGAATACTGGAGTGGGTAGCCATTCCCTTCTCCAAGGGATCTTCCCAACCCAGGGATTGAACCCAGGTCTCCTGCGTTGCAGGCAGATTCTTTACCATCTGAGCCACCAGGGAAGCCCAGTTGGTACTCTAGGGTGGCCTATCAAAATTAGATGGGAAGAGCTGGTGAGTCCTGGATACATTTGGCAGAGTACAGCCGATAGTTCGGAGGATGGGGTACCCTGAACCCCGAATGAAAGCTGCCAGGCTGAGGGATCATTAAAATAAAGCTAGCTGGCAGTTATCCCCTTATCATTTGGTGTTCATCCTAGGAATACTGCCAGGTACATAAACATGGCCAGGGAGAACATGTCTTTAAGAAAATGAAGAATTATCAAGAGAGGAAGAAGAGAAGAGGGTAGAAGAGAGAAGTAATGGGACTGAAGAAGCAGTTCCACCCCTCACAAGCTGCTTTTCACTTTGATGACTAGCACTTCCTTGCAGATGTACATAGTTCCTCCTGACCTTGGCAGAATCCAATAATTTATACAGTTAGCCATTCTTGCACAATCTCCTAAAAAGAACAGCACAAATGTTCTATCCTTCAATGCCAGCAGGCCTTGCTGCTTCTACCCTCCTATTTTTCTTCCAGTAAATTAATTTACTTGCTTAGGTACTGATGTAAAAATAAATGACCAGCTCTACTCTTCTCTCTCCCTCTCCATCTCTGACAACAGAACTCAGATTTTTTTTTTTTCCTTTCTTTAGATTAAGTTGGGAGGAAACAGCCAATTTTTATGAAAACTTAATTATCATCATCAACTAGAAATTTATGCTGGGCATGAAATGCAAAGGATTTTAACAATTGTAGCTTTTCCAGGTTTATTATTATGAGAAATGAAGTTCTCTTATTGATGGATCTGTTCACAGCACACAGCCAAAGAGTACAAAGAGTTTATACTATAATCAAAGACAGCCTGGATAACTTAATTATCTTAATAATAAATCCAAGATAACCACAGCTTGATATATTAAATAACTTTTAGGACATGAACACTCTGAGCAAGAATCTTCATTAATTCTAATTATGGTGCCTTTAAGTCATGTTTAACACTTTTCACCCCTTAGTAAATGAAAATTAAAGTGCCTATTCACAAAGCACAGGCCCTAATGAACCAAAAAAAAAAATTTTTTTAAGAGTCTGATGTTAAACCCAGGTGCTGTATACGTGTCTAACTTTACCCAGATTCACAGTAAGAATGATTTATGGGCTAACATCAGCCTCAGTTAAACCTCAAAACCAATGGCATGATTCTGCAGGTGATTCAGAGTTGAGTTCATTTTCACATTTATCTTTTCAAAAACTGAGGGAAAAAAATGGACTTTCACAATTCCAAAAAGTGCCTGTTTCTGTGACTTTCGTAGTAGGAAGGAAAAAATAGCCACTCTTCCAATCATACTTCTCAGGGATCAGTAAGAGTGACAGTCAGCAAAAATGGTGACATCAACTGGGAATCTGAGCAACTTTTGAGGAAAGAAGAGGTAAATAACACTTACTGTCTTCTTTTTAAAATCATGATGCTAGGGAAAACTGACAATGCTAGTGACATCCTCACCTTCCTATAAGGAAGGAAGTTAAGAGAATACCTTTGGATTCATCCTAAAAACACTGGTAGGAATCTTTCTCCACGTCTTCTTTGGTTGAAAGAAGGAAGCACTTGCAACTGATTTTCATTTTGACCTTTGTTACAAAGGAGTGTAGCATCATCAGTGACAGCACAGATGCAGAATCAGCCCCCTGGATGCCAATCTTACTTGTCATGTGACTGTGGATGAGTTACCTCTCTGGGTCTTACTTGTCTCATTTGTAAAATGGAGCTATAGATAGAATATATGGTAAATAACCATAACAGTCACAACCATTATCATTTCCTCTGCCACGGTCTATTTCTTACTCAGGTTTTAACTAATGTTCTAAATATGGAATAGTGTTTATAAGTAAGAACAATAAACTCTTAAATAGTATTTCATAAAGAAGGCCGAGCACCAAAGAATTGATGCTTTCGAAGTATGGTGCTGGAGAAGACTCTTGAGAGTCCCTTGGACAGCAAGGAGATCAAACCAATCAATCCTAATGGAAATCAACCCTGAACATTCACTGGAAGGACTGATGCTGAAGCTGAAACTCCAATCCTTTGGCCACATCACTGAGCAAAGAGCCAACTCACTGGAAAAGACTCTGATGCTGAGAAAGATTGAAGGCAAAGGAGAAAAGGGTGGCAGAGGACAAGATGGTTAAATAGCATCACTGACTCTATGGACGTGAATTTGAACAAATCCTGGGCAACAGTGGAGGACAGAGGAGCCTGGTGTGCTGCAGTCCATGGAGTCACAGAGTCCTGATTTAGTGACTGAACAACAATACTGAAAAACAGTATTAACTAGACAGCAGGTACCGTTCTAAGCAATTTACCAGTTTTCACTCATGTGATCCTTACAACCAACTTTTGATGCGGCCACTATTTCCCAGATGAGGATGCTGAGTACACAGAGATGAAGCCACTAGTCCAAGGGCCAGCTAGTAAATAACAGAGGCAGAATCCAGACTCAGACTGGCTTCAGAGCCCAGGCTCTTATCACCATCCTGCTTCTCTCTTTTTTTAAATGAATATCAAAAATTTATTGAAACAAATGTCCAGGTTGGTATAAACTCACTTTTTAAAAGGCTGGTATGGCACTTGTGAAGCAAGAACATCTTTATCCTATAACACTAAACATCTTTCCATCCAAACTTGGAAAATCTGCCACGCAAACATGGGTTCTAGTCAGTGGGAAGATGAAACTAGACTGCAGATGCACCATCCGTTGTAGAAGGAAGATACAAAATACCTTCCCTGTAAATTACAGAAAGTACTTTTTCCAAACGTAGGCTATAAACAGCAGATACTTTAACACAGAGTGTTAATTATGCACCACATACTAACACAAATGACCTCTGAAATGGCAGACCCACATCTGAGCATCTAAGCTCCTCCATTTTAAAAACCTTCTCTTCCTGCCTCATTTCACCTAGTTACCATCATACTTTTTTACACGTGTTAAAGTTCCCAAGAAGTAAGCTAATCATATCTAGGGGTGAATTCTAACTAGTCAAAAGTACCTTCGCTGGCATTTTCTATAAATGTTTAGCCGGTCTCCCATGCCCATACCTATTTACAAAGAAAGTCAAACTGACAATAAAAATGAATCTTCTTCTTGAAGAAAAACCTTTGATATAAATTTGCTACCATCATAATTTATATAACATAGAACTATGGAAATTCTAAGTTCAGTACGTAGTGAAACTATCTGGCATCTCGGTAACATTTTAAGTACAACACACAGGAATGAGACTGAAAAAGCAAACAGATCAACCACAGTTAACTTTCCTTCTAATTGATGTTCTTCCTTGCAGTTTCCGGAAAGGAGTTCAATCTTTGAAATATACGATATCCAAGGTCATCTAGGCTGCTACTTCGCAACAACCTTACACAGAGTAGAACCTTACACAGCCCATGGGAAGCCCCACTGATATCAGTCTCACACACAGCCAACAATCTGTGTGGACCACGTCTGTGATGTGAACCTCAGTGAACAGTGATACTCACTGATCAGAACTCAGACCCTTCCCTGAGCTTCAGCATGGAAACCATGTCCTGGGAGAAATGAACTAAGCTCATGAGGGAAAGAGCCTCTCATCCCCATCTTTGGAATATCATGGACTTTAAATAGGTCGATGCTTTTGAAGAACCAGAAGCTGCGTTATTTGGTTAGCTTAGGGTGAACTGGTCAACCAACACAATGGTGTTCTGATCTAGAAAAGAAAAGTTCTTTTACAGTAGCTGCTATCCTGTTTGTGGACCTAAAGTAGAAACATACCTATAAGCAATTGCTCCTTAAGACTAATGAACCTTCTCAAAGAATTATTTGGTGGTGGTTTAGTCGCTAAGTCGTGTCCGACTCTTGTGGACTGTAGCCTGCCAGCCTCTTCTGTCCGTAGGGATTCTCTAGGCAAGGATACTTGAGTAGGTTGCCAGTTCCTTCTCCAGGGCATCTTTCCAACCCAGGAATCGAACTTGGGCCTCCTGCATTGCAGGCAGATTCTTTACCAACTGAGCTATGAGGGAAGCTGAAAGAATTACTTAGAGCAACACAAACACATGATGGTCAGAAATATACAACTAAAAGTTTGGGAAAAGAAACCATGCTTTTACCCTTCTACTTGTAGCCTTCTTTCCTTCTCATCTTCTAACATATTTCAATATGTTCCAACATATTCCAACCAATAGTTCTAATTTTCCAACAAATAGCTATTTTTAATTTTCCAACAAATAGGCCTGATTACAATGACTAATGGGCCATTTACCATAGAGAGTAACAAAATACTCTCATATGATTGTTCAGATTCTAAATTTATATATATATTTTTATATATTTTATAATACATATTACATATACATTTATATATGTAATATATATTGTAAATTACAGACTTCCCTAGTGGCTCAGATGGTAAAAGTGTCTGCCTACAATGCAGGAGACCTGGGTTCGATTCGTGGGTTGGGAAGAGCCCCTGGAGAAGGAAATGGCAACCCACTCCAGTATTCTTGCCTGGAAAATTCCATGGATGGAGGAGCCTGGTAGACTATAGTCCATGGGGTTGCAAAGAGTCAGACAGGACTGAGCGACTTCACTTCTTCATACATTTATAAGCATATGCCACACAATGACACATATTTATATCACACAATGCACCCTAGATCCAGCCACAGGTAAACTGTGGCTTTGTTACCAAGGACATGGATATTAATACCACAATGAGCTATGACTGCTCTGTCTGTTGTAAGAGTGACTGAAATGAAAAATCATTGACAATACCAAGTGTGGGTGAAACTGTGAAACAACAAATACTGTCCTCCACTGCTTGAGCGAGTGCAAATTGGTTCATCCCTTTGGATAAATGTCCTGCAGTATTTACTCGAGCTGCACACATAACCCAGCAGTCTATTCAATGAACAACAATGTATTCACATATAAGATCACAGGAAGATACAGGAATGCATGTCACAGCATGGCTCTCAATAACCCCAACTGGAAATGACTCAAAGTCCAGCAACAGCAGGGGAGATAAACCAATTGTGGCATGTTCACCCAATGAAATACTACACAGCAAGGAAAATGAACCAGTTATTGAAACATACAACATAGATGAATATAACAATGGTAAGGTCGAATGAAAGAATTTAGTCAGAAAATAACTCCGTTTATACAAAATCCACAAAAGAGGCCAAGTGAATTATGGTCTCAGAAGGAGGGTCAATGTTTGCTTACCTTTAGCATGAAGGAAGAATTACTGATAGAGGTCAAAGGGGGCATCTTGGATGCTAGTAATACTGATACCTATTTCTTGACCTGGCAGTTGGTTCATTTTGTGAGATCTCAGACTGAACACTTACAATTTGTGTATTTTTCAGTATATATGTTACATATCAATAAGAATGCTTATTATCTTTTTAATTAAAATTTTTGTTTTGGCTGCACCATTCAGCTTGTGGGATCTTTGTTCTTGAACCAGGGATTGAACCTAGTTCCTCAGCAATGAAAATGCTGAGTACTAACCATGGACTGCCAGGGAATTCCCAAGAATGTTTAAACATTAAAAATTTTTAAAGTTAAAAATAAGCCTTTTACAGTTATTTTAAAAAACCTTTTAAAATTATATTAAAATTAAAAATAATATTTTTTAAAGAAAAAAATAGATCTGTTTTCAAGCCCAACTGTCTACATATGTAGATAATTGTATTAGTTTACTAGGGCTGCCATAACAGAACAACAGAAATGTATTTTCTCACAGTCTGGAGACTGGAAGTTCAAGGTCATGGTTCTGGCAGGGTTGTTGGCTGCTGAGATCTCTCTTCTTGGCTCAGGGACACCTACCTTCTCCCCACTGTCCTCTCAATGGCCTATTTCTTGTGCACGCACATTCTTGGGGCATCTTCTTTACAGGGGCATCAGATTAGGTCCCCACTCTTATGACCTCTGCTGCTGCTGCTGCTGCTGCTAAGTTGCTTCAGTCGTGTCTGACTCTGTGCGACCCCAGAGATGGCAGCCCACCAGGCTCCCCTGTCCCTGGGATTCTCCAGGCAAGAGCACTGGAGTGGGTTGCCATTTCCTTCTCCAATACATGAAAGTGAAGTCGCTCAGTCGTGTCCGACTCGTAGCGATCCCATGGACTGCAACCTACCAGGCTCCTCCGTCCATGGGATTTTCCAGGCAAGAGTACTGGAGTGGGGTGCCATTGCCTTCCTTAATTACCTCTTTACTACCTTAACTGCCAAGTACAGTCACATCGGCAATTAGGGCTTCAACCTATGAACTCTGGGAGGGTTCCCAATTCAATCTATAGTAAACTCTCTGACACTCTCAATTAAAAAAAAAAAAGAATCCTTTTCTTTATGTAAAATGTTCACACTTTCAACCTCTAAAATATTTAAATCTCATTATCTTTAAGACCACCTCAAAGTACCAGGTGTTTCCCAAGTACTTTAAAGTCTTCATCATATACAGTTTGTGAAAATGTTTAAATCTAAGGTTTTCAAAATTACATGGAAATTATTTTTAATTCAAGGACAGGGAAAAAACCTAATTATATTTTTAAATAGAACCTGGTTTTATTGACAATACACCATTCTAATACCGATTATACACGAACTCTTGCCACAGACAAGTAATGAATATAGATACGGGTCACCTGTTTAACAAAACCACTACACATGATAAGAAGGAAACATTGAAAAGGAGTACTTTCAAATGATTTAACATAACACATACTTATTGTTACCACCTACCCCACATTTCTGCAAATCCTCCAGTGAAACTTTAATCTATTAAATATTTAGTAATGCCAGGGTGACTTATGCTTATTTTCAAATGGTCGCAAAATATGAACGTGATTCTAATGGAACAGAGAATAAATTATCCAAGTAAAAATATAGTGCCTGACTCAGCATTCTTGCCAAAGATCCTGGTTATCCTTCTGTGACAGGATCAACGGGGCACCTTGGGGTTCGTGATGCCTATATAATTATACCCCAAATCTAGGTCACAGCAAGCACCTCATTACACTGAGATTCAAAGAGCTAAACCTTTATTTCAAGGAGACAAACTTTTAGGATAGTCTTTTTTCCAATCTGCTTACATGCTCACATGTGCTTTGGCAATATATATTTAAATTAATACTAAGTCACTTGGTAGCTCTCTTTATCATTTATAACTGTTTCATGCACATAATCTCATATATCACCAAGAACACAATGCAAAAGGAAGTTATCGGAAGGAAAAACAAAGTCCAGTTACTATATGCAGTGTAGCAATCCCTATGGATTAAGTTACCAAAACTTCATGAAAGGAGAATTCAGAGTCAAAGGGACAAATGGAAAATGGTGCCCAACAACTGTCTTAAAAAGATATTTTTAGAGTTCAATGAGTCCCAATTTATTTCTACCACAGTATCTTTGCTCACTAGAAACACTGCAGTTTTTCTTTCCGTGCAATTTTGACCAGCTACCTGTCACTCCGCAGGGCTTTGCTGCAGCCTCTGTTCCCTAAGAAGCTTATTTCTTTCTGCTTCAGATCCTTCAGTCTTCAGTCTTGAGATGATTACTCAGAGTGTGGATTCTAGCCCTCCAGGGTCAATCTCCCAGTCCCAAAGGCAGAATAAATATGGAGGCTTGATATGGCAAAGGCCTTGGGTGATTTTCCTTTAAGGGGCTCACCTAAGCCAAGATTGAGGCTCTCCACTCAGACCCAGAACACCTGAATTCTGCCCACGACAACATCAAGCCAACACACACCCCCTTAGTGCCCATCACACCCTGCCCAGCAACTCTGCCACCATCAGAACGTGGCCCCTCACGTAGCTTCATCTTCCTTTCTCTTTCTCAATGTCTCTGAGTCACAAAAGTTCCACTCCTTCTTAACCAGCTCTCTTTTTCTAACTTCCTACAACCAAAATATATCCCAGGTTGCAGAGACCAGAACCAAAGTTTTTCCAGTTGCCTGGAAAGTTACTGAGGTTACTCAGACTTACCGTTGGTGCCTTTGATGCACGGAGCGGATTGCTGAACTCGGGTCATCCTTTGTCTGTGTCGGAAAAGTGGAAGGAGGCAGCGACCAGCCAAAAACAAAGTCCCCATGAACACAACAGGTCAACATGTTTGGGCTGAACAGGTGCTAACTAACTTGGGGAAAAGACAAGGGGAAAGGACCCGAAAAGTGGTGAGGAGATGGTTTCCTTTCCAACAGAGATGGCGCAGCGCTCGTGGCGGCCAGTCATCTCCAGGAGTGAGATCTCACAGACAAGAGATGATTTATGAGCCTAACTAAAAGGGCGGTCCTTGCGCCGGGAGAGCAGAGTCACCCTAGCAAGCTCCTCCCACATTTCCCCTGCCACTGACAAGCATCAGCTTAAGATGCTCGTGCACCTATATCTGATGAGACTTTAGCCTCACCTGTAACCTATTGTCCTCAGAGATCTGGTTGCCTCTGCTCTTTCTCTGGGAATGAAAGTTCTTTCTGTAACTGAGGACAAGAGTGTTTTGATGTTAGGGATCCTGACACTGCTTAGGGGGCAGTCCCAAACTCCTGAGCAAGAATCCACGTGAACTGAGACAAAGGCTTTGTCTCCAAAGGCAGTTTCAATTACGACTCCAAGATACCCTGTGCTCTATTTGACCTCAGTACCCTCGGCCTTTTCAAGAGCAGGGCTAATCTCTTTTCCAAGCCAAGCCCCAGATGGGAAGAAAAAAACTCCAGCTGGAGGAACACCCTTATCTCAACTCAGGGCAGGCGGTATGGATGCCTGCCACCCCCAACCCCTAACACCACTTTCACTTCCCCAATGAACCCCCAAACCTGGAATCATTTCTACAGGAGTTCACTCTGTTATGAAGAAATCCTTTGTAATGAAGTTTGCATTTCTCTTTCCCCAACGTGCTGGGAAAGAATGTAATTACGACATATAGTCTCACTTAAAATTTAAATATATTAATTAAGAAGCTCCAATATTTTGGCCACCTGATGTGAAGCACTGACTCACTGGAAAAGACCCTGAAGCTGGGAAAGACTGAAGGCAAGAGGAGAAGGGGGTGACAAAGGATGAGATGGTTAGATAGCATCACAGACTCAATGGATATGAGTTTGAGCCAACTCTGAGAGATTATGAAGGACAAGGAAGCCTGGTGTGGTGCAGTTCGTGGGGTCACAAAGAGTCAGACATGACTTAGTGACTGAACAACGAATGACTGTGACATTCAATGGAACAATATAACTTCAATTAAAAGTAAGTACAATAAGACTATATAAATCACAGGGATGACACTGTTAAAACCACCTCTTAAAAAAACAAAACTGAATTCATTTTCATAGACTTCTTCAAACTGTGAATTAAAAAGCTCCTTTACCTGACGAACGAAGCTATTTGAGGTAGTGTCAGAAGAAGTGCTCCCATCGGATCCTTTAAATCTGTTTTTCCTTCTGGCTCCTTTTCCATATGACTACAAAAAAGAAAACCAAAGACAAATGAGATTATTATTAGACCCTCACACAGGAATCTAGACCTACGTCCAGAAAATGTTCTAGATCAAGACAAGGGATAAATTGCCATCACATGAGCATGATTAAAAAGTTATTGGAGACCAAACATATTCCACTTATATGTGGAATCTAAAATATGACACAAATGAACATGTCTATGAAAGAGACTCACAGAGAGAACAGACTTGCGGTTGCCCAGGGAGGCAGGTTGGGGAGAAAATGGAGTGAGAATCTGGAGTTAGCAGATGCAAACTCATATACAGGATGGATAAATGACAAGGTCCTACTGCACAGCACAGGGAACTATATTCAACATCCTGTATTCAACATAATAGAAAAGATGAAAAAGAATGTATATATGTACATAACTAAATCACTTTGCTGTATAGCAGAAATTAACACAACATTGTAAGTCAACTATACTTCAATAAAATAACGTATTTTTTAAAGTGATTGGTGGAATCACAAATATTTATTTCAAATCAGTGACTTTATAGGGAGGAGAGGGTTCTAGAGAAAGCATTTCATAGTGGTGAATTGGGCTTCCCTGATGGCTCAGTGGTGAAGAATCTGCCTGCCAATGCAGGAGATGCAAGTTCAGTCCCTGGGTTGGCAAGATAGTCTAGAGAAAGAAATGGCAGCCCACTCCAGTATTCTTCCCCGAGAAAGCCCACGGACAGAGGAGCCTGGCCCGCTGCAAGTCCATGGCGTCACAAAAGAGTTGGTCATGACTTAGTGACTAAACAACTACAACAACTGTCGAATTAAAATAATTTAAGCTCTGTTAGCATATCTCTGGTCAAGAGGCAGAGGCCACTAAAGATAATACATTAAAAAAAATAAACATTTACATGTAGGAGGGACTGGGGCAAAATTACTGTGAGAGGAAAGCAACTTGTCAAAACCCTTCCGAGAGATGAGTGCAGCTGTTGCTAGTCAGTCACTCAGTTACGTCTGACTGTTTGTGACCCCACGGACTGCAGCATGCCAGGCTCCTCTGTCCTCCACTATCTCCCGGAGTTTGCTCAAACTTATGTCCATAGAGTCGATGATGCCATCCAACCAACTCGTCCTTTGTTGCCCCCTTCTCCTATCCTCAATCTTTCCCAGCATCGGGGTCTTTTCCAGTGAGTCAGCTCTTCACATCAGGTGGCCTAATTATTAGAGCTTCAGCTTCGGGATCAGTCCTTCCAATGAATATTCAGGGTTGATTTCCATTAGGATTGACTGGTTTGATCTCCTTGCTGTCCAAGGGACTCTCAAGAGTCTTCTCCAGCACCATGGTTTGAAAGCATAATGAAATACTGTTTCCCAGCAGTGCTGAACAGCCCCTTTTTGGTTCTTTTCATGTTTTAATTTATAATTCCACAGGTATTCCTATATTGGTGTGGTCCTTGCACATGATGGCTCAGGAACCTTTACAATATAAATTCTGACTACCTTTACATATAGATAGATTAGTATAGGTTGATCAATCTAGATGAAATATGAATGAAGTAGTGTCAATTCTTCATATTGTATGGATTTAGAGATTGGTTTTGGGAGATGTCGAAAGAGCTATGGAAGTGGTAGTGAATTACATGAAATTAAAACATTTTGTACAATTTTTCTGGCCCATTGTTGTAATGTTTGAATATGATGTGAAAAGCTTGTTCTTTTGTTAATAGGAATAGAAAAGGGTTTTATTTGAGCCACTGAGAACTACAGCCTGAAAGACAGCTTCTCAGACAGCTCTGAGGAACTGTTCTGGAAAAGGATGGTTTTCACCAGTTTATTTTTTTTTAAATTTTATTGAAATATAGTTGATTTACAATGCTGTGTTACTTTCTGCTATACAGCAAAGTGACTCAGTTATATATGTGTATATATATATACACACACACATATATATATATTATTTTTTATATTCTTTCCTATGATGGTTTATCACAGTATATTGAAGATGGTTCCCTGTGCTATATAGCAGGACTTGTTCATCTCAAAAGCCTGCTTTTTAATCACTCAATTATTCTGCTGGGAAGGCAAGAAAAATAAATTTTATGGAATTGTAATAATAAGTAGCAGTAGTAAGCATTTAAGAACAGGATGTTAAAGGTAAGACAGTTTGTCTCAGTAGTAGGATAAAGCCAAGCACAAATCTACAAATGAACTTACTTTTTTTTTAAAACTATATCTACAGCTTACTTTCAGAGCACTAAAAATAAACTATACATTCATTTATGGTTAATTCTAGACAGGAATAAAGGTACTGAGAAAATCACAGATTAAAATATAAATAAAAAATAGCTCAGCACTGAGCTTTACAGGTAAATATACACAGGCAGGGATCCTGAAGACCTTGAGCAAGTTTCTTAACCTCTCTAAACCTCAGTCTTCTCATCCTTAAAATAGTAAGACTTACCTTCTAGGTGGTTTTAGGTATTAAATGAAGCAATGTATTTATAACATTTACTGTAAGACCTAGCACATGATAAGGGCTCAAAATAATATTATAAAATGGGACACCCACATTAGGGTGACAAGGGTGGAGAAAAATTGGGCTAAAATGTATTATGTGTTTAGAAGGCCCACAGAGACTTCATTGGATGATCGGAATTAACAAAATTTGCTTTTTTAAAATCACCACGTTCGGGTTTTGAAAATGCTACTTTTGTTATATTTTACACATTCATATGGTTTTCATTAAAATAGAAATATAAACCATAATATACATAGCACTTAGGCAAGCTGAAATCTCTTACAAACATTTGTGTTATGAGTAATTTAGATGAATCTGCAATCAGTGAGAGGGGTGGTATAATTTTAAAGCAAAAATTTGCCTTAAATATGTTTGTTCTCTTCCAAGTACTGAAGGGATTTATATAATACAAATGTGTTTCCATGGCATTTAATTAACTCTCGACTTCATAAAAGGAAAGACAATCTAGGCTGGGCTTTCATAATACAAGGTTCTCTTCACGTAACAGCATATTCTTCTTACTTTTGTAAACATTATGCAGTAAACTGTTGAAAAATAACATTCTTTCAACAATGTTCTTCCTTTTCCAACTATTATGGAAAGGTTCGCACAGAAGTGTCTTCCAAGGCCTAGCAATGTGAAAGTTTGAAAGTCTCCTTAAAATTAAAAAATAAATTTTTTATATTATTCCATGTGGTAAAATACTTATTACCTTGAAAGCAGTTTTAAAGCCTAACATATTTCCTTGAGGGAAGGTGAGGGCAGGTCTATGTTAAATTTACTATGTAGCTTCATTTGGAGTATAAATTATCTTTGAGAATAAAAACAAAATATTCTATCATCCCAAATGCTGTTCGTGTCCCAACAGCATTGTTTGGACATGGGTGGGAAAAGCTGCTTTGAAGTCATACCGTTATCATTTATTTTGGATTTTTATTTTTATTTATTTTTATTTTTTTTATTTTTATTTTTTTCAACAAAATGAGTCCTTTATTAAGCCTGTAATGTACTAAGGGCAATAGACAGAAAACAGGAAATATACAATTCTTTTAGCTGGTTATATATGACTTAGAATCCAGGCGTACACACAGTGACAGATAAATATGTTTTTACTATTCAGCTGCTTTGGAGTATAAGCTTTTTTCATGGCTGCTGACACTGCCCAGCAGGCACTGTGAGAACCACACAATATTTAAGACAGCCAGTCCCAGGGGAGGCTGCTGTTCTCTGCAAAAAGTGAAACACGTTTAAAAAGTCATTTTAATTTTTCTGGCCCCTGAGGACACTGTTCATAAACATTATTTCAGGTGTACTTGGCTACAAATGCCATGTGTCCAAGTTGGATTATTATAGGTTTCAACTGTACTAAGATACAGCTGATACACTTAAAAAAAGATGGCATACTGAATTGCACACAAACTGGTGATAATTTATTTTTATTTTTTCGGCCATACAACATGTGAGACCTTAGTTCCCTGGCTAGGGATCGAACCCATGTCCTCTGCACTAGAAGTGTGGAGTCTTAACCACCGGACCACCAGGAAAGTCCCCTGGTGATAGTATTGAGAAAAAATCTTTTCCTTCAATCACTTAAATGTATGAGGGATGATTTATTCAAAGTGTTTCTGCTTAACAGTGTTAAAGCAAGTTCTTATTCATTATATATGTTTACTAAAAGTCAAAATAGATATGCTTAATTACACTTCTATTTACTAATTTCAGCAGTACTTTCTCTCTTATAATCTCCTTTTTAAAAAAATGTAACTGTTGAGTGATGCTTCAATAATGAGTTATTTCCTATAACAATATCCAGGATGAAGAAGAAAATAATTAAAGCAACTTTTGCAAAGCTAATAGTCCATCTTTACATGCTTTTAAAAAGGTTAGTGAAAATTAATACTACCATTCCCAAATGAAGCTACATTAAGTTCCATACATATTTAAAATTGAGTCTAACTTACTAAAATGTCATCTATATAAGTTATTCAAAATTCTGGAAAGTGAGGATCAGACTGTTTCAGATGAAGGAATTTAAAAAAAAAACAAACTGAAGGCCAACCCTCACCCAAATGGTAAAAGACAGGAAAGAATAAGTATTCAAATATGTAGCTGCCTAAACTTGGAAAAGAAGTATAGTTTTCTTAACTGGCTACTTCAAATGCAGCTACTTTTATGAGCAATGGGGTTTCTAAATTTTTTTAGCAACACTAAGTATCTAAACATCTGCTATTAAATATATGAAATGATTAATAGAGTTTCAGGATGTAAAGGAAGAGAACACAGCCAGGCTGTCAAGAGTGCCAAGCGCAACCCATAATACTCTCTAGGATACATCCCTACAGTCTAAAAGTCACTAATGTCCACTCATTGCCTCTTATTAATAGTTATATTAGCTTAATAAGGAGAAGGAAGTGGCAACCCCCTTCAGTATTCTTGCCTGGGAAATCCCATGGACAGAGGAGCCTGGCAGGCTACAGTCCATGGAGTCACAAAGAGTCGGACACCACAGAGCACGCACATAGGTTAATAAAACCAACCACAGCAAATAGGAAAAAAAGAAAACTGTGTACAACATCACTCATTATTACAGAAATGCAGATCAAAACTACAATAATGTATCCCCTCACACTGGTCAGAATGGCCATCAACGAAAAGTCCACAAACAAAAAACAGAGAGGGTGTGGCGCAAAGGGGACCCTCCGACACTGTTGGTGGGAATGTATGTTGATGCAGCCACTATGGAGAACAGTATGAAGGTTCTTTAAAAAATTAAAAATAGAACTACCATGTGACCCAGCAGTCCCATTACTAGGAACATACCCTGAAAAAGACCCATTATTAAAAAAGACACATGCGCCTCAATGTTCATTGCAGCACAATTTACAACAGCCAGAACATGGAAGCAACCTAAATGTCCATGGGCAGGTCAATGGGTAAAGAAGAAGATATGGCACATATCTACCAGGGACGACTATTCAGACATAAAAAGGAATGAGACTGGGTCAACTGTAGGCATGTGGGTGGGTCAAGAGTCCGTCATACACAGTGATATAAGTTAGAAAGACAAAACCAAATACCATATATTAAACATATAGAGAGACTCTAGAAAATGGTACACACGAATCTATTTGCAGGCAGGAACAGAGACATGGCATTGGGGTCAAAGGAGGGATGAACTGGGAGATTGGGATTGATATATGTACACTGTTGTTGTTTTAGTCACTAAACTGTGTCCGACTCTTTTGCAACCCTCTGTACTGTAGCCTGCCAGGCTCATCTGTCCATGGGATTTCCCAGGCAAGAACACTGGAGTGGGTTGCCATTTCCTTCTCCAAGGGATCCTCCCAACCCAGAGCTGGAACCCGCATCTCCTGCTTGGCAGGTGATTCTTGACCACTGAGCCACCTGGGAAACCCCCATATATAATCTATGTAAAATAGGTTGCTAGTGGGAAGTTGCTGTATAACACAGGAAGCTCAGCTCGGTGCTCTGTGACAACCTAGAGGGGTGGAATAGGGGGAGGTGGGAAGTGATCTATGTATATATATAGCTGATTCACTTTGCTCTTCAGTAGAAACTAACACAATATTGTAAAGCAACTATACCCCCAACACAAAAATAAAAAATAAATTACCTCTCCTAAAACAGTAGACAAGTAACATTTCAGAAACCAGAAAAAATTTAAGAAATTACCACAAATATATGAATGACATTAAAAAGATATCCACCATTCACCAAGATTGTTAAGATCATCTTCATCTGAAAGAATGTTTTCTTTGATACTAAATAACTTTTAAAGTTGGATTGCAATCTTAAACTCAGCAAATGGTCACATGATCATTGAAACCTAATCTCTGTATGATTGGAAGCAGACAGTAGTTAATTACAGCAGACACCAGTTAACTAGAGACTTTAGCCCAGTTTTGCACACAAAGTTGGCTTGGTGGCCCCTGGGAATAGTTTTGAAGATGTCAGCTTCTCTGGTTGATGAATAAGGTAACAGTTCTCCTCCCTATGAACTGCTCCCTGTGAGCATAATGCTGATAACCTGAAATTAGTTTCCAGCCCTCTTGATCAGCATTCACTGCTATTTATCCCTTCCAAATGCAGTCCCTTCCAAATGCGGACTTTCCTCATCTTAGGGTCTGAAGCAAAGGCAACCAAAACTCCATGGAGAGGACTCAGACAGTTAATATCCTCATTTACCATCAGTTTTGGGTGAACGAGGCTATCAGGTCCTTTACTAGGAGAGAAGGCAGTGAGATATCTCCTCCCTAGAAAAGGGAAGAGAGCAAGTTCTCCATATGCATTGGTTTACACAAAAGCAGAAAGGAATCAAGAAACAGAATAAATAGAGCTCTTCAGGTAGAGAAGGGAGAGGAGACAAGGCCAGGGAGGGAGATGGTCAAGGGCCAAGCTTACCTTCTTCACGGTTTACCTCCAGCCATGTTTGGAAAGAACTATTAAGATAGTCCCAGTCACTTAAGTGGTGTCATAATTAATCTGAATTCCCTGTCATTGTGAAAGTCCATGTTGTGCCATAAACTCTTGGCAGGACCAAGACAAGTCCCCACAGTCACAAAATCTAGGAGGGCGAATTCTTTACACACACAGGATTAACATATTTTGCTCAGCTTCTCTCTCTTTTTATTTGAGTATAATTGCTTTACAGTGTTGTGTTAGTTTCTACTGTACAGCAAAATAAATCAGCTATATGTATACTTACATTCACTCATTTTTGGATTTCCTTCCCATTTAGGTCACCACAGAGCACTGAACCTACTGTGCTATACAGTAGGTTCTCATTAATTATCTATTTTATGCATAGTATCAATAGTGTGTAGATGTCAATTCCAATCTCCGAATTCATCCCATACTCAGCTTTTCTTAAAAGGACTAAGGCAACAGACTATATAATTCAATGCAACCAAATAGAGCAACAGGTAAACTAATTCTTTACATAAAAGGAAAAGAAAATAGAATAGGAACATAAAACCACAAAACCAACTAAATCTCCGGTCACTCAGATAGACAGATATTATGTTTTGAGGTTTAAAACGCACTCAGAAATCCTGATGAGCAGGTTTGTAAATTTCGCCCAGGCAATGCCAGAACAAAATCCCATCAGAGAGGCAAGTGACAGAGGCTGGGGGCAAAGGTTAGACAAGCAAGGTTAGAGGGGCAAGACATGGAAGCCCAGGACCCAAGTCCATTATGCAAAGAGGCTGCAAAGGCTGAACTGAACCTCAGACCCCAAAAAGTCTCTGGAAAGTGGTACTGACCTGGGGGAAGAGCTGCTGCTCTTTTTACATAAAGAACCTTGCTGCAGGATTCAGGATGTTGCCCTGACCAGGCTGTATTAGACAATGTGCTTGAGAAGCATCTGGCAAACTCGGATGGGGTGGAGCCAGCCGGGTTTCGTTGCCAGGAGCAAAACAAACAGGCCCTCTGCTTACTGTGCGTTCATCTCCAGGTGCAATTGGAGGTCCTGGTTACCAGCTCTTTGAGGCCTAAGTGCTGAGATCCTGCTCTTGCTTCACCTGTTTCCTCCTCTGCTGCATCCTGGTCTCAGTTCCTTTCACCCTGAGTGTGCATCCACCCAGCCTCCATCCAGATCTGTTTAACTCCCTGGAGAATTCCCAGTGCTGTGCTTTTAGACTGATGCTGTCCAATAGAAATAAAAGTCACCTACGTAATAGGAATTTTCTAGCAGTTCTATTAAAATGGTAAAAGGCAACAGAGCAAGTGAATTGTAATAATGTATCTGGCTAAATGTATCAAAGGGCATCCAGTAGTCAAGATGGTAAAGAATTCACCTGCTGGGAGACTTGGGTTCAAAAGATCCCCTGGAAAAGGAACTGCAACCCACTCCAGTACTCTTGTCTAGAGAATCCCCATGGACAGAGGAGCCTGGTGCGCTGCAGTCCATGGGGTCTCGAGGAGTCAGACACGACTGAGCGACTTTCACTTTCGTGTCCCTGTGATTGCACTTTTGATATATTGTGCTGTGCTGTGCTTAGTCACTCAATCGTGTCCAACTCTTTGTGACCCCGTGGACTGTAAAGTCCATGGAATTCTCCAGGCCAGAATACTGGAGTGGGTAGCTGTTCCCTTCTCCAGGGGAATCTTCCCAACCCCACTATCAAACTCAGGTCTCCCGCACTGCGGGTGGATTCTTTACCAGCTGACCCATCAGGGAAGCCCAAGAACACTGGAATGGGTAGCCTATTCCTTCTCCAGAGGATATTCCAGAATATCCTCCAGACCCAGAATCAAACAGGGGTCTCCTGCAAAATACAGGTCTCCTCTGAACCTCTGAAAGAAATTGACTTTCATTGAGATAATATCCTTGATATTTCTTCATCTCTATATATACTTTTATTTTTTATTCATTTTTAATTGGAAGATGGCTTCCCCAATGGCACAGAGGTAAAGAATCCACCTGCAATGCAGAAGACATGGGTTCCATCCCTGGGTCTGGAAGATCCCCTGGAGAAAGAAAGGGCAACTTGCTCCAGTATTCCCACCTGGAAAATTCCACGGACAGAGGAGCTTGGCAGGCTGCAGTCCATGGAGTCACAAAAGAGTCTGACGTAACTAATTGACTGAGTACACACACAATTGGAGGATAATTGCTCTACAGCGTTGTGCTGGTTTTGCCATACAGTGTGAATCAGCCATAAGTATATATGTGTGTGCATGCTAAGTTGCTTCAGTTGTGTCTTATTCTTTGTGACACTATGCAGTGTAGCAGGCCAGGCCCCTCTGTCCATGGGATTTCCCAGGCAAGAATACTGGAGTGAGTTGCCATGCCCTCCTCCTCTGCTGCTGCTAAGTCGCTTCAGTCGTGTCCAACTCTGTGCGACCCCACAGACGGCAGCCCACAGGGCTCCCCCATCCCTGGGATTCTCCAGGCAAGAACACTGCAGTGGGTTGCCATTTCCTTCTCCAATGCATGAAAGCGAAAAGTGAAAGTGAAGTCACTCAGTCGTGTCCGACTCTTAGTGACCCCATGGACTATAGCCCACCAGGCTCCTCCGTCCAGGGGATTTTCCAGGCAAGAGTACTGGAGTGGGGTGCCATTGCCTTCTCCTGCCCTCCTCCTCTAAGTATACCCAAATATATGTATACATATATATATGTCACGTGTATTTTGTATTTTTAAGTTATCTGCATTTTCAGTTGATTTGTACCTGCCTACTTATTTGATCTATATTTTGATGTCTTTTAAAATGTGTATTTTACACGTACAGCACATCTCAGTTCAAACCAGTCACATCTCAAGTGCTCAGAAGTCACATGTGACTAGTGGCTACTGCGGTGGATGGCACAGATTTGGAGTTTTGGAAGGACAGCGTTCAGTCAGCAACTTGACTTTGGAGGCAGACTGTGTCCAAGTTTGCACTGAGACTGTTCAACAGGTTACCTTAAAAGGGATGTGATATGCTTAAATCTACACTCTCAAGCATTTGCAGTTAGATTGTCACTTGCTTCTCATGTAAGAAACAGATCTATTTTGTTTACGACCACCTCCTAGGAATAGAGAGGAGGAGGGTGCCCCCTCCCTTGGCAGGATTTCTGACAGGAAAAAAGATCTTTTGCTTTGTTCATATAGAACATGCAGTACAACCCAGAGGTGAAAGAGAAAGGATTCTTCAGACCAATGACTGCTGAGAGAGAGAGATTTCACAAACGAAAACTCCATTTCTTGGGGGAATTACAGTGACTCAGTGTTGCAAAACAGAGGGATGCTCCAGAGACAGTCTTTTTTCCCCAGGTGGTTTATTGCTGGCCTAGCCTGCCCGGAGACATGGAAGAGATGCCTTCCCAAGTTTTCACAGCCCTGTGATGACATGATTTATTAGATATCAAGTAAACAAGGCAATGTTTCCCTCAGATAATGGCTGTGATATGAACACAATTTAGGGGAAAATGCTTTCATTTTTGGAAGGGAGAACAAGGAGAAGGATGCTGATGCAGCTGAATGTTTATGCCTCTTTACCTGCCTCTGTTATCCATTCCTCCCTGCCTCTCTCATTCAATCACTTGTAATTCCTATGGACTGGGTCTCTGGACTGTGTCCATCCGTAGTCCTGTCCTATCTATTATCTTTTCTCTATTTTCAGTTTAGACCTCATTACTGCTTGTCCAAACCGTTACATCAGTCTCCCCTCCAGCAGCTCTGCCTCTGGACTCCGGAGACTCTCAGCTCCCATACAGCATGCTCCCAGGCGAATCTTCTCCATGAGCTGTTACTCTGCTCCTTCCCTCAACCTCTTCCAAGGCTTTTTGTTGTTCATTACATTTCAGGTTCCAAAGCCTTCAAGATGCGGCCTCAATTGCCTTGTCAGACTTCTGCTTGACTAAGCTCTAATCTGTACCTGTCCACGCTTTTCAAACTAGGGATTACAAATGTATCAGACTTGTAACTGCTGTTACTTGGCAGTCAGAATAGCTCCCTGAAGAGCTCTGGAGCATCTCTCTGATAGTCTGCGGAAATCTGACCCAGACTTCAAATCCCTTCTCGAATGCTACCTCTTCCATGAAGTCCTTACAGATTACTCCAAATAAAGTATCTCTGATCTTTCCCTTAGCAACCATCTAAGATTCAGTATTTCTCTTAGAGCCCCATGCCATACAATAGTCATCCATTCACCACCCTTGCAGCTACTGGAATGTACATTCTATGAAGGTAGAAAGTACATCATCTCCTTTCTGAATCATTTCCATGTTTGCAGCAACATCACAAATACTTGTTGCCTTACGTTTAACTACATAAATCACTAAGTAAATTAGTGTCTCTTATCTGCATGCAGTCATGCTTTCTATTTTGCCCTAACTTTGATCTCCAGGAATTCAGGAACTCTATTTTTATCATAAGAATAAAAACTGGAGAGGAAAAAAAAAAAAAAAACCCTGAAGGAAGATCAAAGAGAAAAGAGGATCTAAAAGTCCTTTTCTCCATCAATATTTAAGACCTTCATCCTAAAAAAAAAAAAAAAAAAGGAAGCCCCTGAGTACATTTCTTGCTCTCATCTAACCTAGTGAGTATCTAGATAAAATCAGGAGCCTAGAACAAAGACAGGTGTTGGTAAGAATTCAGGCCCATTGGCAGGGGCCAGATGGAAATGTAGGTTGTTAGTTACATGTCCCCACTCGGTTCTGGCAGCCTAACAGCCCAAGGCTGACTAGAATCTAGCTGTTTTACCTCTAGGAGAGAATGAATTCCTCTACAAAAGACGTGGATTTCTGATTAAACAAATGATTGGTTTCTACATTTTTTTCCTGCATTTCAAATCAAAATGAAAGGTGTGTTTTAATCTGCACTTTTAATTCCCAGTGATAAAGTTCAACAAAGCTCCATGACCATGCCACTGGAACTACCATTATTAATAGTATTAAAATAGCTAAAGCAGTCAGTTTCTATCACCTATGAAAACAATTAAGCAGCCAAACATTTTATTACTGTGGCCCACTCCTGCCGACTTTACTACAGTAAATAAGACTAAGGCATTCTCTCCAGCATATACAAATATAAAGTACACAAATTATGTACTTGGAAATTTGACATAAGTATAAAACTATAGAATCTTCCCACAATTTACAATCTAGCAAGCAGAGGTTTGAAATCAACAAGCCAGCATCACTAAGCGGAGGCATTCTCCAAAGTGATGCTTGAAATGAAACCCTAACCTCTTCGCCAAGCAGCCCAGTTAGGAGTCTTAAAATATTTCCCTGCTAAGAGAAAAGTTGAGAGACTCCTTACCGCTGAGAACTGGAGGTGTCTGTAATCCAAACTGTACCTGCCAAAGCCTTACGTAAAAGCCACCTTATCACTGCCCAGTGCCTACAACTGACATCTCCTATTTCACAACGAGCAGCAACCCGGAATTTCCCCAGAAACCGCTAATACTCATGAGAAGGTGGCCTCGGAGCTCTCTGAGATGGCTAACATTTCAAGACCAAGAGAAAAATAAAAACTTTCGCGTCCCCAACTCTCTCTCTTCTGCAGCGAGCGAGGGGTCCAGGCAAACCTGGCCAGTGCCAGGAGGGGAGCCGAGCTGTCCCAGCGGTGTAACGCCCGGGTGCCCAGAGGGGTCGCAGCTGCTTGTGGGGAGGCAGGGGCAGAGCGCCCCCTCCCACGCCCCCCTGCCCGCTCCCACCCCATCACACGCCCCCTACTCCCACCCCGGCTCGGAGCTGGTCTAAAAGGGTCGGCGTCGGAGCAGAGTTGTAGAACCCCCCCGCACCCCCCACCCCCGACTCACGATCTTGAGCAGGTCCAGTCCGCCCGCCTGATTCATGGCTGTCCATGCGCCTCTCCCGGGAAGGGGCGAGGAGGGCTGGCCTCGGGGGGCAGCGTCTGAGGACCTGGAGGTCTCCCCCGCCCCCTTCCCACTGGCTTTGGGGAAGCAGAGGAAAATGGAAGCCGGAGAAGAGCCGGGGTTGGGGTGGGGGGAGAGCGGGAAGGCGGAGAGGAGCTGGGGGCGCCGGCGCCCGGAGAGGGAGAAGTGGGTGGCAAAGCGCGAGGGAAGGAGGCGGAGGCGGCGGGGAAGACCCAGGCCGGAGCGGACGGCCGGGCGAGGGATCCTAGCAGAGCAGGCGGCGGGCGGGATGGAGCCCCGGCGCCCGGGCGGCTCACAAAGGAAGGGGAGGGCGCGGCGCTCTCGCTACCTGTGCGGCCGCTCCGAGCGCCCCCGCGGGAGCCGCGTTCTCCAGCAGTTCCATCTGGATCTCCTGCGCCACCACCGCCGCCGCTGTGGGAGGCGACTTGGACATGTCGCTCTGGACCATTGGCGAAAAGTCGGCCGGGAGCCAGCAGCCAGGCCCCCCCGCCCCACACCCCCCGGCGGTGGGTCCCCTCCTCCTTCCCCCTCCTGCCCGCTCCGGGGGCCGCCCGGGGGCTCGAGGCGCTCAGGGTGTGGGGCGCGGCCGGGCCAGGTTGAAACGCAAGGCGCGGGGGAGCCGGGCGGCGGGGGCGCTGGCAGGGCGAGTGCCGAGCGGGCACGGGAGCAGCCGGCGCCTGGGCAGGTCCTCGCCGAGAGGGAGGGCGCTCCGGCCGCGCGAGCCCAGGGGGAGGCGCGTCGGCCGGCGAGAGTGACAGGCCACCGAAACACCCAAAAGTTCCCCGCGGGAGGCGCGGGCCGCCGGGGCCCCGGGCGCAGCCGCCGCGCGTCGCCGTGGCACGCGCGCTGGAAAGTTTTCAAAGCCGCGAAAGCGAGGCCTCGCGCCCGGGGGCTTCCTTCCCCCGGCTGCCCAGTTCTACTCCCTCCGCTCCCCGCGGGCGGGAACAGGTCGCTGCGGCGGGGTACCCGCGAGGCTCCGCGCCAACCCTGCGCTCCTGAAATCTCTCGAGGCCTCGAGCAGCCCCGCAGAGCAAGTGCCTCCCAAGGACCTCCCATCCCACCGGCCGTGGAAATCACTGGACGACGGCAGGAGTGAGGAGCCGGACCAGACGTGGGGCTGATGGGTGCGAACTGAGGACTGCGGTCCCCCACCCGAATCTGCAGCTGGCCTGGGCTGCTGGGTCCAAATAGACCACTTCCACGTCCGAAGGTTTTTCCTTTACGACTCCGGTTTGTCTTCACCTTTGCAAACCGCTTCTTGACTTTTCGGTAGAGTTGAGAAGTCTTCCTGTCACATTTTGGGGATAACAAGCATTTCCTTAGGGTTCTGAATCTTGATCAGAGAGTAGCAGCCATAGTAAGAATGTTTCCTTCACAACAGAACTTTCAGCTCTTCCCAGTAAGAGTATGTATGTATGTATGTATGTATGTATATATATATATATATATATATATATATACACACACACACACACACACACACACACAAACACAGACACACACACACAAATAGGGTAGCTCTTATTTCAACAACTTTTACTACGGCGGAACTCTATAGTACAAGTTTTTCCAGCATCAGTGTTGTTTTGTAACAATAGAAAGTATACATTGGATACTGAAATATACATATGGAAATTTACTACAATAGGCTTCATTCAGCTGCCTTTTTTTTTTTTTCTTAAACCGTGAGATAAAGGAATCTGCCTGCAATGCAGGAGGCACTAGTTCCCACCCTGAGTTGGGAAGGTCCCCTGGGGGAGGAAATGGCAACCCATTGCAGTATTCTTGCCTGGGAAATCCCATGGACAGAGGAGCCTGGCGGGCTACAGCCCACAGGGTCGCAAAGAGTCCCCACGACTGAGCCACTGAGCACACATTTAATTATTCTGGGATACAGTCCTTGTTCTCAAAGATAAACGTATCCATCTCCATCATACATTGTTTGAATCAGGCTTAAAGAACTAGTGTTGATATGGTTAAAGATTTGGGCATATCCAAAATGTTATTGCTGATTTTTCTAATCTTTGGTGTTAATACTGTCATTGTAATTTAAATGTTACTGGGTGTTCAAAAACAAATTTGTAGAATAAGAGGTTAGATATGTGGTTCCCAGAGGTGGGAGGGGTATTAGCTGAAGGCAATCAAAGGTGCAAACTCCCAGTTATCAGGTATGTAAGCACTAGGGATGTAATGTACAAGATGAGAAATATAATGAGCCCTGCTCTATATTACATGTGAGAGCTGTTAACAGAGTAAATCCTAAGAGTTCTCATCACAAGGAAAATTTTTTTTTCTATTAAAAAAATTTTTGTATTTATATGATGATGGTTTTCACTAAACTTATTATGACAATCATTTCATAATGTACATAAGTCACATCATTATGCTGTGCACCTTAAACTTATGCAGTGTTGTAATTCAATTAAATCTCTATAAAGCTGGAAGAAAAATAAATATTTCCAAAATAGGGAAGAGACATGACAAGGTTAAACAGAAGCAGTGAAAAACTGGTTAACAACATTTCACAATAATAATAAAATCACATTTTGTAAAGCAACAGAGTGGGAGTTAGGAAGCTCTTGGTTAGGATATGGGTGGGTATCCAGCTAGTGAGGGAGGTGGCACTCTGCTTTGCAGCCATGGCTAACAGCCTTCTGAAAACCTTGGCTAAGATTTTTTTAAGTTTCATTTATAACAATCAGCAGCAGTTTTGCATGTGTGCGTGTGTATATGTAAGCATGTATGTAAATAAGAAAGTGGAAAAGACTAGGTATTTAAAGATTTTGGAGTTATAATCTCTTTGAGCTTCATGATCTGCTGATATTTCCTTAAGAGGATGTTTTAATCCCTCTTAAGAACATTAAAGAACAGATAACATTAAATCTGGTTTTAGATTAGAGTGTAAATTCTGTGTGGGTGGGAGCCACGCTTATTCACTTGAGCACACTCGGAATCTTGATTAGAAGCATGGACAATGAAGATCAGGAATTTTGTAGTTTACAGTCTACTTAGTAAGCACTTAGAAACCAGTTAATGCATACTTGAAGGAATGAATGACAGATGCATTCTAATATTGTTTTTAAAATGTCAGGTCTGATGAAACTTGTTTTCCCATGACATCTGTTGGATTTCTTATAGTATACTTAATTATCTGTGCATTTGCTTTTAATTATGAACATTCGGGAAGTAGAATTTTATCTTTCATCAGATTTTTAAAGAGACCACAAAATAGAAAAACCACCTTGCAAATCATTTAAAATAATGCTTATAGCCAAAGGGCAAGTCAAGTTTGAATTAAACGTTTAAATGATAGAGTGTATTTTATTCATTCCATTAATTTATGATACAGAACGGTGTTTTCTGTTTGTCTCTGCCACTAGACAGAGTTCCTTGGGGGCAGCCAATTGGGTCTTACTCATTTTAGCGTCTCCTGCATCCAGCATGGTGTCTCACACTTAGTTGGAACCTGAAAACTCCTGTTGCATAAATGGATGAATGAATGATCTGTTTTCATATGTTTTAAAAGATAGCATATAACTTTGCAAATTTTAAGATACAAAGACATTTACCTAATCACAACTTTTATGAAAGGATTATATTAATTCTTTCCTTATAACCTGTGTAATTTAATTAGTTTATATTGAACAGTAACATTAAACTTTGTACCCATTCAGGCTGTAGTCTGACTTGTCATAGTTTTCAAATAAAAAGTAACACCACATTGCGCCTACCTAAAAAAGGGAATAATGCCAGAATAGATGGGGGTGGGGGGTAAATTCTTGGGAAATTTATCATGGATGTTTTCTAAATTATGGTCAGTTTTGTTTTTAACTTGACTTGTGCAGTACTTAAAAGCCACAGATGAAACCTATAATTTGATATGGAAAGCCCAATTCTTTTCAATGTTAAAAGGTATGCAGATGCACCCCAGTAATAATGGAGGTACAGTCATCAGCCGAATCATTTAAATGCAGATGACTAATTTGTTCAAGCTGTATGTGAACTCCGGTATGCTCATTACGTTGTAATGGACAGGCATATTCTGGGCATTATTAATGCTCTGAGATGAGAACAGAGGCTGAAAAGAAACACTGGCCAAGGAAGCCAGTTTTATAAGAGTTGGGTTTCCCCCCCTTGTAAATGGAAGAACCAGTGATTATAATTACCTTACTTCTCTCTTGCCTATAGATTTGTGGTTGTATTTAAGACCTTGGAGTGAGAGTTCTTTAGAACAGATATGCACCAATGTGATTTCCCCTCTTACTTAGTAAATCATTTTCCATCTCGTTTATGGTTCTAGATTTCAGACATTATTAATGGCATTTTCATAAGGGTATACCTGTATCAGTCACTGGTATATGAACTGTTATGATAC
This sequence comes from Ovis canadensis, assembly GCF_042477335.2. Lineage (NCBI taxonomy): Eukaryota > Metazoa > Chordata > Mammalia > Artiodactyla > Bovidae > Ovis > Ovis canadensis. The sequence goes on along the minus strand of NC_091257.1, from coordinate 47,319,469 downwards.
ATTCCACTAAATTACACACTTGCTTTTTGAAAAGTATAAAATGAATGCCCTGAATCATTAATTATTATTTAAAAGCATATAAAGATGCAAATATATGCCATATAAGAGAGTTGCACATGTGTGTGTGTCTGTGTGTGTGTGTTATGTGTGCGTATAGTGAAAGGTTACAACTGAGATGTGTAAGTGGTTGGGGAAACCTTAATTTCACTTCCAAAGTAAAGGCTTCATTAGAAGTAATAAGATTTCATGAGTTTCTTAAAACTACCCAAGAGACAGAGGTCTGGAATATCCAATATAGTATAACTTTCTAGTTTTTAGTTTCACATTGATTTATAATTTATGATTTGATTCTCATCCAAATTATAACTATAACAACTGGTACTTTGGCTTACATACAAGTTGCCAGGCCCTGTGCTAAGGATTTATATATGTCATCTCATCTGTGAAGTAGGTATTACTGTTCCCTAAGTTAGCATAGATCAAATTTCTATAACAAATAAGCTCTAAGTATTTAGTGGATTAAGGAACAAGAAATGCATTCCTTTGATGCTGGGGTAAGTGGTTCACCATCAGAAGGGGCTCTGCTTCACGCTCACATTTAGGACCAAATTTTTGAAAAATGTGGCCATGGAACATACATGGTGGACAGGTGGAGCTTGCAAATTTTTATTGGCCAACCTTGGAAGTGGTCTGGATCTCTCCTACTTACATTTTATTGGCTAAAACTCTATCCCATGAAAAACCTATAAGTCAAGCTGTGAACCATGGTCCAGTTAGGAGAGTGAATTTTGATGAAGAACTAGCAAAGACTGACGTCACCAAGCCTGAATAGCTGACAAGTGGCAGGATTTACACGTGAGTTTTTTAAACCCCAACTCTATGACCTGTTTTCAATTGCCTGGTGGACTTCAATTACTCTGCCACCCAGGTTAAGACTTCATTTCTGGCTGGAGAAACAAATTTTCATATTTCTATTGCATTCATGTACTTGCTAGAGATAAGCCTGCTATGAATAGCAGAAATGTTATTCATCCATGCCATTGTATACGCGTGTATCTGCTATAATCCAGGGCAATAGAGATATTGGCACTGAATGAAGTATGACTCCTACACTTCCTGAATACACAGTAGACTAGGCAACACAGGTTATAAGTGAGCAATGCTTTAAATGTACAAGATGGAACCGTTGAAGTTATTTCTCTTTGCTGGACAGTTACCCACAACTCACTGTTTCATGCTTGATCGTTCTGCCCTCTGCCTGGAAGGACATCCTATTTCACTAGCAGCAACACCAGTTGCTTTTAAAATTCTGTTCCAGGAAGCTTACCCTTATTGCTCTGGTGTGGGATGAAATTCCTTTCCTTGCTTTAAAAAGAAAAAAGTGTTTTGTTTTGAACTTACCAGCTTGAAAGAAAATGACCATGTCTCTCTTCTGCACAAAACTAGATGCTTCTGTTCATCTTTATTTTTTAAAATTTTCATTTTATACTGGAATATAGTTGATTAACAGTGTTGTGTTTCAGGTGTACAGCAAAGTGATTCAGTTATACATATACAAGTATCTATTCTTTTTCAATTTTTTTTTCCTATTTAGGTTATTACAGAATATTGAGCAGCATTCCCTGTGCTCTACAGTAGGTCCCTGTATGACGTGTTCATCTTTATACTCCTAGATCCCTTGTCCCACACTCACTAAAGATTAGCACAAACTAAGGGACTTCCTTGGCAGTCCAGTGGTTAAGACTCTGTGCTTCCAGTGCAAGGGGTTGGGGGTGGGTTCGATCCCTGGTTGGGGAACTAAGATCCTACATGCTGCATGGTGTGGTCAAAAAAATAAATATCAGAGCTTAATAAATCATTTTTAAAGGCAAATTTATGTGAACACAACTGTTCAGAAGCAGCTAAACACAGATTATTTCAGATTGATCAACCCTCCTATTAATATGTCTGTAAGTGAAGTTAGTATTTGATTCTGATTCCTTGCTTTCAGCATATAACACATGATTCAGTCTTTAGGCGTTCGCTCCATAAACCAGGGAACAGGAAGAAGGACTCTTTTTGCACTTGGGGAATATAATCTTCAACCTCTAAAAAAATTCCTTTGGCCTTGGGATAGAGTGATGTAAGGATAAAAAAAAAAGAAAGTTCTGAGATAAAATCATATTTTTCTCCCAAACACAGATGCGCCTTTGTTCACTGCTCTTTCACACCCCACCCCCACCCACCGTCACTGCTCCAGTGTTCCTCTCCTCCTTCCACTCTTTCCTGGCTCACTCTTGGCCTCCCCAGTCAGAAATAAACACATCTCAGAGAGCAAACCAAGCTTTCCTTCCTCTCGTTCTCTTTTAGGTCCAGAAACAGGTACTGTCCAGACTTCTGCATTTAAGTAGCTCATTTTAACACTCCTAACTTGTCATACTGTCAAGCTGAGGCAGGTCTTTTGAGTAGTTCCCTCCACAGTTGTTCATTAGCATCATTTAAGATGTGACTACCCTGTGAGGTGTTTCATCTCAGTTTCAGAGACTAATTTCTCCGGGGAAAATATGCTGCCCTGGTGGTCCAGTGGTTAAGAATCTGCCTTCCAATGCAGGAGATGTGGGTTGGATTCCTGGTCTTAGAACTAAGATCCCCCATGCCTGGAGGCAACTATGCTCCTGTGAGCCACAACTACTGGGGGTGCCGCAGCTTCACTCCCTCCATGACGGGAGAGAAGCTTGAGCAAGGCAACGAAGAGCCCATAGGTACCAGCCAAGATCCCACGTGCTGCCACTAAGACCCAATGCAACCAAAAATGAATAAACACTAAACAAAGAAAAGAGAAATGCTGCCGAGTTGTCCTAGCCAATTTAGCAGCCCCTAGTCTAGGGAGTACTTGAAATTTAACTAGTTCCACCTTTAAACATTTTTAAACCAAAGTGAAACTTTCACTTTCAAACCAAAGTGAGGCACCCTACACGTATCCCACCCAAAAGACTAAAATATCTCATAGACAGTTTTACACTGACTCTATGTTGAAATGATCTATTTTGAGTATATTATGTTAAATAAATAGATGTTATGGTATTAAAATACATCCATTAATTATTAAAATCAATTTCACCTATTTCTCTTTGAATAAAGTGAAAGTGAAAATTGCTCAGTCCTGTCCAACTCTTTGTGACTTCATGGACTATACAGTCAATGGAATTCTTCAGGCCGGAATACTGGAGTGGGTAGCCGTTTCCTTCTCCAGGGGATCTTCCCAACCCAGGGATTGAACCCACTTCTCCCACATTGCAGGCAGATTCTTCTGAACCACCAGGGAAGCCCAGTACAATTACTAAAAAATTTGAATTGCTTCTGTCATTAGACCCTTAGCTTGCACTGTATTTCTGTTGAACAGTGCTGTCTGAGCGGACTGAGTGCCTGCTTGAATTTCCTAAGAAAACCAAATATTCTTGAACTCTAAGTTATAGTCCAAGTTACTGCTATTACTTTTTTTTAATTGGGATGAAACTCTTCTCATACACATTCAGTGTTTCTTTTTTTATTTTTTACTGTGATAAAACATACAGCAAATAATTTATCATTTTTAAGTGTATAATTCTGTGGCATTAAGTACATTCATACTGTTATGTAACCATCAACATTATCCATCTCCAGAGCATTTTTCATCTTCCTAGATGGAAACACCATCCTCATTAAACTCCCTGTCCTCCCCTCCTCCACTCCTTGGCAGCCACCTTTCTACTTGCTGTCTCTATGAATTGACTAGTGGAATATTACAGTATTTGTCCTTTGGAGACTGGCTTGTGTCACTTAGCATAATACTTTTAAGGCTTATCCAGGTCACTGCATGTGTCAGAATTTCCTTCCTTTTTAAGGTTGAATAATATTCCATTGTTCGTATCTACTATGTGTATCCATCTATCCATCACTGGACACTTCACTTGCTTTTCCCTCGTACTGTTATGAATAATGCTATGAACATCAATATATAGATATCTCTTTGAATCCCTGCTTTTAGTCCTCTTGTGTATGTACCTAGACGTGGAATTGCTGGATCAAACAGTATTTGCATTTTTAACTATCTGGGGAGCTTCCATACTGGTTTCCATAGTGGCTGCACCATTTTACATACTCATCAACAGTACACAAAGCTTCAGCTTTTCCACATGCTCACAAGCACTTGTTATTTTTCTTTCTTTTTTAGTACCATCCCAGTGGGTATGAAGTGATATCTCATTGTGGTTTTCACTTGTATTTCCCTAATGATTAGTAATGCTGAGCATCTTTTCATATGCTTGCTGGTCATTTGTCTCATCTTCTGTGGAGAAATGTTTATTCAAGTCCTTTGCCTATTTTTCAATGGGTTTTTGTTTCTTTCTTGTGAGCTATGCTGCTGCTAAGTCACATCAGTTGTGTCCGATCTAGAATACATACATATAAGGAACTCCCATGCTATAAGACCTTAATCCCTTACCAGATGTATGATGTGCAATTATTTCCTCCCATCTCATGGGTTGCCTTTTCACTCTGTTGACAGTATCCGTTGATGCACAAAAGTGTGTGATTTTGAAGTCCAATTTATCTTTTTTTTTATTGCCTATTGCCAAATCAAATGGCATAAAATGTTTCCCTTCTGTCTTCCTCAAAGAGTTTTACAGTTTTAGGCCATACCTTTAGGTCTTTGATTCATTCTGAGTTAATTTTGTATAGGGCATGAGGTAAGAGTCCAGCTTTTGGATTCTCAATGTATATTTTCAGATGATTAAACATTTAGAAAATCATGAGACTTCCCTGGTGGTCCAGTGGCTAATACTTGCACCCGCCATGCAGGGGTTCTGGGTTTGATCGCTGGTCAGGGAACTAGGTTCCTCACACCACAACTAAAGATCCTGCATGCCACAGCAAAGATGGAAGGTCCCATGTGCTGCAGCTAAGGCCTGGTGCAGTCAAATAAATTAATAAAAAAATTTTAAGTGAAAGTCATATTCATAGAAACAGCAATGCTGCTGCTGCTGCTAAGTTGCTTCAGTCATGTCCGACTCTATGCGACCCCATAGACGGCAGCCCACCAGGCTCCCCCGTCCCTGGGATTCTCCAGGCAAGAACACTGGAGTGGGTTGCCATTTCCTTCTCCAATGCATGAAAGTGAAAAGTGAAAGCGAAGTCGCTCAGGTGTGTCAGACTCTTTGCGACCCCATGGACCACAGCCTACCAGGCTCCTCCATCCATGGGACTTTCCAGGCAAGAGTACTGGAGTGGGGTGCCATTGCCTTCTCCAAGAAACAGCAACAGGAATGTGCTTATCCAGAGATGCCCCTTGATGAGAATCTCTAAGTGTATCACGAACTTTATATTGAGTAGCCCTTAAACCATAGAAAAGGCTCATGTTTCGTTTCAGAGCTCCAAGGTATGTGCATGTGTGCTAAGTTGTTAAGCTGTCATGTCTGACTCTTTTGTGACACTATGGATGTAACCCACCAGGCTCCTCTGTCCATGGGATTCCCCGTGCAAGAATACTGGAGTGGGTTGCCATGCCCTCTTCCAGGGGATCTTCCCAACCCAGGGACTGAACCCATGTCTCCTGCGGCTCCTGCACTGCCAGCAGATTCTTCATTGCTGAGCCCCCAGGGAAGCGCCAAACTCCATGGTACTTTTCCTTAAAAAACTCCCATTTTCAAAACTGAGGTAACTCCTCCTCCTATTGCTCCCTGGAAGAGATCTAAAATACGGAGCAAATATCTATCAAGCAGAAATCTCGAGGAGATGGCTCTAGGATAGAAAGGGTCTTCTTTTCAATGTTTAATAGTTGTTGACTCTATGCCAGGCAGTCTGCCTTATGTAAATGATCTATTGTGATGCTTCTTACTGGCATGGAAGAGGATATTGTTATTTTCATCTTTTAATTTTTTTCTGTGGACCATTTTTGAGTCTTTAATTTGTTTCAATATTGTTAACGTTTCATGTTTTGTTTTTTTGGTCACGAGGCATGTGGAATCCTAGTTCCTCAACCAGGGATCAAACCTGCAACCCCAGGATTGGAAGGTGAAGTCTTAACCACTGGACTCCCAGGGAAGTCTACGTTATTTCCATCTCACAGTTGAGAAAAACAAGATTCAGAAAAGTGATACAGAATCTCAGCTCAATACACACTTCCAATTCTGGGCTCAGATATTTATTTCATAACCAGTAAAATGTAGCAAAATATGTATCTCTATTTCAATAGGACAGGAAGAAATACGAGTGAAAACAATGAAGAATTCAACCTCAACCTTATTACAGACGAGTCCCTACCATTTGTTATGATTTGTTCATCCTGTCTATTTTTAACTGTTCCCACATTTCTATTGGCAAGTAGATCTGCAGTAAAATGCCACTTGAGCTGTCAGAGTCTTAATTTTTCTCTTATGTCTGTACTTTTGATTACAGCCATTCTAATGCTTTTAGTTGATGAGTCTTCACTTAGCTTCAGGTTGTTGTCTTTATAAAAGGATATGGAAATAAACACTATTTTCTAAGTCACTAACACATATTTAAAACAAAAACTTTCCAGCAATTACTACGATATTTAGTGACATATTTGTGAGCCTTCATGTTTTATTTTAAGCTAGCACATCATTTGGTACTTTAGCAATCTCTTTTTTATTAAGATAAAATTCCAATAAGATAAAATTAACCATTTGAAAGCATCCAATTCAGTGGCATTTAGTACATTCACAATATTGTGTGACTGTCACCTCTACCTACTTATAAAACATTTTCATTTCTCCAAATGGAAACTGTACCATTAAATAGTAACTTCTGCTTTGTCTTTCCTCCCAGAACCTGGAAGCCTGTAATCTTTCTATCTCCATGAAGCTGCCTATCTTAGACATATCTTTTAGTAGAATCGTACAATATCCATCCCTTTGTGTCTTCACTCACCATAATATTTTCAAGGTTCATCCATGTTGCAACATGCTTCAGAACTTCATTCCTTTTTACGGTTGAATAATAGTCTACTGCATGTATAAGTCACATTTGTTTATCCATTTATCCATTATTAACATTCTTTTTTTCCCCCACTTTTTGACTGTTGTGAATAGTGCTGCTATAACACTCATGTACAAGTTTTTGTTTGAATGCTATGTGCTTAGTTGCTCAGTAGTGTTCAACTCTTTGCGACCCATGGATTGAGGCCTGCCAGGCTCCTCTGTTCATGGGATTCTCCAGGCAAGAATACTGGAGTCGGTTGCCATTCCCTTCTCCAGGGGATCTTCCCAAGCCAGGGATTGAACCCAGGTCTCTCACATCGCAGGCGAATTCTTTACCATCTGAGCTACCTCTTTTCAATTCTTTTGGGTACATACTTTGGAGTGGGTTTTTGAGTCAAATGGTGATTCTAGGTTTAACATTTTGAGGTACCACAAAATATTTATCACAGTTGCTGTACTGTTTTATATTTCAAACAGCAACATACAAGCGTTCAAATTTCTCCACTTTCTCACCAACATTTGCTATTTTCCATTTTTCTGATTTCTTTTAATTTGTTGGAGTCTAGTTGATTTATAATGTTGTGTTAGTTTCAGATGTACACAGCAATCTGAATCAGTTATACATGTGTCCATGCTTTTGTAGATTCTTTTCCCATCTAGGTCATTCAGCTCAGTCACTCAGTTATGTCCGGTCTTTGTGACCCCATGGACTGCAGCACGCCAGGCCTCCCTGCCCATCACCAACTCCTGGAGTTTACTTAAACTCATGTCCATTGAGTCAGTGATGCCATCCAACCATCTCATCCTCTGCCATCCCCTTCTCCTCCTGCCTTCAATCCCTCCCAGCATCAAGGTCTTTTCAAATGTGTCAGCTCTTCGCATCAGGTGGCCGACGTATTGAAGTTTCAGCTTCAACATCAGTCTTTCCAATGAACACTCAGGACTGACCTCCTTTAGGACGGACTGGTTGGAACTCCTTACAGTCCAAGGGACTCTCAAGAATCTTCTCCAACACCATAGTTAAAAAGCATCAATTCTTCGGTGCTCAGCTTTCCTTATTACCCAATTCTCACATCCATACATGACTACTGGAAAAACCATAGCCTTGACGAGATAGACCTTTGTTGGCAAAGTAATGTTTCTGCTTTATAATATGTGGTCCAGGTTGGTTATAACTTTCCTTCCAAGGAGTAAGAGTCTTTTAACTTCCTGGCTGCAGTCACCATCTGCAGTGATTCTGGAGCCCAAAAAAATAAAGTCAGCCACTGTTTCCACTGTTTCCCCATCTATTTGCCATGAAGTGATGGGACCAGATGCCATGATCTTCATTTTCTGAATGTTGAGCTTTAAGCCAACTTTTTTACTCATCTTTCACTTTTATCAAGAGGTTCTTTAGTTCTTCTTTGCTTTCTGCTCTTAGGGTGGTGTCATCTGCATATCTGAGATTGTTGATATTTCTCCTGGCAATCCAGATTCCATCTTGTGCTTCATCCAGCCCAGCGTTTCTCATGATGTACTCTGTATATAAGTTAAGTAAGCAGGGTGACAATATACAGCTTTGATGTCCTCTTTTTCCTATTTGGAATCAGTCTGTTTTTCCATGTCCAGTTCTAGCTGTTGCTTCCTGACCTGCATACAGGTTTCTCAAGAGGCAGGTCAAGTGGTCTGGTATTCCCATCTCTTTCAGAATTTTCCATAGTTGATTGTGATCCACACAGTCAAAGGCTTTGGCATAGTCAATAAAGCAGAAATAGATGTTTTTCTGGAACTCTCTTGCTTTTGCCATGATCCAGTGGATGTTGGCAATTTGATCTCTGGTTCCTCTGCCTTTTCTAACACCAGCTTGAACATCTGGAAGTTCACGATTCATGTATTGCTAAAGCCTGGCTTGGAGAATTTTGAGCATTACTTTACTAGCGTGTGAGATAAGTGCAATTGTGCGGTAGTTTGAGCATTCTTTGGCACTGCCTTTCTTTGGGATTGGAATGAAAACGGACCTTTTCCAGTCCTATGGCCACTGCTGAGTTTTCCACATTTGCTGGCATATTGAGTGCAGCACTTTCACAGCATCTTTGAAATAGCTCAACTGGAATTCCATCACCTCCACTAGCTTTTTTCTTAGTGATACTTCCTAAGGCCCATTTGACTTCACATTCCAGGATGTCTGGCTCTAGGTGAGTGATCACACCATCATGATTATCTGGGTTGTGAAGATTTTTTTGTACAGTTCTTCTGTGTATTCTTGCCACTTCTTCTTAATATCTTCTGCTTCTGTTAGGTCCATACCATTTCTGTCCTTTATTGAGCGCATCTTTGCATGAAATGTTCCCTTGGTATCTCTAATTTACTTGAAGAGATCTCTAGTCTTGCCCTATGAGCCTTTGCTCTGCTTCATTCTGTACTCCAAGGCCAAATTTGCCTATTACTCCAGGTGTTTCTTGACTTCCTACTTTTGCATTCCAGTCCCCTAATTCTGTTGTTTTCCTCTGTTTCTTTGCAGTGATTACTGAGGATGGCTTTCTTATCTCTCCTTGCTATTCTTTGGAACTCTGCATTCAAATGGGTATGGCTTTCCTTTTCCCCTTTGCTTTTCACTTCTCTTCTTTCTCAGCTATTTGTAAGGCTTCCTCAGACAGCCATTTTGCTTTTTTGCCCTTCTTTTTCTTGGGGATGGTCTTGATCCATGTCTCCTGTACAATGTCATGAACCTCTGTCCATAGTTCATCAGGCACTCTGTCTATCAGATCTAGTCCCTTAAATCTATTTCTCACTTCCACTGTATAATCATAAGGGTACTGATTTAGGTCATACCTGAAGGATCTAGTGGTTTTCCCTACTTTCTTCAACTGAAGTCTGAATTTGGCAATAAGGAGTTCATAAGCTGAGCCACAGTCAGCTCCCAATCTTGTCCTTGCTGACTGTATAGAGCTTTTCCATCTTTGGCTGCAAAGAATATAATCAATTTGATTTCAGTGTCAGCCATCTGGTGATATCCATGTGTAGACTTCTCTTGCGTTGTTGGAAGAGGGTATTTGCTATGACCAGTGCATTCTCTTGGCAAAACACTATGAGCCTTTGCCCGCTTCATTCTGTACTCCAAGGCCAAATTTGCCTGTTACTCCAGGTGTTTCTTGACTTCCTACTTTTGCATTCCAGTCCCCTATAATGAAAGGGACATCTTTTTGCGGTGTTAGTTCTAAAAGATTTTGTAGGTCTTCATAGAACCGTTTAACTTCAGCTTCTTCAGCATTACTGGTCAGGGCATAGACTTGGGTTACCGTGATATTGAATGGTTTGTCTTGGAAATGAACAGAGATCATTCTGTCCTTTTTGAGATTGCATCCAAGTACTGTATTTTGGACTCTCTTGTCATACAGGTCATTTGGACTCTTTTGTTAACATAGGTCATTACAAAGTATTAAGTAGAGTTCTGTGTGGTATACACTCATTGTCATTTTCATGTCCATTTCCCACATGGCTAGTGATGTCTAACATTTTTCTTGCATCTATCTGGCCATTTATCCTCATTGGAGAACTGTCTAGCTGGTTCTCTTTGGTCACTTATAATTGAGTTGTCTTTTTTTTGTTGATGATCTGTAAGAGTCCTTTATATATTTTGGATACTAAATATTTTCTCCCATTCAGTAGGTTTTTCCATTTGCTTGATAATGTCCTCTAATACACAAATGTTGTTCGTTTTGGTCAAGTCCAAATTATCTATTTTAGGTTTAGTTGCTTACGCTTTGGGTATCTTATCTAAGATACCAAATGTATGTGGCCTTTGTTTTTATGGCCCACATTTGTAATTTAACAAGAAGCTCTCTGAATCACATATTTAAGGAAAATATCTCACTCATACTTGAAGAAACACCTAAAAGGCTTTAAAATTAGAGTACTAATAATATCATTTTAAAACCGAGATGGTACACTACATCCAAGACCTCCAAAGAACTTTATAAATAATGGTAGGCTGAAAATACGTTGGCCAAGAAGTTACATATTAAGGATTTGGGGATGAATGATTTTGCATATAAAGGATTTGCAGAGGAATGGCATACTTTCGTCACATAAATCATTGACATGAAACAGACACAGAATGCCACATGGCAACAATATAGAAAATGACATTATTTCATTCTAAAGGATCTCAAAGGGTTTCATAAATGGAAATGAATAGGCTTAAGCACAGCCCTATGTAGAGAGGACAGAGTGTGCCTTTGATTACGCACATTAATCCTGGATAACAATTCAGAAAGCATTGTCGACTTGACTCCAGTCATAGGTACCCCATCAACAGGAAGGGCAGGCTAGGTGTAGATTACTAGGATATAATCTTGTACAAAGGGAAGTAGGCAAGTTAAATCCTAAGCAACAGATGTACAACATTTCAATGAAACGTATGCACAACTTGAACTTTTTCATTATACTACAAGCTTACTGGGCTACCCTGGTGGCTCAGTGGTAAAGAATCCATCTATTAATGCAGGAGACACAGGTTAGATCCCTGTTTTGAGAAGATTCCCTGGAGAAAGTAACAGCAACCCACTCCAGTGTTCTTGCCTGGGAAATCCCATGGACAGAGGAGCCTGGCAGGCTACAGTCCATGGGGTCGCAAAGAGTTGGATACTACTTAGCGACTAAAACGAGCTTACTATGTACCAGCAACCATGCAAAAGCTTCACACATTATTTAATGAAGTCCTTACAACAAGTCTATGCAACAATTCTATGAGGTGTGTTCCATTTTATAAAGAGGGAGAGACTTTTAGGAAGATGAAAAATCTCACCCAAGGCTAAGAAGATAATGGTGGCAAATAATGACTCTCTCTCTCCTCCCTCCCTCCCTCTCTCTCTCCGTATATATATACATATATATATATATATGTATATATGAAAAGTGAAAGTGTTAATCACTCAGTCATGTCTGACTCTTTGGGACCCCATGGACTGTAGCCCGACAGGCTCCTCTGTTCATGGAATTCTCCAGGCAAGAATACTGGAGTGAGTTTCCATTTCCTTCTCCAGGGGATCTTCCCGACCCAGGGATAGAACCCAGGTCTCCACATTGCAGGCAGATTCTTTACTGTCTGAAGCAATATATGTGTGTGTGTGTGTGTGTGTGTGTGTGTGTATGTATGTGTGTGTGTGTATATATATATATAGTATGCCTATATGTGTATGTATGTATGCATACTGGTCAGAATATAATCATTTCTACTATTGGTATTAGAGATTTGTCTTGGAGTCGTCTAATTGTAAAATGGATAAACAAATAGTAATTCATGGTGAAATTTTGCCACCATCCAGCAGGGTACATATATATTAACCTGTGAAACAAAGGTAATGATTCACAAGGAAGGAAGGAAAGAAAGGAGGGGGAGAGGGAGAATGCTCTGCTGAAATCTTATTGGAGCAAGACAGTTATTTAACAGACTTCACTATGAAATAAGCCTGGCTCTAAACAGGCCGCGTAGTCCAAGTTCTCTGCTCTGAATCAATCTCTATAATTTTCAAAATGCTTAATGCTTTAGGACACTGGCTGAAGCACTACACTGGCCCTGGTTTGAATACCCACAAATACCATTCTGCTCTGAGTGGCCTTGGAGAAACCCTTTGCTCTCTCTGCAGATCAAGCTTCTTGCCAGAAATTATTGAAAAATAATCTCTGCTTCCTGAAGTTGTGGGGACTCAATGTACTAATAAGCATAGAGTTTAACACATGATAACCAGTTAATAAATAGTAATCCTTCTTCTTTTATGCTTTCCTATTGGCTGAGAGAGAATGAGTGGAATTCCCCAAGGCTTGATTAACTTTCACTTATACACAGCAACAGTAAAGGTGCTGCTGCTGCTGCTCCTAAGTTGCTTCAGTCGTGTCTGACTCTGTGCAACCCCATAGATGGCAGCCCACCAGGCTCCCCTGTCCCTGGGATTCTCCAGGCAAGAACACTGGAGTGGGTTGCCATTTCCTTCTCCAATGCATGAAAGTGAAAAGGGAAAGTGAAGTCGCTCAGTTGTGTCCGACTCTTAGCAACCCCATGGACTGCAGCCTACCAGGCTCCACATTCCATGGAATTTTCCAGGCAAGAGTACTGGAGTGGGGTGCCATTGCCTTCTCCACAGTAGAGGGGCAGTAAGTATGAAAGAAATTCATAGCTGAAAGCTCTTATTAGTAATTCTGTTATGATTAGTTCCTTCAATGTCTTTTCTGAAAGCATTAGCTGGCAGCTTGTGACTCCTTCAAATGCTGAGTCCTTTATGCAGTGATTCTGAGTTTTATTTGCCAATTGTTTGCAGGTTATGAGCAGGTTATGCCTCTTTGTGACCAGTGATGAATATGGTTGCCCAAATATCTCTATTACCACCCCCCCCACCACACACACACACTCTCTCTCTCTCCAAAAGAAACAAGAGGAAACAAAGACATTCATAAAAAGTAGAGAGCTAACCATGCTGACAGAGATGGGGGATGTGGGGATGGGACCGAGGCCCAAGAAGGAGGGGGTGTATGTATACACATAGCTGATTCACAGCAGAAACGAACACAACATTATAAAAAAACCCCATGTCCCAGTTTTTAAAAAAGTAGAGAATTGATACATGAACGTCTCTCCTACTCTGAAACTATAACACTAAGCCAGACACCAAGTAATTGTAAAGAGATAACATTCATTTTAATTAAAATACATTATCGCTGGAGCTCTAGATTCAGAACACAAAATATCATCTCTTCATCTTCTCTGCTGATAAACAAATTGAACTCTAATGAGAATGTAAATTGGTGCAGCCGTGGTGAAAAACAGTGTGGAGGTTTCAAGAAAACCTAAAAATAGAGTTGCCATATGATCGAGTAATCCCACTGCTGGGCATATATCCAAAAAAATGAACACAATCAAAAAGATAAATGCACCTCAATGTTCACAGTAGCATTGTTTACAGTTGTCAAGATATGGAAGCAACCCACGTGTCCAGCAACAGATGAATGGATAAAGAAGAGGTGGGATATCAGGTTAACATATTTGCAAAGCAGAAATAGAGTAACAGATGTACAGAACAAACTTAAACAGTTCCCAAGGGCAGAAGGGGGTGGTGGGATGAGTTGGGAGATAGGGACTGACATAGATACATGACTATGTGTAAAATAGATAATGAGTGAGAATCTACTGTATAGCACAAGGAATTCTACTCAATGATCTGTGGTGACCTAAATGGGAAGGAAGTCTGAAAAAGGGGATAGGGACTTCCCTGGTGATCCAGTGGTTAAGAATTCACCATGCAAGGTAGGCGACTTGGGTTCAATCCTTGTTTGGGGAAATAAGTTCCCACATTCTACACAGTAACTATGTTCACATGCCATAACTATGGACCCAGAGCACCACTAAGAGAGTCCATGCGCCATGACAAAAGATCCTGGGCACTGTAACTAAGACCCAGATTGATAAATAAGTAAATATTGTTTTAAAAGATAAATGAGGATAAATGTTAGGGATTCACTTCACCATACAGCAGAAACAAAACATTCTAAAGCAACTATACTCCAGTAAAAATTAATTTTTAAAAAAGAGTAAAAAAGAAGACGTAGCACATATGTGCAATGGAATATGACTCAGCCATAAAAAAGAATAAATAATGCCGTTTGTAGCAACATGGATGGACTTGGAGGGTATTATGCTAAGTGAAGTAAGTCAGAGAAAGAAAAATACTGAATTATATCACTTACATGGAATCTAAAAAATACAACAAACTAGTGAATATAACAAAAAAGAAGCAGACTCACAAGTATAGAGAGCAAATTAATGATTACCAGTGGGAGAGGGAAGTGGGGGAGGGGCATTGTAGGGGTAGGGGAATAAGAGGTATAAACTGTTTGGGATCAAGTAAACTACAAGGATATACTGGACAACACGGGAATAGAGTCAATATTTTATAATAACTACAGATGGAGTATAACCTTTAAAACTGTGAATCACTACAGTGTACACCGTCACTTACATAATGGGGCTTTCTTGGTGGTGGCTCAGTGGTCAAGAATCTGCCTGCCAATGCAGGAGATGCGGGTTCGATCTCTGACCTGGGAAGATCCCCTGGAGAAGGAAATGGCCTGGATATTCATTAGAAGGACTGTTTCTTAAGCTAAAGCTCCAATATTTTGTCCACTTGATGCGAAGAGAAGACTTTTTGAAAAAGACCCTGATGCTGGGAAAGACTGAAGGTAAAAAGAGAAGCAGGTGGCAGAGGATGAGATGGTTAGATAGCATCACAGACTCAGTGGACATGAACTGGAACAAAGTTTGGGAGACAGTGGAGGACAGAGGAGCCTGGCGTGCTGGAGTCCATGGGGTCGCAAAGAATTAAACACGACTTAGAGACTGAACAACAGCTTACATATTATACAGCAACTATACTTTGATTTAAAAAAAAAAAAGTAAAACCAAGAAATCTGACTATATCTAAAATAAAAGCTTGTTATCAAGTCTTTAGATTTCCTTTTCCACAGTGGAGATATTAGTCTAACTGCCTCAGCCAGAACTCTACACATTACCTTTCTTCTTTTCCATCTCTCCATCTGATCAGATAGGAAATGACATTAATTCTTCCTTAACAAACAGCTTTCACAGTAATTCTGTCTCCTTCTTCTCACTGTCATCAGTCAACAGTACTGAATCAGGATGTCTCGCTTTCAATTTGGAAACCACAGAGGGCTGATCCAGAGGCCCCTCCCCCTCACCATTCACATCTGAGCACTGCCAACAGACTCACGTAACAAAGAAAACAAAATACTGCTGGCGCCAAGTCCTTCTTTTTTAAAAAAAAATTTAATAAGCTGTAATTCTTGTTAATTTATTTTTTTCTTAAGTGTTACACAACTGATTTATTTTAAATTGGAGTTTATTTGCTTTACAGTGTTGTGTTAGTTTCAGGTATACAGCAAAGTAAATCAGCTATACATATACATATACTCTCCTTCTTTTGGATTTCGTCCCCATTTAGGTCATCACAGAGCACTGAATGGAGTTCCCTGTGTTATACAGCAGGTTCTCAATATTTACCCAATTTATACATAGTGGTGTATATGTGTAAATCCCAGTGTCTCAATTCATCCCTCCCCTGCTTCCCCCTTTAGGTGTCCCTATGTTTGTCCTCTAGGTCTTGTGTCTTTATTTCTATTTTGCAAATAGGTTCAACTGTTCCATTTTTCTAGATTCCACATATCTGCATTAAAATATGATATTTTTCGCTTTCTGACTTACTTCAATCAGTATGACAATCTCTGGGTCCACTAATATATCTGCAAATGGCACAATTTTGTTCTTTTTCGTGGCTGAGTAATATTCCATTGTATATAGGTACCACATCTTCTTTATCCGGTCCTTTGTTAATGGACATTTAGGTTGCTTCCATATCTTGGCTATTGTAAATAGTGCTGCAATGAACACTGGGGTGCATTTATACTTTGTAATTATGGTTTTCTATGGGTGCCATCACTTCATGGGAAATAGATGGGGAAACAGTGGAAACACTGTCAGATTTTATTTTTGGGGGGTCCAAAATCACTGCAGATGGTGACTGCAGCCGTGAAATTAAAAGACGTTTACTCCTTGGAAGGAAAGTTATGACCAACCTAGATAGCATATTCAAAAGCAGAGATACTATTTTGTCAACAAAGGTCCGTCTAGTCAAGGCTATGGTTTTCCAGTAGTCATGTATGGATGTGAGAGTTGGACTGTGAAGAAAGCTGAGCACTGAAGAATTGATGCTTTTGAACTGTGGTGTTGGAGAAGACTCTTGAGAGTCCCTTGGACTGCAAGGAGATCCAACCAGTCCATTCTGAAGGAGATCAGTCCTGGGTATTCACTGGAAGGAGTGATGCTGAGGCTGAAACTCTAATACTTTGGCCACCTCATGAGAAGAGTTGACTCATTGGAAAAGACTTTGATGCTGGGAGGGATTGGGAGCAGGAGGAGAAGGAGACGTCAGAGGATGAGATGGCTGAATGGCATCACCAACTTGATGCACATGAGTTTGGGTGAACTCCGGGCGTTGGTGATGGACAGGGAGGCCTGGTGTGCTGCAATTCATGGGGCTGCAAAGAGTTGGACACGAACGAGCAATTGAACTGAACTGAACTGATGGGTATATGCCCAGGAATGGGATTGCAAGGTCGTATGGTAGTTCTAACATGTTCTATCAGGTTCTTTCTGCTGGGGTCTTCACAGCTGTGTCAGCCTCTGCTGGTCTTTCCCATCCTCACTCTTTTTCCCCAGATTCTTCTGTCCTTGAGTCTTGAAATCTTTACTCCCACCGCCCCTCTCCCCACTGCTTTATTTCTCGTGTTGTGTCTACAATACAGTCCTCATATATATATACCTTAGTTTGTGAATGAGTGAACTGGTGCATCCCTCAGACCACGCAAATAGAGAAGTCTTCAAACTTTTTCTCAAAGCAGATCTCACATGTGGTTACCTCACAGGTCCATGTGTCTTTGCTTTAACTTCATAAATATGAATCTGGGAGACAATAATAGAACAACTTACTTATGTTTTGGCTAGTACACTATTTTATTGCCTTAACAAGCCATGTTCTCTTTTAAAGGAAATCAAGAGACAGCTTATAAATACAGATGCATATAATTTGTATAGAACTTTAGAAGTATTCATTATTATTCATGAATCTTTGTGACAGTGAAACCAAAATAAACAAGGGAACCAAAACTTTTTCAAAAAAACGAAAAGAATAGAATCTTATGGCAGATGTTTGATGGGATCTCAAACAATTTAAAAAATCTGTCTTGTTCCTGCCATGGGATGTTTGGTTAATTGTTGAAGCCTTTAACAGGTAATGCTTGCATTACTATAGCATATGGAACACTGATTTTCCAAGGGCAATTTTTAAAGGTTAGTTAATCCTGGATAGGTTTATTTTTGGTGTCTCATACCAGTTCCAAAGCAAACTATAAAAAATAGATTTTACCACTGCAGGTGGATTGTACGCCTCTTGACTTAACATGTAACTTAGTAAAAAAATTCTCTCAAGACTACTGTTTTTACATGATCATTCGCACATTTAAATGGTCAAAATTCTTTCATTTTATTGTAATATCTTCTCAGAAGTGGTTCCTAAGCCTTTTTCAGAAGAATTAGAACTTTATATGAAGAATCTCTCCTGTCCTGCCCCCACTAAAGACCCAAAGCAGAGAGCTTTCAATTAGCACACCAAAAACAGTGTTATAGAAAACATAATTATTCCTGTTTCTTTGGTATTCTGCTGTAATAATAAATTCTAGCCTCAACAGAAAAAAAAGGATTTTTAAATAGAGCCAATTAACATAAGCTTCTTTAAAATTTATTACAGATAATTCTGTCCTGCACACTCTGATAAGCTTGGGTTAACTTTCTGTGTTGTTAACTTCCTTTAACATAATGTTAAAAGGCGAATGAGTCAGAACAGAAATGAGCAAGAGTTGTGAGTAATTCATCATTTCTTAAATTTTGCAGAGCAGGTTTTGAGGGAACGGTGGTTATTTCCATTCACTGCTCACTTTAAAATTATTCTTCAGATTCTTCCTGTTACGTGCTGTCATTTCACAAATTATATTTGCTAGGTCTATGTCACTATAAGAATGGTAACGTAAACTGTAACACTCTTTAAAGTCATGAACTGGGGCTTCCCTGGTGATCCAGCGGTGAAGAATCTGCCCTGCAGTGCAGGGGATGGGGTTCAATTCCTGCTAGGATCTGCCCTGCAGTGCAGGGGATGGGGTTCAATTCCTGGCAGGAGAACTAAGATCCCACATGCCAGTGCAGAGCAGCTAAGCCCATGTGCCAAGCTAGAGGGCCTAGGCAATGCAACTCCGAGGGCCACGCCATAGTTAGGGAGTCCGGGTGCCACAGTGAAAGATCCTCACGTGCCACAAAGACCCAAGGCAGCCAAAAGCAAAGTCATGAACTAGTACAATATGATGGTGAGTTTGGGGTTGTGTAGAGTTCAGTGGCTTGTGAGAAGAGTAAATGGAATCATACTCATCAATGACTAAGATTGCTTTGAACATCTTATATATAGTAGCGTGTCTATATCAATCCCAATCTTCCAACTTATCAATACCGTCACCCCCTGGTGAAAATCCTGCAAGGATTTTATTCTATACTCAAGTTAGTTATTTACTCCAGTGTCATGAGCCTTAGAAGAAGATTCAATATTCCTGGGTCAGAGAAGAAGAACATTTAATTACTTCACCTCAATTACAGTAACTAGACTATTAACTAGTCTGGACGTATACACTAAGCCTCAGTTCCTGTGTGTGTGTGTGTGTGTGTGTGTGTGTGTGCACGCGCACTCAGTCATGTCCAACTTTTTGTGGTTTCATGGATTGTAGCCCACTAATCTCCTCTTTCCATGGGATTTCTCCAGGCAAGAATACTGAATGGGGTTGCCATTTCCTACTCCAGGGCATCTTCACGAGCCAGAGGTCCAACCCACACCTCTTGCATCTGCTGCACTGGCACACGGATTCTTTACCACTGTGCCACCTGGGAAGCCCCACAGTTCACACCATAAGATTGTTTTCTACATCTGTGACTCTGTTTCTGTTTTGCAAATAAGTTCATTTTTATCATTTTTTAAGATTCCACATATAAGCAATATTGTATATTTGTCTTTTTCTGCCTGACTCATTTCACTAGTATGACAATCTCTAGGTCCATTCATATTGCTCTGAAAGGCATTATTTCATTCTTTATTTTTTTAGTTGAGTGATGTGCTGTGCTTCGTTGCTCAGTCGTGTCCAACTCTTTGTGAGCCCATGGACTGCAGCCCACCAGGTTCCTCTGTCCATGGGATTCTCCAGGCAAGAACACTGGAGTGGGTTGCCATGCCCTTCCCCAGCTGAGTAATATTCCACTGTATATGTATACCACCTCTTCTTTATCCACTCCTCTGTGGATGGATATTTAGTTTGCTTCCATGTCCTAGTTATTGTAAATAGTGTTGAAATAAACACTGGGATGCATGTATCTTTTCAAATTACAGTTTTCTCTGGATATATGCCCAGGAATGGGATTGCTGGATCATACAGCTCTATTTTTAGTTTTTAGAGGCACCTCCATACTGTTCTCCACAGTAGCTGTACCAATTTACAAAGACAATCTTGAATTAAGTAAATTTCTTAATTTTTATCTTAACAAATACACTCTGAATTTGTATGTTCACCCTGTAACATATTTCAACTTTTCAAAAAATAAGAAAAATTACTGAGTATGCATGAAGACATATAAATATTAAATAACTTCATTTTTAAAGCAATTTTAGCACTATGACTATTGTTTTCTTTATGGAGTTTCTGAACTCTGCCCTCCAAGCCCAGTGGAGCTCAAAATTATGCTCTGCTTAATCTTGAATGAGGTAACATTAGACAGAATTATTATTTGAGCTAACTCAGCCTGCTAAGTAAAAGGCCTCAGAGTTGTTATTTCTGTCTTTTTAGTGGAACATAGTATACATATAGGAAAGTCCACAAGTCATGTGTTTACAGCTTAATGTACTTTCACATAACAGACACACACTTGCATAGCCAATATTCAGTTTAAGAAAGAGAACATAATTAGCACCATTGGAGAATCCCTCAGTGCCCTATGCCTTTCACTAACCACCAACAAAGAAAACTACCATCATGATGTTTAACACTATGTATTAGCTTTCCTGTTCTGGAATATACCACTGGTATATGTACTGATTTGTATGTTGCTTCTTCCACTCAATGTTATGTTGCAAAGTTCCTCCACATTGCTATAACTGTAGTTTTTTTAATGCTCATTTCTTTGTAGTATTTCATGGTATGAAGCAATGAAATCTGTCTAGAGCAATGTATCTGTCCATTCTACTGCTGATGGACATTTGGGTTGTTTTCTATTGGAGGCAATTCTAAAGAGTGTGTCTAGGATCATTCTTGTACATGGCTTTTGGTAAACACATAGATACATTTCTATCAGGAATAGAAATGTATTGGGTTCTACAGAAACCCAGGAAAGGAACTTACTGAGTCATGGCATAAATTGTTTAGCATTAGTAGATACTATCAAACAGTTCCCCAAAATGGATGTGACAACTTACATTCCCAATAGGGAGAGTTCTGCTTCAGTCATTTCCGATAATTTGTATCAATCATCTTTTTATTTACAGTGCTTCTAGAGGATGCAAAGTATCACGAGCTATAAAGGACTAGGATTTTATTCTATACTCAAGTTAGTTACTTACTCCAGTGTCATGAGCCTTAGAAGAAGATTCAATATTCCTCGGTCAGAGAAGAAGGACATTTAATTACTTCACATCAATTACAGTAACTAGACTATTAACTAGTCTGGACGTATACACTAAGCCTCAGTTTCTGTGTGCGTGTGTGTGCGCTTGCTCAGTCATGTCCAACTTTTTCTGGTTTCATGGATTGTAGCCCACCAGTCTCCTCTTTCCATGGGATTTCTCCAGGCAAGAATATTGGGTTGGGTTGCCATTTCCTATTCCAGGACATCTTCCCGACCCAGGGGTCCAACCCACATCTCTTGCATCTGCCGCGCTGGCACACAGATTCTCTACCACTGTGCCACCTGGGAAGCCCCACAGTTCACACAGAGTAATGCAAGTTAAGCCAGATGGCACATGTGTGAGCAGTGAGGTGCATCACAGGAGAGCAATCCTGTGCTTAGGGGAACTGACTCATTTAAAGTGGACAGTGAGCGGGCCTGCCTGACTCCAGAAGGAGATACTATCTTTATCTTCCGAGGCTGTAAACTCTACAAACATCTCTGAAAAGGTAATTAGGGACAAGGCAAGCTCTCAAAGTGGACTTGAACAGGGACTTCTCTGGCAGTCCCATGGTTAGGACTCTGGGCTTCAGGGGTCATGGGTTCAGTCCCTGGTTTGTAAACTAAGATCCTGCATGCTGTGTGGCATTTCCCAACCCCGCCCCCCCAAAAAAAAGACATACATACAAGAGGCCCATGGAGAATAATCTCTCAATAATAGTATAAGTACATTAGGGTTTTCATTTGTACTTCACTGATAATATGGTGGGAAAAACTGAATCTTGATCCCTCCCTCACACCATAACATAAAAATCAATCTTAAATGAACTATAGGTATAAATATGAAAGGTAAAACAATGAAACTTTTAGAAGAAACATAGAATATCTTTGTGACTTTGAGACAGGCCAAGATTTAGAAAAAGATCCCTTTGGAAAGGATTACCATATATTAATCATAAAGGGAAAACTGATAAATCTGAGATAAAATAAATTTAATCTACATTAAATTATCATATTGAGTCTTATATAGGCATCAGGTTTAAAGAAACTATATACTTACTGAAATTCTTTTTCCTATATTTTTCTCTCCAGGACCCTTTCAAATACTATAAGAAACTTAGGTTTGAAGAGAAAAGAGCAAGTATAGGCAGCAGCTTATAACTTCAGAATGTAACCCCAATAGCCTGGAAGGCAGGGCATTACAATAGTGGAGACTTTTTATACATTGCTAATGAAAAACAAACCCTAGCAATCTAGGTAGTTTTCTTTATTGGTGGACTCAATGCTTTTCCTGTTGCCAATGTGATCAGATAAACAAATATATCTACTAATTTGCTAGCCTGCTGCCAATATATTTGATGTACACGTCATACTTTAATCAGGCTTTTGCTACAATGAAAATTATAAAAAATTACACAATAATTCTCACACAAATTAAGTGAGGTTTATTTTTAGGGTTACTAAAATAGGGTTACTAATAAATTTTTAGGCTTACTAACTTGAAGAAAGCTCTGAACACCATTAAAAATCAAGCCCCTGGAGTGATTAGCACGATTTTGTGTGAACTCAACAAAGTTTAAACTTTAAGGTCTATGACTGGCTTGGGTCTTTACCAAGAATCTGGGTGAGACTCTAGTGACTTTATATTTGTCATTTTATATTCTTTTTCTTATACAGGACCTTTAGAATTGTGTAACTTTTAGGCCTTGAATACCAATTAACCTCATTTCCTAGTGGGTGAAGCTTCTCTTATGTGGGTGAAGGTCTTCTTTCCATCAGTCGGTGTCTTACGATCAACTTCATCAGGAACTCAGCACTCAAGCCCATGATGGCGTCCCTGGCCACGCTTGTTTTCTTTGCAACTTTAGATTCTCTCTCATTAGTAAGTACCTAATTATTTCCATATTGCCTAGTTACAACACAAGAGAAGGACAGGGATTGGTCCAGATTCTCCTTTTGTACTGGACCCCATCACAAATCACCAATCAACCTAAGAAACAATTGGCCTATGTCAGGCTTCTAGTCTAAACACAGGAAGGTCCTACTGCCTTCTTCTTCCATAGGGGCACACACACACACACACACACACGCACACACACAGGGCATCAGAAGCTGAGGCAACAGGGAATCTTAGCTTTGGGGTGAAAGTTGCGAGACTGAAATACAGGCTGTGCAAGGCTGACTGCATGAATTAGGTAAGGATATGGTGAGAATCTGCAGCATTTACGTATGTAAGAGAAAGCTTCAAATCCACAGAAGTTTGGCCTCAGTTTGTATTGCCTGAGCCAATTGCTGGTCTCCAAATCCCTGAATTAGGGAAATCTTAAAATATCCCCACATCAGCTCTTCTGTGGAATCCATGGCTCTCCCTGTGATCCTGACCTGGAAGGATCAGGGAGATGATAGTTTTCCCCAGAGCAAGAAAATTTGCAGGGTGTGCCATTCGTTCCTGGGCCCAGAGTCATCCAAAACCAAACACATGGATAACAGGTGAGACGTATCAATGACTACTCAATTATCTTTAAGGTACTTAAGCGGTGGTCTGATTTGCTTCATTATTAAAGATTCAGACCAAACTTTTTTTTTTATAACAAAGATATTTAATTGCTAGAAAATTTGAGAAAGAGAAGATTAGAACGCCTCTATACAGTCCTCACCAGGGTTTAGAACAGGCTCTCTAGACACAGAACAGAAAGAGAACTCAGCCACACAAAATACACCCAAGTTTTACAAGGAAAATAAAAAGTTTGCCCCACAGAGGAAATCGGTCCCTGTGTGTGTGGGTGGAGAGACAGTTGGGAACGCAGGGATGGAGCCAGAGAGGAAAACACTGTGGCATCAGAAGAGGGGGAGGGAAAGTGGGTGGGAGAACAGCCCCTCTATCCATCGGCAACAAAGCCTCAGTGACGGAGGACTTTGGTTGACTGACAGCTAGAGTACCCTGAAGATGATGGGGGCTCTCCACGTGAGGCAGGGACAGAAAAGACAGCATTTCCATCACTGCCAGGCTTTTATTTGTTCCAAAACTGAACAATAAACTTCCATGAAGTTTCATAGATTCCCCTCCCACCTCTCTCTTTGTCTCTCTCTCCCCCACTACTGCCCTCTCTCTCTCCTCCTTATGAAAATAACGTTGAGTGAACTAAGGGAATGAAGTAGAGAACAACATGGTACAATATGGGAGAGGGAAGAAGAAAAGTTAAAGAGTGTGCATTTTTTAACTTCTCTGGTAGTCCAGGGTTAAGAATCCGCCTTTCAATGCAGGGGACTCAGGTTCGACCCCCAGTCAGGGATCTAAGATCCTGCAAGCTGTGGGGCAACTAAGCCAGCATGCCGCAGCTCCTAAGCCCCTGCACCCTGCAGCCTGTGCGCCAAAACTAGAGAAGTCCATGAGCCACAACGAAGACCCAGTGCAATTAAATTTTTTTCTAAAAGAGTATGCATTCATTTTTCTTTTCTACATTAACAAAAGAACAAACAATTACATACAGATTCACTGAACACTGACCATGAACAAAGTGTTGCGCTCATTCGGAAAAACAAAGACAGTCAAGACGAACCAATAAAGCCAGGGCTCAAGAGTTAGAGCTGACATCTTCTCACCTTCTCAAATATATGGAACCCCAAATGTCCCCACCTCTCTCCTACTTTATCTATCTCCACCCCTTCTTCTGGACTATCACCACCAGCACAAAAACTTAAACAAGGAAACAGACAAACCAACAAATTCCCCTCAACCCACTTCCTCCGATGCCAGTTTCCAACCAATTTCTCTGCACATTTTAGCAAACTTCCTTAAAAGCTCCGCTGATACTCAGAGTTATCAGCTCCTCTCCTCTCCTGGTCTCTGGAGACCATTTTCATCAGGTCTTTCCCTGAACAAGCTGCTACAGAAGCTGCTCCTGGGCTCCACTCCTCCGTCTTTTACATAGTCAATCACCTCACTTGACTTCTGGGACAACCTTTGGGATTTCCTTGTAACTTGCTGGTGGCAAAGAAATGAGAGTTGATTTAGAAGTAGTGTTGACAGGTGAGTTAACTTAGATCGGGTTCAGAATGACTCTGAGATTATTAACCAACGGTTTTGGGTAGATGGTGACCTTACCAGCCAATGAGAGGAAATCAAGAGAATCAGGTTAGCAGCTTAGAGAGGGGCTTAAACATAATGTGCCCAGATTTTTAAATGCTGAGTTTGAAAAGACTAAGGGACACTTGAGGAAGACACCCAAAGATCCACTGGGATACAAATCTGAAGCTCAGGAGAGCTGTAAATATTAATTAGAGATTTTGGTGCCATCAGCAGATATGTGGGTGTTGAAATCATGGACATGAATGGAGGTGATCTAGGGACAGTGTGGAGAAGGAGACAAGGGATGAAGGACAAGTTGAAGAGGTGTGCCAGTGGGAAGGAAGAGAGGAGGGTAAAGACTAAAAGATACCCAGAGGCTGCATCAAGTCTCCAATGATGGGTGTCTCTGACTTGGTCTCTCTCTCTCTCTCTCTCTCTCTCTCTCTCTCTCTCACACACACACACACACACACACACACACACTCTCTCTCTCTCTCCTCCTTTTATGATCAAATGAGGCCCAGAGTTCAAGCACTAAAGGCTGTAAGACAACATTCCCCACTTTGCCTATTCAGCCAAGACCTTAACATTTTAGCTAACTCCAGAGTGCCAGATTGTTTTAAGTTTTGTTTTTGTTTGTTTTTGATGTGGACCATTTTTAAAAGTCTCTATTGAGTCTGTTACAACACTGCTTCTGTTTTATGCTTTGGTTTTTTGACCTCGAGGCATGTGGATCTTAACTCCCTGACCAGAGATGGAACTTGCACCCCCTGTGTTGGAAGGCAAAGTCTTAACCACTGGACACGACCAGGGAAGTTCCTTAGAGTGACAGAGTCTAATCAAGATGAGGTGATAATAATAACAATAAGAACTGACCTTCAGTAAGGGCCAGTTATTGAGCTAAGATTTTACACAGGTTATCTCATCTCAAGCTCATAACAACTCTATGTGAGTTTTACAATTTCTATTGAATATTCAAAAAAATTAGGCTCAAACACTTTGATACCAGTGGTCAAAGATCTGAGGCAGTGGCCAAGCTAGGATTTAAATCTAAACCATTCGTTGGTCCTTGCTTTGCCTTCTACCACAAGATGTTACCACAATATGCTGTGTTTCTTGTTTCCTGATAAGGCAGATTAAGAATCTTAATATATATTTTTGTGGTAAGAAAGTTGGAAGATCTAAAAAAAATTTAAAATTCACAGTGATAGAAGGCAATGCTGGTAATCAATAAACCTGAATGTGATAAAAGAGATTTTAAAACACAAGTAGATTATGGGAAGGCCAGAGTAATATAAATAATCTGAAGTGCTGGAGAGTATTTATTTATTGTATTAGACACACAGAAATACACATTTGCAAAGCACTCAAAACAGAAAGCTGGTCTTCATTCCTATCCTGCAGATCATTTCTAACCACCACTTTTTCTCTTCCCTTGTTAAACTCCTAATGCAGATAAATGTTTAGAGTTTTTCACTTTATCAGAGAACGTCCAAGTACCTGCACTTAAGCCCTTGCTACATTTCCAAAAAAGGATCACATTTCCTGTGTTATGCTGGCTATTTCTGATAGTGGAATCTTCAGATATGTTCTCGACTGGTCTCATGATCCAAGTCTGTTTTTAGAAGGACATTTTTCAGTTTAAATAAATTAAGAGCAATTTAACTTCATCTGTTATTAAAGATTCAGAGATTTTTTTTTTCCAGGACTCAAACTGCACTCTATTTATAAGATTTTGCCTCTCAAGACTAAACTGAGTTGTGGGTTTATAGGCAATCTTAAATATACTAAATTTGTTACTGAATAGGACTTGACTGAAGTGACTTAACACAGCACACACCACATCATCCCTTTAACAGGGTGAAACAAACTGGTGGGAAGACCAGTCATTATAGAACCCTCCATTTTCTGGATCACAAGATGTCTAAAAATAACTACTTTTTATGGTGTAGAAAATAGGGTAAGCTATATTGCAATGCCTGTCAAATATAAACCCATCTAAGAAATAGATTTATAGAGTTTATCTAATTTTTAAATCCTTTACTCTTGTTGTTGTTGTCCAGTCGCTAAGTCAAGCCCAGCTCTTTGTGACCCCATGGACTGCAGCATGCCAGGCGACCTCGTCTTTCACTATTGCCTGGAGTTTGCTCAGATCTATGTTCATTGAGTCCGTGATGCTGTCTAACCACCTCATCCTCTGCCACCCCTTCTCCTTTTGCCTTCAATCTTTCCTAGCATCAGGGTGTTTTCCAATGAGTTGGCTCTTTGCATCACGTGGCCAAATTATTAGAGCTTCAGCTTCAGCATCAGTCCTTCCAATGAATATTTAGGATTAATTTCTGTCAGGATTGATTGGTTTGATCTTGCTGTACAAGGGACTCTCAAATCTCCAGCACCACAATTCAAAAGCATCAATTCTTTGGTGCTTAGCCTTCTTTATGGCTCAACTCTCACATCTCACATCACTTTCTTAATTTCCACCTTTCCCACTTTCTAACTAAACCATAACAGATAAAACTCACTTTAAAAGGAGGGAGTATGGGGAGGGAGCTGGGAGGGGGGTTCAGGATGGGGAACACGTGTATACCCTCGGCGGATTCATGTTGATGTATGGCAAAACCAATACAATATTGTAAAGTAATTAGCCTCCAATTAAAATTAAAACAAACAAACAAAAATCCATCCCCAAAATAGAAACAAAAGATGCCAGTCATTCGGCCTTGCATTCTGTCACTCAAATCTGACTGTAAGAGCAGATAAGAAGAGGCTAAGTGACATTTGGTTCTGGTCCAATGAGGTGGCAGAACAGAGGGGGCACGTTTGCTGGAAGTGAAGAAACTGGGCTTCATTTCTGGAATTGTTCCATAAGTAATTGTGTGACTCTGGTCAAGTAATAGCCATTGGTTATACAAGGTGCAGAAACAGATTTACTCATCCCTTCAACTATTCATTCAACAAACATTTCATCACCTGCTGTATACTAACTATTCTGCTAGAAGTTGATGATAAGCTTTGGTTGGTGGTTGGTAGGTCTATATCCAAGCATGACTTCTCCATTGTCTTATTTCTGTCTAAATGGCAGATATCCAAGCTCTATTGGTGAGACATAGCCAGTGGGGTATTAGTATGTCCCAGTATAAACCTTTGTTTAATAATAAAAGTAAATGATCAAATGAAGGGACTTTCCTGCCAGTCTAGAGGTTAAGACCTCACCTTCCAATACAGTGGGTCCTGGTTTAATCCCTGCTTGGGGAAATGAGATCCTACATGCCTCATGGCCAGAAAACCAAAACATACAATGGAAACAGTATTGTAACAAATTCAACTGAGACTTTAAAAATAGTCCACGTGAAAAAAAACTCACAAAAATTCAGTTGCAAATATCATTTAAAAATTAAGCTGAGTGTATTTTTTCAAAGTTTGTCTTTTCTTCATACTTTTATTTACTCATTACAGTAAGGAAGACAAAAATGGATGTCATAAGAAAAAGAACATTTTAGAACTCAGAGAACTAATTAAGACTTAAGCAGGTACTTGTTATAAATTCTCTTGTTAAATTGGAAGTTATTGAGTTTTTTACTTATGATAAATCCAGAACCAGGCAGGACAGTCTTCGACATAAATCATAGCAATATTTTTTTGGGGATTGACTCTAAAGGTGAAAGAAACAAAAGCAAAAATAAACAGATGGGACCTCATCAAACTTAAAAGCTTTTGTACAGTGAGGGAAACCATCAACACAATGAAAAGACAATCTGCTGAACAGGAGTAAATATTTGTAAATGATATGACCAATAATATCCAAAGTACATGAACAACTTATACAACTCAAATATCAAAAAAAAAAAAATAAACAAGGTGATTAAAAACTGGCACAAGACCTGAATAGACATTTTTTTTCAAACAAGAAAGAGAGATGCCACCAGGCACATAAAAAGATGTTCATCATCACTAATCATCAGAAAAATTCTGATCAAAGCCACAACAAGGTAAAACCTCACACCTGTCAGAATGGCTATCATCAAAATGTCTAAAAATAACAAGTGTTGGCAAGAATGTGGATAAAGGGGAACCCTTGCATGCTATTAGTGGGAAAGTAATTTGTGCAGCCACTATGGAAAACAACATGGAGCTTCCTCAAACAACTCAAAATAGGACTACTGTCATATCCAGCAATTCCACTCCTGGGTGTATATCTGAAGAAAACAAAAACACTAATTCAAAAAGATACATGCACCCGTCTTAACAGGAGCATTATTTATTATTGCCAAGATACAGAAGCAACCAAAGCGTCCATCAATAGACAAATGAACTAAGAATATGTGGTATATATACACAATGGAGTATTAGGCATAAGAAAAGAATAAAATTCTGTCATTTGTAACAATATGGATGGACCAAGAGGGTATTATGCTTAGTAAAATGTGTCAGACAGAGAAAGACAAATACTCTGTTATTGCTAATATATAAAATCTAAAAAGTACAACAAACTAGTGAATATAACAAAAAAGAAACAGGCTCACATACATAGAGAACCTACTAGTAGTTACCAGCGGAGAGAGGGAGAGGGGAGGGGCAAGGTAGGGGTAGAGGTTAAGAGATGCAAACTACTGTGTATAAAACAAATAAGCAACAAGAATATTGTTCAGCACAGGAAAAATATAGCCATTATTTTATAATAGCTTTAAATGAAGCACAGTCTATAAAAATAGCAAATCACTATGATATACACCTGAATGTAATATAATATTGTAAATCAATTATACTTCAATAATAAATACATACATACATTTTTTAAATAGCAGAGAAAAAGAAAAAAATCCAGAATGAAGGGGAAAATTTCAAAGTGAACTTTTTTTTCGAAGAATAGCTATACATAACTTGCAGTCACGGACACGTTAAAAGGAAACAAAACACAAAAACACAAGGAAAACAAAAAAAAAATCAGTGAGTCAGAAACGTATATTCCACTCAGTGTAAGAGAAAAAACCAGGTTGAACTAAGCAATTATTAATACATGTTATTAGTGAGAAAAGATACCTAAGCAACCGTATCCCTTTAGTCTTGCTGAATTTTATAAATATATTATGGCTTCTTAAATGAAGTTAAAAAAAAATTTGAATCCTGTTATGATAGAACAAACACAGTCAGTTGGAAGACTATGAAATTCCTTGATTCAGTAAACCAAGGCCTTTGGGCCAAGATCTCCTGAATGGCAATTGCTCTAACATAAAGAAAAAAAAATCAGGAGGAAACAACAGCCCCTCCTGGGATTCTGATGTTGCAGCTGCAAGTCTGCCATGTACAGTCCAAAGTAAGAGTTCCAGTCTCATCTACTGTCTCAGACCTTAGCTTACCTTGTTGGTCTCAATCTTTACTCTGACCTTCGTCCACATGCATTCCTGGATTTACCTGGGACATCTGGGTTAAATTTTGGCCATACTTTTGATACAAATGATTAACCTGTTATTCTTTACGTTTTAACCCACCAAATTATATTGCCAACATGGTTTGTTCAGGCAAGGAATCTTGGTGAGAAGGCACAAATATCAAGTGTATTAGAAACTGGATCGCTGTTCTAGACACATCTTAATGATTGAGAATGTCTCAATAACCACATGTTAAAACACTAGCTAACCATTCACCGCATTTTATCTATGTGCCCAACTTGAGGAACAGGCATCTTTAAGCGGTCATCTTCTAGACAAACAACGGGACAGGCCCACGCTCAAAGGAAATGTGGAGCGTCACACTTCTATGATGGCAAATACTTGGACTAAGTGCATCAGTGCCAGGATAGGGTCTTTTACGAATAGCAAGAAAAAGAATGGGATCCACAGTCACAATCAGGAAGACCACCAGCACTGTTGTTGCTCAAATGTGGGATTTTTAGGGACTTTCTGGCTTCCCTGGTGGCTCAGACAGTAAAGAATCTGCCTGAAGTGCAAGGGACCTGGGTCCAATCCCTGAGTCAGGAATATCCCCTGGAGAAAGGAATGGCTACCCACTGCAGTGTTCTTGCCTGGAGAATGCCATGGACAGAGGAGTCTGGAGGGCTATAGTCAATGGGGTTGCAAAGAGTCAGACACAATTGAACAACTAACACTTTCACTTTCACTTCTTGGCAGTCTAGTGGTAAAGAATCCACCTTCCAATAGAGGTTCCATCCCTGGTTGGGGATCTAAGATCCCACATACTGCAGGGCAACTAAGCCCAAGCATCACAAGTAAAGAAGCCTGTGCACCACAGTGAAGACCCAGCACAGCCAAAAGAAAAAAAAAAAAAAAAACCAGTGCACATTTTCATCTCTTCTTTAGTTACTAGTTTACTAGCCCATCCTTCCTGCTAGACTGGAAACTTCTCTGGAGCAGTGATTTGTTCATTGTTACATTCTTAGTGATTGCATTGCCTAGCAGAGTAAATGCTCCAACAGTGTTGAATGAATGGTGTTTTGTGCATTTACTTGTGGATTCCACTGGGACAGCTGTAATCGATGGTCAAATCCAGAGGAGGAATCTAAAATTTCCCTTCATAACATCTTCAGGAATTTTTCATTTTTTTCTATCAGCAAGTATGGGCCAGGCCAGCAGAGGGCAGTATGACAGATTACAGAACATTT
This sequence comes from Ovis canadensis, assembly GCF_042477335.2. Classification (NCBI taxonomy): domain Eukaryota; kingdom Metazoa; phylum Chordata; class Mammalia; order Artiodactyla; family Bovidae; genus Ovis; species Ovis canadensis. The sequence goes on along the minus strand of NC_091257.1, from coordinate 47,287,529 downwards.
CTTGGAGGACTTTCATAAAGGACACAAGGCTAGCAAGAGTTTGCTGGTATATGAGACTCCAGGTTATTGTCATTTGTCTATTGCAGAATCCATAGTGTTCAATCTCTTTCCTTAAAAATCATGGTACCAGTGTGCTTCTGTATATTCAGTAGGATGTTCAAGAGAGGGGACCCCCTGTTTCTGGCTGAATGTCAACTCAAGGGGAAGACATCACTTTCCCAAAGTGAGTTGGGCCCTTTAGGGTCATGGGAGGCAGATACGAATGAATATTACAAATTACCATATTGGAGTATGCGTCTTTAATTGAAAGCACTCCCCAGGTTCCAAAGAGAGATTCCATGGTCATAAAAACAGGACCAAAAATAGAAGAAGTTACTTCAAACACTCCTGAATGATTTAGTGTGTTTCTGACAAGGGGAAAGGTAGAGGGCATTTATTCTCCCTGCCATGAACCCCAGAAGGTATTAACATTAATTTTGGCAATGGGGAAGAAAATGCAAATCATTGCTGGAGTTCATTCTCAAAACACTATATGACCATTCATTTTCTAGAACATTGTGAAGCATTTTGGTCATCCTTTTTGGGACAAAGTACCAAAGGTCATTCTGAAAGCAAATATATACCTGACAGTATTATTAATTTCTAATAACTTCTACCAGTTATACTTTAAAATTCTTTTACCACCTCATTTTAATAATTATGGAAATGTTTAAAAATCTGACATGTTGAAGGCAACGTACCTTTTAGAGCATTCCTTAGTACCATCAATACAATAAACATTTATTTCTTACCTACAATGTGTTACGCATTCTGCTAGTTTCATTTGTTCCTGTCTTTGAGGTACTCTCTTATTTCTTAACACCTAGAATGAGTGTATTAAAAAATAGAAGTTTAGCTGATGGAGTCCATTATTGTCCCAGGAACTAGACAGGGATGACAAAAGTAATGAAATAAAATTAATAAAATTAATTTCTGCAATGTTTATTGGTTTCTTAGTACTGGGAAGGGCATAAAAGGACTTTAGGACTTATTCAGCCTTAGAGAAATTCTGCAAATGGGGGCAAAGAATTAGCAGATAATGGAGTCTATATTTGCCTCATTGCAACTTGGAGATTATACTGCGATGGTTAATTTTGTATGTCAATTTGACTAGGCCACAGGGTACCCAGCTATTTTATCAAACATCATTTTGGGTGTGTCTGTAAGGTTGTTTTCGGATGAGATTGAATCAGTAGACTGAGCAAAGCAGATTGCCCTCTCTAATGTGGGTGGGCCTTATCTAAGGCTTGACTAGAAGAAAAGGGTGGACCATTCCATGAAGAAGAGGGAACTCCTGCCTTTGAGCAGGGACATTGGGGGTTTTTTTGTTGTTTTTGTTTCTTGCCTTCAGACTCAAATGGAAATATTGGCTCTTTCTGAGTCTTAAGTCTGTCAGCCTTTGGACTAGCATCATACCATTGCTTCTCTGGAGTCTCCAGATCTATCCACCTCTTTCGCTTCTCTCTATGTGTGTGTATGTGTGTTGCTGCCGCTAAGTCACTTCAGTCGTGTCCGACTCTGTGCAACCCCAGAGACGGCAGCCCTCCAGGCTCCTCCGTCCCTGGGATTCTCCAGGCAAGAACACTGAAGTGGGTTGCCATTTCCTTCTCCAATGCATAAAAGTGTATGTGTGTATATATATATACACACACATACACCTATATAGATTTGACCTTAGGGCAATGCAGACTTGAACTGTGTGGGTCTACTTAATAAGCAAAGTTTTCCAATACCTAAGTACTATAACATTACACCATCCACAGCTGGCTGAATTTATATGGTACTGCAGATTCACAGGGTCAACAATAACTTATATATGGGTTTTCAACTGTGTAGAGGGTAGCACTTCTAAGCTTAACAACATGAGTAGTTTGAGTGTCAGCTGTAAGCATCCATTTTACTGGTTCTATTTCTTTGGTGAACATTGACTAATACATATACTAAGGCCCAAACTGGAGTAATGAGGTTCTTCACTGCCTATCTAAGAGAAATTCAGAATTCTTGTTTCATATTGAAATTGAGAAAGGCAATGACTTGGGGCAAATAGGATGGCGCTTCCTTCCCATAATCACCATAATGAATCTACTTTAATAATTAAGAATACCATGTACCAAAAACCCAAATCAATCTCCAGAATTCATCAATAAAAGATTAAGGAGATTTTCCTCTACTGAAAACTAAAAGCATTTAAAATGAAGTCAATCTGGCTTTGTGAGGTTTATTCCATTTTGGTTTTTGAACCCACACAGATTTTAATAGATTGATGTTCTTATCTATTTGTTTAGTGTACAGAGGATTGATAGTTCGAGGAATGAAATGAAAAAGTTGGCAGTTCACAAAGTCAGCTAATGTTCCCCAGATTGTCTATGTCCCCCAAAGACAATAGGGGTCACAAAGAGTTGGACACGACTGAGCAACTAAGCACAGCACAGCACACACTCAAAGACAGGCTCCCAGATCAGCTTGTCTGAAACAGAATTTTGTCTTAACCGCTAAACGAAAGACTGATGGTATGTGTGTGTGTGTAAGTGAGTGAGAGAGACAGAGAGAGTTGGAAGGTGATTTTTATCCAATCAGTAGTGTCTAAATAATAACTGAATATACAAAGAATATTTCCACATACTCAGCTTCTTACTGGAAAGACTGTAATATTCTCCTAGTTCTCGATAATATTTTATGTTCTAAAAGAGAAAAATATTTTTCTTTTTACAAAATTCATCCTGGTTTCTGAGAAGTTCTAGCATTCTTTATTGAAAGGCCAAGATACCCCAGCAATAATTTTGAACATCATATTACCTGCCAACAATCTCTAATCTTGAGGAATAATCTGTATGTGAAGGAGGAGGTGTAAGTATTGATGAGTCTGGTATTAGACTTGGATTTTAATCCTGAGTCTACTGTCTAACTGTGTACACTTGAGTAGGCTGCCTAACCTAACCTTCGGTTTCCTCTTGCAAAAAGTGGGTGTATTATAGTACCTACCTCAAGACAATGGCAAGCCACTCCAGCAGTCTTGCCTAGAAAATCCCATGGACGGAGGAGCCTGGTAGGCTGCAGTCCATGGGATCACTACGAGTCGGACACGACTGAGCGACTTCACTTTCACTTTTCACTTTCACACATTGGAGAAGGAAATTGCAACCCACTCCAGTGCTCTTGCCTGGAGAATCCCAGGGACGGGGGAGCCTGGTGGGCTGCCATCTATGGGGTCGCACAGAGTCGGATGTGACTGAAGCGAGTTGGCGGCAGCAGCAGCAGCGCAGCTGTTATGAGAAAGAATTGAGACCATGTATCTATGTGTTTAGTATACAAATGGACATGTGCTAAATATTCAGTAAGTGTTAATGATGACAATGATGTCTACAAAATAAAACTTACACATAGTAACAATTAGACAACATTATAAAACATAAAAAGTGTGTCACTGGATATGGCATTCCCCAACCTCTCCTTAACTTAAGAAGTCACATATCATATTTTCACTTCTTTGCTGTTCATGTTGTTCAGTTACTAAGTCGTGTCTGACTCTTGGTGACCCCGTGGACTGCAGCATGCCAGGCTTCCCTGTCCTTCACTGTCTCCTTGAGTTAGTTACCATATCCTCAACTCTACTGTCTCTTATTTAGTATTTTTAATTGACAAATGAATTTAGCTTTGGCATAAGTGGTAAAGTGTCTGCCTGCAATGTGGGAGACCCAGGTTCGATCCCTGAGTTGGGACAATTCCCTGGAGAAGGAAATGGCAACCCACTCCAGTATTCTTGCCTGGAAAATCCCATGGACAGAGAAGCCTGGTAGTCTACAGTCCACGGGGTCGCAGAGTCAGACACGACTGAGCGACTTCACTTGGCATAAGCAATAATATGTATGAGTCACAGATTTAATGTGTTACCACATATCACACCCTAGGAATAAAGAAATAACAAGTGGATGTAACGAAAAGCAGATAAACATATATGGAGGAAACCTTGTGGAGGAAGTGAAATTGAGCAGGGGCTTAAGGATAAATAAAATCAAAGACTCAGACAAGAAACAGCTGTAAATGAATGAACTAATCAGACTGTCACCAGGTCAACTAGATCTTAATGCATCAACAGGGCAAAGGAATAGCTCAGACACAAACACTTGTCAATGTTTTTGACTTGATTTGTGGTTCTATAGCTGATCAGAAACAGATTCCCATAGGCAGAAAATGTACAGACATTTTACTCTGTTCTTTTTATGTAAAATTTAAAAAAAACCCAACACCTAATAATTTGTACAAATACTCTCCATTTCTCTGTTTGTTTTTGGCCATGCCAAGTGGTGTGTAGGATCTTGGTTCCCCTACAGGGATGGAACCCACGCCCCTGCACTAGACGCACAGAGTCTTAACCTTTGGACTGCCAGAGAAGTCCCTGCCACTTTCTTGAAATGTGTCCAAGGCAAGCTACTTTCTCTAAGTCTTTGTTTCCTCATCCATAAAATGAGGGTAATAGTTGCTTCCCAGGTAATCATCAGGGTTAAATGAGATAATATGGTAAGATGTTTTCCATTGCCCTGTTGAGTTCTCAATAAATGATGACTATTACTGTAATTGTGATGCCTCGTAGCTCAGTCAGTAAAGAATCTGCCTGCAGTGTAGGAGACCCAGGTTTGATTCCTGGGTCGGGAAGGTCACCTGGAGAAGGAAATGGCAACCTACTTCAGTATTTTTGCCTGGAGAATCCCATGGACAGAGGAGCCTGACAGGCTATAGTCTATGGGGTTGCAAGAGTCAGACACGACTGAGTGGCTGTGTAGTGGAATCTAGGATATTATTGTAATTACTATAACAATTTATCACACTAACCTATAAGTTTTAACAATTAGCACACAGAAAAATACAATAAAGGATCCATATCTGGCAAAGGAAATATTCCTATCAACTCTATGTAAGTACTCCAGGATGAAGGTAAAAAGCTGAGTTGTCTCTGAAAGACAAGGGTTAATTGTAACACTTCCGATGCATCAGTGAAATATGAGATCAGGTTCGCCCTCTTCTCTAGAGGATCTTGGGTACTTTGAAGTGGAAATCCTGCTTACAAAACAATACACTATGCAACTGAATGTGCTCATATTTGTTTTGCATCCTGAACATTCACTTAGATTTATAACAGAGAAAGGTGCTGGTGGTTCTCAAGAAATTCTAAGTTGATAAACATGCAAGAAATGCAGGTGACTCCCATGAGCTCAGGGGGGGGTATTTTCTAGTGGACACAGTTACCATTCCTATTTCAATCTGTTAGCAGAAGTGAAAAAGCAGCCTTTTTTGCTGTCCTTGATTTTCACAAACTATCATAAGCCTGAAAAGTCACTTAAAGGAAATAGTCAGAAGCAGGAGAATAAGCTCTTGAAACGCGAGAAAATCTACATGTACAAATATGCTTTACTGGGACAAGAGTTTTCTACTAATATGTTAAAAAAAAAAAAAAAACAAATCTCCTGGTATTTCCCAAGCTTCCCTCTCTGAAGAACTCAAAATATTTTAGAGGGGGGAAAAAGCTTTTAAGATTACTGCAAGACAAATATGAAGACAAGACTCCTATTTTGCAAAGAAGAGCAATTTTTACCTCCCTCCTGAGTTGAACAGTTTGAGAAATATGTTGCCTATAGCAACTATTCAAATCTCAGTGACTGAAAATATTCACCAGCTCAGGCAAGGGATGGTCACCTCTTTAAACAAGGTCAGGGCAACTTTTGTGGCCTTTCTTTCAGTGCAAGGAAGCATCCAGTCTAGGGTTCGGCCTCACCTTGTTTGTGAAAGACCTATTCTCACAGAAATCTCACTTTCCTTTCCTTTTTCTTCTTTTCAAACAATCCCATTCAGCATCTTCCCATGATCACAGATCACTCAGTTTTCTAACAGATGAAGGAAGAGAAAACAAAGTCAAATCATACTGCTATTTTAGGATATTTAAAACCTCATACAAACAGGTGACCCCACAGCACCGTCAGCTAAGCCTCTTCTGACCTCTCTGAAGTAATGGGGGCTTAGTGGTCTTGCGAGAAGTGTTGACGTGATGGATGAATGATACTGAAAAATGCTTTTAAAACGTGACCTTCTCACGGACATTCTGGAAATTCTTTTCCTAGTCTTGGCTTTGATGCCACTCCCTGAAATAGCAATGTTTACAGAGAGTCCCAGGAAGAGAAAAGGCCTGTGAGAGGGGCAGTGGCATTATGCTATGTAAGTCAACGTCCCAGGAAAATAATCGGAACAGAAAACTCACCGAGTCATCTGTGCTGATGCAGGGGGAGGCATGTATTCTCAGCGAAAGGCAGTTTTGTGGGTAGGGGTCAAATCCGTGACTACTCGTGGGGGTGACAGAGGCTTGAGGCTGAGTCTACCTGCCACAAACAAATTCAGAATGTGCTGGCTTTGAAGAGTGAGTACAGAGGATAGCACTGACCATTCTTCCTTCTGATTCTTCTACACAGATGCTCAAAATTTAGAACTCCCACTCCAGAGGGGTGGTCAGAGACCAGTGGGCGCAGACTGTGGATCAGTCAGGATGGTTTTATGGAATTGTGTCAAAGGAGGTTTGAAAAGAGGAAACCAAGTCCATGGCTACTGGGGACCACACATCTTTCCCTGGAAAGATACAAACCTAATTACAGAAAGATGGGAGAGCCCAAGCCCCATATCCTTTCTTTTTCTGTTCTGCCCCTAAAAAAAAGCTACTGTTTGAAAATGGTAGATTTCTTTTTTTCTAAAATTCATCTGTAGGCTCTGAGATCTAGTTCTTGATCTTGAGTTGGCCATTAGAGGGGGCAGTGGAAGTCACACTGAGCATCCACCATGTGCCAAATTCTGTGAATTATCTTTCTTTCTCTCTCTCTCATCTATCTTTCTCTCTACCTACCTACCTACCTACCTACTTACTTATTTACCAGCCTCCAAGTTTAGCATGCTAACTCATGCCATCTCTATGTATCTGCCTTATACTTAGCTCATGCATAAGAAATCACTAGGGAACTTGAGAATTGACCATATTTTGAATGGTCAGTAAACATTGAGCTGGGATGAAAAGACACATCTGTCTGACCCGACACTTCTTGTCATTTTCGCCTGACCAGACGTGCATGTCTGACTTTGGTAACTATGGGTGATATCTTTCTGGTAAGGCGTTCCATAAATTTGCCTGTAGGGTGAAGCCAATTTGGGGAGGTAATTCTCAGTGAGGACTGAATGAAGTTTGCACAAAGGAAAGGACAGAGTCTTTTCTCAGAGTTTGAAGAAAGATTTTCCTGTGCAATACACTGACCCCTGCTCCTCGACCATCACCCTCACTGAGACCCCTTGAAGAATCAAATCATCTTTGTCTCTATTTTCACAAATGTCACTTCAGTCAACATGGAGATTGGGGGGGGGGGCATCTTTTCTACATTATAGAAATGATACTGTTATTTTATTTCAAAAAGAGTATTTTTATATTGGGCAAGTAAAGAATTCTCCGTTACTCTAATACTGTTGGACTGTGCCTGTAAAGCAATTAATGGTCTTGTCCATCAATCTATGGAAGGATTTATTCTGAGGAGAAAAGTTCTAATAGATAGATGATAGACAGATAGGTAATAGATGATAGGTAGACAGATAATAGATAGGTGGATAGATGGCTGGATAGGAAGGCAGGTAGATAGGTAGATAGGCAGGCAGGCAGGCAGGTGGGTTGGTAGATGACAGGTAAATAGATGATTGATAGATATATGAATATATCAGATAGAATGTTGGGTGGGTAGATGGATGAATATGTTAGATAAATAACTGTGGATGTAGATGGATATAAATATTTATATGCTAATCCTGAGAACTTGCTTTTTTATTTTGTAGTGGGGCATACCTGATTAACAACGCTGTGATAGTTTCAGGTGGACAGCAAAGGGACTCAGCCATGCATATGTGTGTATCCATTCTCCCCCAAGCTCCCTCCCACCCGGGCTGCCATATAACATTGAGCAGAGTTCCCTGTGCTGTACAGTAGGTCCTTGTTGGTTATCCATTTGAAATATAGTGGTGTGCACATGTCCATCCCAGACTACCTAACTATCCCTTCCCCACATTCTTTCCTCCAGGAACTATAAGGTCATTCTGTAAGTCTGTAAGTCCTGAGAACTTGATTTAACTTTCAAATGCTAATGCAAATTTAAATTAAAACTTGGCTGATATAATCAGCAGATTTAGGGGGTCCTTCCTATGACTTCATCAAACTTGTAAAGATCTCCAATCTGACTATTATCACACGGTGTTACAATTATCTGTTAACCTGTGTTACCTGTTAGTATCCAGATCCTCCCTTTTCTGGGATTACTCTTTCTTTTAACATTCAAGTAAAATTGTTATTGTTTAGTCACTAAGTCGTGGCTGACTCTTTTGCAACCCCCTGGACTGTAGCTCACCAGGATCCTCTGTCCAGCCATTTCCCAGGCCAGCATACTGGAGAGGGTTGCCATTTCCTTCTCCAGGGGATCTTCCAGACCCAGGGATGGAACTCACATCTCCTGCATTGGTAGGCGGATTCTTTACCATTGAGCCACCAGGGAAGCCCTCAAGTAAAATATCTAAGACAATTTCTTTGTGAAAGCTTGAGTACATACTCCCAAGCATTCTGTGGGGAATCCAAGTGAAGGGTGATTGTCTTCATGGCCATCTCTTCTTATCACGTCTAATTCCTGATCTATTCTCACTATTTACCTTTTTTAGGTCACAGTCTACATAGAGATTACAAAGCGGGGAGACGGGCCCCATCTTCCCATGTTGCTACTCCTCCTCTTCCTTCTCCTTTGTGTGTGGGTAATTTTAAAAACTTAAACTGTGATGGTCATATAACCATAAAATGAACGTCTGCCAAAGATTTTACTTAACTTATTAATTGTTGAGGGAACACACAGGCTGGTATCACTGCTTTAACTAAGCATTTTTGAAAGTACATGGATATATGCTAATTTTTTTTTTTTTTAACAGAGCAAAGCAAAAATGGTCAGTACCACATGGCAATAATCAACTGCATCTTCCCACAATTTGCACGTTTGTGAATAAGAATCATTTGCATTGCTGCCGCCATCTACCTGGCAGGGTTGTCAAATTGCTCTAAGACAATGGAAGCTGGTGATGACGGAGATGATGCTCTGGAAACAGTCATCTTTTCTCCCACCACAAAATTTTTCATTTTGTAGTTATCCTTTCATTTAGAAGGATATCTCTTCCTTCTTCATTCTCCAAAGGAAGTTGTTATCTCTACTATATTTTATTGAAGTCGCAAATTTGGCCTTGGAATGAGGAATGAAGCAGGGCAGAGACTAATAGAGTTTTGCCAAGAAAATGCACTGGTCATAGCAAACACCCTCTTCCAACAACACAAGAGAAGACTCTACACATGGACATCATCAGATGGTCAACACCAAGATCAGATTGATTATATTCTTTGCAGCCAAAGATGGAGAAGCTCTACACAGTCAACAAAAACAAGACCAGGAGCTGACTGTGGCTCAGATATGAACACCTTATTACCAAATTCAGACTCAAATTGAAGAAAGTAGGGAAAACCGCTAGACCATTCAGGTATGACCTAAATCAAATCCCTTATGATTATACAGTGGAAGTGAGAAATAGATTTAAGGGCCTAAATCTGATAGATAGAGTGCCTGATGAACTATGGAATGAGGTTCGTGACATGTACAGGAGATAGGGATCAAGACCATCCCCATGGAAAAGAAATGCAAAAAAGCAAAATGGCTGTCTGGGGAGGCCTTACAAATAGCTGTGACAAGAAGATAAGTGAAAAGCAAAGGAGAAAAGAAAAGATATAAGCATCTGAATGCAGAGTTCCAGAGAATAGCAAGCAGAGATAAGAAAGCCTTCTTCAGTGATCAATGCAAAGAAATAGAGGAAAAGAACAGAATGGGAAAGACTAGGGATCTCTTCTAGAAAATTAGAGATACCAAGGGAACATTTCATGCAAAGGTGGGCTCGATAAAGGACAGAAATGGTCTGGACCTAACAGAAGCAATTAAGAAGAGGTAGCAAGAATACACAGAAGAACTGTACAAAAAAGATCTTCACGACCCACATAATCATGATGATGTGATCACTCATCTAGAGCCAGACATCCTGGAATGTGAAGTCAAGTGGGCCTTAGAAAGCATCACTATGAACAAAGCTAGTGGAGGTGATGGAATTCCAGTTGAGCTGTTTCAAATCCTGAAAGATGGTGCTGTGAAAGTGCTGCACTCAATATGCCAGCAAATTTGGAAAACTCAGCAGTGGCCATAGGACTGGAAAAGGTCCATTTTCATTCCAATCCCAAAGAAAGGCAATGCCAAAGAATGCTCAAACTACCGCACAATTGCACTCATCTCACACGCTAGTAAAGTGATGCTCAAAATTCTCCAAGCCAGGCTTCAGTAATACATGAACCGTGAACTTCCTGATGTTCAAGCTGGTTTTAGAAAAGGCAGAGGAACCAGAGATCAAATTGCCAACATCTGCTGGATCATGGAAAAAGCAAGATAGTTCAGGAAAAAACATCTATTTCTGCTTTATTGACTGTGCCAAAGCCTTTGACTGTGTGGATCACAATAAACTGTGGAAAATTCTGAAAGAGATGGGAATACCAGACCACCTGACCTGCCTCTTGAGAAATCTGTACGCAGGTCAGGAAGCAACAGTTAGACCTGGACATGGAACAACAGACTGGTTCCAAATAGGAAAAGGAGTATGTCAAGGCTGTATACTATCACCCTGCTTATTTAACTTACATGCAGAGTACATCATGAGAAACGCTGGACTGGAAGAAACACAAGCTGGAAACAAGATTGCCTGGAGAAATATCAATAACCTCAGATATGCAGGTGACACCACCCTTATGGCAGAAAGTGAAGAGGAACTGAAAAGCCTCTTGATGAAAGTGAAAGAGGAGAGTGAAAAAGTTGGCTTAAAGCTCAACATTCAGAAAACGAAGATCATGGCATCTGGTCCCATCACTTCATGGGAAATAGATGGGGAAACAGTGTCAGACTTTATTTTTCTGGGCTCCAAAATCACTGCAGATGGTGACTGCAGCCATGAAATTAAAAGACGCTTACTCCTTGGAAGGAAAGTTATGACCAACCTAGATAGTATATTCAAAAGCAGAGACATTACTTTGCCGACTAAGGTCCGTCTAGTCAAGGCTATGGTTTTTCCTGTGGTCATGTATGGATGTGAGAGTTGGACTGTGAAGAAGGCTGAGCACTGAAGAATTGATGCATTTGAACTGTGGTGTTGGAGAAGACTCCTGAGAGTCCCTTGGACTGCAAGGAGATCCAACCAGTCCATTCTGAAGGAGATCAGCCCTGGGATTTTTTTGGAAGGAATGACGCTAAAGCTGAAACTCCAGTACTTTGGCCACCTCATGCAAAGAGTTGACTCATTGGAAAAGACTCTGATGCTGGGAGGGATTGGGGGCAGGAGGAGAAGCGGACGACAGAGGATGAGGTGGCTGGATGGCATCACGGACTAGATGGACGTGAGTCTGAGTGAACTCTAGGAGTTGGTGGTGGACAGGGAGGCCTGGCGTGCTGCAATTCATGGGGTCGCAGAGAGTTGGACATGACTGAGTGACAAAATTGAATTTGAGTTGAATTGAGGAATATTGAAAATTGAGACAATGGGCTTCCCTGGTGGCTGAGTGCTAAAGAACCCACACCTGCCAATGCAGGGAAAAATTAAGCAGGAGAGAACCCGGAATTGAATACTGCGGATCACCTGACTTTAAGTCTTCTGTAGCAAAGAGATTTCTCAATGGCCATCTCTTTCCTCAGAGAAAGACTCTCCTCACCAATCTCAACTCTTCTCTCCATCCAGACATTATGCCTCCTTTTTCTTCTGGGAAGCTCATCCCTCTTCCTCCTTCATCCAGACTGGCTCTGAAACTTACTCATAGCATCTAAACGTCTGTTAGGTGCTTTCCCATATAAAGACATTTTTCTACAAAAGCAATATTCCGTCCCTCCAAGGCAGTTTGTCCAGAAGTCTGTCAGCTTTGACAATAAGAAGATTTTCCCTCTGCTTACTCCAACATTTAAGCTCTTTGAGAATATTTTTGAAATTTCCAACACTTAGCACACGGTAAGTCATCGGTAAGATCCTGTTATTTCATAACTTCAGTAAACAAAATCAAAGAAGTTCAATTTGAACTCAGAAGCCATCCTTCCTTATAACCTAGGCCCTTGGCTTCCCACATCAAGATCTGATCTGGTTCACAGCCCTTTCTAAGTCTGAGGAGTTAGGAGCACTGTTCACACCGAGGAGAACTTTACTCTCAGTGGATGTGGAAACAACCTCTTCTCCAACTCAAGTACCCTTTCAAGAGTCCGCCTTCCTCTCCTAGCCTGCAGGTGGGTAAGGTTTAGACAGGAAACCTGGCTGGTAATTTGAAATAAAGACAATCAGAAGAGTAAGAAATAACTCAAATACAGCATGTCTTATTTTTTCAATCAAACTGCTTTTGGATTCTTTCCAGAATGTGACATGAGAAACACTCAATCTTGTTATTGCAGAAGCTAGGCTTTCTATTTTTGTAAAGAAAAAAAAATCCCACTTAGGAAAAGATGAATTTGCTTATAAGATAACTGCAGCAAATACAGAGACATCCTTGATAAGATGGCCAAATGAAGGTCTGATAAGAAGAGGCACTGAGAGTCAGGATACAGAGGTGTGCACCTTCTTTTTCTTCTTTTTTCAGTTGTGTGTGTGTGTGTGTGTGTGTGTGACAAACTATAATATCTAGGGGTGAGAAAGGCAGACAGAAAAGTAAGTGTGTAAAGGGGGACTGGGGAAATGTATTTTTACAGATGGTATAAGTCCTGGGATGAAGGTATTGTAATTTTTTCTTGGCTGCATGGTACAGCATGTAAGATCTTAGTTCCTTGACCAGGGATGGAACTGGTGCCCCCCGCAGTGGAAGTGCCAAGGGCCAACCATTGGACTGTCAGGGAAGTCCCAAGGCATTGTAATTTTGAAAGCCAAATGCCTCCTTAAAATGGCTCCTACTTGGCAACTGTCGACATGGTCTATGACATGGAACTAAACATGCCAGGGATTCTGCAGGGTTTCATGACCTTCTTGAAGGAAGAAAAGGTAAGAGGCCTGAAAGTCTAGGAATCCTACTTATATTTGATCCTCACAATTATCTCAGGGAGCATTCTTATCTTAAATTTGAAGATAATAGAAAGTTAAATTTAAAAAGTTAACTGGTTTGCCCAAAAACACTCTACAAAGGTCCCAGGTTCTGGAATACAGATTCCTATAACTCTAAACCATATATTTACATTTTATTTTCTATAATATGCTGCTTCTGGTAGATAGATCTAAAAAGATAGAATCTGAAAAGTGCTCAGAAATTCAGAAAACATTACATACAGGGTCTAAAGACCTTATGTTATAGGGTCTGTAGACCATAACAATGTAGGGTGGTGTCATCATTCATGATTCTTAAATCCAGTCAATGAAAAGGGTCTTCTATTTAGTTTCCTTTCACACATTTCAATGACCTGACCTAAATCCCTACTCCCATTGTCATCCTAGCCCAGGCCCTGCTCACCAGATGCCTGAATTGCTAAAGTAACTTCTCCCTGGACTCTGAGACTCAACCCAGGTCAACCCTTCTTGTCCCACCAACACACACCACCAGACTCAGATTACTGGGCTGCTCTCCCAAGGCACCAGCTTCAGCCTCACTCCAGTGTCTTCACATCCTTCCACGCCCAGGCTTCAGCTCCACATGAAGCCTTCCTAGACTGGCCCAGCCCTCCCAGGCACTCCTCTTCTCTGAATTTCTTCAAGTACCTTGGGTTCTTTTCCCTAGTTAGACGATGATCTCTTTGAAGGGACTGAGTCTCATGAGTTGGCATGTGGTATGGTCTGTTCTGTATGGTATCCAGCCCTGTGCTGAGCTCAGAGAAAGTGATCAGTACATGCTGATGGAGTCATCGAAGGAAGTTTGAATGTTATCCAAGGATAAAATGTTTTTGAGGAACTTGCCTGGTGGTCCAGTGGTTAAGAATCCACTTGTGATGAAGGGGACTCAGGTTCGATCCCTCATTGAGAAATGAAGATCCCACTTGCCATGGAGCGACTGAGCCTGCATGACACAATTTCTGAAGTCCATGCACTCCAGAGTCCCTGTGCCACAACTAGAGATTCCAGACACCACAACAAAAGATCCTGCATGGCACGACAAAGATTCCATGTGCTGTAACTAAGACCAGATGCAGCCAAGTAAATAAATAAATATTTTGAAAAGTGTTTTTGAAAAGTGAAAAACGCATTATGCATCAATGGGAAGAAACAGAAATGGACATTTAAAAGATGTCTCTAAAGTTGGGTGAATGCAGCAATATATGAAAATGATTTGGGGACCACTGATTGTCATCTTATGCATATCAGGACAAAATATGCTCATTAATTTCTCTTTATAAGACTTCTCAAAACTCAAAACATATAGTCAGAGGCTCTTCAGAGTTACTTTGTACCCTCCCAGTCCCCTGCCCACATTCCCTCTGCCATTAGTTGGTCTTGGCCAGGCACGACTTTTCAGGTCCATGTCCTCCTTGGAAGTATGGAGCTCAGGTCTAACAAGTATGAGGTGACTCTCAAGAATCACCAACTCACTAAGCCTGGCTGGTGGTAGAGGTGAGACAGTCACAAGGTGGTCAACAATGGTGATACATGAATTGAGCTGACCTTAACTTGTTCCTCATTGGCTCCATGAGGAGACTCACCCAAAATGGCAGATGGGATATTTAGGGAACACCTAGCCTGAGCATCAGCTGAATGGAGGCCCACACCAGGCTGCCCGGATAGAGGTCTTCTCAGAACAGCTCCAACAGTTGGTGTTGCCAGTTCAAATAGTCACGGTAAGAAAAGAGTAGATGAGAATGCATGGTGGAAACAGGACAGGGGGCAGGGCAAGGTCATCTTGCAGGGATTCTGGTCAAACCTGGAGTCGGGCCTTGAACTCAGAGAGATGGTGACCTGACCTGTAATGTGCGTTCTTCTGCATACTTGCCAGGGGGCAGTCCATGAAATTATAGTCACCTAGTTCCTCTTATCTTTACTTAGAAGCTCTCAGTAGTGCCCCAACTTGCAGAAGATGCCACGTGACCCTCCCAGACCATCCAACTTCCTGTTTCTGGCCTTAATGGGCTTTGACTCAAACTATTTTTTGCTCTCCATCCTCTGTCTCTCCTCAACCCACAACCAGTTGTGACTGTTCACAGAATAACCAGACAATTTCTCCATGACATACTGAACTTTCCAAATATACAGTCTTTCCAATACTATCTGAAAATAGCCTAAGGATTTCCTCTTACAGACCCCAAAAGATTGTGCCTTCTAAAATATGAATCCCCTCTGTGAATCCCTAGGGCAACCCCCCATGGGCTTGATGAAAACTGACACTTAAAAAAATATATCAATAAAAATTTTTTTTGTTCGTTCATTAATTCAACAAACACATACTGAGCACTTACAGCGTGTCAGGTTCTGTGCTAGACGCTGGGAAAACTGTTTATTAAGACAAAGTCATTTCCCTCAAACAGATTCCATAATACCTATTGGAGGACAAAGCTCTCAACTGTCTTCCTGTATTTCTGATTCCTCGTTGATACACAAAGAATTGCTCTGATTCCCTCACACATTACTCTAATATTGCTCAATGAGGTACCACTTCACACCAGTCAGAATGTCTGCGATCCAAAAATCTGCAAGCAATAAATGCTGGAGAGGGTGTGGAGAAAAGGGAACCCTCCTACACTGTTGGTGGGAATGCAAACTAGTACAACCACTATGGAGAACAGTGTGGAGATTCCTTAAAAAATTTCAAATAGAACTGCCATATGACCCAGCAATCCCACTGCTGGGCATACACACCGAGGAAACCAGAATTGAAAGAGACACATGTACCCCAATGTTCATCACAGCACTGTTTATAATAGCCAGGACATGGAAACAACCTAGATGTCCATCAGCAGATGAATGGATAAGAAAGCGGTGGTACATATACACAATGGAGTATTGCTCAGCCATTAAAAAGAATACATTTGAATCAGTTCTGATGAGATGGATGAAACTGGAGCCGATTATACAGAGTGAAGTAAGCCAGAAAGAAAAACACCAATACAGTATACTAACACATATATATGGAATTTAGAAAGATGGCAATGATGACCCTGTATGCAAGACAGCAAAAAAGACACAGATGTGTATAGTGGACTTTTGGACTCAGAGGGAGAGGGAGAGGGTGGGATGATTTGGGAGAATGGCATTGAAACATGTATACTATCATGTAAGAATAGAATCGCCAACCTATGTCCGATGCAGGATACAGCATGCTTGGGGCTGGTGCATGGGGATGACCCAGAGGGATGTTGTAGGGAGGGAGGTGGGAGGGGGGTTCATGTTTGGGAACGCATGTACACCCGTGGTGGATTCATGTCAATGTATGGCAAAACCAATACAGTATTGTAAAGTAAAATAAAGTATAAAACAAACAAACAAACAAACACTGAGCTATAGTAGGTAATGATTATATTTTATGCACTTCTAAAGGAAGGTTTAAGGACAAGTTAGGGGAAATCTCTCAAAGTATCAAGTTAAATTCAAATGAATACATTGTTCTTTGCTCTTCTCCCAACTTCATACATTTTCTAACCAGTCATCCACTCTGAAATCTGCACACATGCCAAGTTACAATCCTATCATTTAGGGGAAAATTCCATTATGAAAGTTTATATACAACTGCTCCTTTCTACCTAAAACCTTTGTTTTGGTGACTCCATAATTTCTGAAGCTATATTATATTTTTCTAAGCCCACTCCCAAAATACAGGCTGGGTACAGCTGTTGATTAAAGGAAAGAGACATGGAGACCAGCATCTTCCCAAACATTTGGGGATCAGGCCACTAAACAAAGCATCCCCAGTTTTTTCTGTAATGATGGCTCTTTATCTCCTGGTTCTTGCAATCTGCTCAAAAAGGGAGCTTTGAACTCTTGCCTTGGGCACGCTTCCCAGGAGTTCCAAATATCTTCCTCGGCCATTGGCCAACGAGCGACAGCTCAAGGATGAGGTTGGGCTGTGTTTGTTTGAAGTGCTCTGTGAATCCTGGCTCTGTGTCCTGGGTTGTCCATTGTGAGTTGAGCTCTCTTTCTAGCCAATTGGAGGTCTTTTTTCTGAGAAAAGTTTTGGCCCACGAATCAGAGCTCAGGTTCCAAGGCTGGCACTCTACCTTCCTTTATAGTT
Organism: Ovis canadensis; assembly: GCF_042477335.2. NCBI lineage: Eukaryota > Metazoa > Chordata > Mammalia > Artiodactyla > Bovidae > Ovis > Ovis canadensis. The sequence continues at coordinate 47,270,191 of NC_091257.1, read as the reverse complement.
ACTGAAAGTTCCAGAGAAAGTAACAGCTGGGTTTCCACATTAAATTAAGTGCCTGTGATAAGTTGTCCTGCTCTTTGGTGAAACATTTCCTTTAAAAACAGAATGTATCCTTCAGGCCATGATCAGCAAATGCTACCCTCTGAAACTAATAAACAAAGCTTATCCCACCAAAATAAGGTGGGACTAGGGCCCCCACTCCTGGTACTGGCTTGATGAAAACTGACACTTGAAAAAAATATATCAATAACAATTGTTCTAAAAAGAATAAACAACAAGTCCTGCTATATAACACAGGGAACTATATTCAATATACTATGATAAACCATAATAGAAAATATGAAAAAGAATGTGTATGTATATACATACAAGTCAATCACTTTCCTCTATAGGGGAAATTAAACACAACATAAGTCAACTATATGTCAATACAATTTTAAAAATATACAATGTGAAACTGAATAATACTATTTGAAACATAATGCTATTAAAATCTTAACCTATCAACGACTTGCCTTTCATGGCACTTTTTTTTTTTTTTTAACAATTCCTCACATGTTAGGATTTGACCAACTTGCAAAAATAAGGTATGGCTGCAGCACTATTTACAACAGCCAGGGCATGGAAGCACCCTAAATACCCATAGACAGATAAATGGATAAAGAAGATGTGTTACAAACACACAATGGAATGTCACTCAGCCATAAAAGGAACAAAATGTGCCATTTGCAGAGATGTGGATAGACCTAGAGAGGGTCCTACAGAGTGAAGAAAGTCAGAAGAGAAAAGCAAATGTTATATATTAGTATGTATATGTGGAATCTAGAGAAATGGTACAGATGAATCTATTTGCAAAGCAGAGACAGAGACATAGACCGAGAGTGGACACGCAGACACCGAGGGGGATGTGTGGGGATGGGGTGGATTGGGAGACTGGGAATGACCTGTATACACTGCTATGCATGGGACGGGCAGCTAGCGAGAGCCTGCTGTACAGCACAGGGAACTGTGCTCACTGCTCTGTGGCGGCCTCAACGGGAGGGAAATCAGGAGAGAGGGGATATGTGTATACATCTGGCTGATTTGCTTTGCTCTATAGCAAAAACTAGCACAATGCTGTAAAGCAACTAGACCTTAGTAAATACATTTTCTTAAAAAAAGGTAAGCATCTACTTTCTGCTTTTATTTTGTCCCAAGGGAGGCCAGGCTACCCAAGAGATTTTCCTGAGTCAAAAATAGCTTCCCTGGACCCTCTACTGACTCCATGTTTGTTTAGATCAATAAGCTAATCTTTTAAGCTGCAAACAACATGTGAGGGGAATAAACACAGCAGAGTTTTCACATCTAATGTCTACAGAGCTAACACACCCAGCAAATTCAGTTACCCTGAGGAAAAGGAGGTGATGATGGGAAGGACTCTTGACATAATGTCTGGGAGGGGGCTGACCCCTGAGCCTCTGGCTGGTGCAATGGAACCAGTACATTCTTTCTCACAAGCAGCTTCTAGAAGGACAGTCAAGGCATGAGGAGACAGAAAAGGGAGGTGGAGCTCTTTCAAGGCAAAGCCTGTCTTCCTTGGTATCTTCCTATCCCTGGTGGCCACTATCTTCTCTCTTAACACCCCAGGAAGATGGCCTCCCAATAGCTTTCTATAAGCAGAGAAATTATTCTTTAAGTTCCAGTGACTGATTTAGAGCTTCGTAAATTTCATCGAGAAGGTTACTTTGGAGGAAAGCAGATTGAAGGAGTATGCCACATGGTTGCCTGGGGGATGAGCTTTCTAGGCAAGTCAGGTTTTATTAAAGCAATTCAATGTTCATCTCCAACTAAGCCCTGCTTTGTGTCAGTCATTGTGGAAATAGGGTAAACTTATATTCATAAGTTCATCTGCCCAACTGTCTATCATTCCTGGAGGGAACAAGCCTGGCATCTTCAGACAGATGGACAGTGCAGAGATCAGGTTGGAGAAGGAAGGTCTGACCTTGAAGAGCCCTGGATGTGACAATCAGGGTATGGGTGTTTATTCTGAGTGAGACAGGAAGCATTGGAGGGTTTTGAGCAGGGGCATGAGCGTCCTGCTCTGACATGGACTTCAGGAGGTTCTGGCTGATGTATTGATGATCGTCTTTCTATAAGAACTTGGGAGGAATTGCTTTAACTTTATTAAATCCTGAATCAGCTCATTGTTTCCATGCAAGATGTTATTCTTTAGCTACTCCAAGAATGTGTATCTCAAAAGCACCCAAACTAAGTACAAATCATGTTATATATTTTATTTGAATATCTATGCTTCTATCAATTGACTAAATAAGGTATTGGGGATATGAAACTTGGTTTGTCACTAGATAAACCTGGATAATAATCTAGACTCACTTTCCTTATTCATCAGTAGAAGCATATGAACTAGTATATGCATTCTTTCATTTTATCACATTTATAAATAAATATTTCTATTAAGAGCAGGAACTATGCTGGGAAAATATAACATTTCTCTTCGAGAAGATCATAGTCTATGAGCGAGAGACCAGAACCAGTCTAAAGAAGGAAGGTATATGCTTTGTTTGGTTTTGATGAGTAGAACTGAGGATTTTTAAAAGTCTGATAAAAAAGAACTAGAAAATAGGAAGATGTGGGAGATTTGGGCAAGAAAGAAGAAAATATGTAGACTGTGCTGTCTGATAAGGAGGGGATTTGCTCCCCAAGGTCAGGGAGAAAGGGGCATTCCTCTGTGATACAGGTTTAATAAAAATACATAAAGATCACAGGTTTTCATGTTGGAAGGTAAGTTTTGCGTGCTAGGTTGCTTCAGTCATGTCTGCAACCCCATGGACTGCAGCCCGCCAGACTCCTCTGTCCATGGGTTTCTCCAGACAAGAATACTGGAGTGGGTTGCCATACCTTCCTCCGGGGGATTTTTCCAACTCAGGGATCCAAGTCACATCTCTTATGTCTCCTGTACTGGCAGGCGTGTCCTCACCCACTAGCACCACCTGGGAAGCTTGGGAAGGTAAGATAATGGTCATTAAAACAAACTTTGATTTTCCATCAGAAAAAGGTAAGGCCACATGCTGACAGAGAAGAATATGCTATGGGGTAGAAAACCTAGAAAAACAGCAAAGTCTTGAAATATCACTGTGGAGAAAGGGACAATAGGACTCAGGAGTTAATGCCTGGTTTTGCCAATCTCTACTTTTTGTGATTGTTTCCAAAAGGCAGGAATGAGTGGGGAATGCAAACAATCCAGTGGGTTTGAAGTTGAGCATGATGTGAAGACCGTAAGGGCTGGGGGAAACTGGAAAAGCGTATTTGACATGAAGAAGCATGTGTTCTTGTGTGAACAGGGAGGTAAGAGAGGACCAGAGGAGGTGAAGGCAGTTGGGGTGGGGATGAACAGAGCAGGTGCCTCAGGGAGATGGTGGCAGCTGTGGCAGGAACACCTGAGGGACCGGGGCCAGGTGCAGCCAGAGAACACAAGGTGTGGATTTCAGGTTTCATAAAGGAGGCAGATGGAGGGACACATTATCTGGTCTTGTGAATGGAACATGAGAGAAGGAGAAGGTTGTGGGAATTCAGGTGGTTCAAGAACTGAGAGCTTAGAGGTAGGATGTAAGGAGGATGATGTGTGGACTGAAGGCAGCTGGGACTTCCACAGGGTTGGGTGGAGAGGTCCTTGAAGCTCTAACAACATATTATGTGGATTTAGTATAAAAGGAGGGCTTCCCTGGTATTCAGTTGGTAGAGAATCCACCTGCACTGCGGGAGCCTGGGTTCAATCCCTGGGTTGGGAAGATACTCTGGAGGAAGGCATGACAACTCCAGGATTCTTTTTTATTTTTAATTAATTAATTTTTTAACTGAAGGATAATTGCTTTGCAGAGTTTTGTTGTTTTTTTGTCAAACCTCGATGTGAATCAGCCATGCTGCTGCTGCTGCTAAGTCACTTCAGTCGTGTCCGACTCTGTGTGACCCCATAGACGGCAGCCCACCAGGCTCCCCCGTCCCCGGGATTCTCCAGGCAAGAACACTGGAGTGGGTTGCCATTTCCTTCTCCAATGCATGAAAGTGAGAAGTGAAAGTGAAGTCGCTCAGTCATGTCCAGCTCGTAGGGACCCCATGGATTGCAGCCTACCAGGCTCCTCTGTCCATGGGATTTTCCAGGCAGGAGTACTGGAGTGGGGTGCCACTGCCTTCTACCGTGATTCAGCCATAGGTATACAGATATCCCCTCCCTTTTGAAACTCCCTCCTATCTCCCTCCTCTCCCTCTAGGTTGATACAGAGCCCCTGTTTGAGTTTCCTGAGCCATACAGCACATTCCCGTTGACTATCTATGTTACATATGGTAATGTAAGTTTCCACATTACTCTCTCCATACATCTCACCCTCTCCTCCCCTCTCCCCATGTCCATAAGTCTATTCTCTATGTCTGTTTCTCCACTGCTGACCTGCAAATAAATTCTTCAGTAACATTTTTCTAGATTCTGTATATATGCATTAGTATACGATATTTATGGAGAAGGAAATGGCAACCCACTTCAGTATTCTTGCCTGGGGAGTCCTGTGGACGGAGGAGCTTGGTGGGCTTCCGTCTATGGGGTTGCACAGAGTCAGACACGACTGAAGCAACACAGCATGCATGCGTGCATTGGAGAAGGAACTGGCAACCCACTCCAGTATTCTTGCCTGGAGGATCCCAGGGATGGAGGAGCCTGGTGGGCTGGTGTCTATGGGGTCGCATAGAGTTGGACATGACTGGAGCAACTTAGCAGCAGCATACGATATTTATCTTTCTCTTTCTGACTTACTTCACTCTAAATAGGCTTTAGATTCATCCACCTCACTAGAACTGACTCAAATGTGTTTCTTTTTATGGCTGAGTAATATTCCATCGTGTATATGTACCACAACTTCTTTATCCATTCATCTGTCGATGGACTTCTAGGTTGCTTCTATGTTCTAGCTATTGTAAATAGTGCTGCAGTGAAGGATGGGATACATGTGCCTTTTTCAGTTTTGGTTTCCTCAGGGTATATGCCTAGGAGTGGGATTGCTGGGTCATATGGTGCTTTATTTCTAGTTTTTTGAGGAATCTCCATACTGTCTTCCAATAGTGGCTGTATCAATTTACATTCCCACCAAAAGTGCAAGAGTGTTCCTTTTCTCCATACCCTCTCCAGCACTTATTGTTTGTAGACTTTTTGATGATGGCCTTTCTGACCATCATCAGAATGTGTGAGGTGGGAGGTGATATCTTATTGTAGTTTTAATTTGCATTTCTCTAATAATGAGTGATAGTGAGCATCTTTTCATGTGTTTGTTAGCCATCTGTATGTTTTGTTTGGAGAAATGTCTGTTTAGGCCTTTTCCCCACTTTTTGATTGGGTTGTTTGTTTTTCTGGCATTGAGTTGTATGAGCTGCTTGTAAATTTCGGAAATTAATCCTTTGTCAGTTGTTTCATTTTCGATTATTTTCTCCCATTCTGAGGTTTGTCTTTTCACCTTGCTTATAGTTGCCTTTGCTGTGCAAAAGCTTTAAGTTTAATCAGGTCCCACTTGTTTACTTTTTTTTTTTTTTTCCCATTACTCCAGGAGGTGGGTCATAGAGGATCTTGCTTTGATTTATGTCATCGCAACTCCAGGATATTTGGCTGGAGAATCCCCATGGACAGAGGAGCCTGGTGGGCTGCAGTCCATGGGGTTGCAAAGAGTCAGACACAGCTGAGCAACTAAGCACAGCACAGCACGGCGCAGAATAAAAGGAACCAACAAGTAAGTCAGTGGTGACTTTTAGTGAAGTTCAGTGAAGAGTACTGGATAACAGTAAGTCCAAATAAGGATGTCTTTATTTGGACTTCCCTGGTGGTCCAGTGGTTAAGAATCCGCTTGTCAATGCAGGGAACACAGGTTCAATCCCTGGCCTGGGAAGATTCCACATGCTGCAGGGCAACTAAGACCGTATGCCACAACTTCTGAGCTGGTATTCTACAGCCCAGGAGCCACAACTGCTGAGGCCTGCCTTCCCTAGAGCCTGTGCTTTGTAACAAGAAAAGCCACTGCAATGAGAGGCCCATGTCCCACAACTAGAATAGCCCCCACTTGCTGCAACTAGAGGAAGCCTGCACCCAGCAATGAAAACCTAGCACAGCCCAAAATAAATAAATCTTAAAAAAGAATGTTTTTATTTTACTAAAGCAACTCAATTTTCATCTACAATTAAATATTGTGTGTGTCATGTCACAGTGGGAATGGGATACATTTTGACTCAGAAATTGATCAGACCAATCATTTATCATCTGCGTGGCTTAACTTCTCCAAGAATCTTTCCTTATTTGTAAATTAGGTATAGTGATGTTGACACCTGAGATGGTTGAGATTTTCACATACAGGGACATAGATGAAATAGATGTCTGAGATGACCTGCCTGGTAGCCTCTGGCTCCTTCCCATCCCTGCCTGTCCTGCCCTGGGTCCACATGGGAGCTACTGCACTGAGACAAAATGCCCCTTTCCCTGGTCCCAGTTGATTAACTTCAGGGTGGGCACCTGACCCAGGTGAAGTCAACTGTACCCACCAACATTTTTCACTCAAACCAGAGTGAGTGTGGTTTTTCTTCCTCCCATGGCTGAAATCCTGAGGTGAAAAATACAAAATGAGTGAGTTTTCAGAGTGAAATGGAGCTCTCTGCAGAGAGGTGCCAGGGAATGTTCTCTTTTGCCTGAATGGCAGAGGTGGGTTTCTTGAAAGTGCCAGCAGACACTGTGTGTGAAGATCCATGGGAGAGTACCTGCGAGTTTGAAGTTTTCATAATTGCTTTTATTTTTTTCCAGGTGTTTTGTAGGATAGAAATTAGGAGTTAGAAGTAATCTACATGATTTTTCTGACACTTCTCTGGAGCATGTGCGTGAGGGCAAGAAAGAAACAGAGGCAGATACAGGGGAAGAACTGGGAGGCAGGCAAAACAGAGAGCAAGTATATGACACATAACCCCTGAGACGGATATCCCAGTTAAAGAATCAACCTATCCTTTAGAGTAGCGGTCCCCAACTTCTTTGACATCAGGGACCAGTTTCGTGGAAGACAGCTTCTCCACAGACTGGGGTGGTGGTGGTTTGGGGGTGATTCAAATGCGATACATTTGCTGTGCACTTATTTCTATTTGCGTTCTGTCTCCACGCTGTAGTTCAAGCTCAAGTTGCTAGTACTCCTGGGGAAGGAACAATGACAACATCAGATTATCTTAAAACCAGAAGGAAATGAGGGAAGAAACACAGTGATCCAGAGCTGAAGCGCAGCCACGAGGAGCCAGAAAACGGAGGAGGGTGACTGTTCTGCTGAAGAGTGTACCTTCTAATTCAGAAAACTTAGTCACCAGACTGAGAACAGATAACAAGAGTAGGAGGAAGGACTAGGGACTGTGGGGAAGCGTTTCATAAAGCTCTGCAATCCTGCAGCATGCAGAGCAAGCTCTTGACAAACTCGCAGCCTTCTGGAACCTTCAGAAAATGAAAATCCAACTCATAGGATAAAGCAAATAGCCCCACTGGGTATTTCACAGTGCATATCTAACACCCATTGAAGCTCTGAACAGTGGAGATGGTTCTAAAAGCATCATCTACCCCTAGGCAAGATTATATTCAGTCCTCGAATAATCTGCAAAATGTGGCTCCATTTTGAAAATCACCATTTTGTGCCTAAATGGCATAGTGGATAAAAAATTGGCTCCACTATTTCACTCAATCTAAGGTCCCCACTCCAGTACTCTTGCCTGAAAAATCTCATGGACAGAGGAGCCTGGTAGGCTGCAGTCCATGGGGTCGCTACGAGTCAGACACGACTGAGCGACTTCACTTTTGCTTTTCACTTTCATGCATTGGAGAAGGAAATGGTAACCCACTCCAGTGTTCTTGCCTGGAGAATCCCAGGGACGGGGAGCCTGATGGGCTGCTATCTATGGGGTCACACAGAGTTGGACACGACTGAAGCGACTTAGCAGCAGCAGCAAAGTCCCTTAGGAGCTTAGAATCTGCCTGCCAGTGCAGGAGATGTGGGTTGGATCCCTGGGTCAGGAAGATCCCCCGGAGAAGGAAATGGCAACCCACTCCAGTATTCTTGCCTGGAAAATCTATAGGACAGAGGAACCTGGTGGGCTACAGTCCATGGGTTTGCAAAAGAACTGGACATGACTTGGATGAAACAACAGCAAGGTCTCTTGGAACTCTAAGCACAAGTTTAAGAAAAATCACCACTTTTAAAATGGCTCTGCAGGGGATGAGTAAACACAGGAACTGACGTGGATGCTCATGTCACCTGTCAATACTAGGTTATAAGCACTCAGATGAGTCAGTTCTTATTTTCACTTTATACTTTTTCATCAAAATGAAAACAATTTTTAAAATGTTTATCAAGAAATGAATAGGCCCCAGAGAAGGTGTAACCAAACCCTTCCAGATCTGTGGACCCCAGTTTTAGGTAGGGGGAGCCATGTTTGAGGCTGAGAGGCAATGTGATTTGATGATTTTGTTACAGGGAAGAGCAAAATCTGACTACATATTGAATCCTTTTTTTTTTTTCCATTTAAACTTTGCTTCTTATTGCTTTTGTTCACTAAGAGGATACTGTCCAAACATTATGGCCTGCCTCGGGGAACCCTGCCACTCTGCCTGAATGCTAAACCAAAATGCCTTTGGTCAGGGAGATATCGTGACCCTGTCCACCTGTGAAAGGCTGCAAGAAAGAAATTACCATATCAGCTTCCTGAAGCTGACCATTCCAGTAGATATTTGCAAGACTTAAGAACTTCCTCACCTCCTCCCCATCTCTAGTCTATAAAAGAATCTAAAATTCTATAAAAGAATCTATCCAGACCCCAACAAGATGGTTATTTTGAAACATTAATCTGCCATCTTCTCTGTCTGCTGGCTTTCTGAATAAAATTGTTATTCCTTGCCTCAACACCTCATCTCCTGATTTATTGGCCTGTCATGCAGTGAGCAGAGTAAGCTTAGACTTGGTAACAATTCCTTCCTGGCTCTATGGAGTGTAAACGTGGTGGGTGGGTGAGATAGGAAACCACATCTTTAGTAGCAACTGAAATAGCTGAGCAGAAGGTGAAAGGGCTGAAAGATGGGGAGGGGAGGGAGGTGGATGGGGGAGGACTTTGAGAGAAGGGAGGAAGGGTCAATGGAGCTTCATTGTTGTTAGAGGAAAAAAACAGAGAGATGTCAATAGTGTTTCTAAGTGGAAACCACATAAAATATCCATGTTTAGGTTTCAAGGATCCTCCAAGAATTCTGTTCTTGGAGACAAGCTTCTGCACACAACTGATTCAACAAAACTCTCTAGAAGGAACACTTAGTCCCATGTCAAGTGGGATTTGCCATTAGAAGCCTTGGAGACTCTTCTGAATTCTGCTAACTGGAAACTGGAAGCTATAGTAACACAGGAAGCTGTTTCCTGGTCTGAAAAATTGTGGACAGGTCGGAAAGTGGATGAAATGTTAAAAAAAAAAAAAAATCCCAGAGCAGCCTGACAGAAAGACCCAGGGGAAGAAAATGATACCAGACAAATTCATTCTGGAAATCTCTTTGTAAATGGTCTGAGCTGAAATGAACCTAGCCTTGAACAGAGAGGAAAAGATGCAGTCAGAGATTAGGTTTTGGAAAGTGATTTCAAGTAACTGCTCTGTTCTCTGCCCACAGGAGTAAGCAGCTTGGTTTTCAGAAGACATGGCCATTTATGGCTGTCACCGCCTAACAGGGCCACCTGCACAGCCACCCCAATTGCCCACACACACATGAGTCTGTTCAAAGACACAGAAGGAATTTTCATACAAAAGAATCTTTTGGCATTAGCAGTAGTTGAGTCAGACTGTGATGGAAGATCAACACATTTATATTATCGTCACACAGAGGTTTGATTTTTCTACTGGCAGAAAGTATTCTGAAAAAGAATGGAAAATTACCCCTGTTTACTTCAAAGAGCAAGGGTGACTTCCTCGAAATCTGTAGCCCTTCAGTGTTGCTCAGGGCACCGATTTAATTCAAAGAGAGCCTGTGTGTGATTGACAGCTTAAGAAAAGTCAGGTTTATTTGTGAGAGATTTGTGATCAGATTATAATAGGGATGTAGAAAGATATCAAGCAGTTAGGAAAACAAGAGCAGATTTTAGATCTGTTTAGCAAGTTGTGAAAAGTCTATTACAAAAAGCCTGCACTCCTGTGAGAATTTGCAGGCGAGCTATTGGATAACTTCTAAGAAAAATATTCACCAGAGGCATAGAAATAACTAAACAAATCTGGCGAATGCATTTTCACACAAGGAGCACATGTCACTAAATTCAGTCCAAAACTGAATCTAACCTAGTCTGAGATCCAAAGACTTCTCAGACTAGGTTAGAAGTAAGTCAGACACAGGTATTCAGAATACATATCTGTTAGTGCAACAGACAATTGAGGTGTGCGTGCTCAATCATGTCTGACTCTTTGCATTATCAAGGACTGTTCTGCGAGGCTCCTCTGTCCATGGGATTTTCCAGGCAAAAATACTGGAGTGGGTTGTCATTTTCTTCTCTAGGGGATCTTCCAAACCTAGGCCTCAAACCCAGGTCTCCTGTATCGGCAGGTGGATTCTTTACCACGGTCCCACTGGAAATTCTATTGAATCCCCCGAATCCCAAATTTTATATCCTTTTTTACAATGATATATTACTGGGTATGAGTACAGTCCTTATCATTTTGTTACCTTACTTTCCTTTTGAAGAAAATAAGCAACTGGTAAAATTCTTAAAAATTTTTTAAGCCCAAATAACATCTCAAAATGAACTGTTTATTGAATAATCCTTCTGATGAATTCTCGTTGACTTTGCTATGCGGCAGGAGTCACTATGAGTCACAGAGTGACTCTGATTTCAGACTGCCCTCACAGCTTGTCAGGAGCCATGGAACACAATTGCTACCATCATAGTTGTTCACTGCTGCGTTATATGGGTTGCTCAGAAAAAATAATTAATATTATTGCATTCCTTTTGTATCATGAACTTACAGCATAGCAACTATGGCATTGTATTTCACTGAATTTTCTTCTGTATTTGTCTGCCACTTGCCTGAAAGCTTTCAAGAGCAAAACTGTGTGCCTTATCCCTCTATTTTTATAATCTGGACAAGTGCCTGGTATATCAGTAGCCCTCAACAAAAAATTATTGAATGAAGGAATGAAGAATGAATAAGAGCTTCCTTCAATTTGTGCAGATCTTTACACATCAAAACTGAATACAGTTTTTGAAAGCCATTGAAGGCTATCCAAATATGCCCTCCCCAAATATGCCAGATTTTGGCATAAAGGTTATTTTGAGTGGAAGACAATTCATAATTAATGGATGCAAGATGATTCTGTGCCTTGTCCTTCTCTGCCTAAATGGAGGACATTAATTTCCCTGTGAGAAGGTGTCCCCCTCTCCCTTTTCTACCTTGTTTAGTAGCAGAAAGAGAAGAGCAATTCATGTCACTAGAGACACTCGAGCCAATATTCCCCTAAAGCAACCCTTATCTTCAGCTTCCCTGGTGGTCTAGTGGTTAAGACTCCACCTGCCAATGCAGGAGACATGGGTTCTTTTCCATGTGTCCAGGAAGGTCCCACAGGCCGTGGAGCAACTAAGTCCATGCAACACATCTATTAAGCCTGTGCTGTAGAGCCCGGGAGCCATGACTACTAAGCCCTCCATGTGCTCTAGAGTCCATGCACTGCAACAAAAGAAGCCACTGCAGTGAGAAGCCTCTGTAACAAACCAGAGAACAGCCCCCACTTGCCACAACCAGGGGAAAGCCTGTGCAACGACAAGACCCAGCACAGCCAAATATTAATAACAATTTAAAAAATCATCCTATCTAAAAACACAATAACCCTATCTTCCGTTAGTTCTCCCATACATATTTCTTAGTTAATTCCCCATGATTTGTCACTTGTTGAAACTCAGCTCCCCACCTTTGTTAAAAGGGTATATAAGACCCCGAGTCTTACCATTGGTTTGAATTTCACTCTTCTATAAACTCTTATGCACATGGGCTTCCCAAGTGGTTCTAGTGGTAAAGAGTCTGCCTGCTGACAGAGGAGACGTAAGAGATGCAGTTCTGATCCCTGGGTGGGTAAGATCTCCCGGAGAAGGGAATGGCTACCAACTCCAATATTCTTGCCTGGAGAATCTCATGGACAGAGGCACCTGGTGGGCTACAGTCCATAGGGTCGAACAGGACTGGACAGGACTGAACTGACTTGGCACTTATGTACATAAATCTGAATAAAAATTGTGTGCCTTTTCTCCTGCTAATCTGTCTTTTGTTAGTTTAATTTGCAGTACCCGAGGCACTCAGTATAAGAGGGTAGAGGCAAAGATTTTCCTACCTGACATTATTACATTTATTCATACTTCTCTTTACAACTATCAGAGAAATCTTTCTCCTGGTTACATTCACTTATCCTCTCTCTCCCGTTAGCATTTCAAAGTAATGTATAAAAGCACAAACCTCTATCTTGACCACATGGGACTCTTTTTAAAGGCTTTTCCTTCCTGTTAATGATGCAACCTCAAAAATAAACTCCAGAGGTTTCCACTTGTCAGCCCCTGCCTTTCTAAATGACACCATTTTCTACACAAGGGGACTGTAAGCACATTTTCATCCTTATATTACTTTTGTCTGTTATTTTGTCAATTTTCACTGTCTTAAACAACCTTTGATTATAGATTTAGCCAAGTTATTTTTTCCTCTCCAAAGGCTACACCAAACTCTCATCTTTGTTCAGGGTAATAGAACTCTTGGCATTGCCCAATTTTGCCCAGAATTTGCTAGGCCAGGTAAGAGAATTCTCCCACCCCCCTTATCTGATCACTTTGATATATGATTAAATTCTTCATCCCCACCACCCCCCAGGTGATGTCTGATCACCTCGGTTTGCCCACAGCAAGAATGTCAGGTCAGTTTACCCAGAATTTCCTTTATCCAGGATGCTTCATTTCTGTGTGCTCCCATCCACAAACCCACACCCTCCTCCTTGGCTATAAGCACCGTTTGTCCTTGCTGTCTTCAGAATTAAGCCCAGTTCTATACTGAGGTCTCTCATCCCTTTGTGCAATCGCCTGTGAGTAAAATCTCTTCTTTACCACGTTACTGTCAGACTCTGATTTTCTTTCACAAGTTGTACAGGGACCAGGATCTGAAAAAGGAGCTCGTGCAAAGGAGCTCCGTTCTGCTACTTGCTGTGCCCTGCCAGAGTGTAATTTTCAAAACACTGAAAACATAACTTGCATGCCTCTGCATCATCCATCTGGTTAGAATCACCAGAAAGACCATAAAACCAAATCCCTCATCATGGCTGCAACCAACTGGAAATGACTTAGTGGCTTTGCATGAACTAGCATCAAAACCAAACATACACATACTCAAAAAAATCCCAAAGAGTAGAGAGGATTAAAGAACCTATGGAAACCGAGAGTCAGCAAAGTTCAAGTTCTACCGCCTTTTGTTAGTCACTCTGAGAGCCAAGACAAGATCAGCCTGGGTTTATGTAGCCTGTGAGGTTTACTTTTCAAGCAATGCATTGTACCAGGCATCCAGGTGAATCCATATGAGTGTTGCACTGCAGCCTCCAAAATTTCTCAGGTATAAGGTTTTTAAATGTTAAAAATGTGCATCATATGCATAAATAAAAAATGAGTGTATGTCCAAGATTTTAACCAACTCAGTAATTAATGAAGGAACCAGTAATACTAGTTCAAAAGACACTTGGAAGAACAGAGAGATGGACAGGTAAACAGATACATAGAGACTGATAGATATTAATAAACAGATAGTTTAGAATGCTAGAATTTGTTAATAGATTCAAAGTGGGTTAATATCTTATGGGTCTAGTAAATATAATGTTTGAGATTATCTTTAATATTTTTATTATAGAAATGAATTGCTTCTCTAGTGGAACAAAATTATTTGCATTGTTGTGGGCAAGAATCCTTTGCACTGTTATCAGTTTCTGTAAGATAATATCTTCCCTTACAGAGATATAAAACTATTATTGTTCAGTTACTAAGCTGTATTCAACTCTTTGCAACCTATAGACTGTAGCATGCCAGGCTTCACTGTCCTCCACAATCTCCCAGAGTTTGCTCAAACTCCTGTCCATTGAGTCAGTGATGCTATCTAACCATTCCATCCTCTGCCACTCCCTTCTTTTGCCTTGAATCTTTGAGTCAGCTCTTCCCATCAGGTGGCCAAAATATCAGAGCTTCAGCTTCAGTATCAGTCCTTCCAATGAACATTCAGGGTTGATTTCCTTTAGGATGGACTAGTTGGATCTCCTTGCAATCCAAGGGACTCTCAAGAGTCTTCTCCAGCACCACAGTTTGAAAGCATCCATCAGTTAGTTCTTTAGTGCTCAGCCTTCTTTATGATTCAACTCTCACATCTGAACTGGACTACAAATTTGCAGCCCTTGAAACTGTACTCTGTAATTGTTTTTCTCTATTTCCAAGTCTTGGACCATTTCTCTTGGCATCCTTTGGAATTTTATTTTTCTTCATTCTTTATTTCTCTCCCTTCATTCTTTCTTTCCTCTTCAGATATTTATTGATCATTTACTGTGTTCTAGATAAGCACTGACCAATAGAATTTTCTATGATGATAGAAATGTTTTATGTCCCTGCTTTTCAGTATGGTAGCCACTAACCACATGTAGCTATTGAATAGTTGAAATTTGGCTTATAGGACTGAAGTGTTTTTAATAGATTTAATTTTGACTAGTTAAACTCTAAATAGTCATGTGTGACACTGGGGAACATTATGGAAGGTGCAGTTCTGATACTGTTTGTGATTCATCAATACCTGATGTTCCATGTCCCTCACCTCCCATCCTTCAACACCTCTAAGGTATATATGCTCACAGAGAAGTTAGGGCAGGTATGAAAGCTCTATTCTAGAAGACGGCAGATGCTCTGTGATCTCAGAGGGGAGACAACATGCATCTATCTGGACTGTCCTATAAAGGTTTTAAACAATAGTGGATGAAACTTCGACTTGCCAAGATATCAAAGAAAGACATTCCAGGAAGAGGGAATAGGATGGTAAAGGTAAAGAGATCCTTAGGGACTGAGGAGTCACACTGGTAGGCCTCTGCACAGCTCAAGAAGGCAGGCTGGGAAACCTCAACTTTCTACAAAGGAAGGGGGCTTGGAAACAGACTGGAAAGTCCTTTGAAATTGCTGATGATCTTAGAACTTCCTCCTATAAAAGTTTGGGGAAAATGAAACACCTGGGGCGGGGGGTAGGACAGGACCAGATTATTATTACTTTTTTTTTGCTATACAGTAGATCCTTGTTGGTTATCCATTTAAAATATAGCACTGAGGACCAGGTCTTTATTATTAAAAAGCTTCACAAAGACAATGTGGAAGATAGATTCGAAGCCAGTAGCCACTGATGTGCAGAAGACTTGCTGGGAGGCTGCTAAAATCATCATCGTGTGAGGTCACAGGATCTGCATTAGAAGAGTGCTAACCAATGAGGTGGGAGATATCCTTCTGCATTATTACAGACCAGTAATAGGTTTATGTTTTACAAATATAAATCATATATGTGTGTCAGTGTGCACAAATATATGTATATGTACATATATACACATATTTCTATAAAAATATATGGAAATGTATTTATGCATGTTATATATTTATGTATATTTAGTTATCAATAATAGATTTATGTATATTTACATTTATATATTTATAATATATAAATATATAATATACATATATACATAATATACATATAATAAATATATTTATAATATGTATTTATATTTATATTTGGAGAAAGAAATAGCAACCCACTCCAGTATTCTTGTCTGGGAAATCCCATGGACAGAGGAGCCTGATGGGCTACAGTCCATGGGGTGGCAAAGAGTCAGATGTGACTGAGCAACTAATCAACAACATACTTATATTTATATATTTATTATACAACATATTTATATTATAATACATATATTTATATATAAATATATATATTTATAAATTTATATATTATAAATGTATATATCAATTCAGTTTAGTTGCTCAGTCATGTCCAACTTTTTGTGATCCCATGGACTACAGCACGCCAGGCCTCCCTGTCCATCACCAACTCCTGGAGCTTGCTCAAACTCATGTGTATATAAATATATAAATGGGTATAAAGTATACATAAATATATACAGCAAGAATGCTGGAGTGGGTAGCCATTCCCTTCTCCAGGGTATCTTCCCAACCCAAGGATTCAATGTGGGGCTCCTACATTGCAGGCAGATTTTTTACCATCTGAGCCACATCAGCTCCAGACATTTATATTAGTGTACATAAATATATATATATAATGTGTAAATGTACATACACATATTTTGGAATAACAGTGTTTAAGTGCTTTCAGACAGAATGACTATTGGGGATATGACATGACAACCCTGGCTCAAAGAAGAGGAAGAATTCCTTTAGGTTCTAAAACCAACTCTGTGAATCTCATTGTGATTTTCAGAACAGGCTATTGATGACATACACAGGATCAACCCCGGACAAAATTGCTACATATGAAAATTTTAGAGTATTCAGTCTTTCTTTTCCCTGTCTACTCTGCATAGCCAACATGTATTTGTTTTACTGATAGTTCTTCATGTACCTGGTCCTACATTTTATATTAGTTTTCTGTCAGTTCATGTGAGTTTTCTACAGCTGGTATAACAAATTACAACCAATCCAGTGGCTTTAAAACAGTACACATTTACTATCTTACATTTATTGAAACAGCATACATTTATTATCTTACAATTATGAAGGCTGGAAACCTGACCCAGTTCTCACAGGGCTGAAATCAAAGAGTCAGCAGGGCTGTTTCCCTTTCTGGAAACCTGGGGGGCATCCATGGCCTTGCCTTTCCTAGCTTCCTGAGGCTGCCACCAATGCTTGGCTCTCACTCCTTCCTTCACTGTAAAGAAAGAGACGGTGGATTAGGTGCTCTTCCCAACACTTTGCATCACTTCGACCTTCTTGTCTGCCTCCCTCTTTTATTCTTTCTTTTGCCATGCTGTGTGGTGTGCAGGATCTTAGTTCCCCAACCAGGGATCAAACCTGTGTCCCCTGCATTGGGAGCATGGGGCCTTAACCACTGGCTACCAGGGAAGTCTGCACCCTTTTTCACTTTTAAGGATCTTTCTGATTATAGTGGACCCACAAAGATAACTGAAGATCATCTCGTTATTTTAATAATTTCCCTGACTCACAACCTTAATTCTCCTTTGCCATCTCCCCATCTCACGATCCTTAACCGGGACCAACTGCAGAGACCCTTTCAACACATGCAGTGGCACATGACAGATTTCTGGGATTAGGGTGTGGGCATCTTTGGCAGAACATTATTCTGCCTCCTACAAATGTATTATTTCATTTGCTCCTCACCATACTGTTCCTGTGATTATCCCCATTTTACAGACTCTCATTACACTAGCACAATGATGCTTTTGTGTCATAGGTAATGAATCCAAGACTTAGAGAAGTTGAAGGCAGTGGCCTGTGGCTCACACAGCTTGCACACTGGCAGAGCTAGGACTGAATCCACGTCTTCACACTCAGTCTCTTCACCACTAAACCACACTAATTCTCACAGGTGTCACTTTCTCCTGATTACTCTTTCTCCCTTAGAGCTTTATTCTCTCTAACCTACTCCAGAAGAGCATTACACCAGGAAGGGATGTAAAACTCGTTGAATTTCTAAAGAATCACTCCTCAGATGATGCCTTTCTAGGGGTACTTGCCTTTGGCAACATTGAAGCCTAGGGCTAAAGGTCAGAAATTGGCAGAGAAACTAGCAAATTCAGAAGGGATATTTTGAGCTTGGGGCTTTCTCAGAGCTTCTGGGCCATAGATGATTGTCTGCTTTACTTCTTGCAGGGAGAACCAGGCAAAGGCTACTTGAGAATAAGAGGTGACAAGATTTTGAGAGTGTCGTTATCTTAGAGTAAATTCAGACGGCGCCTTGCTGTCCTCCTCCTGGGAGCCATCCACTTACAGCATCTGAAGACAGACTGGCCACACAGATTCAAAATTACCTCTCACATTAAAAAATAATAATAAAAAGACATTAAAAGAGAGAAAAGCTAAAATGCTGGGATGAATCACATATCAAATATCTGCACAGACATTAGATGAGCTCATTATGGAAATTCAAAAGTATTAGGCACATTTGGAAGCTCATTATTTATTTATTTACTGGACTGCATTGGGTCTTACTTGTGGCAGGTGGGATCTCAAGTTTTCTGGCCAGGGACCGAACCCACACCCCCTTTCATTGCAAGGTGGGTTCTTAACCACTGGACCACCAGCAAAGTCCCAGAAGGTAATTTTTGAAAAGGCACGATCCTGTTACTCAGGTGAACATGTATGATGCTATGGTCCATCTGCTTGTTCTTTTGTCTTGACCTCCTACATCAGCTGAAAATGCAATCAATCCAGATGCGACTTGCTGGGTAACAGTCGGTCTTTTCCTAACAGTGAAAGCTGGTTGGGCAGGTGTGTTCAACTTGTGGGATTCAATCGAGCTGTTCACTTATGATCTGTGTGCTTTCTGTGCATTATATACTAATCAGTAAAAAAAAAAAAAAAAAGATCTAATGACAGAGGAAGAATGAAGCAATAGTCTCAGTAAAGGAAGCGGGATTGCTGGGGAGCAGTCTGATTTATGCTGAAGTTATGAGGCTTATTCTCCTGGGCCTCTTACCACCCTCTGAGTTCCAATGAGTCTCAGGGGTAGCTGGGAGGAGTTGAATGTTCTAGGTGGGAAGAGGAAGGCAGAAATTGCATAAAGAAAATTACATAAAGAACCCTGGAGGTCCAGTGGTTAAGGCTCCACACTGCTGCTGCAGGGGGTACAGATTCAATCCCTAGTCAGGGAACTTAAGATCCCACATGATGCTCAGTGCAGCCAAAAAAAGAGAGATGAGGACCTGATTGATAAGAATCCAGTGATTTCTTCCCTTATTTAAACACATGGTCACTTTCCAATTTTTAAAAGCAAACAAAAATCAACACTATATTGTAAACTATATTCCAACAAAAATTCATAAAAACAAAAACAAACCAACTCACCACTTGCCCTTATAGAAATCACAGTGCTGTGATAGAAGCAGCCCCGTGTAAATGTGGAGGAAACACTACACTGGAATCCATGTGAAGTGGATAAGACAGATTGTTTGAATTACTGCTGTATTGATTTCCAAACAGAGAAGTGCCAAAAGTCCTGAGGGTTCTTGTGCATCCCCAGGGCTTTTTAAACTCCTGCCCTCACAGAACTTACTTTCTAAAGAAGGAGTGAAGAGTGCCTGGCAAAAATTAAAAATCAGCAAAAGCTATAGCACTTAGAAAGTAACAAGTGCTATGGAGGAAAGTAGACCAGGGAGCCAGGACAGGGAGGGTAGTGGTGGTAGTGAGAGAAGTGAGACATGATTTTTAAATAAGACGAACAGGCAAGTCTTCACTGAAAGATAATATTTAAGCAAACGCCTGAACAAGCAGAGTCCTGTGATCATATGTGGGAATGTATTAAGGTGAGGGGAAGAGCAGGTGCCAAGGCACAGAGGCACACATCCAGAAGCAGCCAGTCGCTAGAGTTGAGATGAGTGAGAGGGGATTAGAGAGAGAAGTGTTCAGAGATGGAGCAGATCCTGTAGGTTTTCTAAGCCACTGTGAGGAGTTTGGCTTTTATTCTGAGTAGTCTGGAGAGAATTTGATCAGAGGTGTAATATAAGCCTATTGAAACTCAGTAACAAGATAATTTAAAAATGGACGAAGGATTCAAACAGGCATTTCTCTGAAGAAGATATACAAATGGCCAACAAACACACGGGGAGAAGCTCAACATCATTAGCCATTAGGCAAATGGAAATCAAACCCATGAATCCCTCTGGTATTGTATTGAGAGGGGACAGTTTGAGGGTGGGTGTGGAAGCAGGGAAAAGGGTTAGAAGCCTAAGCAGTAACTCAGGTAACAGATGATGGTGCTGTTGGTGGAAATGTAACATGGTACCCTCGTTTTGGAAAACAGCTTGAGAGTTTCCCAAAAACTTAAGCATGGAGTTACCATAGGACCCAGAAATTGGACTCTTCAGCATATAACCAAGATCACTGAAACTGTGTTCACACAAAAACATGTACACAAACATTTGCATCAGCATCACTCAAGTTAGTAAAAAGTAGAAAGAAAGCAAATATTCATCAATTGATGAATGTTAAACAAAATATGGAACGTATATACAAATGGAATATTATTTGACAATAAAAACACTACATAGTATGATACATACCCTAACATGGATGAATATTGAAAACATGATGCTAAGTGAGAAGAAAATTAGAGATACCAAGGGAACATTTCATGCAAAGGTGAGCACAATTAAGGACACAAATGATATGGACCCAACAGAAGAAGATATTAAGAAGAGGTGGTAACAATACACAGAACTATACAAAAAAGATCTTCGGGATCCAGATAACCATGATCACTGCTTAGTGATCACTAGGTGGTGTGATCATTCACCTAGAGTAGATATCCTGGAATGCGAAGTCAAGAGGGCCTTAGGAAGCATCACTATGAACAAAGCTAGTGGAGGTGATGGAATTCCAGTTGAGCTATTTCAAATCCTAAAAGATGATGCTGTGAAAGTGCTGCACTCAATATGCCAGCAAATTTGGAAAACTCAGCAGTGGCCACAGGACTGGAAAAGGTCAGTTTTCATTCCAATCCCAAAGAAAGACAATGCCAAAGAATGCTCAAACTACTGCACAATTGCACTCATCTCACATGCTAGCAAAGTAATGCTCAAAATTCTCCAAGCCAGGCTTCAACACTACCTGAAACATGAACTTCTAGATGTTCAAGCTGGATTTAGAGAAAGAGGAACCAGAGATCAAATTGCCAACATCTGCTGGATCATGGAAAAAGCAAGAGAGTTCCAGAAAAACATCTACTTTTGCTTTATTGACTATGCCAAAGCCTCTGACTGTGTGAATCACAACAAACTGTGGAAAATTCTTCAAGAGATGAGAACACCAGACTACCTGACCTGCCTCCTGAGAAATCTGTATGCAGGTCAAGACGCAACAGTTAGAACTGAACATGGAACAGACTGGTACAAATAGGAAAAGGAGTACATCAAGGCTGTACATTGTCACCCTGCTTATTTAACTTATATGCAGAGTACATCATGAGAAATGCCGGGCTGGATGAAGCACAAGCTGAAATCAAGATTGCCGGGAGAAATATCAATCACCTCGGATATACAGATGACACCACCCTTATGGCTGAAAGCGAAGAAGAACTAAAGAGCCTCTTGATGAAAGTGAAAGAGGAGAGTGAAAAAGTTGGCTTAAAACTCAACATTCAGAAAACTAAGGTCATGGCATTTGGTCCCATCACTTCATGGCAAATAGATGGGGAAACAATGGAAACAGTGACAGACTATTTTTTTGGGCTCCAAAATCACTGCAGATGGTGACTGCAGACAGGAAATTAAAAGACACTTGCTCCTTGGAAGAAAAGTTATCACCAACCTAGACACCATAAAAGAGCAGAAACATTGCTTTACCACCAAAGGTCTGTCTAGTCAAGGCTATGGTTTTCCCAGTAGTCATGTATGGCTGTGAGAGTTGGACTATAAAGAAAGCTGAGCAGTGAAGAATTGATGCTTTTGAACTGTGGTGTTGGAGAAGACTCTTGGGAGTCCCTTGGACTACAAGGAGATCCAACCTGTGAATCCTAAAGGAAATCAGTCCCGAATATTCATTGGAAGGACTGACACTGAAGCTGAAGCTCCAATATTTTGGCCACCTGATGCGAAGAACTGACTCATTGAAAAAGACTCTGATGCTGGGAAAGATGGAAGGCAGGAGGAGAAGGGTACAGCACAGGATGAGATGGTTGGATGGCATCACTGACGCATTGGACATGAGTTTGAGTAGGCTTTGGGAGTTGGTGGTGGACAGGGAAGCCTGGCATGCTGCAGTCCATGGGGTCGCAAAGAGTCAGACATGACTGAGCAACTGAACTGATTGACTGAGGTGAGAGAAGCCAGTTAAAAATCACATATTGTATAATTCTGTTTAAGTGAAATGTTCAGAATAGGTAAACCCACAGAGGCAGAAAGTAGATTCCTAGTTTCCAGGAGTTTGGAGATGGGGGAGAGGGGAGTCGTTACTGACAGGTACAAAGCTTCTCTTTGGGGTGATAAAAAGCTTCTGAGCAGAGTGGTGATGGCAGAAAACATTACTAAAAACCACTGAATTATACACTTCCAAAAGGTATGTTTAATGTATGAAAAGTATCTTAATATTAGAACGAAAAGGAAGAAAAAAGAATGAAGGTTCTCAAAAGCTCAATTATTCTGGAAAGAAAATATATAAGGGGGACATGTATCAATTATTAAGACTTATAGTCAAAATAATAAAACCAATATGGCATCAAAGGAGACCAAAAGAACATTAAAAAAATAAATAAAAGGTCAGACACAGATGCGTGAAGAGAGGGGAACTTAACAGATAGTTAAATAGCATAACTAATCAACATGGAAAGAATCCATTATCCAGTAGCTAGTATTAGGAAGAAAAATAGACCTGAATAAAAAACCTAAAA
Source organism: Ovis canadensis (assembly GCF_042477335.2). Lineage (NCBI taxonomy): Eukaryota > Metazoa > Chordata > Mammalia > Artiodactyla > Bovidae > Ovis > Ovis canadensis. The sequence continues at coordinate 47,247,508 of NC_091257.1, read as the reverse complement.
AAATAAATAAACCTGCATCTAGCACCAGATTGTTGGATATCAAGTGCATTAAAGACCTAAAGTTATTAGAAAGCATAGAGGAATATTTTTGTGACTTGAATAGGAGAGAATTCTTAAAACCTCAGGAAAGCTAACACTTGATGTGTTTGATCTCATCAAAACTATGAATTTCTGTTCAGCAAGGAACCTCACAGACAGAATTCATAGACTGACAGAATGGGAAAGTTATCGGTAATGCCTAGCAGTGACAAAGGATTAATACCTAAGAATACCAGAGACACTTTCATGAGAACCAAGAAACAGATAACAACTGTAAATAGAAAAGTTTACAAAGAGGCAAATTATAGCAAAGGAAAGCCACATGACTATAAGCACACACAAAAAACGATGAATCTCAGTAATCAGAAAAGTGTAAATTAAAACAATAAGGAGACACTGCCTAATAAACTGATGGGCAAAAGTTAGAAAGTTGGAAAATGATAAATGTTGACAGGGATGTGAAGATACCTGAACCCTTAAGCATTACTGGAAAAAAAATGTAGACTGATGCCATCATTCTGGGAAGTTACCAGGCACTTCTATTCCCTGACCTAGGAATCCCATTCCGGGTATATTCAAATAAATCCTCATAGAGGTCCGTAAGAACAAGGATTTGCGTATAGGCATTGCAATGTTGTTTTTGGTACCAGAAGGCTATAGGCAATCTTGCTATACCTCACTGGTAGAGTGGATAAGTAAGATGCACTCTTTCTAAAATTCACACGCACCCACATGCATGCACACACATACGTACCAGATATAAGTGCTCAGTAGACTTAAGAATAACTAAATCCTTCTTTTTGTAAATCTGATTTGTCTAAGCCTATTCCTAATTCTAATCATAGAAAATCTCAAGCTTTTCTTAGGTCACAGCTCACCTGCCCCACATATTGCTTACCATGCTAGGGTCGGATAACACAGTTTCCAAAAAATGCACTCTCCTAAAACACAGGTCGTAAGAACCATGCTTTTGCATCTTTCTACATTCTCTCTCTCTTTTTAAATCAACCTTTAAAAAAAATTTTGGGGGCTGTGCTGGTTCTTCATTGTTGTGCATGGGCTTTCTCTAGTTGGCACGAGTGGGTGCCACTCCTCATTGTAGTGTGTGGACTTCTCACTGAAGTGACTTCTCTTGTTGCAGAGTACAGGCTCTAGAGCTTAGGCTCAGTAGTTGTGACACATGGGCTCAGTCGCCCCGAGGCATGTGGAACCTTCCTGAACCAGGGATTGAACCTGTGTCCCCGGCATTGGCAGGCGGATTCTTAACCACTGGACCACGAGGGAAGTCCTCTTTCTACATTCTGAATGTGTAATACAGGAATAAGCTAGTTCCTCTGAATACTGTTAGAGCCCTGAATCCACACTTGATTCTTCCCAGTTTTCCATCTAAGACATTAGACATCCTTTAAAACCAGAGCCCAAGTAGGAACTCTTGTCCTATTGACAGACTGTCCATGATGGCTGCCCACCTAAACTTTATGGCATCAGTCATCTGGATCCTACTTTCTTTCAAGTTGAGTCCCTTGTAATGCAACACATATGCTCGCCAAGTCTTGACTTTGATCAGGATAGGAACCTGCTGAGTTTCATTAGACTTGAATTTTGCCTATGGAGATGAAGCCTAACCAGCACATGGGAACATCCTTTGTTATCTTGATTTAGATGGCTCACCTATTGTCAGGTCCTGGTCACCTCTATCTTCTGCCTTTGATTCCTGTTTGAAGAGTGGACCACAATGCCCAGTGCAGTAGGCTAAAGAATGGTTCCTGTGTCAGGTCCTCAACCTAGTCCCTGGACCTGTGAATGTTACCTTATATGGCAAAAGAGACTCTGCAGATGTGATTAATTTAGAGATCTTTAGATAAGAGATATTATCGTGAATTATGCAATGGGCCCAACATAACCACAGTGGTCCTTAAAAGAGGGATGAAGGAGAAGTTAGAGTCAGAGGAGAAGCTGGTGTGATGATGAAAGCAGAGATTGCAGTGATGCTTTTGGAAAATCAGGAAGGGGCCACAAGCCAAAGAATACAGGCAGCTACTCAAAGGTGAAAACCACGGGGAAACATCAGAGCCTTCAAAGGGACTGGCTCTGTCAGTGAGCTGACGTTAGTCCAGTGACACTGATTCTTTAGATCAATGAGAGAATTTGCGTTAATTTAAGCCAGTGAAATTGTGGACTGTGGCTGAAGCTGAAGCGCCAATACTTTGGCCACCTGATGTGATGAGCTGACTCATTGGAAAAGACCCTGATGCTGGGAAAGACTGAAGACAAAAGAAGAAGGGGCTGGAAGAGGATGAGATGGTTAGATAGCTGGTTAGATGGTTAGATAGTCATATCCATCGACTCAATGGATATGAATCTGAGCAAACTCTGGGAGATAATGGAGGACAGAGGAGCCTGGCATGCTGCAGCCTGTGGGGTCACAAAGAGTAGGACATGACTCAGTGGCTTAACAAGTTTGTTGTACTTTTTTACAACAGTAATAGAAACTAATAGAGCAATAATCACTCTCAAAATGTTATATGAAGACCTTCTAATCACAAAACTGAATGGTCTTTTCCTTTTTTCTTTCCTTCTTAAGGTCTCTCGGGGATTTTAAGGGGAAACACCCAGATCTGGTTCCAATTAGTGCTTCTATGCAAGAATTCTTTCTTGGCATTTCTCAGAAAATTTATGTTTTCTAAATCCTGAGAATAAATTTGAGAAATTGAGGAAAAGGAAAAAGCACTGTAACTCTCTAGAAAGAACTGAAGCTTAATCAGAGAGGAGAATTTACAGTCTAATCAGTCTTGCTTGTTGTTGTTTATTCACTAAATTATGTCTGACTCTCTTCTGACCCCACGGATTGTAGCCCACCAAGCTCATCTGTCCATGGGAGTTCCCTGGACTCCATCCCTAGAGTGGTTGGCATTTCCTTATCCAGGGGATCTTCCCGACCCAGGGACTGAACTCACATTTCCTTCTTTGCGGGTGGATTCTCTACCACTGAGCCACCTGGGAAGCCCAGTCTTGCTTGAAGCTGCTGTCATAAATGTTTGCTTCTGGCCCTGTCTGCTGCTAACAGTGAGTCATTCTGGCACATAAAATAAATATTAAGCAGTTTATATACTTTGTATGCTTTATTTAAATCCTATTAAGAATGATTTAAGAAATAGAATGTTTTAGAAGCAAATAAATCCTTAAATTGGCTGTTTCTATACAAGATTCATTAAGAGATCCAAATATTACACTATTTGAGTACAAGCCAATATTGTTTGCTGGCATTTCCAGTGTTTGAACATTCACTATACTTTATAAATACTACTAAATTTAATATTTCTTATTTATTAAACAAAAAGTTTTTGATATCCATAATAATGAGTAATGTGCATAAAGAATGTTGGAAGTATTTTGAGAAAAAATTATGATTTGGAAGAAATTTTGAGAAAGCCTACAAATTGTGATATCTCATTCCTGAACACCATCCCCCCGCCCCCCCCCAGATATGTGTCTATTAGGACATTGTAAGCATTAGTTCAAACACTTCCTCTATTATTTTGACAGATGCACAGTCTTGGTCAAATTACTGTTTTGAGCTGAAATGTCCCAATCAATCAAAAGAGGACAATATTTCCAAGTAGATTTGCTGCAAGAATTAAACAACATTCAATATGGAAAGTGCCTGATACGTAAGTCTTCAAAAAAAATAATTCAACAATCCACAAGGGTACATTCTCATAATCTTGGAGTTGCCAATGGATTTTTAGATATAACACCAAAAAAACACAAGCAACTAAAGATAAACTAGGTAAACTGAACTTCAGTAACATTAAAAAGTTTTGTTCAAAGGACTTTATCAAAAAAGTAAAAAGACAATGAACAGAATGGGAGCAAATGTTTGCAAACTGAATCTCTGGTATACTTCACCATATGTCCAGAGTATACAGAGAGACTAATTTTCACCAAGAAAAACACAACTTTTTTCAAAGGCAAAAAATTTGAATAGATATTTCTACAAAGAAAATATACAAATGACCCATAAACACATGACAGGATGCTCTCAGAGTCCATCCTCCTCAGGCAAATGGAAATCAAAACCACAATGAGGACTCCCCTTGTGGGACAGTGGATAGGAATCTGCCCGCCAATGCAGGGGACACAGGCTCAATCCCTGGTGTGAAGAGATTCCACAGGCTGCAGAGCAACTGAGGCCTTGTGTCATAGCCACTGAGCCTGAGCGCCACAAATACTGAAACCTGCATGCTGCCGCGCATGCTCTCGAGCCATAAGCACTGAGCCCGTGTGCCTAGAGCCAGCGCACCACAACCACAGAAGCCACCACAGTGAGAAGCCCAGGCTCCACAGCCAGAGAGTGGCCTCTGCTTTCTGCAACTAGAGAAAGGCTGTGCATAGCAACGGAGACCCAGCGCAGACAGAGAAACAAAGCAAAAACAACAAAACCCACAATGAGATACCATTTACACCCACCAGGATGGAAATGATAATAAATCTTTATAATGGAAAATAATGTGTTGGTGAGGATATGGAGAAACTGGAACCCTCTTACACTGCTGGTGGGAAAGCAAAATGGCACAACTGCTATTGAAAGCATTTTGTCAATTCCTCAAAAAGTTAAATACAGTATCACCATATGACTTAGCAATTTCCTTCCTGAGTGCATAACCCCCAAAAACGATTTGAACAGATCCTTGTATGAGAATATTCACTGCAGCATTATTCACAATAGTCAAAATGTGGATGTAATCCAAGTGTCCATCGATGGATGAATGTGAAAACAAAATACGGTATATCCAAACGGGAATGTTGTCCATGAAAAAGACATGAAATGTATACTCCATGTCCATGAAAAGGAGTGAAGTTCTGATACATGATATAATTTGGATGAATCTTTAAAATGTTGTGCTCAGTCAAATAAGCCAGATGTAAAAGGATAAATACTATATTAGTATATGAAATCTCTAGAATAGAAGAATTCAGAGCCATAAAGTAGATGAGAGGCTACCCAGGCTGGAAGGATATGAGATAAGGGAAGTTCTTGCTTGCTGGCTAAAGAGTTTCTGTAGGGGTAATGAAAGAAGTTTGAAGTTTAAGTGATCATAGTAGAGTAATACTGTGCACGTAAGTCATGCCACTGACTTGACACTTAGAAATGGTTAAAATAGCAACTTTTATGTGAAATATATTTTATAATAACAAACAAAAAAAAAGAATATGGGTAAAAAACAAAATCCCCTATAGGCTAATGGATTTGAAATGTAGTTTGAAATCTTATTCTCATCCTTGCTCCAGGGCAGAGACACAAGTCTCACAGGTATTAGCCCAGCTTTCTGAGGAAAAAAAAACAGACCTTGAGATAAGGCATTTCTCAAAGGTATTTATTTTGGGAAGAGATCCCAGGAAATAGGAGGGGAATAAGGCAGGGGAAGAAACAGAAAACAAGGGCAGCAGTCCCACGGTTCATTCTGGGCTCAGCCATGTGGGATTCTCCTAAGAGCTGTGGATAATGTGCCCCAGAGGGTAGCATTTATCACCCACCTGCTTCCGCATGGGGTAAAGGTTGCTGCATGGGTTAACCTGTTTGCATGCTGGGGCTGGCGGGATGGAATACTTGTGAGGGCCCTTCCCTCCCACTCCAGGCGCAGCATCAGAGAAGGTCCAGGTTGGAAAGGAAAAAAGCATAGCTGAGGCTGGAGCAAGCCCCACCAGGTGATACTGGAATAATTGTGGGTCATGGAGGGGCCCCAAGGAAGCATGGTACACCCAGAAATGAGATTATATCCCTTCTCAAGCTGCAAAGCCCTTGTCGAGAAATCTTAAAACATATTTAGATAAGAAATCTCTAGTAGCTCCATACTGCCAGCTGAAGTTTAAAACTCTTAAGTGAGATTTCTGAGACCTCCACAATTTTACCTCAATTTATCCATTCAGAATTCTTCCACATCTCCCTTCCATGACCTGTGTTCCAGCCCCATTACTCAGCAATCCCCAGAGATGGGACAATTTCCTGTATTTGCACTTTGCGTAGTTCATTTTCAGCATTTAGAAATCTCTTCTATCTTTTGAAAAAATCATCTGCTCTTAAAGGAACACATCAAGTCTCTCCTCTACCAAAAACATCCTTCCTGAGTACAGGATGGGGAAGAATCAGGGCATGGCCAATGAATTATGGAGTGGTTAATAAATCAGGGTGGAGCTAGTGAATCAGGGCATGGCTAATGAATAGGGCAGGGCTGTGTGTAGTATGTGTATGTGTATATGTGTGTGTGTTTGTGTGTGTGTGTGCGTGTACTCAGTCATGTCTGACTCTATGCGACCCCATGGACTGTAGCCCACCAGGCTCCTCTGTCTATGGAATTTTCCAGGCAAGAATACTGGAGTGGGTTGCCACTTCCTTCTCCAGGGGATCTCCCCACCCAGAACTTGAACTCACATCTCTTGCATCTACTGCACTGCAGGCAGATTCTTTACTGCTGAGCCACCAGGGAAGACCTGGGCAAAACTAGCTAGGTGAGTTTCCTGGAGCTTTGGACAGAGTAGTAGAGTGTGAACCCTTCTGTAAAAACAGTCTATAAAGTCAGGGGGCCATGATATCACAAAGGCAGACATGGGAAAAATGGTTTAAGAAAAAAAGGCCAAGAAGTTAAATGGAGAGGCAGGAGAGCAAAGCATTAAACAAGGTGGAGAAACCAGAGGATATGATAAGCACAGAACAGGAGCCAAAAGAATGGGGTGTCTGCCTGCAGGTGGGTGCATTTAAAGGGGCAGAACTGGAAATGTCACTGGCAGGAAGTTCCCTCTTCCTACTTTGGAGCCATCGCAATCTGTGTGCCTCCTGTATCTCTCAGCATACCTTGCGTCACAGCTGCATCACAGCTATTTGAAGATTTAGCTTTAATCTCCTTTATAGGTGACAGGTTCCTCGAGAACTAGGATCATGCTTTTTATACACTACACAGGGAAACCCACAGTGTCTCTCAAAAGGGAAGTTCAAAAGATAAATGCTGGATTGGCTCAACATTACACACCAAAATGATTTTGGCAAAACAAAACGTAATACTAGATTCATAATCCCTTCCCAAATTTTGGTTAGTCAGATAGGAAAGACCACAAATAATAGCTGTCTGGGATATTCAGAGGAGGCAGGGCAGAACTGATGTTAAGTATTGTCTACATGTCAAACTCTGTGCCACATGTGTTCACACTAATCCTAGTTGTTGCACTATTTTACAGATGGGGAAACTGATGGTTTAGACACTATCTAGAGTTATACAGATAGAATGTGACTAACTGGGACTTCCCTGGTGGTCCCGTAGCTGAGACTCCATGCTCCCAATGCAGGGAGCTGGGGTTTGATCCCTGGTAATGAAACTAGACCCCACATGTTGCAACTAAAGATTCCATAAGCCACAACTAACAGTCAATGCAGCCAAATAAATAAATAAATAATATTTTTAAAAAGGGGCTATCTGATCCCAAAGCCTTTGATGTCATTAGCAGCAAAGATGTTCATGATGAAATGTCCATGAAAAAATGCATAAACCAGTGTCTTCCAACTTTGAGATGATCTCATAGCCAAGATAACTGTCAAACAGAAAAACTGAGAATAATGGCTGTAATGTCAGGGTCCTGTTATTGCAGGTGACTTTCATAAAATAAAAAGTTCCAAACAATCTGAAATTGTGTTGCATTTGTGGTGCTATCTAATGTGAAGAGTTGACTCACTGGAAAAGACTCTGATGCTGGGAGGGATTAGGGGCAGGAGGAAAAGGGGACGACAGAGGATGAGATGGCTGAGTGGCATCACCGACTCGATGGATGTGAGTCTGCGTGAACTCCAGGAGTTGGTGATGGACAGGGAGGTCTGGCGTGCTGCAATTCGTGGGGTCACAAAGAGTTGGACACAACTCTGCAACTGAACTGAACTAATGCAAAAAAGAAGCCATGGACATTCTTCCTTATCACAGTAAAATATCTTACTTGTGATGTTTTGTTTTATTTTATTAGGCAAGCAGCACCAAGGACATCAGGGTGCAAGACCTTTGAACTTCACTCCTTGAAATTCTGCTTTACTTTGCTGGTATTCTGTCAGCTGCAGCCCAAGCCTATTTTAAGAGGTATATGGGGTGGCATCTTCCAAGGAGGTTAGAATTAACAGGCATCTTGGTAATCAGCAAACTAAGTCTCCTTATTTTATATGAGAAGTCTGGGAACCAGAGATCCCCAGTGAGGTGGGAGCCTGGAGTAAATGAAGACCTGAGGCCAGGAACAGGGCTTCCGATATTCCAGAGACACCAGCCTTGTGCAGAGATTGGGGGTGGTGACATCCCCCACCTTACCTGTGTCCACAGCCTTGGACTCCAGCTTCTTCACCCAGTTCTTACAAATCATCTGAGACATCACAGTTCCTTGTACACATAACCGCTTATTTCTTTCTGTTAAATGGAAAGGCAAAAAGAAAAACAAAGGACGTTTAGAGGAGGAGAAAATAAGCTGTAGAAGACCCCCAAGTGGGCAAAAGACAGAACGTGTCTGAGGTTGGATGATTTGCAGTATATGGAGGGGTTGGGTGTTATAGATTGAATATTCACAAACCCACCAAATTTGTATGTTGAAAACATAACCCCTAAGGAGATTGTATTAGGAGACAGGGCTCTGGGGAGGTAATTGGGTCATTAGGGTGGAGCCCCCATGAATAAGATTAGTGCCCTTGCTAAAGAGACCTCAGAGAACTCCATTGCCCCTTCTGCCCTGTGAGGACACAGTGAGAAGGCTGTGTGTTGTCAGGAATCAGCAAGAGGGCCCTCATTAGAAGCCAAGTGTACTTGGACATTCAGACTCCAAAACTATGAGGAAGAAAATTCTGTTGGCTATAAAGTACCCAATCCATAGAACTTTGCACCAAGACTCTGGGGATGCAAGGAGACCCCAGGTAGCATCTCTTCTCTGGCTGATCCAAAATGATGCGGGAGCTGGGAGGAGAAGAAGAAAAATAACGAATGGAATTCTGGTTACAACCCCTGATATTCCTCTGCAAACTGAGTCAAGCAGGAGGTGCTGTGAGAATGAACTGATCACTACACACTATTCTCATCTGAACACTCACTGACAGAGGAAAAAATAAGCACCTAAGTGTTAAATGGGCTTCCCTGATGGCTCACTTGGTAAAGAATCTTGCCTGCAATGCAGGAGACCACAGTTCGATTCCTGGGTCAGGAAGATCCACTGGAGAAGGGATAAGCTACCCACTCCAGTATTCTTGAGCTTCCCTTGTGGCTCAGCAGGTAAAGAATCCACCTGCAGTGTGGAAGACCTGGATTTGATCCCTGAGTTGGGAAGATCCCCTGGAGAAGGGAAAGGCTACCCAATGCAGTATTCTGGCCTGGAGAATTCCATGGACTATAGTCCATGGGGTTGCAAAGAGTCAGACACGATTGAGAGACTTTTAAAAAAAGTGTGAAACGACTGGCTTGCTACCATTCAAGGGGGCTACAGCAGAACTGGAGCCAGACCCCTCAGGTTGTGTGTTCCCTTTATATCCAGAGGCTTCCCTAGCTCTGCTCCTCAAAGCCTCAGGTGTTTCCCAGGGGTGCTGTTCATAGTGTTCCATTTGAGAAGTGGAATATTTCCTGCCATATCAATAAACAAGGATGTCACAGTCATCAGCGATTGCAGCCACCACAATGGTGAGCTGGTGAACTCTGAGGGAATTTAGGAAGGAGAAGAATACCTGCCCCCAGACTGCACCCAATCCCTACTGTGAGCCCTGAAGAAAGGAAGCTCAGAATGTGAAAACAGGATACTGGCCCCAGATAGCTGAGGTGAGTATCAAAGGAATGATTTCAGTGAGCCCAGATTCCTGCATCATTACATACAGAGAAAAGCCTAAATTTCTTATCTTGAGATAACTGGTTTTCTTTCACTAACAATAGATTTTTGATGTTCAGACTTCCTGCCCCCTTTGTTATAAAACTTCTATATAACCTGGCTCCTTCCCCGTCCTTGGAGGAGTTTTCTCAGGTTATTTGAGATACTGTCTTCGGGGTTTGAAGTCCTAAAAATTCCCACCAAAAAAAAAAAAAAAAAAAAGCTCTCAACTTTGAGGTTATGAATATTTTTTTAAGTTGACACACTCAACACCCTCCTTGAGCCAGAAAAATCCCTTTGAAGGTGGGACTTCCTCAGGAGGTTTTGCTTGAAGGAAGGCGTCTGAGCCACTTTCCCCCCTAGTACTGCCAGGCGTACTTAGTATCCCCTGGCTTCACAAAGACAGATATTTCCTGCACCCAGTGAGGTTTCTTTTATTGTTTAATGTTTCTCAGAACCAAAAAAAAGGCCTGTAAATAGAACATACACAGAAATAGACACCACTCAGCCCTACATGGGGCTTCCCTGCTGGCTCAGATGTAAAGAAACTGCCTGCAATGTGGGAGACCTGGGTTCAGTCCCTGGGTTGGGAAGATCCCCTGGAGGAGGGCATGGCAACCTACTCCAGTATTCTTGCCTGGAGAATCCCCCTGGACAGAGGAGCCTGGCGGGCTACAGTTCATGGGATCGCAAACAGTCGGATATGACTCAATCGACTAAGCACAGTCCTACGAGACTCAGGAGTGAACCCTTCTACCTAAGAAGGGAATCAGAGAGCCCACACATCGCCTTTTCCCTGGTCCTCAACAAGGCTTGGGTCCCAAATTAAGGCAGGATAGAGGGGCCAGGCTCGATTTCTGAACATTGTGTGAGACTCAAATTGTATTGACTCCTATTTGACATGCAGCCATTAAGCTTGGCAAAGTGGGAGGATGCCAGGAGAAAGATGTGGCTGTTCTTAGTTTTTCCATTATATTCAGAAAATTTTCAGGACACCCTGGTAAAGGGAAAGGGGTGGGAAGGAAGGCAGTGGTTTGGGGTCGACTCTGACAAAGCAAAGGCCAGGCATCTCAGGCCCAGCACCCCACTGTCACCCCTGGCTGGTTGACTCTCCCTTTCTTTTTTTGACGTTTATTTATTTTTGGGGTGAGGTTTCATGGGGTCTCTTTCTTTTTTTAAGGCTCTAATGATTTCGTTACAATATTGCTTCTGTTGTTTTTTTATGCTCTGGTCTTTTTGGCTGCAAGGCATGCAGGAGCTTTGCTCCCTGACCAGGGGTTGAACCTGTACACTGTGTATTGGAAGGCCAAGTATTAACCATGGGACCACCAGGAGAGTCTCCCCAACTTTCCCTTTAGATTTCATTGCCACAGGAGACCTGGAGCCAGGGGACCTGTCACCATAAAGCACTAGCACGAGGCAGGGCCTCCTGCGGAGCCAACCTTATCTGAAAGGCATTATGTGATCAAGGGCGACTTGGCACCCCTCGAGAGGCACTAGGGTGCTGACGGCTCTTCGCCAGCTCCACTCGGCTCAGCTAAATGAAGGGCTGGCACACACCCCGTCGGTGCGATGACTAGAAGGACACAAACCAGACCCAGGCTTGCTAAGTTAAGTCCATTCAAAGCAGAAATATTTATATTGTACGTTTTAAATAGTCCCCGAGGGATGCACAATATGTTTTTCATCTTGCCTGGGTTTAAGAACTTAGCATCCTTGAGAAGCAAAGCAGGCCCCGTGAGCTGTGGATTCCAGTGACAGGGATGTTCTTATCGTTGAGATCAAGCCACAGCCTTCTGAGATGGACGAGGCTTTCTGTGCAGAGATTACTCTGGAGAAAAGGTAAACTATGGAGCAAGAAGAGGGGTGCATCCCATCACATTCCTGGTTGTCTGGACATGAGCAGATAGAGTTTACCTGTATCCCCATGCTGCGGCTGCGTGATTAAGTAACGCACGTGCACATTTCCAGGAATGCATTTCTTGAGACTCCAGGAAAATGATGTATAGATTTTTGCAGAGAGGGGATTAGGAACGTTCTAGGAAAAAATCACAACGGTGGTAGGGGTGGTGGGGGGGATGGCAGGTAGATTTCTGATCTGGGTTGACCTGCTATGTACAACGTGGATGAAAATGGGGTTGTTTGAAACAGGAAGGCTCTTGAGAAAGAATGGTGACTTTTTAAGGTCCCCTGTGGGATCAGAAAGAGAGTGGTGTAGTTCGGTTGCTCTCCAGAAGAGACAAAGGACCACCCAAGTGGATGAACAGAGTGAGCCTTGGAAGTGAGGGGGTTGGAAGAAGTCAGTATCTGAGGAAATGAGGGAGAAAGCTAACATGCAGGATAACTTGGTCGGTGAATTGCTTTCTTCACCTCCATCGTGGGCCAGCTTTCCATGCGGCCAGAAATACTAGAACTGTTTGCCACACTCTTCATGCGAGGCCTGCAGGAAGCCCACCAGAGTGTGGATCTCGATTTTCTTCCTCTCTAGCAGTGTGACTTTGGCCAAGTCATTTCATTTCTGGGAGTCAGCATCTCTATCTGAGAAACGGGGGAAAGAATGGTATTTATCCTTTTAAATTTTAATAAGCATTTATAGCACTTCTTGTTTTCCTAGGTGGCACAGTGGTAAAGAATCCACCTGCCAATGTGGGGGATAGGGGTTTGATCCCTGGGTAGGGAAGATCCTCTGGAGAAGGAAATGGCAACCTACTCCAGTATGCTTGCCTGGGAGACCCTATGGACAGAGAAGCCTGGAGGGCTACAGTCCACGGGATCACAAAGAGTCTGACATGACTTAGTGACTAAACAGGAACAACAAAGCACTTACTATACGCCAGAAACTAGTCCAACTATTTACAAGTATTTTTTTTTAAATTTTTAATCGCTTTACTTACCAGTATCTACACATTGATTTATTACCTTTAAATTGGTAGCAAAGGTTGTTGTGAGGATTAAATAATGCAGGCAATTGTTGATAAAACAGCACCCAAAATATAGAAAGTGCTTGGCAAATGCTGCTAATGTTGTTATTATTATTGCTTTTGAATGGACTCAATTTGGGTTTCACTCATTTTCTTGTAACTGGTCTGATAAAAGATATTAACAGAAGTACCTATATAATAATAGCTATCATTTATGAACTCTTCATTACATGCCAGAAACTGCGTACACTGACCGTGCGAGGCAGAAACTGTTACATCCACGATGAGATCTGAGGTTCAGAGAAGTTAAGGAATTGCTTCAAGTTAACACAGCAGGCAAGTGTCGGAGGCAGGCTTCAAAGACCAGGCTCTTTCAATACTCCAGACTGTGGAAGGCAGGGTAAACACGTTTTGTTATTGGTGAACAGATTGTGTGAAGTAGATATATTTGAATTGTTGAATGATCTTGGATGTGGCTGTGTGTTCTGTAAACATCACATCAGAGCAAGTGCCACCAAGCAATGGAAATCCTCACAGTGCCAGATGAAGTGCCTGATAGACATTCGGTGCCTGGCGAGTGAGGGTGTGGGTCACTTGCTGGCATTGCGGGGGATCCCTATTCCCATTATGTGATAGGAGGCAGCCTCTCATTACTCCAGCTATATAGAGTTACACCAATCATATTGTTCATCTTTTGCAATAAAAGTTTCTACTGAAGCAGAGACAAGTGAGGTCCAGGAAAGACAACCAGAGCCAAAGGTAGACTTGACGCATCCAGAAAGTGTGGAGGCCAGAGCAGAGGTCAGGACAGCTGGGTTCTGGGCTCAGCTCTGCCCTCACAGTTGCAGCACGATGGCCAGGACCATCTTGCAGTCCCAGCTTCCAGTTCCTGGATTCCCCTGTCCTCTGATAAGCCAACATCATAGTCACACTTAGGAGTAGTATTGGACACACCTGGTCTGCACCTGAGATGTAATGACCCAGCCATCCTCCTGGTTAGAGCCTGGAATCCCAGCCCACCTGGCTCTGCTGTCTGGATTCCTTGATGCCAAATGGAGGGAAGGCTTCAGGAATTAAGGTTGAAGCTGGGGCACCCTTTCCAATATTGTGTCTGGAAAGCCTGTTCTCTCTCTCTCCCAACTCCTTTTCCCCAAAGCAGTTTCTCCAAACTCCTTTCCATAGTTTTCTCTCCTTTGTTACCAGCGCTTTATCATCCAGAACTTGACAGAAGGTACTTTAAATACTTTGAATAGAGTTATGATGTGACTGGATTTGGTTTTTACACGGTTCATTTTGACAATTTTTATTTAGCATCTTCTGGGTAGTGGGCTAAGCTGCTGCTGCTCCTAAGTCACTTCAGTCACGTCCAAATCTGTGCGACCCCATAGACGGCCGCCCACCAGGCTCCCCCGTCCCTGAGATTCTCCAGGCAAGAACACTGGAGTGGGTTGCCATTTCCTTCTCCAATGCATGAAAGTGAGAAGTGAAAGTGAAGTTACTCAGTCGTGTCCGACTCATAGCGACCCCATGGACTGCAGCCTACCAAGGTCCTCCATCCATGGGATTTTCCAGGCAAGAGTACTGGAGTGGGGTGCCATTGCCTTCTCCAGAGTGGGCTAAGCTAAAGGAATGCAAAACCAAGTAATAACTAGCATTTTACCCTAAAAGGACTAAAGTCTAGGAGACAAGAGACACAAGGAAGACTTCACTAAAAAGTCTCCCTGAGTACCATCATGACCTGGATATTTGCAGAAAGAACACCCAGATATAGTTGGCAAACCACAAACAGGTCCAAAATTAGATGGGAAAATGCTTGTCTTTCCTGAGTTGTACATAGTATGGTTGAATCTTTGCAACAAATGTCCGCTATCTTTTCTTTATTCTTTCCAATAAAATGCCTCTGCATAGGCATCAGATCCCAGACTTGGTGGAAGACTTAGAGGAGATCTAAGAGTTCCATATCCCTTTATAGTAGTCTTCCTCAACTACTATCAAATCACCCAAATCAGCTTATTCCACTGTTTTAAGTAGATATGTTAAAACAGTGATTCCTGCATTGTATTTCAGAATTCCCTCTTCCAGTAACGTCTTTCCTATTCCTTTAACTCTCATCTGAGGCAGTATGTGCAATAAGAAAAATCCCAGACCAGAGAATCACAATGATTCTGTCATTCACTAGCTTTGTGGTCTTGGCTAAGTTACTTAAACTTTCTGAATCAAGTTTCTCAAACCTGAATTGGTTTGATATAGGACTTAAGAGAAATACAAGTAAAGCAATAAGCAAGTACTCTGTATCACAAAGTTCAATAAATAATAACTGTTCAGTTCAGTCTCTCAGTCATGTCCGACTCTGTGACCCCACAGACTGCAGCACGCCAGGCTACCCTGTCCATCACCAACTCCCAGAGCTTACTCAAACTCATGTCCATTGAGTCAGTGATGCCATCCAACCATCTCATCCTCTGTCGTCCCTTTCTCCTCCCACCTTCAATCTTTCCCAGTATCAGGGTCTTTTCAAATGAGTCAGTTCTTGGCATCAGATGGCCAAAGTATTGGAGCTTCAGCTTCCTCAGGACTGATCTGCTTTAAGATGGACTGGCTGGATCTCCTTGTAGTCCAAGGGACTCTCAAATCTTCTCCAACACCACAGTTCAAAAGCATCAATTCTTTGGTGCTCAGCTTTCTTTATAGTCCAACTCTCACATCCATACATGACCACTGGAAAAACCATAGCCTTGACTAGATGGACCCTTGTTGGCAAAGTAATGTCTCTGCTTTTCAATATGCTGTCTAGGTTGGTTATAACTTTCCTTCCAAGGAGTAAGTGGCTTTTATTTTCATGGCTGCAGTCACCATCTGCAGTGATTTTGGAGCCCCAAAACATAAAGCCTGACACTGTTTCCCCATCTATTTGCCATGAAGTGATGGGACCGGATGCCATGATCTTCATTTTCTGAATGTTGAGCTTTAAGCCAACTTCTTCACTCTCCTCTTTTACTTTCATCAAGAGACTTTAGTTCCTCTTCACTTTCTGCCATAAGGGTGGTGTCATCTGCATATCTGAGGTCATTGATATTTCTCCTGGAAATCTTGATTTCAGCTTGTGCATCATCCAGCCCAGCATTTCTCATGATGCACTCTGCATATAAGTTAAATAAGCAGGGTGACAATATACAGCCTTGATGTACTCCTTTTCCTATTTGGAAGCAGTCTGTTGTTTCATGAAGCAGAGACTTCCCTGATGGTTCAGATGGTAAAGCGTCTGCCTACAATGCAGGAGACCTGGGTTCGATCCCTGGGTTGGGAAGATCTCCTGGAGAAGGAAATGGCAACCCACTCCAGTATTCTTGCCTGGAAAATCCCATGGACAGAGGAGCCTGGTAGGCCACAGTCCATGGGGTCACAAAGAGTCAGATACGACTGAGCGACTTCACTTCACTTTGTTGTTCCATGTCCAGTTCTAACTGTTGCTTCCTGACCTGCATACAGATTTCTCAAGAGGCAGATCAGGTGGTCTGGTATTCCCATCTCTGTCAGAATTTTCCACAGTTTATTGTGATCCACACAGTCAAAGGCTTTGGCATAGTCAATAAAGCAGAAATAGATGTTTTTTCTGGAACTCTCTTGCTTTTTCCATGATCCAGCAGATGTTGGCAATTTGGTCTCTGGTTCCTCTGTCTTTTCTAAATACAGCTTGAACATCTGGAAGTTCACAGTTCACATACTACTGAAGCCTGGCTTGGAGAATTTTGAGCATCACTTTACTAGCGTGTGAGATGAGTGCAATTGTGTGGTAGTTTGAGTATCCTTTGGGATTGGAATGAAAGCTGACCTTTTCCAGTCCTGTGGCCACTGCTGAGCTTTCCAAGTTTGCTGGCATATTGAGTGCAGCACTTTCATGGCATTATCTTTTGAGGATTTGAAACAGCTCAGCTGGAATTCCATCACCTCCACTAGCTTTGTTCGTAGTGATGCTTCCTAAGGCCCACTTGACTTCACATTCCAGGATGTCTGGCTCTAGGTGAGTGATCACACCATCGTGATTATCCGGGTCGTGAAGATCTTTTTTGTACAGTTCTTCTATGTATTCTTGCCACCTCTTCTTAATATCTTCTGCTTCTGTTAGGTCCATACCGTTTCTGTCCTTTACTGAGAGCCCATCTTTGCATGAAATGTTCCCTTGGTATCTCTAATTTTCTTGAAGAGATCTCTAGTCTTTCCCATTCTGTTGTTTTCCTCTATTTCTTTGCATAGATCACTGAGGAAGGCTTTCTTATTTTTCTTGGGGATGGTCTTGATCCCTATCTCCTGTACAATGTCACAAACCTCCATCCATAGTTCATCAGGCACTCTGTCTATCTGATCTAGTCCCTTAAATCCATTTCTCACTTCTACTGTAAGGGAATTGATTTAGGTCATACCTGAATGGTTTAGTGGTCTTCCCTACTTTCTTCAATTTAAGTCTTAATTTGGCAATAAGGAGTTCATGATCTGAGCTACAGTCAGCTCCTGGTCTTGTCCTTGCTGACTGTATAGAGCTTCTCCATCTTTGGCTGCAAAGAATATAATCAATCTGATTTCAGTGTTGACCATCTGGTGATATCCATGTATAGACTCTTCTCTTGTGTTGTTGGAAGAGGGTGTTTGCTATGACCAGTGCATTTTCTTGGCAAAACTCTATTAGTCTTTGCCCTGCTTCATTCTGTACTCCAAGGCCAAATTTGCCTGTTACTCCAGGTGTTTCTTGACTTCCTACTTTTGCATTCCAGTCCCCTATAATGAAAAGGACATCTTTTTTGGGTGTTAGTTCTAAAAGGTCTTGTAGATTTTCATAGTTCAGCTTTAGCTTCTTCAGCATTACAGGTCGGGGCATAGACTTGGATTACCATGATATTGAATGGTTTGCCTTGGAAGTCAACAGAGATCACTCTGTCGTTTTTGAGATTGCATCCAAGTACTGCATTTTGGACTCTTTTGTTGACTATGATGGCTACTCCATTTCTTCTAAGGGATTCTTGCTCACAGTAGTAGATATAATGGTCATCTGAGTTAAATTCACCCACTTCAATCCATTTTAGTTCACTGATTCCTAAAATGTCAATGCACATTCTTACCATTTCCTGTTTGACCACTTCCAATATGCCTTGATTCGTGGACCTAACACTCCAGGTTCCTATGCAATATTGCTCTTTACACATTAGACCTTGCTTCTATCACCAGTCACATTCACAATTGAGTGTTGTTTTTGCTTTGCCTCTGTGTCTTCATTCTTTCTGGAGTCATTTCTCCACTGACCTCTAGTAGCATATTGGGCACCTACTGACCTGGGGAGTTCATCTTTCAATGTCCTATCTTTTTGCCTTTTCATACTGTTCATGGGGTTCTAAAGGCAAGAATACTGAAGTGGTTTGCCATTCCCTTCTCCAGTGGACCATGTTTTGTCAGAACTCTCCACCATGATCCATTCATCTTGGGGGGCCTTACACGTCATGGCTTAGTTTCTCTGAGTTAGACAAGGCTGTGGTCTGAGTGATCAGATTGGCTAGTTGTCTGTGACTGTGTTTCCGTCTGTCTGCACTCTGATGCCCTCTCTCAGTGCCTACCATCTTACTGGGGTTTCTCTTACCTTGGACGTGGGGTTTCTCTTCATGGTTGCCCCAGCAAAGTGCAGCCGCTGCCCCTTACCTTGGGTGTGTGGTATCTCCTCACAGCCATTGCTACTGACCATGATGACTAAATCATCATTTCTGGATATGTCTCTGCCATCACTTCTTTTTTAAAAAAACAGCAAAACTTTCATGAATTCCCTCTGCAAATGTTGGTCCCAATAATGAACTTATTACCTGGGTTCATCACAGGTAGTACAGTCACAGAATACTATCTCTCTTGAACAGAAAAAAAAAATATTAGGCAAATTCAGACATCCACTTCCATCTATCCTTTTAGTGTTGAGAGGTGAGCTGGGTGACTTAGTCTCTGGTGAGAAATGGAATATTTCCTGCCATATCAGTAAACAAGGATGTCACAGTCATCAGAGATTGCATCCCTCCAATGGGAGCTGGTAAGTCCTGATGGAACTCAGAATGTGAAAACATAGGATACTGGTCCCAGACAGCTGAGGTGCCTATCAAGGGAATGATTTCAGTGAGCCCAGACTCTTGCATCCTCCCATATGTAGAAAATCCTTAACTTTCGAGATATCTAGTTTTCTTTAATTAACAACAATCTTTTGATGTTCAGACTACCTGTCCTCAGTGCAAAACTTCTATATAACCTGCCCCCAGTCTGTCACCACCTGGCCCTCTCAGAGCACCTGCCTCCTCAGAGCAGTTCCCTCAGGGTCACTTGAGATGCTTCCTTCAGGCTTGAAATCCTAAAAACTTCCACCAAATGAAACATTTTAGAGTGCACATATATTTTCAGTTTAGACTCAACTTTTAGACTGCACATATTTTTTCAGTTGACACAGGTTAGCTTGAGAACCAGGTAGTTCTCTTTAAGTATTTTTTTTTAAGGGTGGTGCATTTACAACTCCAAATGAGAAACCCATTTCTTACCCCAAATAATCACATTAGGTGATCTTGCATATTTAACATTTCACGATTGCTTCCTGGGTTGGTCAAAAGCTCACGATGAATAAATAGATTCAAGATGGTGTCGTCGGAAGGTCTTGAACTCAGTTCCTCCCACAGATACACTGAAATCTACAGCTGTGTAAGGAATCAATTCCTCTGGGAAAAAAAAAGTCCCAAACTAGCTGACTGACTCCTCCATATTGGATGAATGAGAAAAAACCTACATGGAAGCAGGTAGGAGGAACTGAGACACAACGTCACCATAAACCCCACCACCCACATGGTGATGACCCACAAGCAGGAGGGAACTCAAAACCCTGAGCTCCTCTTTCCTCCCCCAAGAGGAGGAAAGGGTTTGAACCCCACATCAGGCATCCAGCTCTTCAGATCTGAGAGATGAGCTCCCAAAACATCTAGCTTAGAAAGCCAACAGGGCTTATTACATGAGACCTGTAACATGACTGCAAACTGAGAAATGACTCTTCCATTTCCAATGAGCTCTTGTATTTTTGAGATATATATTAGCATACTAATGGATAAGACCATGTCAAACCATCTGATAGTTATAGACATTGTGATATTTTATTCCTAAAGGCGTTAGCATGTATCACCCAAAAGCAAGAGCATTCTCTAATCCAGCTATAATAGAGTTATAACACTTGGGAAATTTTAAATGGATATAAATTCTATGATCTGATATTATATTTAATATTATCCAGTAGGAGTCTTTATTCAAATGTCCCCAGTTATTTCAATAGTGTCTTTCATTGCATTTTTAATCATCTAAAAGCCAATCAAGGATTACACATTGTATGTAATTATCTGTCTCTTTGGCCTCCTTTCATCAAGAGCAGTTCTTCAATGGAAGAGAAACAACACTTCAAGGGCTCATGTGCTAGGACTCTCACAAGCTTCAGGGACCAGGCAGAGGTAGCCAGTTGAGAGGTGCCCAGACTTTCTGCAAAAGAGGCCTATTTGCTCATCTTAAAGCATCATCCCAATGGGGAGAGCATCCAACACATGTAGAGTCAGCTTAATATTGGGTTGGCCCAAAAGTTCATTTGGGATTTTCCATTAGCTGTTAGGGTTACAAAAAAACCCTAAAGAACTTCTGGGCCAACCCAATACTTTTCAAAGACAGAGGCCAGTGACTGCCATGTCTGGGCTCTGTCTTTTCCTCACTTCAGGTGGTTGGTATTGTGACAAGGGAAGAGCCAATTCTGACTCCATGTTAGATTTGTTTCTTTGATTTTACCCCTTGCTTTTTGTTGCTTTTGTTATTGTAATCATATATAATGGCCTGCCCCCGGAAACCCTGCCGCTTTGCTTGAATGTTAAACTAAGGCGGCTTTGTTCAGCTTACAGGGAGACAATCTACCCACCTGTGAATAGCTGCAGAAAAGAAGAAATTGGGGCTTCCCTGGTGGCTCCGCGGTAGAGTCCACCTGACAAGTCAGGAGACACAGGTTTGATCCCTGATCTGGAAGGATCCCAATGTTGGGAGCAGCTAAGCCCTTGCGACACGACTACCGCAACTGTGCTCTAGAGCCCCAGAGCTGCAACTACTGACGTCTGCATCCCTAGAGCCTGTGTGCTGTAACAAGAGAAGCCACTGCAACGAAAAGCCTGCACACTTCACCCGAAGAGTAGCCCCTGCTCGCCATAACTAGAGAAAGGCTCTTGCAACAACAGACTCAGCACAGCCAAAAATTAATAAAATAGAAGTCTAGAAATTTACTTAGTATGTCTTCTATAATACAAATAATACATGCTTGTAGGAAAAACAGAAATAAGATAGACATTTATAAAGGAAAAGTTTATAAACGAAGGATTTAAGAAGAAATGAACACATCCCCTCCTATTTTGCAAGATAAATGGCCTTTTTACTTTACTTCCTTACCTCCTCTCCCTCTCAGTTCTATAAAAGAAACTGAAAACCAGGCCCTGATATTTTTTTTGGAGACACTAATCTGCCATCTTCTCGGTCGGTTGGCTCTCCAAATAAAGTTGTATTCCTTGCCTCAACATCTCCTCTGATTCACTGGCCTGTCGTGCGGTGAGGAGAGCAAGCCTGGACTCGGTAACAGTGTCTCCCCCAAAGGAGCTTCTCTCTTGTCTGGCACCCTGACTTGTGCAACTGCTGCTTGGGAGCCTGTCTAAATCTCCTGGCTCTGATGGCCAGTGACACCTACACTTGTGGGTCCCACAGGATTATAATCAACGGAGGCAGAATTCTTAACCACCTAACCCTCCCGGGGCACAGCAGAAAGGCAGGAGACAGGGTGGTCAGTCTCTCTGTGAGACAGGTCTATTCAGTTCAGAGCTGCAGCCCAAGGGGCAGGCTTCTCATCAACAGTATTCAAAGGGCAGACATCAGTTCTCTGAGACGCTGGAGGGTGGATTCTCACTCTGCACAGTCCCTCTGCCCTGCTCCAGAGGGAGCTGGGACACACGCTTGGTGCTGTTTTTGTGGCCGCTG
This sequence comes from Ovis canadensis, assembly GCF_042477335.2. Classification (NCBI taxonomy): domain Eukaryota; kingdom Metazoa; phylum Chordata; class Mammalia; order Artiodactyla; family Bovidae; genus Ovis; species Ovis canadensis. Next base: position 47,225,627 of record NC_091257.1, on the reverse strand, counting down.
CCCAGGAGAGGCCCCTTGATTGCCTGGCTCTAATGAGCAGCAGGATTTGACATCATGGGCCTGGGACAGATGGAAAGATATTTCTTGGCCTGCCCCTGCCCCAGGACACAATGCACATGGCTGGCTGAAACACATTCCCAGTCTTTCTGTGAAGGAGGCTTTTTTACAAGTCTTGGAGCTTTGTCCTGGGAGTAGACCTCGGGTTTGGCACACTTGTAGGGGTCTGCAAAAATGCTTTCCAGGAATGGAGGGTGGGCATGAGTTTTAAACTCTCTCTGCCTGCCTCTAGCTTGCTGGTGTCTCCCATGAAGGAGGCTCCCTGACTATAACAAATGGAAGAAGAGTTCCTAACTAGCTCCCACCCCAGGACACGATAAGAGGTAACATCTGAGGCCCTCAGTATCTCCATGTAAGAATCTTATTAGTATACATTCAGGCTTCCCTGGTGATCAGTGATAAAGAATCCACCTTCCAATGCAGGAGACACAGGTTTGATCCCTGGGTCAGGAAGATCTCCCAGACAAGGAGATGGCAACCCACTCCAGTGTTCTTGTCTGAAGAATCCCATGGATAGAGGAGCCTGGCAGGCTATATAGTCCACGGGGTCTCAAAGAGTTGGACACAATTTAATGAGCAAACAACAGTGTATACTCGTGCCATAGACTGACAGACAGGCTTCTAACTAAACAAGGCATCTAAGGCCTGACGATAATCCTCTCCTGGAAAAGGAAATGGCAACCCACTCCAGTGTTCTTGCCTGGAGAATCCCATGGACAGAGGAGCCTGGTAGGTTGCGGTCCATGAGGTCGCTAAGAGTCGGACATGACTGAGCGACTTCACTTTCACTTTTCACTTTCATGCACTGGAGAAGGAAATGGCAACACACTCCAATGTTCTTGCCAGGGACGGGGGAGCCTGGTGGGCTGCTGTCTATGGGGTCGCACAGAGTTGGACACGACTGAAGCGACTTAGCAGCAGCAGCATAATCCTCTCCAGATATACAGATGGCTAATAGATACATGAAAAGGTGCTCAGCATCACTATTTATCAAGGAAATGCAAATCAAAACCATAATGAGATATCACCTTACATGTGTTAGAATGTCTATTAGTTTTTTTTTTTTTTAATGACAAGCATTGGTGAGAATGCAGAGAAAGAGAATCCTTATGTACTGTTCATTGGAAAGTAAATTGGTATAGTTACTGTGGAAAACAGTATAGAGATTCTTCAAATAATCAAAAAAAATATAACTACCATATGATCCAGCAATTCTACTATTGGTATTTATCTGAAGGCCACACAAACACTAACTTAAGATACGTATATACCTATGTTTACTGCAGCACCATTTACAATAAGCAAGATATGGACACTCAAGGAGGGGATATATGTACACTTATAGCTGATTCACAATGTTGTATAGCAGAAACTAACACAACATTGTAAAGCAATTACAGTTTAGCTAAGAAAATTAATTTTTAAAAAAGATATGGAGGCAACCTAAATGCCCCATGATGGATGAATGGATAAAGGAATTGTGAGATATATGTATATACCTGTAAAAAGAAACATATTGAGCCATAAAAAAGAATGAAACATTTCCATTTGCAATAACATGGATGGACCTTGTGGGCATTATACGAAATGAAACAGGTCAGACAGAGAAATGTAAATACCATATGATCTCACTTATATGTGAAATCTAAAAATAAAACAAACTCATAGATATAGAGAACACATTGTTTGCTAGAGGCAGGGGATAAAGGGCAGGCAAAATAGGAGAAGGGTGTCAAACTTTTAGTTATAAAATAAATAAGTTTCATGGGATATAATTCAGCATAGTGACTATAGTTAATATGTTGTATTTTTTGAAACTTGCTAAGAGGGTAAATCTTAAAAGTTCTTATCATGAGAAACTACTTATGGTGAAGGATGCCAACTAGACTCGTGGTGGATTGTTTAGCAATATACACAAATACTGAATGACTATGCTGTGCACCTGAAACGAATAATGTAATATGTCAATTATATTTTAATTTTAAAAATCCTTTAATTAAAGAAGCCTACAAACCTTTTTGAAGCACAAGCTAGAATCAAGATTGCTGGCAGAAATATCAATAACCTCAGATACACAGCTGACACCACCCTTATGGCAGAAAGTGCAGAACTTAAGAGCCTCTTGATGAAAGTGAAAGAGGAGAGTGAAAAAGTTGGCTTAAAACACAACATTCAAAAACTAAGATCATGGCATCCAGTTCCATCACTTCATGGAAAACAGATGGGGAAACAATGGAAACAGTGACAGACTTTATTTTGGGGGTCTCTAAAATCACTACAGATGGTGACTGCAGCCATGAAATTAAAAGACACTTGTTCCTTGGAAGAAAAGTTATGACCAACCTAGACAGCACAATAAAAAGCAGAGACATTACTTTGCTGACAAAGTTCCGTATAGTCAAAGCTATGGTTTTTTCAGTAGTCATGTATGGATGTGAGAGTTGGACTATAAAAAAAGCTGAGCACCGAAGAATTGACGCTTTTGAACTGTGGTGTTGGAGAAGACTCTTGAGCGTCCCTTGGACTACAAGGAGATCCAACCAGTCCATCCTAAAGAAAATCAGTCCTGAATATTAATTGGAAGGACTGATGCTGAAGCTGAAACTCCAATACTTTGGCCACCTGATGCAAAGAGCTGACTCATTTGAAAAGACCCTGATGCTGGGAAAGATTGAGGGCAGGAGGAGAGGCAACGACAGAGGATGAGATGGTTGGATGGCATCACCAACTTGATGGACATGAGTTTGAGCAAGCTCCAGGAGTTGGTGATGGGCAGGGAAGCCTATCATGCTGCAGTCCATGGGGTTGCAAAGAGTTGGACATGACCAAACAACTGAACTGAACTGAGAAACCTTTTGGAATTTTGGAACTTAAATTCATTTGTTTGAACTTCCCTGATAGTCCAGTAGGTAAGAAGCTGCATACTCAACACAGGGGACACAGTTTCCATGCCTGGCCCAGTAAGATTCCCAATGCCGAGTAGCAACTAAGCCCAGGCACCGTTAATAACTGGGCCCTCATGCCTAGAGCCCATGAGCCACAAGGGAAGCCTCCACAATAAGAAGTCCACTCATCACAACAAGGACCCGGCTCAGCCAAAAACAAAGCGATGGTTTAAAAAAAATCATTTTTTAAATAAGTTGTATGAAAATTGTAACTTACATAAAAAAAAAAAACAACTTGCTGCATGGGCTATAGATCATCAAGGGGAGAAATTAACATGAACAAGGATAGGCAAAGTCTCCTTAGCTGACTGAGACCTTAGAGAGGAGAAGGGCTGCCTGAGACCAGAGAGGACTGGGAGGACTGTTGAGACTGCTGGACCAGAAGTCAGAGATCTCAGTCTGAGTCCTTGGTCAGCTTCTCTACTGAAATAAAACCTCAGGCCCTCATTTAGACTGTATAAACATTGGTTACTTCTCTGTAGGGGCTGTGTGATACAGGGGTTAAGGTCCAAGATTCTGGAGCCAGCCTACCTTAGCTCTGTAATATTAGGCAAGTGAACTGAACCCTCTGGGTTCCAGGGTCTTCATCTTTAAAAGGGGAAAGAAAAGAGTGTTTCACCTTTACTTTTAGGGTTCTTAAGAGAATTAAATAAGTCTTATAGAGCATCTTTAATAGTGTCTGGCACCTAGTAAGCATCCTAAAAATATCTGCAACTACTTCACCATTATAAAATCAAAGAGTTGAATTAAACCTTTGAGGTTGGTTCTAGCACCAGCATGACAGGATGCTGTGGGCTGAGTCAAGGAGCATCCTGCATTGTTATTTAAGGGAAATGCTAAGACCATGAATTAAAACGAATGTGTAAACCAGACATTCCGGATACTTTCCCAAATTTTGTGTAAAGTCAAAGGTAGGCATAGGAATTGGTGTGAGATCAGGTGGGTCCCAGCTGGCAGCACCTGTCTCTGTGGGCAGAGGAAGAGGATTATCTTTTTGTATTGTTCAATGTGAGTAAGGAGGTGAAGGGATTTATCCTACAGAGAAAGAAAGGTTCTGAGAAACAAAAGGCTTTGTAAAGTGGGTGAAGCAGCATGGAGGAGAGTGGGCTGAGTGTTAGGGGGCAGGGAATGGTGACCCACTCCAGTATTCTTGCCTGGAAAATCCCATGGATGGAGGAGCCTGGTAGGCTGCAGTCCATGGGGTCGCGAAGAGTTGGACATGACTGAGCGACTTCACTTTCACTTTTCACTTTCTTGCATTGGAGAAGGAAGTGGCAACCCACTCCAGTGTTCTTGCCTGGAGAATCCCAGGGACAGGGCAGCCTGGTGGGCTGCCGTCTATGGGGTCGCACAGAGTCGGACATGACTGAAGCGACTTAGCAGCAGCAGCCGCCACATGGCAAAATCTGTCTCTGAGACCTGGAACACTGTGGTGTGGGAGGTCTGACTTGCAGGCATAGCTCACAGGTCAGGTATCACTCACAGGTCCTTCATAAAGGCCAACATCACTTTGGATTTGGGAAAGCCTCTTTGGCCTCTCCAACTTTCTGTGATTTCCACTGGGTTTTGAGAGGTGTCTATGAAGGTAGAAAGCTTGACTACAGCAGAGCGGGATCATTCCCCCCACACAAGGGATCGCTAGTGCAGGTATGAGCATCTGCTTGGTGAGTTGGCACCGCTGTCCGTGGTGACCTCACTGCCCAGGGTGGCTGTGTGTGCCCAGAGCTAGGGGGTGCCTGCCTTGTGTGAACATGCCAACACTCCTGAGGGAGATGGCTGGTGGACCCTGGACTCTTTTCAGAGCTGGTCACATTCCCTCAGCAGGTGCATTGGGAACAGAGCAGTGGGTTGAACTCTTTGGGGCTCTGACTCAAAATCAAGTTGTGACAACAAGCGTGACCTCAGACAGGTTCTTCTACCTCAGCTTCCATTATTCAACCTCCAGATCCTTAGACATGTGATCAGAGTGGAACATAGTAGGGCATAACCTTGATGCATAAACAACAAGGACAGCACAGAGAAGTATACTCAATCAACTATACTCCAATATAAAATAGCGAGTTTAAAAAATATAAAGTGACTGCCTCTGGGTATCAAGAATTCATAAATAAGATGAAGAATAAGAGAGAGGGGCTCACACTGGGTGTAAGCATTATGACACATTTAAGGAGGCTTCCCTGGGCACTGAGCAGGGTAGGGTCAACCAGAGGGGTGCCTATCTCTCAGGCTGTGGAAGTGAGTCAACAGAAAACAGCATGAAGGGCAGATTTGAGTGACTGGTGGAGCTGGTTTGGGGGCTTGAGTAGAAGATTATAAAAACATAAAAAGGTGTGATCTCCATTCTCTACCAAGAAAAGACATTTTCATGAGCCAAGGTGCAGCCCTGAGCGGTAAACTGTGAATATGTGATTAAAGAACAGACTAAAGATACGGGTGATGATGACTCAATATTTATTGCATCATCAGTATTCTCCAGGCACTGTGCTTCATGAACAGTAAGCATCTCATATTGTCCCCACAATTTAATGAGGTAGTGTCTATTTTCAGCCCTATTTTACAGAAAGAGAAATTGCTCAAAGAAGTTCTAAGGTAATTAAGTAGCATTTCTGGGATTTGAACCAACGTTTCAGTTTAGAGCCTGAAGTCTTCATGATCACACAAGAGTCCCAACCTCATTGGTCCTGTCCACCCTCCAGATTGGCATCATCCCTTGCTCCAGCTCTGAAGAGGAAAGCAAATTGTCAAAGTGCAGTATCCCGAGATATGCATCTTACAGAGAGAGGCGCAGTCTCACCACGGAAGACTAGGTTCTGAAAGGGATTGGGGAGGGGTGGCTGTGACTATAACTTATGAGCATATTTCTGTAACACCCCAGTCAGCACACAGCAGTGGAATCACCTTCCCAGGCCCTGAATTCAGCCTCACGGTAACACCAATTCTCCTTTCCCTAAAGAGGGCTCTGTCAGTGAGTGATGGATGTTCAAATAAGAATTCTGTATAACTTGCTCTTTGGCTTTTCCCTCCAAGAGCATTTCTAGTTCAGTGACTAAAATACAAATCAATCACCGAGAAGAAATACAGTGGAATCCTAAATTTAGGCCTAGTAAACAGAAATACTCCAACACTATTGAGAAATCTGGTTTCAAGGAAAACACCATTTACCCCAAAGCTCAGTGAGTAACACATAACTTAGATGACTGAAAGGGATGACCATGGTCAGCCATCCCAAATTTAGACTCTGTTCATATTTAGAAGGCAAGGAGCTGTCATAATATTTTTACCGTTACCACTCAGTTTGGAGGAAAAGAGAATTTCTAGCAATTTTAAGATTGTTTGAGGCTGGAGGCCCAGCTTAGGCTATTGGGTTGCTGATGGGGATTAACAAAGAGCCAGTCATTTGCAGCAACATGGATGGACCTAGAGATGGATTTCATGGGTGTCATGCTGAGTGAAGTCAGAGAGAGGAGAAATATAGGACATCCCTTATATGCAGAATCCAAAAAAGAAATTATACAACTGAACTTAATTACAAAAGAGAAACAGACACAGAGACTTAGAGAACGAACTTATGGTTACCAGCGGGGAAGGATGGAAGGAAGGGATAATTAGGGAGCCTAGGACACGTACACAATCCTATATTTAAATTGGATAACCAGCAAGGTCCTACTGTATAGCACAGGGAACTCTGCTCAATATTACACTGCAGCCTGGATGGGAGGGGAGTTTTGGGGAGAATGGATACATGTATAGGTATGGCTGAGTCCCTTTGCTGTCCACTTGAAACTATCACAATATTGTTAATGCAGCTATACTCCAAAAGTTTACTAAAACAAACAACCCCCCCCCCCGCAACCCCGCAAAAAACCAGTTATAATGTAGCATGGGAGGAGGGATGGCCAGCCTAGAAAGGTACCCCCAAGAACCACTATGGCCTGTTCCTAGGATGACCCTTGTAGATGACCTCTAATGGCCAGGTCTCTGCTTACAACCATAGCACACTGGCATTGGGTTGCAAAATACTCACTGAAAAATGCCGCTCCAAATCCTTCCAACAGCTGACTCCTTTTAGACCCTCTGCACCACCCCCACTGAACAGCCAAATTAAACCCACTCTAGATTAGCAGATGCAAACTATTACTCACAGGCTGGATAAACAACAAGGTCCTACTCTATAGCACAGGGAACTATATTCAATATCCTGAGATAAACCATAGTGGAAATGCTTATGAAAGAGATTGTATGCATGTATGTGTGTATATATGTGTGTGTGTGTATATATATATGTATGTATGTATGTATGTATAACTGAATCATTTTGCTTTACAGTGGATATTAACACTTCAATAAAATTTAAAAAGAATTTAAACCCACTCTTTACTTGAAGGTTACAGGGTGAGTAGCTCACACCAACATGCTTAATTTAGCCAAGCCCCAAACCAACTCTAAACCTAAACTTGGAACAAAATCATCTGTCAGAGCTTTTCTAATTAAGTTGGCTGAGGTTAAGGCTTGATGCCAAAATCAGAACGTGCTCATAGAAACCCAAATACGGCTGGTGCCAGGTGCTTCTTTCTGTCACCTCCACATCACGTCGACCTGTACAAAGGGGTTTTGTTCAGCTACACGTCATTCTCTAACAAAAGAACGGCAAAGCTCTACGTGTGGGGTCCTCTTACCTTTCAAGGCAAAGATGAATAAAAGCGCTATCTGCACATCCTTCATCCGTAACTCCTGAGATGGATCGTCTGCTCACAAGCAAGTGAGAAAGAGCTTGGGCTTTCAACCTAAGAACTCAGGTCTCGCGTGAGGTTTGCCGGGTGTTAATCATCTTAAATGGGCAACAGAGTCTTGCGCCTGCTCTTTTTCGACAATGCCAGGTGCACCTGATATCAACAAAGCCAGTGAAGCTTGGGGCGGGGGCGGGGCGTTTGACCCGCAGTATTAGTATCGTCTGCGGACTGTTCAAAGTCAAGCCCCACTCAGACTTACAGCAGCAGAAATTCTAGGGATGAAGTTCAGCTCTCTACATTGTAACAAACCCTCCATTGGTCCTAACGTCTGCTGAAGTCCGAGAATTACTGCACTATATCGTGATGCCTTAACTGAAGCTCTAAAGACAACTGAAGGAGAACCGCCTGCCCGCCCCGCTCCATTTTGAAATCAAAGAAAGGCGACTGAAGAAGATTGTGTGTGTACATAGGAGAGGTGTCGGAGAAGGCACTGGCACCCCACCCCAGTACTCTTTTGGAAAACCCCATGGACGGAGGAGCCGGGTAGGCTGCAGTCCATGACGTCTCTAAGAGTCGGACACGACTGAGCGACTTCTCTTTGACTTTTCACCTTCATGCGTTGGGGAAGGAAATGGCAACCCGCTCCAGTGTTCTTGCCTGGAGAATCCCAGGGACGGGGGAGCCTGGTGGGCTGCCGTCTATGGGGTCGCACAGAGTCGGACACAGTGAAGAGACTTAGCAGCAGCAGGAGAGTGACACGATTCATTTTGGCAGTAAAATGGGCTCCCCCCCCCTTGTCAAGACACCTCTTTAAAAAAAAAAGTGAAGCATCTATTTTCTAAGAAAAATGACTAAAACGAGAATTATTTTCAAGTTTAATAATTTTGCTAGAGGGCTTCCCTGGTGGCTCAGTTTTACTAGGCTATCAGTAATGCTGCTTGTATATTTCATGATGTACCTACTGAAATAATGTTTAGGGTTCTATATTTTCTCAGAAAGAATAGAACATGTTTTGCATGTCAGTACTATTATTCTCATAAATATACTCTGTTAAATCCACGAGAGTTTACACAGTAATCTCCAGCCTTACTAATTTTTGAACTTCATCTGTTTTTTCCAGTTTTCTTTACCTGGACCAGATTTCCTTTGGTGATTATAAAGAAGAGTGTTGACACAATAGCCTTTAAACGTCCCAGGTTTTGGGACTTCCCTGGTGGTCCAGTAGCTAATACACTGTACTCCCAATGCAGGGGGCCTGGGTTCAATCCCTGGTCAGGCTAGATCCCACATATTGCAACTGGTGCAGTCAAATAAATAAATGAATAAAAAAATAAACTTCCCAAGTTTGCTTTTTTATGAGCATTTCTGAGTCAGTGGGTCATGCTCTTAATGAACTCTATATATATATATATATATATATATATATATATATATATATATATATATATATATATATAGTGTTGATACAGAATCTGACATCTGGTAACAAAAGGTAATACAAACCATCACATTAAAACTGGACTTTATTACATTTGTTTGGAATTTAGTTTGCTTATGGTTTGTAATTTCACATACACAAAAAATATATTATTGATATCAAAGAAGTTGAAACACATTGTATCCCAACAGACATCTGTCCATTTCAAATACTACAAACAAACATCTTTACTAGGGAAACAATTCTTTTTGAAAGTTTAGTAGAATTAATTTACAGCTTACCAATTACTAAAAAGGTATGAGTTCTATCATGGTGTTGCAAACTTAAAACGAAAATTCAATTTATACACTACAGAAACAAAATTACATTATTAAATTAATAAGTTAATAAAGACACATTTCACCTAAGATAAAAATATTTAATTTATAAATCATTATAGAATATAATAAAAGAAGTGAGGCCAGAAAATTGATTTTTGAAGGATTTTGAGACTATAAACTTATATTTTTATATTTTGTTCATATATAGCCAAGAGGAAGAGAGAAAGCCAACCTAGGGTCAGTCCAAAGTTTTGCAGGAGAAACATCAACCAGGGTCGCTGTGTTTGAACATGAGTCATTTCAGGAAGCTAAAAAAAGAATAAAAAACCAGAATAAGATCCAGATATATTCACTGCTGGGAAAAGTTTGGTGGGAAAACATGAGAGACTCTGTTATTCAGAACTTAATAACCTTTCCAATTCCCCAAACGGTTACAAAATGTTTAATACCCACTCTCACCAAAATTCTAAAACGTCAGATAAATTGAGCCATTTGAATGTAGTGACAAGGATTCTAGCAATGCCAGAAATCTTAAAATGACAGTTATCAACTGAAAGCAAATCTAATTCCTATTTTTATTTTTGGAAAATGTTTAAATGTGAAATATATAATAGATGAATTCTTTTTGATGGTCCTGTTGGGTTTATGAAATTGCTAAATGCACTGGCTATTATAAAGCATATATTTGTTTCTTTTCAAAATGATGACTGAGATCTTCCTGACCTTTGGAACAATAAAGACATCATTTCCTAAGGCTAGGTTTTATTCTCAGAGAGAGAAATGGCAACAGTTTTATGTTTGTGAAATGCTGTAATGCCATTTAGAGGGAAACATTCACTCAACATTCCTCAATCTGTTCATCTCACGTTCTTTTGATTCCTCACCCTGAGAAGGTCAGAATCACTGTATCTCTTTCATGACAATCATTTCCATTGGAGCATAGCCTCAGGTCAACAGAGATCGGACACTGAACCCAACCCTGGCACTACTGACACTTGGCACTGGATAATTCTCTGTTGTGGGGGTTCTCCTGTGTGTTGTAGGATGTTTAGCAGTGTCCCTGGTTTCTATCCACTAGATGTCAGTTGTCCCTCTGCCCCTAGTCATGACAGCCAAGAATGTCTCCAGACCTTGTCAAATGTCCCCATGGGGGTTCTCTCCTCTGGTTGAGAACTACTGGATTCGTACCTAGCAAAAAAAAGGTCAAACATATAAAATATACAAGGGCTTTAAATTTATTAGAGAAGGTAATGGCACCCCACTCCAGTACTCTTGCCTGGAAAATCCCATGGACGGAGGAGCCTGGTAGGCTGCAGTCCATGGGGTCACGAAGAGTTGGACACGACTGAGTGACTTCAATTCACTTCACTTCACTTTAAATTTATAGCAATGAAAAACAGATTGATGTCTTTTTTCATACCTGTATGGGAGCATCCTGGATGTTCTGTTTCAGTGTCTTTGAGATGGATATTTCTGTGTTTAAATTGGCAAAATAGATGGAAGGAGGATTAAAATTATCGCATCCTGCTATCTCACACCCCAGCACAGAGCCGTGGAATAAAAGACAAAGTGGGATCCAAACTGCTATCCTGAATGGATGGATGGATGAATGGACAGATGGATGGATGGATAGCCTTAAATTATGTAATATACATATATGTCACATTTCTTTTCAGGTTCTTTTCCCTTAAAGTTTACTACAAAATATTAAGTAGAGTTCTGTGTACTATACAGTAGGTCCTGTGTGTATATCTTAATCTCAACCTCCTAATTTAGCCTTCCCCTACACCCTTTCCCCTTTGGTAACTGTAAGTTTGTTTTCTCTGTTTGTGAGTCTAGTCTCTTTCTGTTTTGTAAATAAATTCATTTGTATCATTTTCTCTAGGTTTCACTTATAAGCAATATAGGCTTATACATATAGCAACATAAGCTATTTGTCTTTCTCTGTCTGACTTATTTCACTTATTATGATAGTCTCTAGGTCCATGCATGTTGCTGCAAATGGCACTCCTTGCTTTTTCAATTAAAACAATTTGCTCTGTGATAACTGGCCATCCATTCAGGGGTATGTACATTTATAAACCATATTGAAGGCAAATGTTGCAATATCCAGTAACAGATCTTTAATGACACCAATAAGAAGCCATTTTTCAGAATAAAGATGGAAATAGACAAAGAAGTGTGAACTTAGAATGGCCCAGGAGTGTGAACCTTAGGTGTAGAAGAAGGAAAGACACCATCTTAGTTTCAGAGGATATTTCATAAACTATCCTTTGTGTCAAGTCCTCCCTCAAATAAAATTACTGCATGGTACATGATATTAGTATTTATCCACTTGCCTTCCTGGTGTGTTTAACATTCTCCATGAGCATTCATTTTAAAGCTTCAACTTGACTAGGGATACAATTATGTGGATGGAATCAAGTTTAAAACATTTATTTACTATCACTTGCTACAATGTTCAGAAATCCTAATTGGCAGTTGACCATCATAACTACATCTCAGTTAATTAATAGAACTTGTAGGAACCATTATCTGTAGACCAATTACAGTCAACATGTGGGCTTCGTGCATATCAGGGAATTTTTTTCCTATGCCTGATTGAAATTTTTAAAAAGAACTCCCCAGTGGTATGTTAAAGAGTTGCATCTTAAAGACTATTTTCCAGAAAATTACAACTACTTGACTGTCATGTCTTGACATTCACTGATCAGACTCGGGGAACTTGCCAAGCATGGAGGTTAAAAAGGAAGTTACTTTCTGCTTCAGGATTTCCAAATATCTGGCAAAAGTCTGAAGAACATTTCTCCTAGTACTATCTCTAGAAGGCAAGGCTGTTTTGCTATCATTTCTCTTTTTTTCTACTTTTTACTTCAGTGTTAACACATTCTATTCATCATTTCACCCCTCTAGTCTTAGGGTATGAATCAGGATCTGTAAAATTGTTCAATAACAGTTTAACTGCCCTGGAGGAAAAGGGGACTTTTTCTCTTTTGAAAGCCAGGGGAAAATGGTAACATTTAAACTCTTGTTGGGTGTTTTTTAAAAAGAAAAAGCACAATATGTATTCTCAAAAATGAATTCCTATAGACTTTTATTTCCCTTCAAGTTTGTTGACTGAAATGATTAAAAATATGGCTAGATTCAGAGCAAGTGAAATGATGTAATCAGATGTGGTTTGAGCTTCAGCATTTTATGCTTGTATCTTTTGGAAAGACTTTCTGTAGAACTGGCTAGTATTTTGGTATGTACCCAAGAGATATTATGGTTCATATGTCATCCATAATAATCCAAAAGAGTGCCAAGTACTGTCTCAAAAGCAAGCTTAGCTAGGTTTTCGTACCAAACCATGTGGACATGGGAAGTACAGACAGGCCACTCAAATTACGATCAAAGCTTCCATGTCAGGGTAAGAATCTCTTTAAAGTTTTAAAATTTGAAATTTTCATTGTTTGTCTGTTTCTATAGACTTATAAAGTTAGTCTGTTACAGCTTTGTTCTAGTGCATACTGTCTGCCTTATAAACAGAATCAGTAACATGCTATCTTTTATGACAAAGGCAGTGTGATATCTTTGTATTCTACTACATATTTTTATTACATGCAGTGACTAATCGCACTTCTTAGTGTTGGCATTTTTTATTTTTTTTCTAGCTACTTAGAAATGTACTGGGCCATAACAGAGGTGAATTTCAGATAGAAAGCTGGTCTTTGCAGGTGTTTGTATATCCTCTACAATAATGAGATGATCTGGCTTCTTGTCCTGGTTCTGACATCATGTCTATGTGCCTTTGGATAAGTCATCATCCTTCCTGAGCCAGTGTTTCCTCATAACTGAAAGGCATTAATCATTTTACCTCTTGCAGGATTTTGAGGAGTAAATAGGAGAGAAGGAAAGATATAAGTAAAGGTGTGATTTAAAAAAGGATGTAAATCAAAGTAGATGTTACATAAGACCTTCCTCCAGAGCATCCTGAAAGACCTTGAGGAAAAACAAGCTGCTAGAAGGTACTGCTGAATGAATGGCAAGTTATCACAGAGCCAATTATTTTAATTTTTTAAAAGAAAGGAATGCCATTTGTAGCAACATGGATGGACTTAGAAATTATCACATGAAGTAAAGTAATCCAGAGAAACAATCTAAAATAAATGGTGTAAATGAACTTATTTACAAAACAGAAATAGACTCAGACATAGAAAACAAATGTATAGTTACTAAAGGGGAAAGGAAGCATGGGGACAAATTAGGAGTTTGGGATCAACATATACATACTACACATATAAAATATATAATCAACAAGGACGTACTGAATAGTACATGGAACTCTACTTAATATTTTGTAATAACCTGTAAGGGAAAAGATTCTGGAAAAATAAATATATGTAACATAATTTAAGGCAATCCATCCATCCAGGATAACAGTCTTGGATCCAACTTTGTCTTTTATTTCGCTGCTCTGTGCTGGGGTGTGAGATAGCAGGTTGCAATAATCTTAATCCTCCTTCTATCTAGTTTGTTAGTTAAAACAAAGAAATATCCATTTCAAGCACATCCAAACAGAACGTCTAGGATGTTCCCATAGAGGCATGAAAAAATACATCAGCCTCTTTTCTGTTGCCATAAATCTAAAGCCCTTGCATATGTTGTATGTTTGACCTTTCTCTTGCTGGGTACAAGAATCTAGTAGTTCTCAACCAGAGGAGAGAACCCCCATGGGGACATTTGACAAGGTCTGGAGACATTCTTGGCTGTCATGACTAGGGGCAGAGGGACAACTGACATCTAGTGGATAGAAACCAGGAACGCTGCTAAACATCCTACAACACACAGGAGAACCCCCACAACAGAGAATTATCCAGTGCCAAGTGTCAGTAGTGCCAGGGTTGGGTTCGATGTCCCATTCATGTCGACTTGAGCCTGTGCTTCAGTAGAAATGACTGTAGTGAAAGAGATATAGTGACTCTAACCTTCTCAGGGTGAAGGATTTGAAAGAATGTGAGACAACTTATGAAAATGAAAATACAACTTATCAAAACTAGTGGTATTCAGTGAACACAGTAAATAAAGGGTAATCGACAGGATTGAATGCATATATTGGGGGAAAATATATAAAAGCAATAATCTAAGCTCCCAATTCAGGAAACTAGAAGAAAACTAGCAAATTAAATTCCAAATAAGGGGAAAAAATAAATAATAAAAACTAGAGCAGAAATCAATAAAATTGAAAATAGGAAATCAATAGAGAAAAATCAACAAAACAAAAGTTGGTTTTATGAAAAGAACAATAAACTAGACAAGTCTCTTCTAGGCTAACTAAGAAGCAAAGACAGACGACACAAATTACTAATATCAGAATTACTAATATCAGAATTGAAAGAGGGGATATCACTAAAAAAAAATCCATGGATAATAAAGGAATATTATGAATAATTATGCCCACAAATTTGATAACCTAGATGAACTGTACAAATTCCCTGAAAGACACAATCTGCCAAAACTAACACAAGAAAAAAATAGACCACCTGAATAGGTCTATTTCTTTTATTAAAGAAATGGAATCAATAATTAATAATTTTCCAGAGCACCAGACCCAGATGTGTTCACTGGTGAATTCTATCAAACAGTTAATGAAGAAATTATGTCAGTTTTGTATAGTCTCTCCCAAAGAAAGAAGCTGAGTAAATAATTTCTAATTCATTCTAAGAGATCAGTACTGTCTTAATACCAAAAACCAGACATATATGACAAGAAAACTATAGGTCAATATTTCTCATGAACAGAGATATAAAGATCCTCAACAAAATATGAACAAATCAAATCTAACAATGTATAAGAAAAATTATATGCCACAGAAAAGTGGGATTTATCCTAGGCATCCAAGGCTGGTTTAACATTCAAAAAAATCAATTAATGTAATCTACATTCCAGTATCTGTCTAGTTAAAGCTATGGTTTTTCCAGTAGTCATGTATGGATATGAGAGTTGGATCATAAAGAAAGCTGAGTGCCAAAGAACTGATGATTTTGAACTGTGGTGTTGGAGAAGACTCTTGAGAGTCCCTTGGACTGCAAGGAGATCCAACCAGTCCATCCTAAGGAAATCAGTCCTGAATATTCATTGAAAGGACTGATGCTGAAGCTGAAACCCCAATAGTTCAGTCACCTGATGTGAAGAACTGCCTCATTTGAAAAGACCCTGATGCTGGGAAAGATTGAAGGCGGGAGGAGAAGGGGATGACAGAGGATGAGATGGTTGAATGGCATCACCAACTCGATGGACATGAGTTTGAGCAAGCTCTGGGAGTTGGTGATGGTCAGGGAAGCCTGTCATGCTGCAGTCCATGGGATTTCAAAGAGTCGGATACAACTGAGCAACTGAACTGAACTGACATTCCAATATCAACAGGCTAAAGAAAAATCACACGATCATATCTATAGATGCATAAAAAGCATTGACAAAATCCAACACCTATTCATGATAAAATAAAAACTCCCAGCAAATTAGGAATAGAGAGGAGCTTCCTCAAATTCATAATTAGTATCTTAAAAAGCCTGCAGCTAAGATCATACTCAGTGGTGAGAAACTGAAAGCTTTCCTGATAAGATCAGACACAAAACAAGGATATCCCCTTCCACCTCTGTTTTTCAACATCATATTGGAAGTCCTAGCAAATGCATTAAGAGAAGAAAAGGAAATAAAAGTTACACAGATTGGGAAAAAAGAGAAAAAACTGTTTATTTGTACTTGACACGATTGTCTATGTTGTAAAGCCAAAACAACAAAGCTTCCAGAACTAATAAATGCTTAAGTCAAGGTTGCAGAATACAAGGTTAATATATAAAAGTCAATTGCTTTTCTATTTACCAGGAATGAACAGGTGGATTTTGAATTAAAAATACCATTTATATTAGAACCCCAAAATGAAACACTTAGATATAACTCTAACATAATATATAAAACATCTATTTGAGAAAAACGATAAAACTCAAAGATGTCAAGGAAAAAGAGTAAATGGAGCGATATTCCATGTTTATGGATAGGAAAATTCAATATTGTCAAGATGTCAGTTCTCCGCAACTTGATCTATAGATTGAATGCAATCCCTATCAAAATGAAAACCCTAGCAACTTATTTTGTGGATATTGACAATCTGATTCTAAAGCTTATATGGAGAGGCAGACGACACAGAATGTCCAACACAATACTGAAGGAGAAGAATAGAGTTGGAGAATTTGATACTACCCAGCTTTAAGACTTACAATAAAGCTAAAGTAATTAAGACAGTGTGGTATTGGCAAAAGAAAAGATAAATGGATCAGTGGAACAGAGTAGAGCTCCCAGAAATAGACCTACATAAATACAGTCAACTGATCTTTGACAGATGAGCAAAAGTAATAAAACAAAGATAGTCTTCCCAATAAATGGTGTTGGAACTATTGGACATGCGCAAGCAAAAAAAAAAAAAGAATCTATACATAAAATGTTCATAAAAATTAAGATGAATCACAGATTTCAAAGAAAAACATGAAATTATAAAACTATACAGGTAAAACCCAGATGACCTTGGGCATGGTGACTCATTTTTAGATCCACATCAAAGACATGAAAGAACTGATTGACAAGCTGAATGTCATTAAAATTAAAAACTTCTGAGTTCCCTGGTGCTCAAATTGTTAGGATTCCAGGCTTTCACTGCCTTGGCCCAGGTTCAATCCCTGGTCAGGAACTGATATCCTGCAAGCCACAATAGTGTGGCCAAAAAGAAAAAATTAAAATTTCTGGTCTGCAAAAGATAACATCAAGAGAATGAAAAGATAAGCCAGAGACTGGGAGAAAATATTTGCAAAAGACTCACCTAATAAAAGACTGTTTAAAATATGCAAAGAACTCTTAGAACTTAATTCAATGAAAAGAAAACAAACAACCCAATATTTTAAATGAGTAAAAGAACTGAAAAGACACTTCCCCAAAGAAGGTAGAAGGTATATGGATGGCAAATAAGCACATGAAAAAATGTTCAACATCCTATGACTTTAGGGAATCTCAGATTACACTGGCAGTGAAATACATGAGATATCACTACATACCTCTTAGAATGGCCAAAATCCAAAACACTGCCAACAGCAAGTATTGGCAAGGCTCTGGAGCAACAGGAACTCTCATTCATTGCTGGTGGGAATGCAAAATGATCCCACCACTTTCAAAAATATTTGGCAGATGTTTTGCAAAACTAAACACTCTAGAAATTGTGCTCCTTGGTATTCACCCCAAAACACTGGAAAACTATGTTAACAGAAAAACTTGCACATGGAAGTTTACAGCAGCTTTACTCATAATTTCCAAAACTTGGAAGTAACCAAGGTATCCTTTACTAGGTAAATGGATAGGTAAATTATGGTACATCCATACAACTGAATATTATTTAATGCTAAAAATTTGAGCTATCAAGATGTGGGGAAAATGCAAATGCCTATTACTAAGCGAAAGAAGCTAGTCTGAAAAGGCACCATAGTATAATAATTTCAACTATATGACATTCTGGAAAAGTTAAAACTATGAAAACAATAAAAAGATTAGTGGTTGTCAGGATTCACCGAGGATGCACACCAAGGATTTTTAGGGCATCAAAACGATTCTGTATGAAACTACAGTGAAGGAATATATGTCATTTGTCAGAATCTATAGAATGTACAACAACAAACATGAACCCTCATGTAAATATGGACTTTGGGTGATGATGATTTATCAGTGTAGTTTCATCAAACATAACTGTGGTGTGCAATGTTCATAGTGGGGTAAGGTATGCATGTGTGGAGGTCAGACGTCACGTGGGAATTTTCTTTATTTTTTACTCAATTTTGCCAAGAACTTGTAACTGCTCTAAAACAAAGATTTTTAATTTAAAAAAAATGCATTTCCTAGGATTCCTAAAAATTGAAATCCAAAATCCATTTTAATTAAAAACATTATATTTTAAGTGCTCCATATGGATGTATATGTGACATATGGATATAGCCATATATAGTGACATATGGATATAGTCACCATTGTAGAAAAAGCAGACAAAAATTTTTTTATTATCTATGCCTGATATAAATGAAACACCCATACCTTGGCCTATAGGCTTATTGGGAGAAAAATCATAATGATTACGGATCCTTTGGTATTGATTATAAATCTAATGATATTTCTTCTGTTCCACCTAAACATTCCTATTTTTCTACAAGTGGAAGGAGAAAAAAAAAGGGAGGGGAATAAGGAAAAAATGAAGCATATTTTGAGTTGCTTGAAAAGCCTTTGACTGTGTGGACCACAACAAACTCTGGAAAATTCTTAAAGAGATGGGAATACCAGACCACCTGACCTGCCTCTTGAGAAATCTGTATGCAGGTCAGGAAGCAACAGTTAGAACTGGACATGGAACAACAGACTGGTTCCAAATCGGGAAAGGAGTACATCAAGGCTGTATATTGTCACCCTGCTTATTTAACTTATATGCAGAGTACATCATGAGAAATGCTGGGCTGGATAAAGCACAAGCTGGAATCAAGATTGCCAGGAGAAATATCAATAATCTCAAATAAGCAGATGACACCACTCTTATGGCAGAAAGCAAAGAAGAACTAAAGAGCCTCTTGATGAACGTGAAAGAAGAGAGTGAAAAAGTTGGCTTAAAGCTCAACATTCAGAAAACGAAGATCATGGCATCCAATCCCATCACTTCATGGCAAATAGATGGGGAAAGAGTGCAAACAGTGAAAGACTTTATTTTGGCTCCAAAATCACTGCAGATGGTGACTGCAGCCATGAAATTAAAAGACACTTGCTCCTTGGGAGAAAAGTTATGACCAACCTAGAAAGCATATTAAAAAGCAGAGACATTACTTTGCAAACAAAGGTTCATCTAGTCAAAGCTATAGTTTTTCCAGTAGTTGTGTATGGGTATGAGAGCTGGACTATAAAGAAAGCTGAGCACTGAAGAATTGATGCTTTTGAACTGTGGTGTTAGAGAAGACTCTTGAGAGTCCCTTGGACTTTAAGGAGATCAAACCAGTCCATCCTAAAGGAAATCGATCCTGAATATTCATCGGAAGGACTGATGCTGAAGCTGAAACTCCAATACTTTGGCCACCTGATGTGAAGAGCTGACTTATTTGAAAAGACCCTGATGCTGGGAAAGATTGAAGGTGGGAGGAGAAAGGGACGACAGAGGATGAGATGGTTGGATGGCATCACTGACTCAATGGACATGAGTTTGAATAAACTCTGGGAATTGGTGATGGACAGGGAGGCCCGGCAGGCTGTTTGGGGTCGCAAAGAGTCAGACATGACTGAATGACTGAACTGAACTGATTTTGAGTTACTGAATTGTTTGGTGGCTAAGGACAAAATAGATAGTGCCATATAAAAGTGTTTCATTTATATTCAGGACAGGAAGATTTTTTCCCAAGTATTTTCCGTATTCTTATAACACTGGAACACCTAGATTTTCTTTTTCCTTTTCCAAATGATCATCACTGCTATGAAGAGCCACTGGAGTACAGAGATGTTGTTTCTACATTCTGTCATACGTTGTCAAACACATGAGAAAAAAATTAACTTTAGAATATTCACTCACCCACATATTTACAGCAATGTTAATTTTTCAGTTAGTTTTTCTCTTGACTTTTAAAGGGTCATTTGATTATTATTCATCAATGACCTGTTGTCTAAGAAATAATTAACAAAGAGACATGTAGGAGTCCTGTTAAATAGGCAGATAGATTTATTACAGTTAACGACACTCAAAAGTTCATCCAGTGTTTACAAAACCTAACCACTTAGCCTGTATAATTTTTTATGTCTCCAAGAAAATTTTCTGAACCTGTAATCCATGAGATCACAATGTGCTGAGAATCTGGTAAAGCAGAAAAACTGTTTGGCCTTCACTACCCCAAGAAAGATATGGACTGAATTTTGTCTGTCTTTCTTCTCCCATGTGTTGGCTGGCCAACTTACTTGTGTTAGTAAGTGTTCTACCACAGACACAACCGCATAAACTTTTTGCTTTTCTTCCAGACTGTTGACAACATACATAGGCTGACTCTTTATGACAGTAATCATCTCATGCATTCAGTAAATTTAGATGAATTGTAAATGACCTATGTTATCCTTGATGAGTAAGCAAGATTGCATTGGACATTCACTGTCACAAACTTTACAAAAACACCAGGGAAATTGCTCTAGTGAATGAAAAAAATCACCTGAGGATCAAATATATATTATTCAGTCCTCAATAAGAATTGGAGAAGGCAATGGCACCCCACTTTAGTTCTCTTGACTGGAAAATCTCATGGATGGGCTGCAGTCCATGGGGTTGCTAAGAGTCAGACACGACTGAGCGACTTCACTTTCACTTTTCACTTTTATGCATTGGAGAAGGAAATGGCAACCCACTCCAGTGTTCTTGCCTAGAGAATCCCAGGGACGGAGGAGCCTGGTGGGCTGCCATCTATGGGGTCGCACAGAGTCGGACATGACTGAAGCGACTTAGCAGCAATAAGAATTTAGGAAAGCAAGCCAAGTATCCACTTATAGATAAATGGATAAACAAAATCTGATATACATATAATAGAATATTATTCAGCGTTAAATAGGAAGGAAGCTCTGACAAACACTATGACATGAATCAGCCTTCAAGTTATTATATGAAGTGAAACAAGCCAGTAACAAAAGGACAAATACTGTGTGATTCTACAAATGTGGGAGAAGGCAATGGCACCCCACTCCAATGCTCTTGCCTGGAAAATCCCATGGACGGAGGAGCCTGGTAGGCTGCAGTCCATGGGGTCACTACGAGTCAAACACAACTGACAGACTTCACTTTCACTTTTCACTTTCATGCATTGGAGAAGGAAATGGCAACCCACTCCAGTGTTCTTGTGTGGAGAATCCCAGGGATGGGGGAGCCTGGTGGGCTGCCATCTATGGGGTCGCACAGAGTCGGACACGACTGAAGTGACTTAGTAGCAGCAGCAGCAGCTACAAATGTGAGGTACCTGTAATAGTTAAATTCATAGAGAAGAAAGTAGAATGATGGTTACCGGGAGCTGGGGGTTGGTATATTATTGTTTAATGAGTATGGAGTTTCAGTTTGAAAAGATAAAAAAATGTTCTGGAGATGGATGGTAGTTGTTGCACAACAATGAGTATACTTAATGCTACTGAACTGTACACCTAAAAATGGTAAATTTAATATTTTATCACAAGAAACACACATGCACTCACTCACTCCAAGGTTTTAAAAGCTTTGCATTAATTCTTTAGCTCTTTGTTACTGAGTCACTAAGTCATGTCTGATTCTTTGTGACTCCATGAACCGCAGCACATCAGGGTTCCCTGTCCTTCACTATCTCCTTTATTCATTGTAATATTATCACAAGTAAGAAAATATACAATAGGAATAATTATCAAATACTAAAGAGTCATTACATTTACTTTTTATTGAGAAACATTAAATTGTGGGTTATGTTTAGATCTCAACATCCTAGAGCATAAATATTATATTATAAATGTTTTTGTTTCCTCAAAATTCGTATGTTGAAACCATACCCCTGAATGTGATGATATAAGGAGGTGGAGTCTTTAGGAGGTGATTAGGATTCGATGAGGCCATGAGGACAGAGCCCACGGGAATAGAATTAGTAAGTTTAACACAAATCACTATGTTGGCGCAACAATATCCTGAAATTGGGGGGTGTGTTCCCACTGACACAAGTACTATTTTAAATTTTTGTTGCTGTTGTTCAGCTGCCAACTCATGTCCGACTCTTTGCAACCCCATGGACTATAGTACATCAGACTCTTCTGTCCTCCACTAGCTCCCGGAGTTTGTTCAAATTCATGTCCATTGAGTGGGTGATGCTAACTAACCATCTCATTCTCTGCCACTACCTTCTCTTTCTACCCTCAATCTTTCCCAGCATCAGGGTCTTTTCTAACCAGTTGGTGCTTCATACAAGGTGGCCAAAGTACTGGATTTTCAGCTTTAGCAACAGTCCTTCCAATGAATATTCAAGGTAGATTTCCTTTAAGATTGACTGGTTTGATCTCCTTGAAATCTAAGGGACTCTCAAGATTCTTCTCCATCACTACAATTTGAAAGCATCAATTCTTCGGTGCTCTTCTTTATGGTCTAACTCTCATATCTACACATGACTACTGGAAAAATGATAGCTTTGACCATATGGACCTTTGTCAACAAAGTGATGTCTCTGCTTTTTAATACACTGTCTAGGTTTGTCATAGATTTCCTTTCAGTTCAGTTCAGTTCAGTCGCTCAGTCATGTCTGACTCTGCGACCCCATGGACTGCAGCACCACAGGCCTTCCTGTCCATCGCCAACTCACAGAGCTGACTCAAACTCATGTCCATTGCGTTGGTGATGCCATCCAGCCATCTCATCCTCTGTCATCCCCTTCCCCTCCTGCCTTTAATCGTTCCCAGCATCAGGGTCTTTTCCAATGAGTCAGTTCTTTGCATCAGGTGGCCAAAGTATTGGAGTTTCAGCTTCAGCATCAGTCCTTCCAAAGAATATTCAGGACTGATTTCCTTTAGGATGGACTGGTTTGATTTCTTTGCAGCCCAAGGGACTCCCAAGAATCTTCTCCAACACCACAGTTCAAAAGCATGAAGCTTCGGTGCTCAGCTTTCTTTATAGTCCAACTCTCACATCCATACATGACTACTGGAAAAACCATAGCTTTGACTAGATGGACCTTTGTTGGCAAAGTAATGTCTCTGCTTTTTAATATGCTTTCTAGTTTGGTCATAATTTTTCTTCCATGGAGGAAGCATCTTTTAATTTCATAGCTGCAGTCACCATCTGAAGCCATCAGCTTTCAGCTTTCCTTTAGGTTTTTTTTTAAATTAATAGCTATGTTTGTAAAACAACTGAATACAGTAGTTTTCATTTTCCTTATCAAACAAGAAAGCAAGAGCCACAGCTCTCAGTGTGTCTGAGATCACCAAACTGGAAGCTTAAAACGTTATTTTGAAAAATTCAACATTAGATATTTTATTTGTTAAATATTCAAATACAATATTATAGGTTTCTACCTTCTCAATGGTATCCCAAGGGAATTCAAGAAGCCATTTGCAACAGAAGATAAGTGAAAATTTCTTTTTTGAAAACTGAGTTATAAGACAAATATCCTATCACTGTCAGACATAATTCAGAGACACAAAGATGTTACCTGATTTTAACTTGCATTTAAAAATTCACTTATATATTTTGTTTTTTTCATTAGGGAAAGCGGTTGAGTTAGACAAACTCTGAATTATATAGCTCAGTAAAGACAGTCATCAGCCAGCTGTAGCATTTTCTTAAGAAATGGATTTCTTTGGAAGATATATATATATGTGTGTGTGCACACATGGTTTGAGAAACTAACAAGAAGAAAAGAAACATGCAGAGCAAAATATACAAACAT
The DNA here is from genome assembly GCF_042477335.2 of Ovis canadensis. Taxonomy (NCBI): domain Eukaryota; kingdom Metazoa; phylum Chordata; class Mammalia; order Artiodactyla; family Bovidae; genus Ovis; species Ovis canadensis. The sequence goes on along the minus strand of NC_091257.1, from coordinate 47,201,666 downwards.
TTCTGGTGGTCACTTTTTAAAAATTATAAAGCTCAACGTTCATCAAAGTTTAGTCTATTACTAATTTCCTCAGTAGAAAATATATAAGGGCAGAGTTTGACTGATTTTTACAGAAAGAGAATGTAAATCTTTCAAAACTGTTGGTAAGAATGATTCATACTTCTTGCTTTTGTGAAGAAATCATTGTGAATGTTAAATTATATTCATTGTGCTGCCTAAAACAGCTTTTCAATGCTTGTCATGGATTTAAAGGATGTCAGTTACCCTCATTGATTTCAAGTACAGTATTTGTTGAAAGCAAATGTGCATATCAAGATTATCCTATGTCTTTTCAAACAAAATATGTTTGTTTTTTATTTTATGGATGGATATTATTTAAAGGGCATTACCCCTAGCTATGATTCCCTGGTGGCTCAGAGGTTAAGGAGTCTGCCTGAAATGTAGGAGACCCAGGTCGGGAAGATCCCCTGGAGAAGAAAATGGCAACCCACTCCAGCACCCTTGCTTGGAAAACCCCATGGAGGGAGGACCCTGGTGGGCTACAGTCCATGGGGTCGCGAAGAGTCGGACATGACTGAGTGACGCTATTGCCAAACTTCAGAGTGAGAATAACTTACTAGTTTTCTGGATAAAGGAGTCATTTACCAGTGACAATTTGGTTGTGTTGGATTACTTATTGAATTGCACTGGATTTATTTAAATTCCCCTGACAAAGAAAGACTCAATTAAATGCAATAAATTGGAAGATAAAGAATGGGGAGCAGGGAATAGTATCAATAATCCCAAAGTGTAGGAGGAGCTTAATATTATAGTTGTTCTTTAGTCTTGTTATGCCCAGAGTCCGAGTCCCCAAAACTGAGAGAATAAGATGCCCACAGCAATGCAAAAGCATAAAGGGGGTTATTACTAGCTCGAGCCAGGGCCCAGGTTTCATCCAGCACAGTGGAATCCGACAAGGGCCCCGAGTTCTGAATCACATATACTTTTATACAGACGGTTCTTTGTTTCTGTAACAGCATAGCTGATTGGTTAAACCATACGCGTGTGGGACTTTTAAACCTGGCATCCCTATCTGGATTGGCTCGGGTCTGGCGTGGGTCGGGGAGGGGTGGGGGGGGGGGGTATGGGAATTTTTCTGATTGGTCTAGCTACACTGCCTGTGGGAGTTCCCAGTGCCTCAGCTTTACTCAGGCCTAGCCTGCCCCTTAGAGCCTGTCCTGGCTTCAGTTTGGTTCTAACAGTCTCTAAGTCATGTCCAACTCTTTTAAGACCCCATGGACTATAGCCCATCAGGCTGCTCTGTCCTTGGCATTTCCTAGGCAAGAATACTGGAGTGGGTTGCCATTTCCTCCTCCAGGGGATCTTCCTGACTCAGGGATCAATGCAGATCAGTGCAATGCAGATAGCTTCTTTACCGATGAGCCACAGGTCACCTGATTTTTTTAAAAAGATGCAAAACCTAGGTAGTATGGTAGCTGTTTTGTCAGCCAATTTATGTTCTTTTTACTCAATTCACTCTCTCAAAGCTGTTATATTTACTGAACTAAAATAACTGTAGAGAAGCCAATGAATGTTCTTCTGCTGGACTACTAATAATCCTATTCATTGAGTGGGTGTCATAGGTAGAGCTTATTTTTCTGTGTTTGGGTACATTTTCAAAACAGAGGCTCTTAAGTTCAAATTCAAAATAGTCTTTACCATGCTTTGCAAACAAAGAAAATTATTTGGTAATTGGAAAATGCTCCAGGCAAAAGGATGGCTGGGATATTACTTGGAAGATGTTAATTCCCAGAAGAGGGTAGATAAGCAAATTGCTCTAAGTGATTCCTCTACAATCTTGTTGTTTCCTCTCCCATTATTATGTAAGTGAAAAAGAAGTTTTAAAAAAAGATAAGAAAAAAAAAACTCCAAAAAACAAAACAAACAAAAAAAAAAACCAGCTGTGGAGCAGAAGAGGAAGCAACTCAGAGATATATGTAGTAAGAAAGACTGGTGGAAGGAGAGGGCTGGAAATAAGGTTTATTTTCAATTAACTCAACATGATGGGGACCTGTCTGGTGGTCCAGTGGTTAAGAATCCACTTTGCAATGCAGGGGATGTGGATTTGATCCTTGGTTGAGGAACTAAGCTCCCACAAACCTTGGAGCAACTAAGCTCAAGCACCACAACTAGGCAACCCGTATGCCATAACCAGAGAGCACACATGACTCAGTGAAGACCCCAGGTATTGCAACTGAGATCCAACACAGCTAAATAAAATGAATAAAGATTCACCTTGATATACAGGGAGAGGGCACAGGAGTTTAGTTTTCTTTCATTTTAGCATGAATTTGGTAGGCACATCCTTCTCCTGAACCTCATTCTCTGAGTTACATCTCCTCCACTATCAGCTTGGATGCTATTAACATATTGGATCCTGGGCAGCTGTCCAGTTATCTCCATTCTAGGGACATCTCCATCGTGATAGCCCCTTGAGATTTCTCTGAGCTTATTGCTATGGAAACAGTTTTACAGGATTTAAAACCTTAGGAAATGCCTAAAGGTCTGCAACTTGTTTCAGATCCAAAATTAATCTCTCCCTGGCATAACCTACTTAATGCTCTTCAAAATGAATTAACTGATTCTTTAAATAAAAATCATATTGTTGAAAAATAAATTCTCTCTTGTTCAAACTTTTGAAAAAAAATACTTTGGGGGCTTGTCTTTTCCTTCTGTTTGAGAGATTTTTTGAATTTTAGAGAGGGTGGCTGTGAGAAGTTTTCCTGAATTTTTAGTTCTGGGAATTTTCATAGAAGGAATTTTCAGTTCTCATACAGAGTGAGAAGCTCCTACACAGCTGCCTCTTGTTCCCAAGAGCATCTAAACCAAGGTTAGCAGCACAGAGATATATTAGCTTCCAACTGCTACTGTCAACAAATTACCACTAACCTGTTGGTTTAAAACAACAGATTTATCTTACATTTCTGTAACAGCAGAAATAGAGACATAGATACAGAGAATAAATTTACGGATACCAAGGGGGAAAGGGGGTCAAGATGAATTCAGAGATTGGGATTAACAATTATACACTATTGATACTATCTATAAAACAGGGCTTCCCAGGTGGCTCAGTGGTAAAGAATCTGCCTGCCAATGCCGAAGACACAGGAGACTCAGGTTCAATCTCTGGGTCAGACACAACAGAGCATATAAAATAGATAATATATAAGAACCTACTATATAGCTCAGGGAACTCTACTCAATGCTCTCTGGTGACCTAAATAGGAATAAAATCCATGAAAGACGGGATATAAGTATAGGTATAGCTGATTCACTTTGCTGTACACAGAAACTAACACGACATTGTAAAGCAACTTACTCCAGTAAAATCAATGCGTTTGGAACCAAGCAGAATACCGTGGGCTCCACTCCCTCCTCCCCCAAGTAAAAAGCCTCCTCCATGTTTCTTGCCTCTTATTTGTAGAAAAGCTGATGTCTCCCAGCCCTTCCTGGGTCCCAAAAGAGCAGGTTCAAGCAATTAAGGATTAGGACAACGAAGTCACAGATTCAGTGTCTAATATACATTTCTGAGTTGTTTTACAGGTATTATAACTGCCACCAGAAGGGAAACGCCGCCTGCATGATGAACAGACTGCAGCTGTGATATAAGCTGCTCCATCTTGAGCACAAATGAATCTATGGTTAGCAGCATTCCAAAAACTGCCCTTAAGAGAATGGGATCAACACTACTGCTCATAACAATCTGTATTTTTGTGGGCATCAAAATAACTGTAGCTTGTTCTGCTCATATATGTAAATGGGCAACTAAAACTGTCAGGAAAGAGGTGCTTCAAACCCATGCCAATATCTTTCACATTAAGTCCTTGATGCTCTTTCTCAGCATAAAGCAGTTAGGAGATGGCCCTTCATCCCTAATCCCATCGAAATGGAATGATATCTGACAGTGGAGAGTTGTAAGCAGTTCTTTGTGGAAATCTCCCACAGCAGGAAACCTTCTTTCCTGTCAATTTAGCAAAACTACGTTGTAACTAACTTTTAAATCACGTGCCCCCATGTTCTACTCATTTCCAGCTCAAGCACCCCTATCAGATCTTATGATCACACAATACCTTGCCTAACTTGTTGGTGCTTCCTGTAGATGAAAGAAATAGAAAAGAAGAATAGTAATTAACAGATGACCAGATCTCTTCCCTTGTTCCCACTTCAGTAATCTCATGAACAAACCGTGTGAACACGATAGCATCTAAAGAAAGATCACAAGAAGCTGACAAGCCTGTATGCGGTGAGGGATGGTGATGACTCTGACCCCCTCAACTCAGTGATTAACTGTGATGACTTCCTTTTTCCTTTAAAAACTTTCATGGCTAAGCAGAATCTTTGCAGACAGTTTTTGGGGGTACTGAGTCCACCATCTCCATAGATTACCAGCATTCTGATTAAAAGCAATTTTCCTTTCTACCAACAGCTGTCTCTCAGGTATTGATTTTTGAGCAGCCAGACCTGAGGTTCAGTAACTTGTTGCTTAACTATTTTGGATTCTTCAGAGGAGAATCTGTCTCCTTGCCTTTTCCAGTTTCTAGAGGCTGCCTGGATTCCTTGGCTCCTGGTCCCCTTCCTCCAGCCTCAAATTTAGCAACCTCAAATCTCTCTGAATCTTCTTTCATCACATCTCTTTGACCACAACTGGGGAAGGATTTCCACCTTTAAGAACTGGGATGATTTGGGAGAATGGCATTCTAACATGTATACTATCATGTAAGAATTGAATCACCAGTCTACGTCTGACGCAGGACACAGCATGCTTGGGGCTGGTGCATGGGGATGACCCACAGAGATGTTATGGGGAGGGAGGTGGGAGGGGGGTTCATGTTTGGGAACACATGTAAGAATTAAAGATTTTAAAATTTAAAAAAAGAAAAAAAAAAAGAAAAAAAAAAAAAGAACTGGTGGTTAGATTTGGCCCACCCAGATAATCCAGGGTAATAATCCAGAGAAAATGTTAGGTATGTTTTTTTTTAACTGTAAACCTTATTTTTTAAAAGCAAGATAGGTAACCTATGTCTAACATTGGAATATTTAGGAAATCAATCCTGAATACTTATTGAAAGGACTGAAGATGAAGTTGAAGCTCCAATATTTTGGCCACCTGATGAGAAGAGCTGATTCATTAGAAAAGACCTTGATGCTGGGAAAGATTGAAGGCAGGAGGAGATGAGGACAACAGAGGATGAAATGGTTGGATGGCATCACCGACTCAATGGACATGAGTTTGACCAAGCTCCCAGAGATGGTGAAAGACAGGGAAGCCTGGTGTGCTGCAGTTTATGGGGTCACAAAGAGTCGGACACAACTGAGCGACTGAACAACAACAACCCTGGCTAATTTGAATTAGTCTAACAACCTCAGATAGCACAGGTGATACCACTCTAATGGCAGAAAATGAAGAGGAACTCAAGAACCTCTTGATGAGGGTGAAAGAGAACAGTGAAAAAGCTGACTTGAAACTTAAACATTCAGAAAATTAAGATCATGGCATTCGGTCCCATCATTTCATGGCAAATGGGAGGGGGAAAAGTGGAAACAGTGACATATTTAATTTTCTTGGGTTCCAAATTCACTGAGAACAGTAAATAAAACCATGAAATTAGAAAGTGCTTGCTCCTTAGAAGGAAAGCTATAACAAACCTAGGCAGCATATTAAAAAGCAGAGACGTCACTTAGCCAACAAAGGTCTGTGTAGTCAAAGCTATGGTATTTTTAGTAGTCAAGAATGGATGTGAAAGTTGGACCATAAAGAAGGCTAAGTGCTGAAAAATTGATGCTTTCAAGTTGTGGTTCTGAAGAAGACTCTTAAGAGTCCCTCGGACTACAAGGAGATCAAACCAGTCAATCCTAAAGGAAATAAACCCTGAATATTTGTTGGAAGGACTGATGCTTAAGCTCTAATACTTTGGCCACCTGTTGCAAACAGCCAACTCATTAGAAAAGACTCTGATGTTGGGAAAGATTGAAAGCAGAAGGAGAAGGGGATGAGATGGTTATATAGCACCACTAACTCAATGGACATGAACTTGAGCAAATTCTGGGATATGGTGGAGGACAGAGGAGTCTGGCATGCTGCAGTCCATGGGGTCACTAAGAGTTGGATATGACTTAGTGATTGAACAACACAACAAAAGATTTGGCTATGAATTAGTAATTACAATTGTCAGGAATTTTATTTTTAAATTTTAAGAAGCTAAAATTTTCTGAAAATTACATTTTTTGGTGTAGTATCTACACGTTATAAGCCAAATAACATCAAGTCTGTTTTGAATCCTTGTACATGTTTTCATGTAGTTATAACTATTGTATCATTTTCATCATCACGGTTATTAATGTGCAAAATGGAAATGAGCACTTATGCACCATCTTTATGAGAAACTCTGGGCAATCTCCCCATCTCCAGGTTCAAACCTTAATCACACCTGCATAGTCTCTTCTGACATGTGAGATGACATATTCACAAGCTTCCAAGATTAGGACATGTATATCTTTGGGCAGCCACTATAACTATAAAGAACAAATACCAGGAAACCTTTGTAGCAAAGATGGGAGTATGAAAAAGACAGCAAATCAACAGTTCTGGTTATAAATAAGATTTAGAGAAATTAGATAAACAAGATATATGGATGCTAACATATTAATCACAGACATTGCTGGTTATATCAGACATTTCTCTGTTATGTCACTTCAAATACTCTATCAAAGCCCCACCCCTTACTTTCCACATTCTATGCAAATAGTAAACAGGAAAGCAGATGTGACTATATTTACATCAGGCAAAGGAGACTACAAGACAAGGAATTTACTAAACATAAAGAGGAATCACGGAGAAGGCCATGGCAACCCATTCCAGTACTCTTGCCTGGAAAATCCCATGGATGGAGGAGCCTGGTAGGCTGCAGTCCATGGGGTCGCGAAGAGTTGGACACGACTGAGCGACTTCACTTTCACTTTTCACTTTCATGCATTGGAGAAGGAAATGGCAACCCACTCCAGTATTCTTGCCTGGAGAATCCCAGGGACCGGGGAGCCTGGTGGGCTGCCATCTATGGGGTCACACAGAGTCGGACATGACTGAAGCGACTTAGCAACAGCAGCAGCAGCGGCGGCAAAGAGGAATCATTCATCATGATAAAAGTATCAGTTCAATCATGAAGACATAACAGCCCTATATATGGATGTGTCTAGTAACAGAGCTTCAAGTGCATGAAACACAATTGATAGAACTAAGAAATAAGCAAACCCATAAATATTGGCCTGTATTCTAACTCCTTGCATAAAACAGAACTAGTGGAGAAAAAGTTAATACAGAATTTGAGAATATGAATAATATCAACCAGCCTGACACTGGCATTCACAGAAACCCACACCCGATAGCTGCTGCACTCATTTACTTTTCAAGTGCATATGAGACCATTTACCAGGTTAGACCATACTCTGGGCCATAAAGCAAGTTTCAAAACATTTCAAAGGGCTAAAATAATACAAAGTATATTTTCTGACTAAGCAAGTATTAAAATAAATTTAACTATAAGACTTTCTTTTAATTACAAATATTAAGAAATGAGACAACATACTTCCATATAACACATGGGTCAAATAAGAAAAACTATGAGATGTTTATAATGTTTAAAAACACTTCAAAATGATCTGCACTGGAAACAGAACATATGAAAATACACAAGAGAGGACTTCCCCTGTGGAACAGTGACTAAGACTCCATGTTCCCAATGAAGTTGATCCCTAGTCAGGGAACTAGAGCCACAGGCTGCAACTAAAGATCCCATATGCCACAACTAAGACCTGGTGAAGTCAAATAAATAAATATTAGAAATTAAATAAAGTAAAGTACATGAGATTCAGCAAAGCAGTGCCTAGAGGGAAATGTACAGCTTTCAATGCTTACTCTAGAAAAGAAGAAACGATTTAAAATCAATGATACATCACTCCACCTCGTAAAGCCAGAAATTGATCAGAAAATTAAATGCAAAGTGAGGAGAAGGAAGAAATAAGAGCAGAAACAATAGGGAAAATCATGGAATGATGGTATACAATCACTGCCAGCTTTTCTGTTTGTAGAATTTGTGCTTCCTGTTCCTGAAAACTCTAGCACCATCAGATAACAGACATCCTTATTCTTGAGGAGAATACACCAGGGAACACTTCCACTGAACTTGAAGTTATGACTACCATGTGGTCACTTGAGCACCTCATGCTGACTGATCAACTAAGAGAGAAAAAGTTACTGTGATGGTGGGAGCAATTGTCAATGGTCACCATGTGGAGTCAGGGGGACTGCTACACAATGGAGGCAGCAAGGACTGTATCTAGAGACCTGAGAATTTCTTGGAGCCTCACTTGGTGCTTCCATACCTGGTGACAATGGTGAACAGGCAACCACAGGAAATGTGGCCTGACGGAAACAAAGCAGATCCCTATAGGGAAGACCTGGCTGTCCCTACCAGGAAAGAAATCCGAATCAGCTGAAGAGCTGCCTGAAGGTGGCAAGAATCAAGATCAGGTGCTGGAAGAACAGAGACCACGAATATCAAATATTGCCTCAGGACTTCCCTACTGGTCCAGTGGTTGAGACCCCATGCTTTCAATGCAGGGGATGTGGGTTCAACCCCCGATTAGGGAAATAGGATCTCACACGTAGCATGTTGTCATTTAGTTGCTAAATCGTGTCTGACTCTTTGGGATCCCATGGACTGTAGCCTAACAGGCTCCTCTGTCCATGGGATTTCCTAGGCAAGAATACTGGAATGGGTTGCTATTTCCTTCTCCAGGGGATCTTCCTGACCCTGGGATAGAACCCTTGACTCCTGCATTGGCAGGCAGATTCTTTACCTCACCGCTGAGCCAATAAGGAAGCCCCCACATACCATGTGGCACAGCCTAAAAACAAAATAAATAAATGAAATAATTTTTAAAAAAGAAAAAAAGTTAAAACAAAATGAAACAAAACTTCCTCAAGACCAGTAGGGTTTAGAGATTGCTTCCACTGACTATCTTGGGTTAACTCTTTGTGGAGTTTTTGACTGGCTACCACCATGCAGGGGCTTTGGTGTAGATGGAACTTTAAAGTCAAGGAGACCAAAACATATTTGAGGGGCAAATAGGGTCAACTGCTAATGGCTAGCACATGTGTGCTATTTTATATTCTTTCAGCCCATCTCTCAGCCCAGCTACTGCTGCAGAGACCAGTTCCAAGAGGGCATTAACTATCCTGCACTGAGCCTTGCTTCAGGCCCATGCTACATTCTTCCTTCTGTTGCCATCCATGTGATGGCATGGAACTGCCAGTGAACGCCCTTGGCACTCGGGCATCCATAACCTGAAGTGTGTGTGTGGAGGGGTTACTTAAGGGACAGATGAACGACAGGGACAGAAGCACCCTCAGAAGGTCTTGTGTGGAGGATGCCGTGTGGCAGTGTTGAACTTAATAAAAAACCTATTGTCTTATCCTTCTCTGTTTCACTCCACCTGTCCTTCCCTCCTGCTTCCTGAGATCACCTCCCAAGTGCATGACTTCACAGAGGCCTTTGTCTTAGACTTTGCTTGGGGAAACCCACATGGATCTTTCTAACAGAGAATGAATTTTCTCTGGCCACCCAGAGCTGCATTCATTCTTAATTTCCTTTAGAAACCATTCAGTGTCACTGGGAGTTGGTGTGCTTGGATAAGGCAACACCACTTTGGAGAATTTTAGGCTGGCTGACTGCCCTGGTGAAGACTTTCTGCTTTGTTGGCATCACTGCCAACAAATGGCCCAATTTTTTGAGTTCTTTTCTTTTTAGGAGTTTGAAATAACACAGCTGATTACTTTGAAACAAACAAGCAAGGCAAAAATATAGCTAATCTTTTCACATTAACCCTGCACAGAAGGTGCCTGGTACATTTCCAAGGTTTGGTAAATAGCCAGGGTATGAAAGTATTCCTCCTTACCCTTTAGTTACTGTCATTTATTTTCTTTGCTGTTGTACAGTCTTGAAACCTTGTTTTCTTCCCTTGAAATGACAAGAGTATTTTCTTTGGCACAGCCCCAGAGTACAACAACAGTTAAACTTGCCGCTATGTGAAAGGGCTGTATTTGTTTAGAAGTTACTCAAAAGGCCGTGAGAGCAGGTGACCTGGATTATAGGAAGTAGCCCCAGGAAACCCAGAGTATTTTCTTTCCTGTCTTTTTGCCAGGATGCTAGTTTTTCTTTGGCCAATAGTAATTTTCAATAAGGTCAGGATTTCTTCTAGTTGGAATTTCTTAGGATGTCAACCACACTGTTTTCTTACAAGCAATTCTTTATGCTTACAAGACTGGGAGGAGAAACTTTGAGGGGAAAAGGATGTATTTAGCTTAAGGCTCAAGTAGTTCCTGATAATCTTCTCAAGTCAATTTTGGGAGACAAAGAGAAAAGATTGACTTCATACATACACATCCATCATACTTGAAGAGAGATCCAGACCATATTAAGATACAAAATCAACTTCAAGTAATATAGAAACTGCCCCTTGATGAACTCAAGAAGAGGAAAGAAATTAGAAATACAAAGCTGAAAATCAGGAGGCTTGAAAATGAACTTAAGATGGATCTGCAGACATTTTAAACAGAAAGCAGCTGACAACATTCAGTGATTAGTGGCCATGTGTTTTCTAAGCCACACAAGGCTAGACATCCAGATTCCTCAAACTGGGAAAATTATACGATTTGGTAACATTGATTGCAGGTTGGGGATTGGGGTTCAGAAAAGATGGATAGAATCTGCTATAGTACTTTTGACTATCTTCACTGTACGAGTAGGAAATTTCCTGAGTATCACAGATAATATGTAGGAACATTCCCAAACATGGAAGTACATTTCGGTGTTTACCTCACTTTTTGAATCTCATAAAAATTAAGAAAAAATATCAAAGAGTCAGAGCATTTAAGCGGTTGGTTGGTTTGTGAGAAATGGTATGTTTCCTGCCATATCAGTAAACAAAGGATGTCACGCCTTCATCAGTGATTGCCGCCCTCCAGCGTGAGCTGCTGAGCCCTGAGAGAACTCAGGAAGGAAAGAATATCTGCATCTAGCTGCCGTCAGACTGCAGCCACTCCCTACAGTGAGCCCGGAGGAAATTCAGAGTGTGAAAACACAGGATACAGGCTCCAGACAGCTGAGGTGCCTATCAAAGCAATGATTTCATTGAGCCCAGATTCTTTCATCTTCCCATGCACAGAAAAGTGCTGAATTCTTTTTGAAAGGAGGAATACTTCCATACCCTTAACTTGAGAAATCTGGTTTCAATTTACAAAAATCTTTGGATGTTCAGACTACCTGCCCTTTGTTGCAAAACTTCTCTATAAGCTGACCCCTCCCACCACTTCCTTGGAGCAGCTCTTAGGCTTACTTGAGATGCTGTCTCCCAGGCTTGATGTCCTAAAAATTCCCACTGATTAAAACATAACTCTCAGCTTTCAGGTTGTGAATATTTTTTAAGTCCACATTTATTTTGGCCATGCCATGCTGTGTGCAGAATGCAGGATCTTAGTTCCCCAACCAGAGGTCAAACCCAACCCCCACCCTCCGCCCCTGCCCTGCAGGGAAGCATGAAGTCCTACCGCTGGACCACCAGGGAAGTCCCTACAGTGGGGCTGAAGATGGTAGCTTACGTTGATGAGTCCCTTCTTGAATTCTGCTTACAGAATGCACTGCTCTGGTCATAGCAATCCAGTTTCTGCCTTCCAGATTTTTATTCTTTATGAAATATTCTCTTACTTCCAGGACAGTTGTTGGATTCACTAGTCAACCCCAATGGTCCTATTCCAAATATGACCTTCAAGATTGTTTATTTTACTTTTCAGCTCCAGGATATATTTTATCACATATTTTATATCTGATCAGGTTGGCTTTCTATTGATTTTTAAACCTTAAATATTTCTTTTGTTAGTTTATGCCATTTTTACTTGCCTTATTCTCACCCACGAGACAGGATAATCATTATGACTCTCACCTTAAGACATGTAAGTTGTAAGCAAGTCTGATAGAAGGTGACCTTAAAAAACAGGTTTATCTTGCAGAGATTAGAATTTTAGAGGCAAGAATGTGAAATTTCCCAGGTTCAGTTCCTTCATAGGATTATAGAGGATGAAAAATGATTATTGAATTAACCATTGGTGTCACCAAGAACGTCTTCAGGAAAAATGTATTGCAAATTTAGAGACGCAATACATAATCATTTTTCTCATTTCACCAGCATGATAGTGCTTTGGCAATTAAAACTTAAATCATTTAAAAAAAAATAGGGTTGTTTCCTTAAGCCAAAAAGTTCTTTAACTTAATGACAAAGCTGAAATATTGGGTTTGCCAAGATGTTGGTACGGGAAAACCCAAACAAACTTTTTTTAGTCAACGCAATATTTGCTAATGTATAAACAAAATGGCTGGCTATTTAAAAAAACTTTTTGTTCTTCAGTTGGAAGTTTAGGCATCTTCTACAGATGCAAAGCTGGAGCAGAATGAACTGATGATGCCTTTTGGAGAATTGAAAAGTTTCATTCATTCCACTTAAACTGGCTTAAAGAATGTCAGTATTTTCTGAATCTGAAATTCTATGTCTTCTGCCTACTTCCTTTTTTTGGATTATGCAGAATACTTCTTTAGTCTTTTATGTTGTTACCTGTGGTCTTCTTCTCTTTTCACCCTTGATCCTTCCATTTTGTATTTTTCTCTGTTTTACATTTTTAGTGTTTGGAAAAGCAAAACAGAAAAACCACAAAGCTTACCATCTCCACCAAGGATAAATATAAGAACATCCCTGCCGTAACTGTTAAGATCCAGTTTTGAATACATGGATCCGTTGATACTGAGAGGCCAATATACAGTCCTATGAAGGCAGTTAAAGCACTTATAAAATTCATCAGGATGGCAATCTTAACAGGAAGTCCAGAGCTTAGGAGCACAGCAAAGTCTCCTGAAATTTAAGAGAAAAGAAAACAGAATTATCATTTAACTGATAATGCCTTTGTTCGAGTCCTGTGCTATTTTATTATGAAATCTGTTTTAAATTTCAGCAATTGGGGTTGATTTTATAAGTAAAATTGAACGGTTGGTTAAAAAAACACTTTCCTATATTTCTCAAGAATTTATAGCCCAACTGTTTATACTTTAGGAAGCTACATTTCAAAAGTTCTATTCCTTTTACTGTTCCAGGAGGTGGTATATACAGAGAGAAGTGTGACATACTCTTTACTTCCTAATGTCCTATGACATTTTCAGCTTAGACAAATGCAAAATAAAGGACTTGCTGGCCTGGGATTTCTAAATCTTTTCAGCTGGAAATTTGCCAGGCAAAATCCCAAGGTAGTAAACATTATGTGGGTTTTTCTTTTTCTTTTAACTTATGCAGGAGCTTCTGTGGGGAAGGAGAAAATGATGACTTAATAGGAGATTTTTAAATTATTGCAAAAATTGGTTAGGAAAACACATTTTTCCTTTAGAAAATGTTTTACTGCCTCAGTGACTAGAGAAAAATGACCTTATTCTCTCCACACTTTTCCTCCAAAAGAAGAATAATCTTTTAATCTGAGAGGCTCTATTTCTTAGTTTTGGGGAATTAAGAAGAGGATGAAATTCAATAAAGACACATAATGAATAAGAATATTAAAAAGAATGTATATATATATGTATAACTGAGTCACGGTGCTGTACAGCGGAAATGAACACAATATTATAAATCAACTGTGCTTCAATAATTAAAAAAATAAAAGGCAGCCCAGGAACTCAGTTTTCCTAGTTCTATTGCATAATTAATCTTATGAACAGATCTTAAGACATCCTTGTTGGCCTATCACAGACTGTCACCCACCTCTATTGGTTTTTACCACAGTAGTCAAAACAAGATCAAACATGGCTCCCAGACCAAAAGTCTTGATGGATTCAGGGAGGACCTTGGATAAACTCCTTAGAGAGGAATAGTCAGTGATGATCAGTGATAGGACTTTGGGCTACAGACACAGAACCCAAGAGGTCAGGGGTGGCCCAAGTGGACAATATAAACGTGAAAGTGAGATGAGAAAGTGACTACTGAGAAGAGCCCTCTCTCAAGGGCACAAGCGTGTCTGGAACCAGCCTCTCCTCTTTCTGGACCCATTTCAGAAATGTCTACTCCATCTCTTCTTGGTTTCTGAGAGGCAGGATTTTAATTACACGGGTTATTAAGATTATCCAGAAAGAGAGTCTTTTGTGCATCTGCTACCACATGCCTGTCATTTCAATGTTACGCTTGGCTTTAGACATTTTGTATAAATCAGGTTGATGAAACCATGGTTTGGCTTTAATTTAAATGTTATTTTATCTCATTGGCCTGTTTGCGAACATAATGGATCCAATTCCCCTCTTAATGTTTTCCCCACATTTCATATGCAAATTTGGAAGGTTTTGCTGATATTCTTCAAAAGGAGGTTTCTCTGAAAGTCTCTCTGCTGTAGAGAATTCTCCAGAATCCAAAAAGAGTCACTTCTGGCTCCAAGAAATATAAAGGAGCCTAACTGAATTCTATCTCGAGGTACAGGAATTTTCTTCCTTCTTCTCTGCTTTTGATGGTTTAAATAAATTATGAATGGAAAGTATTCATCTTTCAATTATGTGTTGGAAAAAGAAGGCTAGTAAATCATGGCAAGAAATATATTAGGATTTTCTCAACGAGAAGGAGGCAGTGATTCTTTTCTGACTTACCCATTTCATGGGGAATTTCATGACACAAGATAGCAATAGTCGTGGTCATTCCCGCCTCGGATGAAGATGAGAAGGCTGCTCCTATTACTAGGCCATCTGCAAAATTATGCAGGCTGTCCCCAACCAGAATCATTATTGCTAGCAAGCTAATGGTTTTGCCTAAAGAACAAAATAAAGGTGTGAGAAGTATTAACAGAGCACAACACAGTTCATGGAATCCTTCAATTACAACCAATATTCCCATTCATCTTTGACATTCTTAAATTGCATCAGATTAAGTAACTCTACTTTGTTTCAGCTTTCAAAATAAGTCAGGACTAGAGATGCAATATGACACTCTTGCAGGTATGGTTGCTGCTTTTCTAATGGGTTCAAGTAATTAGAAAATAAACTATATTTGCTTTTCTAGCCCCCTACTCAGCTGTGCCAAAAGAAGAAAATAAAAATAATACAGCTATAACTTTCCAAAATATGTTCAATGACCTTTCCACATAAGTCTTTTGTAAAGCATTTTAAAATTTTTAAGACCTTCTGGGCAGAATGTCGTTAAAATAGAGTCTATTTTCCAAAATTGGCCCCTGAATCAGACTGTTCCTCGTGTCAATCTGCTGGAGTCAACTGTCAACCTCCTGCCCTTCTGTGATCATCCCCCTTTCTGGTTGGTGCTAAGAACTGCCCCTTCACTGTCCCCTACTGCCCCTTCACTCCTTAAATGTGACTATGATAGAACTGCTGCCAACACTTGTGATTCCAAAGTTAGCTTTGGAAAAATTACTAAATGTTTTGTCTTTCAGAAAAATAATTCAGCACTAGATCGCTCCAGTACTCTTGCCTGGAAAATCCCATGGACGGAGGAACCTGGTAGGCTGCAGTCCATGGGGTCACTAAGAGTCGGACACGACTGAGCAACTTCACTTTCACTTTTCACTTTCATGCATTGAAGAAGGAAATGGCAACCCACTCCAATGTTCTTGCCTGGAGAATCCAGGGGACGGGGGAGCCTGGTCAGCTGCCATCTATGGGGTTGCACAGAGTCGAACACGACTAAAGCGACTTAGCAGTAGCAGCAGCAGACCAACTAGATGCCCAATAAAGTAGAGAGAAGCTGTCTTCTTGGGATTCTATTATATTGTATACATGATCTGATTAAGGAGACAACCAAAGAAATAAACTGGACCATAATGGATTTAATTAATGAAATAATTAGATCATTAATTGGGCTCAAGCTTTTAACAGACAGAATTTCTGCTTTCAAAAACCTGAAATTGTATATTAGTATTTGGGGTGGAAGCATTAACAAGTACAAAAGTACTTCAGGGATAAACACATATCATGATAGTGAACTATCTAGGTATACCACTTGATAACAAAAGTCATTAAAATCAATTGCTGTAGTCTAAAAATTAATTAGTCAGTTGATATAAATTGTGTGGCAGGTTTGAGGAGTTGCTATTGTTACTATTAGAACCACACACAATATTCTAACAATTGGACACCCATAAAAATAGGAAGAGATCATCTCATTTCTGTTATTGGATCTGAGGTGGTGGAGGGACTATATTATAATATGATTTGTTATTTTATTGGGGGAATATGATGTAACATTTTATAACCCACACTGTGAAAAAAGGAACTTCAGTAAACAGCATACTAGCCCAGACTATTGGCCAGGAGGTACGTGCACTGACTGTGTTGTAAAGACATCCCAAGTATTTCACTTCTCAAAATCATTCTTTATTTAGAATCATCTCTGTGAGACTCAGTTCTATCATTCTTGTGGTTTCATAATCCATTTTATTCCTGAGTAAAAACGAGAAGACTTTAGGCAAAGGTCAGAAAAATATAGAATAAATATCAAATTATTGAATTAGAGAGAGTTCTTATTGGCATTGCCTGGAAGCTCTCTGAACTTAATAATGCAAACAGGTCACTTGAGTTGTTCTTGCCAATATTCAGAAGTAAAGCTCTTCCTTGTGGGGGAGAAAAAAAAGCAATTGAAAGTGCATTTGACAATGTTGTAGCATACAAATAAATTATGATTCCCAATTTCTGTGCATATGCCTACATGCAGTTTTGATATTAATAGCATATATTCAGATGGAAAATCTTTACCCAATTTATACTCTGCCAAGAAACAGTCCAACCTATTTTTGTAGCCTATTATTTTATTATCACTGATATGGGGTTATAAATGACCATGTAACAAGCCACAGGCAAATATACATATTTGCATATAATCTATAAGGAACACAATGTGCATACTGGTTAAGACAATTACAACATTATTCACTGGAAAATAAGACAAGCATGCATTGACAAATCAATGTACTCACTATAGAACTATTGACAATATTCAATAGTTTTCCTTTTCTTAGGAACCTGGCAGTCATACTGAGTTCCACATTTCTGACTTATCAGAGGTTTTCCATGGTGATACATGGATTGGATATGGTATCATGTTGCTTTTTGTTTATTTAAATCAGACTGTGGATAGACCTTCACATCCTGAGCTCTACCAATGAGGTAATAAAAAACAAGGAATCAAATATTTGAAGTTAATTCAATTTGTCCCTGGCAAAAATGGCGGTTGGGTAATCAAATTTGGATTTGTTCACTGTTCATTCTGTATGCCAAGCTTCATATCTGAAGTGGAAAGATATGAGACCTACAAAACATTTGAATAAGACCATTATTATTCCCTGAGCTAGCAACCAGTCTCTGCTCCTAATTTGACTAGGTGTGGCCTTTCCTCTTCCTTTTTTCCAAAAACAAATACAAAGAAATGTCTCTAATATAACTTCTAAGTGCCAGGCATTCTAAAATTTCTCCTGGAACTAAAGATTCGGGATTTAAAAATATCACTAGAAATGTCCTGAAAATAGAATTGGAATGACTATGTAGTTATATATTTTGAATCACAGAAAGAAATTATAGGATTTAAAACATCAAACACATTCCAAATAGTGATTGTTACCATCATGTTCATTGCTCTTAGCATTTAACTCCTCAAACACATTGCAAACTAGGGATAAAGACCATTCCTAACTTTATTCCCTGGTGCATACACGGAGAAGGCAATGGCAACCCACTCCAGTACTCTTGCCTGGAAAATCCCAGGGGCGGAGGAGCCTGGTAGGCTGCAGTCCATGGGGTCGCTAGGAGTTGGACACGACTGAGCTACTTCACTTTCACTTTTCACTTTCACGCATTGGAGAAGGAAATGGCAACCCACTCCAGTGTTCTTGCCTGGAGAATCCCAGGGACGGGGGAGCCTTGTCTCTGGGGTTGCAGAGTTGGACATGACTGAAGTGACTTAGCAGCAGCAGCAGCATACATGGTGCCTAAAACATCCATTTCTGAATGGATGGATGAACGAATGAATGAATTTGAAAAAAATATAGGAATGCAGGCCTGAGAGAATGATCACAAGGAAATCGTTGGTTCATTAGCATTCCTTAGCTCCTCAATGCTGTAGTCCTGGTCAGCGACTTACCCTGTCTAACGAGGGGTCTTTTCATTTGTATAAAATGGATATTAATTATTACTTCAGTAAAGTGTAAGAGGATTAAATGAGATAATCCATGTCATGTGTTTAGCACTGTGTCTGGCATATAAGGACTCAATACATAGCTCTCTTTCTTATTAGGTAACTTACTCTGGTAGAATGGGAGTAACTCACCATGACTACTTAACATTAAAATATTGAGAAGTATGTTTACAAAAGGGTAATATCAGAGAGAAAAATGGGGCAACTGGTGAAAACCAACATGGATCTTTAAAAAAAAGAGTTTTAAGAATTATTCAGAAGCATGAGCAAATGGGAAACAAGTCCTATCCACAATTGGTAAATCAAATTCAGAAACAGGGGCATTCCTAGAAAGAAAAAGATTGGATGTAAATTATACAAACAAGTGAATTTTAGCATAAGTTGTGAATAATGAACTGGCACTGATTTGAACTTCACCATGCTATTAACGGTATAAAGGAGATAAGACATTTGTGATGAATTATCAGTAGACTGTGATAGAAGACAAGAAACCAATCATGATGCAGAACTTCATGGGAAGTGACAGGCTCAAATCACCACATAAGCAGGATTTTAAAGGAGCCTTGATAACCACATAAGTATTTATACTAATTTAAGTTTCCAGAGGGCTTCCTAGGTGGTGCTAGTGGTAAAGAACCCATGTGCCAATGCAGGAGATAAGAGACATAGGTTCAGTCCCTGGGTTGGGAAGATGCCCTGGAGAAGGGCATGGCAACCCACTCCAGTATTCTTGCCTGGAGAATCCCATGGACAGAGGAGCCTGGCGGACTACTGTCTACAGGGTCGCAAAGATAAGTAATGAGGGAAAACATTTTTAAAGAATGGAGTAAAGTTGATATTAATGGTAGTAGTTTTCAAAGGTAGGAATAGAAATGAGCCTTTATTTAAAATTTCATTGTAAAAGTTTTAATAATGAAATACATACCTACCTAATAGGAAATGGATATGGTTTTGACATATTTATTTCAAAGGAGATATAACCTTTCCTTATGGCACTTCCTATGTTTAATGTTTGGATTTTTAAAATTGGTACTCACATTTTCTGTTGGGAGTGTTCAGACTAGGTATAGGGATTTCAGCTGCTTGTGCATCTTCTGGGCCTTTCTATTTTAAATTAAAAAATAAAATAGGAAAGATAAGCAACAGTCATCATTTTATTGAAAAACATCTTAGAAGTTATATTGATTATCAGAAGACATTTTGATCCTCTGAAGTATATGAGAATTTCTAAATTTCATAGAAAAACATAGAAGGTAGAGCCGAGACTCTGCAAGCACGTTTTTTTTCCACTATCACATTTAGATGAAAATAGTACTCTTACATAGATCAGAGTCTTCCATAGAGAGCTAGAGGCTACCTAGATCATCTGTAATTCACTCTTAAATTATGAAAGCCTTTATGAAAGCCAAAAGCTGTAGGAAATAATGATTCTTGACTCTTGACCAAAGTTGACCCTGTTCCTGTATGGCAGAACGTGGATCTAGAATTCATCTTCTGATCTTTAAGTGGATTGTGGAGAAGAAGCCCTTGTAAACCCAATATTTCAATTCATTCATTATAGCTTAAGATGCTGTTACTGTTGTTTTCCAGTCAGTAAAAAAGAAAATCTTACTCATTAATAAAGGAGATCCACAAACTTACTAAAATAATATATTTGAAAAGGTCTTTCATCCTTGCACATGGCAGGGAAGTGAGATTTTGAAATCGACTTCTAAGAGTTGAGATGATACGATTTCATTTCAGAGACTGACTTATTTTTGATTTCAGGAAAGTCACTTTCTCTCCTTAGGCCTCAGATTCTTATTCTAGCATGTGAAAAGAATACTTCATGTCTGCCGGCGGAACATTTTTAGAAGTATACTCACATTACCCAAAACTGTGGAAACTTTGAGACAAATTTCATGTGAGACAAGCATCTTCTTTAAAAAAGTAAAACAGAGAAGGTAAACCTAACATTCAAATGTTAGAATAACAACAGTTATTGGAAAGATGTAATGATAGGCTAATTTTGGAGAAGGATGGCTGAGAAGAGGGGATCTGAAGGATTAAAGGAGGTAGACAGGACTCTTGCCTAAAACTGATGGATCTAGAAACAAAAGAAAAATATGTAGATTTTAAATTACATCATATGAAAAGCCCGATTATAATCAAAAGAGTCTATATTCTAATAAAATACAGGAGTTCAAATATTTATTCCAGGATTTTTTTTCCCTCAAAAAGCTCTATATTGTCACACTATGTAAAGGAATTTACAGGCAAACATCCTTTGATGATTGGAAGGATTTGTGAGTTCCTCTCCTTCCTTAAAACACAGGAAATTGGACCCATCAAACAATCCTAAAAGTTCATGTTATTCTATCTCTTTTTAGGTTGATCTTACAGCTTAAATAACAATAGAAATGGTGAAATCTCTTATTAGTGAGATAGCACAGTCAAATTGTTCTAAACTCATTACATTAGCATCAGAATTTTGCTTATTTGCATCTTGGGGCTCTGGACCCTTCATTCACGCAGAAAGAATGAGGTTACCATTAAAGTGATTTAAAAACTAATCTCAGGGATTTCCCTGGCTGTCCAGTGGTTAGGACTCAGCACTATTCATTGCTGGGGCCTGGGTTTAATCTCTAGTCAGGGAATTGAGATCCTGCAAGCTGTTCAGTGCAGCCAAAAACAAAACAAAACAAAACAAAAAGTGTGATCTCAACTTGAAGTTATCTTCTTTCAAACCACATGTGACGTATCTAAACACTAAACACAACAAGGCTTTTAAAGCTATTATTTTAAAGCAATGTTTTATGTTCGCATCTCTGAATTGACTGTAACTCTGCAATCTACTCCCAGACTTGTATTTTGCCCGGTTAATGTCTCAGGAATAGCTTACTTCTCTTCACTCAGGAATCTACCCTTGAACTGTCATGCCCTCATTCAAGATCAGGGTTATGGGAGGCATGTTTTCTAACTGTGATATACTTTCTTTTTTTTCCTGGTCCTTTTCTTATGACTTTAAGAACTTGAATGAGAATATTGTTTTGAACTTGACTGGAGGTTGTGTTTTATTAATTAATTAATTTTTAGTTGGAGGATAATTGATTTACAATTTTTTGTTGGTTTCTGTCATACATCAGCATGAATCAGCCATAGGTATACATATGTCTCCTCCCTTTTGTTTTGAGAATTCACATGGAAGACCTCTGTCATGAAAAACTCAGTGTAACAAAAGGCACTTAACTATGAGACATCTTCTTAGGCAGAATCACTCTCTCCTACATCACAAAATGAATGCCCCCACTCCTAAACGCTCTAATTCCTTGCTCAACATTTATTTGGCCTCATCTAGTTATGACTAAGGGATTACTCAGAATGGAGAAATCTCAAGGTCAGTTGGTTTATGAAAACTTGTAAACACAGTGATGAAGGATATGTATATTATGTCAATCTGATCCACATGTGTTTCAAAGAGGTGCAGATAGCAGTGACTTAAATCTACGGAAAATGCATTTACCCCTTGAAAACAGCCTTCAGGTGCTTGACAAAGTTTTCCAAATAGGATTTATCATGATCAAGAATAGGCAAATCAGGAGGGGATTCTACTTATCTAGCCTACTGATTTTCATCTGTTTATCAAGGAATAAAAGAAAGAAGGTGATCAAATCAGAAGAATACTTCAGATCAGTAACCTACCAACTGGATAGTTGAAGCAGATTTGCCTCTGCCTGACTGGTCACTTAATTCAGGGTTGAATGCAAGATGGCGGGAATGTGCCCCATGCCTGTTAACCAATGACACGCCCTGCTGGATGAGGATGGTTTAAAATTAGTGCTGAAGCCAGGAGAACACAGGTGCAGCCTTTGTCAATTCCATGGCTCTATTTAACATTTTGTTTACTGGCCAAGGAGGTAGATGACACAAAAAGATTACTGGGAAAATTTCATCAGGATAAATACTTGCTAAAATGGAGAAGCACAGGACTGTGCCGAATATCATGCATATTATCAGTGCTTGAAAAATGCAACCTCAAAAATTTTAGTCATGATTTACAAAGGTTGAACAGTGGTAGTTTTTATATTGTCACTTTTATTTCCCACAAAATTATATTACGAGTTCCTTCAGATGGAGAATGATATCCAAAAGGATGATAACTGAAACTGTATTACACCTTATAACTACTAAATTGATATCTCCAGAAAGACTTTCACCAAGTAGAGTACATGTAGCTTCTAAAATATTCACGTTCCTTTTTTTTTTCTACTCAATATCATGCATCTTAAAATTACATTCTTAAAACTCATTTTAAGTTCCCTGACAAGTCCAAGAACAATCTGAAAAAAAAAAAAGCATAATTTTTAGATATACAGAATTTACTTCACTCAGTTTCATCTGGTTACATTTCTGATTATTACACATAAGTCGATATATTGGCTTTGTAAATTAATTTTCTAGTCCAAGAATGGTAGTCTCTTGTGTGTAAATGGGGATCCTTTAGTATTGTCTTTAGTGCTTAGTTAGATTCAGTTCAGTTCAGTTGCTCAGTTGTGTCCGACTATCTGCAACCTCCTGAACCGCAGCACGCCAGGTCTCCCTGTCCATCACCAACTCCAGGAGTTCACCCAGACTCATACCATCGAGTCAGTGATGCCATGCAGCCATCTCATTCTCTGTCGTCCCCTTCTCCTCCTACCCCCAATCCCTCCCAGCATCAGAGTCTTTTCCAATGAGTCAACTCTTCGCATGAGGTGGCCAAAGTACTGGAGCTTCAGCTTTAGCATCAGTCCTTCCAAAGAAATCCCAGGGCTGATCTCCTTCAGAATGGACTGGTTGGATCTCCTTGCAGTCCAAGGGACTCTCAAGAGTCTTCTCCAACACCACAGTTCAAAAGCATCAATTCTTCGGCGCTCAGCCTTCTTCACAGTCCAACTCTCACATCCATACATGACTACTGGAAAAACCATAGCCTTGACTAGACAGACCTTAGTCGGCAAAGTAATGTCTCTGCTTTTCAATATGCTATCTAGGTTGGTCATAGCTTTCCTTCCAAGAAGTAAGCGTCTTTTAATCTCATGGCTGCAGTCACCATCTGCAGTGATTTTGGAGCCCCAAAAAATAAAGTCTGACACTGTTTCCACTGTTTCCCCATCTATTTCCCATGAAGTGATGGGACTGGATGCCATGATCTTCGTTTTCTGAATGTTGAGCTTTAAGCCAACTTTTTCACTCTTCTCTTTCACTTTCATCAAGAGGCTTTTTAGTTCCTCTTCACTTTCTGCCATAAGGGTGGTGTCATCTGCATATCTGAGGTGATTGATATTTCTCCTGGCAATCTTGATTCCAGCTTGTGTTTCTTCCAGTCCAGCGTTTCTCATGATGTACTCTGCATAGAAGTTAAATAAGCAGGGTGACAATATACAGCCTTGACATACTCCTTTTCCTATTTGGAACCAGTCTGTTGTTCCATGTCCAGTTCTAACTGTTGCTTCCTGACCTGCATACAGATTTCTCAAGAGGCAGGTCAGGTGGTCTGGTATTCTTCTTTCTCAGAATTTTCCACAGTCTATTGTGATCCACACAGTCAAAGGCTTTGGCATAGTCAATAAAGCAGAAATAGATGTTTTTCTGGAACTCCCTTGCTTTTTCCATGATCCAGCAGATGTTGGCAATTTGATCTCTGGTTCCTCTGCCTTTTCTAAAACCAGCTTGAACATCAGGAAGTTCACGGTTCACGTATTGTTGAAGCCTGGCTTGGAGAATTTTGAGCATTCCTTTACTAGCGTGTGAGATGAGTGCAATTGTGTGGTAGTTTGAGCATTCTTTGGCATTGTCTTTCTTTGGGAATTGGAATGAAAACTGACCTTTTCCAATCCTGTGGCCACTGCTGAGT
The DNA here is from genome assembly GCF_042477335.2 of Ovis canadensis. NCBI lineage: Eukaryota > Metazoa > Chordata > Mammalia > Artiodactyla > Bovidae > Ovis > Ovis canadensis. Next base: position 47,177,485 of record NC_091257.1, on the reverse strand, counting down.
TTTCCACATTTGCTGGCATATTGAGTGCAGCACTTTCACAGCATCATCTTTCAGGATTTGAAATAGCTCAACTGGAATTCCATCACCTCCACTAGCTTTGTTCGTAGTGATGTTTTCTAAGGCCCACTTGACCTCACATTCCAGGATGTCTGGCTCTAGATGAGTGATCACACCATCACTCTGCGCTGTCGCAGCCTGGCACTCGGCCGCTGCCCCTGACCTCAGACGTGGGGTAGCTCCTCTCGGCTGCGCTCAGTGCGCCTGCCGTCGCAGCCGCTTGCACTCAGTCTTAGTTAGATTAGAGCTCCTTTTGTGGAGGTTAAACCCCTAAACTTTAGAGTAAGGGTTGGGATTGAATCTGCCATTCCTAATTCCTGAATTGTTATAGATAGCACTCTACTTGACCCCATGCCAAAGAACCACTTTGATTCATTAAAACAGAAATTATTTCACAGAATTTCATTTAAAAAGTATTGTAAAAAGCTTCAAATATACAGAAAAGCTGAAAGAATTATGACGTCAACATTCAGACACTCACTACCTAAATCCTACCATCAACATTTTATACACTTGTTTTATCATCCATCTATTTATCTACTATCCTTTATCCATCCATCCATAAACCTATTTTTGATTCATAAAATAGAAATTTTGAATAAGTCTAGGAAAGATAAACAAAAAGTGCTGACTAATGTTTGCCCCAAGACAACCATTTTACAGCTACATGAACAGGTAGAAAGTTAGGAAATAAATAGAAAACCATGAAGACTGCAGAATTGCAGGGCTTTGTAGGGAGTTTATTTTAGTCTCCTGGAGTTTTTTTGAAAGCATTTACCTTTTCAAAACATCCCACAAAACTGTTCACCAATTCTCTTATGGGATCATATATAAGAACAAGAGGAAACAAAATCTATATAATAGCCACACTGCATCTTACATGTCATCATATATGTAGAAATTGATTTAAAAAAAAACAGGCACTGTAGAAGCAATTACTCAAGCTGAAAAAAAAAAAAAGAGTTGCCACCATTTCCATTCCTGAATTTCTTGTTTTCATAATTTTAAATGTTATCCCCTAGATGGGGGCATGGCAACCCATTCCAGTATTCTTGCTGGAGAATCCCATGGACAGAGGAGTCTGGCAGGCTACAATCTATAGGGTTGCAAAAAGTTGGACACAACTGAAGTCACTTAGCACACACACAAGATAGAAAGTGATGTGTGGTTTTATGAATTTTCAAAATTTTTGTTTGCTTTTTGTTTTGAGTTAGGTAAAGGTACCCAAAACACAGATTCATAGCTAGACCTTTAAATCCCCTCATTCTCAAATATGAAATAGTCTATTTCTAAATTAGCCATCAAGGCCAAAAAACAGGTTATAACAAGTATAGTAATGGGCCAGAAACAGATGTTTGAAAAATTAATAATCGTGCTTACAGGGATGCTGTCTGTCAGAATGATCTGTGCATTCTAGAAATCAGAGCCTCACCCCTTAAACAGACAATCTCATGAAGACGCCAATTACTTTTGAACAAGTAGCTCTGAAATAAAAGACAAATATCATGAAGCTCTAAAGCAAAAGATAAATAATATTTAAAATATACCTTGGCACTTGGTGATACAAGAAGAATAAAACATTTTTCTATTAAGAAAAATCCATGGATGCCTCCAATTAATCCCAACAGTTTCCAAATATGCCCTTTGTTTTCATAGAAATGTCCAAACTCTGAAGTTTCCTGTATATGTAAACCAAGAATCTAAAAAGAAGAAACAGACATAAATTTTGGTGACCTAAACGTAAATGGGTAGATCCATTGTTGAATACATTCAATTTCCATTTTGGGGAAGCCCATGACAATACCTGAAATCATTCACAGCCAGTTTACTTCTAAACATATGAATCCTTCCACTATATGATTTACTCAGGGTCAAATAAGATGTGAGAAAAGAAAACAGAGCTTTGAATAACCTCTGCCAAAGAGTAGACTAAAGCCTAAGCTTATCTCAGCAAGTGCAGCTTAAATTTTCATTCATTCTCAGTCCTTTAGCTGAATGTTTTTCAGTTCAATCTGTCCCTATTTACACAACAATGCCCTATAACAAATCAATGTCTTCTAATATCCAGAACAAATATAAAGATACATTTCATCCAGGGTTTATTCTCCCCATGCCTCACAGCAATTAAAGCTGTTAATCAATGTTCAAATAAGTAAGAAATCCACCTGAAAGATTTTTTCCATTGAGTATGCCCAGCAATATTGTCAGCTCCTTGGGACATAAAAGGATACCAGAAAAACATTAGGAATTTTCCTTGAGTTAACTCATCCCATTGGTTGACTCATCCCATTGGTTGACCTCATGACTTCTTGTGAGCAAGTAAATTATAATGTATCATATTCCCTTCATAGGAGAGGACAGTTTGGGAAAAAATTCAGTGGTCTCCACATTTAAGATGTTACTGATCATTAAATTTTAAAAAGAATTTATCTGTGTATACGTTCATATCAATGTGTATAGATATTTATGTATGTATACATGTAGGTACATATGTGTACATGTGTGAGTATATGTATAGAACTCCGTGTACACATTGAGTGTATGGACATCACTAAAAACAAACACATACTAGCTCACTTTTTTTTTAAAGAAATTTTTTTAATGTGGACCATTTTTAAAATTTTTATTGAGTTTGTTACAATATTGCTTCTGTTTTATGTTTTGTTTTTTGCCCATGAGGCATGTGGGATCTTAGCTTGCCAACTAGGGATCAAACCCTCACCCCCTGCCCTGGAAGGTGAAGTCTTAACCACTGGACTGCCAGAGAAGTTTCCACATTTTCTTTTGGTAAAGACATTGAAGGACACTCCCCCAATATTTGTGATTACCATTATTTCACAAAACAAGGACACTGTAATGTCACAAAAGAAACAGGAAAACCTCATAATTTCAGAATAAAATGTAGTTCTTAAAGTAGAATCAACATAGCTAGTTAAAAGAGGAAATGATGCCAATGGGATTTTTCTCATTTCTATGCAGACCTTTAAACACTTGCCTTGGATCACATTCAGGAACCACTGATTTTTCTAGCTTTCTGCCACACTGGTACTGTGTCTGTCTTCCTCTTCTCGATAACTTCTGTCCTCTCTTTCTTCAAGTAAAGCAACTGCCTTCTCAGCTACGTTTTCCTCTGTAATATATCTCCATAAGCCAGTTGACCGTCCCACCCAACCCACATCCAACCCTCCTGCCTTGGGCTCTGGGCTTTCCCACTGAGGGAGACCAGGGAAGTCTTAAGATCCTTTTGCTACTTCCCAGGATCCTGGGCTGTGAAGAGCTCTGCACCCACTACAGTGACATAGAAACAGGCTTTGGACACTGCCTCAAGTAAATAAACCCTGAAATATTTCCAGAAAATTAGATTACCAGGGAGATTAAAACTAATAATGGTTTGTTTCATATCTACAATGCTCACTTTGCAATTTTCAGAACATCTAATAATTTTTGAGCCTGTAACCAACAAGAGGGACCCTGGAGGAAAATGCCAGAGGCTTATGGAAAGTTTTAAGATCTCAGGTTTTGTGAGAGAAAGGGGAATCATTTGCTCATCATGATCCATCATAAGAGATCTCAGAAGGAATAGATAACCTCATCTGAAGACCCTTTTCCCTGAACTTTTGCATCTCAGGTCCTAACCCTTCCATTCGGAGAAGGCAATGGCACCCCACTCCAGTACTCTTGCCTGGAAAATCCCGTGGATGGAGGATCCTTGTAGGCTGAAGTCCATGGGGTCACTAAGAGTCGGGCATGACTGAGCAACTTCACTTTTCACTTTCATGCATTGGAGAAGGAAATGGCAACCCACTCCAGTGTTCTTGCCTGGAGAATCCCAGGGACGGGGAAGTCTGTGGGCGGCCGTCTATGGGGTCGCATAGAGTTGGACACGACTGAAGCGACTTAGCAGCAGCAGCAGCAGCAACCCTTCCATTTCTGACAAATAAAGAGCCTCCAGAGACTTCAACAAAGAGCCAGCTGCTGGAGATTGCCTGTTTCTTAAAGGAAATCTATGGCTCAGGGGTGAAGAATCCACCTGTCAATGCAGGAGACATGGGCTTGATCTCTGGGTTGGGATTATATCCTGGAAAAGGACATGGTAACCCACTTCAGTATTCTTGTCTGGGAAATCCCAAGGACAAAGGACCTGGTAGGCTACAGTCCATGGGGTTACAAAAGAGTTGGACACAACCTAGTGACTAAACAAACAACAAAAACAGACACTAATAGTTGGGCAAGAAAGAGAAATTCATTTTGATGGTTCAAATGAAGACGGTTTTAACGATGATGCCATGACAGGGGTGTGGGCAGGGTCAAGGGTATGAATGAGGAATAATGAGATACCCTAGAGACTAGCAACCCCAGGAAACCATTACCACACTGAAGGCTGAAAGGGCAAAGGGCAAAGGTTGGAAATAATGTTACTGAACTTTAATGGAGGTGGAGCTAGGGACCCATGGGAGCTGTAATATTGCAGGTAATGAGCTGCTTCTAGAGACAGTGTCAGAAGGAGGGAGCAAGGAAGAAATACCCCTGCCATTTTCTCCTCCTACCTTGGCCTTTTTGTGGTGTCCCCACTGGGTGAACCCAAACAACAATCCAGACTGCAGGGAGCTGAGGGGATACAGTCTTCTGGGGAAGAACACACAGCGGAGAAGGGCAGAGAATGGATCTGATGAGGTTGGGGGCCAGCAGAGAAAAACTAGTATATCTTATAGCCCATTCATTTTTATTTACAGATACTCACCCTTCATGAATTTTCCTTAATAGTGACAGGGACAGAATAAAGGGATAATGTAGGTGATTATATAGTTAATTATACTACAGCGGATTGAAAGTAGAAAAATATATGGGAGACCCTTATAAGTTAATGATTACTCAAGAGAGCAGGTTTGCTTAACCACAAAACCAAGCAGACTTGTTTAGCAACAAAAGCATGCAACAGGAGCACAGGACATGCCCCCCAAACAATAAAACAATGGTGGCACAAGACACACATCCTGCTTGATGAGCTCAAAAAATTAACGATACCTAGGACAAAAATCAGTAATTTATGGACTTAGCTTGAGCACGTAGGGACAAGACAACTCTCCTGCCCAAGCTGGAGGAGCTGATGATGGAAGCAAGATGTCTACTCAAGGAAATGTTCTTCTCCCCCTCCCCCTCATCCTTTGATTATAAAACCATAGCCCAGTAAGTTCTCAGGGCGTGGCACCCCCTTGGAAGCCTCACAAGTGTGCTACTCTAATAAATCACGTCTTATCTATCACTTTGCCTCTCACTGAATTCTCTTCTGCACTGAGACATAGAGGACTGTGGTACCAAAGCTCTTTGGAGCTCCAGAAATGACACCCAATGGTTTCAATAGGAATTTGTATCTGCGCACTTGTTTTTTAATTTTAAAAATAAGAACAGCCTGGTGAATCGAATGACTGATCATCTCTTTTCTCCTGCAAGGGCTTTGGGGAAATAGCAGTGATTTCCAAGGGAAACACTTGCCACTGTATCTATGCATCCAGGTCATTGTGAAATTCGTCATCAGTTCCATTCAGTTCAGTCGCTCAGTCGTGTCCGACTCTTTGCGACCCCATGAATCGCAGCACGCCAGGCCTCCCTGTCCATCACCAACTCCCAGAGTTCACTCAGACTCACGTTCATCGAGTCAGTGATGCCATCCAGCTATCTCATCCTCTGTCGTCCCCTTCTCCTCCTGCCCCCAATCTCTCCCAGCATCAGAGTCTTTTCCAATGAGTCAACTCTTCGCATGAGGTGGCCAAAGTACTGGAGTTTCAACTTCAGCATCATTCCCTCCAAAGAAATCCCAGGGCTGATCTCCTTCAGAATGGACTGGTTGAATCTCCTTGCAGTCCAAGGGACTCTCAAGAGTCTTCTCCAACACCACAGTTCAAAAGCATCAATTCTTTGGCGCTCAGCCTTCTTCACAGTCCAACTCTCACATTCATACATGACCACTGGAAAAACCATAGCCTTGACTAGATGGACCTTTGTTGGCAAAGTAATGTCTCATGCTATCTAGGTTAGTCATAACTTTCCTTCCAAGGAGTAAGCGTCTTTTAATTTCATGGCTGCAATCACCATCTGCAGTGATTTTGGAGCCCCCAAAAATAAAGTCTGACACTGTTTCCACTGTTTCCCCATCTATTTCCCATGAAGTGATGGGACCAGATGCCATGATCTTCATTTTCTGAATGTTAAGCTTTAAGCCAACTTTTTCACTCTCCACTTTCACTTTCATCAAGAGGTGTTTTAGTTCCTCTTCACTTTCTGCCATAAGGGTGGTGTCATCTGCATATCTGAGGTTATTGATATTTCTCCCGGCAATCTTGACTCCAGTTTGTGCTTCTTCCAGCCCAGTATTTCTCATAATGTACTCTTCATAAACACCTACAATGGCTAAACATAAATTGAAACTAGAAACAGTCCAGATGAAATGGAAAATAGCAACTTACCTGAGGGATGAGATGGAGCAGAGCATCCCCAGAAAGTGTCCCAACAGCCAGGCCCACAAACAGCTGTAAAATGAGCCTGTAGTTCTCCTCACAGCTGTGGAAAAGGATCAGTGTTGTCCCAAGCATGGAGCCCAGCGTAAGCAGCGTCACTGCCACAGTGCTGTAGCCATATTCTGAGTTAAAAAGAGATTGCAAAACCAGTCAGAGGCCCCTGTGAGTGCTTCTGCCAGTGAACATGGTAAAAGAATCCATCCTATACTACAATAGCTAGGGATACAAAATTGTTTTGTAGGTGCTATATTGGATTTAAGGTTTTAATTTGTAAGGAAAAGAATGAAAAGATTTTTACTAATTCACTCCATTGTTTTGAAGTTACCCTGATTTCCCCTTGTTAAAAAAAGAATCACTGTAGCAAGGAGCTAGCTTACCTCCTACCCTCAAAGAAAATAATTTCTCTTGCTTTAAACTACAAGCTTGGGACTTCCCTGGGGGTCCAATGGTTGAGAATCCGCCATCCAGTACAGGGGACGTGGGTTTGATTGCACAAGCCACAGGGCAACTAGACAAGACAGCAAACTATGACTGCTGAGCCCCGTGCACTCTAGAGCCCATGAACTGCAACTAGAGCAGCCCCCTCATGTTGCAACTAGAGAAGATTCTACACGCTACAATGAAGACCCAGTGCAGACAAAAAAATTTAAACTAAAAAACAAACTACAACCTTCACAGACAGACAGTGGTAATATTTGTCATCTAACCACATTTAAACCTTTCGAAGGCAAGAAGCAATGGGACAGAAAGAGCATACGTTCTGGGCCACTGTAGATCTGTATTTGTGGACTAAATGAGTACTTTCTTCCAAAAGGTCTCAAAATTATTTGTAATATCAGAAGTTTTTACTATTCTCTGTGACTAAAATGAGTGACTGCATTTGTAAAAACTAATCAATGAATGAATAAAGGGTGATAATATAAATTTGGACAGCCAAACTTTTCAATTATTACAGGAATTTTTCTGACCCCTAAAATATATTCCATATTTCTAAGATTCTATATTTTTAAAAACATTCAGAAAGTACAATTTTTCACAATTATTCCAATAGGAACAAACATGTGGAAAGAGAGAAGAAATAAAAGAGTAAAGGAAGAAAGGAAAGAGAGATTAAAACAGAAAAAAATGGCTTTCAGAGTCAAGTGTACATTATTTGGGTATAAACCATATTCAAACACCATTTTCCACTGGTTATAGATATTCAGGGCAAATACTTTGTTTCAACTTATTTAGAAATTACTAACATTCATTACTAAACAATGAAGACAGGTCATTACCACATTAAATTATCATTTTCTTTTGTAACTACAAATAAGTGACAAATTAAGTTGAACAATTCAGTTACCATACTACTTAAAGCCCACTGAAGATTTTAAGAAACTACTCTCTTCAAGTTTGTTATAATTGAAGATGTTGCATCTTCATCATTCTTGTACTTTTCTGGAATGTTGACTCTCTACAGTAGATCATGTTAATGACACTAACTAGTAAGATGATAATAAGCTTGTAATGTGAAGAGGACCTTTATTAAATTATACACTCTGCCATTAAACAGAGATTGCACATTAAAACGAAGTTGGTAGCATACTCAGAGGAGGCTAAAAAGCTTGCACACTTTGATTTTTTTCCCACTGTCACCACAACTCCTTTGCAGCTACGCCATCTCTACAAAGCGGTTGTTGTTCAGTGAATATGCAGTTTCAGTTTTGCGAAAAGAAACAGCTCTAGAGATCTGCTGCAGAGCCATGTGAAAATACTCAACACTACTGACCTACACTCTTAAAAGGATTGAGATGGTAATTTTCATGTACTTTTTTTACCACATTAAAAAAATAACGAGGGAGAATTCCCTGGTGGTCCAGTGGTGGAGACTCCTTGCTGCCAATGCATGGAACGTGGGTTTAATCCCTGATAGGGGAGCTAGGCTCCCATATGTCATGCAGTCAAAAGCAAAAATAGTTAAGAATGATCATACAGCTGCCTAAAGGTTTTACTTTGCTCTAATTTAATATCTATTTTATTTAAGAAATTCCTAGAGATAGTTTCACATCCCACTTTTCCACAAATAGACTCTAAGTGGGAACGTGATTCTTCTCAACTAATCTGTAAATTAAAGATATTTGAAGTTTAACATGAGCACCCAGCTGTCTAATCAAGTTCACAGTTACCACACTTTTCTGGTAGGTACAAAATATCACCAAATGTTAAGAACTCACAAAGACAAATTAGAGGTTGATGTTTCCGAGGCAAAAGGCAAAGTTTCAAGTTCTTTTTCCCTTTGTCCTGAGGATGGCTTTGTTGCTGTTCAGTCACTAAGCCGAATCTGACTCTTTGCAACCCCATGGACTGCAGCACATGAGGCTTCTCTGTCCTCCACGGTGTCCTGGAGTTTGTTCAGATTCATGTCCATTGAGTTGGCAATGACATCCAACCATCTCATCCTCTGTCATCCCCTTCTCCTCCCACCTTCAATCTTTCCCAGTGTCAGGATCTTTTCTAATGAGTCTGACGTTCTTCACATCAGGTGGGCAAGTACTAGAGATTCAGCTTCAGCATCAGCCCTTCCAATGAATATTTGGGGTTGATTTCCTTTAGGATTGACTGGTTTGATCTCCTTGTTGTCCAAGGGACCCTCAAGAGTCTTCTCCAGAACCACAGTTCAAAAGCATCAATTCTTTAGTGCTCAGCCTTCTTTATGGTCCATCTCTCACATCTGTAGATGACTACTGAGCTACAGTGTGGTTTTGGAAGACAAAGGATGTTCCACTCCTTAAGAGCTTGTAAAACTTTCTAGGTCTTCTATGAGTCAGATTCCACCTGCTCTCCTGTGGCAAGAATCAATCTGAAAATCATAAAATCTCTGACTTTTGTTGCGGCCAGACTCTGCAGACTTACTCTAGTTCCCTGTATAGTGTCATGGTGTCTTGATTGGACTCAGATTCCTTATAAATGTTTCTCATCCTTACAACAGAACTGGACGTACTACCAATTACAATAAAATTTCAGTCAATTCCAAGCAGCTTTTGAATAGATCTGAAATGATTTCTACTCAGCTCTAACATTCTTTCCTGGAAATTCAGTTGAAGACGGCTCTTAGAAGTTGAGTTTCAGCATACTGAACACTGTGTTCTTAATAACGTCTTTCTGTGTCTTCCACTCTTTAACATCTTACATTCCTGCACTTTCAAAAGGCCTACATCACAAGTCTTTCTCTTTAGTTATATGATGCAACATTTTAAATTGAGGATAGTGATTTTTTTTAGGTTCTTTAGTGAGTATGATTTATGACTTTTTCTCAGGAAGACTGTTTCCTAGAAGGATATAGAAGTTAATTTAAGTGAGAATAAACTTGTTCTTGGATCTTCAGTCCAAAACCCTGTTTCTGAATGGCCTGTATGATCAGACATGGTGCCAGGGAGTAGAAATAAATATGGGAGCTCCTAGGTGCCATGATCCAGTCCTGTTCATCCATTTTTGAGCCATCACTGGCCACAAGGTGTTGAATTATTTAGCTGCTCATTTTTAATCACATTTTCTTCCTCTCAGTGAATGTGAAGTCTTAAATATATAGGCCTGGCATGATGAGTCACTTGATGTAGAACCTATTAGGAGTTAGAAATAAGGGCTGACTAATTCGGCTATGATGGGCATTGCAGACTATCTCAAAGAAGAAAAGCAGTTCTGAAGAAAAAAATGTAACATCCTCAGATCAAAGGTAATATTTTACATATGGTTAACTGCCATATTTTTACTATTCATCATACATGTTCTTAGGCCACCATTTTTTGGTTGTTTTTCTGGTTTTATTTTTCCAAACTCTCTCAACACAATTAATTGAATGATTTCTCCACTGATTAAAGTCCCTTCTGGGATGAGGTTGTTTATGGATTCTCTATTCTGTCCAATTTTTAATCTAACAGTCCACATGCCATGTGTCCAGTTCTGCACAACATTTTATAACTACTTATGACTATAGTTTATTAAAAACAATAGGGCATTTTGGTAGGTGGTGAGAAAAATATTTCCTCACTCAGATCATTTTGATCATCATTTTGGTTCTCATTTTTATGTCTTCAAAAGGTCTTCATGAAGAACTCAGGTAAATAAAATGGCATTCTTATTGCAAGAAAATAAACTTCAGGTGCTTTAAATTTATAGAACACACTTTTGTACATATTATCCTACTGGAATTTTACTGGTGTCCTGGAAGTCTTACAATAAAGCTCATCTACTGTGATGATGTTATGGGTCACAGGTGAGTGTGAATTTTTTTTTCTTTTGGCTGTACCACGCCACATGTGGGCTCTTAGTTCCCTGACAGGGGACTGAACCCACAGCCTCTGCATTAGAAACATGGAGTCTTAACATCAGGACTGTCAGGGAAGTCCCAAGTGTGAATAGTGGTCCCTTCACTTCCTGGAGCTGCCACATCCAGGAGGCTCGTACCTCCCTGGCCTGGTCACTGCCAGCCCAGAGCAGCCTCTTTGATTTACCCCAACATGCCTTCATTATTCCATGTGTATCATGGTGCGTGAAAGGATAACAAGCCTTGTGGGATCACTGCTTCCTACGGTGCAGGGAAAGAGACAGGCTTGAGAAATATAGATTGCAGAAGATCACAGAGTTGGCTGGGGACAGATAGCATGATTCAACTCTGCATTTCTGATCCTGACACTGATATTCTCTCTCTTATACGTTGGTATTTCTCAACTGTTAACTTTTTCTTTTTTGCAGAAATGTTCATAGTAAGTTTTTTCAAACAGCTAAAAACTGAAAACAATCCATTTTTTAAAAGGTGAATGGTTAAGCAAAATACGGTATATTCATACCAAAGAAGCAGTTCAGTTCATTTTCTCAGTCGTGTCTGATTCTTTGCGACCCCATGGACTGCAGCACGCCAGCTTTCCTTGTCTATCACCAACTCCTGGAGCTTGCTCAAACTCATGTCCATTGAGTTGGTGATGCCATCCAACCATCTCATCCCCTATCTTCCGCTTCTCCTCCTGCCTTCAATCTTTCCCGTGTCAGAGTCTTTTCAATGAGTCAGTTCTTTGCATCATGTAGCCAAAGTATTGGAGATTCAGCTTCAGCATCAGTACTTCCAATGAATATTCAGGACTGATTTCCTTTAGGATTGACTGGTTGGATCTCCTTGCTGTCCAAGGAACTCTCAAGAGTCTTCTCCAACACCACAGTTCAGAAGCATCAATTCTTCACTGCTCAGCCTTCGTTATGGTTCAGATCTCACATCCATACATCACTACTGGAAAAACCATAGCTTTGACTAGATGGTCCTTTGTCAGCAAAGTAATGTCTCTGCTTTTTAATATGTTATCTAGGTTGGTCATAACTTTTCTTCCAAGGAGCAAGTATCTTTTAATTTCATGGCTGCAGTCACCATCTGCAGTGATTTTGGAGCTCCCAAATATAAATCTCTCACTGTTTCCATTGTTTCCCCATCTATTTGCCATGAAGTGATGGGACCAGATGCCATGATCTTCGTTTTTTGAATGTTAAACTTTAAGCCAACTTTTTCACTCTCCTCTTTCACTTTCATCAAGAGGCTTTTCAGTTCCTCTTCACTTCCTGCCATAAGGGTGGTGTCATCTGCATATCTGAGGTTATTGATATTTCTCCTGGCAATCTTGATTCCAGCTTGTGCTTCATCCAGCCATGACGTACTCTCCATAGAAGTTAAATAAGCAGGGTGACAGTATACAGCCTTGACATACAACTTTCCCAATTTGGAATCAGTCTGTTGTTCTATGTCTGGTTCTAACTGTTGCTTCTTGACTTGCATACAGATTTCTTAAGAGGCAGGTAATGTGATCTGGTGTTCCCATCTTAGGAATTTTCCATAGTTTATTGTGATCCAACAGTCAATGGCTTTGGCGTAGTCAATGAAGCAGAAGTTTTTCTAGAATTATCATGCTTTTTTTCTATGATTCAACAGATGTTGGCAATTTGACCTCTGGTTCCTCTGCCTTTTCTTTTCTAAATCCAGCTTGAACATCTGGAAGTTCTCAGTTCATGTACTGTTGAAGCCTGATTTGGAGAATTTTGAACATTACTTTGCTAGTGTGTGAGATGAGTACAATTGTGCAGTAGTTTGAACATTCTTTGGCATCACATTTCTTTGGGATTAGAATGAAAACTGACCTTTTCCAGTCCTATGGCCACTGCTGAGTTTTACAACTGTGCTAACATATTGAGTGCAGCACTTTCACAGCATCATCCTTTAGGATTTGAAATAGTTCAACTGGAATTCCATCACCTCCACTAGCTTTGTTCATAGTGATGCTTCCTAAGGCCACTTGACTTTGCATCCCAGGATGTCTGGCTCTAGGTGAGTGATCACACCCACCATCGTGGTGATCTGGGTCATTAATACCTATTTGTATAGTTCTTCTGTGTATTCTTGCCAGCTTTTCTAAATCTCTTCTGCTTCTGTTACATCCATACTGTTTCTGTCCTTTATTGTGCCCATCTTTGCATGAAATATTCCCTTGGTATCTCTAATTTTCTTGAAGAGATCTCTAGTCTTCCCCATTCTATTGTTTTCCTCTATTTCTCTGCATTGATCACTTAGGAAGGCTTTCTCATCTCTCCTTGCTGTTCTTTGGAACTCTGCATTCAGATGGGTATATCTTTTCTTTTCTCTTTTGCCTTTCACTTCTCTTCTTTTCTCAGCTATTTGCAAGGCTTCCTCAGACAACCATTTTGCCTTTTTGCATTTCTTTTTATTGGGGTTAGTTTTGATCACTGCCTCCTGTACAATGTTACAAACCTCCTTCCATAGTTTTTCAGGCACTCTATCAGATCTAATCACTTGAATCTATTTCTCACTTCCACTGTATGGTCATAAGGGGTTTGATTTAGGTCATACCTGAATGGTCTAGTGCTTTTCCCTACTTTCTTCAATTTAGGAGTTCATGATCTGAGCAACAGTCAGCTCCAGGTCTTGTTTTTGCTGACTGTATAGAGTTTCTCCATCTTCAGCTGCAAAAAATATAATCAGTCTGACTTCGGTGTTGACCATCTGGTGATGTCCATGTGTAGTCATCTCTTGTGTTGTTGGAAGAGGGTGTTTACTATGACCAGTGTGTTCTGTTAGCAAAACTCTGTTAGCCTTTGCCCTGCTTCTACTCAGTAACAAAAAAAACCCAATTTATTAATACACAAAACAATCTAGATGGATTATAAGGAAATTTTGATGAGTGGAAAAAACCCCTAAATCCCAAAAGGATACGTACTGTAGGATTTCATTTCTATAACATTCTTGAGATGATAAAGCTATTCAACTATGGTCTATGACTGAGTCAAAGATAGGGGATAGAATCGATTTATGTAAGTTAGCCACAAAATATAAATGAACTGTAGTATAGCATAGGTGGTTAAAAACAAGGACTAGGGGGCCACACTGCCTGTGTTTGAATCACAATTCTATCAATTACTAGCTACGTGTCTTTCGGCAAGTTATTTAACTTCCAGGTACCTCAGTTTCATCATCTCTAAAGTGAAGATAATAATAATTTCTAGCTGGTAGCATTGTTGTAAAGACTCAATGAGCTGATCAAAGTAAAATGCTTAAAACAGTGCCTGGTGTATGGTACGTATCCTTCCTTCACCATCACGAATCCACTGTGTGGATTGTGTGCATTGGCTTTCTGAGTGAAGAGCCAGGACTTACTCTCCAGCGTGGTGGGTGCCATCTTTGCTTGTTGGTCCTGGGGCAGCTGGCAAGAACAGCTGAGCAATTGCTGAATGATTCCTGGACTCATCTGCTTAAAGTCCTCCTTAGAAATGGGTGAAATCTTGTTCTGTAGAAATATGTTCACCAGCTGCCCGGCAGAGAAGCAAGTCTGTAGGAGGCAGAACATATGTTTTTACCAACCTCAGCACTGGACCAAACTCACCATCAACTACCATCCTGGAGGAATCAGGACTAAACTGGAAGGGTTGGAGTCAACACATGAAGCCGTTACTATGTGTGCTTCCCTGCACCCTTCTGTCCATACATAACTCTCGAGGACTGCTTTTCATCTCTGATTCTAGCCGCTGCATCTCACTTTCGTTCTGAGTATTGTGTAGTAGGAGCTTTGCATACATTTTTCTTTCCTGAAAAGAGATGCACAATGTTTTACGATGTGCTGGATGGTGTTCTAACCAGCAGCCTAAGCAAGCCTTAAGACTCTTGGGGGCATGGCTTTGTATTATTAATGAAGTTAAAACTTTATAGGATAAACAGGAGCTCTGGAGGAATAAGATCATTGTCTTTAATATTATCTGATTTAATAAACCTGTGTTGGCAACATGAATTTTCAAAAGCAATAAAAGTAAAGGTAATATTTTTAAAAGTGAATGCTGTGTCAACTTGCTGGTGTGGAAGCACTAAACGATATGGTGACCTATGTTCTTTGACAGCCCTTCACCACAGAAACAATTGAAATCATTGTTATCACTTACAGATTTCACTAATTTTTATCTATTTTTTCATATTGTATAGGGATGTTTATGAAAGAAGTAGCTAAACAATAAATGAAACAGATTTCTAAAAACTGCCTGAAAGCATTTGTCCACTTCAGAAGTGTTAAGGGCTGACATTTTATGCATCAAAAATTACATTGAAAAGTGTTCATATGTGGATGAGAAAGGTGTGTAGTTATACTAGCACAAACAGATGTCTTCTAATGAAATAAGACCCCAATGCAAGAGCAGTGTGATCTGAGGTCACAGTAAGGTATCTTTAAAAAAATCAGTGATGTCCAAGGATTGATTTGCCATGCTATAGAAAGTAGGGATTTTAAAGAAACATGGCTAATCGGAAAATGATGACTTTGCTGGGTTTTCCCAAATACAAATCCTCTGGGATGATCCCAAGGGCTGAAAAGCTTTATCTTGATTGGGAGACACTTTGTTGCATGGAACAGAGCCACTTAAACCACCAAACACCCAGAGAAGGATGTATTAAGGTTACAGAGGATGTCTGACATGGGAAAGACAGCCACATTTTATGAGGAATTCAACTGGAAGCTGGAAAATGAAAACCAAAGAATTTTCTCTATTTCTTCAGGACTCTGTATTTTCTCCTTTCTGTTTCCCCCTGCAGACATCCATTTCCCTTCATAGTCTGGCCTTCTCTCTTTAATAAACACATGGGCAGTTACTTCCCTGGCAGTCCAGTGGTTAAGATTTCACCTCCTAATGGATGGGGTGTAGGTTCGATCCCTGCTTGGGGAGATAAGATCTCCCCAAGGAGGCATCTCCTGTATGCCCCACAGGAAAAAACAAAACAAAACAAATATTATAACAAATTCAATAAAGACTTTAAAAGAGATCCACATCCAAAAAAATCTTTTAAAAAAACAGGCCATATAAGCACCAACCCATTCCATCTACCTGATGCGAAGAGCTGACTCACTAGAAAAGATCCTGATGCTGGGAAAGAGTGAAAGCAAAAGGAGAAGAGGGCGGCAGAGGATGAAATGGCTGGATAGCATCACTGATTCAATGGACATGAACTTGGGTAAACTCTCGGAGATAGTGAGGGACAGGGAGGCCTGGCGTGCTGCAGTCCATGAGGTCGCAAAGAGTCAGACATGACTTAGTGACTGAACAGCAACATTATTCATTGTAATAGTATGCTTGTCACTGCAAAATACTGTAAATAACTCATATGTTCATAAATAGAAGAAAGAATCAATAAAGTATGCACACATGATGTACTAATATGGAGTTATAAATAATAAAGATCACTGCGAACTGAAAAAAAAAGATTGGATTGAGTCTGCAAGTCCTGACAGATCTGATTGTCTCAACAAGGCCATGGATGGGTTTTCTTGTTCCAGTGTTATTTGATTCCATCAGTTTTGCCCCCAAGACAGGAAATGACATCATACTGTTCAAATATGGCTGCTGGACTCAGCCCTGTGGGTGGGGAAGGCATTTCTCAGAAAGATTGGGCAAGAACTCCAAAATGTTGCTACTACAAGAGGCAACAACAGAACATTAAATTTGTAATTTTTTCCCCCTTTATCAAAATAATTTACACCAAAGACAATAGTCTCTTTTGCACTATTTATTAATCATGGAATAGAATTATATCATCATTAAAAATACTGGCAACGATAAAGGGAAACTAACCATAAACATCTTATGATGAACCCTTCATAATAAATATTCTTAATGAAAAATGCCTGACTGGGAAATAAAAGAGTGGAGAAATAGACATGAAGAGGATGCCATGCCTCTCTCCCTAGTTCATTGTCAAGGAATTGAATAGTTTCCAGTTTTAGAACACCTTCTTGTAGAGTAAGGTTATTCTGTTATACGCTTCTATGCCCTTGATATTTACTTGCTATTCCTATACTATTTAGGTTACTGTTGCATTACATTTCTTCTGAAATCACTAATACAAATGTCCTTAAAAGTGATTCATTATTTCCTTTAAATTTTGGCAAACTATTTTTAATAAAAAAGAAAATAGAATGAAAATTAGATGATTCAGTCAATAACATTTAAAATAGCTTTATTCCTTTACCTAAAACTTCAATATACTTGTACACTTGTGTTGATGTGATAAGACCTTTGTGGGAACTTTAAAAACACATTTTCGTTTTGAGAATCACTTAGAGGGCTAGTTAAAAGACAGAATGCTGGGCTCCACAATCAGAGTGTATAATTCAGTAGATTCTGGGGTGGAACCTGAGAATTCAACCAACAGGGTCCCACGTACTGCTGATACTGCTGGCCCAGGGACAACACTTTGAGACTGACTGGTCCAAATAATACAGGCTGATCTTCAGATCTAGTCTCCTACTTTAGGGTCCCCTCAAGAGTCACAAAAAAAGTGAATGTTGAAACAGATAATTGAGAAAGAAGTGGTTTTGTTTATAGTTATCACAGAAGATGGCAGTTACTGTTCTTAGAAAATGCATGTCTTAAGTAAATAATCCCTAAATTTTAAGAAATAACCTTCATTATTTATGCAAATAGGGTTTCCATCAGACAAATGAGTTCTCTTCCTAAGAAGAGCTGGCCCTGAAGGAATATTTAAGGAGACCTCACAAACAAGGATTAATACAGGCATCAACTTGTTACCTTCAGTGACTACACTGTGAGTTTAAAATAATCAACTTTAATTGATGCCTTTACTATGTGGCATAATTAATAGAAATTAACTTTTTAAAATATATCATAGCAAAAATATGAAATACTTCCCAATCATGTATTAATAACTTACAGGAACAACTATTGTTAGAAATATTTACATAATTTTGCTCCTTCAATATACAGATTTGTGCTTAATAGGAATAATAACTCATTCAAGATACAAATAAAAAGTAGTCTTATTTTCTTTAAATCAACATTTATTAAACAATAGCAAAAAAAAAAACAATAGCATAGTTGTTAAGAGCATAGAATATGCTATGGGCAACTTATGTATATATCCTCAGTTTCTGTGAACTTAATCAACTACTTATTAGTTCCATGACTCAATTTCCTCATCGGTAGGGTAGAATCATTTAACCTAACCTCATACAGCTGTTGTAATAACTAAATGAAGAAATGCAGGGGAAACTCTGCAGTATCTAATACATAGTATTAATTTACTCATTAAATATAAGCCATTATCATGGAATATCAGTTTTCTGAGATTTTAAATGATAAGGGCATGGAAGATTTCTATGTGTAACAGAGTCTGAAAAATGCTGAATTCAATAAGACTAAAGAATTTTATTTACTACAGGACCTCCCGAGGCATGTTAATATGCTGCAGTGCAATAGATATCTCTATTTCCCAAACAGATTTGACAATAACACCCCTTTTTAAGAAAAAGGCAGTCTAGTAGTTAAGATTCTGCCCTTCCAATGGAGAGGGTTCAATCCCTGGTTGGGGAACTAAGATCCCACATGCCATGAGGCAAGGCCAAAAAGAACAAAGTATTATCCAGATTTCCCTGGTGGCCTAGTGATTAAGAATCTGTCTGCAGATGCATGGGACGCAGGCTTAATGCTTGGTCTGGGAACTAAGATCCCACATGCCACCGTGCAACTAAGCGTGTGTGCCACAACCACTGAATCTGCAGGCCCTAGAGCCTGTGCTCCACAAGAGAAGCCACTGCAATAGGAAGCCTGCACACCACAGCTGCAGAGTAGCCCCTTCTCGCTGCAACAAGAGAAAGCCCTCGTGCAGCAAAAAAGACCTAGCGCAGCCAAGTAACAAACAAACCAGGCAAACAAAAACAAGTAGTATCGAGTAGACTAATGAGTGTACTTTGGAACACAACTTCAGGAAGTAAGAATAAGAATATATTTATAGGTCCATATATCACCTTTCTCAAAAACCTTCTTAGTGCCACCATTTCTCTGCTGCTCACAATCCAAAGTAATCTCATCATAATCCAATCTAAATTTGAAGCATTCATTCATGATTGTTTTTATATGTCTATATCCCCCACTATCCTGGTAGCTCCATAGGAGCTGTGCCTGTTTTTGTTCAATTCTTTACCCCTAGTGCACACAATGGTGAATGATAAATGGTCACAAGTTTACTGAATTATTCATGAATTCAGTATGGAGGAAAGAGTAATATATACCATTCTCGTAATTATTTTGGCCTCAAGTTTTAAATCTGCAGAGATCTATGTGTAAAAGGAAAAAACCCTGACTACACTCTGGAAATAGAATATTTTTACATTTAAGGAAGTCTACATTACCCTTGAAGTTTTCTACAACTCTTAGAGAATGTTCACAGTTGCTTCCTTTGACAGTACAACAGTACAAGAGGAATAATGACAATACCTGATCCCAGGAAACTGGACCATCTTCTGATTCTGGGTCCATGGATACAGATATATTAGGGTAGTTTCCATCATGAATTGTTAGGCTGTTTTGTTTCCTTCTAAGCTGATGGATTTTATCTTTTCTGATACAGGTACTTTTAGTCCAGAGAGTGTTGAGGAGCTTGTCTAGTTCTAGAAATTTCATACAAAATTTGGTGTCAGAATAAAGACAAGCCAGTTTCAGAATAATCACAATTTCACATGGCCACACCATAGATATGTTACTAAGTAAATTTCCAAGTTCTAATGAAAAGCCAAGAAATTATTCTGAATAAGAATGAAGAACATTTATACTTCACATGGATATTGATTCCCTTACAACATCTTGCCTAAGCTTTAGAGCTGAACCATGATGAAATGGAAATGGGCAATTCCATCAATGGAGTGCCTTCTGGTAAGTCAATTAATTCTTTTTCTAGGTGTTCCCTATAAAAATGAAAACAAAAGATGAAACTGAATTAATCCTTAGAAACGCTATTCCCTTTAACCACCATACATCCTTAGTACATTAACTATGATTTTAAAGTAAAGTCAATCTAATCATATCCTCTTAAATGTTTAACGTGAAAAGAGATAGGAATTGAAAAGGAGCTGAGATTGTAGGGGCAAAACAGACCTCATTTTCTAAGGCAGCTGTGGTATGGTTGTCAGTTTATAGATTGCAGCTTAGTTTCCCTTGCTACAATGTAGGCTTTTAAAAATTGATTGACACAGAGAATAATTGAATAAATATAATGGTGAATTTCTTCAGATTTATTCATCTTCTTACTTGTAAAAATATATTTCTGGTATTTTCTAAATGTTACCATCAGTATTAGGAAAATTACAAGCTAGAGTTGCTACAATGTTTTATTTTAATTGGCCAGTTTCAAAAAAAATTTTTGAGACCTGCAAAGTAATGGGAAAGTGGGACCCAGAGTTAGGGAAAAAAGCAGTCAATAAATATGCCCCTGAGATTTCCCAGATGTTGGATTTAGCAGACAAAGACTTCAAAGCAGCGATCATCAGTATGTTCAAGGAACTAACGAAAATAATATTTGAGAAATTAAAGGAAAGTATAAGAATAATAAACTAACAAACAGCAACTTTTAATCAGGAGATCAAAATTATATAAAGTCTAAATGGAAATTCTGGACTAGAAGAATAGAATAGGTGAAGTGAAAAATTCACAGCAGCGTATTGGGATGGCAGAAGAAACAATTACTGAGTTAAAGATAAATTAATAGAAATAATCTACTCTGAAGAACAGAAAGAGAAAAAAGAACAAGTTTCAGAGACCTATGGGAAACAGCAAGTACACTGACCTATATGCAATGGCAGTCACTTGGAGAGGAGAGAGAGAAAGAAGTAGAAAAAAATACTGAAGAAAATAATGGTTAAAAACATTCTCAATTTGATGTGAAACCTCGATAAACATGTTCAATAAGTTCATCAGACATCAAATAGGATAAATATAAAAAAACAAGTCAAACACAAAGCTATACCTTGAAAGTAGTAATGGAAAACTGACTCATCACATAAAAAGGAACATCAGTACAATTAACAGTTAACTTATCATCTTAACATTGGAGTCCGGAAAGTAGTGGAATAAGATATTCAAAATGCAGAGAAAAATAACTGTCAGTTAAGAATTTAATACCCAGCATAAAACAAAGGTGAAATAAAATTATTCCCAGATAAACAATGAATGGTGAATTTATTGACAGCAGACCTGTCTTACAAGAAAGACTAAGTGAAGTGATTTAGACTAAAAAGAAATGACCAGAATGGTAAATTGAGTCTACAGGAAGAAATGAAGACTACTAGAAATGTAAATATATGGATTAATATAAAAGACTATAATAAATACTTTTTAACATATGTTCTCTAAACTCAACGAGGAAACACTAGAAGCTTTTCTTTCAAGGTCAAAAACATAAGGGTTCATTCTCAAAATATCCACCATTATATTGAGGTTATTAACTAATATAATCAGGTAACAAAGAAAATAGAGATACAAGAATTGAAAAAGAAGAGGTAACTCTATATCTATTTGGTGATGGTATAATTATATATCTGAAAACTCTAAATAATTAGGGCAAAAATAAAATGAAAGATTTAATCATGGAGTGAGTTACAAAATTAATCTAAAAAAAAAATCACTAACCTTCATATGGACAAACAAAAACCAGTTAGAAGCTATAATGAAAGAGAGGACCCCAGTTAAGAGATACAAAAAGAAAGTTAAATGTCTAGGTATAAATGTACCAGGAAATGTCTGAAACCTATGTGAGGGAAACAATAGAACACTCCACAAAATAGACATGTAAACATGAACAAATAGGAAGACATACTACGGGATTTAAAAACGTAACATCTTGTAAATATCATTTCTAAGTTATTTCATAATTTTTTAACAATTAGAATAATATTATCACAAGGTTTTTATCCCCCAGAATTTAACAGTTAGGTGATATTTGTCAGTAAGAATGAACAAGCCAGGAAAACCCTGAAAAGAAGAGCAATGAAGAAGGCTAGATCTACCAGAAATTAAAATATACTATAAAGCTGGTACACATAAAACAGCACAGTCCTGGCACATTTTTCCAACAAAAAAAAAAAACTGCCAAAAAATATAGTGGAGGGGAAGGGCAAGACACCTTGAAAAAAACTTCAATGACATCAACAATTCACATTTTATAGACCTTATTTAGATCCTAGTTCAATAAAAAATGAAAATATTTGTTAAAAGCTGAAAAAATGAACATTATAGAATCATTCACTTTTTTAGTTGTGATGCTAATAGATGCTTTTTTAAAAAAAGCCTTCTCTTCTAGAGATTCATACAGAAATACCAACAGGTTGATGATTTGCTTCAAAATAAACAAGTAATGAGCGCTGAAGAATTGATGTGTTTGAACTGTGGTGTTGGAGAAGACTCTTGAGAGTCCCTTGGACTGCAAGGAGATCAAATAATGAATTCTAAAGGAAATCAATCCTGAATATTCACTGGAAGGACTGATGCTGAAGTTGAACCTCCAATACTTTGGCCACCTGATGCAGAGAGCCAATTCATTGGAAAAGATCTAATGCTAAGAAGGATTGAAGGCAGGAGGAGAAGGGGACGACAGAGGACGAGACGGTTGGAGGGCATCACCAACTCAATGGACATGAGTTTGAGCAAGATCCAGGAGATGGTGAAGAACGGGGAAGCCTGGCATGGTAGAGTCTGTGGGGTTGCAAAGAGTCAGGCTGAGCAACTGAACAACAATAATCAAGTAATGGGAGAGAATGGAGGGACATATAAAATAAGATTATCCAAATTGCTGTTGCTTGTTGAGGTAGGGACTGTGTACATGGGAGTTCATTGTTTTATTGTTTCTACTTTTATTTATATTTGAAAATCTCTATAATAAAAACATTTTTTTAAAAAACCCACGTAAAAATAGCAAACTTTTGTTCCTCCTACTCCAAAATGCAATCAGTGTCAGTAGGGCCCTAACTCAGAGGCAGCTGTTAGAAAAAATGCCTCAGGGCCTCTGGAATAAGCATTTAATTGTACTGAAATGGGAAGGAATTCTGAGTTCTCAAATGCAAACGTGGCTGCTTTGTGCCCAAATGAGTGATACTGAACGTCTGTCACAAACATGTGGGTTTTTTATCCCAGGTCCATGATGGTTTCATATGCAGACAGCTCGCCTTGATCTTACAGTACAGCTTGCCTCCAACCATATTCTGTACTCCAGTGTTGAGCCTTCAAGTGGCACAAATTTTTATTTGAAAAGTGGAGTAATTGCATTCCTTTGGTTGACATGGAAACTGTCCTGCTGAAACTCAGTCATCCAAAATCTCAATTTCATAATCCCTCTTTCCCATATCAAAATCATTCTCAGCACAGCATGCCTTCTCCTGGTCTCTGTCCTAGTGATGACAACTGCTGCTGCTGCTGCTAAGTCGCTTCTGTCGTGTCCGACTCTGCGCGACCCCATAGACGGCAGCCCACCAGGCTCCCCTGTCCCTGGGATTCTCCAGGCAAGAACACTGGAGTGGGTTGCCATTTCCTTCTCCAATGCATGAAAGTGAAAAGTGGAAGTGAAGTGGTTCAGTCGTGTCTGACTCTTTGCGACCCCATGGACTGCAGCCTACCAGGCTCCTCCGTCCATGGGATTTTCCAGGCAAGAGTACTGGAGTGGGGTGTCATCGCCTTCTCTGAATGATGACAGCTAGGTAACACAATTGACTGGTGCTTCAGTTTTCATCTTAATAAAGATTTCTTTCCTTTTTTTTAAAAAAATTAGTTAATTTTTAATTGAAGGATAAACTGCTTTACAATATTGTATTGATTTCTGCCATACATCATCATGAATCAACCGTAAGTATACATATGTCCCCTCCCTCCAACTTCCCACCCCATCCCACCTCTCCAGGCTGTCCCAGAGCACACTGGTTTGAGCTCCCTGAGTCATACAGCAAATTCCCACTGGCTACCTATTTTACATATGGTAATATATACGTTTCCATGCTACTTTTTCCATTTGTCCCATCCTCTCCATCCCTCTTTGTGTTCACAAGTCAAATCAAGAGTCCTCAACCTTCAGGGTCTAATGCCTGAGGTGGAGCTGAGGTTTAATAATAATAGAAATAAAGCGCACAACAGATGTAATGCCCTTGAATTATCCTTACACCATCCCCCTCCTCTGGTCCATGGAAAAACTCTCTTTCACAGAACAGTGCCTGGTGCCAGAAAGGTTGGGGACCGCTGGCTTTAAGCATATAAAATGAATTACAGAAAAACACATCTGTCATTCAACTGGTTATACAAACAAGTCAGGGAAAGTTCTGTGCAGATTTGGATGACTCTTAGCCCTTGATCCCTTTCAAAGTTGGAAGATTTATCTAGATCATGAGTGTGCTGCTGGCGTCTTGGAAAATTTGTATTTCTCTTCTGTGTTGTGACTTCCCAAGAGGAAATATGTTGGCAAAAGCACCAGCTATGAAGTGACACACCAAGTCCCCTCGGTGTGTGCAGAAAGCTGGGCGTTCTAATGCAGATGAAAAAATTAAGTCATTTCACTCTTAATGTCTTGTCGAGTACAAAGAAATGTGTGAAACACACATTCTGATTTCATTCCATGATGTCCTATTTTATCTCAGATCCCTAAAATGCTGGCAGTCACAAATGCAGCCAGGCCGCATATTTTACAATGCTTCTGTTTAACACAACACGACTTACTTTTATGGTTCCAAGCAAACTGCTACCAAGCCTCTTGCACCATTTGGAATACCCTTTTATCCTTCTCCACAAGCAGTCCCCAACTTTTTTGGCACTAAGGAGCAGTTTTGTGGAAGACAATTTTTCCAGGGACCAGGTGGTGGGCAGTTAGGGGGAAGAGAGGTGGGAGGGAGGGGATGGTTTTGGAATGATTCAAACACATTACATTTATTGTGCATTTTATTTCTATTATTTTATTACATCAGGTCCTGAAGTCATCAGGCATTAGATCCTGGAGGCTGGAGACCTCTGTTCTACAAGATACTTCGTCACCTATTGCCCAACACTTTATACCAAAAGAGATAGTAGTGCTAGGGTGCCCTCATTTGCAAAGTCATATCCGACTCTTAGTGACCCCACAGACTGTAGCCTGCCAGGCTCCTCTGCCCGTGGGATTTCCCAGGTAAGAATATTGGAGTGGGTTGCCATTTCCTCCTCCAGGGGGTGTTCCTGACCCAGGAATAGAACTTGCATCTCCTGCACTGGCAGGCAGATTCTTTACCACTGAGCCACCTAGGACATTCCAATTAGTACTAGTAACAGATCATAAAAATCTCTCCCTTCAACTCTCTACCCACAATCTCATCATCCCTGCTCAAGGGTGCTGTTTTTGTTTTTGCTTTGCCTTATCACGCCACAGATGTCATAGCATGTTTGCCCTGACAAGGCCCCCTGGGCTGTCTCGCTACAAGCTGAGATAAAAAGGGTGTTTAAAACATACCTGAACAAACTCGGTCACCACAATGCTTCCACCTTTGTTTTTGGAACAGTTTATATTTAGTAGGTGTGACTTGGAAATGAAATTCATGAAAAGCATCCTTACCTGATAGGTGAAGAGTATTCGTACTATTCAAGGCACTGAAAATGTATTCTGTAAAATAGTCTGGGGGAGGCAAGTTTCTTTGTCCCAGACAAACACCTTGGAGGGACAAAGCAATGATTGTCGCTGCCAACTGAGGAAGAGTGTTTTCATCGGCACCATCACTGCTTAGGATTCCAGATTTTTTCTGCAGCACTTTGGTTTCCATACACTGAAAAATCAGACACAAAGTAAAAAGGAAATGTTAACTTCTGAAGCTATTCTGATTAAAAAATCTCTAGGGACTTCCCTGGTGGTTCAGTTGTTGAAAATCTGCCTGCCAATGCAAAAAAACACAGGTTCAATCCCTGGTCTGGGAAGATTCCACCTGCCATGGGGCAACTAAACTTGGACACCACAGCTGCTGAGCCCTCAGGCCCTAGAGTCTGTGCCCCACAACATGAGAAGTCACTGCAATGAGAAACCCACACACGCACTGCAACAAAGACCCAGTACAGCCAAAAGTAATTTAAAAAAAAAGAAGAAGAACATCTGGTGGCTCAGACGGTAAAGAATCCACCTGCAGTGCGGGAGACCTGGGTTTGATCCCTGGGTTGGGAAGATCCCCTGGAGGAGGGCATGACAACCCACTCTTGCCTGGAGAATCCTATGGTCAGAGAGACCTGATGGGCTACAGTTCATGGGGTTGCAAAGAGTGAAACACGACTGAGCAACTAAGCACAGCACAGCGCAGCGTCGCATCATTTTCTAGTCTCAGATAGAGCTCTATCTGGAAAATACTTGTTTCCTTCATCTGCCATGACGCTGAGTTTTTCATCTCCCATCTCAGTGGTTCTTACCTATCTAATCTTTCTCATTATTCATCTAAAGATGCGTTTTCTCCAATGAGACTCTTGCCCTGACTATTATGAAACAGGAGGGACATGACATAAACTGATTAGAATCAAATATGTCCAAGATGGTGGATGAGTCAACTTTCTCTAGAACTTGAGCCTCAGTATATACTCATCGTCACACTCAGCAAGCTGAGTGACACACCCACAGTTGCCATGACAGTTCTAAGGCAGACCATAAAGGTCAAAAAGTGGGCAGTGGCCCAATTCCTGGAAATCTCCACCCCTTCCCCAAAATAGCCGGACTACTCCTTCCATGCATTAGTCTATGAAATTACCCAGCCCTCTAAAAATTGACAACCCCAGGGTGCCTACATTCTCAGATGGCCCACACTGTGGCGTATGTTTCTCTCTAAACAAATCCACTTCTTAACTATCACTTTCTCTCTCACTGACTTCTTTCTGTGCTGAGACCTCAAGAATCTGAGCTTCATTAGTCCTGAGAACAGGTGCGATCTCAATTAAAATACCATAAGTCTAAGTCCCAATCTGAGGGGCACAGTTTAACTTTCATCCTTTCAAGTGGTGAACTGTTTTTCTCCAGCTTCAAGTGTAGCCTGAAGGCTGATAACATTCAAATCTATATTCCTGATGTTGACTTCAAGCTGACTCTGCTGTCTTATATGATCACAAAGCACGCTCCCTTTCACATCTGCCTTCAACTACTTGGTTTAGCTTCCTCCTTATCAACCAAAACTTCCTCCAGCCATAGGCTAGTGATGACATGGATTCTCTTTTCATTCCCAAAGAGAGGTTCGCTACAACAGTAAGATATGAAGGGAAGAAGAAGGATCCAAAACAAAAATATGGGTCATCACCCATCTCACAATTTTTATAAATAATAAGTGAATCTACTAGTTGAATCAGTATCAAGTGGATGTGTGTGTGTGTGTGTGTATGCTCAATCACTCAGTTGTGTCCAACTCTTTGTGACTCCATGGACTGTATCCCACCAGGCTCCTCTGCCCATGGAATTTTGCACGCAAGAATACTGGAGTGGGTTGCCATTTCCCTCTCCAGGGGATCTTCTTGACCCAGCGACTGAGTTCCTGTCTCCTGCATCTCCTGCGTTCACAAGCAGATACGTTGTTGCTGAGCAAATGGGAAGAGAGGAGCATGGTGAAGGCCAAAGGTTTATTGGCATGTAATGGAGTTTGCCCTATATCCTAAAATCAACTGGAAGCCAAAGGAGGATTTTGAGCAAGGGATTGGAATAGGGCTATAGGTCTAGTGTGTTTTGATGAATTCACTCTGGCTACGTGGTGGAGAACAATAGACTGGAAAGGAAGTCAGTGATTCCTAGAAGCACAGTTGGAAGACTATTACAGTAGTCCAGGTAAAAAACAGTGATGGTGATAATTGGAGAAAAGTCATCAGGGTATGGATCTCTTCAGGAGGAAATAGCAGTAGGACTTGGAGATATATTAGATATAAAGGTGGAAGAAATTTAGAAAATAAAATTTCTAGTTGGGCCTTTATCTGCTGACCTATGAAGTGACACATGAAGCCTGGGTCTCGAGGGGTTGACTTATGGGTATTTTAAGTATGAGGTGTCTTTACCACATCCTTAAAGAAAAGATGCTGAAGAGCTTATGTGAGTCTGGAGTTCACAGGAGTGTCTGGGATGGAGATACACTCTTGTGAGTCATCTTTAACTACAGATGTGCTACCCTGGAGGAAGAACGGGGAATGACGGGGGCTAAGATCATGCCTGAAAGAGCATTAATGCTTACAATCTACACACAGTGACCACAGAGCTGTTTTTGAATTGGTAGGTTTCTTTCTCTTGGGTATAATACTCAGTACAAATATTCAGTACAAGAGTTGCTAGATTGTTTGGTAGTTCTATTTTTAATTTTTTGAGGAAGCTTCATTCTGTTTTCCATAGTGGCTGCAGCACTATAGGCAAGATATGGAAGAAACCTAAACATCCATTGATTGATTAATAGATAAAGAAAATGTGGTATATATGTATACACCCGATGGCTCAGCAGGTAAAGAATCTGCCTGCAATGTAACAGACACATGATATGCAGGTTTAATCCTTGGGTCAGGAAGATTCCCTGGAAGAAGAAATGGCAACCTACGCCAGTATTCTTGTTTGAAAAGTCCCATGGACAGAGGAGCCTAGTGGCCTATAGTCCATGGGGTCACAAAGAGTCAGACAACAGCTGAGCTTGTATGCATGTATACATGTACACATGTACAAAGGAACATAATGCAGCCATGAAAAAGAATGAAATCTTGCCATTTGCAACAAAATGGCACTATGCTAAGTGAAACAAACTAGGAGGCCAAAGAAAAACACTATATAACCTCATTTATATATGGAATCTAAAAAACAAGCGAACCGAACAAAATAGAAACAAACTTATGGAAATAGAGAGCAAACTGATGGCTGCCCTAGGAGATGGAGTGGGAGATTGGGTGAAATAGGTGAAGGGAAATAAGAGGTGCAAACTTCAAGTTATAAAATAAATTATGGAGGTAAAACATATAGCATAGGAATAAAAAAAGTCTACACAGAGAAAGAGAGATGAGCCTGCATAGGTGAAAATGGGGGTCAGAGAGCAAGAAGAACAGGAATGCGCAGCATCACACAAGCCAAAGTAGAGGCTATTTCCAGAGCTACATGAGCAACAGCAAAGAAAGGACAGGTTCAGGAATAGAAATAATGACTTTCCATTTTAATACTGAATTTCAAGAGCCAAGGAAATAGCCAAGGGAGAATTTTGAAAGGCAGGTGTTTATATGAGCTGATGGCTCAGAAGAGAAATCTGGACTGGTATGCAGCAGAACTGAAGGTCATCAGTGTTTGGGAGTGCTTGACGTTGTGAGTCAAGTGAGTGAAAGTCACTCAGTCGTATCCGACTCTTTGTGACCCCATGGACTATACAGTCCATGGAATTCTCCAGACCAGAATACTTGAGTGGATAGCCTTTCCCGTCTTGAGGGGATCTTCCCAACCCAGTTATCGAACCCAGGTCTCCCACATTGCAGGCAGATTCTCTACTAGCTGAGCTACAAGGGAAGCCCAGCTTAAGGGATGGCAGGTCACGTTCATCCTTCAAAGGAATAGCTGGACAAGTGAGAAGAAAACCAGGAGATGGGTGTGATGGAAATGGGAGAAAAAAAACATGAAATGTGGGATGACAGAAATCAATGAATGACGGGATTTTCCCAGTGGTCCAGTAGTTAAAATTTCACTTTTGAATGGAGGGGACACAGGTTCAATCTCTGGTCAGGGGACTAAAATCCTACATGCCATATTGTGTTAGTCTTTCTGTCGTGTCCAACTCTTTGCCATGGTGCTCCCCATGGCCCAACTTTGGTTTTCCCTCTCCTTACTATATTCTTGTTACTTGAGATGCACTCACAATGCCAAGCACTCCCAAATACTGATGACCTTCAATTCTGCTGCATACCAGTCCAGATTTTTCTTTTGAGCCATCCACTCATATACAGACAGACCTCACAGACTATAGCCTGCCAGGCTCCTCTGTCCATGGGATTCTCCAGGCAAGAACACTGGACTGGGTTGTCATTTCCTTCTCCAGGGGATCGTCCCAACCCAGGGACCAAACCCACAGGTCTTATGTCTCCTGCACTGGCTGCATGCTGTGCGGTACAGGTGAAAAAAGGGAAGAAATCAGGGAGAGAAGGAGAGCTTCATGGAGATGGGACTTGACTTCAAAAGTGAGGGCACGGAGCAGGACATAAATGATTTAGGAATACCATGTACAGGAGGGCTTCCCTGGTGGCGCAGGCACTAAAGAATCTGCCTGCAATGTGGGAGACCTGGGTTTGATTCCTGGGTTGGGAAGATCCCCTGTAGGAGGGCATGGCAACCCACTCCAGTATTCTTGCCGGGAGAATTCCCATGGACAGAGGAGCCTGGTGGGCTATGGTCCATGGGGTCACAAAGAGTCAGACATGACTGAGCAGCTGAGTGCATGTACAGGAGTGTGAGAAGGAGGAAGTATGTTCATCAAATGAGGAACTAAGGGGAGGTTTACTATGTCAATGTTGCCTTGTGATGCAGGACAATGGGGGAAAAGTTCTGATAAGATTATTTACTGAAGTATATAGTTGATTTACACTATTGTGTTTCATTGTTTAATTTTTGCTGTACAGCAAAGTGACTTAATTATATATATATGTATACACACACATACACACACACACACACACACAGACTCTTTTTCATGTTCTTTTCCATTATGGTTTAGGGCAAGGGTCCCCTAAGCCCAGGCCACAAACAGGTAGCAGTTCATGGTCTGTTAGAAACTGGGCCACACGTGAAGAGGTGAGCAGTGAAAAAAACTGGAAACATCTCCCTGCTCCATCCATGGAAAAATTGTCTTCCACAAAACCAGTCCCTGGTGCCAAAAAGTCAGGGACTGCTGGTTTAGAGAACTGTATTCAATAGTGTGTCGGTTTTTTTTAAAGTCTGTAATTGGTGAGTTTGGCAAGAGCCTATTCACAGCTATGGTGGGGAGCAGCATGGAAGGCTGAGAGGCAGTTATCAAACTTTAAACAAATTTGGAGAAGTAGCCAGACTCATGAACGACAATAACAAGTTAAAACAGCAGAGAGTGTGCATGGTATAGAGGTGGGGTGGGTTTTTCATGGAAGCTGTAAAAGAGTAATCATCTCAAAGTGCCAGTGAGGACAAAGGAAGATTCTAAAGGTTGTTTCCATCCCTGAAGTCCTTAGGATGTGGTCACAAATATTCATGAAGAAGCAGGGTTAGTGGAAGACCAGGTACATTTACCATGGAAACAGCAAGAGCAGAAAGAATGGAGAGAGGTGGGTGCATTCAGACACTGCGTCCGGAAGATGAAACCGAGTTGGAACAGAAGGAAGGACTAAAGGGATGTTTAGACTCTGGACCATTAGGGAAGGTGGCTAAATCAGGGTATGATAGAGTAACGTTGTCTCTCTTAATGAGCTGGTTAAGGCTCAGCTGGAGCTACTGTTAGTGGTGTGACTTAAGGAGATTGAGTCCTATGCAAACCAAGACCTGCTAGTCATTTCGGACCTGGATTGCCAGAACCTTCTGTGCCCTTATATATCCTCTAGTCAGAGAGCAGCAGCCTGCAGTGAGGTGCCAAGAGGCCTTCTGCAAAGTCCAGACTGACTGACATCCTAGAGGAACCCAAGTCCAAGTGCACAGGCCACAGGATCCAGGATCTGGAGACAATGCTTTCCTCCATGAGATAGTTCCAAGGTGCAGCGCAGGGTTATGACTCATCAGTAGCTCAGTTCTTTTTGACTCAATATAAGAATAAACTAGATCAACATATAATATTGAAGTAGTTTATTCTGTTACAGGAATGTTTAATCTCACACACACATACTCAGAAACTCAGGTATTTGCAGTATGCATTGCATAACCAGAAGTCTGCTTTAAATATATACACTCCATCTGCCTTTAAATGCTGGCTTTTCATTTGCATTTAATATATATCAAAAGATAATAACACACAGGAGGCTAAAATCCCAGTGGCTAATTTGAACTGATCTTGTATTATATAGATGTTTCACTGAGGAAATTCTCTGTAGAGACACCTCCTTATTTAAGCAGAAAAATTGAATTTTATGAAAGAACCACATTTTCTCAGTTGGAAGTAGAAAAAGAATATGGCCAAAGTTTTGAGATTCATGTGATTCTAAGTTACTGAAATGACATCTACAAAGTTCTTAGTAAACTGTCTTTCCATTTGTTCTGCCAAATATGAGAGAAATTAAGCCTATTTACAGCAAATTGGAAGGTATGTTTTCTGGCATTAAGTTGCAGCATGATTGTACAAATACCTTTGAACTCCTAGAAATCAGAATTGAGGTCAAGAATTTAAATTTATCAGTATATGTTGCCACAGAGTGAATGTTTGTGTCTCGCCAAAAATTCAAATGAAATCCTAACCTCCACGGTGATGATATTAGGAAGTGAAGCTTTGGGAAGGTGATTAGATCATGAGGGTGGAACCCTCATGAATGGAATTAGTGTCCTTATATAACACTCCACAGGTCTCCCTTGCTCCTCCCACCATGTGAGGACACAAAGGAGAGACGACTTTCTGTGAACCAAAAAGTAGCCTCTCATCAGATACCAAATCTACCCAGCACTTTGATCTTCGACTTTCCAGTCTCCAGAAGTGTGAGAATAAGTTTCTGTTGTTTGTAAGCCACCCAGTTTATGACACTTATATTATATCAGCCCAAATGGACTGAGACACATATCAATTAATAATTCAAGAGGAAAAAATAACACATTCTGCCACACTCTTCAAAATGTGCTGGTGGCTTCTCAATTAATTCTTTAAGAAAATATGGCTTACAAGAGTTCATGTTCAGAAAATGTTATCAGCTCAAACTTTCCGCCACAAAGCAGAAAGCAAAAAGGTAACTGAAGGGTCAGCTTTTACTGGAATAGTAATGAGGCAACAAATGCTTGTTTCCTAACAGTGGGAGCTGGAAGAGAAGAAAAGGCTTGGGACCGCTGAATATGGGCAGCACCAATCAAAAGCCACAAAAGAGATAATGTCTGTGCTGTCATGAATAAGGCTTTTTGCAAGCTGCATCGTCCGGGAAGTAACTAATAATAAATTCATCCCTCCCCAACTCTTACTACCTTCTCTTTCTCTAGCCAGAAGGCAAGGCAAATAGACACACTGTAATCACTGCTCGAGTTCAGTCCTTGGAGACTGATCAAAAGCCATGAATCACATTCACTCTAGTGCTCAGGGGGACTCAGAATAGAGCCGCCTCGTTACCTGGCCTGTCTGCCCACCCTCCTACCCAGCTTCTGGCTAAAACTCATCTGACAACTGATTAATTGTTACATTCCCCCCTTCAGACTCAGAATTTTAAATTATGTTACAACATCCCATCACTAAAAACGACAACTACTTACCTCTCTAAGAAGTTTTTGAGCATCTTACAAATATATTAGTGACAAAAAGTCATGCTCTGAGACTGTATCTTAGCAGCAGAGCTAGTTAGCAATTCTGACTTTCTTACCTGGTTTCTGGAAGTGTCAAAGTACTGCCTGGTGAAAGCCAGGATATCTTCTGTCTCATTCTGTGAAAGGAAATAGGAGTCTTCATCCTGCCTGAGGCTGAGAAGGCTGTGCAGGTAAAACGTATACTCCTTATTACTCATGTTGAGCTTAGAAGAACAAATCTCTTCCTGATGAATGATGTAATAGAGGAGGAGAAGAGAAACTCGCTGGATCACTTCCTCTCTGAGCTGATCCTCGAAATCTCCTCCAGCTATTAGTAACAGGGCATCCGGTTCAAAGCACTGTGCAAAAATTAATAAATAAAAATAAACAGAAAGCTTGACAAATAGTCCTGGAACATTAACCACCACAGAGTCTGCTGCTGCTGCTGCTGCTAAGTCGCTTCAGTCGTGTCCGACTCTGTGTGACCCTAGAGATGGAAGCCCACCAGGCTCCCCCGTCCCCGGGATTCTCCAAGCAAGAACACTGGAGTGGGTTGCCATTTCCTTCTCCAATGCAGGAAAGGGAAAAGCGAAAGGGAAGTCGCTCAGTTGTGTCCGACTCTTAGCGACCCTATGGACTACAGCCCACTAAGCTCCTCCGTCCATGGGATTTTCTAGGCAGGAGTACTAGAGTGGGGTGCTATTGCCTTCTCTGCCACAGAGTCTATGACGCTTATTATTTTATGAATAGGAAGGAAAAGTGGGCAGCCTCAATAGCCCAGTTCAAGTAAGACAGTCAGGGTTGAACTTCTATATAAGGAAGTTCTCCCAGGAAGTCCTTATTTCCTAAACGCAGTCTTTCTGTCTTCAACTATGGTAACACAAGCTGTCAATTTGCTGCCTTGATTAAAACCAGCTGACTTTGGCTTTTAAAGTGATGCCCCATTGCATTTAGAACGAAATTCAAGTCCTTATAATTTTCTCCTCAGTCTGGCTTCTACCTACCCTATCTAGCCAACCTCATCTTATCCTCTCTCCACTGCTCTCACTTCACTTCTGCTTCTGTGACTTTCTGTCAGTTCCACCAGGCTCTATCCCACTTGATTTCTTGGGTCTCAGCTTCAGGGGCCACCTCCTCAGGGATGCCTTCCCAGATACCCTGTCCAAAGTTGGAAGTCCCCATCCCTCCCCTGTGTTCTCTAGCACAGTGCCATTCAATAGGAATACAATGCAAGCTACAAGTGCTAGGCACACTTTAAAATTCCTGGTAACCGCATGTTTTGTTTTGTTTGTGCTGTGCTGGGTCTTCGTTGCAGTGCATGGGGGTTTCC
Organism: Ovis canadensis; assembly: GCF_042477335.2. Classification (NCBI taxonomy): domain Eukaryota; kingdom Metazoa; phylum Chordata; class Mammalia; order Artiodactyla; family Bovidae; genus Ovis; species Ovis canadensis. The sequence goes on along the minus strand of NC_091257.1, from coordinate 47,142,828 downwards.
CCAGCTGTGGACCATGGACAGGCTCTACAGCATGTGGGCTCAGCAGTTGTGGCACATGGCTTCTCTACTTGGGGCACACAAGCTTAGTTGCCCCATGGCATGTGGGATCTTAGTTCCCTGTATTGGAGGGTGGATTTTTAACTACTGGACCACCAGGGATGTCCCAAGTAGCCACCTTTCAAACCATAAAAGAAATAAATGAAATTAATGTGAATAATACATTTTATTGCAAGATACACATATATGCAAGATATGATCACTTCAACACACAATCAAAATTCTAAAAGGTATCAATGTGCTATTTGACATTCTTTTTGTCACACTAAATCTTTGAAATCTGCTGTGTGGTTTACACTGACCAGTATATCTCAGCTGGGATGAGCCACATATTAAGGGCCTAACAGGCTGAGGCAGCAATGGCAGCTTTAACATTCATGGTTTTTTTGTTTTTTTGTTTTTTTCATTTTTTCATGGAACTAGGCTTCTAAGATTAATTTGTCTGCTTGTTTATTTTCTATTTCCTCTTGATGACAACTGGCCCAGTAAGGCTGGATTTTGTCTGCTTTGTGCATAGCTCTACCCTCGGTCTCCAGCACCATGATGACACTTAAGAAGAATGAAGATGGAACACGTGTGCTCAGTGGCTCAGTTGTGTCTGACTCTGTGACTCTTTGGACTGTAGCCTACCAGGCTCCTCTGTCCATGGGATTTTTCAGACAAGAATACTGGAGTGGGTTGCCATTTCATCCTCCAGGGGAATCTTTCTGACCCAGGGATCGAACTCGAGTCTCTTACGTCTTCTGTATTGGCAGGTGGGTTCCTTACCACTAGTGCCACCTAGTGGGTACCATCTGCTTCTCCCTTATCCCACCTAAGAGAACTGATGTCAGTACCCTTCTGAGACTCAATTACCGCACCCTGCTGTTAACAGAGAGGTTGGTGGTTTGAGAATTACTAAAAATGTTTCTGTGATGCTTTGTTTCACAAGCCACAGACAGATGCCTGGCTTGTCTAATCAAGAAGTTTACTTGACAGAGGAAGGTGTTTGGAGAAATGTGTTGAGACAGTGAGAAAAAGAAAGACACATAGGTTGTGGAAGAGAAGCTTTCCAAGCAAGACAAGAACTGTCTTTCTTCAAAGACACTCGAGGAGCTTCTGGGAACACTCGAGGAGCTTCTGGGAACACTCCCAGGATCCAAGAAGCAGTCCATGACATGGCACCAGCCTCAGGGTGAAGGCATTAAGTAATACCTATCTCAAGCCCCAGGGGAGCTGTCCCACTGTGGGATAATCTACTCTAACATCTTTGAATCTGTTCTCTGAGGTGGAAGTTTCAGGGGATCTAATTCCATGTCTGTTGTGCATCCCACTGGGTAACATCTGGAAAATACTATCTGAGTCAGAAAGAAACATGTCATCCATCTGTAAAGCAAAGCATTAATCACATTCTTCACAAGCCAAGCAGATTCCAAGCTCTCCCCAACTCAACTGCAAGGGGCCAAGAACTCGGCAAACAGGCACAGGCTTCTCAATGAGACCAACTCTGAACGTCAAGGTTAAACAAACCACCAAAACCACACCAGCCCTTTTCTGTTCCCTAATCAGCCCTAGAGAAAAGTCCATAGGTCGGTAGCTGTTGTATGGGGCTGACACCAGGACCCAGGGAGGTGAGTCAGATGAATCCTTCTTTGGACCAAATAACCTCCTGAAACTAGAATATTGGTAAAACTATTGGTCATACGGCCACCATTTACTGGAAGCCATGTGTCCAAGACAGAGCTAAGCACCTTCCAAACCGAGTCATTCCTCAGTGTCTAAGTCTCCTGGTTTCTGGAAAAGGTGTCAGATAATCAATTTTTCAAAGAGGGGAAACACTGCATCATTTTAAATGGAAAAACAAAATGTGCCCAGTTTATATCATAATCAACCAAATATTTCTGCACAATAGACAGCATTCAGAATACTAATTGACCAATTATTTAATGTATAATGAGTTAATAGGTATATTTATATGCAGTATGCAAAGATTTAAGTATGCACAGAATTAAGTATGAACTAAATTTTTCCTTCTGTGAGGACGAATACCCTTAGTATATGTATAAGACAAGTTTAAGAGAGGGTGAGTAATGTACTTAAAGCCACACAGTTGATAGTGGCTGCCCAGTCTTAATTCCTGCTCTGCCACTGACAGACTCTATATTCCCATTCCTTTGTTGTGTGTCATGGAAATCAGCTGTGGATCACCTACGTATTTACTGTGCAGCCCCTTACCCAGTAATTCTCTCTCCCTCCTGTTTGGTAGGAGGAAATTGGGTCAATTAGGAGGTTGCTTGATAGCACTGGATAGATGGGAAGAAGAGTGTCAAGAACACACAGAACCTCTGTGAGGCCACCAGACCACATTTATGTGGCCCAGGTGTGGCTGTGTGCTGGTCGCACACAGCAGTGTCTATGGCCACTCTTCATCCCATCCAAGCTGCCTGAGACCTTGGTCCATTCGTGGTTCCTTCTCCATGCCTTTGCTGTGGACCTTTGTACGGGTGGGGAGGTGGGGTGTAGCACAAGGTAGTGGAGAAGAGGGTAAGATCTGGGCTTTCCTAGTAGTCAAGTGGTTAAGAATCCACCTTGCAATGCAGGGGACACCAGTTTGATCCCTGGTCAGGGAACTAAGATCCCACATGCCATGGGGTAGCTGAGCCCACGTGCATAACTACTGAGTCCATGCGCCTCAGCTATTGAAGCCCATGCATCTAAAGCCTGTGTTCCAAAACAAGGGAAGTCACTGCAGCAAGAAGCTCTTGCACCACTAGAGAGTATCCCCCACCTCGCTGCAGCTAGAGAAAGCCTGTGTGCAGCAACAAAAACACAGCATAGCCAAAAATAAACGAATACATAAAATATTTTTAAAAGAGGGTAAGATCTGTATTTATGCAGATGGTCATGCCAGAATTAGTTTATAAAATGCTTACAACTTGCAAGGTAAATCAGTTTCTCACTTTGAAAAACTTGTAAAAAGTTGTGGAAGCATTTCATTTGTCTGATTAGAGCATTTGGTCGTCTTGAACGACCAGAGGTTTGCCTACTCCCTGCTTTAGTTTTAGTTTTTTTAAGGCCAGCTGAAATGAAACTTAATGGTGTATCAAAGGGCCATGGGCTGAAAACTTTGTGCCCTGATATTTGAATCTTAGACAAATTACCTTAATACAGAAGGCTGTGGCTTGAGGAAAGAACACTGCAGGGAGAATGAGAAGAGCTAACATAAGAAAATGTGGATTCTCTTCTGGGCACGGATGTGACAGAAGGCCTCTAGAGGTTGGTGGGGGGACTGGAATTTTCAGCTCATCACCACTAGATTTGTTTTTGTTGTTACAGTTTTCAGAAGTGCTTTGGTTGTGGTTTGAGAGAAGATGTTTAGTAAAAGTCTGCAAATAGTGGCACCCCATGGGCACTGGATCTGTCCCAGGCTCTGACTCCAGTGAAGTGATTCTTTGTTAAAAAAAGAATGGACTCACTCAGAAATAATCCACTGATTTCCTTCTAATCTTGTCAGGTGGAGGCATAAGGTTTAAGCGGGGGGAACCCCCCACAGATTCTAGGAATTAGTTTTTCAACTTTATAAGGAAATAAACTTTGGTAAAAAGACTACTCAAAATGTGAGAAGGATTTTCTACTCGGTTAAATGGACTACTCAGATATTTGTTAGAAATTTTCTGTGACACCCTGGAGCCAAATCAAATTGCCTTCTCCCAGCTGCTTAATTCAGCTTTTTGTGTATTGCCTGTGTATTTCAGGCTCCAGCCTCAATGACAAAGAGCTGTATGAAATATTTTTTTTACGCTAATGAAGCAATTGTCAGAACCTGCAGGATTTCAAACCAAGAGACATTGAGAATTTGATTTGGAATTATGGGTAAATCTGCTGCCTTCTTTAAGTTCTTAGATTTTTATAAGGTCTGCTTAGAAGGGAGGTGGGGGTTGCTAACAGTTGACTGTAAAACATAAGAGGGAAATTATATTTCTTCCTTTACCTTTCAAAGAAAGATCTGGGATGATGTCAGCTGGTGGTGGGCACTAGGTTTTTGTGGGTCTGTACTAGATTTAGGGGCATTTCTGAGTGACAGAAAGAAAAGTCTTAACTGAGAAGAGTTCACATAAACTTGCTCCATAAACAAGATAAAGTGTAATGCTTTCCACACTTTACCCCATGGTAGTTCTGAGAAATCAGGGACAGGGAGGGAATTAAATGCAGGAGCTTAAAGCATCAATTCTCTTTGAATGTGTCTGAGAATCACCTGGAGATCTTGCTTAAAAACCCCAAACCTCTGGGACAGCTGCAGTGAGGCTGAGGGGCAGGCAGGAAGGGTATGCTGAGGAAAAGTTTGATTTTTCCAGTCTGATGGTCCTTCACAAACGCTGCTTCAATAGCCCGAAATGGGGTTGGTACTGGACCTTTCTGTGAATACGTGTGGGAGAAGAGAGTCTAAGTGCCTAAATACATTCACAGATGGACATGTGATCTCACCAGCAGCCCCTGGGGGAGGGAATCAGCACCTCGGTGACTTAACAGCTAGAAGGTACCAGAACAAGGGGTATGCTCCTAATGTTGACTTTAAACCAGATTCTTTTCCCTTTACCATGCCTGAAACCCAAGCAGGGTCACGGTTCTCATCATTACTTAAGTGCAATCCATTCTTTTGGAGTTACTTAATCCCTCATTAAATGTATTAAGACCCTCTTCTCACTCTTCTCATTAAAAGAAAAAAAAGCCACAATCAGGCAAGAGTGTCTATTTTTCAAAGACAGCAGCTTGAATGGATTTATTTTAAAACACAGTACTCTCAAAAACTTCAGTTTTTTTTAAAAAATTCAGTTTTTACCAAGATCTGAAATAAAATGGAACTGATTTCCTCCCCACACATTCAAGATACACTCTGATCTCTTTTTTTAGACATTTAAGGACATGATCTCATCCCCTTGCCCTCTCCTTCTGATAGGCACCCTCTCAATGGATAAACTCCCTAAAAAGATTAAAAAAAAAATTCAATAACAAGATGAAGATTTGTGATTTGCACAGAATGTGGATATTTGCTAAATCAGGGAGTTTGTTTTTTTTATGTGTGTGAATGAACACAGATTTCATGGACTCCTTGCTTAGATCATGGGTGTTTGGGTAAACTAGATCCTTCTGAGGAGGTGAAGCAGAGATTTGCCTCTTTTCTTCCCCCAACTTTAGTCTCTTAGAAAAAGAAATAGCAGCAGCAGGAGAGGAAAGGTGTTACAGTGTTTCACTTCCTAGGAATAAGAATTAATTCAAACAGAAGCTAAATTGGCCAAACACGTGTTAATATCACAGAAAACAAAACAAAACAAAAATGTACAAAACAACCTATTCCACCCCCCTCCAAAAATGGAGAACAGTCTTGCCTGTTTACATCCTCCCCTTACCCTGCTAAACTAATACTCGACCAGCCTTAATAAGGCACTTCATGTTGTTAGAGGAGAACATTTCTCTGAAGCAAATTCTCAGAGGACATTAATAAGATATGACTCCTAGTTATTTCCGGTGGGAAGTCTTCTGTTGCTATATATATAAATTAATGTCATCACAGATGAGCTGCCTCTCACAACACATGTTTTCTCTGGGAACCCTTGGGAGTTTTACTAATTATTGAATTATTTATTGTTTGCACAGAGCAGAGAAAAATTCTGTTAGCCAGACCCTTCTGTCATGAAACACAAAAAACAAAACACTTGGCCAGGAAATGTTTCCCTCAGAACTAAGTGTGATTGAGAAAATCTGCCAAAACTTATTCTGGGGGGAAATGATTTTGCTTCTCTTGTTTAGTCATGTCTTCATTTATTTACTTACTTATTTGTGAGGTCATTCTGAAAAAAATCTAATCAGTCAGGAAAAGGATGCTGCGAATGCTTTGGTCTGCTTTTTGCAGTCTTTTTTTAAAAAAATGTTTTATTTATTTGGCTGTGCTGGGTCTATAGTTGTGGCATGCAGGATCTTTAGTTGCAGCAAAGAGTTGAGGCATGTGGGATCTAGTTCCCTGACCAGGGGTCAAACCCAGGCCCCCTGCATTGGGAACTCGGATTCTTAGCTACTGGACCACCAGAGAAATCCCTGCGGTCATTTTTAAAACAGGCTCTTACTGCTGGGGATGTTCTTGTCAAACTCCCTTTCTCCCAATGGAGGCATTCTGATTTTACATTAAATGTTGATTTTTACATTAATTCTGATTTTACATTAATGTGCCTTGCAGAGATTGTTTTTAAACATTCCTGGGCAAGTGAAATATTGATGTTTGGAGAAGAAAATTGCAACCTGGGTATTTTGTGAAGCCTGGCCAGGTGATGCTGATGGATAGCCAGGGTTTGAGAGTCACTTAATAGACTAGGAAATGGCTGGAAAATGGGCCTCTGTGACCCTGGATCTCATTTCAGCCCCGCTGATAGCACTTCCCTTCCCCAGCTCAGATTCCCATTTTTAAGAAGACAATCATCCAATTCATTAAATCCCCATGATACAAAATCTTAAAACACACCTACTGATATTGAGGAGAAAGTACTTAAAAATGCAATGTTAGGCAAATAGTGGATGGATTTACCTCAGAAAACAAGCAGCATCTATATAACCAATCACATTCAAGGTCACTGCAATAAAAAGGATTAAGTCAGAAAGAAGAGGGAACTATACTTCTAAGCCTGCAGAAGGGTTGTAGCAAGGCTTATAGAAGGCTTATTATCATTTTAATATAAACAAGCTCTCCATGTCTTTAAATGCCATATGCAGAATACTGTATGATCTGATATATGGGAGTTATTATACCGTAATGCATTGGTCACTCAGATATTGGAAGGTTTGCGTCTGATTTTGCTTTCTTGAAATAAGTGACTGGGAAATGCATGGCTCTTGTGAACACGCTCAGTCCCTGATCCCATTCTATCACACTAACCAGATTGCAGTCTCCTTGCCTTCCGTCTGTCCTCCGTGGGCACCCAGTTTTCTCCAGCAATGTTCTGATGAGGCTTCTTGAGTGGTTCAGGGGACGGGGATCATCAGCAGAGAGAACCCGTAGAACTTCTGTCAGCCGCCCTGGACTCCAAGTACTGCTGCTGTCCGGAGTAGAGGGTTTTTCCGTCTCAGTAGAGGGATCAAGGCTGAGTAGAAGGAACAAGGGCACCCAGGATACAGAAGGCTTTGTCCAGAAGCACATTTCCACTCTTCCTCTACCCCGAGTCTGCTTTGATGGAGGAGGATGGGTTGGTGTTCACGGTGTCAACTTGTAGCTGGAGGAATGTCAGTGGAAAGGGGGAAAATGAAGGCTTTAATTATTGTGCTTGCAAGAGGTTTGAAAAGATTCATTAACTGGGTGGCTAAGCAGATTGGCAATGACAAGCTGTTTCTAAACAACAGGGGATCTGTAGATTGTTCCTAACCCCCACTGGCAGGAAACTATGGTGGGTTTAGACTTTCAACCCGTTCAACAGCCAAGAAGTGAGTTATATTGCTTCTCTGGGAACTACACAGAGAGTCAAAAGATAGGAAGAATACACTTCACTGTCTGTCCTAACGGTGCTACAAGTCATAAAACCCAGATGTATGAAAAGATAACTAGTGGGAAGCTGTGATATAGCACACAGAGCTCAGCTCAGTGCTCTGTGATGATCTAGATGGGTGGATGGGGAAGCGGGCTGAGGGAAGGAGGCTCAAGAGGGAAGGGAATATATCTATACTTACAGCTGATTCACTTTGTTGTAAAGCAGAAACTAACACATTGCATAGCAACTATACTTCAATTTTTAAAAAAGAGCAGGAAACACTCTCCATTTTTAAATTGAGGTATCAGTGATTTACAATGCTGTATTAGTTGCAAGTGTACAGGGAAGTGAGTCAGTTATACATATATATTTTTTCAGATCCTTATTTTAGGTTATTATAAGATATTGACTATAGTTTCCTATGCTATATAGTAGGAATTCTTATTGTTTACCTACGGTATGTACAGTAGTATATATATGTTAATCCCAAACTCTTTATTTATCTCTCCACACCTCCAACAGGAAACATCCTCATTTTAACCCATTGATCTATGGGCCTCTTTAGTAAAGTAAGTCAATAAAAGTAAACAGAAAATAAATTGAATACATTACAGATATCACACTGAGTTAGAAGATTTTCAAAAAGGAAAGGACGAAAACAGTAATGTGCAGAACTACTGGTTCGTTTTCAGCTGATTAAAAGTACGAACTATCTTAGAAAAACAAGAGAGTTTCAAGTCCACATGAAGCATGATAAATCCACATATTTGGGGCTTACTACAGAAGTGAAAAGGACGACTTGAGAGCCAATCAGCTTTCTGGAAAAAAAATATTAATCTCTTCAACCGATTGCTTAAGGAATGCAAAATGTTAACAGCATCTCATGGCAGACCTTGGCTCAGAGATGAGCTAAAATGGCTGTGGGGTAGTAACAAAAATACTAGGATTACTTTTATGGTTTAAAAAGAGAGAGCAAGTTTAAGATTCTTATGTTAGCATTTAAAAAATGACAGAGGATGATACAAACATTTCTAAACCCAGTGCTTACCTTCAGAAGAAAGATAAATGATTATTTATCTGGAGCTCTGTGGCCTTTTAAATCTTGGAGGGTATTTCGTGGTTACAAAGTCCTCTGTTTTTAAAATTCCTTGACTGTGCGCTGGGAGCTAGAGAGGATTATTTCAGCCCAGAAAAGTTTTCAGTTGCTATGGAGAGTAACAATGAAGGTGCATAAAAGTGAGAACTTTCTGTCTGGCCAATTTTCAGGAAAATCAAATCGGGGTCGCTAATGAACCCAACTTTTTATATCAATATTTACCAATTGTCTTAGAATTCTGAGAACAACCTTAGAATTTCTTACAGCCACTTGCCCTTTAAAGGATAGATCTAGGTCAAACGAGTTCACTTACAGAATGGAAAGGTTTTCATGTTAAATCAAGATTTCTTTTATTTCTCAGATGATTTTGTGATAACTGCTTTATCCACACTCAAACCAAAGATCTGTTAAAAAAAAAAAAAAGACAGGCTCATTAGAACTTTATTTTATAAGGTACAGGATTTTAAACAATTTCAGGCGTTCTTAAGTCCATGTTTCAAAAAAAAAAAAAGCATTTGCTAGAGGAAATTCTTACCTGGGACTCAAGAGGGAAACTTTAATTAGCTGTGTATATTCTGATCTCAGAGTCTGTGTTAGAAGTAATTACATCATGCCCTCCGGTGCTGTGAAACGAGCTCTCACTAACTTATTAGGGAATAAATGACTGAAAGAACAAATGCGGTAAATTTTATAGGCGGTAAGAGAAGTTAAAAACCCAAGATTTCAAAGTGGACATGGAAACAGCACAGAGGCTCCAGAGACACAAAATGAATCTGAAAAACGCAGGAAAAGGAGAGGGATTTTTGAGTTGGGTTCTGAGGTGGTGGTTGGGGAGGGAGACCAAGGCAAAAAACAAAGAAGGTGAGATAATTGTTCTCAAACGTTCATTGGATATGAAGATTGGGAACAAGAGGGAAATGATCCTAGGACAATGCTGGTAAGCCTGTTAGAAATAGGGACGGCCAACGCTTCCAGAAAACGCCCAGCTGCTCTTGACCTACACATCAGGGAACACTCAAGATTTATCTAAACTGTCAGGGGAAGGGCCATGGCCTGTATCTCTCGACATCTGTGGGAAGATATTCCTGAAGTAAGAGTCCAAAACCATGCGTCCAACAGAGGAGTGAGGAGGTGGTCAAGAACTTCCAGCCATGGAGGTGGATGCAGAACAGGAAATGGACTCTGGACCAGAGAGGGCACCTTGGGCAAAGCTCCCCGCAAGCTCCTGCTCCCGACCTACTGCCCACCCAGCAACGGGAACCACCTGAGCATCATTTGTAGGCTCTGCCCCATCTCAGTCTCAGGGACTCGGTGAGCCGGTATCTAAGTAGCCCAAAGTCTACTGAGCGAATTATCCAGTCCTCTTGTCTCCTGCTGCTTTTCAGAACTTCAGCTTTGCCTTATTTCTGGAATTAAGCCCTTGCTTCCTGGTCCACTTCCAATCATCAGATCCCCAGATCGGCCCTTCCAGCCCAAGTCCCTCCGTATAATTTTCCAGGTTAAAGCAGAGCTGCATCTTGACTGGCTATGAAGTGGTCCTGGGGGAGCGCCCCCTGCTGGAACTTTGAGATCTTTCTCCTGATTCCCAGAGGGATATCCAGCCTGAAGTCCTATGTTTCCTAGTCTCAGGTGCCCTGTGGCTAGGGATCCGCGCCTTTTAGAGCCCCAGCAAGTTACCTCCTGCAGGAATTCTCAAACACCCATTACTAGTCTCAGCTGATCCCAGCACCTCAACCAGGCCACCCAGGAGCTAAGTGGCTGTAAACTAAGTGAACTTTTCCCTCAGGTTACAGTCTGTATCATTTGCCTGGAGGCTTGCTCTCCCCTCAGAATCATACATAAGTCAGCCACCGACCAGATTTCTTTTCCTGCCTCAGAGTGAGACAGCCATTAGGAGGGGCAAGGAGAAGCCTTGGAGGAAGGTGGAAGGCAGGCAGATCCCAAGGAAGAAGGAGGAAGCACTTGGCTGAACAGTGAGGTGTTGCTTTCTTCATCTGATCTGGGTTATAGCTCTTAACTCTTCATCCCCAACCTGCCTGCTTCCCCAACAAGCCTGAAATCAACCTTGCTTAAGTATGGTTATATTTGCAATCCAAACCAGCCTCTGGGGATAATGAGTTTCAGGTGTAAATTAACCCCCTTTATGTACAAAGAAGGAGTTCATTGACTCCTAGTTGACATTTACAAGGATTTACAAGGGTTTACTAATTTGGAAATAGTTTCATCTGTTGCAGTATTTCCTGATAAGTTGTTGTTTAGTCACTAAGTCCTGTCCAACTCTTTTGCAGTCCCATGGATTGTTACCTATGGAGCTCCTCTGTATTCCTTTTCCTAGGAAAAGGAAAAGGAGTATGTCAAAGCTGTATATTGTCACCATGCTTATTTAACTTATATGCAGAGTACATCATGAGAAATGCTGGGCTGGATAAAGCACAAGCTGGAATCAAGATTGTTTGGAGAAATATCAATAACCTCAGATATGCAGATGACACCACCCTTATGGCAGAAAGTGAAGAACTAAAGAGCCTCTGATGAAAGTGAAAGAGGAGAGTGAAAAAGTTGGCTTAAAACTCAACATCCAGGAAAACTAAGATCATGGCACCTGGTCCCATCACTTCATGGCAAATAGATGGAGAAACAGTGGAAACAGTGGCAGACTTTATTTCTGGGGGCTCCAAAATCACTGCAGATAGTGACTGCAGCCATGAAATTAAAAGATACTTACTCCTTGGAAGAAAAGTTATGACCAACCTAGGCAGCATATTACAAAGCAAAGCTATTACTTTGCCAACAAAGGTCAGTCTAGTCAAGGCTATGGTTTTTCCAGTAGTCATTTATGGATGTGAAAGTTGGACTATAAAGAAAGCTGAGCACCCAAGAATTGATGCTTTTGAATTGTGGTGTTGAAGAAGACTCTTGAGAGTCCCTTGGACTCAAGGAGATTCAACCAGTCCATCCTAAAGGAAATCAGTCCTGAATGTTTATTATAAGTACTGATGTTGAAGCTGAAACTCCAATACTTTGGCTATCTAATGTGAAGAGCTGACTTATTTGAAAAGACCCTGATACTGGGAAAGATTAAAGGTGGGAAGAGAAGGGGGCGATAGAGGATCAGATGGTTGGATGGCATCACTGACTCAATGGGCATGAGTTTGAGTAAACTCTGAGAGTTGGTGATGGACAGGGAGGCCTGGTGTGCTGCAGTCCATGGGGTCACAAAGAGTCAGACACAACTGAGCGACTGAACTGAACTGAACTGAGGCTCCTCTGTCCATGGGATTTCCCAGTCAGGAATACTAGAGTATATTTCCATTTCCTTCTCCAGGAAATTTTCCTGACCCAGGATCAAACCTGCATCTCCTGCTTAGCAGGCAGATTCTTTACCACTGAGCCACTAGGGAAGTCAGTCTCCTGATATACAGGGACTTTTTTTTGTGCTGACGCAGGAAGATGTAATAGGAGGTAGAAGGGAAGCTAGAAGACATTAATCTGTCCTACCTTCAGCTCCAATTCTTTGCCATCCTGTGTGATCTGAGTTTCAAACTTCTATCTCATATCAGTATTGGAGAAGGCAATGGCAATCCACTCCAGTACTCTTGCCTGGAGAATCCCATGGATGGAGGAGCCTGGTAGGCTACAGTCCTTGGGGTGCTAAGAGTCAGACACGACTGAGCAACTTCACTTTCACTTTTCACTTTCATGCATTGGAGAAGGAAATGGCAACCCACTCCAGTGTTCTTGCCTGGAGAATCCCAGGGATGGAGAAGCCTGGTGGGCTGCCGTCTATGGGGTCGCACAGAGTCGGACACCACTGGAGCGACTTAGCAGCAGCAGCATATCAATATAATGCCTTGACCTGGAAAGAATTTAAAGGGGCCCACCAGGTAACATGAAATGCAAGATGGCAGCCACTTCAGAAGAGGCTGAATAAAGTGTAGAGCCATCTTGTGTCGTTCAGGGTGGCCATGCACAGCTTTGCAGGTTGTGTACGGTAGAACCCTAGGGATCGTCATTCACTTCCATAATCATCACAGATTTATAGATTCATTATATGAATATTCCAGCAGATGTCCTGAAGAAAGGAGACTCTGAGCTCGTGGTAGGACTGCTTGTGTCCCTCTTCCTCAGCTTCCACTTCACTCTGTGTGGGGCCATCTCTGGCAATGAGATGAGGTCCTAAGACTCAGCTACTTCTGGGCCTTGCTTTTCCCCCTGTCCTCCTATTATGCTGTCTTCTTCCCTCTTTTCCAAGACTCTAACCTCCCTAAGTCATAACTAAATAAAGTTTATTAACATTTTTGAATTGTCTTTAATGCCTAGGCACTGGGCTAAGTAACCTCACGTGTATTTTCTCATGTGATTTCAACGGAACGTAATTAACTTCATTTTTTTAACATTTATTTTTGGCTGCACTGGGTCATCATTGCTTTGTGAGGGCCTTCTCTAGTTGTGGTTTTCGGGCTTCTTGTTGTGATACCCTTCTCTTGTTGCAGAGCGTGGGCTCTAGGGTGCATAGGGTTAGTTGCCCCGTGGCATGTGGGATTGTACTGGATCAGGGGTCAAAACTGTGTTCCCTGTATTGGCAGACAGGTTCTTAACCACTGGACCACCAGGAAGTCCTGAACCTAATGAACTTCTTCTTACTGTACATTTCTAAAATCCCCAGGTCACACAGCTAGTAGATGACACCAGAAATCCAGGCCTGTATACATCAAACTTGGTGCTTATACCAGCAAGCAACTGTCTGTTGCAATGTGATTCCATTTTTATTCGTTAAGTCTAGGTTTCTTTTTACAATGAATCATGGGCTACACAAAGGAATCAGGCAAAAGTTCATCATAAATAAAACAATCTTTTCCTGGATAGGTCATTATATAGTATTGGGTAGAGTTTTTAAAAAAAATTTTTAATAAAAAAATTAAAAATTCATGTGATACAGATAGGTATTTTTTAAAAAAGAAAAAAATAACAGTGATGTGCTGCATTTTGATTTTTGAATTCTCCTCAAAACTCCTTTAGCACAAAAGTTCTCAGGGAAAAAAGTTTCTTCAAGTAAAAAAGTAAAACTTTAAAACAAATAGAACTTCAAGCTCTCCTTTTCTGTAATACATGATAGTTCTACCCATTAGGCATTTGAAACAAACACTACTCCTTCTTCAACTGTTTTCTCAGAGGAAAATCTGAATGTTCAATTAAGAGACAGCATCTACAGGGTAGATACTAGAGTCTTATCCATCTCCTGATTCTGTGACATCACTGTATCTCCAACAGTTAGGAAATGTCACCTGTTTTAAATGTTGACATTTAGGTGATCTTTGATTTGGAAACTAATAGTAAACATGATTTTTTTAAAAAAGACATGTTTTATGTGCAACTTTCAAACAGTATTTTCTTTTCCTTATGAAAACCATGTATAACTACTAATAAAAAAAGATATCCAAGAGCATTAAAAAAAAAGAAGGTTGTGTCTCTACCCAAGATAACAAATGGATTATGTTATATGCATAGTTTTGAAACTGTTTTTACTGTTATATTGTGTCAGACCTGCTAAAAATGGCTTTATTAGTCATTTCAAAAATTCACCTTTTGGAATATTATTCCACCATGAAAAGGAAAGAAATTGGGTCATTTGTAGTAATGTAACTGAAACTAAAGTCTTACAGAGTGAAGTTAAAAAGAGAAAAACAAATATCACATATTAACACATATATGAGGATTCCCTGGTGGCTCAGTAGTAAAGAATCCACCTGCCAATTCAAGAGTAACAGGTTTAATCCCTCTGTTGGGAAGATCCCCTGGAGAAGGAATGGTGACCCTCTCCAGTATTCTTGCCTGGGAAATCCGATGGTCTGAGAAGCCTAGCAGGCTATGGTCCATGACATCATAAAGAATCAGGCATGACTTAGAGACTAAACAACCACACATATGTATGGAACCTAGAAAAATGGTACTGATGAATCTATTTTCAGAGCAGGAGTAGAGATGCAGACATAGAGAATGAGGATATGGACGCAGAGGTGAGAAGGCGAGGGTGGGACGAACTGAGAGAATAGCATTGACGTACCTACACTCCCGTGTGTAAGACAGCTAGCAGGAAGAGCTCGGCTCGGTGCTCTGTGATGGCCTAGAGCCGTGGGGTGGGAGGAGGGGGGTTGAGGGTCAAGAAGGAGGGGATATATGTATGCATATAGCTGATTCATGTTGTTGTACAGCAGAAAGTAACACATTATAAAGCAATTAAGCTCCAATGAAAATATAAAATAAATAATATGATCCCCAAAAGTTTACCTTTCACTTTGGCTTTGATGATCCTCATTATAGCCAGCTTTTCACATCATTCATTTCCACTCTTTTTATTTCCTTCCTCCTTTTGTCCCATCTTTCCATGGTTCTGTCTTTGGGAATGAAGCTTTGAGTGGCAGATGTTGCTAGATGTCTATCTGTTAACCATTCTTCCTGCCTTCATTTCTTCAGGGCAGCAAAGTGCTCAACTAAAAACCCTTGCTTCTCCGGACTCTTTAAAAGACAGGTGACACAGCTCTGAGATGATGTTAAGTGGTAGTCCGCTGGGGGCATCAAAGCGGGTATCCCGCTTGGGACGTAGAAGTGACACAGCTGCGGCCCCGGGGGAGGTAAAAAGCAAAAGAACAAGAGCCTCCCCCTTCCAACTGAAACAGGAAGACAGAAGTGGAGCCTAGGCCTCAGAAGCATCACCCAAACCACCCTAGCAGCCCTGGCTGCCCATTCTTGGACTGTTGGTTGAGTGAAATCCAGAAACCTAACCTCTATCTGTGAACTTCTTTCTGTTCTCTGTTGATTTGCACCAAATGTAAAACACTGCTACCCCTTGAGACAACAATGATATGTCTTGCCATCTTTTTCTGCTTCCTTTAAAAATTTTGTTTGGAATATAGTTGCTTGACAATGTTGTATTAGTTTCTGCTGTACAACAACCTGAATCAGCTATATGTATACATATCTTCCCTCCCTCTTAAGCCTTTCCCCACTACCCCCACCATCTCACCCCTCTAGGTAATCACAAAACCCCATTTTTCTGCTTCTTAAAGCAGTATTTTCAGACATGGAGAAAGCTCATGGAAACAGAGAGTTGGAATGAAGGGGCCTGGTGACCACTTAATTTCCCAGTTACTTCCTGAGTCACTCAGAGTGAGTCACTGTGTAAACAGGTGTATGAGTCATCTATTTCTGTACCACACTGAACCGCAAGCTTGGGCTATGGTTGACATGTTGATTATCCCACAGTTTCTGTGGGTTGGGAGTCCAGGCGTGGCTCACATGGGCCGTCCACTCTAGGGTTTCATCAGGCTACAATCCAGGTGATGACCAAGGCTGAGGTTTCTTTTGAAGATTGGACTGTGGAAGAATCCCCTTTCAAGCCCACGTGGTCCTTGGCGATCTAGTGAATTCTAATCCCAGGTGACATCACATATTGGACTGGTCAGAAGTGAATTACCTACACTCAATAGGAGAGATATACTAACAGTGTGAATACCAGGAGGTGGGGGTATCAAAGGGAGAAGAGTGGAATCACTTTGCTGAATGCCTGAAACTAACACAATATTGTAAATCAACTGTAGTGTCATTTCTTTTTAAAACCTTTTTTGGCCAAATTGCACAACAAGCAAGATCTTAGTTCCCCAACCAGAGATAGAACCCATGCCCCCTGCAGTGAAAGCACAGTGCCCTAACCACTGGACCACCAGAGAATAAATAATATTTATTAGTTTCTATTATTTTAAAAGTTATTATTTATTCCCTACATTTCCATTTAAAAAGGGAGAAGAGTGTGAAATGATGTGGGTGAATATGATGATTAACATTCCAAAGGCTATGGTTTGCTTCCATGTTCTTTTCTGAGGAGGTGAGGCTTCCCTGGGGGCTCAGACAGTAAAGCATCTGCCTGCAATGTGGGAGACCCGGGTTCGATTCCTGGGTCGGGAAGATACCCTGGAGAAGGAAATGGCAATCCACTCCAGCACTCTTGCCTGGAAAATCCCATGGATGGAGGAGCCTGATAGGCTACAGTCCATGGGGTCGCAAAGAGTCAGACACGACTGAGTGACTTCACTCGCTTCACTCACTCTTTTCTGAGGAGGTAAGGAAAATGGAATTTCTGACATCTTTCTTCATCTCCTAATCACTCTCCAACTGGTTTCAAAGTCCTCCTGGAGTTAGCTATGTGTGCTAACTCGCTTCAGTCGTGTCTGAAGGCAAGAATACTGGAGTGGGTTTGATATGTCCTCCTCCAGGGGACCTTCCTGACCCACGGATCGAACCCCAGTCTCATGTCTTCTTCATTGTCAGATGAGTTCTTTACCGCTAGTGCCACCAAAGACATTACCAGTCAAAGGACGTATTTAATATTTGATACTTCTTCAGAATCTTGAGTACTGGTCCAAACCACTGGGAATTGTGTCTTTTCAAAAATTCAACTTCTCATTTGTTTGATTCTAAAATTGAGAAGTTATCCTTTGTAGTTTGAGATTAAAGGATATTCCATTAAAGTATGTAACCATCAAATGTATTTTTTTATCCGCACACTTAAAATATTGCAGTTTCTAGAATATTTTTAGGAAAACAGTAGAATCCTTACTGAACATTTTATTCTCCTTTTAAGATCGAAACTTTGGTATTCATAGTTAAATATGTCCAAAGTATGTGACTTGGGCTGAAATTTGTCTTTTGAATATTGTTTTACCTGATGACTTTAAAAATAATGTGAACTCAAATCTTGCCAAGAAAAAAATGATTCAACATTTATGTTGAATAAACTAATGACATTCAAGAGGATTTTACAAAATAAATTGTTCACTGCTTATTCAATGGATTTCCATTTTGGCATGAAAAGATTTATAATATTTGTGTAATTATTAGGCACATTATATAATTAAAAGTTGTTAAACACTTATGTATAATGCTATTTAGATCATAACTATGTCAAATATATTTGTGGCAAAAGTATTGACTATAAATAAAGTATTAATTGTAGTTCCCCACTGGTGGTAGGAACATAGGTGATTTTTCTTTCCATTTTCAATATTTTCCAAAGTTTCTATAACAAATGTATAATCTTGCACAATAGAGGAAAACTCATTTTTAAAAGAAAGGATTTGACTAAATCAATGACTTTTCTTTTTAAATTATTTGTTTTAGCAGCAAAACTCTTTTTTAAAAAAAATAAATTCTTAGAGGTCACCCAAATATGTAAATCTGAGAAGAGTGATGATTGTGTTTTGGAGGTATTCTTTATTGTTTCTGGATTCCATAATATCCGAGGGTTCTTGAGAACACATTTGAAAACCACTAGACTAGTTTCTAGAATTCCTTAAAGCAGGCTGTGCTGGTAATAGGAGCCAGCAGACCTGTGGAAAGAATACTGGCCCTGAGTAGGACTTCTTATGGGACCTCTGAGCCCTCTTCTCTCCCTTTTAGGATGCATATATCATCTGCCCTCAGGACATTTTAGTACCTGGCACGTATAGGAGCTCAGTCATCACACTGCAGTCATCTATAAGCTCTGTGATGTAATTCCATGTAATTCACTCTACAGTCCTTTCCACTTCAGTTCCTTCTTTTTCTTTTTCCCCTTTAAAAAAGAATATTTACTTTTGGCTGTGCTGGGTCTTCATTGCTGTGCACAGGCTTTCTCTAGTTGTGGTATGTGGGCTTTGTTGCCCCACAGCATGTGGAATCTTCCCAGACCAGGGATCGAACCTGTGTCTCCTGCATGTCAGGCAGATTCTTAACCATTGGATCACCAGAGAAGTCTTCCTTGGCTTCTTCTCCAGGCCACTTTGCTCCCGTTACACTGAATTTCCCCAGGTTCTAGTATTCATGATATTCTCTCAAACTGAAAAGCCCCTTTCTCCTCTCGGCTGCTGAATCTAGTTTGTTTTCCTAAGACCCAGCTCAAATTCCACTTGCTTTGGAAAGCCTTTCACGATTCTCATGTGTGGTAGAATCTCCATAATGTGTGCCTTGTGATTTTTTTTTATCCCACTTGCCCCATGGTATGCTAACTCATGTGTTTATATCTTGTTACGTCTTAGCTGCACTCATCAATGGGGCACGGGTCGTAATCATTTTTGTGTTCCTAGCATTACACACTGTATTTGATAAATA
Source organism: Ovis canadensis (assembly GCF_042477335.2). NCBI lineage: Eukaryota > Metazoa > Chordata > Mammalia > Artiodactyla > Bovidae > Ovis > Ovis canadensis. Next base: position 47,124,042 of record NC_091257.1, on the reverse strand, counting down.
GAGGGGACCCATCAACAGAAAATATTGACCACAAGCAGTAAACAATAATATAGACACTTCACTGCATTGACTTAAGATTATTAGTGCTTGCAAACAAAGAGAGGAATCCACAGTTTTTGAGTCTACTGATAAATGTGGAATCAGAGTATGTCTTTGAATGGATGGAATTCCTACTGTTAGGAACAGGGAAGGACCTGGCAGTGGAAGATGCCAGCACAGGTAAGATGCAGAAGTACGAGAGCGTTCTTGAGTCCTGAAGATGGACAGAAGTCCCACCCTTTGGAAACACACCTCAAGCCAATCCAGCAAGGGATTTTTCCCACAAGATGTCAAAATGTAAATCACTGGGGAATGAGAATCTATTTTTCAGTTAATTTGTTAAACTTATCTGTCCAATACTGAACAAAACTATTACTTTTCCAAATGGTTTAAATAGATTGGTTGATACTGAATCACAAAACTGTTGAAAGTCAGAGTAGCACCCATGTGCATGAGAAATATGACTTTTTATATTCTTATGCTAACTTAAATCTAACTCTGAGCCTCCTTGTCAACTGGCCAGAGAGAAATTCCATCCTGAACTAGATTAAAAGTCCCAGGTCAAACACCAGGGAAACCTAATCAGTGATACCCTCTGACACTGGCTAAGAATCTTCTCATCCTAATTCCTGTGGTCTGCTTTTGTTCAGTGCTTCTCCTGTTTCCATTCTGTGTGGGGGGCTCAGAATCCTTGCTGAGACTGAAGCTCTTCTCTCTCAGTTTAAGGCACTCTGATGTCTGGTCACCCCCAAGAGAGCAAATTCAGGCCCTCAACAGATTGAATAATGATCCCTTCCCACATTAAGGAGGACAACCCGGTTTACTCAGTTTACTGATTCAAATGCTGATCTCATCCAGAAACAGGTTCACAGACACACCCAGAATATGGATTGTGTTGAACCAATTATCTGGGCACCCTGTGGCCCTGTTGAGGCCTAAAAGTAACTATCAGATCAGTTTTATGATTGAAACTCAGCTTCCAGGACTTCCCTGGTGGTCCAGTGGTTAAGACTCTGTCCTTCCAAAGCAGGGGCTCAGTTTCAATCCCTGGTTGAGGAACTAAGATCATACTTGCTGCATGGCATGGTCCAAAATTTTTTTAATTAAAAAAAACAAAACAAAACAAAAGAAACCCAGCTTTCTATTACATTAGAACTTATAGAAACTCAGCTTCTCTTTGGGGCCATGTAGCATTTCCCATGTGAACCTCTTTAGACTGTAGAATTTAACAGAGTAAATCTCAATCTAGTGAGGGCCTGAATAAAACAAAAGGGCAAGGACTTCCCTGGTAGTCCAGTGGTTAAGACTTCACCTTCCAGTGCAGGGAATGTGGGTTCCATCCCTGGTTAGGGGAGCTAAGATCCCATATGATTCAAGGCCAAAACACCAAAACATAAAACAGAAGCAATATTGTAACAGATTCAATAAGTGCTTTAAAAATGATCCTTGTCAAAAAAATATTTTTTTAAAAAAAGGGCAAAGGGAGAATTTGTTCTCTACATAATGATCTTTGAGCTGGGACATTGGGTCTTTGACATCCTGAGGTTTGGCGCTGTGGAATACACTCAGTTGAAGACTGTCCAGAAGAACACAGTGGCTTGGATTCTTTGAGATCAGCTTCAGGAAAAGCTACCTGATACTGTCTGGCTTCCCAAGACATGTATTCCTTGCTCCTCTTGGCCCCCATGGGAACCCCAGAGAATTGAGATTTTCCTGCTTGTCGAGGAAAAGGTGTGGTTAGGAGGAAGAGAAACAAGTGCAGTGATGGAAAACATCTTGAAGATGAGCTCCGGAGAACATGGTGGCTGCACAAGTTCCAGTTGGCTGAGGCCCCTTTGGAGGTTGTGCCAGATTCTCTGTCACTTGGCAGCGGAGTCCTTGTCAGCTGCTCAGGCTGAGGTTCCAAATCGGGTCTGCTTCCTTCAAGCTCTGCAAGTTTGGCTTGGGTGTCTTTGCTGGGTAGGGAGTGGCCCCGTGGATAGTCAAAGTGGTTTTGAACCTAGGACTAGCTGCTCACCCCTCAAAAGCCAAAAAAGAGGCCAGATTGGTGGAAAGGAAAGTTTGCTTTATTTTGGATGCTGGCAACCGGAGAGTGTGGGACAGATGTCTGTCCAAAGGCTGACTGCCCGTGCCCCATTCACAATCAGTGGGCAAGAGTTTTTATAGATGGAGGGGGCTACATGCAGAAACAGCACAGTCAGCTCTGACAGTCATCTTGAAATTGGTCATTGGTGGTCTGCTCAGCATCATCCTGATTGTTTTAAGTACAGTTAATCTTCATTTCCAAGGTTGATCAGTTTCCATTTCCTTGAGGCTAATCCTTGGAACTTCAGCAAATTTGTCATGGCTCGAAGACTGGTCATCATGTAGTCAACCTCTTCCACTTTGTGGGGGTTTCAGTATCTATAACAAAGCTCATGGGATATGGCTCAGAATAGTATATATAGCCCTTGAGAAGGAATTAAATGTCCTTGACTATTCTTAATCACATTATTACTATTTGATCTCCTTTGATCGTTTTCCTTTTTCCTGCATTTCCTCACTTCTCTGATTAAACTTTTAATCTTTGACTGAGGTTTTTCCACAGATGAAAGGCAGGCTGAGGACACTGTGGGGAGAGGGGCAAGGACCTGGGGTCCTGCTCAGTTTCAAAAGAGGGAGTCCCAGTACCTGCTTTGTGATGCATCCACTGTAGGGACTTGAGGTGAGCACAGGTATATCTGGCCAGGCTGTGGTTCATAAGGAGAGGTGGCTCAAAGCACAAGTAGGGGGCTGGTGGGGTGCACAGCATATGGGAACAGACTTCCAACAAAAACAGTTCTTAAGTAATCTGTCTCTAGTTACAGCCTATGGACACACGGCAGCAAAGGCCCAGATAGAAGCTTGGACAAGTCCAGAGAAAATAACATTTTATTATGAGACCAGAGATCAATAACACAAACACATAGACAAACCTGTAGCCCGGTATTTCCTGGAGGGAGTCAAACCTTGCTAGGTGAATGAACTCTCCCATTTGGAGAAGTAGATTCCTAGGCACTGTCAATCCAATACCCTCTTTTCTTCTCCGCTGGAGAATTCAGATCCTCCTCCTGGATCCACACCAGTTCAAGAGTCAGGGCCTGAGTTGGGAAATTAACCCCCAGGGTGGTACATGGCAGTAAGCAGAACACAGTCCAGGACCAGCTGGAATTCATTTGATTGCCTGCCACTGGGCCTGGCATTTGAAAGGTACTTCATCAGTTTCCCTGTAACCTTTTGAGCCAAGTGTTACTCTGATTTCCAGAAAACTGGAGGAAAACAGAGACAGAATCTTCTTTGAAAGATGGATGGCAATTTTTCTTAAAGAAGTTGATCAGGTCTCTCCTGCTCTCTCACATCTCAAGACAGTATAACTGGATTATAGAGTTAAGATGGTCCTGAGTGTGAGAAGTTTCCCATTCACTCCCTTTTAGAAGATGAGCAAACTGACCCAGGGAGACTGATGTTTCCATGAAGTGAGATTCTCTATGTTGATCAACAGTTTTGTTATTACCAACAACACAGAGAAATGGTTCTTTTCACAAAGATCTAGGGATTTGCCCAGGTTCACATAATGTCAGGCCTTCCCCCTCCTGGAATTTATAGTCTAAGACTGGATAAGAGAGGCAAATTGTCAACTCACACATGCTTGTTCATGGTGATGGTGGAAGGGAGTATAAGAATGCTGCAGCCTTGGGAGAATATCTTAATTCATTTGGGCTTCTATAACCAGATACATGGTGGCTTACAAACAACGGAAATTCATTCCTCACAGTTAAGGAGGCTGGGAGGTCCAAGACTGAGCTGCCAGCAGATTCAGTGTCTGGTGACAACCAGCTTCCTAATTAATAGAAGATGGACTTCCCTTTGTGGGGTCTCTTTCATAAGAGCACTAGCTAATCCATTCATAGGGGTTCTGCTTTCATGACCCAATCACCTCCCAGAGACCTTACCTCCAAATACTATCACTTTGGGGGTGAGGTCTCAACCTATATGGATTTGGTGGGGCGGGGCTGGGGGGGAGGTTGCATATATTCAGTCCACAGCAGAGAGTATAAGGGAGTTCAGAAAAGAAGTAAAGAAGTGGATTTTAGCACCAACAATTTCTGATTAATAGAAAGAATTGAAAAACTACAGTTTTCATTAACTTCCATGCTGTTTGGTTATATGACTTTGACCTCAAGGATTATTTGAGATTTATAATAGCTTTGGGGAAAATGATACCTTCACATAAAAATGAGTCCAGAATAGATTGCTCATCAAAATCACAGCCTGAGGGTATCAGAATCCCCTGGGATATTTGTTGAAATGCAGATTCCAGGTTTGGACACACATCTACTTAATCAGAATCACAAGCAGGGGCCCAGAGGACTCTCTATTTTAAATGATCTTTCTGAGAGACTCTTATGCCCGTCAAAGTTTGAGAACCCTTGCCAAAATCCTGAATTAGGAGCAAGCACAGGCAGTCTTGAACTTTCCTGCCCTTGAAGGAAAAAAAAAAAAATTAAGTCAACAGAAAAAAGAACATGGTAGCATCACAGGTTTCTTGAAATTTCACAGAGAACTGTTTGTATGTGAGCTGTAAGCAGACCCACAAGGAGAAGGGTTAACTCAAACCCGCAGAGCTAGTTGAATAAGATCAAGAGTCTTTGCCAAAACCTAACTGTGCAGACCTGCCATGAATAACTTGAACATTTTAAAGGTCCCGCAGCACAGCCAGGATCTCCAGCCAACTCAGAAAGCCTTTCCAATGTCAGTGTCACCTCTTGTTGAAAAAAGTTGCCTGTCAGGGGTCCCTTCTAAATGAAAAACATTATTTACAAAATGTTAAGGAAATTCTAATACCAAAATATGTATTCCTGGTATGTTGTTGAGAGGTTTGGGCAACATTTCCAGTGTATTTCTACATCAGAAAATTCACTAACTGATCTCCCATAATTGTGAGTGACATTACTATACTCATGTTTTCAAGAATTTTGACCTCATAGGGAATCCTGAATAATTAACCTTCATGGAAGTATTATTTAACATCATTTTGTCATCACCAACTTCATGAAATCACCCAGGGAGTTCTTATCTGTTTGTTCTGTTTTGCTAGTCAAGCCAATGCCTTAGTCCCATCCCCAGGTTCTAGTTTCATGGGCCTGGAGTGGGGCTCAGGTGTTTACCATATACAATCAGTGTTGAAACACCCATTTACAGCCAATACAACAGATTTTTCTTAACTTATTTGCAGAATATAAATTCTCAAAAATGTAGGTGACTTATATTCTCAATAATACAAAGGTTTCTAAATTAAGATAGAATTTTCTACTTTTAATTTTGTTATAGAGACAAGCCAATAACTGTTCTATGCATTCCGTAGTTATACAGTCTAAGTCATGAGGTGGGGGTATATCTGAGCCTAATTCTTTTTTTCAGTAGGGGGGAGACTGTTTTTATTTCATTTTATTATTTTCTTGTTGGAGTGTAATTGCTTTACAATGTTGTGCTAGTTTCTGCTGTAGAACAATGTGAATCAGCTACATGTATACATATATCCCCTCTTTCTTGAGCCTCCCTCCAACCACCGCATCCCAGCCCTCCAGGTCATCACAGAGCATGGAGCTGGGCTCCCTGTGCCGTGCAGCAGCTTCCCACTAGCCATCTGCCTAGCACATGGCCGTGTAGATATGTCAGTGCTGCTCTCCCAATGCACCTTTGTCTCTCTGATCCTGATTCTTACTAAGTTTACTACAGTAAATAATGGCCCCAAATTTGAGTGTCTCAGTGAAAAAGAAGTGTTATTTCTGAAGGCCTTCCTAGGTTAAGCCATGTCACGCACACAGCTTTGATTATTTGTGTTTTAAGGCAAAGTAGTAGTTAGGTCGTCTCCTTGGTCAGGTCAAGTGGGTGGAGCCTGACATGGTATCAGGATGCTCTGAATGCAGGTCAGGTGTAGGGAGGACCAAACAGAAGATGACTTCCTGTCAGTATTTGAGGCAATTCCTAACTCCAGCCCCTGCCACATGCATCTCACTTTCCTACTTAATGACAACAAGCTGTGTCTTATCTCAGTGGCTTTGGCCAAGTTCTTCCTATCTCTGGCATCCATTCCCACCTGCCTTCCTTCCTCCTCAAGATTCTATCATCCCTTCAGGCTCTGCCCAGTCTCCACCTATCAGAAGCTGTTCCTGACACTGAGTTGTTCTATAATGAAATAAATAAAGCTTAGCCTTTGGGGCCCCTCACTCACATGGGTCCCTTCTAAACCCCTGGGAGGGACCATGGAAATACTTTTATGTGGTCATGTTTCTTAAATCTGCAGAAATAAGAGATTTTAACCATAAAATATTCAGACTGTCTATTTCAACTAACCCCCTGTCAAACTTTCTCTTGTATTAAGGCCTGTTGGAAAGACCATGAGCATTTTTGAAAACCAGGGTGAATGAACATTGAATGTGGAATACATGTAGTTTGGGTTTAGTGGAATAACATATTTACAAATAATATAATTAGTGATGTTAGTATAAGAATTGCATATCAGTTGGATTCAAAGAAATAGAATCAGTAGAAAATAATAACATAGATAGACTGATGGTAGGTAATTGATAAATGAGAGATAGATGATACATAGATAGCTATACAGATATAGATAATTGATGAATAGATGTATAGATAGACCTTTTAGTTTCACTTGTCTGGAGAACCCTGCAAATACAACGATCAGTAAAATAAAATTGAAAAAAAATGTAGAAGCATGCTATGGGCTGAATTGTGCCCTCCTCTCCAATTCATATGTTGAAGCCCTAACACAGAACCTCAGAACGTGACTGTATTCAGAGACAGTGTCTTTAAGAACTGGATTATGTTAAAAATGAGGTTTTGGAAGCTCGTACAACTCAACATCAAAAAAAAAAAAACTCAAATGAAAAATGGGCAGAAACCTGATATACAGTTTTCCAAACAGGAAATACAGATGGCCAACAGTCACATGAAAAGATGTTCGGTGTCACTAATCATCAGGTGAATGCAAATCAAAGTCACAATGAGATATCACCTCACATCTGTCAGCATGATCATGATCAAAAAGAACACAAATAACAAACGTTGGCAAGGATGCAGTGAAAAGGGAACCTTCACACACTGTTGCTGGGAATGTAAACTGGTTCAGTCGGTGTGAAAACACTATGGAGGTTTCTCAAAAAGCTGAAATAGAACTACCATATGACCCAGCAATTCCACTCCTGGGTATATATCCAAAAAAAAAGAGAAAACATGAATTAAAAAGATATCTGTACCCCAATGTTCATACCAGCATTATTTACAATTGCCAAGATATGGAAGTCAACAGACGAATGGGTAAAGACAACGTGGTGTACATACAATGCAATATTGTTCGGCCATAAAAAATAACAAAATTTTGCCATTTGCAGCAACATAGGTGGACCTGCCTGGAGAATCCCAAGGACGGGGGAGCCCAGGAGTCTATGGGGTCGCACAGAGTCGGATGCGACTGAAGCAACTTAGCAGCAGCAGCAGCAGCAACAGGTGGACTGGGAGGGTTTAAGTCCAGATTCTAAGTAATAAGTCAGGTATAGAAAGACAAATACTGTACAATATCACTCATACATGGAAGCTAAAAGATACAACAAACTAGTGAATAGAGCAAAAACAAAGCAGACTCACAGACATTAAGAACAAATTAATGGTGATGGATCAGTTGGTGAAGAATCCTCCTGCAATTCAGGAGACCACGGTTCAATTCCTGGGTTGGGAAGATCAGCTGGAGAAGGGATAGGCCACCCACTCTGGTATTCTTGGACTTCCCTTGTGACTCAGCTGGTAAAGAATTCGCCTCCAGTGCAGGAGACCTGGGTTTGATCCCTGGGTTGAGAAGATTCCCTGGAGAAAGGGAAAGGCTACCCACTCCAGTATTCTGGGTCTGGAGAATTCCATGCATTTTATAGTCCATGGGGTCATAGAGTCACACAACTGACTTCACTTCACTTCAGTGGTTACCAGTGGGGTGAGAGGGGCAACAAGGGTAGGGGATTAAGAGGTATAAACCATTAGGCATAAAATAAGCTATAAAGATTATACTGTACAATATTGGGAATATGGTCAATAATTTATAATAATTATAAGTGGAGAATAATTTTTAAAAATTGCAAGCCACTATATTGTACACCTGTAATTTATATAATAGCATGCATCAACTATACATCAATAAAAAAAAAATCACTCCAAAATGATTGTTTGCCTGGACCTCCATTAGTCTGTGTACTTCTTGTGGACCAGCACAGCTTCTCACCCACATTTGAATCTCCAGGACCTAGCTCAACACCTGGGATATGTATGAGATGCTGATGGTATATGTGATGAACAAATAGGTAAATATACAAACAGATGCCCAAGTGAACACTGAAAACAGATGCATCAAGAGATTCCCAGTCTCTAGAGATATCATCTTTATTTTTAGAGATCAAGTTAAAGACTATTCATAATGTTTGAGTTCAACTGGGGAAAAAAAAATTCTTTAAGAATCTTCTGACTGTTGAATTCTGATGAAAACAAGTGCAAAGCCAGTGTGGAGAGCACTTAAACATTTAATCCCCAGAAAGAGTTTCTGGTTTAAAAAAACAAAAACAAATGGACTACAACCACCAAAACCAAAAATAAACGTAAAAGGCAAACAAAACAAAACTGCTTTTCTCCGTTTTATAAAATTTCTCTACCCCGCCCCCATATGCTTAATATGTTACTGAGTTTGAGTGCATATATAGATACAGATGACATCTATTTGATTGTATGTTTGAGTGGATAATGCGAGGTGTATTCAGCATCCTACTGAATACAGACTGATAAGACATTTAAGTATGAGACAAAAGTCTGAAGTCCAAAATACTTTCTGCGAAAATGTAGCTCTGAGTTCTAAAGAAAATGACTTGTGTAAAGAATTTGTAAATCATGCTCACTCTTATATTTCTTTTCTTCCATATTTCTAATTCTTTCGTTTCTCTTGTATCTTGAAAGAAAAAAAAAATGCACATATAAAGTTTTTTCAGTATAATTAACCACACACTGCCATGACACTGTAGCCACTATCTCCATTGGAACGTCCTCAAATGGAACATGCTTTGTTCTTACCAAGAAAGTAAAAGCAAGTTGTTTTCTACTGTCCGAGGCATGAGAGAAAGTTGTTTGTTCCCAGAAAGCTTTCTCACAATTGCCCACCTCTTACAACCCCATTAAGTTGGGGTATTGCAAACTCCATCCTACCTCCTAACCAATATGCTGCTGCTTAGTCTCTCTCTCTTTTTTTTTTTTTTTTTTTTGGCTGCAGCACATGGGATCTTTAGTTGCACCATGCAAGATCTGGTTTCCTTACCAGGGATCAAACTCGGGCCCCCTGCATTAGGAGCTCAAAGTCTTAACCACTGGACCTGGGAAGGACCTAGGGAAGTCCTGTTAGTCTTTTTGAGTTATGGACTTTCTTGAAAAGCTAGCTATTTTCTTCCCAGAAAAAAAAAAAAAGGCAAAAACACAAATGGAGACAACATTTTGCAAACAATTTGAGATCCCTGTTCAGGTAAGGAACTTCTGCTTGTGAGTAACCCCTTGGGAAAGGCAAGGATGAATTGGAAATATGATACCGGGGTAGATGTGACACCTCTAATATATTTCACAGTGTACACAAAGCTTCATCTGAGGAAAAGTTTTTGAGCAGAGAGGAATTGGTAAAGTGAGGAAAAGATACTTAGAAACCTAATTCCCAATTAGGGAACAATGCCTTCAACTGTTGCGTTCTGAGATCAGTGTTATAGGGGAAAGATCCAGGGAAATAGGCCAAGTCATTATAGCAAAAAAACAATTCTATGCACAGTGTTTTAGCAATCTATATTTTCCAAATACATTAAGAGCTTAATTTTAAAAATTCTTCTACATAATATCATTAATTTTCCAAGTAAAATGTAAAGTAAATGGATAAATAAATCACAGTTAAAAGAAAATTTACACTTACTAAGATCACCAAAATACAAACCTATTAAAAATACACCTTGTCTTTGATGTTTATTTCACATTATCTAAGTACATCTGGTTATGCAAATTTACATTTTAATTTCAAATCTTTGCATTCCTGATATACATAAAACAGGACAAAGAACACATTTGTAATGTTCAGCCTGGAAAATCTTGCTTGGGGCACACAAAATTCTCAGCTGCCTTTTTCTTTCTGCACATGTACAAATACAATTCTGAATAACTGGAATTAAAAAAATCAAGATGGGTATAAGGAAAAAGGTGACTAAATTTTTGTGTCACCTGAGGTTATATGTACTTGACTTTTAAAATGGTCTTCTAATTATCAAATAACTATTTCATGGGTAACAAGTCTTTGGAATCTCCTTAAATGATTTCAGGATGCTTAGCTGGTTGTTTCTGGGGTTCTTGAATTTGAATGCAGTTGACACGAGCTATACACTAATGCTGTATATTCACCTAAGATCTTCTTAAACATAGTAGTCAATGTCATTATCCCTCTTTTGTGAAAATATCTTGCCAGGCTTAAAAAGGAGCACTTATTTCTTCCACTCGGCAAAGGAAAAAAGACAGACCAGTGTAGTACAGTACTATTATAATTTGAAAGGAAATAATCACATTGAACAAAAGACCTTACCATTTTAGTTATAATTTTATGAAATTCAAATATACCTAAATCATGCCATGATACTAGATGGCCGCATGTTCATTCTGTTCAATGCTGCCCATGAGATCTTTTGTATCATTAGTTCCTGGACTTGATCCACTGTTAAAATACAGAGTGTTCTCAAAAGCGTCCTCTCGAGGCAAATGCACACGTCTTTTCTTATAAAAGAAGTACACAGCGAAGCCAGCACCCAGTATAATCAGGAGGACCACGATGACTACTACTCCTGTCGCACTGCTAGACGGTTTAGAAGGTTCCATCTTCCTTGGATCAGCTATAAACAAGTAAATATATTAGAAAAAAGTTAAGTGGAGGGAGGCAGAGAGAAGAGTGCCATGGAGAACAGTACAACTGTCTTAGAAAAACTAAAATGCATGGATTTTCTGTCCAGTGACACTTGCCAAACAGAAATTTAGGACATGAATATAGAATTCCATGGATGATTAATTCAAACGTTCAGATGACTATTCAGTTGCAAACGTATTCCATGTATCTATGCAGCAGTAAGCTAGTGTAATATTTTAAAATATTTATACCTTTTAAAAATAATTGAAGGCTGCTTACACATACATCATATGAAGATAAGTGGAATAGTAAAAGCAGTGATAATAGTAACAACCAAGGGGGAAAATTAGGGAAAAAAGAAAATGAATAGTGGAAATTTGAACACATGAGTATTAGTTAACAGCATGTAGGAAGTTAAGAGAGCTGCAGGCAAGCCACACATCTCACTTTTACTTTTTTTAGCAGCAAACAACGTAAGTGAAAGAGGTCAGTTCCTCATTCAAACTGTAGATAAAACTAAAATTTTAAATATTGCTCAAAAAAAAAGAAAACAAAGAAATCATAGGGTTTCCTAAGAGAAATTTCTTCCCTGGGTTCTCATAGGGCAATTAGTGTAACAAAGCAATTAGTGTCCTCAGTAAGACCTAGAGTTCTTGCCTGGAGAATCCCATGGACAGAGGAGCCTGGCAGGCCACAGTCCATGTGGTCATAAAGAGTCGGACACAACTGAGTGACTCAATAAGAACGACAACAAGACCTAGGATAAAAACACCAAACTGACTCCAAGACTGGCTTTTCTAGAGTATCATTCAAGAGTGATCAGTGCCCTAACAACAAAGGCTAGAGTCACTCAAGCTATTTGACTGAGAGTGGAATGGGTGTAGGAAGGGAAAATTATGGTTTTTAAAGCAAACCCACTGTATCAATGTATTGCTAATATGGAACTTAAAAGTTCATGATGATCTTACCTTTTGTTGTAATTAATGTATGCGTAGGTTCAGCATCAACAACTGTTTGTAAAATAACAAAATAATTAAATAGTTATAAAGACCCATGATAATTGCATGTAGATAGTGAGCATTATTTGGTTTACAAATACATCAAATTATTCATGTTTGATTTATGGTGATATATGATATATATAGACAATAATCAGATGGATGGGCAGATAGATAAAATCTGTATGTATATATACAGATTTTAGCTATCTATCTTCCTATAACTGCAACCTACAGCTGCATGGTGAGTTTAAATAGACTGGAAGATCTGAAAACAGGAAAAAAAAAAACAGTTGCATTTGAGCCACTTATACCACAAAAATTTACCCAATATACCCATAAAATAATGTATTCTAGGCTAGTGGTTTTGAAAATGGCTCACTGAAGCATAAGATATTACAAGGCATTTGAATGAAAAATAAAATAAGAATCCAACACTGCACCAAAAGGTACAGTATCTTAGAACAGAGTTGTCAAAGAATGAAGAACTAGCATCACCGACTCAGTGGAAATGAATTTCAGCAAATTCTGGGAGACAGTGGAGGACAGAGGAGCCTGGCATGCTATAGTCCATGGGGTCACAAGGACTCAAACACAACCTAGCAACTGAACAACAACAACAAAATAATAAAACCACTGGGGATGGAGTATTACTTTATTTAGTTCATTTATTTAAATCTATCATCTAATTAATTTTATCTCTTGGTAAAAATACTATGTGAAGTAGAATGGTATAAAACTACTGTGAACATCCAGATAATATCATATCATGGGCACATAATACTATTAATTCCCCCAATCCCTGTCCTAACATGGCCTGCCATTCAGTCTTAGCAGGAAACTTAATTGGTCTTACATGATTTATTTCTTAATACATTCTCATTCCTCCCCATTGTCCACTTCTTGTTTGGTCAAGGTACGTATTTTATCTCTTTTTCTCATATACCATAAGGCTAGATCTCCAAACTTCTCCCAACCTCACAAATCTGTGTGCATGGATATTTCATCACATGTGTATTGATATGCCAAAATTATTACTTCAATTAAGCAGGAAGTTTTGTGCTCACTCAAAGCAACAGACAGAACTAATCATCATGGCAGACTAGATTTCTTGCTTATAAAGAGGGGGAGTTTATAAGGAACCTGTAATCACATAATTCCACAACTAACATGTTCATATTTGCAAGAAAAGGGAGCCTAGAAACATATGTACCATAGGATAAATTCTTACTTACTTTTTGGTCTTTTACAAATGTATCCTTTGTATGAGGAACAGTGAATATTACTCCATAATCCAGAAGATGCATATAAAGTGACACAATCAGTTCTTTCACCAGAGGGATCACCTGTTTTCCAGTTGACAAAGGAGACTGGGTTGTTGTTTATCCACAGCCACATTCCTGATTATCACAGGAAGCCAAAAAAAATTACAAGTTAAAAATAATCCCCCTTAAAATAAATTCAACTTATTCATGTGAAATTTCTAAGCATGTTATTTTATACCACAATCAATAGCTATTTATACTTGAGTTTTAATAGGCAAGATAATTATAATTAATTAATAGAGGAAAGGAAACTGAGAATTATATTTCTTATGTAGCTTCAGTTGAAAATTTATTCCTAATTAGTATACATATGTAAAGTTATCTCCCCCTAATTTTTTAATAGAAAAAGATAGAAAATATTTTTTAAAACTTCTTTAACTTAGCAACAGTGGATACTCCTTTTAGCAACTTTCAAGATAGCCTAATGTGTGAGTCACTTAAATATTCAGTTCTTATCTCAAATGAAACTATGAGTTTGAATTTTCAAATGTTTCACAAATTAATCATTAATTAAAGCAAGATTTTCTAGAACTGAAAACTTGTTTTGAAACATTTTGAAATATTCATGATTCAAAAATCATGGTGGAAAAATTACCTTCAACATTTCTGTACAATCCTATCCAAAAATTGGTTTTGCTTTGAAGTGGCTCAACTCGATATGACAGGAAACTCAATTCAGCAGCACTTTCAATGGTAACCAGAGAGGAACCTACAAAGTACAAAGGAATAAACAAGATGGCAATATATTTAAGTAGTGAAAACATTTTTATAATGATTGTGTTGATATTAAGAGCAATAAAAATCATCCCACTATCTCCACTTAAGGGGAAGAATTTCAAAGAGTGAACATTTGTCTTCTAAGACTTTGTTTCCATTCTGAAAATATGATTTTTAAGGCATCATTTGTGTGCAACCACTGGACAACTCACTGCAGGATATACAAAGATGAGTAGAACACAGAATACATTAAGAAGGTTATGGTTCAGTGAGTAGGAATGAGTTGAGCATATAGAGAAATGTATTAGAAAAAAAATAAGTATAAAAAGGTACTTACATGTCAAACAGGGAGAAGATTTGTTTTAGGGGAAGCTATTTAAGGAAGCATGCAAGAAACAGAATTTTAAAATATTAGGGAGCATGAGATTTCAAGTAGAAAGAATAGAAAATAATTCTGAGATTAGGAAGGATTAAAAAAAAAGACAGGGAAGCATAGAGGTGGTTCACAGATGCATGGAATTCATGTCTGGTTTATAGTAATAAGATATGAAATAGATAGAAAGGTAGGTAGGTAGGTAGGTAGGTAGATAAGGCAATCTATTGGGGTAAATGAATAGCATTGATAGATAGCTGTTTGGCTGGATGAATCTGGTCAATGGGTGAAAAAAGCCTTGGGTTAGGTCTCACCTCAGATGGCAGGAGACTGGTATTTAGGGTAATGTGGTGACTGAAAAACACTTAGATTTTTAGGCAGCAGAATGATGCATGCACTATAAAAGTATTAATCCAGCTGTTATATATAGGACTGTACAAAAAGAAGATGGGAAACAGAAAGGCTGCTTGGATACTACAGCATCTAACATACCTGGTCAAAGATTGCTTCAGGGCCAGGACTGTGTTTTATCGTAAAATTATAGATTTTTAAATAATAACAACTTAAACTATATTTAAGCTATTTCTACCAGATATTTTGCTTTGGGCTTTACAAACATGATCTCACTAAAATTTTACAACTACCTTATTAAGTTAGCACTACTGTTACTCCATTTTACAGATAAGGAACCTAAAATAAGGAATCTAAAAGTCCAGAAGGTAAGATCTTTCAAGATCTTAATGATAGTGGAGGGCAAAGTCATGGCATGTCCAGGCATCTGAATCTTGCCCTATACCTAACCACATGCCTGCATCCCACATTACTGGGACCTTGCTGACTATTTTCATTGCATCATTTCATATTTTATTTTAAAATATATTTCATAGATGATAGCCATTTTAATATATATGGGATATATTTTGATGAATGTGAATCATTCATTTTATTTATAGGAAAACATAGTTATCTACAGTTGAAAACAAAGTTTCTACATATCCACTGCCAAGAATTAAAAAAAAAAAACTTAGCAACATAAAAAAAACATTTAATTTAAAAAAGGAGGTTTCAAGTGACATCATAATGAATGGCAGAGTAAGAACCCTTGAAAATCTTCTCCCCTACAAAAACAAGAAGAACACTAAATTTTTTTCAAGTCAACTTCTTCAGAACACTGAGTTAACCAACAGCTTGTAACAGTCCAGGAAGTATTTATTCAAGAAAAATGACTGACTCTCAGTAAGAAAAGTGAGCTTCATGATGTTTTAACTTGTCCTAATCCCACAGCCTTATCCCTAGCTCTGTGATTGCCTTAAAAGCCAAAAGCCTCAAAATCACACTGAAGACCAGAGACCAAGAAGACATTGGGAAAGTCAGAATGGGATTGGGGTTCTTTCCAAGCCACAGTCTCAAAGAATTTCCATTATTTGATCTCTGACAGTTCGCTGGAAAACCTCACTTGGCAGGACCTGCCTTAATTTGAACTAACTCAGAGCTTATCCAGCATTTTCCTTGGGGGAATTTGTCAAAAATTAACAGTGGCAATAACCTGACAGTATAGCTGCCTGAAGCAGTGATAACATTTTAGGGAAACAATAAGCTAACCAAAAAGCTAAAGGGAAAGACTGTGGAGTAAAATGTCCATAGGGAACTTTAAGAAGCACCGACCTATTCCTGGGCATCTAGAAGGCCACAGACATGCACTGGAGTGTGTACATGCACGGGACTATGTGCATGCCCGTGAAAGATCTAAAAAGTCTCTACATTTTCACCTCTGGCTGACCTTGATGGTCTGCACAAGCAGGAAGTGAAGGCTAAGGTAGAGTTTTAAACTTCACGTATGAATGTTGAAGACATGTCTTCAGACAGAGCCCCTCAGTAAAACCCAGAAAACTTATTTGTTCTAGGCACTAAGGAAATACATTCACATCACTAGCTGACCACTAAACTAACTAGGCAGAGAATTCAGTAACTGTGCATGAAAAAGAATACATACTTTATAGAATTTATGAGGGAAAATTACTAAACAAGGGAACAACAAACAGCAACAAAATCAAACCCTGTAGAGTGGAAATAAACTTATTTCCAACATTGCTTATTTTATTATTTTAAATACATATTTTTCAATGAAAATTACAAAAAATTCAAAGAAACATGAAAATATGACCCATACCAAGAAAAGAAGCAGCCAATACAAATTTTTCCTGAACAAGTCACATCTTTGGCTTACTGGACAAAGACTTTTGAAATCAGCTATGTTAAAGATGCTTAAAGAACTTAAAGGGGAAAGTGTCTAAAGAACTAAAAGAAAGTATGAAATAATTCCTCACTAAATAGAGACTATTAACAAAAAGATAGAAATTATTTTAAAAATAAAATCCTAGAGTTAAACATTATAATAATTTAAAGGAAAACTTCACTGGAGAAGCCAAAAACTGAATGTGATTAAGTAAAAGAAATAATCAACAAGCTTGTGATTATCCAGTCTGAATAATGGGAGTCCTAGGAGAGGAGTGAGATAAAGAGGCGTAAAGAGTACTTGAGAAATGATGGACCAAAAGCTTCCCAATGGTCCTTCCCAGGGCAAGTGCATGGCAACCCACACCTGTATTCTTGCCTGGAGAATCCCATGGACAGAGGAGCTGGTGGGCTATGGTCCACAGGGTCACAAAGAGTCAGGCACAACTGAAGCAACTTAGCACAGCACAGCACAATGGCTGATAATTGCCCTAACCTTGGAGAAAGAAACAGACATCTAGATCCAGGAACCATAAGGAGTACCAAATACAGTGAATCTAAAGAGATTATTGTCAAATACAGACTTAAATTGAAGAAAGTAGGGAAAACCACTAGGCCATTCAGGTATGACCTAAATCAAATCCCTTATGATTATACAGTGGAAGTGAGAAATAGATTTAAGGGACTAGATCTGATAGATAGAGTGCCTGATGAACTATGGATGGAGGTTCATGACATTGTACAGGAGACAGGGATCAAGACCATCCCCATGGAAAAGAAATACAAAAAAGCAAAATGGCTGTCTGGGGAGGCCTTATAGATAGCTGTGAAAAGAAGAGAAGTGAAAAGCAAAGGAGGAACAGAAAGATGTAAGCATCTGAATGCAGAGTTCTAAAGAATAGGAAGGAGAGATAAGAAAGCCTTCCTCAGTGATCAATGCAAAGAAATAGAGGAAAACAACAGAATGGGAAAGATTAGAGATCCCTTCAAAAAATCAGAGATACCAAGGGAACATTTCATGCAAAGATGGGCTCAATAAAGGACAGAAATGGTATGGACCTAACAGAAGCAGAAGATATTAAGAAGAGGTGGTAAGAATACACAGAACTGTACAAAAAAAATTCTTCATGACCCAGGTAATCACAATGGTGTTATCACTCACCTAGAGCCAGACATCCTGGAATGTGAAGTCAAGTGGGCCTTAGAAAGCATCACTATGAACAAAGCTAGTGGAGGTGATAGAATTCCAGTTGAGCTGTTTCAAATCCTGAAAGATGGTGCTGTGAAAGTGCTGCATTCAATATGCCAGCAAATTTGGAAAACTCAGCAGTGGCCACAGGACTGGAAAAGGTCCATTTTCATTCCAATCCCAAAGAAAGGCAATGCCAAAGAATGCTCAAACTACCGCACAATTGCACTCATCTCACATGCTAGTAAAGTAACGCTCAAAATTCTCCAGGCCAGGCTTCAACAATACGTGAACTGTGAGCTTCCAGATGTTCAAGCTGGTTTTAGAAAAGGCAGAGGAACCAGAGATCAAATTGCCAACATCTGCTGGATTATGGAAAAAGCAAGAGAGTTCCAGAAAAACATCTATTTCTGCTTTATTGACTATGCCAAAGCATTTGATTGTGTGGATCACAATAAACTGTAGAAAATTCTGAAAGAGATGGAAATACCAGAGCACCTGACCTGCCTCTTGAGAAACCTGTATGCAGGTCAGGAAGCAACAGTTAGAACCAGACATGGAACAACAGACTGGTTCCAAATAGGCAAAGGAGTACGTCAAGGCTGTATATTGTCACCCTGCTTATTTAACTTATATGCAGAGTGCACCATGAGAAATGCTGGGCTGGAAGAAGCACAAGCTGGAATCAAGATTGCTGGGAGAAATATCAATAACCTCAGATATGCAGATGACACCACCCTTATGGCAGAAAGTGAAGAGGAGCTAAAAAGCCTCTTGATGAAAGTGAGAGAGGAGAGTGAAAAAGTTGGCTTAAAGCTCAGCATTCAGAAAAGGAAGATCATGGCATCTGGTTCAATCACTTCATGGGAAATAGTGGAAACAGTGTCAGAATTTATTTTTGGGGGGCTCCAAAATCACTGCAGATGGTGATTGCAGTCATGAAATTAAAAGACACCTACTCCTTGGAAGAAAAGTTATGACCAACCTAGATAGCATATTCAAAAGCAGAGACATTACTTTGCCAACAAGGTCCGTCTAGTCAAGGCTATGGTTTTTCCAGTGGTCATGTATGAATGTGAGAGGTGGACTGTGAAGAAGGCTGAGCACTGAAGAATTGATGCTTTTGAACTGTGGTGTTGGAGAAGACTCTTGAGAGTCCCTTGGACTGCAAGGAGATCCAAACTGTCCATCCTAAAGGAGATCAGTCCTGGGTGTTCATTGGAAGGAATGATGCTAAAGCTGAAACTCCAATACTTTGGCCACCTCATGTGAAGAGTTGACTCATTGGAAAAGACCCTGATGCTGGGAGGGATTGGGGGCAGGAGGAAAAGAGGACAATGAAGGATGAGATGGCTGGATGGCATCACTCACTCTATGTACATGAGTTTGGGTAAACTCCGGGAGTTGGTGATGGACAGGAAGGCCTGGCATGCTGCAATTCATGGGGTCGCAAAGAGTTGGACACGACTGAGTGACTGAACTGAACTGAACTGAAAGAGACCAACACTGAGACACATTACAATTAAATTGTCAAAAACGGCAATCCACTCCAGCACTCTTGCCTGGAAAATCCCATGGACGGAGGAGCCTGTAGGCTACAGTCCATAGCATCATACAGTTGGACACAACTGAGCGACTTCACTTTCATTTTCATTTTAAAGACAAAGAGTGATTCTTAAAAACAGTTAAACAAAAGCAACCTTTTACACATAAGGCAACGCCTGCAAAACTATGAAGAAATTTTCCAGCAGAAACTTTGTCCAGAGGGAGTGAAAAGATTATATTTAAAGTGCTTAGAGATAAAAGCTTCCAACCAAGAATACTCCACCTAGAAAAACTGTCATTCAGAATTAAATGAGAGAGAACAAATTTTCCAGACAAATAAAACTGGAAAGAGTTCATCACCAATAGATTTTTTCCCTGATAGCCTTATTTTTGTCCTGATAGCTCAGTTCAGTTCAGTTCAGTCGCTCAGTCATGTCCGACTCTTTGCGACCCCATGAATCGCAGCATACCAGGCCTCCCTGTCCATCACCAACACCCGGAGTTCACTCAGACTCACGGCCATCGAGTCAGTGATGCCATCAAGCCATCTCATCCTCTGTCGTCCCCTTCTCCTCCTGCCCCCAATCCCTCCCAGCATCAGAGTCTTTTCCAATTAATCAACTCTTCGCATGAGGTGGCCAAAGTACGGCAGTTTCAGCTTTAGCATCGTTCCTTCCAAGGAAATCCCAGGGCTGATCTCCTTCAGAATGGACTGGTTGGATCTCCTTGCAGTCCAAGGGACCCTCAAGAGTCTTTTCCAACACCACAGTTCAAATGCATCAATTCTTCAGTGCTCAGCCTTCTTCACAGTCCAACTCTCACATCCATACATGACCACTGGAAAAACCATAGCCTTGACTAGATGGACCTTAGTCAGCAAAGTAATGTCTCTGCTTTTGAATATGCTATCTAGGTTGGTCATAACTTTCCTTCCAAGGAGTAAGCGTCTTTTAATTTCATGGCTGCAGTCACCATCTGCAGTGCTTTTGGAGCCCTCCCCAAAATAAAGTCTGACACTGTTTCCACTGTTTCCCATGGCTCAGTTGGTAAAAGAATCCGCTTGCAATGCAGGAGACCCTGGTTCAATTCCTGGGTGGAAAGATCTGCTGGAAAAGGGATAGGCTACCCACTCCAGTATTCTTGGGCTTCCCTTATGGCTCAGCCGGTAAAGAATCTGCCTGTAATGAGGGAGACCTGGGTTTGAAGCCTGGGTTGGGAAGATCCCCTGGAGAAGGGAAAGGCTACCCATTCCAGTATTCTGGCCTGGAGTACAACTGAACAACTTTTACTTTATATTAAATGTCAGTGGGAATTCTTCAAGTTAAAGTGAAAGGACCCTAATTAATAATAAGAAAATATTTGAATATATAAAACTCAATGGTTAAGGTAAATATGTAGGAAAATCCAGAATTCTGATATAGTGCTGGTAGGTAAATCATCTGTAATGCTAGTATAAAGGTTAAAATACAAAGTATTAAAAATAACTATAAATACAATAATTTGTTAATGTATACATAACATAAAAATATGTAATTGTGACATCAAAAATATAAAAGGTGGGGGAATGTAGAAATATAGAGTGCTTGCATACATTCAAAGTTAAGTTGTTACCAGCTTTAAATACACTACTATAACTATAAGATGTTTCAAATAAGGTTCATAATAACCACACAACAAAACCTATAGTACATATACAAAAGGAAACAAGTCTAAGAATATCATTATAGAAACCATCAAATCACAAAGGAAATGAACAGAGGAAGAAAGGAAAAAAGGAAGGCCAAGACAGACAGAAACAATTAACAAAATGACAATATTAAGTCCATGCCTACCAATTATTGCTGGAAATGTAAATGGACTAAATTCTCCAATCAAAAAACACAGAGTGGCCTAATAGATTAAAAAAGAAGAGGAATAAATAAAAAGAAAAAGACCCAACTATATGCTGTCTACAAGAGATGCATTTCAACTTTGGGACATACATAGGCTTAAAGTGAAGGGATTAAAAAAAATTATTCCATGCAAGTAGTATTGAGAAAACTGACAGTCACGTGAAATAGAATAATACTGGACCACTACTAACACTGCACAGGAAAATCAACTCAAAATTATTAAAGACTTGGATATAAGACCTGAAATCATGGAAGAAAATATAGGCAATAAGCTCCTTGACATTAACTTTGGTGATGATTTCTTTGTATTTGACACTAACAACAAAGGCAAAAATAAAAAGCAAAAATAAACAAATGGCACAACACCAACCTAAAACGCTTCTGTATAGCAAAGGAAACCATCAGCAAAATTAAAATATTACTTACTGAATGGGACAAAAATTTTGCAAACCACATGTCCTAATAGAGGTTTAATATGTAAAATATACAACTTAAACAACTCAATGGCAAAAACCAAATAACTCAATTTTTAAAATGGGTTTAGAACATGAATAGCCATTTTTTTCCCCATAGGAGACTTTCAAATGACTAAAAAGTACATGAAAAGTTGTGCAACATCATTAATCATCGGTGAAATACAAATCAAAACCACAATGAGCTATCACCCCCACACTTGCTTAGGCTAGCTATTATTAAAAAGATAAGAGATAACAAATGCTGGAGAGGAGGAGGAGAAGAGAAAACCTGGTTAGTGTGAATATAAATTGGAACAACATGGGGGTTCCTCAAACAATTAAAGATATAACTATCAGCACTCCCACTTCTCAGTCTATATTCAAAGGAAACGAAATCAGCATTTTGAAAAGATATCTGCACTCCATGTTTACTGCAGCATTATTAACAATAGCCAAGACATGGAAACAACCTAAATGTCCATGAACAGATGAATGGTTAAGGAAAGGCAGTGTGTATATACAATGGAATATCATGCAGTCTTCAAGAAAGAAGGAAATCCTGACATTTGCAGCAGCATGGATCTACCTGGTGGGCATTATTTTAAGGAAGTAAGCCAGAGACAAACAAGTACTATATGGTATTACTTATATGTGGAATTAAGTACAAGTCAAACTCATAGAAACAGAGAGTAGAATGGTGGTTGTGAGGGGCTTAGGGTGTGGGAGAAACAGGGTACAAACCTTCAGTTATATGATAAATAAGGTCTTGGGATCTGTATAATATAGTGACTATAGTTAATACTGTATGATATAAGAGATTAGAAATTAAGTATTCTTACCAAAAAAGGAAAAAAAAAGTAAATATGTGATATGATGGTTGTGTTAACTTGACACTAGGAATCCTTTCCCAGCAAACACATGTATCAAATCATCACCTTGTATACCTCAAATGTATTATAATTTTATGTCCACTACACCTCAATAAAACTGAAGGAAAAAACTAAACATAAAAGCAAAAAGAAGTAGTAAAAACTCCAGGCTGACTTTTGAAAGAACAAGAAGAATATGAGAACTTAACCCTTGCTCACCACTGTTGAAAAAAGAGCCCTGACTTGGGGCATAAACAAACTTCAGTAACAAAATAATTCAGTAAAATATTTATTGGGCTTACAGTAAGTAGATTTGTTATGTACCCTGAAAATTCACTTTATTTGATATTTTTATATCAGAAGGGAAACTTTCCACTTCTGTCATGTCTTGTATTTTCTTTCATATTTATTCACAAATAAGATAACCAGATCTAAATGCTTCTCTATTCATGGCAAAGCAAAATGGCTCCTGCGCACTTGTGAAGCCCGAGCTGATTAGTGATAAAAGGTGAATCCAACACTCTGAATCATAATCCCAGTGATTTAACATACTAGGGCAGAAAGTAAGAAAGACTTCTTCAGCAAATCATTGCTTTCCATACCAGAATTCTTTAATCTTTTGAGGCTATAATGTTAGAAATTACATTTAAGGGGCATGAGGTTAACATTTCTGTTACAATATGAATTATTAAGACAAAAAAGACAAGATATTCTTACGTTCCTTAGGTTTTAACATGCAGGGATACTATTATCATGGTAATCTAGAGTATATGATCATAGAATTTCCTGACAGTAAATATGCCACTTACCCATTCGAAGACATTCCAGAGAAGCCTGGCCCCAGTTCCTTGTAAATGAAGATTCAATATAGTAGCAGTGACCATGGAAAGGAATCCATGCTGAGTGCTCTGTCTCAGGGCATCTACCAGGCAGCTGTGGGGGTTCAGTGGCAGGGATTTCTGTTAATAAAAAGATATTTAAAATATAGTAAGATCTGAAGGTTCTGTAGTACACAGAATAAAATATTAACAATTAAGAAAATTTTCATCGTCTCTTATTATTTTTTTAAAAGCCCTAATGGTAATCATTTAGATCTACCATTTCTATTACTGAGAATTCTTTTTACTTTATCATTATTTTATTTTTAAAATATTTAAATAGAAGGTATTGTGGTTCAAGGGCAATCAACCACATTCATAATTAAGAATATAGATCTACAGATCAGATACCTACAAAGATGTTAGTAAGTTCCCCAAAGAGATCACCCAAAAATAATTTGCGAAGTGAGTCTTCCTTCTGGACACTCTTCATTTTCTAGGATCCTTGCCCCTATAAAACCATCTTATCTGTGACTGACATCGATGTTAAAATTAAGTGCTATAGGTAGAATTCTAGGACTTTATCATTGTCCAATTCAACTACATGTTAAGACCATATCACTGTAATACCACTGACTCCAATGAATCTGCATTGTTGTTCAGTCACTAACTCATATCCAACGCTTTGTGACCCCATGGACTGCAGCACCCCAGCTTTCCTGTCCTTCCCTACCTCCCAGTGCTTGCTCAAACTCAAGTCCACTGAGCTGGTGATGCCATCCAACCATCTCATCCTCTGTCGTCCCCTTCTCCTCCTGCCCTCGATCTTTCCGAGCATCAGGGTCTTTTCCAATGAGTCAGCTCTTTGCATCAGGGGGCCTATGTATTGGAGCTTCAGCTTCAGCATCAGTCCTTCCAATGAGTATTTGGTTTTGATTTCCTTTAGGGATGACTGAGTTTGATCTCCTTGTTGTCCAAGGAACTCTCAAGTCTTCTCCAGCACCATAGCTTGAAAGTATCAATTCTTTGGTGCTCAGCCTTCTTTATGGTCCAACTCTCACATCCATATGTGACTACTAGAAAAACTATACCTCTGATTACAAGGACCTTTGTCAGCAAAGCAATGTCTCTGTTTTTGAATATGCTGTCTAGGTTGGTCATAGTTTTTCTTCCAAGGAGCAAGTGTCTTTTAATTTCATGGCTGCAGTCACTGTTCACAGTGATGTTGGAGCCCAAGAAAATAAAGTCTGTCACTATTTCCACTTTTTCTCTATTTATGCGCCGTGAAATGATGGGACTGGATCCATCATCTTAGTTTTTTGAGTGTTGAGTTTTAAGCCAGCTTTTTCACTCTCCTTTTTCACCCTCATCAAGAGGCTCTTTAGTTCCTCTTCACTTTCTGCCATTAGAGTGGTATCATCTGAATACCTGAAGTTGTTGGTATTTCTTTCAGCAGTTTTGATTCCAGCTTGTGCTTCATTCAGCCCAGCATTTCGCATGATGTACTCTGCATATAAGTTAAATAAGCAGAGTGATGAATACAGCCTTGGCGCACTCCTTTCCCAATTTTGAACCAATCTGTTGTTCCGTAACTGTTGCTTCTTGACCTGCATACAGGCTTCTTGGGAGCCAGGTAAGGTGGTCTGGTATTTCCATCTCTTTAAGAATTTTCCACAGTTTATTCTGTCTGGCCCACAGAGTCAAAGGCTTTAGCATAGTCAATGAAGCAGAAGTAGATTTTTTCCTGGAGTTCTCTTGCTTTTTCTATGATCTAAGAAAAGTTGATAACTTGATCTCTGGTTCCTCTGCCCTTTCTAAATCCAGCTTGAACATCTGGAAGTTCTTGGGTCACATACTGCTGAAGCCTAACTTGGAGGATTTTGAGCATTACCTTACTAGTATGTGAAATGAGTGCAACTGTACGGGAGTTTGAACATTCTTTGGCATTGCCTTTGGAATTAGAATGAAAACTGACCTTTTCCAGTCCTGTGGCCATTGCTGAGTTTTCCAAATTTGCTGGCATACTGAGTACAGCACTTTAGCAGCAGCATCATTTAGGATTTGAAAAAGTTCAGCTGGAATTCCATCACCACCACTAGCTATGTTCACAGTGAGGCTTCCTAAGGCCCACTTGACTTTGCACTCCAGGATGTCTGGCTCTAGGTGAGTGACCATACCATCATGATTATTTGGGTCATTAAGACCTTTTTTGTGTAGTTCTTCTGTGTATTATTGTCACATCTTCTTAATCTCATCTGCTTCTCTTGCTGCTGCTAAGTCGCTTCAGTTGTGTCTGACTCTGTGCAACGCCATAGACGGCACCCCACCAGGCTCCACCGTCCCTGGGATTCTCCAGGCAACAACACTGGAATGGGTTGCCATTTCCTTCTCCAATGCATGAAAGTGAAAAGTGAAAGTGAAGTTGCTCAGTCGTGTCTGACCTTTCGCGACCCCATGGACTGCAGCCTACCAGGCTTCTCTGTCCATAGGATTTTCCAGGCATGAGTACTGGAGTGGGTTGCCATCTGCTTCTCTTAGGTCCTTGCTATTCTGTCCTTTATTGTGCCCATATTTGCATGAAATGTTCCCTTGGTATCTCCAATTTTCTTAAAGAGATCTCTAGTCTTTCCCATTCCATTGATTTCCTCTTTCTTTGCATTGTTCACTCAAGAAAGTTTCATATCTCTCCTTGCTATTCTCTGGAACTCTGCATTCAGTTGGGTATCTCTTTCCCTTTCTACTTTGCCTTTGGCTTCTTTTTTCTTCTCAGCTTTATGTAAGGCCTCCTTAGACAACCACTTTGCTTTCTTGGATATCTTTTTCCTGGGGATGGTTTTGGTCACTGCCTCCTATACAATGTTATGAATCTCCATTCACAGTTCTTCAGGCACTGGGGCTACCAGATCTAAACCCTTGAATCTATCACCTCCACTGTGTACTCATAAGAGATATGATTTAGGTCATACTGAATGGTCTAGTGGTTTTCCCTACTTTCTTTAATTTAAGGCTGAATTTTGTAATAAGGACCTAATGATCTGAGCCACAGTCAGCTCCAAGTCTTTGTTTTTGCTCACTGTATAGAGCTTCTCCATCTTTGGCTGCAAAGAATATAATTGATCTGATTTCAGTATTGACCATCAGGTGATGTCCATGTGTAGAATCATCTCTTGTGTTGTTGAAAGAAGGTATTGCTATGACCAGTGCATTCTCTTGGCAAAACTCTGTTAGCCTTTGCCCTGCTTCATTCTGTACTCCAAGGCCAAACTTGCCTGTTACTCCAGGTATCTCCTCACTTCCTACTTTTGCATTCCAATCCCCAGTGATGAAAAGGACATCATTTGTTGGTGTTAGTTCTAGAAAGTCTTATAGGTCTTCATAGAACTGTTCAACTTCAGCTTCTTTACATTAGTGGTTGGAGCATAGACCTGGATTACTGTGATGTTGAATGGCTTGCCTTGGAAATGAATCAAGATCATTCTGTTGTTTTTGAGATTGTACCTAAGTACTGCATTTTGGACTCTTATTGAATATGAGGACTACTCCATTTCTTCTAAGGGACTCTTTCCCCAAGTAGTAGATAAAATGGTCATCTGAATTAAATTCACCCTTTCCCATCCATTTTAGTTCACTGATTCCTAAAATGTCGACGTTCACTCTTGCCATCTCCTGCTTGACCACGTCAATTTAACTTGATTCATGGACTTAATATTCCAGGTTCCTACACAATATTGTTCTTTATAGCATTGGATTTTACTCAGTATCAGACATACCCACAACTGGGCATCATTTCTGCTTTGGCCCAGCCTCTTCATTCTTTCTGGAGATATTTCTCCGTTCCTCCCCAGTAGCATATTGGACACCTACTGACCTGGCAGGCTCATCTGGTGTCCTATCTTTTTGCCTTTTCACACTGTTCCTGGAATTCCTGAGGCAAGAATACTGAAGGGGCTTGCCATTCCCTATTCTAGTGGACTACATTTTGTTATATTTCTCCCTCATGACCTGTCTGATGTGGGTGGCCCTACCCACGGCTCAAAGCTTCACTGAGTTACACAAGGCTGTAATCAATGTGATAATTTTGATTAGCTTTCTGTGACTGCTGTTTTTGTTCTGGAGGCTGTGGGACTGTTCTTGCTTCTTCTGTCTGTCCTCTGATGGATGAGGATAAGAGGCTTGTGCAAGCTTCTTGAGGGGAGAGACTGGCTGCAGGGAAAACTGGGTCTTGCTCTGTAGGGCAGGGCCATGCTTAAATCTTTAATCACGTCTGCTGACGGGTGGAGCTGTGCTCCTCCCTGCTAGCTGTTTGGCCTGAGGTGACCCATTCTGATAAAAGTATTTTGATACAGCTGTGTTGTCAACATCAAAAGCAGTCAGAATTTCCTGAGGACTGTGATATCATAGACTCCGAGGATAATCCCAAATAATAAAAAAAAAAATTAGATATGTAAAAGTAAACTCCAGCAATGAAGGAAATTTTCTCTCTCTGTTACTCTGACCTATATATATTTGTTTATTGCCAAGCCAGTCTTTGGTTAGGTGAAGGAATATGTTTTCCCTTATCCCTAAGTCACCCCCAAACATATGACTGTTTAAGAATATCAACGGTGGTTTGTATTAGCTTATTGAGAACATTTCAAACCCTTGACTGTTTTTGTGTACTCGATTACCATCTGATCTTTTGCAGAGAAAATAAAAGCTTTCGTTGCACTGTGCTGTCTTCCAGTAGCCATCAAGATCCATATAGGCACACGCTGACTTCAGTCTGGGCTCATCAGCAGCCCAGTTAGTGTACCTCACCCTCCATTTATCAGTCCAAATGTAGTCATTGTTGGTCTGTAAGAACAAAAACAACCATTAACATCAAGCCCAGAGTCATTCAGAAAATACCAACAGAGCCTAGTGAGGAGTAAAAAGTATGTTTAAGACTGTGATTTGACAAGGAGTCTTCAACATTTGAGAATAAAAAGATTATAAATTACTTCTACCAACTCAAATTCAGGAAATGCAGCCTTTCTTAAGAAGAAAACTACTTCTTAAAGATACTCATGAAGATACCGTTAGAAGCTAGCTTGAAAAACATCGGCTTAAAAACCTATGTCTTATTCTAGAAAACTCTATTTGCAGGCTTTCAGTGCAAAAGAGAGATTTTATCCTCAGAACAATACTTATTATATTATCATTGAAATGATAATAGAGATTAAGTAGTTTTTTATTGAACTCATGGACCCTTGAGAGAAATATGTGCCTCTTTTAACCTTACTGTCTGACTGTTATAACAGGGCCAGTGACAAATGACTGGTGCAAGGTGACGTGAGTGGATGAGAGGAGCTTGGGTCCCCCGCCTTCCAGTTAGGTGGTCTCTCAACCATAAGGAAACATGACTGCATTTTTAAAAGCTAGTTGTTTTGTTCAATTTGCATACTCAAATTCTCATTTAGTTAAACAAATTTATGGTCACATACAAATTAATTGATAACATCAAAATTTTCTTATCAATGATATCTTTTTAACAGTCTAAAAGAGATTTTACAGGTAAGGCCTACATTTTACAGATGCAGATAACTTTAATCAGAGATAAGTACTTTTTTGGGGGGAGTGGGGCTTCCCTGGTGGCTCAGAGGTTAAAGTGTCTGCCTGCAATGCAGGAGAACTGGGTCAGGAAGATCCCCCGGAGAAGGAAATGGCAACCCATTCCAGTGTTATTGCCTGGAGAATCCCATGGATGGGGGAGCCTGATGGGCTATAGTCCACGGGGTCGCAAAGAGTTGGACACGACTGAGCTTCACTTCAAGTACATTTTTAAACCATTCTAACGGTTATCATTTTCTAACTGCATTATTTAATTTACCAATGCAATTACCAAAGATTTAATGACAAAAGCAAAAGCATATGGTATTGCAAGTTAGAATTTTGTAGCTATACCAAACTATTATTATATATTATACCAAATTATTTGATTTGTTTAATCAAATAATTACATAACCATTAACTCCATAAGTATAATAAATATAACAGTATTGTTTTAGTTACAAATGTTGGTATAATGGAAAGCTATTTAAACTTTCTAACAATAAATAAATCCTGATTTTAAACTCTTAAGATCATTGCAACCACAGCTGTGAGAAGAAAATATATGCATTAGTATGCAAATTAGTTAAATAGTCAAATTTAGTCAAATCTAAAAATAGATTCAACCTAGATGTAAAAACGTGGTGCTTAAATTTAAACACAGAAATCACTGGGGAATTACTTAGATTTTTTCCCTGCATTTTATTTATTTATTGGAGTAGAGTCATTTTACAATGTTGTGTTAGTTTCTACCGTACAGCAAAGTGAGTCAGCTGCATGTATACATATAGCCCCTCTTTTTTGGATTTCCTTCCCATTTAGATCCCTATAGAGCACTGAGTAGCTTCCTGTGCTATACAGTAGTTCCTCCTTAGTCACCTACTTTATACATAGTATCAATAGTGTATCTATGTCAATCCCAATCTTCCAGTTCCTCCCACCCTTCTCTTTCCCCCTCAGGGTCCATATGTTTATTCTCTACCTCTGTGTCTCTATTTCTGCTTTGTAAATAAGGTCATCTGGAACTACTTACTTTAAAATGTTCACTACAATTTCCATCTCTGCATCCAGGTAGAATAAGTCCTATAGTCTGACACCAGTCTGCTTTCCAGTTTTATCCTCTTCTATCCTTTTCTCTCTTCTTGGTACTCCTTCCTTACATTCCACCATCCTAGACTATATCTATAAAGTTTAATTTTCTCTGAGAAGCTCTCTTGGTCCTCTCCCCTGGCACAAATGACCTTTTTTCTCTCAGGTCAAAGCACTTTGTCTATACCCCTTTTTGACACTTGTATTATCTCTTAATTACTTATTGACATCTCTGTTTATTGTACTAGAAAGTTTATTAATTGACTAGTTAGATGGATAGACATATGGGTGGCAGAGAGATGGATCTCATGGTGTCAGAGAAGACTCATTACAGGAAAAATTTGGCACCTCCAGCACCACTCTTAGTTCTGAACCTCATCCTTCATTCTACCCCATCCTCTGCCAACCTTCTTTTTCTGTTATAGAATCCAGAGAATTAACTGCAGTGAAAATTATCCTATATGAATAGAAGCTGCACAACTTCAGAAAGGATAACAACTCAAGAATGATTTACCACAAAAAATAAGAAGAACCGCTCATTACCCAGGAACTATGCCCCTGATGTTTTCTTTCACTCCTAAGGCATAGTTGTAATCATGACACTACAAAAACTTAAGTTAATACATGAAACTGAATAGATGCAGAATCTAACTGTAACATTCAAAAGCAATATGAGAGTTAATATCAGTTGGATAAGTCTTAGTTTGATTTCGGACACACATCACTAACTTGCCAGATCCTTGAAGGCACCATGCGGTAGAAAAATTGGGTCTCATATATGTTAGTATCGTTTTCTTTTCTTTTTTTTATTTATTTTTAACTGGAGCATAATTGCTTTACAATATTGTGCTGGTTTCTGCCATACAACAACATGAATCAGCTACAAGTATTCATAAATCCCCTCCCCCTCAAGCCTCCCTCCCACTCCGCCCCTCTGGGTTGTCACAGAGCACCTGGCCGAGATCCCTGGGCCAGACAGTAACTTCCTGATAGCCGTCTGTTTTGCACACGGTAGTGTATATATGTCGATGCTACTCTCTCAGTTTGCCCCACCCTCTCCCTCCCCACACTGTGTCCACAAATCCGTTCTCTACGTCTGCATCTCCAGTCCTGCCACGCCAACAGGTTTATTCGTGTCATTTTTCTAGATTCCATATTCATGCATTAATATACAATATTTGTTTTTCTCTTTCTGGTTTACCTCTCTCTGTATAATAGGCTCCAGGTAGCAGTTTCTCTCCCATAACAAGTATTCAACAGAATGAACAGAA
This sequence comes from Ovis canadensis, assembly GCF_042477335.2. Classification (NCBI taxonomy): domain Eukaryota; kingdom Metazoa; phylum Chordata; class Mammalia; order Artiodactyla; family Bovidae; genus Ovis; species Ovis canadensis. The sequence continues at coordinate 47,092,666 of NC_091257.1, read as the reverse complement.
GAGAAATCAGATTCAATTACCATTTATCAGTCATGTCAAGTTACGCGTGTTTCCAGCATCTTACCAAGTTACTGTTGAGGGCAATCCATACAGGCTCATTCAGGGTCTGCATATGCATCCAGGCAAAAGCATTACTGTAAGGATCTAGAATGCTAGCAATGTGGGAATTGTGCATCTTGCAATAATTATCAGCTTCATGCCACTGCAGCTTTAATTTCATAAGTGAATAGCTACTTTCACCATATTTAATAAAACCATCTGTCAGAGTTGTTGTTGGAGAACTCGGCAAGGAAGGGTCTGGAATAAAAAGAAATATTTTCACTAACACTAAACACAATCTGAGTGCCATCAGCACATGACTTCTATATTTCATGCATCCTAAAAAGAAACTAAATATCCCAAATTCAAACCATTGAGTGTTAAACACGTTTTCATGTGCCATTTCAAATGAGAACACAAAGTTCTGTTTTTTAATCAGTATGCCTGATTGAAGTCATTTCTAAACTCTATTTAGAATATTAAGAAAAATACATGATCAAGTTTCTAAACTATACAACCAAAAAGACTTGTAAATACAATGAGACCCAAGGTTTGAATGAAAGAAATGCCACAGTTTAAACCCACAAATTAGAGGATGTCTATCAACCCATCAATACTAATCTTTTTTTTTTCCACCTTGATTAAATATTAAGGTTGAGAACAGTCTTCTCCTTCCCCTCCCACATTCTGTTCCATTCTACCCATGGAATCTGCATTTATATCTATCTGACTTCATCTGTGTGACTTCATCAATGATTCATGAACCTTCAAGAGACTGGTTTATGCTCTGAAGTGAAGCCATATAACAGTTGCCAGTTCATTTAACCTTGATGTCAGGATCAAGCTTTATTCTTATGCTGAGTAAGAGCATCTTATCTCCATGCCTTATCCAAACTGCACCCTTTGCAAGTTAGAGTCACTCTAGCTTTCTGATCTTTCCTCCTCAATCTCTTAGAGTGGGTTTCTAATAAACTACTCTAGACCCACCCAGACTTTGATCAAGACCCCCCAAAAAATCTTGTTTCTGGGTGCCTTAGTGGATGCCCAAGAGCAGAACAGAGGTCAGTGAGTAACAGCCAGAGGGTGAAATCTGGCCTATTGTCTGTCTTTATATAGCCCATGAGTTTTTTAAATGGTTGGGGAAAGAAACCAAAGAACAACATTTTGTGACATGTAAACATTACATGAAATTCAAATTTGTGCACATATATAACGTTTCAATGGAACTCAGCCACGCTCACTTGTTTATGGACTATGATCGCCCACGATCACAGCAGAGTTGAGTCATTGCAACAGAAACTTTATGGACAGCGAAGCCTGCAATATTTATAATCTGTCTCTTACAGGAAAAGGTTGCCAACTCTGATCTAGGGCTCCACGTATCCTTGCCTACCAATGTTGTCGTGGCCAGTTCTCTGATCTGTTCCACTGTATACCAACCCAGCCCACCACGTGCCTTGTTCTATCACCCCACAAATGCCAAACTTTCCTTTGATGACTCAAAGGCAGCAATTTTGATTCAGCAAAGAGGGAGGGCAACCTCCCCTTTCTTCTGCTGTTGCTGCCATCGTGTGTTGGTACAATAGCATTAGCCCAAGAGCCCCAGCCCAGGATCCTTACATCCAGCAGGAAGTCAAGTCCTATCTTTCCCAGCTTGGGGAGAGCTGGGTATGTCTTACTATCATTGGAACAGCCTTGGTCTGCTAAAAGTAACAAATGAAGCTTAAGATAAGGCTTTAAAAAGCTTTATTAAAGGCTATATGCAGCCAGGAAATTAGCTTTCTTGTCTAATTAGCTTATTTATTAAAACATTCATAGAAAAAATTGCAAGGAAAAACTAAACTTTTGAGAGGTATTTTCAGGTGCTAAGATTATGGGTCATTTTTTCTTTTTATACTTTTCTGTATTTTCCAAAATTTCATCAAGGAACATGTGTTATGGATTGTGTGTTTTTTATTCATATATTCACATGTATTCATTCATGTCTTTATTTCTATATCTTTATATATTTACATGAATATAGTCATTCATTTTTATTCATACATATTCATATGAATAAAAACACTATTTTATCTTTGTTTATTTTATTTAAATTTTTTAAGGCCATACCACATGGCTTAAAGGATTTTAGTTACCCTACCAGGGATGGAACCTGTGCCCCCCGCCATGGAAGCACAGAGTCCTAATCTTTGGACCATCAGGGAATTTTCGAGAACAACAGTGTTTTAAAAGAATACTGAACACATGTTCTTTGCTGAAATTTTAGAAACTATAGAAAAGCATAAAAATGAGAAAAAATTACTCAGAATTTAATCACCTCAATAGTTTAGTATTTCCTTATAATTTTTATATATCCAGAGAGAGGTATTATATAATATATATAAATGTAAATATATATATAGAGAGAGTGTGTGAGAGAGAAATTTTTTAAAAATCCAGAAAAATACAATAGTACAATGAAGGAACTAAAGTTCTTAATCCCACGACCCACACATATCCACTATTTCTATTTTGATGCATTCCCATAGCTTTTATGTTCTTATTTGTTTAAGACAGTTCAAAGTGTTTTTTTGCATCATCAATAGTCTGTAAAATTTTATATTCTGAATTTTTCACTTTAATACTGTCAACCTTTCCTTAAACCTAAATCATTAAAAATCTTAAAGATATCTTTTGTTGGCAGCAAATATCTGATCTCTTATGTTTACAGGAAGAAGGAAAAAATGATTTTAAGTAAGTCTAGGGATTATCATTCACCCTTGGAAGGGGTCTCCCTTCTTTTCCCCAAGACCAGAAACACAGAAGTGTCACTGGTGGCCTAAGGTTCTGGTGCTTGAAGGGCATAACAAAGTGGGAGATGCGACCGTGGCTTGGGCTGGCTTCTGGGTCAATAGAAAGCTAGAATTTCTGCAGAAATTCCAGTCATCTGAAGATACCTTTAGCGATTTTCACTCATTGTTCCCTGAGTTAGATTTGGGGATTTGTTAGATCTGGGACAGCATGTACCTTCTAACTCAAACTCCTCTAAGAGCTCTGCCCAGGGTGACAACAACCCACCTCATCTCCAACACTTGTCTCTAACCTATCTTTTATTTTCTGATCCTCTTCTTAAGTAGCTAAACACTTTCTAATTTCACTTGAAACTAAAATGTACATAACTACAATCTAGATTCTTTGTCAATATCTACATATCTGTTCTATTTTCCTTGAACCATAGTCAGGCTTCCTAAGGTGAAAAAAAAGGCCTTATAAATAAGACAATTGCTTTTCAAAAAAAATAGAATACAGAACAAATACTGAGAATATATGATGTTTGGGGTCAATGGTTCTCAAATTACATGAACTTAAATGAGGTGTCTCCACTCTTTTTTTTTTTTAAGCAGAGGTAAGCAAACATCCCAAATTTCTATCAAAATTAGAAAAAGTTTCAACTTCAAGTTTAATCCATGCAGATTTTCTGGTAACAGATGAGTGAGCACATTCATCAATAAATTACAGAAAATATCCTTTTTGTCTGTCACAGGCATCCATGGATGAAAGTGTGAATCAAATAAACATATTGATGTACGAGGGGTCATCTTTTTTAAGCAAAAAAAATTTTAGAGCCGTCTAAGACTTACAACAAAATTGAGAAGAAAGTCATTCTTAAAAAATATGTAAAAGGGCCCCCTCTTACAGGCTGGTGAGGTCTGTTAGGACTTACCAGGTTGTGTCTGACATATATAACCTCGCTTACTGTCACAGGTGTCATCCATCCACTTTCCCGCATCCCTTGTGTTCCCTCCAATAACAACAACACAGTCAGCCTGTATAGTCATGGAAGGCAAAAAAAAAAAAAAAAAAAGCCAAATATGGACCAACTATTATTAAACCAATCATTAAAAAGCAGAAAAAAAGATCCTAATCCCTAACCTCCAAATTTTATGACCATCCTAATTCATTCAAGGCAAAAGGGGAAGGGGGCAGCAGAAGATGAGATGGTTAGATAGCATCACTGACTCAGTGGACATGAATCTGAGCAAACTCCAGGAGACAGTGGAGGAAGAGGAGCTCATATGCTGCAGTCCATGGGGTGGCAAAGAGTTCGACACAACTCGGTGACTGAACAACAACAATTCTTTGACAGCAGGTTCGATTCATCCTGACTTTCCACACAATTGCAGCCACTTCCATGCAGATCCCTCACACTGAACTCTCGCTATTTTAATTGAAAATTAAGTCAGTTCAGTTCAGTTCAGTCGCTCAGTCGTGTCCAATTCTTTGCCACCCCATGGACTGCAGCATGCCAGGCTTCCCTGTCTATCATCAACTCCTGGAGCTTACTAAATTTGGGGGCTGGTTCTGAGAAATGTTGCTATCAGAAATGCCCAGAAAGCTACCACACCTTTCACTATGGCCAGAGTCATCTTCTCAGCCTCCCCGCCTCCAGCCTCATTATCCCATGAGCCTTAGCTATCTGGAACCCTCTAATCCTACATTTCTGAGATTCTCCACTCTTCCCTTCTTAGCTATTATCTTTCATTATCTTGGCTCAGCATCTCTGTTCTAAGCCAGGAAACTGTACAGAACAAGCATATTTCCTCTGCAAAATGCATGTGAACATTTCTCTCCCACTCTCTTTATCAAACTCTGTCTAATCCTCTTCATTTTAAAAGCTCTGAAATTGTAACAACACATGTGTTGATTTCTGTGTGTGAAATATAAACTTCATATTTTTATACAAGCTAAGAAAAAAATATAGGAAAAAACTAACAAAAATTAACAAATTTTTTGCCCTGTATGGTCAGTTTATAGATTAGTTTCTGTTGTTTCTCCTTTTCATTATGTTCTTAAAAAAAAGAAAAAAAAAAAAACCTGGGCCATAATGAATTTTGTTGTTTTAAATAAAATTTATCACTCATCCATGAAGTCTTTCTAAGAAAACCCTATCTCACTCCATTCTACTTTTCAGGCCTCATTTATGTAATAAGGATTCAAAGAATTTCTCCTCAGAAGATCATTTACCCATAACCAGAATATAGTTACCCTACACACAGCAACCAAATTAATTATTATAAAGATGCCATCCTGATCAAATCAATTTTTCTGCTCAAACTTTTTGTTGCTGCTGTTGCCTATTTGACAAAGTCCAAACTCTTTCCTAGAGCATCTAAATTTCTCTAAATTCTGTTTTCCACTCTCTAAAGCTGACTCCTACCTCTTTTCTGCATGAAACTCCTGCTATATTCAAAGCCCTTTAGTCCTGCCTAAACCCAGCTTGTGTCTTTTTCTTGAAGACTTTATTCACCTTTCCCACTTAACGTGACTCCCCCATCCCCTTGCCACATTCCCCTAATCATTGTGTTTTAAATGTCTTGAGTGAAAAGACCCATAGCTGATTCTTCCTCATATTCCTTCTTCCCTCCAGAGGAAAACTTCCATAGACATGTTGCATATGTTCCATAGATATGGAGTGATTAAATCACTCCATCCCATAGTAAGTTTCTTTCCTCCTAACTGCTATCATGCTTTATAGCTTCTTCTCATTACACATTTTCATTCTGTTACAGTCTTCTTTCTTGTACAAGACTTGATATCTAGCTGAAGTGTAAGCTTCTTCAAGGTAAGAATAAAATCTTATGTGCCTTCATGTATTTTGAAATGCCTAATATAGCATTTAACATTGATTGCTGCTGCTGCTGCTGCTGCTAAGTTGCTTCAGTTGTGTCTGACTCTGTGCGACCCCATAGACGGCAGCCCACCAGGCTCCGCTGTCCCTGTGGCTTTAATGATATAAGATCAAAAGTAGTGAAATAATGAATCCATCGTCTGCCTCTTAGATGAGTGTACAAAAGCACTTAGCAGACTGGTACATGGTCTGTACCCTGCAGACGGTAGCTCAGTCACGATGATGATGATGGTGATATCTTTAGAAGCAGGAGTAGTAACTATATCCCAAATACTACAACAGCTTCAGGAGTTCAGGGGCAGCTGATGCAAAGAACATCGGTAACTCTGGGTTCAAGTGTACATGCTGACTACAACATAAGCCCATGTTGGAGCTGACTTTCCCTATTCCGCACTACCATCACCATCTCCTCCTACCCTTAACCTAAAGATAGAGTTCTTAACTGAATTTATATTCCTTTGTTCAAGGCTGGTTCAGTCTGAAACAGTTAAAATCTGTAAGAATGAATCAGATCAAAGTAGATTTTTCACAGAAGATTAAACACTACCATGGTGACCTGAAGCAAACTGATAGTGTACAGAGAGGTGACCTGAGAGTGATACTTACATCTTCGTAAGAAAGACTGCTCCTTCTCCCACCAGGGTATCCTTTCCCCCAGTTTGTGTAATGAACTCCTCGTCCATCTGTCCATAGGAAGGTGTGTTCTGAATTGATATCATTCAGCCCAGTCCAGGCATTAAAAGTGGAGTTCTTCATATGATATGTAAGAAACGCTGAAAGAAAGTTTCACAAGATAATTTTTAAACGTTGGGGGGAAATACTCAAATATCAAAAAAATTCCAAATACATGAATTTACAAATACAAAGCACATGATTAATGTCTTTATTATCATTTAAAAGTTTTACCATGAAAACAAACACATTCTATCCTGACCAGCATGTTATCACTTCAGCTTTGGACTTTGAAAAGCTTCTCACAATAAAAAGTCTAGGTTTTACCCTGGTCACTGCAGACAGCTGTATAGGTTGTGCTCTGCTCAGGGGCACTGGAGCACTGGGGAAGGGGCAGCTAAAATCCAACCCATGCCCCACTCTCCATCTGGTACACCCAGATCTGTGTTGTGGTTGCCTACCATCCTGCATGAAGAAGAACATTTTTTCTGATACAAGCAGTCATCTTATGAGTTAGCAGGTATCCTAATTAGATAAATAAGATAATCTGACTATAACAACTGGGGGCCAAAAAGAGCTCTTAATTCAGGAAAGTTCAAAAACGATCTGTCAAAATAAAAAAGCATTAAGCTCTCAAATGATCACCACCTTGGATTGCCAAACCCAAAGGACTCCTCCATGGTGGCCAACTCCTAGGGGTCAGCAGCCATCCATGTCCAGTGAGTGTACTTGGATCCAGGGGGCATCCTGGTGCTAAGTGCTCACATCATTGGGAGAGAAATTCTAGAGAAGTTTAGAGAGGGTAGGACAAACATGGCCTGCTGCTTCTTTACCAATTCTGTGGCAGAAAGGATGGTGGCAAATATGCAGAAGCTGTAAAGTTCCCCATCGTCTCTCCAGTAGCCCATCCCCGTGCCTCCCAAACCACAGCAGCTACCTTCTGAGGCCAGCAATCTCTCCCGCCAGAAGCCGTGGACACCTAGGGCAAGAGGGACACCTACTGGAAGAACCTTGACTCTACAACGGGGTCTCTGATCCCTGAGCCACAGACTGGTCCATGGCCTGTTAGAAACTAGGCCACACAGCAAGAGGCAAGCAGAAGGTGAGCAGAGTTTCCCTATATTTATAGATGCTCCACATTGCTCACATGACCGCCTGAGCTCCACCTCCTGTCAGATCAGTGGTGGTTTTAGATTCTCATAGGAGTGTGAAGCCTTCTGTGAACTGCACATGTGAGGGATTTAGGTTGCATGCTCCTTATGAGAATTTAATGCCTGGTGATCTGATTTTTCATATGGTGGGTTATCTAATTATTTAACATTATATCACAATGTAATAAGTGCACAATAAATGTAATGCACTTGAATCATCTCGAAATCACCTCCCCATCCAGTCCGTGGAAAAATTGTCTGCCATGAAACCAGTCCCTGGTGCCCAAAAGGTTGGCGGCGGGGGGGGGGGGGGGGGGGGGGGGTGTCACTGCTTTATAGGGCAATTTTCAAACATACACACTTAAACACAACTCCTGAATGCAAACAGGAAACCAAATGACTAAGCACTTGCGTTACTAATACAAAAGGTAAAATAGCAGGTTGCCTACAGAGATTATCTGTTTATTCATGAAAAAAAAAAAAAAAAACAGTTCCATAGAAGGGCCACTGCCACATGCTTAATCTTCAGCAGAAAAGTAGATGCCATCACCCTGCTCAGAAATTTGCTTATTTCTCAATTAACTAAAAGTAAAGAAAAAATTCTAATATTTTCAGAAAGAAAAGCGCATGGACAGATATATAGTTTGTTTTTATTTCCCAAACAAGATCATAACTCTTGCCCTATCCCCAACTCGAAATGAAATGTGGAAAAGCTCTACCTGCCAATATTTCGACACTGACTTGTTTTCTGCCAAGAACTACAATAAGAATTCAACGTGTGCCTGTTTTGCCAGGAATAATGTTATTTTATCTGAAAATTGTTTCCTTCTGCACATCTCTATTACTCAGGTTCTAATTTTGTGATGCCAGGAATCAGAACTTTGTGGTTAAGAGCGGAAATCAATTATTGTGTTTCTCTGCTGGGTAGCTAAGCCCAAAATGTGGTAGACTGGTTAGAGAAATGTGAATATTATACTCTTGAATTTTTTTATTGTGTGCTATGGTTTGACACTTTTGTTCCAGCATCTGGCAAGCTGCTGAACTTGTCAAAGGTTCTCAGAAAAAGCTTGTTGATTTAGTGTAGAATGCATTCCAAAAAAGCACATGGTGGCATTCATGAACTGAAATTAACACTTGGGAGAGTGACACACAGGGTTCCAAGGTCTTTCTTCTTTCTTACGTTTTTTGAGATAAACCATTTTTTTTTTCCCAGTAAATGATTTTGGAAGCCAAAGAACCTCAGAACCAAAAGGGAACTCAGAAACCATCCAGTCCATATCTCTCCCACCACAACATCTGCATAAATTCCTCTGTACAATAAATATTTATTGAGCATCTTCCAGGCTATATACCAATCAACATATGTGACTCTGCAGCACCCACTTGAGTACCTTCTAATATAAGCATTTTTACAGTCCTTTAAAAATGCATGAAGCAACCCATCCAATTAACTCTAATTATTGGAATAAGCTCCTAATTCTGAGATTAAATTTGTTTCCCTGTAACTGCCCCTCATGGGTTCTAAGTCTTCCTTCTCGAGTCATATGGGACAATCCTTCAAAGTTCACATCTCTTCTGACTGTGAAATTTAGGGTCTTTCAAACAGTTCTTACTCATGGCTAGCTGTGATTTCAAAACTTTCATCTGAATGGCCTGCAGTTGGTCAACATCTTTTTAAAAGTAACTAAGCAAAAATCTACAAATAAAGTGGCCCCCAAAAGACCAAGTGAAAGGCGTCAAGTACCTCCTATTGACAACAATATAATGAATTTTACTATCTGCTATATGGAAATGGTATGTTTCCTCCTCCTGTTCTTTAAAGCTCTGGCTTATCCTCATGTTTTATCAGATTTTTTTCTCAATTTGTTCAATGTTCGTATTGGAAAATTAGTTTTACTGAATTATAAATTATAGGATCAAGTGACTAGAAGAGTAGTAAATGGAAAATGAACAATTTAAAAATTTTATTCAGAGAAAACCTCTACTTCTTTGGCTCTTTTGTGAACAAACTGGTTTGGCAGAAACCGATGGAACTGAAGCTGGAAGACCCAGTTTGATTCCCAGTCCTACCCTTTCCCACCAAGCTCCTTGACCTAAGACTTCCTGAACACCACTTCCTCATTCACACTGGACCGATGATTCCTGCTTCAATAGATTCGTTATAAAAATGGAAAGGTAATTTACACATAAGACACTCAGCACAGTGCCTACAACTAATAAAATAGTTCTTAATAAGAGCTTGTTCTTCCTTCCTAGACTTTACTCTAGAAAACCAAAAAATCTTTTACTATAAGCAACAGTCTACCATTTTTTTAGGGAAAAAATTACATATTTATGTTCATCACTGGCTATAAAACAGCCCACACACCTTGCTCTTTTTCATTGTGTATGGATGCCAGATTTCCTCCAAATCCTATGCAATCTTTTCGTGCCTCTTGCCAATTTTTTCTTTCTTCTTCCACAAATCCAAAGATTTTGAAACACTGGGATGGAAGGGAAAAAAAACATAGGAATTACATACAGATAATAGTGTGTACTAAAGAAATGAAAATGATTCAGAGCTAAATATATATTTGCTCACAACCAATCAGAAATTGAGAACAAAAAAGTTAGTTTTTTTCCCCCTTGGGACAACAGGCAGTTGTGTATTTGGATAATATCTTCAAGTCTACTCTCAATTCCCATAGAGAATTTAACATGGGAGCTCTTGCCTAAAATTCTCTGAAGTGATGAGGCAAGCAAAAGTTAACTTAAAGCTGAAAGATTTGCATTGTCACTCTCCATACTGACCAGAGCCAGGGCTACAGCTAGATTTTTAGTACCTTGTGATTGTAAAAATTCCAACCTTCTTTACAACCTCCTGGGACTGACACTGTGGTCGGCACAGCTGTGGCATTGATACTGCTGTTATGGCGCTGGCAGATGAAGGCATTTGGATAACCACAGTTAATGTCATTCCAAAATCCTGACAAACAACAGTATAGTTATATTAGATTTACATATTTACCTTTAAACCACTTTTTCTCCCCAAACAACTTTTTATTGAAGTAAAGTTTATTTACAATGTTCTGTTTTGAGTATACAGCACAGTGACTCCATTTTATATATACTATATAAAAGAATCTGAAAAAGAGGATTATATAAGAATTATACATAAGAATATATATATATATATATTCTTTTTCAGATTCTTTTCCATTATAGGCTATTATAAGATATTGAAATAGTTCCCTGTGCCATACAGTAGGGATTTGTTGTTTATCTATTTTACATATAGTAGTTAAAAATACTTTAAAAAATGTGGTTATATTATATAAGGATTCTCAAAAATGATTTATACTACAAACATCATTTACACAAGAGACCAGAAAGATCTATGTGGATAACCTTTTGAGCTTTCACTTAAACCAGTAATAGTTCAATTTTAATCAAGCACTTACTATGAGCAAAAACTACATTAGGTGTTACACAATTATTTAAATAGCCAGACTTCCTAGTAATAATAATCTAATGATATCTAAACTTTATATATATAAGCATTTGCTTAGTAGTTTAGATGTATGATCTCCTCAATTTTCTCGACATCAGATACATTCTGTTGTTACTCCCATTTTACAGATAAAGACATGGAGATAAAAAATGTCTCATAAAATGAGAAGAAGTGAGGAGACTGTGTCATTCATTAGCTTATTTGTTTATAAGAAGAAAGGATATAGTATCCATTCACCTTACAAATTGGACAGTTGTGTTGCTAAAATTAGAATTCTTCATTCTCTCTTCTTTTCTTATCTGATGTAAGCACACAACTTGCTACTTTTAGCCTAGGGACGTAGCAAATGACCCATCACACCACAGAGCAGATTCTGCTCAGCCATAAAAAAGAACAAAATTGTGCCATTTGCAGAGACGTGGATGGACCTAGAGTTTAGGTCCATACGGAGTGAAGTAAATCAGAAAGAGGGAAACAAATATTGTATATTAATGCATATATGTGGACTCTAGAAAAATGGTATTAGATGAACCTGTTTGCAAAGCAGAAATAGAGACACAGACATGGAGAACCAATGTATGGACACCAAGGAGAGAAAAGTGGAGTGAGATGAACTGGGAGATTGGGATTGACATCTATGCACTACCAAGAGTAAAATGGATCACCAATGAGAACTTACTGTATAGCACAGGGGGGAAAATGAAGGTATAATCTGTTTGTGGGATATATATTAAGTTAACCTTAAAAATGCATTCCAATATACTTTAGGTACAGACAAATACTGCTTGATTCCACTTACACGAGGTACCTAGAAGAGTCTAATTCATAGTCAGGAAGTACATTGGTAGGTGCCAGGGGCTTGGGGTGGGGGGGGATGGGGGATGGGGAGTTAGTGTTTAATGGGGACAGAGTTTCAGTTTAGGAAGGTGAAAAATCAGGAGATGGATGATGGTGAGATTTTACAACAGTGTGAATTGTACTTAGTGCCACTGAACTGTATAGTTAAATATGGTTAAAATATTATCTTTTATATTATGTAATTTTACCACAACAAAAAAATTTTTTTTAAAAAGAAGATTGTGATCGTGTCTACCTGAATTTGAATACATGGTTACACAGTTTTCATCATCATTTGCAAAATTGGGTTCACCTGTGGCCCAAGCCACATAATCCACTTTGCTTCCATCCATCCAACTGGAAAAGAAAATTCAGGTATTAGGCAAAAATCTAATTACAAGAGTTGGCTACAGCCTAGTGGTGGGAACAAGCAAGTTAATTAAGATGAAGAGACCATAGCATCTTAAGCAAAGGAAACAGAAATTTCTACAGAGACCACTAGGAACCCCTGAAAGGTAGCTGGTGCTCCTGGGGCATTGAGATCTCCTGTAGCAACCGGATACCTGACTAGTCTGCCTTCTTTTCCCTCCCCAGAAGAGGTAAGTGCTTTCATTCTTGAAGTGAGAGAAGAAATGGAGATTCCCAGTTACCCCAGAAGTTGACTCGAAGTAAATATCTTCCCACAGTATTTCTTGGGCATGATTCCCACAAAACAAAACTACCCACAGAGAGACAGAGAACATAGAGTTTCTCATTGGGCCCCATTCTCTGATTTTCATGTTTACTCTGATTTCTTCTAAGATAGGTGACAGTGAAGGTTGCTCGGGCCTATCCAACTCTTTGCAACCCCATGGACTATACAGTCCATGAAATTCTCCAGGCCAGAACACTGGAGTGGGTAGACTTTCCCTTCTTCAGAAGCCCTTCCCAACCCAGGGATCAAACTGGGGTCTCCTGCATTGCAGGAGGATTCTTTACCAACTGAGCCACAAGGGAAGCCCTCTGATAGGTAGGCCAATAAATTATAGAAATTCTGAGGCTATTAGCTGGAAAGAGAAAGGAGATCATTGAATTCAACCTTTTCTTTTGGAGGTGGTTAAAATGGATGCTTGCCCAAAGGAACATCAAACATCCTGATCTTTAAAAATAATTTATGTGGGACTTTCCTGATGGTCCAGTGGTTAAGAATTCATCTTCCAATGCAGGGGACACAGGTATCATCCCTGGTCAGGAACTAAGATTCCACATGCCAAGGGGCAACTAAGCCTGTGCACCTCATGCTCTAACGAAGACCCAGAGCAGTCAAAATTTTTTTAATTTCTAAATCTTTAAAAAAAATAATAATCAGAATGAGTTTGGGTCTTTCTTGCCAAAAACAGCAATAGCAGTCACAATTGGTTCTGGGCACCAAAGACAGTCCAATGGGAATAATTTTTCAAATAAATTCAATATTCATATCTGGGTAATACATCTTCCTAATAGATGACTTACTAACAGTTGATGACCTCCTAAAACAGAGAGGTGACATTTTGTAAGTTTCAATCAGAGCTTGAGTTGTTTATCTGAGAACTATACTGTTGAAAATACTTAAAAGGATTTTTTAAAATTAATTTTTAAAAAGATGCTCTGTAGATTGAGAGCCCAGCAGGACTTTTTAAAATGCATTTAGCAAAAAGAAAGTCTGAAAATTGCTCTTTAGTGTTCATCACATCATTGTCCTTAGTAAAGTTGTTTTATTTTGATTTACTTACATAAATTTTTTATCCAAGCTGATCAATAAGCCAATAAAATATGCCGGCTGTACATCATTCCTGTTCACCTAGAACATGTAAGTTTACATATAGTTCAATCTTTACTTATATGATAAGCAAATTTTAAATAAAACCTACAGGTTAATGAGACAGGCTGTTAGGGACTTTTCTAAGGAGGCATTCAAGGAGAAACTCTGTTGTACATTCAATGTTTTTCACAGAAATAAAATGGGGAAAAAATGCACATTATGTAACAACCTGTATTTATATAGCAAATATCTTAAGACATTCTCTGTAATATCAAATACCATTAGTAATTAGATATTATTAAAGATATTGTTTTAAACATAGTAATCATTTGGGATTATGTGTCTAAGGAAAGACTTCTCCATCCACATATATATGGTGCAATATTAGGAAATATCTTGAAAATTTCAAACCATGGTATATCTATGAAGATGGAGATGAATCAGACTACACTCCAAAACCTTCATAATGAAATGAATTCTTACTCTTTCATTACTGTTGAGTTTAATTTTTCCTTCTCTCTTTCCTCTTTTCTGGATAACAATAAAGATACAATGAAGGTTTTTAAAGAGGAAGAGTGAGTGAAGGATGCTTGGAAAAAAAATCAATTATACTTTCACTGTTAGCTGAAATTTCAGTATAGTCAAGAAACAGTTTTATATGAATAATCAAGCTGTACTATCTATTGACCAAGAGACTAATCCAACTAAGACATAAATTAATAATCAACTTGCACTGTACACAAGGGTTCGGGACTGATATGTAACAACTAGTTAAGAATGATAACCTTTGAAAACAAAATTAGTGAAGTCAAGCCATGAAGTCTGGATTCTCCCAAAGCCCAGTAAGTCCTCCCCAAAAGTCTAAACACTGTTTCTGGGTTCTATGATTCTGCACTGAATATTCCAGCATTCAAGTCATTCACTTATGTGATGGCCAACACCCTCCTCCCTTCCCCTGGGACTCATATCTTTACTCTTGACCTTAGGAGGTTCAAATTCAGCACATAATTGGAAATTGCACTGTGAAGTAGCAATTGCAGACATTATTGTTGCTTATCACATGTTACTATTTCATTCTTAATCACATTCTTACATATTTCCATAGAAACTTCTTTTCACTTTCACTTCGGATAGAAGTAAGATCACCAAAATTCCTCTTGCAAAATTCTCGTGCCTTGTCCATGGTTGCCTTCTCTTTGCTGAAATAATACTGGTAGTCTTTGTAAATAACCCACCCATCATCAGTGACTGGTAGATCTGAAAAATAAAGGAAAAAGGTGATGAATTTTACTTAGATGAAGTCAAGAATCTGGTATGTAAGCTACACAAAAGTCCAAAGGGCAGAGTAGCCCTTCAGAGGTATCTGCAACTCGGAGAACTCAGAAGGAGCAGAACATTTATGCCAATACAGACTGAATTACCTAAACCCAGATATCTACTTTCCAACAACTCTGTAAAAACTAAGTTCCATGTATCATTATTGGGTAAGAGAACTCCCAATGTTACATTCTTCAAAGAATCACAGAGCTGGAATGATTAACATACATGTACCCAGATGTTCTAGAGTCAAAGAGTAGAAGCCATGAGAAAGCAGTTTTCATCTCAGTGCAACTAAGAGGTTTTAACAGATGTACTTTGGTGCTTCAATGTATGGAATTCCCATACCCAGAGAGCCTCCAAGGCTTCTTCCCAACCAAAGAATTCTATGGTTCTGTGCTGTAGCAGGCTGAATAAGAGTCCAAAACATACCCAGGTCTTTTTTGTTTTTGAAATTTATTTGGCTGCTCTGGGTCTTAGTTGTGGCATACACTGGGATCTTTAGTTGTGACAGTGTGTGTTCTAGTTCCCTAACCAAGGATCGAACCTCGGCCCTGCATTCGGAGCATGGAGTCTTAGCCACTGGATCAACAGGGAAGTCCTGATACCCAGGTATTAATATCTGGAATCTGTAAATGCTATACAGAAAAAAACGTACTTTGTAGATGCGATTAAGTTAAAAACTTTATTTTTTTAATTTTTATTTTTACTTTATTTTACTTTATAATACTGTATTGGTTTTCACACATTGACATGAATCCTTTAGATGGAGAGATTATCCTAAGTTTTCTAGGTAGGCCCTGAATGTAAATCATAAGTATCCTTACAGTGGGAGGCAGAGGGAGATGTGAGTACAGAAGAAGGTGGCTTTGTGACAAATGAAGGAAGATGCTACATCATTGGTTTTGATGATGAAGGAGTGGGCCATTATCCAACAAATGCAAGGAATGCAGCTCTAGAAGCCGGTGACAACAAGGATATAGAATCTCCCTTAGAGCCTCTGGAAAGAGCATGGTCCTGTCCATCCCTTGATTTCAGCCCAGGGAAACTGAGATCATATTCCTGACCTCCAGAACTGTAAGAGAATAAATGCATGTAGCCACCAAATTTGTGGTAATCTATTACAGCAGCTATAGGAAAGTCATATATGAGGCCCCTGGATTTGACTCATGAACACTGAGAAATTGCATTAACATGCCTGATGTTTGTGCATGTCAGTATCTGTCTGGAGGAGGAGATGCAAGTTCTCATAAGATTCTCAAAGATATTAAGAATCTCTTCTATCTTCCCAGGGTAAGTATTCCCCCCCACCCACCCCACTGAGAAAGCAATGAGAAAAAAAAAAGCTATGAATATCAGAAAAGAAAAAAAAGGCAGGAGGAGAACAAGATTGCAGAGGAGTAGGTTGACATGGAGTACATCTCTCTCCACGGATACATCAGGAATACACCTTCAGTCACAGAAGTGCATACAGAGCGCCAGCTGAGAGCAGAC
Organism: Ovis canadensis; assembly: GCF_042477335.2. Taxonomy (NCBI): domain Eukaryota; kingdom Metazoa; phylum Chordata; class Mammalia; order Artiodactyla; family Bovidae; genus Ovis; species Ovis canadensis. The sequence goes on along the minus strand of NC_091257.1, from coordinate 47,076,218 downwards.
AGGAGCACCTGAGCAGCGGAAAAGAATACACAGAACCACGCAAAACTCGGTAGGAGGAAGGAACTAGGGGGGAAAGCAGGAGTGTCAGTAGGATTGGACCTGCCCTCCGTGGGTGGGGGAACTGAAGCAGGGGTCCGATCCCCACATCAGGGCAGCTGTCTGAGTAAGAGGAGAAACATTTAAGGCTCAGAGTGAAACAGCTGATCTGTGGCAACCTAAATGGAATGAGAATCAGACAGTCCTTGCTGCACCTATACACACCCTGGACAGGGACGCAGGTCCTGTGGAAGGCGCAGCAGCTGGGAGCTGGAGTTTAGGGACTGTGGAGCAATCCCAAGGTGAGGGAGGGTTCCTGTTGACTGTGGAGAGATGGCGAGGGGATGTGAAGGAGGAGGTTGTGGGAGGAAATGCCTGTGGAGGAAAGCCACCATGGAAGCAAGGTGATACTGCTGAATCATGCATAGCGGGCAGAGCCATCACCATAGCCTCTCTCTCCCCATCTGCCAGCATCAGCAGCTGAACAATAGAGAGGCTGGCCCATCAAATGTCTGATGCACTTAACTACAGAGTAGGACCCCACCCAGGGTGCCCCTTTAAGTGCCTGACATGCCTATCTACAGAGTAGGACCCCAGCTAGGGGAGCCCCTCTATGTTCCTGATGTGCTGAACAACAGAGAAGGACCCCAGGCAAGGGAGCCCTCTAAGCGCCTGAATGGGTGGAGCTACAAACAACAGGTTACTGAAGAAATCAAAAGGGAAATCCAAATATTTCTAGGAACAAATGACAATGAAAACATGACAACTCAAAACCTATGGGATGTAGCAAAAGTAGCCCTAACAGGGAAGCTTATAGCAATACAATCCTACCTCAAGAAACAAGAAAAACATTGAATAGACAACCTAACTTAACACCTAAAACAACTGGAAAAGGAAGAACAAAAGAAACCAAAATTAACAGAAGGAAAGAAATCATAAAGATCTGAGCAGAAATAAATGAAAAAGAAATGAAAGAAACAATAGTAAAGATTAATAAAACTAAAAGCTGGTTCTTTGAGAAGATAAACAAAATTGACAAACCTTTAGCCAGACTCATCAAGAGAAATAGAAGAATCAAATCAACAAAATTAGAAACAAAAAGGAGAGGTTACAACAGACAATGCAGAAATACAAAGGATTACAAGAGACTATTATGAACAATTATGTGGCAATATAATGGATAACCTGGAAGAAATGGACAGATTCTTAGAAAAGTTCAATCTTCCAAGACTGAACCAAGAAGAAATAGAAATTATGAACAACCCAATTACAAGCACTGAAACTGAAGCTGTGATCAAAAATTTCCCAAAAAAACAAAAGCCCAGGACCAGATAGCTTCACTGGAGAATTCTATCAAACATTTAGAAAAGAGCTAATGCCTATCCTTTTAAAACTCTTTCCAAAAATTGCAGAGGAAGGAACATTTCCAAACTCATTCAGTGAGGCCACCATCACCCTTATACCAAAGCCAGACAAAGATAACACAAAAAAAGAAAACCATAGGCCAATATCACTGATGAACATAGATGCAAAAATCCTCAACAAAATTTTAGCAAACAGAATTCAGCAACACATCAAAAAGCTCATATAGCATGATCAAGTTGGGTTTATTCCAGGGATGCAAGGATTCTTCAATATATATAAATCAATGTGATACACCATATTAGCAAATTGAAAGATAAAAATCATATGATAATCTCAATAGATGCAAAAAAAGCCTTTGACAAAATTCAGCACCCATTTATGATTAAAATTCTCCAAAAAATGGGCACAGAAGGAACCTACCTCAACATAGCAAAGGCCATATATGATAAGCCTACAGCAAACGTTATTCTCAATGGTGAAAACCTGAAAGCATTCCCCCTAAGATCAGGAACGGGACAAGGGTGTCCACTTTCACCACTAGTATTCAACACAGTTCTGGAAGTTCTAGTGACAGTAATCAGGGAAGAAAAAGAAATAAAACGAATCCAGATCAGAAAAGAAGTAAAGCTATCATTGTTTTCAGATGACATGATACTGTACATAGAAAACCCTAAAGACAGTATCAGAAAATTACTAGAGCTAATCAGTGAATTTAGCAAAGTTGCAGGATACAAAATCAATACACGGAAATCACTTCCATTTCTATATACTGACAATGAAAAATCAGAAAGAGAAATTAAGGAATCAATCCCATTCACCATTGCAACAAAAGGAATTAAATATCTAGGAATAAGCTTACCTAAGGAGACAAAAGAACTATACACAGAAAATTATAAGACACTAATGAAAGAAATCAAAGATGACATAAACAGATGGAGAGATATTCCATATTCTTGGGTAGGAAGAATCAATATTGTTAGAATGACTATACTACCAAATGCAATCTACAGATTCAATGTGATCCCTATCAAATTACCAATGGTATTTTTCACAGAACTATAACAAAAAATTTCACAATTTATATGGAAAAACAAAAGACCCCAAATAGCCAAAGCTATTGAGAAAGAAGAATGGAGCTGGAGGAATCAACCTTCCTGACTTCAGATTATACTACAAAGCTATAGTCATCAAGACAGTATGGTACTGGCACAGAAACAGAAATACAGACCAATGGAACAGGATAAAAAGCCCAGAAATAAACCCATGCACCTATGAGTACCTTATATTTGACAAAGGGGGCAAGAATATACAATAGGGCATAGATAGCCTCTTCAATAAATGGTGCTGGGAAAACTGGACAGCTACATGTAAAAGAATGAAATCAGAACACTTCCTAACACCATCCCATACACAAAGACAAACTCAAAATGGATTAAAGGCCTAAGTGTAAGACCAGAAACTATAAAACTCCCAGAGGAAAACATAGGCAAAACACTCTCTGACATAAATCAAAGCAAGATCCTCTATGAACCACCTCCTAGAGTAACAGAGATAAAAACAAAAGTAAACAAGTGGGACCTGATTAAACTTAAAGCTTTTGCACAGCAAAGGAAACTATAAGCAAGGTGAAAAGACAACCCTCAGAATGGGAGAAAATAATAACAAATGAAACAACTGACAGTGGATTAATTTCCAAAATATACAAGCAGCTCATACAACTCAATGCCAGAAAAACAAACAACCCAATCAAAAAGTGAGAAAAAGACCTAAACAGACATTTCTCCACAGAAGACATACAGAGGGCTAACAAACACATGAAAAGATGCTCAACATCGCTCATTATCAGAAAAATGCAAATCAAAACTTCAATGAGATATATCACCTTACACCATTCAGAATGGCCATCATCAAAAAGCCTACAAACAACAAATGCTGGAGACGGTGTGGAGAAAAGGAACACTCTTGCACTTTTGATGGGAATGTAAATTGATACAGATACTATGGAAGACAGTTCAGAGATTCCTTAAAAAACTAGGAATAAAAACCACCATATGACCCAGCAATCCCACTCCTAGGCATATACCCAGAGGAAACCAAGATTGAAAAAGACACATGTATCCCATTGTTCATTGCAGCACAATTTACAATAGCTAGAACACGGAAGCAGCCTAGATGCCCACCGGCAGAAGAGTGGATAAAGAAGTTGTGGTACATATACACAATGGAACATTACTCAGCCATAAAATGAAATGCCTTTGAGTCAGTTCTGATGAAGTGGATGAACCTAGAACCTATTATACAGAGTGAAGTAAGTCAGAAAGAGAAAGATAAATATCATATTCTAATGAATATATACGGAATCTAGAAAAATGGTACTGAAGAATTTACTTACAGGGCAGCAATGGTGAAACAGACAAAGAGAATAGGCTTATGGACATGGGGAGAGGGGAGGAGAGGGTGAGATGTATGGAAAGAGTAACATGGAAACTTACATGACCATATATAAAGTAGATAGCCAGTGGGAATTTGCTGTATGGCTAAGAATCTCAAACAGGGGCTCTATATCAACCTAAAGGGGTGGGATGGGGAGGCAGATGGAAGGGAAGTTCAGAAGGAAGGGGATATATGTATACCTATGACTGATTCAGGTTGAGGTTTGACAGAAAACAACAAAGTTCTGTAAAGCAATTATCATTCAATAAAAAAATAAATTAAAAAAAGAATAACCTGTACACAAATAGTATATTAACACATACATATGGAATTTAGAAAGATGATAAGGACAATCCTATACGCAAGGCAGCAAAAGAGACACAGATGTAAATAACAGACTTTTGGACCCTGTGGGAGAATGCGAGGATGGGATGATTTGAGAGAATGGCACTGAAACATGTATATTATCATATGTAAAACAGATGACCAGTCCAAGTTCGATGCATGAAACAGGGGACTCGAAGCCAGTGCTCTGGGACAACTCAGAGGGATGTGGTGGGGAGGGAGGTGGGAGAAGGGTTCAGGATGGGGAGACACATGTGCACCCGTGGCTGGTTCATGTTGATGTATGGCAAAAACCACCACAAGACTGTAAAGTGATTAGCCTTCAATTAAAATAAATTAATTAAAAAGAAAAAACAGAAACACCTACTGTCGTGAGGAGCTGGTGTTGGCTCAGGTTTGGGAGTCTGTCCTGGAAAACAAGAGAAAATTAGATATTAAAGGTGATTGAATTTGTACTATTTCATACCCTCTGGTTTCATTATTTTCATGGAGCAATATGGCTGAAAGTCTAACTCTTCTTTCTTTTCCTTCCACTCTCCAATGCTACTATCATGTTGTGGGGGAGAAAAGCAAAGGGAAACAAAATTAGGAGTTTAAGAGTTCAACAAATTAGGTACAATACCACTAAAAACTGGAAGACAGTTTTCAAGCACAACAAGTAGCATTATATAAAGAAAGGAAAGAATACGAGTTTTGGAATCAGAAAACCTAGGTTCAAATCCCAGTTCAGGTTTAAATTTCTTGCCTTTAATTTTCTCAGCTACAAAAAGGAGTTGTCATACACGTAAAGAGATGGGATAAAATATGCAAGTTATCGGTATTTAGAAGCTGCTCAATAGATGTTATTTTTACAGTAACACATCTTATAATCAGCTGTGAAAGCACAAATTTTCATTATTTGAAACCATTAGATATGAGCTAATATTTATACAATATAGTTTCTTCAAAAAAGCATATTCTTACTAAATGCATGTTTTATGAAAAGTTAAGTATTTTTCTTTCTAAGTAGTTAATGATCTACCTGGACTTTGTCAGAATCTGATAAAAGGACTCAAGTTATGTAGCTTTTGGTTTAATGAATTTAACATCTGTAAGAATAGAGCTGCCAATAACACACAAGGAAATTAGTCCTTGGGAGCAAAGAGACCTTTAAAGAAAAACTGGCCATTATTCATTCCTCCAAGTTTCTGCGAAATGCCAGGCTGTATGAAGCACAAGCTGGAATCAAGATTGCCACGAGAAATATCAATAACCTCAGATATGCAGATGACACCACCCTTACGGCAGAAACTGAAGAGGAGCTAAAGAGCCTTTTGATGAAAGTGCAAGGGGAGAATGGAAAAGCTGGCTTAAAATTCAACATTCAAGAAATGAAGATCACGGCATCTGGTCCTATCACTTCACGGCAAATAGATGAGGAAACAGTGCCAGATTTTATTTTCTTGGGCTCCAAAATCACTGCAGATGGTGACTGCAGTCATGAAATTAAAAGACGCTTGCTCCTTGTAAGAGAAGCTGTGACCAACCTAGACAGCATATTAAAAAGCAAAGATATTACTTTGCTGACAAAGGTCTATCTAGTCAAAGCTATGGTTTTTCCAGTAATCATGCATGGATGTGAGAGTTGGACCATAAAGAAAGCTGAGTGCTGAAGAATTGATGCTTTTGAACTGTGGTATTGGAGAAGACTGTTGAGAGTCCCTGAGCTGCAAGGAGAATCAACCAGTCAATCTTAAAGGAAGTCAGTCCGGAATATTCATTGGAAGGACTGATGCTGAAGCTGAAACTCCATTTTGGCCAACTGATGTGAGGAACTGACTCACTTGAAAAGACCTTGATGCTGGGAAAGATTGAAGGCAAGAGAAGAAGGGAATAACAGAGGAGGAGATGATTGGATGGCATCACCAACTGGATAGAAATGAGTTTGAGCAAGCAAGAGTTGGTGATGGACAGTTTTGAAAGCCTGGCTTACTGCAGTCCATGAGGTCACAAAAAGTCAGACATGACTGAGTGACTGAACTGAACGGATTCATTCCTCCATCCTGAAAACACTATAAACACTCTTCTAAGCAAGAGTAAGGCAAACAGCAGGAGAACAACACAGTATTTTCAGCAAGAGTTGGAGCTGTAGCCAAGGTTCCCAGACAGCAGAGGGCGATGTGGTTCTATTTATCTGTTGACAAAGGAGGATGTTAATATACATTTTGGTTCAAGGGTGGGCCTATTTATCTTAAAAGAATCTGACTTGGCTATGTGGAGTTTTGTGAGTCATTAATCACGACTGATACGTACGCATTGATCATTGTCGACCATCAACAACATGGTGGATCTTATAGCATCAGGGGCCTCAGAATGGTGCCAACTCTTCAGATGAACATCCTTGAGAAATCAGTGTGCAGTATATTCAGACTGAGGGAGATAGCACCTACTGGATGATGAATGTGGGTCAGAGGGTGAAAATCCCCCAACAGAAATCGCATTCTCTTTACTCTGCTTACAGAGTCAAACATCTACCCACTCCCATGACTGTAGGAACTGAACAGGAACAGCAGCTCGTGAGAACTATTTTGGAGGCCATGCTCCGGTCCAGGCTTCTGGGCTGGCCTTTTCATCCTCTGTTTCTTTGGAAGATTTATCTGTGTTCAGTGAGTTCACTCTTATCCTGTGCAGTGATGGCCCTTGGCGGTTCCCTTATATTATTCCGCTTGTTTGGTTGCATGAATAAAGGGAAGACTTTGGGATCACAGGAGGTTAGTGTTCCAATCTGAGATAAAGCAGAGGGCAGGTCATCCTACCTTTTCGTATCTGGCAAATCCAGTTGTTAAGATGTTCACAGTTAATGTCATTCCAGGACATAGCAGGGTCACCTTTTAACTCGCCACAGTATTCAACATTTTGATAATTATTAGGTTCTCCATAAGCCCAATTTTCATATGACACCTATGTTAGAAACATCACATTACAACCATTAGCCAATACCAATCATCTATCCCTAGCGATTCACTTGGTAAAGAATCTGCCAGCAATGCAGGAGACCTGGGTTCAATCCCTGGGTCAGGAAGATTCCCTTGGAGAAGGAAACGGCAACCCAGTCCAGTACTCTTGCCTGGAGAATTCCATGGACAGAGGAGCCTGGCAGGCTACAGTCCATGGGGTCGCAGAGTTGGACATGACTGTGTGACTAACTTTCACTTTCATCCAAATACAAAAGGAAAGATGTTCACTTTTTTATTCTCTTTACTTTTTTTCACAATATGTTTGCTTTGAAAACAAGTTTGATGAGAACAGCTGGGAAAGAAATAGCTCCTATTACATGGGAACTTTTGAAGCTGAATAGAGTATTTTAATTATTACAAAATTTTATTTACTGTTATTAAATAGAATGTATCCAGGACCACAAAAGTGGGATTTGTATATAGGAAAAACTTGGTATAGAAGTTACAATTCTCAGTATCGGGAGCTCCTAAACTTAGAACTCATCCTAAAGGGATAGCATTTCATTGTGATATTTGAAACTTTCTTTTATTAGAGGGGTAGGAGAAAGAAATGGAGAAGGAAATGGCAACCCACTCCAGTACTGCTGTCTTTAAAATCCCATGGATGGAGGAGCCTGGTAGGCTATAGCCCATGGGGTTGCAAAGAGTCGGACACGACTGAGCAACTTCATTTCACTAGGAGAAAGAAATAAAACTAGTTCTTCTTACAAACAAAAAGGACTTCTGAATATTGCTAACAAAGTTACCAAATGTTGCCAAGATGAATACTGGAAATAAGTGGAGGGCTAGGATTAGGTCCACTATGGTGTTTTCAGAGAGGAATCAGAGCCTAGATCATGACCTATTTTCCAGAGATCTAAATACAAAATCCTTGTTATCAATGGAGCAATCAAATAATTCACCCTACACAAGTGCTTTGAGAAGTTGCTAATGGGTGGTAAGAGGAGGGAGAACTGAAATTACACAAAATCACTCCCTGCAATGACTGCCAGCTTGTGCCATACCCTCCCGCTTCCCCATTGCTGAGAATGGAGAAGTCTGAGAGAAGTCAGTGGTTAGCAAAAGTCAGTGGTTTCTAATAGAATATCAAAAGTTGTTTCCATATCTCCTAGTCTATAAGACATCATAAAACACTCAGTTTTTAAGAAGTCTGCTGCTGCTGCTAAATCGCTTCAGTCGTGTCCGACTCTGTGCGACCCCATAGACGGCAGCTCACCAGGCTCCTCCATCCCTGGGATTCTCCAGGCAAGAAGACTGGAGTGGGTTGCTACTTACATACCAATTTGGCATGAGAGAAGGAAGACATTATTTTATATAAATTAGAAGAATGAGTTTCCTAATTTTTTTCAGTCTACCATGGTTGCACCTCAGGTGAACAGAACTGTCCTGAGTCAGAGGCAGAATAATGACCCTATCATAGCATTTATTTTGCATAGAAAAGTGTCTCTAACTATCATCATAACTCATCTTAGCAAAAATTTTGAGTAACCCAAAAAGATAACATCAAAATAAAGAAACAATAAAAGTAAGAAAAGTATCTATGAAATCAAATTACTCACAGGGGATCCATCACTCCAAGTAAAGCCCTCAGAAGGACTTCCATATGTCAGTCCCAACCAAAATAGTTCATGGTAGCTTCCACTAGCCCTGCAACATACAAGATATAAAGGCAGCTTATGCTACTATATGAACCAAATTTGGTTACCTATGAGTCCTAATCAAATTTGAAAATGACTCCCAAAATATAAATTGGTTAGTACACAGGTGAAGGAGTAAATGACTAAATATAAGCATTATGCAACAGTTGCACATTTTGGTACAACTTGTAAATATCCTGAAAACAAGCTGCTGTTTGAAATAATTGTAAAGCATTGAGATATTCACTCATTTAATAAATGAATAATAAGTGTCTTATGCTTTTATAGAGCAATTCATCTAGGGATTTATAGCTATAAAATTAAAGCATTTGGAAATGAAGTGAATGTCACTCAGTTGTGTCTGACTTTTTGCAACCCCAGGATTGCAGCTTGTCAAGCTACTCTGTCCATGGAATTCTCCAGGCCAGAATCTGGAAGTGAAACTAGGTCCAAAAGTGCCCATAGATTTGGGATATAGCATCACCAACTCAATGGACATGAACCTGGGCACACTCTGGGAGATGATGAGGGACAGGAAAACTGGCATGTTGCAGTCCATGGGTTTGCAGAGTAGGACACAACTTGACAACTGAATAATAACAACAAATGTGGACTCAAAGGGTCAAAGGAAGGAGCGTTAAATAGAAAAGATACTTACGTTACTAATCGCCATATTGCTTGCTGTTCCTCCTTATTATTGATACTAGCTAGATCTCCACCCAGAGCTCTACAAAAATCTCGAGATTCAAACCACGTTTTCTTCTCATGTTTTCCTTTTGCAAACAGCTAAAAGTAATACAGATTCAGAATTTATTTTACACTTCACAGCTTATCAAACCAAGAGAAATAATTATCTACTTCTGATGAGATTTCATTTAGCAAAAAGCAAGACATTACAATGGCCCCAAGCAATGTAATTCTCTTGGCTGAAAATCAATTTGTGAGAGAATATTTGGGTAACAGAGTTTGACAGATGATTTTGTTGAGAAAACTCTAGAAAATAGAATTATTTTATAGCACTGAAAAAGTCAGATTGAAAGGTTTAGGTATATGGGTTAGGCATACAGCTTCTTGCAGAAGACAGGATTAATTTGGTTAAGTGTCAACTATGCCATTCAGATGGAAAAGAATGAAAGAAACTTGATATAGAGAAAGCAAACATAAATAAAAATTCAAGGATAATAACCTCCCTAAGATAGTGCCACAGTTTTGTTATCCTGTTTAGGTTAAACACTGAATAACCTGGGAGTCTTCCAATGCTTCATTGGTCTGTTCTTAAAATGGTCTTATCATTTTTGCTTATGGTTGCATATTTTAACAAAGATTGGAGGTCATGGTGTGACAGACACTAATTGGACAGAGCATGTAAAAAGATGGTATGTAAGCTAAATTTATTATTTATCTAGAGAATATGTCATATTACCCAGAGGACTGCTGGGGGAATGGAACCCACAGGGATCCATCAGGATGTTTACATCACTGTATTCATCAACTTTTATAATTTTCATTCATTGCTTCTCATGAGACATGGCCTGTATCATTGTAGGCTTGTAGAAAAGGAATTTGTTTCCAATAGACCTGTGGTTGTCTAGTTGTCATCAAGCAACCTGAGGCAATCTTTACCTTGACCCTACTTGAGTTATTGGGACACATGTGCCTTGAGCAACTTTTCATTGCAGTAACTCCCAAGACCTCTGTGAGTACCTCAACTTGTGTAGATGGTGATAGAAGATTTCATTTTTGTAAATCAATTTACTAATAGCTGAACTTTATTAAGAATTTTCACACCTTAGTATGTACAAAGATGGTCTATATATTTTCAGACAAACCCTACCCCAAGCACCTCCAAAATCATAATTCCTAGGGAAGCACACATTTGAATTTGTTAAACATCTACCCAGATAATGTCTGCTGGAACTCTTGGTTCATTTCCCAGCTCTGGAGAATTCTGTATTGTCTCTCAGAAATCCTGCAACAAATCTCCATAGCCTGCCACTCTCCAGTGAATGGCTGTGTATAGGACGAACCTGGCCTTTGTGTAATAACTCAAAAGTTTCCAGAGGCAACAATAAAATACTTGATTTGCTTTGTATTAGTTTTCAACCCATTCATAAAATCCTCTCCAGTCTTGACCCAATACTTTCCCCTCTATGTAAATTATGCTTTAAGTTGGACTGGCTAATCTGTATTAAATAGCTCATTAGTCTCTCTTACTGCTAGTGGTAGTTACCAACCAAATTAGCCCTTAAGTTAGAGACTAAACAACCTCATTCCAGTACACATTAGCAACTGAAGTTCTTCATCAGCTTTGTCTAACTGTCTTACAAAACATGCCAGAGCCAAATGCCTCAAAGGATGGAATAAAAGAGGTCCCGAGAACTGGCCATTAGAGAATAATGTCATTAAGTGGTAGTTAAGTATCAGGTAGACCAAAAAGTTCGTTTGGGTTTTTCTGTAACATCTTACAGGAAAACCCAAATGAATTTTTTGGCTAACCCAATACATTGCTATATTTGGCTAAATCCAACCTTCTCTAGAAAGAATATGATTTACAAGAAAGAAAAAGAACCAAATGCTTAATTCATTGGAGTTGGGGTATGTTTTTTATTTGTTTGGGTGAACTTGATCGCATAAAGAGAAAATGGGTGATCTCACACAGGAATGTACTAAGTGACTACAGGATATCAAACTGCCATTTACAAGTCGCTGAATGGCCATGTACTCCCTACCTAACAGTCCTTCATCTTCCATCAGGCATCATAATCAGGAGTTAAATAAGAACAAAGGAATATTCTCTCTAGAATCCCCATGTGGCTTGATTGCAGATTCGTCTATCAATTCACTTAGCCAAAAGCTTGAGCTCCAAGAACAGAGCCAAAATGGGATGCCATAGGATAGCATGAGGCGGGGCAGGAATTTTCATTGAGAAAAAGAAACGTGAGCTCAGAAAGCGTGGGAAAGAGGAAAGATGCCAAGTGTAAGGAGTGATAAAGGCAGAGCAGGTGAAGAAGGCTGGTGTGACTTCTATTTATGGTATTGGTCATGTTTGTTGGTCTGAATGCAGCTGGTTCTTATCTTTCCATCCAAGGAGCACTCTTTCAAAACAACAAGTGCCCAAGTCCCCTTTCAGATCAATAATGTCGGAATTTCTATAGGTTCAACCTGGACATTGCTTTTGTTTTGTTTTCATTCCTTAGATGATTCTTTAGGCTGAAACATATCCCCAATTCTTGAAGAGCTCAGCAATGGATACTTACTTTGAAGCACAAGCTTGTTTTACTGGAGGCACCCCAATCCTCTGGACATTTGGGTTCGGGGGTGGTTGTGGGCGCTGGTGGGCGAGTGACTCCTTCTGCCCAGTGTTTGCACACAAATTTTGCCTTTTCTTCACATCTCAAGACATCCCACAAGCCCCCTGCAACCCCAGTCTTCATGGCAACACACCCGGCTTTCCGTCCTGCAGGTAACAAAGCAGAATTCACAACAGGTGATTGTGAAACCTGGCTGTGCTCAAAGAAAAGAGCTCAAACCTGAGCCTCAAGTAGTGGGATAAAATCTACATGTGATAAGAAAATGTAGAGGAGACACTCTGCAGCATTTTGCAATTGCTTTGTTCTATTTCGGAACCATTATTTGCCTTTTATTTGTGTGGCCTATATCTCCAAGTGAATTATCAATATAATCTCAAATGTCAAGGTTTGGCAGAAATAGAGACATAGATAGATGTAGGGAGCAAATATACGGACACCAAGGGGGGAAGGGAGATGGGGATGTGTCGGGAGATTGGGATTGATATATATACACTATTGATAGCATGTATAGAATAAATAACTAATGAGAACCTGCTTTATAGCACAGGTAACAGTACTCAGTGCTCTGTGGTGACCTATATGGGAAGGAAATCCAAAACAGAGGGGATCTATGTATACATATGGCTGACTCATTTTGATTTACAGCAGAAATGAATACAACATTGTAAAGCAACTTGTACTCCTATAAAAAGCAACTAACAGTCACCAGGAGGTAACCCAAAGCCTTCATGTGAAAGTAACTCTGAAAAAAAAAAACTGTCAGGGTTTTGGTAACATTTTGTATTTCTAATATCTGGCGGGGTCCCCCCACCCCGCACACAGACATAACAATACAATATTTTTAGTATGATAAAATCTATTATAATGACAAAAATAACAGGGGTTTTGTTTTACCAAGGAAGTTGTTTTTTAAAATTAATTTTTATTTTATATTGAAATATAGTTGATTTAAATTGTTGTGTTAGTTTCAAGTGTACAGCAAAGTGATTCAGTTACACATACACTTACATACACTCTTTTTTAGGTTCTTTTTTCCATAGAGGCCATTACAGAGTATTGAGTAGAGCTCTCTGTGCTATACAACAGGTCCATATTAGTTACCTATTTTATATATAGTAGTGTGTATAGGTCAATCCTAATCTTCCAATTTATCCCTCCCTGGCTTTATCCCCTGGTAACCATAATTTTATTTTCTACATCTGTAACTCTGTTTTGTAGATAAGTTCATCTGCACCCTTAAAATTTTTTTTTATTTTATATTGGAGAATAGTAGATTAACAATGCTGTATTAATTTCAGGTATACAGCAAAGTGATTCATACATATACATGTACATCTTCATTTTAAAATTCCTTAATGGATAAAGAAGCATATAAAATAAAATGTGGACTATACTAAGCTTCATAGTTTATTTCAAAATAGCATTAAGATAGAACTTTAAAAAATTAGGATTTCTTACTGCTAAGATGAGATAATCTTTGATTATTATACTTTTAAAGGCTAAACTTTATTATACTTTTAAAACTAAACTATATGTTTAGTTTTAGAGAACTACACTTTCCCCAAAATATTTTCTCTATGATTGCTAATTCCCTATGACTGTGGTTTGATTTATTTTTATTCCCTAAGGATGTTCCTAGATTAATCTCTCAGTATCCTACTGCTAAATAATCAATACCAGTGAAATTAAGGCATGTTGTCTGGCGAGTAAAAATTACCGCTAAAAAAAAAAAAATGCACTCAGCTCTTAATATACTGCCCTGTTCTTTCAAAATAAACTTAAATCTTACTATTTTCCAGAAAGTTCAATTAATTAAACAGAAATCACACTATCCAAATTACTGATCTATTTTCCTTATTGATGACTGAGGATACAAATATTAAAAATTTCTGAAGATTTGGACTTATTAGGCCAAACAGTTAATTTGCATACTTAAGCTCTATTATTCCTTCCATAGCTTTTCAACTAGGCACAATGAAACATTTGCTCTAAGGAAGTTGAATTTCCTGAGTGCAGTCATACTGAATTACATCATAGGCTATAACACCAGTGCATAAAGAAAGCAAAAAGTAATTTGAATGTCTCTTTCAGAAGCTTCTTATTAATGAAGGCAAATAAAAATTTATAGGGAGAAAGAGTGACCTCCATGCAAAGAGCATGGATTTGGGAATTACAAAGATTAGCCTAAATCCATGCTTGTAAATTTTCCAAGTCCCAGTTTCCATCTCGACACAAGGAGGATACTGAAACTTAGCTTATGGGTTTTCTATAAGTATAAAACTAAATCCAAGGCATATACACTAAGTCCCCTACATACAAACAAACTCCATTCTGAGAGTCCATTTGTTAAGTCCAATTTGTTTGTAAGTGTAATAAAGTTACCCAACTAACACAGATGGCTACATAGTACTGTACTATAATAGGTTTATAACACTTTTCACACAAATAATACATAAAGAACAAAAATGAAGAAAATTTTAATATTACAGTACAGTACCTTGAAAAGTACAATAGCACAGCAGCAGGCATCCAGCGGCACATTCACATCTTTTGAAAGTTTGCCACTTGAGGGTTTGTATGCCGGAGACTTATTGTAAAGAGCTAACAGGGTGGCCCATTCAAGATACTGAAATAATACATTCCTCATAAGCACTCAGTCTTATTCTACCACTGAAGCACAGTCATATTTCTGTTCATAGTCACACTGAAAGTTTTATATCCCCTGAGGACAGTTTTCAGTTCTCAGAAATACGTGAACCAGTGCTCACCATGGAATCTTTCTGACCATTAAGGATTTCAACACTATTTTATAAATACTTCAAATGGAGTGGCACCAAATAACCTAGGAGTTTTCTCTTCCTTTTTATCTTAGACCACTGCACGCTAATGGGAACACTTTTTTTTAAAAAAAAACAGAGTGAAATAAAAAATGAAAACATTTTAATAGTACAATGAATTTACAGAAGTCTATTTGGAAAGGTACATGAAGGAATCACAGGTTTGGCCAAATGGATATGTGGGGTGAATGGAAGCCTGAAATGGAAGCCCTGCACATACCTGGCATATCCGAGTTCCAGTGTGTGAACTGAACGCCTTCCTCGACGGTCCACTGAAAGGTGCCTTTTTGTTGTACATCGGAAAGTCCTATCCAAAAATATCTTTCAGGCCTCAATCCAACCAAACTAGTCAGAAAGGCTTGTTCATATCTTTAAAAAAATTTAACTAAATTTTAGGAAAAAAGTGAATTTTTTGAATTATCCACATGAAAAACATCTCAATTGTATGCCTGTGCTATCATTTAGTTGGCAAATCAAACCTATTATGTCCTATCTACTTGTTATTTAAATTATGCAAATTTTCGCTAAGGAAATGTGATCTTATGAAGGAAAAGTATCATACGGATGATAGAATAAAATCATTCAAATGTACCCAAACTGTTTCTCTCTATTTCTCATCAGTCCCTCTGCTTATCCTGTTGTCTTTTAAAATACAATGTTTGAAAATCAGTTCACTTTTCAAATATTTCAGATGCTCTACACAATTCTTGGTGAAGTAAGTGGAGAGGCTGCATCATTATTAAAGATAATACAACTAGAAAATCTGTGTCAATTTTCCCCTCGATTTCATTTCCATTTCTCAGCTCTGAAACAACAGAGAAAATTATCAAGAAGTATAGAGAACTAGAGATTCAATCTCTAGAAAGAACTGGGAGCAGAATCACAAGCTCCAATATTTTTTCTCCTTCTGGATCTCATCTTTATATATGGCGTCATCTGGTAATTATACACTGTGGTTAGTAAGGCAAACAAAATTTGTCTTAATTGATAAATGACAGTGACACAGCAGCATACTCAGAAGAGTCTCTCTTTGGAGCAAAAGAAAAGTGATGTTCAAAATTTCTAGGAACAAGTGAGTTGTAGATGGCTCTAGCAAGAGCAGAGAGGAAATGGAGAGAAAAACACAATAACAGAAGATTGGTTTGACCCTAGTCTGAATAATTTCATTCCCTAAACTGAACAAACCAAAAAATAAAAAATAAAAATAAGAAACTCGATTTTTCTTAAATGCCTAAACACTAAATTGAACCACAGAGTTAGTGAGTTCCTGAACACAAATATCACAGAAAACACACACAAAAAAAGCAAACCTAAAAGAGAAAATCTAGGGACATCCATGCTCCAGTAGACTCAAAGACCAATAAGATAGACCAGAACATGTTCCCAAGGTACTTAAAAATGTGTAGCTTACTTCCAGGTCATCAGATAAAATGTTATATGTTCTGATTTCCAGAGGTGAGCAATGTATCAGACATTTAATTATACATGAAGAAAGAATGTTGAAATATAAGTTCTTTTTATAAAAGACTATATGAATTCTATGAAGTCTATGATGTCTTTCATTTTATCAAAGAATTTTAATATCAGTTGCATCTTCTAGAGATTATTGGGCCTGCTTTGAAAGGCCAATAAATATAACTTACTGTATTAAAATTCAATAATGTTTACCAGTTTACTCCAAATCACATGGACAATTAAAAAATTAAATTTCTTTTAAGTTTCTTGAAAAAAATAGGAGAAAAATAAATACTGAAATCTCAAAGAAGGATGGAATGCTAGAAGTTAAAGGTTACATAAAATTCTGTATGTCCACATCTTTTTCTGGACCTACTAGTCTAGTAAGCCTAGAAAATCTCTCTGCTCCCTCCCAACCCCACTGGACTGCCAAGGGAAGCTTCTGTCTGCCTTTTTTTATGTTGGAGGTGGTAGTAAAAATAGAATGTTTGATTTCTTGAGATGATAAATTTTCCTTACTTTCTCTGCCTTAAAAACTTTGAGATTTATTGCATTAAAAAAGTTAGATATATAAACAACATTTACCGGAGTATTAGCAAACTGTTCTTGTTTTATGGTACTAAAAATAGCAAAATATTTTTTAGTGTTTGCAATGAAGAATCCAAATAAAAATATGATTTTTACTGCTTCTATATTTATAAACCATACTTCAAGATTCAGCGTAATTTACTCAGAAATTTAGAGCATACTGATATACTCTTCTGAAAATGTTTCATTATTTGATATATATATTTTAAAAATAGAATAGTTGCATACCTGTCTTCAACAGTTGTTAGGTAAGCCTTCTCACTTACACAGGTCTGGTTTGCTTCTGTAAATGTTGAAAGTGTGTGTCCAATCAAATAGCAGTAGAATCCATGCCTTTTCCACCCCTATTAATATTATCAAGCAGAATATCATGCATATTTATTACATAATATTATTTAAATAATTGTTATATCTTGAAACACAAATTGATAAACAATAGAAGCATGTAAATAACACAAATATCAGTAACTTGATATGCAATGAAAACAATTTATGTGAATAAAGAAAACAGGAGTGCATTGTTCCTCATATGACAAATTATGATACAAAATAGGGGTGAGGGGAGTCATTCTTTCCACTCTGATGCAATTTTCAACAAAAACGATTTGTGAAATATTTACCAGAGAAACTGAATGAAATGGCTAAGTTCTCAGTTTTACAATAGGAAGCCACAGGAACCAATTTGCAGAATAACAAGCCTAGTCACCTACTGAAGACAGCAGTAGATGGTGAGTACAAAGCTGTGCCATCTGGTCAAAGGTTAGTTCTTATCAAACTCCTGGCATCATAATTTGACATGGTTCCTCTCTCACAATTCAAACACATAGAAATGCTAGATAAAAACATGGCAATAAAAAGAAAATCCACACTAGAATTTGAGAGAAAGAAGGACAAATCTTTAGGTTCAAAAATAAGTACTAGAAAACGAAAAAGCTGGAATAGAAAATGTACAAACTGAGACTGTAGTTGCCCAGTCATATTTTAGACCAAGATTAAGGTCCTGAAGTTTATGGATTAGGGTTTTACTGTTCGTATAGATTAGGATATTGGGCCATCGGCTCACCTGAGGCAGGGAGATAGAACTGATTGTTGTTGTTTAGCTACTAAGTTATGTCTGATTCTTCTATGATCCTGTGGACTGTAGCCTGCCAGGCTCCTCTGTCCATGGGATTTCCCAGGCAAGAATACTGGAATGGGTTGCCATTTCCTTCTCTGGGGGAATCCTCCCAACCTAGGGATTAAACCCATATCTCCTAGCATTGGCAGGCAGGTTCTTTACCACTGAGCCATCAGGGAAGCCCATAGAACTGAAGTCCTTGTGTAAAGATGATACCCACTCATGGTAGCCCCTCTGTGAAAGGAGAGCAAGAAAACCCCACCCATAAAAACAGGAAATTGAGAGATCCTTGTCACTTGCTTGGGGATTTGGAAGCAGGAAGAAAAAAATTCTTCTGCTGAAAATAAATACCAAGTCTGTGCCACAGCTGGGTGCCAGTCCTAACTTTACACTATCCATACTGTATGAGACTCCATAGTCAAAACATGAAAAATAAAATACACAAAAGGAGAATCTTGCAGGTGCTTTGAGAATTAAAATGCAAAATCACACAACAGAAATATTTCCATAACCCAGGTCATGAAGACTATAACATTTGAGGGTAGGGGGAGATGGGACGGTGAACTAATTCACAACCAAAAATTATAAACCATGTAAGAAAAATGTCTCCTTTAAGGGAGAGTCAACAGCTTAACATAATAAAACCAAGTGGAAAAGAAGCACGTTATGGTGATTTAAGTGACAAAGGAAGAAACATAATCAATGAGGAAAGATCAAAATACTATGAACAAAGAAAAACAGGATTTGATTACACACAAAAAAAACAATTTCTAGAAAAGAAAAATAAGAAGTTAAAAACTCAATGGCCAGATAAAGCACAGAAAATGTGGTTTCAGAAAGATTAGTAAGCTGACTGAACGTGGAAGAGAGATGAGACTATGAAAGGATGTTTAAAATCATATTGTTAGAAAATACAGAAGATACAGAGGGCTTCCCCAGTGGCCCAGCATTAAAGAATATGCCTGCAGTGCCAGAGACGCAGGAGACATGACTGACGCAACTGAGCATGCACGTATGGTGAATGAGGTTGAAAAGCATCCTGAGAGAAGTTTGAGAAGCACTGAATAGAATGAATGACCGGTAATTTTCAAGAATGGAAAGATACAAATCCTCAAAATGAAGAGATACGCCACACCAAATGGAACTAATAAAGCAAATCCAAATCTCACTACATAATACTTACAGAGACAATGAGAAAAATCTTAAAATCAATCAGAGAAAAAATACAGATTATCCACTTTTTTAAAATGAAAAAAGAAAAAGAATTAGTTTAACAGGAATTCCAGTGGCAAAAATAAAGGTCAGGAGAAAATGAAATAATATGTATAGTTGCTGTCAGAAAACAGCTGTCAATCTAGAATTCTAAAATGACTTACCTAAATTACTATGCAGAGGGAAGATGAATTCAAGACATTTTCAAACACAGACAGAGAGTTTAAGACTCCCAAATCCCAACGAAAAGAACTTCTGAAAGATTAACTTTGGCAAGAAAGTAAAGTCAAGAGGAGTAAGTGAGCTAAAAGTAAACACTGAGCAAAGAAGTCAATAATGTCAGCAAATCCATATCTAACTGCCTGGACAAATAGCAAAGATAACTAATCAGAAATGGGAAGCTAAAGAATGGAATAGTAACAAGATCTGTAGTTTAGTTAACAATATTGTATCCATGCCAACCACCTGTTGTCATCATGTACTCTGGTTAGATAAGACGCTATCATTGGCAGAAGTCAAGTGGATGACAGAGGGGACTTCTCAGTATTCCTTTTTTTTTTTTTTATAACTTCTCGTGAGTCTAACATTATTTCAAATTTTAAAAAACTCTGAATTATTAGTGGAATAATAACATTCATTTTGTTCAGGAGGCAGAGAAAGAGACTGGTTAACTTCAAGACAAGAATGCATGTTAAAGGTATAAGATAAACCATTTTGAAAAAAAAAGGAGTAAAAATGTATAATTTCCAAAAGGGGGCTTCCCTGGGGGCTCAGATTGTAAAGAATCTGCCTGCAGTGTGTGAGACCTGGATTTGATCCCTGGGTTGGGACGAGCCCCTGGAGAAGAGAATGGCTACCCACTCCAGTACTCTTCCCTAGAGAATTTCATGGACAGAGGAGCCTGGCAAGCCACAGTCCATGGAGTCTCAAAGAATCTGACACAACTGGGCAACTTTCACTCTTTTCAGAGGAGGAAAAGGGGGAAAATATATTCAATAGAACCAATGTGAACCAATGTTATGCACAAAAAGAGAAAAAAAGAAAGAAAGCAGAATGGTAAACAAAATAAAGCACATAATAATATGGTAGGAACAAATCCAAATAGATTGGTATGCAAAACAAATCTAAGCTCATGTTTTCACCAGTTAAAAGCCAGAGTTTCTCAAATGAGATTAAAATGAAAATGCAGATATTCATTTACAAGAGCCATTCTTAAACTACAGCTACATAGAGTGATTAAAAGCAATCAGTTGGAAAACAGGATTCTGGGGAAACACCAAACAAAAGATAGCTTCTGTGGCAAAATTAATATTATTTAAAATTGACTTTATGGTATAAAACATTATGAATGAAGAAAATAACTACATAAAGAACTGATTCTCCAGAAAGATATAAATACATATCAAAGTATATAAGACAAAACTTGATAGAATCACAATAAGAATATTATGTCAAATAGACAAAATATTAGTAATACAGAATATCTGGATAATATATTTGCTAAGTTTTATCAGTGCTCATTCAGTCATGTCTGACTCTTTGAGATCCCGTGGTCTGTAGCCTGCCAGTCTCCCCTATCCATGGAATTTTCCAGGCAAGAATACTAGAGTGGGTTACTATTTTCTACTCCAGGGGATCATCCCAAGTTTTGTCTAGTTACCATATATAGACCCCTGAACCCCTAGATCAAAGATCATTGTGTTCAAGCATAGACAGAATATTTAGAAAAACTGATTATGAACTAGATAATGAAGAAAATAACAACAACAACAAAAACTTTATATGAGCACAATGCAGTGGAATGAAAATCAATAGTACCTCCCAATTATTTAGAAACTAAAACACAAAACTCCCGTTACTGCCACCAAAACTTCCACCACCATGAAAACACACACACACACCCCAGTTCACAGATCAAAGAATCTTAATGGAAACAAAACATATTTAGAATCGAATCATAAAGAAGTCCCACATAATACGTGGTATCTGGTCCATGGTTTCAATTCCACCTTTTACTTCTCATAAGCATTTTAAAAAACCGTTCACTTTAATGTCACATCCATTCATTCCACTATCTAAAGCTCATGGTGGTATGTTTTATAATTTTGGATTTCAAACTCATCTGTGGGATTCTCAATCAGCCTGGAGACGGGGTCTTCTGAAGAGGATTTACACGTGCATCTATCAGACATCCAGGAATATTAGCAACTCAGGACCACCTCATGTTAATTTCTTAAATCAAGGTTTCCCACAGAGATAGCAAGGAATTGCAAACTGAATCCCAGATCTTGATCATAGAAGGTCTGTAGTTTTGAACTCTCAGAAATACTCCCAAAACAGCAAGTACTCAGGCTCAGACATAAAAAAAATAAATAAATAAACCTCTCTGTTATCTTCTTTTGCCAGCAAGCGGATTTTTTTTCTAGTCTTCCCAGTGATTTGAGGAAACCATTGCCTAAAGCATGTTTTTAAAAACTTGCCAAATTAATATCTCTAAGTCTTTGCTTCCTCTCCTGTCTAATTAGAAATGTAATATTTATCTTTTAGGGCTTCCCTGGTGGCTCAGTGGTAAGGAATACGTCTGCCAATGCGGGAGAGTTGGGTTCAATCCATGAATGAATCAAGAAGATCCTTTGGAGAAGGAAATGGCAACCCACTCCAGTATTCTTGCCTGGGAAATCCCATGGACAGAAGAACTTGGTGGGCTACAGTCCATGAGATCACAAAAGAATCAGACATGGCTTGGCAACTAAACAACGAAATTTATGTTTTAAGACTATCAAAAGCAAAATAACCACACTCAACAAACAATTGGCTGATACTTTCTTCCTTTTCTGATTACCAACCTAATGATTAAATTGCATTTTATCAGCGATTGTAGACAGTTAATAGAAAATATGTATATATATATATATATATATATATATATATATATAAAATTTTGATTGCATAGAAGTAATAAAATTTACTTTCCTGGTGGCTCAGACAGTAAAGATCTGCCCACAATGTGGGAGACCCAGGTTCGATCCCTGAGTCAGGAAGATCCCCTGGAGAAGGGAATGGCAACCCACTCCAGTATTCTTACCTGGAGAATTCCATGGACAGGGGAATCTGGCAGGCTATAGTCAATGGCATCACAAACAGTCAGACATGACTGGGCTACTTTCACTTCACTTCACTTCAGTAAAATTTAAGGATTGGTTTATTAATTACAGAAAGTTACAATAATAGACAATCTCCTGTATACACACATGATTAAGTAAAGATTATCTAAGTGTACTGGTAGTGAAACCAGCAGTGAAAGTCTAAGAACTTGGCAGGAGACTTGGGTTCTTAACTTCCCTCTCTGTGACTTGAAAAAGCTATCACTTCTCTGGCTGAAATTTCCAGAATGCAAAATTTAAATGGGGGTTTTCAATAGTTACTAAGATACTTTTTCTATCTCTCACATTCTGTGATTTTCTGTGTCTGCCCTATTTTTCTTTATGGTTTAATGGTATAGTACTCAATTATGTTTAATGAATTCTGGTGTTTGTTATAAGATGATTTGATCATAATGTGATACTCTTGTACAGAAAATCAGTTGTTATTTTATTTTTATCCAAGAGAAGTGAGAAAGGAAAAAAGAGGAAGATGGGCAAGTCAGCAATCAAACAGGAAAATGATAACCATACACCCTGTGTTTTTGTAGCTTCTTTGCATTTTCAGAAATGTTTCACAGAAATAATCTACTTTAATCTCAAAGAAAGATAAGACTTGCTAGGAGGTATTACTAACCATGGTGCAGGTGAGATTAAAGCACAATAGGATTGCATGGCTTGACTTGGTTTAGTTGAATTACTACTAGCTACTACCAGCTGGAGTGTAGACCTCCTGCCTTCTAGATCCTCAGAGATTTACAGAGATGAATCCCCACCAAAAACAAGGTCACCAGAAATATTAAAAATGGAAAAAATAACTAAGGATCATTTGCTGTCTACAACTTAAGGTTATCCACTAGAGATGTCCTTGACAATCCACTGGGTCAAAGATTAGCAATACCTTGAAGCTGAAGCATTTGGCTACTATGACAATTAAGTACTTTCACAGACAAAATAAGCTAAGTCTATCACATCGACTTTGCTGATCTGAAACCATGGGGTGCATTCTATACTCACTTTCTGGCAGCCTGCTTCTACTTCCACTACTCCTGGAGTTTGGGCTTGTGATTTCATCTTACAGATGTAACCAAGAGGCCGTTCGCATGCCCGATCTGCCCAGTACCCATCCTGCAGGAAGCAAGGGGGAAAAAATCTTAATGATTATCAGTTGTTTGATCTTGACGCTATTTTTTATAATTGTGCCTCTGAAAAGGGAAACAAAGATTCGAGGTTATTAAGAGAAAAAGGCATCTATGAAGAGGAAAAGTAAGTGGATATTTTACCAGGAAACCGCAAATTTGACTTTGGCTATAAAGATGTAGCCAAATCAAGATTGCTGGGAGAAATATCAATAACCTCAAATATGCAGATGACACCACCCTTATGGCAGAAAGTGAAGAACTAAAGAGCCTCTTGATGAAAGTGAAAGAGAACAGTGAAAAAGTTGGCTTAAAACTCAACATTCAGAAAACTAAGATCATGGCATTTCGTCCCGTCACTTCATGGGAAACAGATGGGGAAACAATGGAAACAGTGACAGACTTTACTTTTTTGGGCTCCAAAAGCATTGCAGATGGTGACTGAAGCCAGGAAATTAAAAGACACTTGTTCCTTGGAAGAAAAGTTATGACCAACCTAGACAGCACATTTAAAAGGAGAGATATTACTTTGCCAACAAAGGTCCATCTAGTCAAAGCTATGGTTTTTCCAGTAGTCATGTATGGATGTGAGAGTTGGACTATAAAGAAAGCTGAGCGCCAAAGAATTGATGCTTGTGAACTGTGGTGTTGGAGAAGACTCTTGAGAGTCCCTCGGACAGCAGGGAGATCCAACCAGTCCATCTTAAGGGGAATCAGTCCTGAATATTCATTGGAAGGACTGATGCTGAAGGTGAAACTCCAATACTTTGGCCACCTGATGCCAAGAATTGACTCATTTGAAAAGACCCTAATGCTGGGAAAGATTGAAGGCAGGAGGAGAAGGGGACGACAGAGGATGAGATAGTTGGATGGCATCACTGACTCAGTGGACATGAATTAGAGTAAACTCCAGGAGTTGGTGATGGACAGGGAGGCCTGGTGTGTTGTAGTCCCTGGGGTCGCAAAGAGTAGGACACAACTGAGCAACTGAACTGAATTGACAAAGATGTAGGAAGAAACCATAGCCACAGTTTGTTTTTATATCTTCATTGTCAGGTCACAATGGAGAGAGACCTAGAGAGAAATTAAAAATGCTCATAAGCCCTTAAGTGATGGTTCAACAGAAGGTTTGCACACAGCCTCCTCATCCATCCCTACCAGCAGCTGTTTTCAAGTTAACTGAATACATTTATTTATTTGTTTATTTTTGGCCAAACCGTGTAGTATGCAGGATCTTATTTCCCTGACCAGGGATTGAACTCAAGCTCCCTTGCAGTGAAAACCTGGAGTCTTAACTGCTGGGCCACCGGGGAAGTCCCACTGAGTACACATAAAGCCTTGCAGAAAGAACACTCCCGTGCAACACACCCAACCTGAAAACAGTCTCCTTCCCTCCCTTCTTCCTATTTCTATTGATGAGGGTCCTCTATGAACTTACGGTGGCATCTTTCATTCTGCTTCGAATTCTACCTTTTCCTCCTTCCCTAGAGATTTCACTTTAAATGAGTGCTCATCCCCTTCCCTCAACTGCTAAACACCTTGAAAAGTGGTTTTCTGTACTCTTTGACTTAATCCTCACATCTCACTCAGTCTCAGCCACTACAATCTGGTACTCAGCTCTTCCGCCAGCATAATATTTACAGACTGCAGATTTGGTTTGGCTGCTCCTAGGCTAATGCATGTTTTCTCATTGCCAGTACTTTTCCTACCCACCTCTCCACCTCTCACTCCATGCCTTCAGCCATACTGTCTTTCGAGTTCTCAACAAGAACAAAGCTCTCTGGTTTCCTCTTCCCAGGACACTCCTCTGCCTATTCTTTCAATAATTAATACATATTCTTTCCTTAAGCTTTCAATTTTTCACTGTGAAACCAACCACAATGACAAAAACTATAACTAATACTTATTGAACAGCAAGTTTGGGCCAGGAACAGTGCACATTGTATGCGTTAACCCATTTAATCTTTATACCCACCACGTGAGCTGGGTACAATTATACTCATTTTACAAACAAGGAAATGTTTTGCGTTAAAACCCAGCCTCTTACTCACCATGTTCATTGTCTATTAACAAAAAATAAGTTGATGATATACTTCATAGCTAAACTGCCTGATTTCCAACGTGGAAGCATCGTTTCATAGTTGACACTTCTGTGTAACCTAAAATAACAAAAGTAGCTCTCCAAGCACAGACTCAAGGTTGTAGGACCCAGAGTAGATCTAACCAGGTCTACATCCACTCGGAGCAACCAGCTGAAAGTAGAATCAAAGTTCTGAAAATTGTTTAATCAAGCCATATAGTCATATGGCATGATTTAGAACCAAACACAAACAATATGAGCATTCGTATTGGTTAATTTCATCCTTGAAATGACAGTTTATCTGCTGTTTTTCTGGTCTTCTTGAAAATGACTTGGCCAAGAGACTCAAGAGACTGAATCTGAATTCGAGTTCGACTTTGATCTATGTCAACTCATTAGGATAGAAACAATGGAAACAATGATATATAATAAGTGGGGCAAAAGGAAAATTTTCCTGTGGCTTTTGCTTGATACCAGTAATTAAAAGTGTCTTACTTTGCCTTTCATCACTGCACAGTCTTCCTGCCTGTTGTTTTCATGACTTGGTTCTCCACGAAGCCATTTGGTAAAAGTTACAGGGGTGCCATCACTCCATTCAAAGTACATTTGAATCTTGATGTCGTTTAAGCCAATCCATAACTCATCACTTGGCTCTAAACAGGAAGAAAAGCACAGAAGCAATTTACACAAGGTTTTCTTTCCAAAGATCAAAAGGTTATCAGGAAAGGAAGGCCCCTTCTTTATCAACGACTCCCTTGATGTTACAACTATCATAATATCCCATCCACTTGCATGTTAAATGGATCTAGCTCTGTAGCCTGAGATGTCAATGACCTTTTGTGTTGTCAGTTTTAGTTTAAAATATGTAATGTATTCTTCACATTGTGAAGGTGACTGTACTCTTTTTTTGTGTGTGCTACTGCAGATTTAATCTCCTGAGAGTTGTTAAAATGAAACTGAAGTAGATCTATCATTACCCTCTATTTTGTGAAACTGTTTTTTTGTTATAAATAATTTACTATAATCAGTCAAACTCACGGTGCTGGAAATATGTAGTTTATTTATACATAAATCTATTTGACTACTATTAAATCTTAGTATAATGAAGGTTTTAAAATAAAAACTTTAAAAACCACTTCTATTTTAGTAACAAGGTTGTTATCAAGAAAATCTAGGTATTTCTGTTAAAGTTTAATCACTGTAATAGAAGTTAAAATGATCCATACAGTGAGAAGATATATCAACTGAATAAATGGACCCTCTTCACATTTAGCACTTATTAGTCTATAAATAAATGAATCCATCATCACTGTCACCACAAAATACCAGAAAAACCCAAACAAACAAAAGTTAAAATAAAAAACTACCAGGTATAGATATAAAAGGTAATCATTCTGTTCTGAAATTCTATGAAAAGCATCATTGATTTTATCAGGAATTGTAATTCTCAAAGTTCTAAATAGCAAAAGCATAAATGGGGTAAAATTGAAGGCCTGCAATCTCACAGCTAAAATCATACACATTTTCACATTTTTAAAAATTGGAGGCATACACAATTCAACATGTGCTTAAGTTACCTCCCTGGAATTCCATCATGGAAGCTTGATCTATGTTCTTTAAACAGTTAAACAAAATTATTTGTCAACAGATTATAAAGATGTTGTATTTATAGAAGAAAATGAGAAATATGCCACATCTTATAGGAATTTCCCTAAATGGTGTAGTCTCTTCCTCCTAAAAGCTGTCATTCAACTTTGCTTTTGGAGAAGTCCCTGGCTGGCCCATTGTCAGCCCCAGCAGATGTTTCTAGCACTATGAGCATGAATGGCTTTGCCAAGATGATCCCTTTTCCTTTCACTTAATTTGGCAGATCATGATCTGTGAGTAGCAAATATAGGCTCCAAAATGACCTCATGTAACTCCTCAAGGTTTTTAGGTTCAAGATCAATGAAAACCTAAACTCTCAAGTCCCACAATTATAACAGATTGATAAGAGGGTCCAATAAACATTTTTCTCACTAAACTGTTCTCCCGTCTAGCTTTTGTAGTTCATACGTACAAACTTGATCGTATAAAAATATATAAGATGTGAGCATAAAATTGTTAGACAAAGTTTTTGTAAATTTGTTAAGTAAACTGTCTTAGTTAATGGAGTCAAAATTTATATGTGTAGGTTCCAACTTATTCACTGTATTTCCATGATTAACATGGAAGATATTGTCTCAACTAGCTTAAAAAGGTTTTCTAGGTTTTTGAGTCAGAAAAAAATTTTTTTCAGAGGTTAAGGAGGGAATTTTTAATTAAAGTGTAGTTGGAAAGTTTGACATTTTAGGAAAAGAAACACTAATTTTAACTTTATTACTTATTTTTTATTAATATTATTTGCATGTTTTGAAAGAAATAAATCTTTATCAATAATAAAAAGGGAAGGTTTCTCCAGTGAAAATTTACTAATTCTCTAGCTGAATTTAAAAGCAATCTTCCTCATCCAAATTCAAAATAACTACAGCAACAATATATAAGGTTCTCCTTTATAATAGACCGTATTATATAAAGTAGAGAAAATTTGCACATTAGCCCTATAGCCTCTTAAACTGTTTTCCACTGACTCACTTGAAAAGTTTATCACCTACTGTAAGCATCATGCCATCTATGTCGTGATATTATCCAGATATCTTGGTTTTGATTACATTATTATTGTGTAGTCTAGGTGTTCCAGAGTAATCAAGAAATTTACGAGTTAGTCGAACGTCATCATCACCCTACTAAACTCAGTGAGGTGAGTAGAGGAGGGATTCCATTCAGCCAAGCACTAACAGCAGCAGTGTTGGGGATCTTTTGTACTTGTCAAAGACTAATTTATCTCATCTGTTTGTTCATTGTTTTTTTCTTCTCCCCTACCCCCACTCCTATCAATTTTCATACAGTAAGTGTCAGGAAGCATTCCCAGCATCACCATCATCCATTTCCTCTTGTTTTTCTCTCTGGAAATGAACAGGTCCAGCTATTCAGCAGTCTCATCAGTGGAAGAAGAAAATGATCATCATTTAATCAGCAAGTACCACGGGGTGTCCATCATTATTATATCCTTCTTCACCCTCCTCCTCTTCAGGATAAGCATTCCCAACTCCTTTATCCACTTTTCAACTGTTTCTGATAGAGCCAATTTTTTAAAAACTGTATAATATGTTAGTTTTCCATATTTTCTACATTTTCTCTGTATCTCTTAGATTATAGTCTTAAAGTGGATATATGAACTACTTCAAAAGATTTAGGCCACTGTCTAACCACTCCAATCAAACATCTTCTTGATTTTTCTGCTCATCATCCTAGCAGCATCAGCTAGATTAACAAGAGAAAATACACTCCAAAGGATGAGATGGTTCATTTAGACACCTTTCCTGTGAGAGAAAATATCGGCCTTAAAATAGAAAATACCTCCACACACACAAATTCCAATAAGTGAAATATTGTTCACAAATTTAAAGAAGACTGCTCTGAATCCAGGTTTTATATAGAAAAACAATATTTTAAAAGCTATGCATAAGCTGATTCTTTGTTAAAGGAAAAAAATAAAATGTTCTCTCAGTGATAGAAATTCTTTAAGTTACTATGCAATTTTTATATTTTAGGCATAATTATTATTTGTCACTAAGTTTATTGAATTGTTAATTTGAATTTATCTAGATTATAACATTTAACATTTATGATTAAATTTTCCAGAGATGGATTGTAAGTCGGGAAGACAAGAGTCAAGCATATTACAGATGGAAGTTCTTACCATAGCCCAGCTGAGAGATAATAAAGTCAAATTCCTCAATGCTGTGGATACTTGCTAGGTCACCACCCTCCTTCCTACATGCTCTTAAGGCATCTCTTTGGATTTTCTTCTCCTCTCTGTAAATCCTGTAACAGTGACCTGCATATGGCCACCACTGACTTGGGCAGTTGGTAGGCACATCACTTTCTAGAAAAACAAAAAGAGTTTGGAAAACACTTTAAAAGAGTTTTAATTGTAACAATATTTTCTATTAATATCATTTTCTATAGTAAACAGTTCATTATTATAGGCAAATACAGCTAATAGTTATTTTTCTGTTTTTTGGCATAGGTATTCATAAAATATAGACAAGAATGTGTTTGATATTAGACTAAAAATGATATGGAAGCCATCTTTCACTATAAAGTGAAGCCAAATGAGAAATCTCTTTTACTTTTCAATTATGTATACAAGGCCACATGAAGATACAATCGATTATCTCTTTTTGTATTTTATCATCAGCAGACCTGTTCTAGCCATGTCCTATAAATATAGATTTCAAGGGGACTTCCCTGGTGGTTCAGTGGTTAAGAATCTGCCTTGAAATGCAGGGGACATGGGTTTGATCCCTGGTTGGGGAACTAAGATCCCACATGCCACGGGGCAACTAAGCCTGTGTGCCACAACTAGACAGTCTGTGCTCTGCAACAAAGATCTTGCATGCTGCAACTGAGACCCAATGCAGCCAAATAAATAAATCTTTCAAAAAAGATTTCAATTTACTTCTATTCTATGGACATTAGGGAGCCATTCATTCCTCAGAGGAGGGCAAAACTCATAACGCAATCAGGAGAAAAATGTGTTGACACAGGGCACAGAATGGGTAGGATGTAGGGGGGTCACCAAGGAGCTTCTGAAACCATGGTAGTGTGAGCTGGCCACCTGTACCTCTGAACCAACTCACTGCCACTGACTTTCTCCCAAAAGATGACATGTGACATTGCAGAAATCACAAGGATTTCAATTCCAAAGTCTTTCAGCCAAAATCTGAATTTGCCATGAGCAAATCACATCATGTGAACCAAACTATCCATATATATATACAATTGTAAATAATATTAATACTAATATTAAATTACCCATCCTTACTGTGTTCTTCTGCACTGGGAAACATTTGAGATAATATGACTATAAATTATAATCATGATAACAATGACGATTTAATCAAATCAGTAATAGTGACCAATATCCTATTTGTTGCTACTAACAGTTAGGGTTAAATTTCATAACTTGATGATTGATACGTTACGAACATGTACTATAATAGTAATGAGTGGGGGAAGGGACAGCAACGACATCTGAAGGCAGGAGACTCACTTCATTTGTCCCCATATGTCCTAAAATGACATAGGGCCTGGCACAGAATAAATGCGATGAATATTTGACAGGAAAATAATTGAAGTTATATTTAATACACAAAGCTTATTATTACCATTTTATGGATACTATTTTAGAGAGCAACTGAGCAATATATCCTGCTTAAAGAGGAATTATATTGTCAAATAAATGTCAATCTCTATGTTTAAGTTTGATATGAAATATTCTCAAATGTGCTGCCTTAGTAAAGTTTCAATATAAGGTATCTTTGTTATTTATTTGATGCATTGGTCCAATATTCTCTCAAAGTCTGGGACTGTTTGCATCACCTTTGTATAAGCTCAAGATTTTGTGTACAATCATCATTCAAGTAAATAGCAGTCCTGATATTCAAACACTGTATTATTATAATAGAAAAATGCATATGTTCATTTTTAATTAGAATATAATTGATTTACAATGTTGTGTTTATCTCTGCTATACAACAGTGGGAATCAGCTATATGTATACATACATTCCCTGCCTCTTGGACCTCCCACTACCCTCATCCCATCCTCCAGGTCAGCACAGAGCACCGAACTGAGCTCCGTGTGCTATGCAGTAGCTTCCCACTAGCTATTTCACACACGGTACGTGTGTCGGTGCGACTGTCAATTCATCCCACTCTCTCGTTCCCTTCCACCCCATAGCCACAAGTCTGTTCTTTACGTCTGCATTAAAAAATGCATATTTTTCAAAAATATTCCTTCTATACAGTTCCAGTAGTTACCAAGAAAAAAAAAAGTTTAGTTATTTCTCTGGAGCCCTCTGGTGGGATATTTTAATTTTGCTGCCCAAGAAGCTGAAAATAATGCCAGGGTATTCTAAGGGCTTCAAAAACTAAACAGATAAACTTCTAAAATATTAAAAAATATGAGAACAACCAATGAAGAGGGGTTCCCTGGGGCAGCCACAAAAGATGGCTTGTTTCTCTAGAGCAATGCTATCTGATTGAGGCATAATAAAATCCACAAATGGAAGCCACCTATGGAATTCTAAATTTGCTAGTTGCCAAGTCAAGAGAAACAGGTAGCTTTCGTTTTAAATATATCTTATTTAACCCAATATATTCAAAACATTATCATATAATCAATTAAAAATAATAAGGTAGTTAGCTTTTTTTGTCATGCTATGTCTTGGAAATCCAGTGCATATTTTACACCTATAGCATAACTCTATTGGAACCAGCTGTATTTCGTGTGTTCAGTGATCACATGTGGTTAGAGGCTACTGAACTGGACAGCATGGCTCCAGAGACCCAGGGATCATGGATGAACAGGGGGTCATTGCAAGGACAAATAGTACAGGAGGTGGAACTCTTGCCCAAGAGGTCATCAACTGCGTGTGCTTCATAATCCTAACTGCTTGTTTTTTCAAACTCAGGCTTATTTGGGTGTAAAAATAAGACAAAATGCTAATCCAGGAAGTTCAGAGAAATTTAAAAACTAATGGAAAGTGAAAGTTAACAGGTAAGGCATGTAACCTAGTAGGACTTTATGGGGTCTTCAACAGACCCCTCTCCCACATCCTCAGCTGTAACTCCTCTCTGAAATACCTAGATAACAGTGTCTTCTGAGTGTTTAATAAGTTGTTTTACAGATGCTAAAACCACCACCAAATGAAAGAAATGAACTACTTGATTATCATGGGCATGTAGCCCTCAGACCTGTTGGTGCCCAAGGATTGATAATATTAACCCCTGTGACCCTGCCCTGATACCTCACCATCAATCAATAAGAGAACTGTACCCGAGCTTATCACACACCCTGCAATCCACCTCCCTTACCTGGCCTTTAAAAATGTTTTGCTGACCTGCTGTATAGCACAGGGGGCTCAGCTCAGCGCTCTGTGATGATCTAGAGGGGTAGGATTGGAGGGGTAGGGGGTTGACAACAGAAAGGAGACTCAAGAGGGATGGGATATATGTATATATATAGCCAATTCACTTTGTTGTGCAGCAGAAACTAACACAACATTGTAAAGCAATTATACTCCAATGTAAACAAATAAATAAAAATGCTTTGCTGAAACATATTGAGGATTTAAGTGTTTTGCACACTAGCTGCCCTGGACTCCTTGCTTGTCACCTGCAATAAACACTGCACTTTCCTTCACAGCAACCTAATGTCAGTAGATTGGCTTTACCGTGCATGGGCTAGCAGACCCAAGTTTGGTTCGGTAACACGCCTCGTAGAGATACAAGAATAATGAACCAAGTATTCACAAGGAGAACAAGTATTATTAGTATTTCTACCTAATAGGTAGGAAACTATAACTGGAGGGTTAAGGAACAAAGTCAAGTTATAGAATTCTGCCTACTATACCAGGGATGATAAAACCACCATTCTCCTCTTTCCCAAAGTGGCAATTCCAAATCTTCTGAAGGAGAATTATATGAGCTCTTCCAAGAGGGAGGATTATACTATTTATCATATGGAAGGAAGAGAGGAGATCAAATATAAAAATTACTGAAGTCTCTCTAAGGCATGCCCACAGTTATAAGGGTGGACCTGTAAAATATAATCGAACCCAATAATGGGACCTTCATCTATATCCGTTGGCAATCTCTACCACATTTGTATCCATTAAAGTTCCAAACACACCTACACTCTGCTTCAGCAATTCCACTTCTAGGAATAATGAGACACGTGAAACCACATAGGTATAAAATTATTCACTGTAGCCTTGCTTATAATAATAAAAAATTGGAGGTAAACTAAAGCTCCATTAAGAGAGGACTAGTCAAAAAAAATATGGTCTCTTCCTGCAATGGCTAATGTACAACCATAAAAATGAACACAGAAACTATTTATGTACCAGAAGGAATAACACCCAAAATTGTTATTAAGCGACAAAAGTAGAGCAAAGTGTATTATAAGCTGACAAAAATAATTACAAACCTATTTATTTATAGCCTATGAATATCTTTTTCCTCACTGAAAACACATGAATAATAATACCTACCACCTAGGGCAGCTGTGAAGATAAAATTTTTATTAAAAATTACTTATGTATTAAAATTTTTTTATTAGTGGTTTTGCTCCTGCTGGAACACTTGAGAACACTCTGGAAACGTTAGCAACCAACACAAAGACATTTGCAGGAGTATCATTAAGTAAATGATCAACCAAACCTGTCACTGCCGACCGTTAGGACTAGGCTGTCATTTGATCTCTAAATTGTTCTATGTACTTCAGATCAAGTAGATCACTTACCTGAGGGGATAACAAAAGGATTTAAGGTGGTGTTGCCTTTTTTACAAATATAGCCTAGTTTCTGAACACACTGTAGATTCTCCCATTTAGCATTTTTTCCAGGATTAAGTGACACACAGCTTTTTCCTGGTTCTGCTGATGGACTTCCTTTGGAGAAAAACATAAAATTAAATTAGGATTACTCGAGTATGACAAGTAGATAGTCCCTCACAATCTCATGTGTTTATCCTTGGCATTTAGTGGATCCCCATTTTTTTTTTTTTGCTACATATTCACAAAGAAATATTGACTGCCTACAGAGCAAAACTTATGTTGGATACTATTTGTTTTTCCATTGTTGGATCATCCCAGTACTTAAAATATTGATTATACAAGTTTATTTCTTTGGTTTTTTCAAGACTTTTTTTGATGTGGATCATCTTTAAAGTTCTTATTGAATTTGTTACAATATTGCTTCTGTTTTATATATATATTTTTTTTTTGGCTGCAAGGCACATGGGATCCCAACTGTCTAAGCAGGGACTGAACCTGCACCCCATACACTGGAAGGCAAAATCCCAACCACTGGCCCAAGGAAGCTTCAGTAAGTTTACTTCTTTGAAATAACTTTTCCCCCCAACGAGATCAAATAATAAAGCTAAATCTTAAACCCTGAACAATTTTCACACTGGGCTATTTTATCTATGAAAGTTAAAGTGTGAAAGTGTTAGTCACTCAGTTGTGTCTGACTCTTTGCAGTCCCATGGTCTGCAGCCTGCCAGAATCCCCTGTCCATGGAATTTTTCCAGGCAAGAATACTGGAGTGGGTTGCCATTTCTTATTCCAGGAGATCTTCCTAACCCAAAGATTGAACCCAGGTCTCCTGCACTGCAGGTGGATTCTTTACCATCTGAACCACCAGGGAAGCTCCTCATTTTATGTATGATAGGGGGTGAATAACAAGAGTTTCTTGTGTGGATCACAACAAATTGGAAAATTCTTAAAGAGATAGGAATACCAGACCACCTGACCTGCCTCTCGAGAAACCTGTATCCAGGTCAGAAAGCAACAGTTAGAATGGGACATGGAACAACTTCCCTATTCCTTCCAAACAGGGAAAGGAATAAGTCAAGGCTGTATATTACCACCCTGCTTATTTAACTTATATGCAGAGTACATCATGAGAAACCTGGGCTGGAAGAAGCACAAGCTGGAATCAAGACTGCTTGGAGAAATATCAATAAGCTCAGATATGCAGAAGACACCACCCTTATGGCAGAAAGCAAAGAACTAAAGTGCCTCTTGATGAAAGTGAAAGAGGAGTGAAAAACTTGGCTTAAAACTCAACATTCAGAAAACTAAGATCATGGCATCTGGTCCCATCACTTCCAGACTTTTTTTCAGGGGGCTCCAAAATCACTGCAGATGGTGACTGTAGCCAGGAAACTAAAAGATGCTTGTTCCTTGGAAGAAAAGTTATGACCAACCTAGACAGCATATTAGAATGCAGAGATATTACTTTGCCAACAAAGGTCCGTCTAGTCAAAGCTGTGGTTTTTCCAGTAGTCATGTATGGATGTGAGAGTTGGGCTATAAAGAAAGCTGAGCACCAAAGAATTGATGCTTTTGAACTGCGGTGTTGGAGAAGATTCTTGAGAGTCCCTTGGACTGCAGGTAGATCCAACCTGTCCATCCTAAAGGGAATCAGGCCTGAATATTCATTGGAAGGACTGATGCTGAAGGTGAAACTCTAATACTTTGGCCACCTGATGAGAAGTACTGACTCGTTTGAAAAGACCCTAATGCTGGGAAATATTGAAGGCAGGAGGAGAAGGGGACAACACAGGATGAGATGGTTGGATGGCATCACCGACTAAATGGACATAAGTTTGAGTAAATTCCAGGAGCTGGTGATGGACAGGGAGGCCTGGCATGCTGCAGTCCCTGGGGCCGCAAACAGTTGGATATGACTGAGTGACTGAACTGACTGATGAACACAATATTTCAAACTAGTCATATTCTACATAGTCAAGACCCTTCTAAAAACCTAAGTCAAGCTAACTGTGAGGACCAGCTTAGAAACTACCTGGACATGGGAAAATTTTCTACAGTTAGAAAGAAGTGGCAGGAAAGATGGCAATAGGAGGAGAAAGAGAGAAGAATGTCACCAAAAATGCAAGTCTGTGGGGAGGACAAACAATATTAAAATACATTGGAGTTTGGAACAGAGAATTGTTTACTGTAAGACCATGTAAGAGGATAGGTGTCTCATGCCCCCAAGAACCCCAAAGTTACTGAAGTCCCCGCTTAGTCCATCAGTCATGTCCAACTCTTTGCGACCCCATGGACTGTAGCCCACCAGGCTCCTCTGTCTGTGGGATTCTCCAGGCAAGGGATCTCCGACCCAGGGATTGAACCCACATGTCTTGCATTGCAGGCAGGTTCTTTACTGTCTGAGCCATCAGGGAAGCAAATCTGTACCAAACGAATGTTATTCTCTGTCCTGATAAAAAAAGGCATAACTCTGACTCTCCAAGGTCCCAGTCCTGGCTAAGAAGAGGCAGAGCTCAGTTGATGGCTCCCTCAGAGCCAGGTCCCCCGACTCTGCCCAGCTGTCATCTCTGAAGGGAGCCAGGTGTCCAGCCCAACTGGCCCTCAGGCTCCTCAGGCCACCCAAAGAGGGGAGACCAGGTCCCACAGACTGTGACCCAGGCAGACTGCCATCACCTCGAGGTCACAGAGGCAGGAATGGGGAGAGGTTCATCGCTGCCTCAAGGCCCAGGCCAAGGCTAGTGGCTGGCCTTGGTGGGGGCTCTGGAGCCCAGCAAGACACAGCCCCCAGCCCTTCTGGCCAAGGCCAAGTAAGCTGAGGGTCTCAGGGAGAAGACCGGGATCCACCTCAGACTACCACTCCACTGTTGTCTGAATCTCCTCACTAACTGTCGTTTCTTGATGGTTGGTTGCTTGTGGGCAGGGCCCACTACAGTACCAACCAATGACTGAGCAGGACCACTAATGGCTGCTCTTTGACAGTTGGTTGCCAGTGGGAAGATTTCACTGAGGCACTGACCAATGGCTGAGCAGGACCTGTTGCCTGGTTACAGACTGGTAATGATGCGCAGCAATGGCTGCTGTGCTAAGGGCTGTGCTTCTCTGCATGCTCTTACAGGAAGAGCTGCTAGAAGTAGCAATGTGTGTTCAGTTGCTTCAGTCATGTCCATCTCTTTGTGACCCCATGGACTGTAGCCCATCAGGCTCCTCTGTCTGTGGGATTCTCCAGGCAAGAACACTGTAGAGGGTTGCCACACCCTCCTTCAGGGGATCTTACCCACCCAGGGACCAAGCCTGCATCTCCTGTAACTCTGCAATGCAGGTGGATTCTTTAGCTAAGCCAACTACTTTTAGGGAAGCCTAGAAGTAGTAACATGCCACCCTAAATGTTGACAAAGTATTTCCAAGAGTTCAGACTCTCTCCCAAGATTTTAAACTCAGCCTATTGAAGAATATTTTTAACAGCTAAGAAGGAAATGGCAACCCACTCCAGTGTTCTTGCCTGGAGAATCCCAGGGACGGCGGAGCCAGGTGGGCTGCCATCTATGGGGTCGCACAGAGTCGGACATGACTGAAGCGACTTAGCAGCAGCAGCAGCAACCTCTCATCCCATTGCTTACTTCAGTTCAGTTCAGTCACTCAGTCTTGTCCAACTCTGCGACCCCATGAATCGCAGCACACCAGGCCTTCCTGTCCATCACCAACTCCCGGAGTTCACTCAAACTCACATCCATCGAGTTGGTGATGCCATCCAGCTATCTCATCCTCTGTCGTCCCGTTCTCCTCCTGCCCCCAATCCCTCCCAGCATCAGTCTTTTCCAATGAGTCAACTCTTCGCATGAGGTGGCCAAAGTACTGGAGTTTAAGCTTTAGCATCATTCCTTCCAAAGACTACCCAGGACTAATCTCCTTTAGAATGGACTGGTTGGATCTCCTTGCAGTCCAAGGGACTCATTGCTTACTAGGAAATGATTAAAAAACCAGGTCAAGTCAGCTTGGCTAGTGCACTTGATACAAGGATCAATACCCACATTTCTCATGCCTTTCTATCACTTTAATATATGATTTTAAAACCAGGACTCGAAAAGCTAGCTGCAGCTCACAGGAGAAGACAGGGTGATGAGCCACACTCTGTTTATGACTGCTTAGTGACTTCTGACATGTATACAAACTGGGTCTGGGCCACACTTTCCCCTCCTGCAAGATGGAATCACATTACCTGCTCCATAAAACCTTTGCCAAAAGTGTTTGGAAGTTGCTTGAATAGCACAGAAAGAAAAACTGTTAGTGATGAGGATAAACCTTTTTAAATGTGTTGGTATTATGGCCAAAGTTCCACTATAACTGAACTACCAGATAACGTATCAGTACTAGCAAGAAACTTTCAAGAAACAATATTTTACAGCTAGTAGTAATTAACTAATATATAAACTATTGAATCATAGTATATAGCTATTTACCAATAGAACACCAATACCAACTTTAATATATCAATTATTTGTCTTAAATGGTTACTATAGTTACTTATCTGCATTCACACTTCCATGTCATTTGTATAAAATCTTGTTACTTAAAATGTAGATGCATTTTAATAGATGTATTACTTCAGAAGTACTAAACTGAATGCTGATTAAACAATTTATACAATTAACCACTTCTTTTTTTTTCTTTTTCTTTTTATTATTATTATTTTTTTTATTTTAAAATCTTTAATTCTTACATGCGTTCCCAAACATGAACCCCCCTCCCACCTCCCTCCCCATAACATCTCTCTGGGTTATCCCCATGCACCAGCTCCAAGCATGCTGTCTCCTGCATCAGACATAGACTGGCGATTCAATTCTTACATGATAGTATACATGTTAGAATGCCATTCTCCCAAATCATCCCACCCTCTCCCTCTCCCTCTGAGTCCAAAAGTCCATTAATATCCCACAAGGTTTCTAATTTTTGTTTTAAGAAACTCTCATTTCAGAAGGTGATTTGATCTCAAACCTACTTCTCAGGAATTTGGTTTAGTAAGAAAGGACATCTCTTTTCTCATTAACTTTCCAATTTTATTCCTCACTGTCACCAAAGTTAACCCCTCAATTTTCTCACTCAACTCTTAGAATGCAAGTGGTTAAATCTAACAATAATTGTCACTTCAAACTGAGTAATAAAATGATCTAATAATCTATAACAATTAAGCAGCAAAGAATAAACTCTAATCCTCCAATAAATAATTATTATTTTCCAATCATCTGACTGAGTCAACTGGAAGTCTACAATTTAATTTGACTGAGTCAGGAGGCAGACAAATCAAATTCTCACTCATAAAAAAAGCACATCTTATATTCCCCTGCAGCAACGTTTACTTCCCATATCCAGAGGTGAGCAGAGCTAATGCTAATGACAGACTTGTGACCGTCGGGCACTGAAGCAATACACTGAAAGCCAAATTTCAGAGTAAAATCTAATCAGTTTAAATCAACATATCTCCTCTAAAAAATCCCCTCTCACGTATTAGCATATTCCAAATATTACCTACTTATTTCAAAGCTCTGCTTTTTCTTTTCAATATCATAAGACTGTAACATGGAAAGTAGAGAGTTTAATCCTCTAAGCCAAATGCAAAAATCATTCAATGGCTTTAAAAAGAACTCTGATCATATGAAAAAACAACACACCAGTATTTTCCATCACAGAAATGATAAATAGACATGACCCATCCTTTCCCACACCTACTGCAGATGTCACTAATCCTTATCTGCACACTTTCCTAATAAATCAAGATTAGTACAGGATGGAGTGTGGGTTGGGAGTTTAGAACCATACTCAGTAGAGAATGCCTC
The DNA here is from genome assembly GCF_042477335.2 of Ovis canadensis. Lineage (NCBI taxonomy): Eukaryota > Metazoa > Chordata > Mammalia > Artiodactyla > Bovidae > Ovis > Ovis canadensis. Next base: position 47,036,272 of record NC_091257.1, on the reverse strand, counting down.
AGAGGTCCCCAGCCTCGGGGATCTAATGCCTGATGATCTGAGGTTGGGCTGATATAACAACAACAGAAGTAAAGTTCACAGTAAATGTAATGTTCTTGAATGACCCCAAAACCATCACTCCTCCTTCTTGGTCCATGGGAGAACTGTCTTCCACATAACAAGTCCCTGGTGTCAAAAAGGCTGAGGACCACTGCCTCAGGAAGTGACTAACAAAGGTTGGTATTGGTGGATAAGATGGAAGACTTTTTGTCATCACTGGTCCTTTGGTTTCTCAGAATAGTTGCTGTATATGTAATTGCATCTTTATCATTTGTCTCTTTTTATATTCTGTTACTACTCTGTCAAAGCTATGGTTTTTCCAGTAGTCATGTATGGATGTGAGAGTTGAACTGTAAGAAAAGCTGAGCGCCAAAGAATTGATGCTTTTGAATTGTGGTGTTGGAGAAGACTCCTGAGAGTCTTCTTGGACAGCAAGGAGAACAAACTAGTCTCTCCTAAAGGAAATCAGTCCTGAATATTCATTGGAAGGACTGATGCTGCAGCTGAAACTCCAATACTTTGGCCTCCTGATGGGAAGAACTGACTCATTTGAAAAGACCCTGGTGCTGGGAAAGACTGAAGGTGGGAGGAAAAGGGGATGACAGAAGATGAGAAGGTTGGATGGCATCACCAACTCAATGGACATGAGTTTGAGTAAACTTCAGGAGTTGGTGATAGACAGGGAAGCCTGGCATGCTGCAGTCCATGGGGTCACAAAGAGTCGGACATGACTGAGCAACTGAACTAAACCGAACCTCTATGTTATGACATTGAAGAAATTAGTTCAGAGCCTTCTCTGTCCTTCAAAAAACTGGAAAGCTCTTGCAGGCTTGATTGTCCCCTGTGTTTTTTGACAACTAAACTACAAATTGTTAATAAAATTGTTCATGAATGATAATGCTAGTATGGAACGTTACAACCTGTGACTGGAATTATTTTTAATCCAACTCTATGTGATTAAAAACAGGAGAAAATGGTGTTAGTGTAGACTTTCAGATCATGATAACGATGACAGAAATATGGCAAATATCTCATGGCTCAAGATAATGAGAAATTCTCCAGCCCCAAATAATTTAAATTTCTTAAATTCATAGTGTGTGTGTGTAGATGTAAATAAATATGCATAAATTATTTGAATATAATATGTAGCATTATATATTATATAATATCTCATAAATATAAAATCAAATATTTGAATATAATACCTAGAAAATCAAGGATACTCTGAGAATATATACTTTGAGTCCTGTATTGATTTGTGCAATAATCCTTCCAGACAAGTCCTTTCCCCAGAAAGCTGGAATATCCTTATAATTTTAGTGTATTCAAATCTAGCTGGCAGGTTTCAAAGCAAGGTGAGAAATGGACTGCATTTAATGAAGTCTCCCAATTATGCCCTTCATGATCTACATGTGAGCTGATGGAGATCTCCAAGGTACCAAGATAAATTAAATGTACATGAATTCAACCAGCTTAATCCCACTGAGTTAACCAGACGAGCTTAATCCTACCTGGTAACCAGTTCAAATATCGGAACGGACTGCCCCCACTCCACTGCCATCCACTGTTGAAATTTAGACTGTTTAGTCCAATCCAGAGTCCTGAAGTCAGAGAATTGGTTAAACCTATATGACAGAAGCAAAACAAAAACAAAACTGTCACTCAGAAAAGATGGTGAAATAAAATTCAGAATTAAGTCCTTGAATCAAAATGTATTAGAAAGAAGTCATGAAAATCATGCCTTGCAAATCTCCTCTGAGTATCCTAACAACCTAAAAGCAAGTACAACTGTTACCTCCACTGGCAGGAAGAGAAACTAAGGTAAGAACATAGATAAACAAGGAATATTCTTGTTGGGAGTCTAACTCAGATATGACCAGGCCTCAGCCCCCATCATGTTGATGACTATTTATTACAGGATCATGTGAACATGCTTCTAATTTGGAGAAGACTCTCTTAGACTATCATCAAACTAAAACACGTTTAGTACATTTTAGAGAAAAAATAAGATTGATTTTGTATAAAAGTCACCATTTCCTATCATGAGAAGCTGAATACACATTTCAATCCATCACTCTAATTACCCTGCCCTCATATTTTAGAACTTACTCTCAGAATCTTTTATTGATATTTTTTTATTTTTATTTTTATTTTAATTTACAATACTGTATTGGTTTTGCCATACATGGACTGAATCCGCCATGGGTGTAACATGAGTTCCCAATCCTGAACCCCCCTCCCACCTCTCTCCCCATATCATCTCTCTGGGGCAAATCAATTTTTTCCTCATGAAGAAGATGATTAAAATCTAAACACTAAGTGCTTGTTCTCCTACAAACAATGTCTTATTTAGGTAGTTGCCCGTACGTGCTTACTTGCTTCAGTCCTGTCCGACTCTTGTGACCACATGGACTGTAGCCGGCCAGGCTCCTTTGTCCATGGGATTCTCTAGGCAAGAATACTGGAGTGAGTTGCCATGCCCTCCTCCAGGGGATCTTCCCAATCCAGGGACCAAACCCAGGTCTCCTGGGTCTCCTGCACTGCAGGCAGATTCTTTACCACTGATCCACTGGGGAAGCCCATTTAGGCAGTTAATAAATCCTAATTACAACTTTTCAAAGTCTGTGCTCAGCTTGAGATGGAATAAAAAGCAAAACAGAAGCAACATGGACCTCAGCCCTCCTATATTAAACAACTCTAACCTTTTACTTATAACTTAAAAACATTAGATCTGTTGTTCTCTATATATTTTTTAGTTGATTAAAGAGTTAATGATAAAGAAAACTATCCTTCATCTTGAATAAAATACCAACCAGAAGTATCTGAAAACATATTTGGTAAACATAAATAGACCACTCTATCTTTACTGCTCCCCAGAGGATATATTCCACAGCCAAATCTTTCCAATGGTGAGAATAACCACTTACTATATTCAGGGCTCTGTTTTTGTTCATTTTTAATCCTCACAGTCTCTGGTTAGGTACTGCCATCTCCACTGTATGGATGAGGAATCTTACACTCAAAGAGTTTAGATGTCACATGCAGAGCTGAAATTTAAACCCAGGTTCCTATGACATCTCATCCCAGACTCTATCGACCCCATAGACTGTAGTCTACCAGGCTACTCCGTCCGTGGGATTCTCCAGGCAAGAATACTGGAGTGGGTTGCCATTTCCTTCTCCACGGGATCTTCCTGACCCAGGGATCGAATGGAAGTCTCCCATGTTGCGGGCAGATGCTTTACCCTCCGAGCCACCAGGGAAGCCCTATAGTTCTATATAGTTCTATATGGTTCTAACCAACTAGGCTATCCAAATTCACTCACTTACCCCAATTTTTCATTAGTGTATATACACACATTCATGTGACAATGTGACAAATTCAAATGAATGGAGATTACAGTGACTCCATGCCCCAAACATATTTCACATTTTTTTGCAATTTCATATCCCATAAAAGCACAGACCATGTTCTTAGAGAACACTGACCTGAATTCTGTTCTTCATTTATTCAGCATCTAGCAGAGAAACACTTGCAAAGGAGGAACCCCCTTGAGGATATTGAGCAGGGTGATATTGATTAGGTAGGTTGATGCTTAATGAACTAAACTGGATTCAATACTGGAGTTATCTACTAAAAAGTAAACCCTATTGTGTTATTGTGTGATTTCTTTAAATAAAGTAATAAAAATGGGATGAAATTAAATACTGGCATGTAAAAAAATCAATGAAAGTTAATTCAGATTCACTTGTCTTTATCAAAGGTTCTAGAAAAAAGAAGTCTGAGTTAGCATGGCTCTTGCACATAGGTACTTTATATATAGGTTTCCTAAGTGGCTCATTGGTAAAGAATACATCTGCCAATGCAGGAGACTTGGGTTCGATTCCTGAGTCGGGAAGATCCCCTGGAGAAGGAAATGGCAACCCACTCCAGTATTCTTGCCTGGAGAATCTCACGGACAGAGGAGCCTGGAAGCCTGCAGTCCATGGAGTCACAAAGAGTTGGACACGACTAAGCAACTGAGCATGAGCACTTCATACATCTTGGAAATATCTAGTCCAATGCTTTCATTTTACAGATGGAGAACACGGAGGGCGGAGAGGATAAGAAACTTGTGAGAGTGAGACAGAGGATCAGGCCTGGCACCCAGGGATTACTTCAATGTTTTCAGTGGGTTCAACCTGTTTAAATTAAATTTGCCTGTCAGTTTCTAAGGAAACCAACAAAAACTGCCATCTCACCTCATTCATGTAAACAATTTATTTAGGTGTCAGGAGGATATGCCTGTTTACTGGTATGTACCTTAGAAATGTCACTCTCGGACCAGTGTCATATTGATACTATATTTTACATTAATTATTCTATTAAATACTATCAAACAATGGATTTTTCATAAATTATTTTCTTATTGGAATATAGTTGACATACAATATTATGTTAGTTTCAGGTATACTACATAGCGATTTGACATTGCATAATTATGAAATGGTCACCACAATAAAGCTTAGTAACCATCGGTGCCCATACAAAGTTATTACAATATAATTGACCATATTCCTTGTATTATATCCCCATGACTTTGAAATATAACTGGAAGTTTGTACCTCTCAATCTCCTTTATTGCACCTACTCCCCAACCAGCCTCCCTTCTGGCAACCACCCATTTGCCCTCTGCATCTATGCATCTGTTCTCACTTTGTTATGTTTCATAGATTCCATATGTAAGTGACATCATTAGTTATTAATCTGTGTCTGACATGTCATTTAGTATAATACCTTCTAGAACTAACCATGTTGTCTCAAATGGCAATTTTTCACTTTTTATGACTAATATTTCACTGTGTGTGTATATATACCACATCTTCTTTGTCCATTTCTCTGTCAGTGGGTATTTAAGTTGCATCCATATCTTGGCTATTATAAATAATGCTGGAAAGAACACTAAAGTGTGTATGTCTTTCTGAATGAGTTTTTGCTTTTTTTTTTTTCCAGGTAAATAATCAGAAGTAAACACAGCACAGCACACAGCAAAATTGCTGGATCATATGGCAGTTCTAGTTTTAATTTTTTGAGGAACTTCCATACTGTTCTCCATAATGGTTGCACCAATTTACATTCCCACCAACAGCACATGATGGTTCCCTTTTTGTCCACATCTTTGCCAGCATTTGTTATTGTCTTTTAGATAACAGCCACTGTAACAGGTGTGAAGTGGTACCTCATGTTGGTTGTGATTTGCATTTCCCTGATGATTAATGATGCTGAACATCTTTTCACATGTAAGTTTTCTTTGAGAAAATGTCTAAAATCAAGTCTCAACTTTTGTCATGCTTTGGGGGGTGTTTTGATGTTAGGTTATATGAAATTTTCATACTTGTTGGATATAGTTATTCCCCTAGTATTTTTAAAAACTTTAAAGAAGTATATCTAAGTTTTCAAAACTAATAAGTTTTAAAAGGAACTGTAGGAAGAAATAAATTAGACTTTTCCTGAGATTGCTTAATTAAATTGCTATGTTTAGCATAATGAGAAAAGATAATAACTCTTTTAGAGAATTACCTGTTCCTTGACACTCCTCATCTACTCTAGAACTTGTAGGCTTGTCTTGAAAAATTAAGTCATAATTCTTAAAATAGGGCCTAACCCTGAGTATATGACCAATAAATGTAATCTATTACTATTATTATCATTATCCTTAATATTATTCTGGGCTTCCCTCATAGCTCAGTTGGTAAAGAATCTTCTTGCAATGCAGGAGACCCAGGTTCAATTCCTGGGTCGGGAAGATCCTCTGGAGAAGGAATCGGCAACCCACTCCAGTGTTCTTGCTTGGATAATCCCATGGACAGAAGAGCATGGCAGGCTGCAGTCCATGGGATTGCAAAGAGTCAGACACTACTTAGCAACTAAAACTACCACTCCATGCTGAATTAGAGCTGACAAAAAGTGCAACTGACAAATTTCAAACTCTGTGTTAAATATGTCACTTAAACCTGATGAGTATTTTCCATAATTTTTTCTCTAACCTGTTTGCAATTTCATAAAGAAGATTACCAAATGTTTTTAGTGTTATTACACAAAGCATCAATTCCACATGCTAAACTTTTTAATGTTTAATTTTCATGTATGCACTGTCTGAAATGGTTAATACCTACTTTTGAACTTATTTATAAGACATAGTAATGTCCAATATTACACCATATTTTTCTTTTCTCTACTGTGATCCAATGCGTTCTCCAGCTACCACCATAGGAAACTGGCAAAAACAATCAGAGTAAACAAGCCAATTTCACTTCCTGTATCTTATTTCAGTTCTGCAAATCCTAATCATGCACATACATAGTTTAAATCAGTTTCAAGAACTGAAGATTCAATTGAGTGTCCCAACATTTTTGAGGGCAGAAGTAGAAGAGACGATGAAGTGACAATGGGTAATGTAAGAATTGGCTGCTGGGCAGAAGCTGTTAGCCCAGCAGATAATGTGAAATCAGATTGCCAGTTTACTAGAATAAATTTACTAGAACAAGGGGCTGTTGACATCTAAATTAAGAATTCTCCTTCATGCGCTGGGGACCATCAGATGTTTGCTTATTTTGTGAGTGAGACCTGGGCAAAGTGTAATGGGAAGACAGAGCTGAATTCCAGTTCAGTTATTTTCTGAACATCTGGGATAAGGCAAAATTCCTAACTCATCCTTCCTTCTCTTACTTCATCTATAAAGTGAAGACAGTAATTCTTATTTACCAGGTTAGCATCAGCTTTAGAAATAAAGCTGTGTCTGACACACAAAAACTGTTTAATAAATAATAGCTGATTTGATCTCAGAGTCATGAAAGAGGCTTATACTTTTTTGTCAAATGAAATTTACTCTTAAAATTTCTCACGTAAAACAAATCATATTTTATTTTAAAAGTATAACTATTGTATTTGTGGCTTCCAAAAAATTTTAGTGATCCTCTTCCCAGAATGGAGTGAATGACAATCCCCCACTCACACCTTCATTTTCTAGAAGAAGAGTATTCGCCAATTTATGCCAATAAATTCCAAATGTCATGAATATCTTCTTTCCAGAAAAACAAAAGTCTGTATTAATTTTTAAATTCTCCCTCAGACTCCTTTTGTCCCCTCATGCTTGGTATTTCTGACTTAAGGCAAAGAGGGAGGGACTTCCCTGGTGGTACAAAGGTTAAGATTCCCTGCTTCTAATGCAGAGAGGCATGGGTTTGATCTTTTGTCAAGGAACTAAGATCCCACATGCTGTGTGGTATGGCTAAAAATTAAAAAAAAAAAAAAAAAACACGAAAAGGCAGGAAATACTACACATCCCATTCGAGAAGTCATTCTTACCCGGATTTCAATTCAAATTTGCTGACTGAAATTCCAGGGGCTTGGATGAGATTCAACTAAGTATCTGAGGTGAACTCTGCCTCAAAATCTCTTTGGTCTTGTTTGCTCCCCTGAGGACACAATAATAGCTCTTGCTGATTAGGGAAGCATTTCCTGCAGCCAGCGCCTGATAGCAGAGCTGGAGCCGGAAACGCGGAAGTGAGTGGAGGGCTGGGCAGTGATGCTGTCCTGCCCACGTGGCCCCTTTGCTCTAGGCAGCTGGAAAGAGAGTCCAAAAGTAACCTGTGCTCTGTCCCTTCACTTCTGGAAAGCCAGAAAACATGCAAAACTCAGAAGAGTCAAGATAACACAACACACAAACAGATCCATTAAAAAAAAAAAAAAAGCCAAGTGAAACCATTTCAACTGATATAGTTTTCTCTCACCCATGCAAGCCAGCACACATCACACCAGGATTGCCTCAGCTCATCATTTCTCTTCCTTCATCATCTACATAAATATCATCTATCTCTGTCTGTTTTCCTCTTCTCCTTATCTCGATACATGGTTATAAACATTGATCTCTCTGTACTTTGTCCCAACACTACATACAAAGGCCCCAAAGACCAACACAGACTAGGACAACACCCCCAGTGAGGTCACTGCTTTTCTGTCTTCAATTTCCTTAATAACGCCGGAAAGAAAATGGCGGCTGCAGTTACACTAATAGGAAAAATGTTATACTTGGTGTTTTCAAAGTTATACTTGGTGCCTAACTATTGCAACAAAGCTTTCATTACAGTGGAGCCAGTTTTCATGATTTAGTCCTCAGAAATGGGCAAGAAGTAGAAAAATCTTTCTTAATAATGCCTTGTATATTTCACAAAGTTGTACTAAAATATAATGCATGTTACATTTTTTTCTACCTAAAATAGGATGCAACCAACATCTTCAAATTCAGTTTAAAAACAGTAACTTATAGGAGAAATGTGTTTCAGTTGATGGAGATATCATCCAAAAGGAGTTGGAGAAAGCAAAGTCCTAGATAATGAGGTAAGGCTGGGGACAACTCTGTCCCCTAAACCAGGTAACACACACTTTCTCCCTTAACAGATGATGTCACTGCAGCATAGAAGCCTCAGGTATTACCCCCAAGGTCCCCCAGCTTCACAGATGCGGGGTTCAGGCAGTCAGGCTCCTAAGTCTGTGCCCTATACCTCTGAGCTCTGCTGCCTGCTGTCCAGGCAGATGGAATCGGTAGGCATGTTTGACACAGCATGTTTGACACATGTTTGACATGTTTGACAATGCTATATGTTGAATATAGCATTTTACCAAGTGTGGTCCTCATCCACTTGCCCCAGAATCACCTGGAAAATTGATCATATGAAGATTCCTGGGCTCCCACATTACACCTACTAATCTACATTCTCTGGGGTGTGCACCCAGGCAGCTTCACTTTAACAAAGTTCCCTAGTAACGGATAAGCAACTTCACACTTAAGAACCACTGTCTTCTTGCCATAAACCGACCACTGGTCCAAATGTGAGGCTGAATTTCTAAATAATTGCTTTTCTTGTGTTGCGTCCTCGTTTGTCAGTCAGCAAATATTCAATACTGTCTTCCTTGGAAGGTTCTGCTGTGTGTGAATCTCTCTGGGGGTGGGGACATACCTAGTCACAAGACATCCCTCACTTTCAGCTGTCTGCCCCTACAATCCTTTTTCTACACAGCATTCAGTTTGCTCTCTCTGTGGCATTTAATAATAATTTGTATTTAATTGTTTGTTTTCTTGTTTATGTGTTTTCCCCATTGAACTTTAAGCTCCACATGGACAGAACATGACTGGCTTTGGTATCGTTATGTCCCTAAGACCTAAAACAGTGCCCCACGCACTGATACCATCTTATAGGATGAATGAATGAATTTAAAATGAATGTATGTATAATTTAGTAGGGGAAGTAGAACATATATAAGTAACTTTTATAAAACTGGTAAACAAGTAAGAGAAATGCAGACAGAAAGGGAGAAGATTGCCTTTCAACTGGATAACATGTGGGGAATCCCAGATACAAAAAATGCCATGGAAACAGATGTGGAGGTGAGAAAGTATGAGACATTAGATGAGAAACCCAAAACTTTTCTTCTGTCAAGACTGTGAAAAGCACAATGGGGAGCACTCAGTGGACAGGGGACAGCCCCTGGAAGTCAGGCAAAGATGTGTTGTTGATTATTTGATAAGAAACGAGAAGCCACTAAGGGTTTTTTCAACATGGTGGTGACTGGAACAGAGATAGATTAAGCTAGAAGCAGGGTCAAGGTGAATGGGAGGAGAGATTCTAGAGCAGGAAATGGGGGATGCTCTTAACCTCACACTTATTTCTGGTCCTGATCTCTCTGTTCCCCAAGCAAGGATTACAGAAGTTAAAACAGAACCTCTCATCTCAAGCAAACACTAATTCTTTTCATTTTCACATATAAACAAATGCAAAAAAAAAATAATTGTAGAAACAGTATCAGTAAGACCTGAAAACCAGTAGTCTGGGAATTTAAGAGCTGCTGCTGCTGCTGCTGCTGCTGCTGCTAAGTCACTTCAGTCGTGTCCGACTCTGTGCAACCCCATAGACGGCAGCCCACCAGGCTCCCCCATCCCTGGGATTCTCTAGGCAAGAATACGGGAGTGGGTTACCATTTCCTTCTCCAATGTATGTAAGTGAAAAGCGAAAGTCAAGTCACTCAGTCGTGTCCGACTCTTAGCGACCCCATGGACCGCAGCCTACCAGGCTCCTCTATCCATGGGATTTTCCAGGCAAGAGTACTGGAGTGGGGTGCCATTGCCTTCTCCAATTTAAGAGCTAGGAGGTGGGGAAAAAAAAAAAAAAAACCAGCTCTTGTCCCTGTTTGTGGTGGGAGTAAATTCTTCAACGATAGTGGAAAACCACTGACTTGAGGCTAGACCTAGAATACCTGACCAGTCTGGCACCCATGTCTTGTGTCTAAAACATTGCTAATTGATCGTGGCATCTTCCACTCTGAGCCCAGATTAATCCTCAGAATCCTTCTCAGCACAGGTTCCAGACACTGTCACAACTAATAGAAGAAAGTTGGCTACATTCAAGAGGGAGGGGACATATGTATACCTATGGCTGATTCATGCTGATGTTTGACAGAAAGCAACAAAATTATGTAAAGCAATTATCCTTCAATTAAAAAATAAATTTTTTAAAAGGCTCATGAGACAAAACCTATTTGTCATTTCAGGTGTCTTTTACAGGTTTCACATTTGTCATGCCCTCTGCACCATCTGTTTAGGACTGACTCTATCATGATATCTATAATTATTTGTGCTATTTGCTTTTAAGTTAAACTGCAACCCACTCCAGTATTCTTGCCTGGAAAATTCCAAGGACAGAGGAGTCTGGCGGTCCATGGGGTCGCAAAGAGTTGGACACAACTGAGCAACTGAGCATGCACACACGCATAGAAAGACAACAATCATGACCTCACAACTTTGTTTTCATTTCACATCATTACCTGTCAGGTATGTCTGCTCGTGTATCTCTGTGATGCTCAAGAGTTCGGCATCCTGTTGTTGGCAGCTCTTCCTCGCCTGGTGCCAAGTTAAAGCAGCTTTGGAATTTATCTGATAGTAAATATTGGTCAATGGATCCTTAGTCCATAAGCTTTCACTGCCTTCAACTGCAAAAGAAGCCAAAAGGAATTGATTACATTACCCAGGGAAAGGATTTTCAGGGGACAATATTTTTTAAACAATCTGGGTAGTACTAATGCCTAAAACATTGTATTTCTTTTCCTTTTATTCTTTCTTTTACTTAGGTTTAAAGTGACTATGAGATTGTCTTGCCTCCTGAAATGAAGAAGGGGAATTTTCCAAAGATCCACTGCATTACATTTCTTTCATGTGCCTTGAGAAAGAAAGGAAAGATACTTGTCTGTTTTTCCATTAGGACACTAGAGATCAGATGAGTTGAGAAGTAAGGTATATACAGAGATTAAGAACAGTGATAACAGGGACTTCCCTGGTGATCTGGTGGCTAAGGGACTCACTTTCAGTGCAAGGGACTTGGACTCAGTCGGGTTCAAGCCCTGGTCAGGGAACTAGATCCTGCACGCCTCAACTAAGATGTGGTGTAGCCAAATAAATGTGTGGTTCTTTAAAAAAAAAAAAAAGAATAGAGATAACACACCAACTTCCTTAATCTAGAAAAACAAGAAAGAGAAGAGAAAATAAATATGTCTTCTTGCATCAATGTATATGTCACCTGCACATTCTAGTCTGGTCTTTTTAAACCAAAGACACAGGCATTACAGGCAAAGGCCATGGATTCCACAGACTGAGCAGAACTTGCCTCCAGGCTCTGTCACTCACTCATGATTTGATCTTAAATTAAATCAATAGCTTCTGGAGTCTCATTTTCTTATCTCTAGAATATATTTCATGTTGTGGTGGTTTAGTCACTAAGTTGTGTCCAACTCTTGAGACCCCATGGACTGTAGCCCACTAGGCTCCTCTGTCCATGGGATTCTCCAGGCAAGAACACTGGAGTGGGTTGACATTTCCTTCTCCAGGGGATATTCCTGACCCAGGAATTGAACCCAGTCTCCTGCATTGCCGGCAGATTCTTTATCGACTGAGCTACAAGGGAAGCAGAATATTACATGTTGGTACCTCTCAGTAATAGCTTATCATTAACTTTTTTCCTTCAGAGTAAAATAATTTTAAAATTTTTACTTTATTTTTTTCCTTTGCTACTTTACACTTCCCAATATATTCTATAAACTTGGCTATATTCTATGAAAGGCCAATAATATAGATGAATAAGCATTATTGATAGCATTTTGCATATAAGATGATTGAGAAATGAGTCAACAATTAAATATTTTATGTGCTTTGTGTTATAAAAACTTCTCTTTCATCTTTTTGGTAATATAAAATTCTACTTACAAGTCATGTGAAGTCATAACCCTTTCATTTATTTGTAAGGAAGAAAGAAAAACTATGTAACTTCTCAGATTTTCTGAGAAGTATTCAATTTGCTAAGAAACTGGACAGTTTTCCATGTGTATAGAGCCTATAGTATTCATATGCATACAGCCAACATCATATATTGCATACAGTCTACACTATATATGCATATAGCTTACTCTCTGCATACACATATAGACTACACTTTATATATGCATATAATTGCAATTTTTTGTATCTGACAAGGAAGTAACCTTTTTCATACACTTACCACACACTATGATATGAAATTTAAGGTCCATGAAACACCAAAGAGGAAGATAAATATGTCAACAGTTCATCTGGGCAACAGCAGAGACATTTCTAAGATGTTTTAACTATACAATCATTATATTTCTATATAAAAATAAATTTGAGTTAGTAATGTTAAATTTAACTTAATGTAACTTGAGATCTTACTAGTTTAATGTGCAAATGGAATTTTCTTCATGTAAGTGAGATGATTCAAACAAGACTGACTTGAGGTTTATTTGAAGAGGAAGCTATTTTAAATAAATATTTTTAGAAATTTGGAGGTTTGGCTTGTATTGTGATAGAAAGTGTGAAATATAAAAAAAGGGGGGATGATTTTCTCATCTAGGAATGAAGAAGAGGGATATAAATGAGAAAAGAAAAAATACAAGACTTTTCATTTAAAGAAAGAATATTTTTCATTTTAAATCAAGGAACTAACACTTATTTCTCAATGAATGCATAGGTTTGCTGACCCTCTATCTCCCCAAATTATACAAATTCCCACAGTAAACCAGCACAACAGATACTGAAAGCTAACATTGCAAGCTATGAGGAACTGAGAGAAAGGGGGCATTTCCTTTTCCTGTTGCCCTGATACTTGAAAATAAATGTCTAAATAGAAGGAAAACATTACCATAAACAATAAAAAGGACAATGAAGAGCATATATGAAATGTCACTAGGTCAATAGCTGGGACCTCATCTTCCTGGATTGAATCTGCTAGTTGAAGACTAACATAAAATAAAATGCTCTTTTGAAAGAAACACAAAGCAAGGACAATGAAATAGTTTGGGAAACTGCAAAACTCTTTAAAAAGGCATAAACTGTATAAAAGGTTCTTTAAAACCATAATGCATGCTGAAATAAAAAGTGTTTTATATTTCTACAGTAATTTCTCTTTTATAGTTAACTGGAAAAAATATATAATTTGCTTTAAGACATAAATTGGAATCAATGAATCTAAAAACTTATTCTAGAAGATACTCAGTTTATCCCTCCAACGCACATCTAGCCAAGGTGGTAAGTTTTCGCTTTTTGAGTTTTTTTTTTTAATGATTACTGGCTCACCATTTGTCTTCCATTTAATGATTCGTTAAATCATACACTGTTTAAGTGTAAGATGTTACAGCTGGACCCATGAGATCTGTAGCCCCAAGACACTACATGATGACAGATTTAGAAAATACTATTCCTGCAAAGTCCAGGACAAAGATGCTCCTCCATAACTAGAAAACAAATACTGCTTTACCTTATGGGAGGAAAAATGTTAAATTTTGTTTTCAGACAGCAAAACTTCTAATACAAACATCAGACATCAATCAACTTTCATGGGAATCAAACCTTTAGTTATAGGGGAGTTCCTTGGGAATACATTGGTTAAGATTTTGTCTTCCAATACAGGGAGTGTGGGTTCAATCCCCGATAGGGAAGCTAAGATCCCACATGCTTTGTAGCCAAAAAAAAAAAAAAAATCAAAAGGTAAAACAGAAGCAATATTGTAACAAATTCAATAAAGACTTTAAAAAAAATGGTCCATGTAAAAATATCTTTTAAAAAAATTAAATAAATAAAGGTTATCATAAAAGAGAAATGCATTTACCTCACCCAAGAATGGGAGAGTGGTTCCTCTATGAACACAGGAAGACTGTGAGGTTTTGTGTGTGCTCAACCAGAAGAGAGGGACTATACCCAGAGGGGAACTGCAATAATCTAAGGGGCTGAGAAATCAAATTAATTTTTAGTGTGATTTTTAGGAATTAAAAATCAAAAGAGGTAAATAAACACGACTCTTGAAGTTTGGCTTTACAAACTAAGATACTTTTGTAAACTGGACTGTTTTTTCATAATAATCCTTGGAATACTATGATGGTAGGTGGATGTGTAGTCCTGAAAGTTTAGTGGTAAGCAACAGTCTTGCCATGCAGATGGTCTCACAACATCCCAGACTGCCTCTGAGGCTCTGCCCCTGCACCCAGCCCTTGGCAGGAGAGCAGAAAACAGGAGCTCTGATCCACAGAATCTGAATTATCAAGAGTAAGAAGTTCAGGGGGAAGGAAAGGATGAGAGCAGCGGGCAGCAAGAGGTGTAATAGAAAGGGAAGCAAAGAATTCTTGTTTCTCTGCATTCTTCACCCCTCTCTCTGCCTTCTGACGCAAATGCTCTCCTCCATCCCACCCAAAATCCGCTGCCCGGTCTTTCTTTTTTTTGTTTTTTGGCTGAATGGTGTGGCATGTGGAATCTTAGTTCCCCAACCAAGAACAGAACGCATGCCCCCTGCAGTGGAAGCGTAGTCTCAACCACTGGACTACCAGGGAACTCCCGCTGCCCGGCTTCTTAACAGATTCTTGAGCATGGAAAGGACACCAATCATTTTGATGGCCCCTCCTATCAATATAACACAGTGCAACTTATTTTGCATCATTCCAGTAAGACTAATATTTTCATTTTAGAACCCCTTCAAGCATAGACATAACTCACTTCCATTGAAACTATGTTAAATTAAATGATAACTCTTCTTAAACTGAATTTAAGAAGAGTAGCATTACTATCATTTTCACAGCAAGGAACCCTTTTCATTACATGGACACAAAATTCAGGCATCCCTCACATCTCTCACTCTATCAAACTTCATGCTGTAGCACTGCTTAAATTTTATTTTTGATCTATAGTAAAGGTAAACCATTGGGGGGTTGGAAAATGGGATGACCACCTCTGGTATTAAGTATATACTGTATCATACACAGTATAATTTGCCCTAAAGTCTTAGAAAATAACTGACAGTAACAGTGGAATTTGAAGAGAAGAAGTATTTAGTGAAAATAAAGGGGTCATTTGATGCAACCCAGGGATAAGAGTCAGATGTGAGCTGTGGTCTTTAACCGATACAGATCACTCCCTCCATTAGAAAATGGGGCAGTGACATCTGTACAGGAGTGTGCTGGTGTATGATCTGAGATAATAAGTTAGAAATCACATAAAGGAAAAAAAGGAAAAAAGGAAAAAAAATACACAAGGTTTTATCACTGCTGCTGCTGCTGCTGCTGCTAAGTCGCCTCAGTCGTGTCCGACTCTGTGCGAACCCATAGACAGCAGCCCACCAGGCTCCTCCGCCCCTGGGATTCTCCAGGCAAGAACACTGGAGTGGGTAGGTTGCCATATTAACTATGCCAAAATTGTCTTAAAGTTACTTACACTTCAATGGACAATATCCAAAGAGCCTATCCGTGTCATAATCCGTAGTAGTTCCGCACCACAGCCAGCCGTCGGATCGTCCAGCCGCCGTGCACTCCCCGTACCACTTGTTTTCAAACTTGAATGGAAACGCACAGGTTGCCCCGTTGGCATTGCCCAGGAGTGTGTACATGGCTAGAAGAGATACACCGACTTGCACTTAGAAATGATGTGAGTCTCCTGAACACTGACTTCCCAATCAGCAGGTTACTGCAAGAACAGGTCTTACTCTTCTGATGACACCACATGTCCCACACAGGGAATTCCCCTGTATTTCCATTCCCTCTTGAGCCCTGTCTTTTGCTGGGTTCATACAGCAGTGTGTCCTCAGGAACAACTCTAGTACCACTTCTGTTCCGCTGCCTTTGGCAACAGGTTTTCCCCTTTGCTCTTGCAAGCCAAAAGTAGTCAGCTCTACTGCCAACTTTGACTTCTCCCTTTCCTCCAAATAGAGAAAAGGCTATCCTTCCTCTTGGTTGAAATTGGAGAATTACTGAATCTCTAGATTGAAAAATAACCTTATAACTGTGGAACCCAAACACACAGTCAAAACTTCAGTCCCCTCCAACCACTCCTAACAAGACACACTCTACATGATTCCCTCAACAATGGCCAAGAAAGGGTAGGAATTCTCATATAAATCTCTGATTCACATCATGGAAAATAGTACTCAAAACCATTAGATACTATCACCAATATTTGTCTTTTTTTTTTTTTAAAGAGTCCAAACAGATCAAAATGGGAAGCTCTAGGTTCACCTAGAAAAGGAAGTTAAAACAAATATAGAACCATTGTGGATTATGGTTTGGCTTAAGCCAAAAAGATTAGAGAAGGTCACATCTCCAATAAGAACCAAACCACTGATGTGGCTAAATTCTCCAGTATGTTCAGATTATCTCTGGGAGATAATAGTCTTCTATACTGAAATATTTAGTTTTCTTGTGACCAGTTGATATTCAGAATTTTTTCTAGATAAGAATACTCTTTTCCTAATTGTTTCATAGATCTATGACTTTAAAAAATTCTTTAAAGACATCTTAAAAGTTATTTAGATAATACAACAGTTGTAAAGCACATAGCATGGCGCCTAATGTACATAAGTAAAGTGAAGTGAAAGCCACTCAGTCGTGTCCAGCTGTTTGTTACCCCATGGACTATACAGTCCATGGAATTCTCCAGGCCAGAATATGGAGTGGGTAGCCTTCCCCTTCTCCAGGTGATCTTCCCAACCCAGGGATGGAAGCCTGGTCTCCCACATTGCAGGTGGGTTCTTCACCAGCTGAACCACAAGGGAAGCCCAAGAATACTGGAGTGGGTAGCCTATCCCTTCTCCAGGCGATATTCCCAACCCAGGAATAGAACCAGGATCTCCTGCATTGCAGGCAGATTCTTTATCAACTGAGCTATCAGGGAATCCCAATGTACATAAAGAGTATGACAAAAGTAAATGACTTACCTCTTTTCCTTTTCCTTTATTCATACTTATCCAGTCTACCTTAAAAGCTAGGTTTATTTTCAATTCCCTCAAAATTTTTTCCCAATTGAAAAATGAAAGTGAAGTCACTCAGTTGTGTCCAACTCTTTGCGACCCCGTGGACTGTAGCCCACCAGGCTCCTCCATCCATGGGATTCTCCAGGCAAGAGTACTGGAGTGGGTTGCCATTTCCTTCTCCAGGGGATCTTTCCAACCCAGGGATTGAACCCGGGTCTCCTGCATTGTAGGCAGATGCTTTACCGTCTGAGCCACCTAGCTGTTAATAAGTTTAAAATGTGATTCTAAATTTGGTTCCACTAAGTTATAGGACTATTTTTCCAAATCACAGATTGTATAAAAATATGCTGGATTTGTAATAATTATGCCATTGTTCTTTTGTATGAAGTAAACCTGATAAAGACTACCTAGGGCTTAGTCTCACTGCTTATTAAAGCAGCCAAGGAATTTTCAGAGCTCAACTTATGAATGCCAATCAAAAATGGCTTTTTAAGGACTAATTCAATGTATTTATTTATTCTGTTAAAAATTTTGGCCACACCACAGGGCATGCTGATCTTAGTTCCCTGACCAGGGATTGAACCCACTCTCCCTGCAGTAGACGCGCAGTGTTGTCCACTAGTCCCTAACTTGATTTATTAAGCAAAGCACTGATGAGGCCACTTCACTAACAAGTCATGACACAGCACTCATTGCCTCTTCCTCTTGTGGTCCACTCTTCCAGACAATCCACAGAGGCTTTGAAATTTACAAAATCTAATTCTATTACTCAAAAATGAAATCTTTGGTCTCAGACAGTATTCCTCCCCAAATCTTTTTTAGAGAGACAAAGAATCTCCATACATCCTCTCTGCCTTGTCTTTACTTATAACATATATTTCAATGAATGGATTCCAAGATCTCTCTGAAAGGCTAGATCATCTAGCAGGAATACCGTAAGTACTGGGAGAGAGTTAGGGACTATGCAAAGTGTGGTCAAGGGACTATTTGCATCCAACCACCCAGGTGTTCATAAAAATAATTCAATAGATCCCTAGGCCCTTTCCCCAATATGCTAATTTGAAATCTAGTGAAGGAGGACCCTGGGATCTGTATTTTTAACAAGTTCTCCAGATGTTTCTTAATCACGTTAAAATTTGAGAACCACTGTCTTAAATCCTATGCATATTTTTCTGAAAGCAAACAGAAGATCAGAAAGTGTGGGCAGGGAGTGGGAAGGGGATTGTAGAACTTCAGTGATATCTTTTAAAATAAAATGAGAATTCCCATCTTTTAGCACCAAACTTCCTTGTGTTGAATTCCTCAATTAGAACTACTGTCCTATCTGTGGAATTTGACTCAGTCAACGTTTAGTTCACCTTTGTCTTGCCCTACAACTTTCTGTCAAGTTTCTCTTGAAATGCGATGCTACTTTGGTTGTCTCTCACATAATTTCTAAATCTATATTATTTTAAAAAAGACCTCAGGATAACTTTTTTCTGAGCCCTCCTCCTCACTCTTCTTTAATTCCTACTTTGTTTTTCTCTTTATAGAACATAGAAGGAAAATGGAAAGCTAATAAATCATCATCTTGCAAAGAGCTGAACTCTGATGCTCTGCATAGCTGCCATCAGACAAGTTCAACCAAACTTTGCAGCCTCGGTAACATAGTAACTTTGGAAACAGGTTAATCTCTTGTCCCAAAAGGCAAACTCTTTCTCTGACCTTGAGGATGTTCTAGATAGCACTACACAACAACCAAATGACCCATCCTAGAATGTGGCTACATTGTCGTCTGACTCAAGAGGCCTTTGTAAAGGACTTCAAGTTCTTTTTTGTTTTATTTTTTCTGTGCCGCTGCCAGAAAATGAAATTTGGCCTAGATAAGAGAAGACTAGATACTCTGATTTTATTTCACCTTGAAGAGAAAAAGGAACCAACTACATATAAAGTAATTTTCTGCCCACTGGGGCTATCACTTTCTAAAATAGCAGACTAAACATGCTAAATGTTAATTTACAAGCTAATGCCTCAGCTTTGCTAATTTTCTGATTATTATATAATGTTTCTAAATACCCATAAGGTAACAAATAAATTAGAAACATTTAGAAACCCAAACTGTCAATGTCAAGATTTTCTGCAGTCTGAGTTATTAAAAAATGTGTTTCCATAGATCATTTGTTTAGAGATGACTTAAACCAAAGGAAAAGAAACATTTGGTTAAATTCATTTATCATGACAATCACACAGTATTAAATTCAAGACTCTGAATTAAAGATGACAGTGAAAAGTAATTTCCAAAAACAGTTGTCAGGAAAAATTTTGGCAAAAGTTATAAGAAATATCTTCCCATTAATCACAAATAGCTAAAGTATCACTCAGGACTTTTTAACTGCATTTATTCACTCACAGAACACACAATCATTCCAAATTCAAAAGCAATCAATATTTCTAGTATAGACTGAACAAGAATATTCTTATTTTCTTGAATTAGTTCTCAAATAAGAGGATGAGAAAAAATGGACAGAAAGACAAAAGAAAAAAAATTCCAAGCTTCTCACCTTCATAACCTCTAGAGCACAGATCATCAGTGGTTCCATAAACCTTCCATCTGCTCCATAAACCTGATCCCTTGTAAAGCATGATGTTCTTTTCTTGTCTGTTGCCATAGTTAAAAAATAAATCTTCTCCCTTGATTCCTAAGAGCGTGTCATTTTTGCACTCCCATTTCTGAAATTCACTTTTGGAGTCACAGGCATACAGAGTGACAGGAACCCAATCAGTTTTGGATGGCACCCCTAAGCATAATTTAAGTGCAACGCTCATGATCTGGGATTCAGACACCCATCGGAATTTCTGAGCTTCATTGTTCGGGTTGCAAACTGCAGTTTGGACTGCACTGGGACTTAATGCTTCCACGCAACGCTTGTGATCTTCATTGTATATTAAAAATTGCCTTGTGTCTGTTAAAAAAAGAGAAAGGGTGTTTAAGTGGATACATAGGATAAAGGCAATATTTTAGTTCAAAAGTTCTTAATGTTAAAAAGATAATCAACAAGGACCTACTGTATAGCACAGGGAACTCTGCTGAATGTTATATGGCAGCCTGGAAGGGGTGGGGAGGTTGGGAGAGAATGGATACATGTATATGTGTGGCTGAGTCCTTTTGCTGTCCATCTGAAACTATCACAACATTGTTTATTAGCTATAAAATAAAAAGTTAAGGAAAAATAAGTTCTCAATTTTTCTGTTTCCCTTAAAGACCTATGACCACAGGAAAAAGGTTGAAATTAACTCTGCCTGGGCCAACTCAGCTCCTCCAGAAGGGTCCCTGAAGCTGGAAAGACTGGGTTGAGGGTCCTCTCTCAGGAGTACATGGCTGCCAGCTGCCAGTAATTGACTAGAAGTCTTTAAGATGTTCTAGTTTGGACAAGGAACCTAATGGAAAGGCTCAAATGCTTTAAATGTGCATGAATTGTAGTGAAGTGAACATAAAAGGGGGCTTCCCAGGTGGCGCAGTGGTGAAGAATCTGCCTGCCAATGCAGGAGATGCAAGAGACACGGGTTCGATCCCTGGGTAGGGAAGATCCCCTTAAGGAGGAAATGGCAACCCACTCCAATATTCTTGCCTGGAGAATTCCATGGACAGAGGAGCCTGGCAGGCTACAGTTCATGGGGCTGCAAAGAGTTGGACACGACTAAGCACGAATATAAGCATGCACAAACATAAACGATAGGTAATAGAAGAAGAAATAACACTCATCTGAGAAAAACAAATTTGGAGATGAACACAATAAAGTATAAAATTAAATATTTCTGTGTCCTAGAACAGAATTTTGAAGTCTGACTATCCTTACCCTCTTTGAGATAGACGAAACCTATAGAGCGACTGAACTGAACTGAACTGGTACACAGTTATTCTAATTATAACACTGGGAAAGTTTCTTGCGTCTAGAAAAACAATTTTATTTTAGGAATTTTTACCTTCATTTAATGGCCAGCAAATCTGTGAGCTAAGAGTCTGCTGGGTAGCCCAGGTCTAGGCAACTAGAGAGCTTTTTGGTTTTGTTTCCCATGCAACAGTGGGCAACTCAGATATCTAGTATCTGTCATTTCATTGGCATATTCAACTTGACCTTTGTACTAAAAAATGATACAAAATGCATTTGAAAATTGTAATAATTTGTGAAGTTTGCAGTAAAGGTTGAGTATGTTACGTTTTTATATTGTTTAAGGTAATATTTATAAGAGTAACTTTACAACTAACAGCGTTTTTTTATGCTTGCAATTTGGGGTTGGCACTTTAAATAAATATGTATACATGGTTTATTCTTGTACTACATAGCTGCTATCTGGCAAAACTCAACTTCCTCTTGACAAAAAAGAAAAGAATAAAAGGAGCTAATAAACACATTTTTGTCCTTTAAACCACAAATGAATTCAAGTTTGATCATTTAAAGGTTTTCTTATCTATTTTTTAATAGACAAATGAAAGGAATTGACTATTTGGGGGGCACAAATATAAATTACACTTTTTGTGAAGTTTGAGTAAATTCCTTCTACTTAAGAGCTTCTTTCAAAGTGAGCTAGTATAGTATTACAGATGTTTGAGGGTTTGGCTAAATGAGCTTTTTTTTTTTTTTTTTTTTTTTTTACATTTGATTTCAACTTTATTTTTTTCATTCATTGAAGTATAAGTTGATTTACAGGGAAGCCTAGCATGCTGCAGTCCATGGGGTCACAAAGAGTGAGACATAACTTAACAACTGAACAACAAATAGATTTACAATATTGTGTTAATTTCTGCTACAACAAAGTGATTCAGTTATACATACGTATATTCTTTTTTACATTCTTTTCCATTATGGTTTATCCCAGAATATTGAATACAGTTCCCTCTGCTATATAGTAGGACCTATTGTTTATCCATCCTCTATACAATAGTTTACATCAGCTAACCCCAATTTTAATCAGGTCATCCCAGTGAAACTATCAAATAATCATAGTATATCTAACGGAACCCTTTGCTATTTGCAAAGCACTTTCACAAGCCAAATTCTATTTACTGTCCTCAACACCCCTGTGGGCTTGGCAACACTCACACTCTGAGATCAGTCTTGGACCATCAATTTTGAGGTCATAATGGATCTTTGCCGCAAAAGATTATGTTCTCTTGCCATATCTGCTCTTGTCTACACTTGGTAGAGACCTCCTGCCTCTGTCTTGTCTGGGTTCCTAATTCAGAGCTACTTTGAACCTCTGCCTAGATTCCTTGGCTGGGTTCCGCATGTCTGCTGGTTCCACTTCTTGGAATCAGGACTCACTAGAGCCTGAATTCAGAACATCTGCTTCTGTTGGCATATTTGGAGTTGACGTCTGTCAACAGAACATGCAGTGTCAATGCAATCTCCTCCCATCTAACTGAAGTCCTTCCCAAGCTTGATCTTTGTGTGGCAACATGAGTAACTTTGTGCATTGGTAATACAATTAAAATTTTAATAATATTGTGTTTTACTCACAGTAAAACCCAGGAAATAGGAAGATAAAATGTTCTTTAAATGGATAATGTACCATACAAAAATTTATATCTGGCTAAAAGGGTACTGAACTATGAAAATGTTGCCATAGATATTTGTAGACTCATTTATATTGACCTTTACATTTAATTTGTGTTGGCCATTGCACCTATTATTTTCTTCTCCAGACTTCTCTTCCACATTACACATAGTTTTGCTTAGTACCATCCTGATGGAATCTATCTTCCACCTTCTACTTCAGTCATTTGATTGCATTGTTGAGTGGCCAACACTTACCGTCTAAATTCAGTCAGCCAACCAGCTGGTCAAGTCATTTAAAGTAAGGTGTTTAGAAGTCTTTATGCAAGAATAGCATTCTTCTTTCAGAGGTTTTTATACTTCCTTGAGTTTTATTTCATGTGTTTACATTTCATCTGTAGTTCCATCTTAACTTTAACTATGATGGCATTTCATGAGCAAACATCCAGTATTCTTTTTCATTAATGGCACCATCATACATCTAGATCTATAAGCCAAAGACCTAGGAGTCATCTAGATTCTCAGCTTTCCTTCACTTTCTAGGACAAAATTATAACCTGTTGGCTCTCTCCAAAAATGTACCACAGTGGTTACTTTTATGTGTCAAATTGGCTGGGCCACAGAATCAAAATAATTGGTCAAACACCTGTCTGGATGTTGCTATGAAGGTTGTTTGTGGAAGTTTTTTGGTTTTTGTTCTAGTTCTAGAAGATTAACATTTAAATCAGTAGACTTTTAGTAAAGCAGATTATACCCCATACTGTGGGTGGGCCTCACTTAACCAGCTGAAGGCCTTCAGAGAAAACAGGCTGAGGTCACCCAGAGAAGTGGAAATTCTATCTCTAGACTATCTTTGGACCTGAACTGCAATATCCACTCTTTCTTGAGTTACCAACATGCCAACCTACCCTGGTAGACTTTGGACTTGTCAGCATCCACAACTGCATGCTGCTGCTGCTAAGTTGCTTCAGTTGTGTCCGACTCTGTGGACCCCATAGACGGCAGCCCATCAGGCTCCCCCGTCCCTGGGATTCTCCAGGCAATAACACTGGAGTCGGTTGCCATTTCCTTCTCCAATCCATGAAAGTGAAAAGTGAAAGCGAAGTCGCTCAGTCATGTCCGACCCTCAGCAACCCCATGGACTACAGCCTTCCAGGCTCCTCTGTCCATGGGATATTCCAGGCAAGAGTACTGGAGTGGGGTGCCATTGTCTTCTCCAACAACTGCATGAGGCAATTCCTTAAAATAAATCTCTCTCAAAAATATTGATAGATGACAGGTAAAGAGATAGGTACATAGACAGAGAGAGAGGCAGAGGTGGACACACACATACACAGTCTATTGGTTCTGTTTCTCTGGAGAACCCAACTAATACATATTTCCTAAGCCAGTTTTTCCTCTAGATCTCCACTGCTAAGCTGCTGCTAAGTCATTTCGGTCATGTCCAACTCTGTGCAACGCCATAGACGGCAGCCCACCAGGCTCCCCCGTCCCTGGGATTCTCCAGGCAAGAACACTGGAGTGGGTTGCCATTTCCTTCTCCAGTGCATGAAAGTGAAAAGTGAAAGTGAAGTTGCTCATGTGTCTGACTCTTAGCAACCCCATGGTCAGCGGCCTACCAGGCTCCTCCATCCATGGGATTTTCCAGGCAAGAGTACGGGAGTGGGGTGCCACTGCCTTCTCCAACATCTCCACTATCATACCCCAGAACAAGCCACCATGGTCTTGCTCTGATTTTCCTCTGTTTGAAATGGAATCATTAGCGATAATGCCTGATCTCCCAGTTTCCTGGGTGAGACAAGCTTAACATGTCACCTGACCCGACTGCAAAATCTACTTGACACCATGAAATGTTTCTACTTGGCCATATAAAAGGGTCAAATTTCTCTGTTTCTGCAGTCTCTTTAGTAGATTGCCAATACATGTCACATTCTGCTTGAATACTTATTCAAGAATAAAATTATTTTCTTTTTCTTTTACTTTTGGGGAGAGGTTTTCCAGGATGGAAGAGATTTTGTTTTTCACCATATCTCTTCCCAAGTGTAAACCCTTCACGAGGACCACTGCACACACAGGAACAAAACCCTCCAGTCTCTATGTCACAGCTCACTAGATGCTACACCATCCAGGGGAGCTGTTCCTACTTTCACCTCCTCCCACCCTTGCTCTCTCACTCACCACCTCCCAGCCACAAAGCCTTTCTGTTCCTCAAAAACTTGAAGCTCATTTTCACTTTACAGACTCCATATTTCAAGTTCCCTTTTCTTGAGACACTCATTAAGGTTCCAACTCAATTGCCAACTCCTTAGTGAGCTAACAACTCTAATTTTACTCTTTTATTTTCTATATAATATGAATAACCACCTTAAAATATATATTTTTAAATTTTTGTTTATTTATGTTTTGTCTGTGTCCCTACTAGAATGTAAATTCCTGAAGTAGAAAGACTTATCTTTCCAATCCAGCACCATATTCTCTCTTTTCAGAGCATAATAGGCCCTCAATAAGTATCTGTTGAATGAATAAAGGAATAGTTATTAAATTTGAAGCATTTCCTGACTGTTAATTCAGGTACTTTCTTTTATTTAATGCTTGATTCAAGATGATGACTCTATTTCATATGACTTTTTACTCTGAAAGTTTATTTTTCCCAAAGAGCAATTTATAAATGTTTATATTTATAACATAAGTACTTGCAAATGAAAAGCTTCTATTTCAATACAAACTTATCTCTTCTTATTTCCTTTATGTATCTTGGACATTAGGAAGCGCAGGTTTGATATTGCTTCTGCCAGACAATAAGAGGAAATGTAAAATTATCGCTTTATGATCCTGTGTTCATACGTAATTCTTCTCCTTGACGCGTCAACATGTGAGTTTTGCTTGTATCACTGTCTCTGTGCAATGTCTCTGATTTAATATGTCATCTGTCTTCCTCTGAAAGTGATTCAAGACCTTGACCAAAAGACAGCTTACGGTGTTTTTGTCACTATGAACCAGACCAATGTTTTATTTGGATAAACATTCAATTTTTGTTGTCTATACTATGTTTTTGTAACAGAAATATTGCAAAGCTGAACAAATGAGAATAGATGGTACTTATACATCAGAAATGTATTTACCGAATTGACAAGACCAGCCATGCATCTTAACTCAGTCTTACTAATCTCTTATTTTTCAACAAATAAAGATACCAGGCACCGTGCTGTTGACAATGCAAAGACAAACTAGAGACAAGTTCCCTGATATACAGAGCCCACAGTTCAAGGGGAGAAATATAAAAAGTCAAAATGCATTTAGGAAAGAAGCTTCCACGCAATGTCTCAGGTTAAAAGTGGCTGAAGTCTGGCCATAAAAAGGAATGAAGTTGGGTCATTTGTGGAGGTGTGGATGGGCCTGTGAAAGTGTTAGTTGCTCAGGCATGTCCAGCTCTTTGTGACCCCATGGACTACAGCCTCTGTCCATGGAATTCTCCAGGCAAGAATATTAGAGAGGGCAGCCATCCCTTTCTCCAGGGGATCTTCCCAACCCAGGAATTGAACCTGGGTCTCCTGCATTGCAGGCAAATTCTTTAACCATCTGAGCCACCAAGGATGGACCTAAAGACTATCATACAGAGTGAAGTAAGTCATAAAGAAAGAAAAACAAATATCGTATATTAATGCATATATGTGAAATCTAGAAAAAATGGTATAGATGATCTTTACAAAACAGAGACAAGAAGACATAGAGAACAAATGTATGGACACCAGCGCAGGAAAGGGAGAGTGGGTGGGATGAATTGGGAGACTGGGATTGACATGTCTACACTACTGTGTACAAAATAGGTAACTTATGAGAACCTACTATATAGCTTAGGGAACTTCACTCAGTTCTCTGTGGCGACCTAAATAGAAAGGAAATCCAAAAAAAGAGGGGACATATGGATATGCACAGCTGGCCTACTCTGCTGTAACAGCAGAAACTAACACAACATTGCAAAACAACTATATTTCAATAAAAATCAATTTTAAAACATGGCCAAAGCCTGGATATCCAACATCATAGGCACAAATGTTCTTTTAAGCACATTTTAACTGTTTTAAATGATAACACTGAGCAAGTCATTAAATTTCCAAAGTGAAAGTGCAATTTACTCAGTCATATCCGACTCTTGGCAACCCCATACAGTCCATGGAATTCTCCAGGCCAGAATACTGGAGTGGGTAGCTGTTCCCTTCTCCAGTGGATCTTCCTGACCGAGGAATCAAACTGGGGTCTCCTGCATTGCAGGAGGATTCTTTACCAACTAAGCCACTGGGGAAGTTCAAATTTCCAAATTTACTGGCAAAAAAGTTAAGCTATTAAATGTGACAATTTAGAGGTATAATTGTCATAGGCTATGTTTCCTTATACATATTTAGGCTTTCCCCACCATCCATAAATAAAACACTGACATGAAAACATAAAAGCTAATAACTTGTGGAAGACAGGGAAGCTGGATAAGAGGAAAGTAAATGGGTATTTTGTAGTGGATGCTGCCAGAAATCCATTTATTTCTCTTGCCTTTTGCTATTTCAGTGAGTACCAGCTCCACTCCCCAGGGGCAGCCCCACATCTCTGGGCCTGGGGACATTTTTCTGACCATCAGAGCCTCCTTACCCACTGCAAAGACCAGACAGGTCAGAGAACGAACACCTCCTAGGAGTAGCCCTTCACCAGTGACCAGTGGGTGTTAGAGGAATGAATAGCCCTAATCCTTACACCAAGGAAGGATGATTCTGAGATATATAGTCTACCTTGTCACCCAGGGTACCCAGGAAGGCTGAGCTCATCTGCCCACAGGGCTCATTTGCTCCTTCACCCACCCTGGACCAGCTACCTCCCTCTGGTCTCACGGCCCCCTCCTCAGCCAGTTTTTCCCAAGATTTTTCCCAGTCTTGGGAAAAAAGTCATTGTCAGAGGTCAAGTCAAGTCATTGTCAAGTCATTGTCAGAGGTCACCGTCTTGAGTCAACCAAACCAAGAATCTGTTCATTAGCCCCTGTAAGTGACAGTACACCCTACAAGTGTGTCTCCAAAGAACTGAAATTAAGCTAATAAATATTTATTTATGTAAATATATTAGTTAAAAATAAATATTTATTATGTACTTACTATACACAAGGGCTTCCCTAGAGACTCAGCCAGTAAAGAATCTATCTGTAATGCAGAAGACCCAGATTCAATCCCTAAGTTAGGAAGATCCCCTGGAGAAGGAAATGGCAACCCACTCCAATATTCTTACCTGGAGAATCCCATGGACACAGGAGCCTGGTGAACTACAGTCCATGAGGTCACAAAGAGTCTACCATGACTGAGGGACTAAATCGTCACTACCATACACACACACACACACACACACACACACACACACACACACACAATAACAATTGCTGGGGCAAGGGGGAAACTAAGGATCACATGATTGGGCTTAGTGATACTGAACAAAAGGATAAAGAAAAAATTGAAAATGATTTTATTTTCCTCTTAGATATTTCATTCGTTCATCAAATATCCAGAGAACCTACCAATTTAAGTCACCGCATTTGGCTATTGGGGATTCCCAAGTGGTAAAGAATATGCCTGCCAATGCAGGAGACACAGGTTTGATCCCTGGGTCAGGAAGATCTCCTGGAGAAGGAAATGGCAACTTACTCCAATATTCTTGCCTGGGAAATCCCATGGACCGAGGAGCCTGGCAGGCTACAGTCCATGGGGTCCCAAGAGTCGGACACAACTTAGAGACTAAATGACAACAGCAGCAACAATTAGGCTATTGGGGGAGGTGCAAGTATTAATCTAATACGGACTACAACCTCAAGGAGAAAACAGTCTGGGAATAAATAAGGAACACTGCCAACTTCCTGCCTCCCTCCCTAAAGATAGGAATACCTACTCCCTTCCTGGATTCATTCACTCCCATCTCAGGAGCTCTCCCGCCACCTGCTGATCCCGACTTATATCCTGGATTCCATTCCCAGTTGCTACTTCCTTCACCATCCTTCCCTTTCTCTCCTAATCATCAACCTCAAAAACCCAGCCTCTCTGCCAACTTCAAGACAAGCAAAACATGTAGGTAAGCAAAACACAATTTTTCTCCTTCCACTCATAACCAGGCAAATTAATTTTTACGCATTGTGTCTACCTGACTGTGACATGATTGGAGCGCTCCTGCTTACTGAGTGACCTTGGTCAAGTATCTAAACTACTCTGTGCTGCCTTTTCCCCCTGAAGAATGAGGAGGAAAGTACAGGACCTGCTGGTCGTGTGAGATTTAAATTAGATCATCTAAACAAAGCACTGAGAACAGTTCCTGACACATAGAAACTGCTTGATACATATTAGTATATGCTTATCATTAACTAGGGAAAATCAGTATTGTAGGCAATGTGAAATGGTACAGAGCAGGATGAAACTAGAAAAAAACAGAGAACTGTTGCAAAGAGACAGACAGAAGGATAGAGACTCCAGAGTTCCCATATGATGTATTGGAAAGAAGCACGTGTTTGTAGGCCAGCAAACTTGCAATCAAATGTTGGTTCCACCAAGTCCTAGCTGTGTTGCCTCAGTTAAATTAATCATTCTAGCCTCACTTTCCTGATCTGTCAAATGGGATAATAATGCTCTCTGATAGACCTACTGGAAACTTTCTAAATATTTTTTAGAAATATTTAGATATATATATTTACAGATAATTTAAGCAAAGCACCCAAAAAATCATTTTGCAGATAGTGAACCCTCAAAGGTTACTGTCCCTTTTCCCATCTCCAAGTGAAAAATCTAAATAATTGATCCAAATAGAGGGACTAATCCCTTTTTGACATACTGCTGTTTTGAAGCACGTTTATGTCTTTGCTGAACAATACGCTCCAGCTAGTAAATTACATATACTTCTTAGCCTCAGAACCAGAAGACCACAATCAAGAACTGGTCAGGTCCTTACTGGCTAGCTGACTTCTGAGGCTGTTTCCTCATGTAGTAAAAGGTGGATGACACTAATAACACCCAACCAACCCATCTCATGGCTTCCCTGGTGGCTCAGCCTGTAAAGAATCTGCCTCTAATGTAGGAGACCTGGGTTCTGTCCCTGGGTCAGGAAGATCCCCTGGAGAAGGAAATGGCAACCCACTCCAGTACTCTTGCCTAGAAAATTCCATGGATGGAGGAGCCTGGTGGGCTACAGTTCATGGGGTCACAAAGAGTCAGACACGACTGGACAACTTCACTTTCACTTTCAACCCATCTCATAGGGTTGTTATAAGGATCTGATTAAGGATCTGAAAGCAATTAATTGAAGTGAGGAAGGATCTGAAAGGGCTCTGTAACCTTAACTTGGTTTATAATCAGAAGAATCTGTCACACAGTAAGGGCTTCCAAGGTGGCTCAAGTGATAAAGAATCTGCCTGCCAAAGAGCCACAGGAGATACAGGTTTGATCCCTGGGTTAGGAAAATCCCCTAGAGGAGGTAATGGCAACCCACTACAGTATTCCCGGAAGGATAATCCCATGGATAGCGGAGCCTAGAAGGCTACAGCCCATGGGTTCATTAAGAGTCCAACACAACTGGAGAACATGATGCACATCCTACAATGTCTCCTATGCCAGTTTCAGTTCCTTTTCAAAGGGTACTTGCCTTCCTATCTCCTTCTGCTCTCAATTTTATTCTACCTGATTTCCTTGAGTTCCCTCTATGGATCAGTATAACTATATGATGTTTCCATTCAACAGTGCTTGATGCTCACCAAGAGGCAAGAGGACCCTATTATTCTCACATTGATAGCAGTTTTGTTCCTTCTCTGCCATGCAGACAACGCACCACTTAAAAGGTTACATTCCTTCTGTTCAACTCCCCTAGTTGCTCTGTGACCTCCTGGTTCTCCTGCAGCTGCTCAAGGTTCAGTGTCAGAAACCAGGTTTCAGGAACACTTGTCATCACTGTGATCTTCACATCCCTTTGAAGACAGGGGTCTTTGTCTATAACTGAGGTTGAGTGTGTTTGATTCTTTTTTTTCCCCCTTACAGTTGCCTTCCATATTTTGTTTTTTTTAAAATATATTTTATTGAAGTATAGTTAATTTATAATATTCAGTTAGTTTCTTCTATACAGCAGTGACTCAGTTATACATATATACATTCTTTTTCATATTCTTTTCCATTATGGTTTATCCCAGGACATTGGATATAGTTCCCTGTGCCATACAGGAGGACCTCGCTGTTTATCCAGTCTCTGTATAATAATTTGCATCTATTAATCCCAACTTCCGGTCCATCCCTCCCTCATTACCCCTGCCCGTGGTAACCACAAGTCTGCTCTCTATGTTTGTGAGTCTCTCTCTGTTTCATAGATGAGTTCATTTGGTTCATACTTCATATTCCACATATAAGTGATACTATATAGTATTTGTCTTTCTCCTTCTGACCTACTTTAAGTGTATTTAATTCTTTAACACTCACATTTAACCAGCAGTGATTCTTCCTACCTAGAAATTAGGTCCAACAACCTAAGAAGGCGCTGAAATGTCACACAACAAAGCAATTGTCTTCTTACCTGGATCTGCAATACCCTACATCGACAGATATCCAACTCAGAATTAGAGAAAAAAATCAGAAGTCATTTGGGACAATAACAAGAAAAATAGACAACTATAAGAACAACTGAAGAAAGAAAGAGGACAAAAACTTGGTTTTGCTCAACAACGTCAGAAAGTATGTGTTAAATCTGGTACTGAAACAAGTCATATGTATGAAGGAAGAAATGAGAGACTAGAAATAAAGAAAAGACAAAAAAAGAAAGCAAGAATGAAGGAAAAATATAAATATTAAAGGAAAATTTTATGAAAACTAGTAAGGAAGTGGTCAGTGGGCAACTGTTCCTCAAAGACGTTCTAAATTAGTATTAAAATCAATCTAAAGGGATAGTTTGGGAGCTTGGGATAGACATGTACATGCTGCTATATTTAAAATGGATAACCAGCAAGGTCCTACTGTATAGCACAGGGGACTCTGTTCAGTGTCAGGTGGCAGCCTGGATGAGAGGGGAGTATAGGAGAGAATGGCTAAGTCCCTTTGCTGTCCACCTGAAACTATCACATTGTTAATTGGCTATACTCAAAAAAAAAAAAACAAACAAAAAAAACAAAGTTTTTTTAAAAATGAATGTAAAAATATCCCAGAAAGCTTTATATTGATGAATGTTGACTAATAATATTTTGGATACACTGGGTTAAATAAAACATATTCATAAAATCAGTGTCACCTGTTTTTGTTGTTGTTGTTGTTTTACCTTTTTAAACATGGCTACATAATGTGGCCAATGATGTTTCTATTGAGAAGTGCCAGGTTAGAGTACAGGTCTCATTCAGGATCTGAAGACCTTTAGTGACAGAAAACTTTCTCTATGCAGAACATTCTATTTGAGACAGTGAAACCTTTAGAAGATTGTCACTGGTCTTAGTTTTAACCTTTGGGGTCACAAAGAATATATTAATTCTCTTGCACAAGACAGTCTTTCAAGATGAAGACCAGAGTGATATGGAGCCTGCTATCCCGTCACCCTTCTTACTCACTAAGAGATGTGCTTTGTAGCCAGGACTCGGGTTAAATAAGAGCTTCCCTGATGGCTCAGTGGTAAAGAACCCGCCTGTAAATGCAGGAGACTCAGGTTCTATCCCTGGGTCAGGAAGATCTCCTGGAGAAAGAAATGGCAACCCACTCTAGTATACTTGCCTCGAAAATTCCATGGACAGAGGAGCCTGGCAGGGTTATAGTCTATGGGGTTGCAAACATGACTTAGTGACTAAACAAAAACAACAGGGAAAATATCTCCTCAGACTTCAGGACTCCTTCCTCTGTATTGTTTCTTGGAAAACTTTTCCTTTAAATGCTAATTATCCTGCTTGCACCGAGCTATTGATTGCTACCATGGGGGGGGGGGGGGGAGTCACGGTTATGAATAGCTAACATTTAGGAACTATTATGAGTCATACTATATTCTAAATATTTTACATAGTTTAATTCATTGAGTCATTGCAACAACTGATGGGACAAGTGATATGATGCTCCTTAGTTTATATACTAAGAAAGTTTATAATTAAGGCACAAAGAAATTAAGTAGCAGGGTCCAGGTACAAACTATACTGCCTTTGCTTGTGTTTTTATCATCTCTGCTATTTCATGGTCATGCCGATTTGTTTTCTGTGGTCGAACACTCTCCCTGGAAAGCTTCCTGGTGGTCAGGAGTTTCTGTCTCATCCATGATCCCCTCTCCCCAGCACCTGCCTCCAACATGTCGGCAGGGCATGGAACACCCTTGGCACAGGCTGGGCAAGGTGGTATTTGCTGATTTGGGAAAAATGAAGGGGGATCAGAAATCCAAATTTTCAAAGCTGAAATCCCATCTATTTCATCTCAAAAGAGACCTGGGAATAAACATTCCTCCAGACGC
Organism: Ovis canadensis; assembly: GCF_042477335.2. NCBI lineage: Eukaryota > Metazoa > Chordata > Mammalia > Artiodactyla > Bovidae > Ovis > Ovis canadensis. The sequence goes on along the minus strand of NC_091257.1, from coordinate 47,002,905 downwards.
TCTCAGCTCTCATTCCGAGGGTAAAGCAAGATGTGTTTAAGGAAATAGAAGAGAGAGACTTCATACTGTCTTCAGGCTTCTGGAAAGCTCTGAGTCTGGTCCTCATGAGTTATCATCCATTTCCGGGGGGGAAAAAAAAGGAAGGGATGGAGGAGTAGGAATAAATCAGTTTGAACAACTTAGAACTGAGAGAAGGATCGATGTAGAACACCTAAGGATGAACTGTCTAGTAATAAAAACTAGGAGTGATCAAAATGGTTCATTCACTGCTGCGTGAAGTAAGTCAGAGAAAGACAAATATCATATGATATTGCTTACACATGGAATCTAAAAGGGGATATGAATGAACTTGTCTATAAAACAGAAACAGAGTCACTGAAACAGAAAATAAAAATTACGGTTACCAGAGGGTAAAGGGGGTGGGGGTGGGGAGTAGGGGTACACTGGGAAATTGGGATTGAGGTATACACAGTACTATGTATAAAACAGATAACTAATAAGAAGGTGCTGTGTAGCACAGGGAACTCTACTCAATACTATGTAATGACCTATATGGGAAAAGACTAAAAAAAGAGGGGATGTGTGTATATGTATAACTGATCCCAATTACTGTACAGCTGAAACTAACACAACACTATAAATCAACTCCAATTTAAAAAAAGATTTTTTTAAGGTGCATTCACAGAAAAAAGATGAGTTGTAAAACTCTCATGAGATCTTTGGGGGGTACTATCTGTGACCCATCCTTGGACCTACGATAAAGAGAGACACCAATGCTGCCCTCATTTTGGTCAAAAACGCTCAGAAGAAATTGGTTTGAGAGTTCGATAGAAACTGAAAACAAGAATTTGCCAACCAGAGCGGAAATCACTCTAAGAATATATAGCAGCGAAGGGGCAGTGGGAGATGAGAGAAGAGATAAGAGGAAGGCAGGGTTCTGAGGGGCTCAGATCAGGCAGCCCCCCTGACCCGAGGAGCCGCTGCCTCCTCCCAGTCCCCAGCTTCCAGGCCTGGGAACCCGGAGGAGCTTCCTGCAGAGCTGGTGGTGCTATAGCCCGGCTTCCTCCTCCACGCAGGTGTGGAAGGAATCCCTTAACACTCTCCCCCAAAGGAGGGGGTATCATAGACCCCAGGCCCCAAGTCAGGAAGCTCACACCTCATTAGCCTACTTACCCAGGAGCTGCACGGCTACCGGAAGCAGAGAGAGGAGAGGCAGGAGTGGGGACGGCCTCATGGTCCAGAGTTTATCCTCTTCTTCCACGGATGGAGAGAAGAGAGTGGGGAGGACCAGGCCAGTGAGCCCCCAGCTGTCCCTGCCCGCTCTGCCCTTCTCAGAACTGCCCAGCTGAAAAGGAGCATGGAGGAAGCGCCCACTTTTAAAGGGCTTCTGAAATTAGGGAAAACCTCCAATAAGGAGATATCCTGTCACATGAGGGTGGTTGGAAAAACAGGAATTCAAAGTTACAACTTTGCTTCGTAAGCTAACTTCTGAGAAGAGCAGATACAGAGGAAGGGGAGAGAGGGACACGTGTGGGAGAGAAATGAGGAAGAGGGTGGAGGCGACTGGGCGCCTGTGAGAACCTAGGAGCCAGGGCCGGCCTGCTGGGAAAGGGGGGAAGTGAAACAGCGCTGGACCTCCGGGCTCTGCTTGGATGCGGGGGAGGGCAAGCTGGAGGCCACTACCTGGGCTGGAAAAGTGAGATTCTCTCTGGGGAGCGGCTGAATCCAGGGACCTTCAGCAGACAAGCCCTGGAACGTAGTGGAGATGGCAGGCAATAAAGAGGACAGTTTTCTGGACTTCCTTAGCAGTCTAGTGGTTAAGACTGGCCTTTCAACACAGAGGGGGCACAGGTTCAAAGCTTTGTCAGGAAATTAAGATTCCCACATGCCACATGCTCCAAAAATGATAATTTTAAAAATCCTGAATTATACCAATATGGCATTACATCTAAAATAATAAACTATTTTTTAAAGGATAGTTTTCTGGTGGAAATGTCTTATTAAGGGCTGAAATGAATTCCTTCCCACTCTCCATATTCAATGTTTAGAGTTTCCTATTTTCTTTGAAAGCTCTGAAAGTGGCTTCGTATGGAGCTTTGTTCCTTTCAGCTAGAAGAAATGTAAAATAGAGACTAAGCTTAAGAAAGAAGCTCAGTTGTAACAGGAAGGAGAAAGTTTTAGAAGTCTTTTTCTAGAAAGTTCTCAAGAGATCCAGAGAAAACAGTGACAGGACTTGAAGTAAAGGCTCACTGTCCATCCTTAACAATAGTGATCCTCTTCAGGTTTACAAGGGTCATCTTGCCAGGAGGAAGTCTGCTCATTTGGTCATTTCATGATAGGTGGGATACTTTCTTTTTAAAGAAATGAAAACATCTTTCATGAAGCATCATATTAACCCTACAGATCTACTGTGTTATTTTTCAGAAGTAAAGCATGAATTAAGAACATTTTGAAGCAGATATCAGTAATTAGATAGCCAGCTCACAACTGGAGTGTGGGAAATGTTAGCCAAACAAAAGGAAGCTGCTGGAATATTTCTTGAAATTTTATTTTAATTTAAATTTACTTATTTTAATTGGAGGATAATTGCTTTACATTATTCTGTTGGTTTCTGCCATACATCAACATAAATCAACCATAGGTATACATATGTCCCCACCATCTTGAACCTCCCTTACACCTGCCACCCCATCCCACCCCTCTAGGTTGTCACAAAGCACTGGATTTGAGCTCCCTGCATCATACAGTAAAGTTCCACTGACTGTCTAATTTTACATATGGTAATGTATATGTTTTAATGAATAGTTTGTCTTCAAGTGGAAAGCTTGAAGATTCACCATCTTTGTAATATTATAAACTTTGCTTCCTAGTAAGAAATGTGATATATTTATCTTACCGATTTTTTTTTAACATTCTAAATTTCAGATTACTCTGACAGGATGAAAAAATGATGAAAATGTAGGACACAAAGAAAAATGTTTCTTTTTCATTAATCCAGTGTTTCACTGACATAAAAAGATTGGTTACAAAACACAGCAAATGAAACAAAATATTTCTTTTTAAAGCACTGCTTCACTGATTTATCATGAGAAAAAAATATATTAAATGAGACATCCATGGTTTTTAAATGTAAATCAACTATATAAATTCAGAAAGTTTGGCCTAATTTGGATTTACTTTAATTTCAGAAGCAGATAAAACTTAACTGAATTCTCTCTACACTCACATTCAGGTTTTTTAAAAATCAAACAAACTGTGTCATATGGCCAACTAGGATCAGTGGTAGAATCTGTGATTTTCAAACAATAGGAGGCCTATCATCCCACAAAGAATTTACCCCATGACCTTGACCTTACTAAAACAAAGATTTAACAGGTAAAAAGAGGTGACCAAGCAAAAAAAAGAAAGCCAGTTCTTGTGGGAGTGTAGTGGAATAAGAAAATTTAGAAATTCATCATTCCACTTCAACACGTACTAAACTGGGCAGAAACTGTCTGGAGTAGCTATTTTAATATCCCAAGTAACAAGCAGAAACTTAGGAGGATCCAGTGGAGAGCTTGATGGAAATGCTGGTATATTTCAGTGAATTTCAAGCTCTTCCTTGGGTAGTGGCTATCATCTTCCACTCCCCTATCTTTTTGGCAGGTGACAGCCTTTTTTGCACCCTGATGGATCCAGGATAGCCCTTCAGGGACTCACCTTCCAAATATCAGACTTGTGAATTCTGAAGGGTAATTACTGCTTTTAATTGCTTTCCCCACTTCTATTCAACACGGCAAAAAAAGTTCCAACCAGAGCAATTAGTCAAGAAAACAAATACTTAGGAATATATCTACCTAAAGAAACTAAAGACCTATATATAGAAAACTATAAAACACTGATGAAAGAAATCAAAGAGGACACTAATAGATGGAGAAATATACCATGTTCATGGATCAGGAGAATCAATATAGTGAAAATGAGTATACTACCCAAAGCAATCTACAGATTCAATGCAATCCCTATCAAGCTACCAGCGGTATTTTTCACAGAGCTAGAACAAATAATTTCACAATTTGTATGGAAATACAAAAAACCTCAAATAGCCAAAGCGATCTTGAGAAAGAAGAATGGAACTGGAGGAATCAACCTGCCTGACTTCAGGCTCTACTACAAAGCCATAGTCATCAAGACAGTATAGTACTGGCACAAAGACAGAAATATAGATCAACGGAACAAAAGAGAAAGCCAGAGATAAATCCACACACATATGGACACCTTATCTTTGACAAAGGAGGCAAGAGTATACAATGGAGTAAAGACAATCTCTTTAACAAGTGGTGCTGGGAAAACTGGTCAACCACTTGTAAAAGAATGAAACTAGATCACTTTCTAACACCACACACAAAAATAAACTCAAAATGGGTTAACGATCTAAACGTAAGACCAGAAACTATAAAATTCCTAGAGGAGAACATAGGCAAAACACTCTCCGACATAAATCACAGCAGGATCCTTTATGACCCACCTCCCAGAATACTGGAAATAAAAGCAAAAATAAACAAATGGGATCTAATTAAAATTAAAAGCTTCTGCACAACAAAGGAAACTATAAGCAAGGTGAAAAGACAGCCTTCTGAATGGGAGAAAATGATAGCAAATGAAACAACTGACAAACAACTAATCTCAAAAATATACAAGCAACTTATGCAGCTCAATTCCAGAAAAATAAATGACACAATCAAAAAATGGGCCAAAGAACTAAATAGACATTCCTCCAAAGAAGACATACGGATGGCTAACAAACACATGAAAAGATGTTCAACATCACTCATTATCAGAGAAATGCAAATCAAAACCACAATGAGGTACCATTTGACACTAGTCAGAATGGCTGCGATCCAAAAGTTTACAAGCAATAAATGCTAGAGAGGGTGTGGAACAATAAACACTGTTGGTGGCAATGCAAACTAGTACAGCCGCTATGGAGAACAGTGTGGAGATTCCTTAAAAAATTGCAAATAGAACTGCCTTATAACCCAGCAATCCCACTGCTGGGCATACATATCAAGGAAACCAGAACTGAAAGAGACATGTGTACCCCAAAGTTCATCACAGCACTGTTTATAATAGCCAGGACAACCTAGATGTCCATCAGCAGATGAATGGATAAGAAAGCTGTGGTACATATACACAATGGAGTATTACTCAGCCATTAAAAAGAATACATTTGAGTCAGTTCTAATGAAGTGGATGAAACTGGAGCCTGTTATACAGAGTGAAGTAAGCCAGAAAGAAAAACACCAATACAGTATCAGTCAGTCAGTCAGTTCAGTCGCTCAGTCGTGTCCGACTCTTTGTGACCCCATGAATCGCAGCACACCAGGCCTCCCTGTCCATCACCAACTCCCGGAGTTCACTCAGATTCACGTCCATCGAGTCTGTGATGCCATCCAGCCATCTCATCCTGAGTCGTCCCCTTCTCCTCCTGCCCCCAATCCCTCCCAGCATCAGAGTCTTTTCCAATGAGTCAACTCTTTGCATGAGGTGGCCAAAGTACTGGAGCTTCAGCTTTAGCATGATTGCTTCCAAAGAAATCCCAGGGTTGATCTCCTTCAGAATAGACTGGTTGGATCTCCTTGCAGTCCAAGGGACCCTCAAGAGTCTTCTCCAACAACACAGTTCAAAACCATCAATTCTTCGGCGCTCAGCCTTCTTCACAGTCCAACTCTCAGATCCACACATGACCACAGGAAAAACCATAGCCTTGACTAGACGGACCTTAGTCGGCAAAGTAATGTCTCTGCTTTTGAATATACTATCTAGGTTGGTCATAACTTTTCTTCCAAGGAGTAAGCATCTTTTAATTTCATGGCTGCAGTCACCATCTGCAGTGATTTTGGAGCCCCCCAAAATAAATTCTGACACTGTTTCTACTGTTTCCCCATCTATTTCCCATGAAGTGATGGGACCAGATGCCATGATCTTAGTTTTCTGAATGTTGAGCTTTAAGCCAACTTTTTCACTCTCCTCTTTCACTTTCATCAAGAGGCTTTTTAGCTCCTCTTCGCTTTCTGCCATACTAACACATATATATGGACTTTAGAAAGATGGTAATAATAACCCTGTATGCGAGACAGCAAGAGACACAGATGTATAGAATGGACTTTTGGACTCTGTGATAGAGGGAGAGGGTGGGATGATTTGGGAGAATGGCATTGTAACATGTATACTGTCATGTAAGAAATGAATCACTAGTCTATGTTCGATACAGAATACAGGAGGCTTGGGGCTGGTGCACAAGGATGATCCAGAGAGATGATATTGGGTGGGAGGTGGGAGCGGGGTTCAGGATTGGGAACTCATGTACACCCATGGCAGATTCATGTCAATGTATGGCAAAACCAATACAGTATTGTAAAGCAAAATAAATTTTAAAAATAAATAAATAAAAATAAAAGGAAAATAAATAAATAAAGGCATCCAAGTCAGAGAAAATGGAATAAAAGTATCTTTCTTCCAGAGATGACATTATTTTATATGTGAAAAATCCTAAAATGTCTACCAAAAAAAACCCCTGCTAGAGCTAATAATCAAATACAACAAAATAGAAGAATACAAAATCAGAGGAGAGTCGGAATTTGTTTCGAGAGGCCTAAAGGTTTCTCCGTGTTACGGACAACAATGGACACCCAGAAGGACGTTCAACCCCCAAAGCAGCAGCCGATGATCTATATCTGTGGAGAATGTCACACAGAAAATGAGATAAAATCAAGGGATCCAATCCGATGCAGAGAATGTGGATACAGAATAATGTACAAGAAAAGGACTAAAAGATTGGTGGTTTTTGATGCTCAGTGAAACATGAAATTCGGAGGAATATCTTCACTTTTATTTGGATTTGTTGCTAATGTGTAGATTTTGATTAGTGTACTTTATGAATACAATTATATACACATTTCATTTTTAAAAACTATATTGTATTTAGATATCTGTTAATAGCTTATATAAAGATATTATTTTTCATTCAGTTACATGGTTTGTATTTTAATTTTATTGTATATGTAATCTGACACTCAGTGGAGGTTAAAAATGTTTCCCAAACTACACTTTGAGCAAAACCTGGAATCATCTGGGACCCTTGTTAAAAATGAAGTTTTCTGGGGCTTTTTAAAGGTCTGATTAAGTTCTTAGGAAACCTCTGTTTTACATCACCAATTGTTTGTAATACTCCAGCTTTTGTATAGAGTATACCAGTGCACTTACTGTCAATGTGCATACCTCATTTTGAGTTACAGTTTTTATTTGTCAACTTGGCATAGGCTTTCTGTATTTATATGTAATGGTTGACTTTTTAAAATCTTGGGCAGTGGAAAAGAAACTTTGATGGTTGCTTTCTGCAAGACAAAATCCCAAGTAAAGTGGATGAAGCAGACTGTTAAGGCAGGTGTGGTTTCCCAGTTGTAATTCATTAAAGTAAACAAAAAATTCTGCTTTCAGCATATTAAAAAAGTTGGTTTACAAAAAAAAAAAAAAAAGAATACAAAATCAAAACACTATTAATTAAAAATCTGAAAAGGAAATTAAGAAAGCAATTCTAGTCACAATAGCATCAAAAAAGAATAAAATATTTAGGAATAAATTTCACCAAGGAGGCAAAAGACTTATACAACAAAAACTAGAAAACATTGCTGAAAGAAAGAAGACCAAAATAAATGGAAAGCTGTCCTATGTTCATAGAGTTGAAAACATAATATTGTTAAGATGACAATACTACCTTAAGAGATTTACAGATTCCATGCAACCTCTGTCAAAATCCCAATGATGTCTTTTGCAAAACAGGAGACTCCATCTTAAAATTCATATGAAATTCCAAGAAATCCCATATAGCCAAAACAATCCTGAAAAAGAACAGTGTTGGAGGTCTCACACTTACTGATGTCAAAACTTATTATAAAGCTACAGTAATCAGTATCGTGTGTGGTTCTGGCATAAGAGAGAACATAAAGACCAACAGAATAGAACAGAGAGCTCAGAAATAAGCACTCAAATATGAGGTTAGTCAGTTTTTTTACAAAGGTACCAAGACCATTCAATGCAAAAAGTATTCAAAATGGGTCAAAACCTAAAGTTAAGGGCTAAGACTATAAACATTTTTGTAAGAAAACATCAGGAAAAATCCTCATGACATTCTATTTGGCAATATTTTTCTTTCTAGACATGACACCAAAAGCAGAGCTACAAAAGAAAAAAGTAGATTAAATTAGGGTTTATCAAAATTTAAAAGGACACTATCAAAAGAGTGAAAAGAATGAAAGAAATGAGAGAACATATTTGCAAATCATATATCTGATAAAGAATATCCATAATGTGTAAAGAAATACAACTCAACAACAACAAAGCAACCAATTTTTAAAATGAGCAGTGTACTTGAATAGACATTTCTCTGGAGAAAATATACAAATAGCCAATAAGCACGTGAAAAGATGCTCAACATTGTTGTTGCTGTGTAGTTGCTCAGTCATGCCCAACTCTTTTGCAACCCCATGGACTGTAGCCCACCAGGCTCCTCTGTCCATAAGATTTCCCAGGCAAGAATATTGGAGTGGGTTGCCATTTCTTTCTCCAGGGGATCTTCCCAACCCAGGGATTGAACCCACATCTCCTGCAATGCAAGTTATTCTTTACCACTGAGTCTAGGTGGGGAAGACCAATCAATATCGTTCAGTTCAGTTCAGTTGCTCAGTCGTGTCTGACTCTTTGCAACCCCATGAATTGCAGCACACCAGGCCTCCCTGTCCATCACCAGCTCCCAGAGTTCACTCAGATTCACGTCCATCGAGTCAGTGATGCCATCCAGCCATCTCATCCTGGGTCATCCCTTTCTCCTCCTGCCCCCAATCCTTCCCAGCATCAAAATCTTTTCCAATGAGTCAACTCTTCGCATGAGGTGGCCAAAGTACTGGAGTTTCAGCTTTAGCATCATTGCTTCCAAAGAAATCCCAGGGTTGATCTCCTTCAGAATAGACTGGTTGGATCTCCTTGCAGTCCAAGGGACTCTCAAGAGTCTTCTCCAACACCACAGTTCAAAAGCATCAATTCTTCGGCGCTCAGCCTTCTTCACAGTCCAACTCTCACATCCATACATGACCACAGGAAAAACCGTAGCCTTGACTAGACGGACCTTAGTCAGCAAAGTAATGTCTCTGCTTTTGAATATGCTGTCTAGGTTGGTCATAACTTTTCTTCCAAGGAGTAAGCATCTTTTAATTTCATGGCTGCAGTCACCATCTGGAGTGATTTTGGAGCCCCCAAAAATAAAGTCTGCCACTGTTTCCACTGTTTCCCCATCTATTTCCCAATATGGTTAGTCACTAGAAAATTGCAAACAAAACCACAATCATATATCACTTCATGCCCATTGGGATGGCTGTTATCAAAAAACAAAAGCAGAAAATAACAAGCATTGATGAGGGTGTGGAGAAATTGGAACACTTGGGCATTACTGGTGTGAATGTAAACTGTTGTAGCCACTATGGAAAAAGGTTGCTCCTATCCCTAAAACATTAAACGTGGAATTGCCATATGATCTATCAATTTCACTTTTAGATGTAACCCAAAAAATCGAAAACAGAGATGCAAACAAATATTTGTACACCAATGTTTATTGCACATTATTCATAGTAGCTAAAAGGTAAAAAGCAACACAAGTGTCTATCAATAGATGAATGGATAAACAATATATATATAATGGAGTGTTATATATAATGGAATATTATATATATTAATATTATTCTATTCCATTGTAATAAAATAATATGTCTAATGGAATATTGTTAAGCCATAAAAAAGAAATTCTGATACCTGCTACAACACATACAATCTTTAAATAACACAGACATAAATAATACAGAAAAGGACAAATGCCACATGATTCCACTTATATGAACGTAGAATAGACAAATTCTTAAAGACAGGAAAAATACCTCTATTTCTACCAGGAACTGGTGGGGGAGGGAAAATGAGTGTTATTGTTTAATGGCTTCAGAGTTTCCACTGGGGATGAAGAGTTTTAAAAATAGTGATAGTTGTACAACATTGCAAATACACTCAAACCATTGAGTTGTACATGAAAATGATAAATTTTATGTTATGTACATCTTATCACATTAAAATAAAATCCAACTCTTATCATCCTCTTCATACCCTTCTACTAAGTTTTGGTTCTGGTTTTTGCTTAGCTTTTTGATGGTTGTTTTCAACTAGTACTTCCTTCAAGCTAAAGGAAGATTTCTATAAAATAAAGGAAATCCTCTTTTTTTTTTTTCTAATTGGTGAGACAATTGCTGAACTATTTCATTTCCTCTTAGATGCTCTCAAACATTACATACCTCACACCCACTCAGTTCCATGTAAGATGAACTTAGTGACTCCTTTGCTCTGAAACAATTCCAAGAAAATCAGCTCAACAAATTACTTGGTAGCTTATTCCATCATTTCTCCTACTTTAAACTGGTAATTTATACAGAAGTTTATTTGGTTTAACCATCTCTATCTTTTAATAGGCAAATTTGCTCAAATGATACGAAGATAATTTTGACCCAGAAGGAAAAAAAGATATAATGATGCAGTAAAGTAAAAACTTAAAAATTTTAAAGATAGAAAACTGGGTTTTTAATTGTTCTTATTCTTCAATTTTCCAGTCCTTATCAAAATACATCAAAACACCAATAATGCTTTTGCAATTTGATAGAAAGTAATTAACTTTATAGGAATGAAAAATCTTTGTATTATTTATCAAAAATTTGACTTTAGTTTATAATACTCTTCAGATAGTATATTTAGATTTACTGTAATGTACAGACTATTTGAAGAGCCAGTGTTTTGTTTTGTTTGGCATGGCACATGTCTTTCAAAATAATTTAATTATAAGATTATTTGACATATTAAGAAGATCATACATTATGACCAAATGGGCTTTATTCCAGGGATGCAAGGATTTTTCAATATTTGCAAATCAATAAAAGTGATACACCACATTAACAAACTGAAAGATAAAAACCATATGATTATCTCAGTAGATGCAGAGAAAGCCTTTGACAAAATTCAAAATCCATTTATGATAAAAACTCTCCAGAAAGCAGGCATTGAAGGAATATACCTCAACATACTAAAAGCCATATATGATAAACCCACAGTAAACATTATCCTCAATGGTGAAAAACTGAAAGCATTTCCCCTAAAGTCAGGAACAAGTCATGGGTGCCCAATCTCATCACTACTTTCAACATAGTTTTAGAAGTTTTAGCCATAGCAATCAGAGAAGAACAAGAAATAAAAGGAATCCAGATTGGAGAAGAAAAAATAAAACTCTCACTGTTTGCAGGTGACAGGATCCTCTACATAGAAAACCCTAAAGACACACCAGAAAATTACTAGAGCTAAGCAGTGAATATAGTAAAGTTGCAGGATATAAAATTAATACACAGAAATACCTTGCATTCCTATACACTAACAATGAGAAAACAGAAAGAGAAATTAAGGAAACAATCCCATTCACCATTCCGATGAAAAGCATAAAATACTTAGGAATAAATTTACCTAAAGAAACAAAAGACCTATACCGAGAAAACTATACAACACTGATGAAAGAAATCAAAGATGACACAAATAGATGGACAAATATACATGCTCATGGATTAGAAGAATCAATATAGTGAAAATGAGTGTACTACCCAAAACAATCTATAGATTAAATGCAATCCCTATCAAGCTACCAATGGCATTTTTCACAGAACTAGAACAAATAATTCCACAATTTGTATGGAAATACAAAAAACCTTGAATAGCCAAAGCAATTGAGAAAGAAGAATGGAACTGGAGGAGTCAATGTGCCTGACTTCAGACTATGCTACAAAGCTACAGTCATCAAGACAGTATGGCACTGGCACAAAGACAGAAATATAAATCAATGGAACAAAATAGAAAGCCCAGATATAAACCCATGCACCTAAGGACACCTTATCTTTGACAAAGAAGGCAAATATATACAATGGAGAAAAGGTAATCTCTTTAACAAGTGGTGCTGGGAAAACTAATTAACCACCTGTAAAAGAATGAATCTAGAACACTTTCTAATACCATACACAAAAATAAACTCAAAATGGATTAAAGATCCAAATGTAAGACCAGAAACTATAAAACTCCTAGAGGAAAACATAGGCAGAACACTCTCTGACATAAATCACAGCAGGATCCTCTATGACCAACCCTACAGAGTAATGGAAATAAAAGCAAAGCTAAACAAATGGGACCTAATTAAACTTAAGAGCTTTTGCACAACAAAGGAAACTACAAGTGAGGTGAAAAGACAGCCTTCAGAATGGGAGAAAATAATAGCCAACGAAGCAACTGACAAAGAATTAATCTCAAAAATATACAAGCACCTCGTGCAGCTCAATATCAGAATAATAAATGACCCAATCAAAAAATGGGCAAAAAAACTAAACAGACATTTCTCCTAGGAAGAAATACAGATGGCAGACAAACACATGAAAAGATGTTCAACATCAATCATTATCAGAGAAATGCAAATCAAAACCACAATGATGTACCATCTTACACCAGTCAGAATGGCTGCTATCAAAAAGCCTACAAACAATAAACGATGGAGAGGTTGTGGAGGAAAGGGAACACTCTTAAACTGCAGATGGGAATGCAAACTAGTACAGTCACTGGAGAACGGGGAGGAGATTCCTTAAAAAAAACTGGAAATAGAACTGCTATATGACCCAACAATCACACTGCTGGGCATACATACTGAGGAAACCAGAATTGAAAGAGACACCTGTACCACAATGTTCATCACAGCACTGTTTACAACAGCTAGGACATGGAAGCAACCTAGATGTTCATCAGCAGATGAATGGATAAGAAAGCTGTGGTACACATAAACAATGGACTCTTACTCAGCTATTAAAAAGAATGCACTTGAGTCAGTTCTAATGAAACTGGAGCCTATTATACAAAGTGAAGAAAGTCAGAAAGCAAAACACCAATACAGTATATTAACATATATATATATGGAATTTAGAAAGATGGTAATGACAATCCTATATCCAAGACCGGTCCCATCACTTCATGGCAAATAGATGGGGAAACAGTGGACACAGTGGCTGAGTTTATTTTTCTGAGCTCCCAGATCACTGCAGATGGTGATTGTAGCCATGAAATTAAAAGACACTTGCTCCTTGGAAGGAAAGTTATGACCAACCTAGATAGCATATTTAAAAGCAGAGACATTACTTTGCCAACAAAGGTCCATCTAATCAAGGCTATGGTTTTTCCACTGGTCATGTATGGATGTGAGAGTTAGACTATAAAGAAGGCTGAGTGCTGAATAATTGATGCTTTTGAACTGTGGTGTTGGAGAAGACTCTTGAGAGTCCCATGGACTGCAAGGAAATCCAACCAGTCCATCCTAAAGAAGATCAGTCCTGGGTGTTCATTGGAGGGACTGATGTTGAAGCTGAAACTCCAATACTTTGGTCACCTGATGAAAAGAGCTGAGTCATTTGAAAAGACCCTGATGCTGGGAAAGATAGAGGACAGGAGGAGAAGGGGACGACAGAGGATGAGATGATTGGATGGCATCACTGACTCGGTGGACATGAGTTTGGGTGGACTCTGGGAGTTGGTGGTGGACAGGGAGGCCTGGTGTGCTGTGGTTCATGGGGTCACAAAGAGTTGGACATGACTGAGCAACTGAACTGAGCTGATATGCAAGACAGCAAAAAAGACACAGATATAAAGAACAGACTTTTGGACTCTGTGAGAGAAGGTGAGAGTGAGATGATTTGAGAGAATAGTATTGAAACATGTATATTACCATATGTGAAATAGATGACCAGTCCAAGTTCGATGCGTGAAACAGGGCACTCAGAGACAGTGCACTGAGACAACCCAGAGGGATGGGATGGGGAGGGAGATGAAAGGAGGGTTCGGGATGGGGGACACATGTACACCCCTGGCTGATACCTGTCAATGTATGGCAAAACCCACCACAATATTGTAATTTGCAGGTCCAATTATAATAAATTAATAATAAATAATGCCAAAACCTTTGACTGTGTGGATCACAATAAACTGTGGAAAATTCTGAGAGAGATGGGAATACCAGACCATCTGACCTGCCTCTTGAGAAACCTGTATGCAGGTCAGGAAGCAACAGTTAGAACTGGACATGGAACAACAGACTGATTCCAAATAGGAAAAGGAGTACATCAAGGCTGTATATTGTCACCCTGCTAATTTAACTTATATGCAGAGTACATCATGAGAAATGCTGGGCTGGAAGAAATACAAGCTGAAATCAAGATTGCCGGGAGAAGTATCAATAACCTCAGATATGCAGATGACACCACCCTTATGGCAGAAAGTGAAGAGGAACTAAAAAGCCTCTTGATGAAACAGAAGGAGGAGAGTGAAAAAGTTGACTTAAAGCTCAACATTCAGAAAGCTAAGATCATGGCATCTGGTCCCATCACTTAATGGGAAATAGATGGGTAAACAGTAGAAACAGTGTCAGATTTTATTTTGGGGGGCTCCAAAATCACTGCAGATGGTGACTGCAGCTATGAAATTAAGTTCAGTTCAGTTCAGTCTCTCAGTTGTGTCAGACTCTTTGCGACTCCGTGAATTGCAGCACGCCAGACCTCCCTGTCCATCATCAACTCCCGGAGTTTACCCAAACTTATGTCCACTGAGTCGGTGATGCCATCCAGCCATCTCACCCTCTGTCATCCCCTTATCCGCCTGCCCCCAATCCCTCCCAGCATCACAGTCTTTTCCAATGAGTCAACTCTTCACATGAGGTAGCCAAAGTATTGGAATTTCAGCTTTAGCATCATTCCTTCCAAAGAACACCCAGGGCTGATCTCCTTTAGAATGGACCGGTTGGATTTTCTTGCAGTCCAAGGGACTCTCAGCAGTTCAGTCGCTCAGTCATGTTTGACTCTTTGCAACCCCATGAATGGCAGCACGCCAGGCCTCCCTGTCCATCACCAACTCCCGGAGTTCATTCAGATTCACATCCATTGAGTCGGTGATGCCATCCAGCCATCTCATCCTCTGTCGTCCCCTTCTCCTCCTGCCCCCAATCCTTCCCAGCATCAGAGTCTTTTCTAATGAGTTAATTATTCGCATGAGGTGGCCAAAGTACTGGAGTTTCAGCTTTAGCATCATTCCTTCCAAAGAACACCCAGGGTTGATCTCCTTTAGAATGGACTGGTTGGATCTCCTCGCAGTCCAAGGGACTCTCAAGAGTCTTCTCCAACACCACAGTTCAAAAGCATCAATTCTTCAGCGCTCAGCTTTCTTCACAGTCCAACTCTCACATAGGCACATCCTAAAAATTAAGATTTGTGTATGTATGAATGCCAGTTTACAAGCAAATATTACTTTGGAAAATATTATTCCCAAAACATATTTTTAAAGTTTGATCTATTTAAGACTATTTTTTTTGCTTTTGAATTATTATGCTGGAGAAGACTCTTGAGACTCCCTTGGACAGCAAGGAGATCAAACCAGTCAATCCTAAGGGAAAGCAACCTTGAATATTCATTGAAGGACTGATGCTGAAGCTCCAATACTTTGGCCACCTGATGTAAAGAGACAACTCACTGGAAAAGACACGGATGCTGGGAAAGATTGAAGACAAAAGGAGGAGGGGGCATCAGAGGATGAGATGGTTAGATAGTATCACCAACTCAATGGATATGAATTTAAGCAAATTCCAGGACATACTGGAGTATCAAGGAGTCTGGCATTTTGCAGTACATGGGGTCGCAAAGAGTTGAACACGACTTAGTGACCAAACAACAACACTACTACTTTTTTAGGAAGACATTTTTTTGAGCAATTTTAGGTTTACAATAAAATTGAGTGGAAATTACAAAGACTTCCCATCTCCTCCCCTGTTCCCACACATGCATTGGTTTTGGTTTTATTGGTTTTCCTCTATATATTTTGTTTCAATTTCATTGATTTCTGCTGTAATTCTTATTATTTCTTTTCTTCCCCTATTGGCATTTGATTGCTCTTCTTTTTCTAGCTTCCCAAGGTGGAAACTTATTTTACTATAAATTTCCCTCTAAATACTGCTTATGCTTGTACATTTGTACAACTCCATACATTTGGATAAGGTTTGTTTTCATTTTTATTTACTCCAAAATATATTTTAATTTCTGGTGAGCTTTCTTTGACCCATGTGCTATTTAGAAATGTGCTGCATAATCTCCATGTAATTGGGAATTTTTCTATTACCTGTTATTGATTTCTAATTTAATTCCTTTATGAAAAAAGACTTTATATTGTTTCTTCTTTTAAATTTGTTGAAGTGTGTGTTATGCCCCAGAATGTGGCTTATCTTGGTAAATGTTTCTTGTGAGCTTGAGAAGCATGTGTATTCTGCTGTTGTCAGATGAAGTGGACCACAGAAGTCAGTTATATCCAATTAATTGATTAGTGTTATTGAATTCAACTCTGTCTTTACTGATTTTCTATCTGCCGGAACTGTCCATTTCTGAGAGATGGGTGTTGAAGTTTCCAACTATGATTGTAGCTTCATCTATTTCTTTCTGCAAAGTTTTTGCCTTATGTGGCTCTGTCATTAGGTGTATATACACTACAGATTATGTCTCCTGAGAGAATTGACTCCTTTATTATTATGTAATAATCCCTTTCTTAACCCTTGAAAAATTTTTCTCACTTTGAAGTCTGGTCTGTCTGAAGTTAATGTAAGTGCTGCTTTCTTTTGATTAGTGTTAGCATGGTATATTTTTCTCCATCCATTTTCTTTTATCTATATGTAATGTTCATAACTTTTTATAAGGACACAAAAGCTACATGGGTCTTAATTTTTTTAAAAAAAACCATTACAAACAATGAGAATTGCAATGTAATTTTAATAGCTTAACTTTTAATCACAGAGTGTATAACAACCAATGTTTTATTAGCATAATTTGCTGCAATGTCTGTTAAATACCATAGACAAACTTTATAAACATGCACATACCCTTAAAACTGTTAAATTAAATTAGGTACTCTGTAATTTTCCTCCTACATGGAGTGTTTTGTACATGCCTTCATTATTTATACAGTGTTGTGACTCTCCAAAATATCAGGCACATTCATGTTCAATTAAGTGCAAAATGCATTCTAAACTCCAATAAGTAATACTTCCCAAATTATCTGAGCATTGTTCACTCTATACATTCCAATACAAAGATAAATATAAATGTACATAAAATATTTTCATATTTAGGAATATTAAAATGAACTACATGGTTATATATTTTTCTTAATAAAAAACTATCAGGTATAAATTGAGAGTAATTATTTGTGTGATAATCTTGTTTTAGAGTTACAAGCATTATAAGTTTCTGTGGGATTGACAGAGGAAGATAAGATGCATTGCTAAACAAGATATTCTCAGGCCTTTCTTTAAGGATTTAAAGATTAATGAGGAACTCAGAAAAGCAAACACACAATGAAAGTCTTTAAAAAGTGCTATAGTTAGGGTTCTATAAGAACTCATAAGAGGGACACTTTTTTGAATTAATACCTATATCACGTTTAAGTCTTTTAAAATTTTAACCTTTATCAAAAAACATTTATTTATTTGGCTCTGCCAGGTCTTTAGTTGCAGCATGCAGGATCTAGCTCCTTGACTGGGGATCAAATCTAGTAGCCTGCACTTGGGAGCATGGAGTCTTAGCCACAGGACCACCAGGGAAGTCTGCTTACATCAACTTTAATCTCTATCTTCAGTAGATTACTGACTTCTAAACATAATACTATTTGATGAAAAATTATAGTCTGAGGTAACCTAAAGATTTCATATATTATTTTTCACAAGTGTATGGTTTAAATTATTATTCCCAGAGGGTAAGCAAAGACACAGAAAAGAAAAAATAGGAAAATTAAAACAATGCATTAAACTACCCGTTTCTCTGCAGGGATTTGCTCCAATTAAAAGTCTTAGCTTTTATCAGTTATTATAGTTAGCCAGACAATACAATGAGAACACTCCCTATCTAGTTAATCCTCTCAGACCTATAAAGTACTATTTAACCTTATTTGTAGCTCAAACAGTAAAGAATCTGCCTGCAGTGCAGGAGACCCAGGTTTGATTCCTGTGTTGAGAAAATCCCCTGGAGAAGGGAATGGCAATCCACTCCAGTATTCTTGTCTGGAGAACCCCACGGAAAGAGGAGCCTGGTGGACTACAGTCCATGGGATCGCAAAGAATCACCCACGACTGAGCAACTAACACTACTAACCTTATTAAAGTACTAGTAATATACTCACTTTTGGATGTTTGCCCCAAGTCATAAAACCAGAAGTTAAGCTTTCAGCAATTGTGAATAGACCTTATCTTACGGTATACGGAAAAACCATAAAGCCTAGGGGGAGAGTGAGACTGCAGGATTTGGTGGAAAGTTGGAGTGACAGTAAATTCAGTTATTCATTCTTTAAGCTATTTGTTACCGCAGATCACTGAAGAGATTGCCTGCATAAAACATTACTCTGCACATGTAAGACTCTTGGAAATCTCTATAGCATTGGAAAATTTATACAGAGTGGAGAGCCCCTGCTATGCATATCTGAGGGTATCCCAACATATGAAATCAAATCACATAATTCCATATTTAATTATTTAATGTCAAGATAACTATTATATATTATCACATAAGACACTAATGCACTTGTTGTTATATTTGTAAGTTGAACTTTAAACAGGGCTTGCACCTTGCTTTCATGATGGTATCAAATTCCACAAATAAATATTCTTTTACTTTGAAATTTTCCTCTTCAATTAATGGCTTCCTGTTATAAAAGTTTATCTAGATCTTACCTTAACTTCATTACATTAAATTGAGTCAAATGTCTGTGAAATTAAACTGTTTTCTCTGCTGAAATCAATTACATAAAAATCTCTTGCCACAGTGGAATAAAGAACATAATTACATGTCTGAAGGAGACTCTAAAACAATTCAATTTTTAAAAAAAAATACATGAATCAGCCATGGGTGTGCATGCGTCCCACACCCTGAATCCCCCTTCAACCTCCCTCCCCATCTCATTCCTCAGGGTCAATTTGTTAAAAGTATTGATAGAATCTAAACTTATTTAATAATAACAGGCTTATTTCCTAAAATTAATTTTAACTAATTCTTGTAATGCCCTTTCTGTCAACAATAAAAAAATCTCATTCTTGGACTAACTTAGTAGGAAGACATGTTCTCATTTTTTAAGATGCTTTACTGAAGGGTACTTTTAGAAAAAATGCAGAATACATAACAAAATTAACTACTGACATTTTCTACAAATCTAGGGGAACCAACTTAGAAGACTACAACTTTGCTTACATTTAGCACCATTTGCATACATTTAAAAAATTGACATGTTATAGTTTTTAAAACTAGTTTTTTCTCTAGCATCTATTTCTTCATTTCTTTCTAGAGTGCAAAGTAACATATGCCTGACCCCCCAAAAGATCACAAATGTATGCATGTGCATAAAAAAGAGGTTTGACCATAGGACATTTTCTCTTTAAAAAGACCTCTCAAAGGTAGAGAACATCCTGAATTTGGTTAAGAAATTGAAGTAAACATAAGACAGAGTCACCAGCACATTTTTAAAAAGACCCAATACGGGTGTGATTGTTCCCAGAACAATGATTAAACTCAGTCTAACAAAGATAAAAGGTAGATCTTGGAGAAGGATGACAAGGGAATTCAGGAGCGGGTTCCGGGGAGTGAATATCATTCGAAGAAGAGAAATGTAACTGAAGATGTAGACCGCGTACAGCCAGCCTGACTTGTACACCCTGGGGTGTCCGGCCACCCGCACCATTTCTATGGTGTCAGCCCAGACTAGAAAGCTCCCGAGGAAGATCTCTGCACGCACGTCCTGTTGGGACAGCGTTCTCAGGATTCCCCATTCAAAGGTGGGCTCCTGGGGTCCCTCCAGCTCAGGAGAGGAGCTCCCTGTGGCGCCTCCTAGTGGCCGCGACAAGTGGGTCCTGCTGGCTGGCTGTGGGCGAGTCGGGTTTTCTTCATTTTGCTTCGCTTCACATGTCACAGTTCTTATTTGTTGCAAATTGGTCGTATGGATGTGCCTGTCTTCGTTACCTGCAACAAATTGATTTATTTAAATTTTAAATTTTCATTAAAATGTAACTTTTCATTCAATTTTATTTAAACTTACAAGGATTTCCCTGGTGATCCAGTGGCTAAGATTCCACGTTCTGAATGTGGGGGTCTTGGGTTTGATCCCTGGCCAGGGAACTAGATACACAGGCTGAAACCAAAAGGTCAGGCACAGCTGCAAGGAAGATGGAAGGGCCCACATGCTGTGACCCAATAAATAAGTGACTGTGTGTGTTACTGGCTCAGTTGTGTCTGACTCTTTGTGACCCCATGGGGTGTAGCCCACCAGGCTCCTCCATCCATGGGATTTTCCAGGTATGAATACTGGAGTGGGTTGCCATTTCCTTCTCCAATAAACAAATAAAAGAATAAATATTATAAAATAAATAAATGAATATTACCTTATTTATATTTGTTGCAGTCAAATAAATAAATATTTTTAGAAATAAATTTAAATTTTAAATGCCTTATTTAAATTTTTAAATTTTATTTCAAATTTAACTTTTCCTTCAACTTGTTTAAAATTTAAATATAAACATTTTATTTAAATTTCAAATTTTATTTAAACATCAAATTCTTAAATTTTTATTTAAAGTAAAATATTTAAATTTTTATTAAAATTTAAAATTTTACTTAAACTTGAAAATGAAATACAAGTGATCTCTTATTTGAGGTCTGTGTCACACATGGAACTTCAAGATAGCAATTGATAGCACAATGCCAAAAAATGTAGAGGCAGAGAATGCTTTTTGTGTCTTTGTATTTCCGGAGGTATGGATCCTAAGCCATTCTTACCATTTCAAAATAATACTCATTACTGATTACTGAGCTAAGTAAGCACTTTCACATATTGACTCATTTAATCCTCAGAAAAAAATTGAGAAATAGGGATTACTATCCCAGTTAATAAATATGGAAACTGGAGTCTAAGAGATAAAATGACACCTGAATTCAAATACACAGTTAGGAATGAACGGAGCTGGAATTCACACCCAGACTTGTTTGACCCCAATTGACAATTTCTTAACTTTATCACTTTCTAGAGGCAATACATCAAGTGCTAATTATAAACCATACACATATCATAAAATCAAATGAATCAGAAGTTCAATGGTTCAGTCTTGTCACTTTATAAGAAGCCTACAGGAATGACCACAACCCAGATCTCCAGGTTTAGTTTGGTGCTAAGAGGGTCTTTTTTTGAGCATGAGAGAGTCTTAGGGAAGGGTAACATTCTGAATCTAAGATTTTTAAGCTGTTCTTTCCCCTGAAATTTTTGAACTAGTCAGTGTGATTGTTTAGACAAGTATCTCATTTGTGACCACGAAGCTGTGGCTGATCAACAGGTCAGTCATCTGAATGAGTAGGGTGTTCCTCGTCAGCATCACAAGAGTAAGTGTGTGTGTGCACGTGTGTGTGTGAGAGAGAGAAAGTGAATGTGTGTATCTCTCCATAAACACATGGGTATTAAGATTATGAAGGAATCTCAGATCTCAGAACTTACTGCTGATGATTATGAAAGAAAAAGAACATTATTTTCCAAACATTTAACCACTCAGGCACCAATTTCACTGCTAAGAATTTCTCAGCTCTTGACACAGTTTACTCAGCCAACAACATGCTGAGCTGTCGCATTTCTTGATAAGATAAAATTTACAGGGAGTCATTAGACGAAATAACTCTAAAGGTTAAAGACACAAAGGCAATAAAATTTGTTGAAATGTACTGAGCAGAAGTGAAAACATTTTAAAACAAATAAGTTTTTATGATTAATGACTAACAAAGGGCTTGATGACTATAAGTAGGAGTTATTTAAAGAACAAACTTCAGTTTTCTTTCTATACAATTATTTTAAAACTGTCAGTATGAATTGAATACATTTATTAATTAAAAAATAAATTATTGATGAGATATTATTTCCTTCTGATATGAATTATTCATAAGCGTTAGGACTCATGACCCTTAGAAACCTCCTTATCAAGCTTAAGATGTCACAGTGGCATGAGGAAGAATCATTTTTTTATTAGAATATAGTTGACTTATAATGTTATGTTAGTTTCAGGTGCATATAGCAAAGTGATTCAAATACATATACATATATTGTAATTGAGCTGCCCTGCATCCAAGGTCAGGGGTGGTGGCCGAGAGGAGCTACCCTACATCCAAGATAAGGAGCAGTGGCTGCGCTTTGCTGGAGCAACTGTGAAGAGATACCCCACGTCCAAGGTAAAAGAAACCCAAGTAACACAGTAGGCGCTGAGAGAGGGCATCAGAGGGCAGACAGACTAAAACCACAGTCACAGACAACTAGCCAATCTGATCACGTGGACCACAGCTTGTCTAACTCAGTGAAACTAGGCCATGTCGTGTGGGGCCACACAAGACAGACGGGTCATGGTGGAGAGGTCTGACAGAATGTGGTCCACTAGAGAAGGGAATACCAAACCACTTCAGTATTCTTGCCTTGAGAACACCATGAACACTATGAAAAAGATAGGACACTGAAAGATGAACTCCCCAGATCAGTAGGTGCCCAATATGCTACTGGAGATCAGTGGAGAAATGACTCCAGAAAGAATGAAGAGATGGAGCCAAAGCAAAAACAATACCCAGTTGTGGATGTGACTGGTGATAGAAGCAAGGTCCGATGCTGTAAAGAGCAATAGTGCATAGGAACCTGAAAATTTAGGTCCAAGAAATCAAGGCAAATTGGAAGTGGTCAAACAGGAGATGGCAAGAGTAAACCTCAACATTCCAGGAATCAGTGAACTAAGATGGACTGGAATGGATGAATTTAACTCAGATGACCGTTATATCTACTACTGTGGGCAAAAATCACTTAGAAGAAATGGAGTAGCCATCATAGTCAACAAAAGAGTCCAAAACGCAGTACTTGGATGCAGTCTCAAAAACGACAGAATGATCTGTTTGTTTCCAAGGCAAACCATTCAATATCACGGTAATCCAAGTCTATGCACTGACCAGTAATGGTGAAGAAGCTGAAGATGAATGGTTCTATGAAGACCTACAAGACCTTTTAGAACTAACACCCAAAAAAGATGTCCTTTTCATTATAGGGGACTGGAATGCAAAAGTAGGAAGTCAAGAAACACCTGGAGTAACAGGCAAATTTGGCCTTGGAGTACAGAATGAAGCAGGGCAAAGACTAATAGAGTTTTGCCAAGAAAATGCACTGGTCATAGCAAACACCCTCTTCTAACAACACAAGAGAAGACTCTACACATGGACATCACCAGATGGTCAACACTGAAATCAGACTGATTATATTCTTTGCAGCCAAAGATGAAGAAGCTCTATACAGTCAGCAAAAACAAGACCGGAAGCTGACTATGGCTCAAATCACAAACTCCTTATTGCCAAATTCAGACTTAAATTCAAGAAAGAGGGGGAACCACTAGACCATTCAGGTATGACCTAAATCAATTCCTTATGATTATACAGTGGAAGTGAGGAATAGATTTAAGGGACTAGATCAGATAGAGAGCCTGATGAACTATGGACAGAAGTTCATGACATTGTACAGGAGACAGGGATCAAGACCATCCCAAGAAAAACAAATGCAAAAAGGCAAAATGGCTGTCTGAGGAGGCCTTACAAATAGCTAAGAAAAGAAGAGAAGTAAAAAACAAAGGAGAAAAGGAAAGATATACCCATTTGAATGCAGAGTTCCAAAGAACAGCAAGGAGAGATAAGAAAGCATTCCTCAGCAATCAATGCAAAGAAATAGAGGAAAACAATAGAATGGGAAAGACTAGAAATCTCTTCAAGAAAATTAGAGATACCAAGGGAACGTTTCATGCAAAGATGGGCTCAATAAAGGACAGAAATGGTATGGACCTAACAGAAGCAGAAGATATTAGGAAGAAGTGGCAAGAATACACAGAAGAAATATACAAAAAAGATCTTCACGACCCAGATAATCACAATGGTGTGATCACTCACCTAGAGCCAGACATCCTGGAATGTGAAGTCAACTGGCCTTTATGAAGCATCACTACGAACAAAACTAGTGGAGGTGATGGAATTCCAGTTGCTGCTGCTGCTGCTGCTAAGTTACTTCAGTCGTGTCCAACTCTGTGTGATCCCATAGACAGCAGCCCACCAGGCTCCTCTGTCCCTGGGATTCTCCAGGCAAGAGTACTGGAGTGGGTTGCCATTTCCTTCTCCAATGCATGAAAGTGAAAAGTCAAAGTGAAGTCGCTCAGTTGTGTCAGACTCTTAGCGACCTCATGGACTGCAGCTTACCAGGCTCCTCCATCCATGGGATTTGAATTTCAGTTGAGCTATTTCAAATCCTAAAAGATGATGCTGTGAAAGTGCTCCACTCAATATGCCAGCAAATTTGGAAAACTCAGTAGTGGCCACAGGACTGGAAAAGGTCAGTTTTCATTCCAATCCCAAAGAAAGGCAGTGCCAAAGAATGCTGAAACTACTGCACAATTGCACTCATCTCACACACTAATGAGGTAATGCTCAAAACTCTTCAAGCCAGGCTTCAGCAATATGTAAACCATGAACTTCCAGATGTTCAAGCTGGTTTAAGAAAAGGCAGAGGAACCAGAGATCAAATTGCCAACATCTGCTGGATCATCGAAAAAGCAAGAGAGTTCCAGAAAAACATCTATTTCTGCTTTATTGACTATGCCAAAGCCTTTGAGTGTGTGGATCACAATACACTGTGGAAAATTCTGAAAGAAATGGGGATACCAGACCACCTGACCTGCCTCTTGAGAAACCTGTATGCAGGTCAGGAAGCCACAGTTAGAACTGGACATGGAACAGACCGGTTCCAAATTGAGAAGGGAGTATGTCAAGGCTGTATACTGTCACCCTGCTTATTTAACTTCTATGCAGAGTACATCATGAGAAACGCCGGGCTGGAAGAAGCACAAGCTGGAATCAAGATTGCCGGGAGAAATATCATTAACCTCAGATATGCAGATGACACCACCCTTATGGCAGAAAGTGAAGAGGAACTAAAAAGCCTCTTGATGAAAGTGAAAGAGGACAGTGAAAAATTGGCTTAAAGCTCAACATTCAGAAAACTAAGATCATGTCATCCGGTCCAATCACTTCATGGCAAATAGATGGGGAAACAGTGGAAACAGTGGGTGACTTTATTTTGGGGGGCTCCAAAATCACTGCAGATGGTGATTGCAGCCATGAAATTAAAAGACACTTACTCCTTGGTAGGAAAGTTATGACCATCCTAGACAACATATTAAAAAGCAGAGACATTACTTTGTCACCAAAGTCCATCTAGTCAAGGTTATGGTTTTTCCAGTAGTCATTTATGGATGTGAGAGTTGGACTATAGAGAAAGCTGAGCACTGAAGAATTGATGCTTTGAACTGTGGTGTTGGAGAAGACTCTTGAGAGTCCCTTGGACTCAAGGAGATTCAACCAGTCCATCCTAAAGATCAGTCCTGGGTATTCATTGGAAGGACTGATGTTGAAGCTGAAACTCCAATACTTTGGCCACATGATGTGAAGAGCTGACTCATCTGAAAAGACCCTGATGCTGGGAAAGATTGATGGCAGGAGGAGCGGGGGATGACAGAGGATGAGATGGCTGGATGGCATCACCGACTCAATGGATGTGAGTTTGAGTAAACTCCGGGAGTTGGTGATGGACAGGGAGGCCTGGCATGCTGTTGTTCATGGATTCACAAAGAGTCAGACACGACTGAGCAAGTGAACTGAACTGAACTGATGGTGATTGACTGAGTCCCTCATTCGTGTCTGACTCTTGTGATGCCATGGACTATGGTCTGCCAGGCTCCTCTTTTTCAGATTCTTCCCATATAAGTTATTACAAAATATTGAGTAGAGTTCCCTGTGCTGTTATAGTAGGTCCTTTTTAGTTATCTATTTTATATATAGTAGTATGTACATGTAAATCGCAATTTCCTAATTTATCCCTTCCTGCCATGTTTCCCCTTTGGTAACCATAAGTCTGATTTTGAAATCTGTGAGTCTGTTTCTGTTCTGTAATAAGTTCATTTCTGTCATTTAAAAAATAATTTTATTTAATTATTTTTGGCCGTGCTGGGTCTTCGTTGCTGCGCAGGCTCTCCTCTAGTTGTGGTGAGCGGGCTTCTCACTGCAGTGGCTTCTCTTGTTGCAGAGCACAGGCTCTAGGGTTTGCAGGCTTCAGTAGTGGGCTCAACAGTTGCAGCTCCTGGGCTCTAGAGCACGGGTTTGATAGTTGTGATGCATGGGCTTAGCTGCTCTGTGGCATGTGGAATCTTTCCAGACGAGGGATCAATCCCACGTCTCCTGAATTAGCAGGCAGATTCTTTACCACTGAGCCACCAGGGAAGCCCTGTGTCATGTTTTAAAAGTAGATTTCACATATAAGTGAGACCGTATGACAATAGAATACTACTCAGCCATAAAAATAAATTTAAAAAAAATGAAATAATGTCATTTGCAGCAACATGAATGAACCTAGAGATTATCATATTTAATGAAGTCAGACAGAGTAAGGAATCATTTTGATAAATTACACTCAAGAGAGAAAAATATACTTATTGTTCTAACTTCTCTCTTTTGCATTTTTTTTTAAATTTTTTTTAATTTTTTTAGTTTTTTATTTTTTAAATTTTAAAATCTTTAATTCTTACATGCATTCCCAAACATGAACCCCCCTCCCACCTCCCTCCCCATAACATCTTTCTGGGTCATCCCCATGCACCAGCCTGCAAGTTATTTTAATAATCATAAAATCATCTTTTAAAACTCAGATGCTTACTTACATCAGTTGTATCTCTTATTTTACCAAAAAAAAACTAATGTAGAAAATAGAGAGTGTGTTGTGTCTTAGAGTACACTCCTTCACCTCTCTTAGTAGATGAAAGTGTTCAAGTGAAAACTCAAATTCCTTTGTCAATATGAAGAACACAGCATATAATACAGACTCTTGAGGATGACTGCAAATTCAGCATTGTTTCAAGGCCAGGAAGTGCCATCTAAGAAGTGACACATTAACAGATTTTAACCAGTGAGAGTCATAATATCTGAGGATTAGAGCTGTTGGTTTGATCAATAAATTCTTTTTTATCTATTTATTTTTAATTGAAGGATAATTGCTTTATTGCATTGGTTATGAATCAGCCATAGGTCAACCCATGTCCCTTCCCACTTGAACCTCCCTCCCACTTCCCCCTCATTCCACCCCTCTAGGCTGTTACCAAGCCCCAGTTTGAGTTCCCCAGAGTCATACAGCAAATTCCCACTGGCTATCTATTTTATATATGGTAATGTATGTTTCCATGTAACTTTCTCCATACCTTCCACCCTCTTCTTCCCCCACCCTCCACTCCCCAGCTGTGTCCATAAGTCTTGAGCAATGAATTTTTAGGTAGGGTTCATTTTTAATGAAATGAGAAGGCTTCAATCCATGCGTATTTGGTAAAAGCAGGCCTGGAAGTCTCCCATTTCTCCATACTTCATTAGGGACTAGTTTAGATTTGGGGACTAGCTTAGGGGACTAGTCCTCTTCCCAAGTAAGAAACCCTATAACTAAGAGCTGGAAAGCTCTGCTGGCCTCTCAGAGGGGAGGGCAGAGTTGAGGATGTCAAGAAATCATCTGGTCATTAGAACAGACCAGCAAAGTTATCCTCCAGTCACGTAAACATTCATGTATTCGTTACTGTTTCCTTAGGCTCCATGATCACTTTCCCTCCAAATTAGTATTTTTTTAAATTTCCACTCACAGTTGGAATTCTTTTTATTGTTGCTGTTAATTGTCAGGGTTCTGTTTGGGGGAAACTATATTTATTTGTGCAAAATATGTAAAAAATATAAACACAAAGAGCAATCTGTTCACTTCCTTAAAGGCTCACATTCACTGTAAAAAGCACAAATAGCAGCCGTTCTGTGTAGTTCCCCACAGCTAAAGCCAGTCACCAAAACTTTTCGTCCTTACTGTGCATGCTATATAATTAAAGAAATGCAATTTTGATAACAGAAAAATGTTTAAGTAGGTAACATATCCCTTTTACTTCATTATTTCTTTATGGTGATGTATTTCTATCTCTAACTTTTACCTCAAAACTTTTTTGATCACTTCCAGGGAAAATGTAAGTACAATATAACAAATCAGTAGGGAGGAATTTTCCACAGTGAGCATGTATTCCTCTTGAAAAGAGAAAGCAAAAAAAGTTATTTTTCTCTTCATTTTCTTTATTTTCTCTACTCATGTTATTTTAGGACCTAACACAAGCTGGAATCGAGATTGCCAGAAGAAATATCAATAACCTCGGATATGCAGATGACAGCACCCCATGGCAGAAAGTGAAGAAGAACTAAAGAGCCTCTTGATGAAAGTGAAAGAGGAGAGTGAAAAAGTTGACTTAAAGCTCAACATTCAGAAAACTAAGATCATGGCATCCGGTCCCATCATTTCATGGCAAATAGATGGGGAAACAATGGAAATAGTGACAGACTTTACCTTTTGGGGCTCCAAAATCACTGCAGATGGTGACTGAAGCCATGAAATTAAAAGATGCTTGCTCCTTAGAAGAAAAGCTATGACCAACCTAGACAGTATATTAAAAAGCAGGGCCATTACTTTGTGACAAAGGTCTGTCTAGTCAAAACTGTGGTTTTTCCAGTAGTCATGTATGGATATGAGAATGAAATATAAAGAAAGCTGAGTGCCAAAGAATTAATGCTTTTGAACTGTGGTGAGTAGGCTCCAGGAGTTGATGATGGACAGGGAGGCCTGGCGTGCTGCAGTCCATGGGGTTGCAAAGAGTTGGACACGACTGAGTGAACTGAACTGAAAAGTTATTTAAATAAAAAGAGAAAGAGAGAGAAGGATCGCAAGAAAGGGCAGCTAAAAACAAGGCAGGAATGAAACTGCTACTAAGACTGTACTTTTTAAAAGAAATCAATATTTTTATTCTTTCCAAGATTTCATTCTGTGTAGCTTAGGGGTAAAACAGCATTTGTGAAGAAAAATGGGGGCTGGGATCAAGTGCCAACAGCAGGCAAGTGCTAGGTCATGCCACTGGCAGGGAAGAGGTGTCAATACTGCCTCTGCAAACAGCAGCTTCAAAACTGCCCCTCATGGTCGAGTGGTTAAGATTCCATGCTTCCACTGCAAGGGACACAGGCTCAATCCCTGGTCGGGGAACTAAGACTGCCACATGGTACGGCCAAAAAACCGCTCCTGATATTGGTTAAGGGCTAAAGCAATTGGACAACCAAGCTGTCTGCTGTGATCAGACAAACTGTAGAGTGCTGTTCCAAGCTTAGACTGGGTTTTGAGAACAGTGCACCAGGTATTGTGCCCACCTTCATCACCCTGTCTCCTGACATCACATCAACAAGCACAGAAGAATAAACTGGCAGGGCTCTCAAAGGAAGGTAAGTTCTGTGATGAGAGACTACCTCAGGGAGTCCGAGTTAGACTGGCAGTCAAGCACAGCTCATCTCAGAAGTGACAGTTTTAAGTGAAAGTGAAGTCACTCAGTTGTGTCTGACTCTTTGTGACCCCATGGACTGTAGGCTCCTCAGTCCATGGGATTTTCCAGGCAAGAATATTGGAGTGGGTTGCCATTTCCTTCTCCAGGAGATCTTCCTGACCCAGGGACTGATCCCTGGTCTCCCACATTGTAGGCAGATGCTTTACCTTCTGAGCCACCAGGGAAGATTGACAGTTAAACACAGACCTAAAGAATGCATGGGAATAAACTATGTGAAGAGTGGAGAAAGAACTTTTCAGGTGGTAGAGAGAACAGGTGCAAATATCTTTCAGCTAAAGGGACTTCCCTGAGGGTCCAGTGGTTAAGAATCTGCCTTCCAATGCAGGGCGCAAGGGTCACAGATTTAATCCCTAGTCAGGGAATTAAGATCGCACATGCTGCGGGGCAACTAAGCCTGTGCACCACAACTAGAGAAGCCTGTGTGCTGTCACGAAGACCCAGCTCAGCCCCCCAAAAGAAAAAGATCCTTCAGCTAAGATGAACTGAAAGGAGAGTGTGATGAGGGGGAAGCAGACAGAAAAGAGGAGAGAAGCTATGATTTATGTAGGGCTTTCTATACACGAGGAACTGTGTTAACCTCTTTCTATGCATCCATTCACTTAATCCTTATAAAAACTGTATGATGTGGTTACCAAAGGGAACAGTGGGGAGAGGGATAAATTAGGTATATGGGATTAACAGATACACACTACTATATGTAAAACAGACAAACAACAAGGATTTGCTGTATAACACTGAGAATTATATTCAACATCTTGTAATAACCCATAACAGAAAAGAATTTGAATATATACATATCAATATATTGATATATAACTGAATCACTTTGCTGTACATTTGAAACTAACACAATATTGTAAATCAACAAAGGTTCAATAATAATAAGCCTCTATGATATAGCTACTACTATTTTCCCATTTTATTTTTAAATTTATTTTCTTTAAAGATTTTTTTTGATGTGCACCATTTTTAAAGTTTTTATTGAGTTTGTTACAATATTACTTCTGTTTTATAGTTTTTGGCCATGAGGCATGTGGGATCTTAGTGCCCCAAGCAGGGGTTGAACTCACATCCCCTGTATTAGAAGGGGGAGTCTTAACCCCTGGACCACTGGGTCAGTCTCCTAGTTTCCCATTTTAAAGATAAACAAACTGAGGTAGGGAAAGACTAAGAGTTGTTTCCAGGGTCACACAGCAAGCAAGGAGAGGGATGGAGCATGAAACTCAAACATCCAACCATTAGACCACATTGCCTGTGGTGGAGCCAGCTAATGTAGAGCTTATTGGTCATGATAAAGTTTGTGGACTTGATTCTAAGTTCACTGAAGATGCGGACATTGGAGGGCAGGAGAGATGACTTGGGGATTCAGTAAAGAGGCTGCTGAGGCTGTCAAGGCAGCCAATGCCCCACTGGATTGTTACTCAAATCACAGCAACCAGAAGATGAAATTAAAGACTTGGTCAGAAAAAGTAAGACAGGTCTTGATGAACAGTTTCCAAAGTTAATTTTGCCCTGAGACAAAAAAGGTCTAGAGAAAGCAAACTGCTAATAATTTAGATATAACATGATGAGGGGAAAAAAATCCGGAAAAGAAGAAAAGCCACAGTCTTATGGAAGATTTTTTTAAAATATATGAAACACACAGAGAATTTTTAGTCATGGTACTTTAAGAGAATAAAAAATAAAACACACAGCATCCAAAATAAACACTTTAATATGTCTAAGTGTTTAAAACACAGATTATAACCATTGTTATTTTGACCCTCTCCAAACCAGTCAATCCTAAAGGAAATCAACCCTGAATATTCATTGGAAGGACTAATGCTGAAGCTCCAATACTTTGGCCTCCTGATGTGAAGAGCTGACTCATTGGAAAACACCCTGATGCTGGGAAAGACTGAGGGCAGGAGAAGTGGGAGGCAGAGGATGAGATGGTTGGATGGCATCATTAATCCAATGGACATGAGTTTGAGCAAACTCCAGGAGATGGTGAAGGACAGGGAAGCCTGGCATGCTGCAGTCCATGGGGGAGCAAAGAGATGGACACGACTTAGGGACTGAACAGCAACTGACTAAACTCACTGATCTGTTTCTACACACAGTCTCCTTTGAGAAGCATGTCTGAGGTTGGGAAGACAAGCACCATCACTGCCAAGTAATAAATGATGAAACCCAGCACCAACCTCCCAGCATGATTATGACAAAGAATTGAATCAGTGTTTGTAAAGCATTTAAAGTAGCGCCTGACACAGAAACAGTTACTTATGTGTTAAATAAGTAACGGGTAGCCATTGCTAAGCCATCTATTGTTTCAAACGAATTAGAAGAGAATAGAAAATAGAATGCAGTAAACAGTGATTACAGTTTGTTCAACTTTGGTTATAGTTACACTACAACCCAGCATCCCATATATCAGTTCAGTTCAGTTCAGTTCGGTTGCTCAGTCGTGTCCGACTCTTTGCGACCCCGTGAATTGCAGCACGCCAGGCCTCCCTGTCCATCACCAACTCCCGGAGTTCACTCAGACTCACATCCATCGATTCAGTGATGCCATCCAGTCATCTTACCCTCTGTCATCCCCTTCTCCTCCTGCCCCCAATCCCTCGCAGCATCAGAGTCTTTTCCAATGAGTCAACTCTTTGCATGAGGTGGCCAAAGTACTGGAGTTTCAGCTTTAGCATCATTCCTTCCAAACAAATCCCAGGGCTGATCTTCAGAATGGACTAGTTGGATCTCCTTGCGGTCCAAGGGACTCAGGAGAGGTCAAAAAGTTGGAGACAGAGTGTCACACTATAGAGCCTGATTCTTTAATTCTTAGATTTGCCTGTCCACATCACAAAGAAAAAAACTGCTGCATGGATATACCCTACGCAGGCAGAGACAGCTTGCACCATCTGACAAGAGCTACAGTATGTACTGCTTCTCAATTCTGGGATCAGTGATCAGTGATACCACCTTGGTATCTGGAAGTTGGTTATGATGAGAGGACTCACACTAGAAAAGATGGCAAATGCTATCCATAAGGACTTTTGCCCCTCCTCAACCAGGAGAGACAGTTTAAACACTGACCAGCATACTACTATCTCTCTGCTCAAAACGGTATACAAGTTTTCATAAAATAATAATAATAATCATGAATTCAACCCATCATTAGTTCTGTAGAATCTCATGGGCATACATTCTCAGCAGTGAGACAGTGGTGACAACTTTTTTAAAAAAGGCATTGGAAAAAATAAATAAAGAAATAGATAAATAAATAAATAAATAAATAAGGCATTGGATTCAGTAAATTCAATACCCTCTATTCAGTTTCAGCTCCCTGCTAGACATTGCACAAATCTGAGAAGAAATATTAATAAATGTATGATTTCTTAATTTTAGGCTATGTGAAATTCTAAGAGAATTCTTTTGTCTGAGGACACAGCAGGAAGGCTTGGTAGTTTAAAGACCATCTTTCCCTCTATAGACTCATCTAACACTGGACAAGAACTGCTAAAAACATAAAATTATTAATTTTTTTAAACCCCATTTTTTAAGATTGTGAAAGCTTTCTTTATATTCTAATCTTCAGTTTTTCATTTGAGATAGTCTGGTCCTTCTCTTTGATAGGTGTTTAGATCAGAGAATGTAATTTAATTAGCAATATATAAATAGAAAAATTCTTTTCTATATAAATAGAATAATTAATATATATTAAGTATATTATACACTATAATATTCAATTATATTAATTATGCTGATAATTAACATAATAAACACATAATATATTAATATGCACTGTGTGTGTGTGTGTCTGTGTGTGCTTTCATTCATGTCCAACTCTTTGCAACCCCATTGACTGTAGCCCACCAGGCTCCTCTGTCCATGGGATTTCCCAGGCAATACTGGCATGGATTGCGATTTCCTACTCCAGAGGATCTTTCCAACCTAGGGATCCAGCCTGACCCTCTAGCGTCTCCTGCATTGGCAGGCAGATTCTTTACCACTAGCACCACTTGGGAAGCCATATAATACACATTGCTGCTGCTGCTGCTAAGTCACTTCAGTGGTGTCCGACTCTGTGCGACCCCATAGATGGCAGCCCACCAGGCTCCCCCATCCTTGGGATTCTCCAGGCAAGAATACTGGAGTGGGTTGCCATTTCCTTCTCCATAATACACATTAATATACAATAAACATTAAATGATTCTAGATTTTGAAATGGTTTGATATTCCTCTACTAGTTAAGTGCTTGGATATAGAACAGAGCTAGAATCCCAGCCTGAGACCATTCTGGGTGACAAAAAACGAACGCACGTGGGAATGAGCCTGATTCCTTGCCTTCAGAACACTTAGCTTTAACTATA
This sequence comes from Ovis canadensis, assembly GCF_042477335.2. Lineage (NCBI taxonomy): Eukaryota > Metazoa > Chordata > Mammalia > Artiodactyla > Bovidae > Ovis > Ovis canadensis. Next base: position 46,968,852 of record NC_091257.1, on the reverse strand, counting down.
TGTATTTGTTAGTATAGTTTTAGAAACCTGCTATTGCACCCACTAGACTGTGCGTGCATGCTCAACCACATCTGACTTTTTGCGACCCCGTGGACTAGCTAGACAGGCTCCTCTGTCCATGGCATTTTTCAGACAAGAATACTGGAGTGGGTTGCCACTCCACCAGAGGATCTTCCTGACCCAGGGCTAGAACCCCAGTCTCCTACATTGGCAGCTGGATTCTTTACCTAATGAGCCATCGCGGAAGCCCGGCTAGATGGCGAGCTTCATGCAAAGGGGACTCTGCTTTCACCACCTCTCCCTTTCACCTGCTGCTGTACCCCCAGCACCTAGTGGAGTGTCTGGTACGGACTAGATCCTCCATAAAAATTTGCTGCATAAACAGTAGGAGGAATTCCTGATACGGAGTTCTATAAGCATGAGGGCATCATGGGCATTCTGGTGGGGGAAAAAAAAAATCTGCACTAAGGGAAGGAAGCCCAACTATCAAAGCTAGGCTGAATAATAACCCCTCCCCGGAACCCCACCTCCCCCATGCTCTCAGTCCTCTCACATCACAAGAAAACTTTCGAGTGCTGCACGTGGTCTACCACTCAGATAGCCCTCTGCCTCAGGGTCCTAAAGACAGCCCTTGAAGCAAGATAAGCTTTGGAAGGCATTTGGAATTCCTGGCAGTGCAGCCTGGGTACCTTTCGGCGACCGTGGCCACCACAGAACATGTGCATGAGCAGAGTGAGCTCGCCCAGCCTCTAGGACCCCGCGAAGGTGGTGGGGACTCAAGGTTTTCCAAAGCCTCCCAGGCATCAGCAGCGACAGGAGTGACCAAGCACTGGCAGACGTGCCAATGAGTGATTCCAAGAAGAGTTTGTGAGTTCATAGGAAGCAGCCTTTACAATACCCACTCCACCCTAAACAACAGAGTCTGAGCAAGCTGGTGTCCCACTACTAATGTATACATGACTTAAAAGACTCTCTGGCCATCAGCTCCACAACCTGTCACTCTCTGCAATCCTATGCAAGGAAATTTAGATACCAAAAATCCATGACCTATCCCTTTAATTTCTAGCTGGGACCTTAAATTTTTGTTGCTATTATAAAGTAATGCATGCTGGACTTGCTTCCACACAGGGGGCATAGGTTCCATCCCTGGTCTGGAACTAAGATTCCACATGCCCTGTGGCCAAAAAAATAATAAAATAATGTCAGGTTAAAAAAAATAATAAAGTATTGCCCACTGAATTCTTTATGTTCTCTTTCTCTTACCAGACCCTGAAAAAGTTTATTTTGAAAATACCTTGCAATTCTCAAAAACTGCACTTTATATATTTAAAAATGTTCATACATTTTACTTCCTTCCTAGAGAAAAAAAATAACAATTAAATACCAAATTGCTATGATCACGTAAAGCTGTCCTACTCAAAGGGGGTCAGCTCAGACCTGACAGCACCTGACGCCCCATGTCGTTTGGCACAGGGACCACGGCAGTCTAGTTTCTGGCCAGGTCTGCGCTGACCTAATCCTGACAGCTGATGCTTCATTAGAAGTTATAAATCAGAAACTCTACCCTTCTCTCACCCCTAGTCTGGTAAATGGCTACTTGTTTCTTGAGAAGGGGGGAAAATCCTAGAGCTGATATACTTTTCTGAAACTTCCTTCTTCTAAACAGCAAAAGGAGAGTATAAAAGGAAATGCCCCCCTCCCCTTCTTGGCATGGCTGCGGACTCAGTGTTCCTCTTATGTGCTCTCTAACCACATTGCAAAACACATTATGGAAACCAGTGAGCACATTGGGTTCAGACTGTGTGATAAGCTTTTTCTTAAAAAGAAGCAAAGGGGGAACTCGAGATGCCATTCATTTTATTCAGAGAAAAGCAGTGTCCTTTTTTTTTTTTTTAATTTCTTTTCCCATCTCTAACATGCTATTTGATTATGGAGTGATAAGTTCCATTTCAAAGAAATCTGAGAAGGAAATTCCTTTCAGAATTTGGATTTTATCTCTTGGGTTTTAACTTGCTATTGGTCTCAGTTCCTGATACTTTCTATGGTCAAAGGCTCTCAATCAGGGTGGGCATCAGAAGTGCTTGGAGAACTTTAAATAAATTACATATGCCAGCCTTAAAACCTTGCATATCCTTTGAGCGTGAAATTGCACACAGAGGCATTTCACTTGAAGAAATGATCATCTGTGCTGCTGAAGTGCCTGCAGCACTTGGTCCAAGTCTCTGGTATTAAAGAGACTACACAGAAGGAACTGGAGCACAGCCACTGAGAGCAGATTTATTTGAAAACCTTACACTGCCAACATCATACCTGGCACCTCTTACTGATGTGGCAGTGGAAACCGCCTCCTCTGCAGGGCTATGATGTTTTCCACTCAAATAGCCTGTTGATCTCACTTCTAGCAAGTCACGTCTGACTCTGCAGACACCCCCCCATGGAGCCAAACCATCTTGCCACCCCACTGGTACAATCCCCTGTGGCCCCTCTGTGTTTGTCCTCATGAGCAGCCAGTCCATAATAGTCCCTCTCTTCTGGCTAGGGCTGTTGCCAAGGAGTCTGGGCATGTGCGATGCTCAGGGTCTTCTAAGGACAGTGTCTGTGGTCATCATACTGATATCATTCGGCTGCCGTCCAGCAGCAGTTAACTCTGTCTGTCTCCAACCTCTGCTGGGCTAGACACATCATGGAGTGAGTGGCTGCTGACTCTTGTACATGACAGAGGGTCCCCGCAAACAGAGACCCCCTGCACTATCCACACACCTGTGACCTAACTGGGCACGTCTCCCCTGCCCAGTTCAAATACACAGCATCTTATTCATTTTAACCACATCCTTGTCCTTTTCTTCCCAACCCTTTCACTTTTGAAAAAGTCAGAACAATAATGTCTGTAGTAGCTAAAAACTAAGAGGGGACATCCCTGGTGGCACAGTGGATAAGAATCCGCCTGCCAATGTAGGAAACACAGGTTCAATGCCTGGTCTGGGAAGATTCCAAATGCCACGGAGCAACTAAGCCTGTGTGCCACAACTGCTGAAGCCCACACACTCCAAAGGATAGTCAACAGTCTAGACCAACAAATGAGAACATGGGAGATACATCTTGGGTCTAGTTTAAAAATGCGAGAGAGAATAACACGGAAGGAAGAAGAGAGGTGAAGTCCAGTCACTAAGAGGTTGGGACCAAGCTAGCAAAATTCAGATGGAAACGTTAAAGTGTGCTCATTTGTACTCACATATTAGTAAGAGCCACTCCCTGGTGGCTCAAACAGTAAAGAATCTGCCTGCCCCGCAGGAGACCTGCGTTTGATCCCTGGGTCTGGAAGATCCCCTGGAGAAAGGAATGGCTACCCACTACAGTATTCTTGCCTGGAGAATGCCATGGACAGAGGAGCCTGGTGGGCTACAGTCAATGGGGTCACAAAGAGTCAGACACAACTGAGTGACTAACATTAGTAAGAGGAGGAGACATGCAGGCTCTATCTTGTATTCTTATTGTTTGCTCACATGACTAGGACTTGACACTATTAGGTGCTATGGGCACCTGTGACATTACATGCCTTGGAGATCTGTGTTCCAGAAAATATTCCCAACTGAGCCACAGTCTATGGGAAATGACTCACTTAGACATTGCAACGTGGTAATTACTTGATACTTTGGCATCTCAACTGGCAATAGGAAGTTAGCAGAAAGGATCCCTTGGGCCATTGAAGATTGGTTTAACCATATATCAAATATAGAGCTTTTATTATTTTTTAAACTTACAAAAAGAAAAGCGAAATGATGATCAAATTTTGGTGGCTTGGAATTAAAGAGTTAAGACAGCTGGGGAGGTGGGAAGGGATAGAATGGGAGTGTGGGGTTAGCAGATGCAAACTAGTATATATAGAATGGCTAACACCAAGGTCCTACTGTATAGCACAAGGAGCTATATTCAATATCTTGTGATAAACCATAATGGAAAAGAATATACAAAAAAGAATGTTTATGTATGTACAACTGAATCATTTTGCTGTACAGCAGAAATTAACACAACATTGTAGATCACCTATACTTCAAGAAGCAGCAATTGGACAAGATGTTCTAGAGTCTTCTCCCCAGGACTGATTTCTTCCTTGGGGTTCTCTTATTTTGATTCTTTTTTCAGCATTACTTCTGAATACAAGGAAAATTTCCCTTTAAAAAACCAGTTCATCACTTAAAATATAAAATGCCAATAACTTATGCTCAAAAATATACATGTGCATTTTAGAAAAAGAATTTTCACTAAAAACTTAGATCACATTCACATGGAAAATACAGGCTCATTAAAAACAGTCCAATTTCAAAATAGGCTTGTGTCATTAAGGAGTCTAGAAAAGTAGTCAAGAGTTTGACAGTTCTCAAACCACCTCAGTTTAAGACAAAACACTCAGCTCTGGAAGGCAGGTGTGCCTGGGGAGTACCTTTTCCTCCAGACTCCCTGGCTGCCACTGTCATCTTCTCCGCCTTATCACCTGTGTCATTTTAAACGTTTAACAGCCTCTCGGCCCCCACCAAAGGACAAAGTGCAAAATATGAAGCTCAGAGTCTCAGCTTTCATGGTGGCCTCCAATTCAGTTCTGCTTTTCAAACTGAGGAGCAAGAGTGGCTAGAGCGGTGGTGGCTCACTCCTCCATAAGGAAGGGGTGGTGGCTCACCCCTCAGTCATAAAAATGACTGTCTAGTGTTTTCCTTCCTGGTTGTAGTAGTCACCTTATTACTCCAAAGCATTCTCCTATGACTCACTCAATTTACCCTCATCCACCCCATCAGTCAGGAAGTGATGAACAAAACGTACCAATTTTAAACGCAAAATCTTTGCCATCCAATAACCACACCATGCAAATATTCTACATCGAACACAGATACTATCACGTAAAACAAAAGTGGAGGGGACTTATGATTGACCAAACAAAATATTCAGTTAACAAAATACTTTTTAAAAAAGGCCAATTGATATTTAGTTTCAACTGTTCCCTTTGGAAAAATGCGGCATATCTTGGTAATCTTCAGTATTTTGACAATTCACAACTATGAAGCAACTAAATTTTAAAAAAGCACATAAATCTCCAGGAAATATCTGCAGTAGTCATATTAATTCCCATATCAAAGTATCCAGACTAAAAAGTGTATTAGTCACTCAGTTGTGTCCAAGCTAAACTTCTTATATATTCATCTAAACTTAAGGTTTTGAGAGAGTTCCTAAAATAGAAATGTATAATAATTTACTTAGGTAATTTTCCCGTTAGAGCAAACATTAAAGATTTAGTAGTTAATATTTAGTAAGTTTATTCATTTATAAGTACTATCAAAATCAAAAAAGAAAAGAACTGTATAGCTATCAAAGTAGGTTTAAAAATAATGATATTAACATATCTTCATTTGTAATCTTCTAACTACAATGTTAGCTCTTAAAAAATATCATGAAACATGTCAACAGATAACAGAAAGGGACAAAGTTGAATTATATGTTAAACTTTTAAAAAATATTTGTATTTAAAAGAATACTGATTCAAATGTAAAAAAAAAAAAAAAAGAATAAACTGAATCAGTTCTAATGAGGTAGATAAAACTGGAACCTATTATACAGAGTAAAGTAAGCCTGAAAGAAAAACACCAATACAGTATACTAATGCATATATATGGAATTTAGAAAGATAGTAACAATAACCCTGTATGCGAGACAGCAAAAGAGACACAGATGTACAGAACAGTCTTTTGGACTCTGTGGGAGAGGGAGAGGGTGAGGGTGGGATGATTTGGGAGAATGGCATTGAAAATAAAATAAAAGAATACTTACTCTTTTGCCTCCCTCTAAGAGGATATATCCTGAGTTTTTCAATAATATCAACCACAATCAAGCAAGTCAGAACTAGGGAGACTGGCAGGTCAGGTAACATATCCGGCAACATATCAGTGGAACCATTAATATTCTTTTGAACCTGTTTTCAGAAGACCATTAAGAAGCATTAAATTTTTGCACTTTCTTTGTTCACAGTTCTTTGAGGAGTCTGAAAAAAGTGCTAAATTAATTATACATACATTTGCTAAAAGATTAGAAGCATGGTTTTCAGCTTTTTAGGTGTTCAATCCCACAAAGTTTTGAACCACTTCTAAAGATGTCATTAGGATCCATGTTAATGGAAGACAGAACTCTATCAGTTAAAGACAGAGTTAGTAAATGTGCATTAAAATTTAACAGTAGGCTCCTGGAATAGTGGAACAAGGAATCTCTCCCAATCCAACAGCTATACAGAGCCTCTGAGAGTCCTAGCTCAAAGATGTAGGGAGACAAATATTAGAGTGTAGGGTCTTGTAAGAATAGAGAGCTGGGTAAACCCAGCTAGGCTTTGGAGTACTTGCTTCATCAGTTTAAGGTATCCACAAAAAACCTATGGCAATATCAAGTTAACCACAGTACATTAAGAATTTTTAATACCTCTGAGGACAAGAATAAACCAAAGGTTACACCATTACCATTTCTATTCAAGACTGTACTGAAGTCCTAGCCAGTATAATGAAGCGAGAGAAAGAAACGGTGTTTAAGTATTAGGAAAAAAGAAAAGCAAAATGTCATTATTCATAGACTATATGATTATAAATGGACAAATCTCCCCCAAAAGTATAAATTATTTCCTCATACCAAAAACAGAAGTTATAAAATAAGATTTTTAAAAAGTGATACAATTTGTTACAACCTCAATAAAATTCCAACTTTTCTGTGGAAAATGATAAGCTGATTCTAAAATGAACATGGAGATTCCTTCAAAAACTAGGAATAAAACCACCATATGACCCAGCAATCTCACTCTTAGGTATATACCCTGAGGAAACCAAAATTGAAAAAGATACATGTACCCCAACGTTCACTGCAGCACTACTGACAATAGCTAGAACACGGAAGCAACCTAGATGTCCATCAACACGTGACTGGATAAAGCAGCTGAGGGACATATACACAGTGGAATATTATTCAGCCAGAAAAAGGAATGCTTTTGAGTCAGTTCTAATGAGGTGGATGAACCTACTGCCTATTACAGAGTGAAGTAAAGCAGAAAGAGAAAGAGAAATATTGTATACTAACATATATATATATATGGAATCTAGAAAGATGGTACTGATGAATTTATTTTCAGGGGAGCAATGGAAAAACATAGAGAACAGACTTATGGACATGGCGGGGAGAGGAAGGAGACGATGGGATGTATGGAGAGAATAACACGGAAACTTACATTACCATATGTAAAATAGATAGTCAATGGGATTGCTGTATGACTCAAGGAACTCAAACAGGGACTCTGTAACAACCTAGAGGGGTGGGATGGGGAGGAAGATGGAAAGGAGGTTCAAAAGGGAGGGGACATATGTATACCTGTGGCTGATTAATGTTGATACTTGGCAGAAAACAACAAAATTCTGTAAAGAAATTATCTTGCAATTTTAAAAAGTGGAAAAAAAAAAGAAAATACAAAGAGCAAGACATTCTAGAAGAAAAGGAAAACAGGAAGGTTTACTCTTCTGGATAAAAAGAGCTATTATAAACATGTAAGAATTAAGATATTGTAGTGTTGGCACAGGAATAGAAAAGTAGGCCGTGGAACAGAACAGAAAACTCAGAATAGACTATGGACACACACATCTGATTTATTAACTACAGAGAAATGTGACAAGGACAGACATTTTAATAAATGGTGCTCAGTCTATTAGCTATTATTTGGGGAAGAAAAAACAATCCCTTACTGCACAACACACACAAAGATTAGTTATGGGTAGATTGTGACGTTCAAAGAGGATTTCAAAATGTTATATAGGACACTGTTTTTAGGACTTTAAGGTTCAAATTCACAATATGACAAAATTGTTTCAAACAAGTAACCAAAAGAAAATACAGCAAATAAAGTGACGCAGTGGACTATTTTAAAATTAAAAGCTCTTCTCCATCAAAATATACAATTAAGAGCATGAAGTCACAGAATGAGAAGATGTCTGCAATGCATAAAATCAACAGAGCCTGAAATCTAAATATATAAATAATTCCTCCAAATCAATTTTTAAAAGATAAGCAACACACTAGGGGAAAAATGGAATGAAAAATATGCTCAATCTCATTAATTATTGGGGAAATGAAATTGAAAACTATAATGAAATTCAAGAATATTGTCACCAGAATAGTTAAAATAAAAAGGCTGACAATGCAAGTGCTACTGAGGATGGGGAACACAAAGATTGCTCATTCTCTACTAGTGGAAGTCTAAATTAATGTAATCTCTTTGAAAAACTGACACTGTTAGTTATAATTAAGTACTTGAACATCTTGTGATCCATCAATTCTACTCCTGCACATTTAACCAACCCGAACGCTTATATATGGCAAAAAGACACATGTTTAAGGATATTCACAGCAGCAAAAATTGGAAACTGAAATGACCATCAAGAGTATAACTGATGGGAGTTCCCTGGTAGCCAAGTGGTTAGGATTCCAGACTTTCACTGCTACAGTGCAGGTTCAGTCCCTGGGCAGGGAACCAAGATCCCACCAGCCAGTTGGCATGGCCAGAAAATAAAAAAACATAGAGTTGAACTGAAAGAGTGTGATATATTTGCAAAATGAAATATTGTACAGGAATAAAAAATGAATATGAATGAACTACATCTAAACAGAAAAACAAGAATAGCCCATATTTTGAATAAAAGATGCAAAGACAGAAAGATCATAGATAAATAGACAACAATTTCATTTCCTTTTATAAAGCTTTCAAAAACAGATAAGCTCACCTGTGATATTAGAAGTAAGGCAGAAGTGACCTTTGGGATAAAGGAAAGGTAGCCAACAGAGATGGCCTGTAGGGGGCTGGCAAAGTGTTTTGTGTTTTTTGTTTTTTTTTTTTGAACTGAGTAAAGAGAAAAGGAAAGATATAAGCATCTGAATGCAGAGTTTCAAAGAATAGCAAGGAGAGATAAGAAAGCCTTCTTCAGTGATCAATGCAAAGAAATAGAGGAAAACAACAGAATGGGAAAGACTAGCGATCTCTTCAAGAAAATTAGAGATACCAAGGGTACATTTCACGCAAAGATGGGCTCGATAAAGGACGGAAATGGTATGGACCTAACAGAAGCAGAAGATATTAAGAAGAGGTGGCAAGAATACACAGAAGAACTGTACAAAAAAGATCTTCATGACCTGGATAATCACCATGGTGTGATCACTATCACTACGAACAAAGCTAGTGGAGGTGATGGAATTCCAGTTGAGCTCTTTCAAATCCTGAAAGAGGATGCTGTGAAAGTGCTACACTCAATATGCCAGCAAATTTGGAAAACTCAGCAGTGGCCACAGGATTGGAAACGGTCAGTTTTCATTCCAATCCCAAAGAAAGGCAATGCAAAAGAATGCTGAAACTACCGAACAATTGCACTCATCTCTCATGCTAGTAAAGTAATGCTCAAAATTCTCCAAGCCAGGCTTTAGCAATACATGAACCGTGAACTTCCTGATGTTCAAGCTGGTTTTAGAAAAGGCAGAGGAACCAGAGATCAAATTGCCAACATCCGCTGGATCATGGAAAAAGCAAGGGAGTTCCAGAAAAACATCTATTTCTGCTTTATTGACTATGCCAAAGCCTTTGAGTGTGTGGATCACAATACACTGTGGAAAATTCTGAGAGAGATGGGAATACCAGACCACCTGACCTGCCTCTTAAGAAATCTGTATGCAGGTCAGGAAGCCACAGTTAGAACTGGACATGGAACAACAGACTGGTTCCAAATAGGAAAAGGAGTACGTCAAGGCTGTATATTGTCACCCTGCTTATTTAACTTATATGCAGAGTACATCATGAGAAACCCTGGACTGGAAGAAACACAAGCTGGAATCAAGATTGCCGGGAGAAGTATCAATAACCTCAGATATGTAGATGACACCATCCTTATGGCAGAAAGTGAAGAGGAACTAAAAAGCCTCTTGATGAAAGTGAAGGAGGAGAGTGAAAAAGTTGGCTTAAAGCTCAACATTCAGAAAACGAAGATCATGGCATCTGGTCCCATCAATTCATGGGAAATAGATGGGGAAACAGTGGAAACAGTGGCAGACTTTATTTTGGGGGGCTCCAAAATCACTGCAGATGGTGATTGCAGCCATGAAATTAAAAGATGCTTACTCCTTGGAAGAAAAGTTATGACCAATCTAGATAGCATATTCAAAAGCAGAGACATTACTTTGCCAACAAAGGTCCGTCTAGTCAAGGCTATGGTTTTTCCTGTGGTCATGTATGGATGTGAGAGTTGGACTGTGAAGAAGGCTGAGTGCCGAAGAATTGATGCTTTTGAACTGTGGTGTTGGAGAAGACTCTTGAGAGTCCCTTGGACTGCAAGGAGATCCAACCAGTCCATTCTGAAGGAGATCAGCCCTGGGACTTCTTTGGAAGGAATGATGCTAAAGCTGAAACTCCAGTACTTTGGCCACCTCATGCGAAGAGTTGACTCACTGGAAAAGACTCTGATGCTGGGAGGGATTGGGGGCAGGAGGAGAAGGGGACGACAGAGGGTGAGATGACTGGATGGCATCACTGACTCGATGGATGTGAGTCTGAGTGAGCTCTGGGAGTTGGTGATGGACAGGGAGGCCTGGTGTGCTGCAATTCATGGGGTCGCAAAGAGTCGGACACGACTGAGCGACTGAACTGAACTGAATGTTTCCATACTACTTTGTAGTGTTCCATTAATATTGGCTATATTGTGTGAATTTTTCTGTTTGTGTGTTACACCTCAGTGAAAAATAAGAAAAAAGTAAACAAAAATATGCAACAATGGGTGAAACATAATGAGAAAGTTGGCCCAAAAGAGCAAACCATAGATAGTGCATCACTGTGACAGTAGTGTTCCTTGAAAGGTCATACCCTGAATTTCTGAAGCTCATAAGGAACCTCCCAAGTGCTTTACAAGGTCACTGGTGGGGAAGGAAGAGAAAATGACAAATCAAGATTAAAATATTTATGTGTTGCCGTTTGACGCAAAGTCCATCTCTGTAGCCTTCTGAGGATATTCTGTGTGTTCATATATTGTCCTAATGCTGCATCTAGGACACGTTCCAAAGTCATGTAATTTCTAATGATGTCATCCATTACCTGGTATACATCTCTCTCATAGCACTAAGCAGACCTACTCTTACTGCCTGTTTTTTTGCTTTCTACCATCAGTTAAAAAATTACTGAGGGCTGGGTGGGTGTGCGGTCGCTTCAGTTGTGTCCAACTCTTTGTGATCCCATGGACTGTAGCCCACCAGGCTCCTCTGCCCATGGAATTCTCCAGGCAATACTGGACTGGGTTACCATTCCCTTCTCCAGGGGATCTACCTGACCCAGAGATTGAACCCATGTCTCTTGAGGCTCCTGCATTGCAGGCAGATTCTTTACTGCTGAGCCACCAGGGAAGCTCACTGAAGGCTGCTGCTGCTGCTGCTGCTGCTGCTAAGTTGCTTCAGTCACGTCCGACTCTGTGCAACCCCACAGACGGCAGCCCACCAGGCTCCACCGTCCCTGGGATTCTCCAGGTAAGAACACTGGAGTGGGTTGCCATTTCCTTCTCCAATGCATGTAAGTGAAAAGTGGAAGTGAAGTCACTGAGTCGTGTCCAACTCTCAGTGACGCCATGGACTACAGCCCACCAGGCTCCTCCATCCATGGGATTTTCCAGGCAAGAGTACTAGAGTGGGGTGCCATTGCCTTCTCCGCACTGAAGGCTAGAGACTGTCAAATTTTCTGAGTGCTCTATCCTCAGGATCTAATTTCATGTAATATGCACTTAGTGACAATCTACTCAACATGTAAATAAAAATTTTATTAATAAATTAAAAAATTACATCTTTCAAGCACCTTATAAATAATAAGATTAGCAGGGCATTCTGCTTTTTCTAAAATATAAATTTATTTATTTTAATTGGAGGCTAATTACTTTACAATATTGTATTGGTTTTGCCATACATCAATATGGTTCCACCACGGGTGTACACGTGTTCCCCATCCTGAGGGCATTCTGCTTTGAATTACTATCTGGGTAATAAGAGTTCTCACAGCCTGAAAGTTGTATCTATAATATTCCTATTCTGCAGACACCCATCCATCAGAGTCTCTTGGGAGCTGCCTTTGGTTGAAACATAAACTCAAATTTATTTTCAAATAAACAACACACGCAAATTATTTGGCAACAGATATCTTATCAAAGGTCTTATGTGAGTGGCTGTTCGCTGAGATACTGTTTTATTCTCTTTAGAACCAAGAACACTCATGAAAAAACATCAGGTTAGAAGAAACAAAATGTGGATCTTCTCTCAAATTCCTTGCTTGTTTATTATTTTCAAGTGATATTCCTTCCTCCCCACCCCTCTACACAAACACAGTAGATTTTTAAAAATTGGCTTAGACCTTCCTCCACAATCACAGAGATAACAATGATCTAAGACTGGAGAAAATCAACTTTAAGAAACTTGTTGGGCATACCATTCTGTGAAATTTTAAGAACAGGGGGACATTCTAAAATCTCAAAATCTTACAGGCAGAAGAAATCAAAATTCCATACCTCAGTCACTGCTATAGAAAAGCTGAAGCTGGGAAGCGTGGTGAGTACTACACACATCATCATAACAGGTCTCCTAGCAAAGGAGAAAAAATAAGCAAAAGCAATAATGTACAAGATCAACAGTTCCTGTTACATTTTGCCAATTGTGCAGTTCTTGCACTCCTTTATAGTTTTTCTAAGAAGCCACTGCTTCCCTATTTCCATTTCCCAAATGTTTGAGTATGGCAAAGGGGAACACACAAAAAGCCAGGATGTTTTTTCAGAATAAGAGGGTGAAAGGTTTCCAAATAACTAACAAACCGTAAATGGCTAAAAGCATCACAGTGCAAGATAAATGACGTTCAGTATTTTCATAATTCATTCATTAGAATCCTGTCCAACGTGTTAGGCTCTGGTGACCAGTTGAAAATAAAAGAACAGCATGACTCTCTCTAGGGATACATTGTTTTTCATATTTGTTTTTGGACCACCTTTTAAGCCTTGCCTGGAGAATTCCGTGGATAGATCATGTGGTCACAAAGAGTTGGACACAACTGAGTGACTAACACTTTCACTTTTTAAGCCTTGCATGATCAAGCAATCAAACGGTTATTGAGATATAACATAAAAATATTTTATGACAGAGAATTAACACATATATTTAGCATTATCAATTTACAGGAAGATACTGTAAAATACACTCAAATTTTTCTCTAATGAACTATTTACCTCCTCTCTCCTTAGTTAAATATATACTAATTACGTTTATAGGATAGTGTCTGTTTAAGCACACAGTATTGGAGTCTTTCAGAAGACTAAGAATTTCTGCCTGCTATGTCCCTCTACTCCAGCCTCATCCTAGACTTTCTAGGTATAGACATAAGGTAGGGGTGAGATAGACCAACTCTTATAGACAGACCCAGATCAACCTGCTAAAACCAGAGGTATGATGAAATTTTAAAATTGGTAGCTTTGCCTCTTTCTCTGAGCCCAGATGGAGATTCCTGAAGCACTCAGCTCTCTGAGGCTGGCAAGGGCATTCACAGAGTCCTCTTCTCAGCTTCACCTTTCAGAGTACCTCAGGAATTATTCCAGCACCTCTTCTTTATCTGTGTATTTGCCTTGACTATCTCGGCCAATCCCATCATTTAAACATCACCCACTCGCCCAGGACTTGCAGACATATTCTAGAATATATACTATGGCCTCTATCCTGACCTCTGGAGTTGGACACCCACCTATCTATTTGGTACCTCCATTGGATGTCTAATAGACAACTCAGGCTTAACAGGTCTGAAAAGGAACCCATACTCATTCCAGTCATCATCCAATCCTGCATGATTTACTGCCAAAGTGCATTTCAAATCATTGTCCGCTAACACAGTAGCTCACTCACTGTCATCTCTTATCTGCAGTGCTTCGTAACCAGTTTCCTGTCAGTGTTTCTATTCTTGCCAAGCAATATTTTTCCCATAAAGCAAACGTCTGATTTTGTAAATGTAACACACATCTTACTACTCAGCTCAAAATCACCAGGGCTGGGAGGAGTGGGGAATGGGGAGTTAATGTTTAATGGCTATAGAGCTTCAGTTTTTCCAGATGAAGAAGTTTCTGTGGATGGATGGGTAGCACACCAATGTGGATGTACTTAATGCCCATGAGCTAGCTCTACATTTAAAAATCATTAAGATGGTAAGTTTTATGATAGGTGTATTTTACCACAAAATATACTTATTTGTGGATTTAATAAATTTTCTAAAAATCTCCAGTGGATAAGTAATTAAAATCAAATGGAAACCTAGCACCACTGTCTACATGTTCTCCATGAGGTGGTTTCTCTTATTTCTTTTACTCTCTTCACTTAGAATGATCTGCCCCTTCCCCAACATCCACTTACCTATACTAATAACATACTAGTAACATTTTGTTATTCTGTGATCATACCAACCTTGCCCCATCTGCCAGATTTACACTGGTTATTCTTTTCTGACAGGGAGTCTCTGGATGATAGACCTAGTCTAGATCATAGATCTTTCATGTCTGACTCCAAGGTAAGTTCCGTGGGAAAAGGTACCTTATCTGAGTTGTTCATTACTTTATCTCCAGCATTTAGAACAATATTTCCAAACCATTTTTATAGAATAAACTTTCTGGCAATCTTGTGAATCCTATGGACCCTTCTCAGAATTTTTAAGTGCATAAAATACATAGACTTATACAACAAAGTAATGAGGCTGAAAGACAGTTATCCACAATCTTTTAAAATTTTGATTTAGTAATTTACAGATCTCAGGGTAGGAAACGGCAACCCGCTCCAGAATTCTTTTCTGGAAAATTTCATGGACAGAGGAGCCTGGCAGGCTATAGTCCATGGGGCTGCAAAGAGTCAGACACAACTAAGCAACTGAGCACACAGGCAATATACACACCTAGCTAACGCTTACTCCTTGGAAGGAAAGTTATGACCAACCTAGATAGCATATTCAAAAGCAGAGACATTACTTTGCCAACAAAGGTCCGTCTGGTCAAGGCTATGGTTTCTCCAGTGGTCATGCATGGATATGAGAGTTGGACTGTGAAGAAAGCTGAGTGCTGAAGAATTAATGCTTTTGAACTGTGGTGTTGGAGAAGACTCTTGAGAGTCCCATGGACTGCAAGGAGATCCAACCAGTCCATCCTAAAGGAGACTAGTCCTGGGTGTTCATTGGAAGGACTGATGCTGAGGCTGAAACTCCAATACTTTGGGTACCTCATGCGAAGAGTTGACTCATTAGAAAAGACCTTGATGCTGGGAAGGATTGGGGGCAGGAGGAGAGGGGGACAACAGAGGATGAGATGGCTGGATGGCATCACCGACTCGATGCATATGAGTTTGGGTGAATTCTGGGAGTTGGTGATGGACAGGGAGGCCTGGCGTGCTGCGATTCATGGGGTCGCAAAGAGTTGGACACGACTGAGCGACTGAACTGAACTGAAGACAATATTGTCTTATTTTCTTTGACATACTCATATCCATATTGCTAAAGATGCAGAAAAGATGAGAGAGCACATTCTGGAGAAAACAATTAGGGTGTGGCTTGTGAATCCAATCAACAATCTCAGCAGAAACACTGACAGATTGCACTGAAGGGCGACAGAGACAGGACAAAATGAAGAAAGGCTGTGAGACTTCCAGGATACGATAGGTAGGAAATAGGCTAATACAGAGCCGTGCCGTGCCATGCGTGCATGCTCAGTTCTGTTCAGTTCCTTGAGACCCCACAGACTGTAGCCCACCAGGCTCCTCTGACCATGAGATTTCCCAGGCAAGAATACTGGAGTGGGTTCCCTTCTCCAGGGGATCTTACCGACCCAGGGATTGAATCTACATCTCCTGCATCGGCAAGTGGATTCTTTACCACTGAGCCATCTGGTAAGCCCAATACAGAACCATCAGGCTGCAAAGATGTACCATCATTAAGAAAAGGGAAGAATGACTCTGATGATGCCACAGAGGCCAGGGAAGCTTCCACTTCTACCATGGGCCCAGGGGTTCTCTCCTCAGATGCAGAGAGCAGGCCTGCTGCCCATGGCCCAGAGGGTGGAACCCTTACTCTGATAGGTCCAGAGGACAGAGCGTCCACACACACAGGTTGGTTGTCAAGCCTTAAACCTTAGAACTGCTTTCTAAAACCAACATACATGTTTTGCTGCATTTTGCATTACTGTGCTCTGTAATAAATTGAAGGTTTGTAGTATCATGGAGAGTACACTCAGACATTAACAAGTCAGCTAGCATCCCAAGGAGACATCACAAAGAGTAAAAGGTCCAGAAATCACAGGACACAGAGAATAACTGATGGGACTTGGACACTGGAGAAAACTTCTTAGCAGACTATATGGGATGTGGTTGAAATGGCTGTAATGATCCCATCTTCAAATATTTGAAAAGCTTCAGTATAGACACAGTGAGCTCAGACAGGAAGTCACCCTTAGAGACACAATGTGGAGAGCTGTCATCACACAAGTGATAGTTTATGAGAGCTGACAAGAGAGCTTGAAAAGCAATAAAAGGGGACATATGTATTCGTATATCTGAATCACTTTGCTATACACCTGAAAATAACAGAACACTGTAAATCAACTATACTCCAATAAATTTTTTTAAAAAAAGGAAGAAAAAAGTGTCATGCTACTGAGAGTGACCATTACATGTGGCTAATTAATTGCTGGTAGCCATGCCAGCATAATTTCATAACAAGGACAGTACTCTGAAATTGGTGAGTGTTGAATCACTGAAAATTGGCTGATTGACTGATTGAAGCAAAATTTTTCTTTTTCTTCTTCTTTTTAAAAAATCTTTTAGCCCCACCATGCAGCATCTGGGATGTTAGTTCCCCAACCAGGGATTGAATATGAATATGGGCTCCCTGTGGTTATAGCATGGAGTCCAAATCACTGGACAGGGTATCCCAGAAGCCAAACTTTTCTATTCAAATTAAAATATGCAACCTCCAAATTAAAATGCTTGACATATAAAAAACAAAAGCAATAAAAAGAGAAAATCAGGGGGCAATGGTTAGGACTCCCAGCCATGGCCAAATTCATTGGCATCTAAAGCAAGGCATAGGATGACATCTACAAAGAAGATGGGATGGAAGCTACACATGGCAAAGTTTATTTCAATACAAGGAAATAAGGAAGACTATTCTCATAATTGCTTCCCAGGTGCCACTAATGGTAAAGAATATGCCTGCCAATGCAGGAGATGCAAGAGATGTGGGTTCAATCCTTGGGTCAGGAAGATCCTCTGGAGAAGGAAATGGCAACCTACTTTAGTATTCTTGCCTGGAAAATTCCAAGGGCAGTGGAGCCTGGTGGGATACAGTCTATGGGGCCCAAAGAGTTGGATACAACTGAGTGAGTGAGCACAACACAACACATTCTCATAATTAGAGACACAAAAAGTCATGAAGCTCCTTTAAAATCAGAGGCAGACTGTCTGTATTGTGAGAAATAGGTGATAGATGGACACTAAGGTGTCTTCAGCTTTCAGATGATTCCAACACTGAATTCTAAAAGCAAGGGGAAGAGTAGAGTTTTAGAGGTGGCACTGAAATGCAGGCAACATTTTTCAAGGTTATTACTCTGTCAACAGGACATGGAGGGGATGAGAGGGACAGAGAGGCAAAAGGCAAGGATAGCTGTTGGTGAAGGTCTCCAGAGCCCCAGGAGTTTCATAAAACTCTCTCTGTGCCTCCTTGAGGAAAAGCGATCAGAACAAGGGATCTGATGCTGGACGTGAATAGATCAAAAGTTGGTGAGCCATGCCAGAGACTCAAGTGCACAGTGGCCCTGGAAATCAGTGCCTGACTGGGGTGAGGAAAACAGTCATGAGAACAAGATGCTGAGTCGATAGAGATGAAAGAGGAAGAACTCATGGAATCTGGTGACTGACTGCATATGCAGGAGAGAAAAGCAAAAGTGAATCCACTCCTGCTGACTGACTGGAGGTGGGACAAGCAGAGAAAGCCTGTGGTCAAGGACAAGAAAGTGATCAGTCTCGAGGTTTTCAGAAGATGACAGACAGACTGAGAGAAAGAGGGTTCTCTGGGAAGAAGTAACTGTTAAATACCACTTGTTATCTCCTGGCAATTCACGCATGACCTTCTTGGAGGTGCTGGAAAGAGTGAGCTCTGCCTCCTCGGGTGAGCCGGTCACTCGTGTGTGTTGCTGCGCACCGTTAAGGCGCTCAGACTCGAGACAAATGGGGTCAGTCTTGACTCCCTACTCACTGGCCAGGTGGTCTTTTAACCTCTGTGCCCCAATTTCCTCACTCATAAAATGAACACTGTAAAGGTTCTTCTTCATAAAAGAGAATTAACTAAAATAACACAGGCAGTGTGTTTACAACTCTTCTTGGTACATAGTAGTTGTTCAATCAATATTTACTCTTATTTTACTATGATGACAACTAGAGTTATTGCTGCCATGACTCCCACTGCCACCAGAAATAAATCAACATCAAATTTTGCAGCGTAAGTTAAGGATGTCAACAAAGGAAAATGTTCCAATTGGAGTCTTTCCAACTTGGCACTGCCCAGGATGGTCGACATGTCATGGTCTGAGGCAGGGGTCCCCAACCTCCAGGATCTAATGGCTGATGATCTGAGGTGGAGCTGATTAATAATAGAAATAAAGTGTACAATAAACGTAATGTGCTAGAGTCATCACAAAACCATACCCCACCATCCTAGTCCATGGAAAAATTGTCTTCCATGAAACCGGTCCCTGGTGCCACAAAGGTTGGGGATGGCTGACTAAAGGAATCATACACTCTGCAAGACTCGATAAATTCCTAAAATATCACCCAATCCAGTCTGGGAACCCCCAAAAGTCTTCTAGGATTATCCTTCCCCAAGGTACCCTCTCCAAGGAAATCTACTTCAGTTCCAGGTTAGTTTGTAGCTCAACGGTTTCACCCATTCACTGATTGGTCTATAGCTCAATGGTTTCACCCATTCCATGATATCCTAGGCAAAGTTTCCTCTTATTTACTGGGATATAAAATTTGGGGTGGATATAAATAGTTTTTCTTCTTTTCCTCAAACCATGTCCCTAGTTTATTATAAATTATGACAGGCATCCCTAAAAAGAACAGTCACTCCAAAAGAATGAGGAAGTGTTTAACAAGAGTAAAAGGAAGAACACTGGATTAAAGTTCAGACTTCTGTTGGTTAAGAGTGTGTCCTAAACTTTCTGACCTTGTTTCCTCCCTTATAAAATGACAATTATATCCATTCCCTCAACTTTACAACACTGAGTGCAGGCCAAATGAGAACATGAAATGTAAAATCACACCCTAGTATAGAACAGTCTGGTGGTTGCCTAGAGGGAGAGGACTGGGGGAGGACTGAATTGGGAACATGGCATTAGCAGCTGCAAACTGCCATATACAGTATGCACAAACAACAAGGTCCTGCTGTATGCCACAAGGAACTGTATTCAATATCCTGAGATAGAGACTTCCCTAGTGGTCCAGTGGCTAAGACACCACACTCTCAGTGCAGGGGGCCCAGGTTGGATCCCTGGACAGGAAACTAGATCCTGCATGCTGCAATAATAGAAAGATTTCACATGCCAGAACTAAGACCTGGCAAAGCCAAATTAAATAAAATATATATCCTGAAACAAACCATAATGGAAAAGAATGTAAAAATATGTGTGTGTGTATATATATATATATATATATATATATATATATATGTATAATTGAATCACTTTGCTGTACAGCAGAAATTAACACAATATTATAAATCAACCATGAAAAGTGAAAATGTTAGTCACTCAGTCATGTCCAACTCTTTGCAACCCTATGGACTTTAGCCCCCCAGGCTCTTCTGTCCATGGAATTCTCCAGGCAAGAATACTGGAGTGGATAGTCATTCCCTTCTCCAGGGGGTCTTCCTGACCCAGAGATCGAACCCAGGTCTCCTGCATTGCAGGCAGATTCTTTACCATCTGAGCCACCATTCTTCAATTCTAAAAAATAAATGGAATCACGCTATGTATAGAATAGAATCACAAAATATAAGATATTCATCATTTCACTCTATTGACCTTCACTACTCTCAAAGGATAAAAGAAACTGAGAAGATTCTCTGGATACACAGAGTATCACTTCTAGAATTTTCTTCAGTTTTATCATCACTTCTCAGAGTCATTCAGAGGATTAAACCAGATCATGTTTTCAATGGATACTAAATTCAGCCTGAGATAATAACATTAACATTCACCAGGTCCTTACCATGTGCTAGGCATTGTGCTCAGAAGTTTTCATGCATAATCTTACTCAATTTCTTGAAACAACCCAATAAAGAAACTAGGTTGTCCCCATTTTGCTCATAAGAAAACTAAAACTTAAAGAATTTAAAGGATGATCTCACAATCAGGGCCGATGCTGGAATTTCAATTCAGGTCTGCACCCCTCAGCCACAATGTCAGGAATTCATTAGCTGGATGACTCACTCTCTCCTGAATACCAGCCACATAGGACCCATGGCACCAGTGTGGATGTACAGAGAGATTCTCAAATAGGCCCATCAACAATGCAGCTGTGAAAGCTAAGAATCTATGAGATCTCACATAAACACCTATTTAAGTATTCTTCAAAAATAATTCATACTTTCAATTCCTACTTTCTGTAATAGCAATTATTTTTGCATCATCTTCCTCTAGAAATCAAGTTATATGACACACACTGTATTACCACATATATTAAAATATTCTATACACATTTTGGGGGATCCCATATAATATCCAAATATATATCTTTAGGGAAGATGTATCGTAATGACACTAGAAAAACTGCATTTTTTTTAAAACATACTTAGCATTCAAAGTCAGAAAGAACATTTTAAAAGTTGCATAAGGTGGAAGAAACAGCAGAGAATCAGACCACACTGACCTCACAAATTCCAGCTCCACCAGTTATAAACTTATATCAGTAGCCAAAGTTAATCACTTCTTCAAGTTTCCATTTCTTCATCTATACAACAAGGCTATTAGTGGATACCTCACTGGCATAAAGTCTAACAGTATGGAATGTGTAAGTTTCCTTGAATAGTACTCAGTAACAATTTCTTCTTTTCTAGGCCAGTAAGCGATAACAATGGCTCGTAAAAGAGGTCATGGAGGGAACAGTTTCACTGAAATCATAGATAACATGCCATCCACCTAAAACTATTTAGAATACTTATGACCAACCACACCCACAAACAGAAATAAAAGACTGGAAGAGTATTTTCCAAAAGGAATCACTGAAAGATGTAATTATTGTGACAGCCCAAGACCACTTAGCACAAGGGAAGTAGCTGGACCAGATGTACACACAAAAACAACAAACAAACAGAAACACAGACCCTAAGGAGTAGAAAGACTGCTCCTTCTTTCCTTTCAATGGCCCCCAGAGACTGGGACCTCACCCTTCAAAGAAGCAGTTTAGGGCAGTGGTTAGAAGGACCAGCCACAGAATCAGACGGACCTGGGTCCAAAGTACAGTCCTTCCACTCACTTGTCAGCTGACCATGTAAGTTTCTTAACCTCTCCAATCTTCAGTTTTCTCTTGGGAATAATAAACTCAAAAAGAGACATACTTCACAAGGTGGTATGCAATGAAATGAAACTGATAAGTTCATTTTATAGTACATAATAAGTAATCAGTAAAGAAGTAGTTATAGCTTAATAATAATATATATTAAATACATTATTTTAAAATAATATTTTTTCAAGTTTTTTAGGTGGGCCATTTTCAATGTCTTTATTGAATTTGTTACCATATTGTTTCTGTTTTATGTTTTGGCTTTTTGACCATGAGGCATGTGGGATCTTAGCTCCCACATAATAATAATAAGCAATATGGGAAGGTTTCCCACCTAAATGATATTCAGACCTAAAAGGTCCTAGGGATTAAGCCAATGCAGAAAAATATCAGAAAGCACCTTCCTGGGCTGGTGTGGCCAGCTTCCTACTGGTTTACTCATGTTGTCATTTAGACCCTCCTTATCCCTTCAAACACTTCCTGGCCTGGTCAGGAGTCTTGAACAGTTGAAGCAACTCCTAGCAGATATGAGGGGTGGAGGGCCCAGCTCAGCTTAGTTGATCTTGAGGATTTGGGTCAAGGGTTGGAAAACACCTAAACCCCACTGATGAAAGCACTGCCAACCACATGATTTATTTTCAGAAACCACTCAGGACATCTGTCCTCCAGGAACTGAAAGTCTCCTAGTGGGTTAGGGGATGACATCAAGTATCAGGCGCTAACAAGTAGGTCCTGGGCCCCACCCTCCCTGGCCATACTCTCCCTACAGTGTTTCTCACTATACAGCTGTATAGCTGTATCTATTATTTTTATATTTCTGTATTTGCTTGAATTAAAATTCCCAGTTTCTTGTTTTTCAAATGTATTCTATATATCTCAGGTGACAAGAACCAGATCTGAAGATTTAAAAGGAAAAATACATTAGGACCAGAGATTATTTGTTCTCAATACCTTTACATGGATCAATATAGTCATTAACCTATGAGTTCAATCCTTATTAAGCCATGATTTATTTAAAATATTTCTGTATTATTATTTGAATACTTACCCTTCTCACCAACAAGGTAATAGAATTTATCAACACAATCAAAGTATTATTATTTTTTTAATCTAAATAAAGGAACCAGTTTGCTTAAAAATTTTAGTTGGTTAATGATCAAAGGATGCCTTAGAGTTACAGAACATTGCAAGGTAAACATTTAGACATTACTTTCAGCTTTAGACATTACTTTCAGCTTTATACAACAGAAAAATTCTATATTAGAATCTTATGATTATGATTTCTGTAAATTAACTATGATAACTTTGTGTACTTTAGTGTACAGAGGATTTAGTACAAAAACAATCACTACTCAGAGTATCAGAGCCTTAGGAATACATGTAAATTACAATTATCAGTCAGCAAAAAAATGACTCTTTAAAAAAAATATGGAAGGAGACTTCCCTGGTGGTCCAATGGTTAAGACTTTGCCTTCAAATGCAGGGGGTGTGGGTTCAATTCCTGGTCAGGGAGCTAAGATCCCATATCTCATGGCCAAAACATAAAACAGAAGCAATATTACAAAAAATACAGAAAAGACTTTAAAAAAATATTCCACATCAAAAAAATATTTTAAAAAAATATGGAAGATACTTCCATACTTTATACAACTATGAATACATTGATTGAAACAGTGGTTATTACTTCTCCTTAATCTCACATTACACACCTGTGTGTTATGCTAGCATCCTTGCCCAGAGAACATGAGACAATCTCTTTGAAAGCATCCCAGGGGGTCCCTGCGAAAGAATTCTTTTTACTCACCATCCTTTGATTTTTTGGTAAAGATGACGTTTCTTGTACAAGATAACTTTCACAGGAACCCAAATCAAGAGAGTCACTGAAGCTACATAGGCAATTGAACAGGAAACAATCAGCCAGTAACGTGTTTTGTCAGGCGGACGCCTCGTGGTGGAATAGGCAACAGCAAACTGTTCCATTATCACCAATGTGGGGACACAGAAAGCAGTAAACTCAAGCAGCTCAAACACCAGCAGCTTGATTAGATTTCCCGAAGCCATCCTGGAAGGCCGAGCACCCGGGGACCACACTCTCCTCCTCTGACTGTGAACAGCATATGGACACACAGATACTGAACTGGGGTCAAGTTCCTTGTACTCGAATCACTCACCAGTGACTTTATTCTTTTATTGACCCTCATATGGTTCAGTGATCTTCCAACTTAACAACCGAGGTCTCTTAAAGAAACAGAGCCGTCATGGAAGTGATCACTTAATGTGTTTGCAGATCCGTTACTAGAAGTCAAATGAATTTCACAATATGCTTCAGAGCATCAGTAAAAGTGGGGTCTTTTAATGTAGTCTTTATTGTGAATTTGAGCACAAGAAAACATTTATTTAATATTTGACACTTGTTAAGTAGAACCATTGCAATAATACAATTTTAGTTAAAAAAGAAGAAAAGACATAATCCAATCCCTTATTTTTATAACTGAGCAGATCCAGGCAAAGAGAAATACTCAAAGCTTGAGTATTTGTCTGAGAGAGTGACTTCTCATTTCTCTTCAAAGTGCATGAAAATGGAGTTTGGATTCATTTTGCCAATTTCCCAACCAGACTTCTTCCTGGTACTTGAAGTATTTATTTGTTCTTGCACATTAATTGCTATGCAACACAGATTAACGTTATTTTTATTTTGCAGGTCAGGAAACTAATGATGATATGAGAAACCTGTTATCAGGATCAATACATGAAGAGTTATCTATATCTAGTCTAAAAGCATATCCAATATTTAAAAGACAATTGTCCCCATGAATATTTTTCCTTCGCACAAGCCACTTTTGAGCAGCTGCGATCAGCATTCCACTGGCTGTGGGGTGGTTCGATATACGTGTGACAAAGGGTCCTTCCCTGCAAACCCTCACAATCCATAGAGGAAACAAACCTACGGGCAACAAAAAATAACAGGAGTCAGAAGTATAACCTAAATGCCATGATAAAACAGAGGAGAGCTTCCTCTTTGGTTTCGGGAAGGGGAGGGAAAGATAATGATGATGTGAGCAGATGGTGGGTGTTGGGGTGTCAGTGACATTTCAGAAAGAAAAAAACAGCTGGGAGGGAGGCATGATGATGAAGTCTGGTGTGGCATGGCAGGACACAGGGGAGGTGATGCTAGGAGAATCAGCTGGACTCAGAACACCCACACCCCATAAAGGATGTGTGTGTGTGCACATGTAAATGTGTGCGTGAAAAGGCATTTTCTAAGCAGGGGAATCAGCTGACTACTTGGAAAGGAGGGACAGTGCTGATGTGAAGGCAGGGCTAGAGTGGTGTGGACCTAGAGATGGGGAAGCCACCTAGGAGCCACAGAGGAGCAAGACAGAGCCTTGGCTACCACAAGTGGTTTGGGGGTGATGCACCCACACAGGCTGGTCCAATCCCTCCCATCTGCTGGCTTCATCAGATGGCTCCCCCGCGCCTGTGTCTGAGACACGTCATATTTCTCTTGGCTTCTGTGTCTCAAGGCCCTTTTCAGAAGGGATCCCATAGTTGCCTGGTTCTTGGGATGCACCTAGGATTCTGGGGGGGGGGGGGGGGGTGGCTTTGAGGATTCACACCTCCTGCCCTCCCACAGCAGGATAATCAGATACAAGGTTCCTTGAGCTGCCAGGTGATTCTCTTTGAGCTCACAGCCACTGAAGTGTAGCAGAGGGCTTCCGTGGTGGTCCAGTGGTTAAGACGCCACGTTTCCACTGCAGGGGGCACAGGTTAGATCCCTGGTTGGGGAACTGGGATCCCACATGCTGCACAGCACCACCAACAATAATAATAATAAAGTGCAGCAGAAGTCCTCTATATGAAAAAAGACACCTGGAAGAAAGGCGGCAAGAATACAAAAGGATGGAGCAGTAAACTATCTAACCAGCAGTTGTGTTGGCAACTGTTTCTGAGAGCATACCACTGACATCAATTCTCTGTTATCATCCCTGAAAAATGTTCTATTTAAATGATACTGGATACAGACTAGATTTTAACCTCCTAACCCTGGGTCTTGGGTCATCTAGCACTACAATGTGTTATAATTTCTTTCATAAATTTTGTTACTAACTGGAATTGTGATCTGAGAATTTGAAGATAGTTGAATAAAAACAGTCTGGCTCTTACCTGGACTGGAATTCGATTTATTTCCATATATATGGGAATTGAAAACTGGCACTCACTTTATATTTCTCACCTATCGTCTTCCTCCAGTTCCTATTCTCTAACTTTAGCCTCAAAGATAACACTAAGCGGTGTTACATTCATGGAATGGGACCTACTGTTCTCCACCACAGGGAATGCCCTGATAACTAGCTGTGCTTCTCTTGAGCAGGAGAGAGTTTATGGCTATTGTCCTCTGTTCACAAGGAGCCCAACTCCATGTAAAGGGAAGACTGTTTGGGTTACCCTTGTAACAGACCACAGGTCATGGTAGAGGCATAGTGACTGACTGACCCTTGATTGGGGAGATGACCAGATGCACAGGTAGGACCTGAGAAGGTGTGTGGAGTGAGCTGGACAGCCCTACCCTGCCCAGGCCTCCACCCACTCCACCAGACACGTCTGGATGAACATTCTGGCCACAAAATGTCCAGCTGTCCAAGAGTAGCCTGGCATGACCTGGGCCAATCACTTTCTCACCCTTAGGAATTTGAACTAAAACACCTGTGGAGAAATTGACAGGTGGAGTTAGAGGAGGCCATGATTTTTGAGTCAGAATCAGAGCAACTCAAACTGTATGTGCCAGAACCATCTCTGGCTTGTGGCTGAATTCTGTAATTGGTTGAATGAATGAAAAAATGGAAGCCAAATGGTGAGAGAAGAGTGAGCAGAGCAGGGAGGCCAATCCAGACAGTAACAGTCAGGACAGATCTATGGGGCTATGCAAGCACACCAAGGAAGACCAGCCCCCTAGTTGCTTGACTCCCCAGCTCACCTATATTCTCACAAAAGGGGGCCTTTGTTCTTTGCAACCAAAGGGCTTAAGTATAAGGGGGGGAAAAGGTATTTATGATCAGGGGCCAAATATACAGAAACAATATGTAAAATTACTGGATGATTCAGAGGACAGGATTGAAAACATTGAAGTCAAGTTGACTAGAGAAGGTGAATTTTGGCCCGTATTCATTTATAAATTGACACATGATAATATCTCTATATTGTTACAGCAATTTTCTCTTTATGTTATATCTTATTTGAAAAATAGTTCTAAGAATTTTCATGATGCAGTGAGTTGGGGAGAGGGGTGGCAGAGAAAAACAATGGATTTTGGTTTTGAAATATTGTAGTTGTAGATTTAAATGTAAATGTAAAATCCAGGAAGATAGCAATCAAACTGTTAACAGCATTATCCCTGGGGAACGGGTGAGGTGGGGCAGAGAGGGTTTTTGCATTTTTAAATATTTGCATAGTTGGAATGTTTCACAAGCATAAAAATTAGAAATCAACTTTAGTAATTAGTCAACTGAACAAAGAAATTTAAACTTATTTAAAATGTTGTGCTCTTTTATAATCTTCCCTATACAATTTTTCCCCCTACTTCCAAGCAGAAGCAGAATGAACAAATTTTACTTTTGCCTACCCCCACAGTGGCTGAACTAAGCAGGGACGTAGCTAAGAGGCAAGCAGGAGATGGGGCAGTGGAGGGAGGCTGTGAAGGATTGTTTTCTGGCTGGCAGTTGGGGTTGAATTCAGATATTTTCTCCTGATCCCACAGGAGAGTGTGAATAAGTGCCATCTTCACCCCTCAGCTCCAGATTAAGGATTTCCATCTCTCAGAAATCTTTTACTCTCCTTCTTCAAGTAGAAGCGAGTAATTCCTCTTGGGTGTAAAACACTTTTTGAGGGGATTTCCTTGGCTGTCCAGTGGTTAGGACTCTGCATGTCCACTGCAGGGGGCCTGGGTTCTATTCCTGGTCAGAACTAAGATCCTGGATGCCGCATAACTCAGCCAAAAAAAAAAAAAAGACCAACAGATTAAAGCTACATATAAAACACCTTTTGAATACTCTTACTTGTCTCCCTAAGATGTCTGCACATTGGGTTCCTATGAAACTGAAAGTTCCTTGAAGGCAGACAGCTTGTGCTCTTGTCTTTGTACCATCATCTCTTGGCACAACACTCAGTACATAATCAGCCCTTAGTGTACATTTGGGGAAGGAAGGAAGGGACAGATGACATGTAAGAGAAGTGGCGGGCAGCAGGGAGAATGTGCTGGATTGTGAAAATGGCTGCCTTGTTTTTATTTCAGGGGAACGCTGTTTCTAAACTGACTTTGCAGGGGGAGAAATGACATATTATGAGCTCCCATACAATCTGTTCACTCAGCCTATGAGGTTCAGTGTCCTTGAGTGGCCCCAATGACAGCGGCCATGTCTCCTTCCTCACTAGCCATGGCTTCAAAGTTAAAGACCCTGGGGATTACAAAGCTTCTTAAACCCACAACACATGTTTGGAAAAACAAAACTATGCCCCTTGCAAGCATTCACAAAGACTTTCCACATCCCAAGGTTAAAATGTCTTTCCCAACATTTTCCAACACATGTGCCCTCAAGAAGGCATACCCCATGATGGATTTGCATTGTTAACAAAGGTGGTTGGAGAGGACTGTCTGGTAATCATCTGGGCCAAGGCATAGTCTTCAATCATTTCAGGGTCCTCAGTCCCTCTGAAGTATCATTTGTCCAAATTTTCTGCAACAGATTGAGAGGCATGGAAATCTCCTTCGTGAGGGATAGAGTAACTAGCTCGTTTGTCAAAGGAAGAATAGAAAGCTTCGATGCCTGTGTGAAGCTATGGGTAAAAAACTATGCCGCACCCCTGACAAACACGAAGGGATATAAGAGAGGGTTTGGGATCCCTACCCCCTCTTCAGCTGGGACCAGTTTCTGTCAGTACTAATTCTGTCCCTTCTAAGTCCCCTGGCGAGTCCGCCATGCAACTGTACTGCCAGTCACTGGAAGGACACGGAGGGGGACATTTTCAAACCACTTTAATTCTTAACTTGGAATTACCCCAGACTGATTCGAGGAATTCTGCCCCTGAGTCTGTTCTTGAATGCTGGGTTTAACAACTTCCTGGTAGGAAACAGATTTGGTTTTCTGAAGCGGGGTCTGTGGTGGAAAGACTGAGTCTTGTGGTTAGAACTCACTTCCATGTAGGAGTGTTGATGCAGGGGTTTTTATTTTAGTAAGCAGAAGATATCATGCTGTCCAGGGTGACACCTGTTCTCCACACTTCCAACTGTCATTTCCTTCCTGCAGGCAGGAAGTCAAAAATCGAAAGTTTCTTAAATTGTTAGCAAGATCATTTGTAATCTCAAGGTTTTCTCATTGTTTTCGGCATTCTGTTCCGTGAAACAAAATGTACAAGCTGCCAGGAATGTTCTGGCATGTCCATGGCTGGTTTCCTGTGATCTGTGGTGTTGATATGCAGCAAGGCAGGCTCTGGTGGCAGTGAGACTGCTCCGGGATCAAGTGGGATCTGCGAGGAGCCCAGACAAGAGGCAAAAGCGTGTCCCCGCCCAATTTACTGATTATTTATCATTTCCAAAGAGTATTTCCAAAATACATTACTGATCCTAACAAGAAGAGGTCACCGAATAAATAACTTGAAGTAAACTCACTAAGATTATGCCCCACATGATATAAACTCCTTTTTACTAATGTTAGGCTGTCATAATCCAGACTATACTGAATTCATATTATAGGGAAAGGATTAATTTCAGCTCTCTGGCTATTTATAAACAAGCAACTTTGTCAGAGTAAAAACCACAGCATATCCATTCTTGTAACCCTTTGAATATCTATCTGGTATCTAGTGACTCTGTTCTTCAAAGTAACAAAATGTATAGAATGTCCTTACTTTTTTAAAATAATGGTACCAGATCTCAAAAAAAAGCAGGAAAGAAAGGGAGTAAGAAAACTTGCCATTCCAGGACTTACCTGGCAGTCCAGTGCTTTAGACTCCATGCTTCCAAGGTAGGGGGCTTGGGTTCGATCCCTGGTCAGGGAACTAAGATCTCACATGCTACGTGGCACTGCAAAAACAAACATACCAACAAACAAACAAAAAACCTTCCCACTCCACTGGGCTTCCCTTGTGGCTCAGCTGGTAAAGAATCCACCTGCAATGCAAGAGACCAGGGTTCGATCCCTGGATTGGGAAGATCCCCCGGAGAAGGGAAAGGCTACCCACTCCAGTATTCTGGTCTGGAGAATTCCATGGACTGTATAGTCCATGAGGTTGCAAAGAGTCGGACATGACTGAGTGAATTTCACTTTCACTTTTCCCCTGCACTATATAATCATCACACAAATGTGCATAGTGATATATAAATGGGAGTTAAGAATTAGAACATTAAAGAAAACAGAAAGTCACTTCATTCTTTACAATAATTCTCAGATTTTACTTCTTAAGGGACTGCAATAATCTAGTTAGCCTTTCAGCATTCCAAAATGACAAAGTTAAGAAAAGAAATAAAATCCATTTAAGTGAAGATGCAGCCCTAATTCATTACAGTACATCCCCAAATTCACAAGAATAATTTAACTATATTCTGAAGGATATAAGTTTGAGTTTTCCAACTGTTCCTTACTTAAAAAAAAAAAAACTTGAAAATGATGTTAGTAGACACACTCATATCTTCAGAAAGTGAAGAAATGATGATTGTCCAGTTATTTTGTTCAATGTATTGATCAATGTTAGATCAAAATCTCCAAGCAGTTTGCCTTAATGCAGTATTCCCTAACTCCACTGCATGGTGAAGGTTTGATTTGGTTTAAGCGGGTATTTTTAAAGATATTGTGTGTTTGGAATCTTCTGACCTAAATTACCACTTAGACTATAGAGGTACATAACTAATATGTCTTCTTGAACTATATACATTTGGTCCATTCAGTTTGATAAGCATTTAATGAAAGAAATCAGCTGATCTCTTCTCTGTCAGAAACCTTCCCTGGGGTCCAGTGGTTAGGTCTCTGCACTTCCACTGCAGGGGCATGGGTTTCAATCTCTGTTTGGGGAACTAAGATCCTGCATGACCTGTGTCATGGTCAAAACAAACCAAAAAAAGGCCCTCATAGGCTTCCCATCTAATTTAGAGTAGATTACAGCTTTACCAGAATTTTCAATGTGGCTACCACCCAGCACATTTCTCTCTGACTTAACTTCCTATTTCTTTCTTATCCTCCTCCTCAATCTTCTTCAAACATATTAGGCATCAAGGCTTACCCAGCCTGCTCCCTTCCTGCTCTCACCTGAAGATCTGAAGATGCCCCAAAAGTCAACTACCTCACTCTCTTTAGGTCTTACATAAATGACACTTTGTCCATGAGACTGCTTGCCCAAAATTCCAGTGGTCTCCCCTCTAAATGTCCTGTTCATCTCCCTACTTTATTTTTCTTTTTACTTACTAATAGCATAATGTTTACTTGACTTATTCATTGCATTAATTGCCTACCTTTCCAATTGCTGTGTTGTGCTCAGTCACTCAGTCGTGTCTGACTCTTTATGACCCTATGGACTGTAGTCCGCCAGTCTCCTGCGTCCATGGGGATTCTCCAGGCAAGAATACAGGAGTGAGTTGCTACACCCTCCTCCAGGGGATCTTCCCAACCCAGGGATCAAACCCAGGTCTCCCGCATTCCAGATGGATTCTTTACTGCTGAACCACCAGGGATAAGTTTCTCTAGGGGATTCCCAGGTGGCACAGTAGTAAAGAATCTGCCTGCCAATGCAGGAGATTCAGGCTCAATCCCTGGGTCAGGAAGATCCCCTAGAGGAGGAAATGGTAACCCATTCCAGTATTCTTGCCTGGAAAATCCTGTGGACAGAGAAGTCTGGTGGGCTGCAGTCCATGGGGTTGCAAAAGAGTCAGACATGACCGAGCAACTGAGCATGCATGCATGCAAGTTTCTTTAGGACAGGAATTTTTACCAATTTTGATCTGCTATATACTCATACTAGGCATTTAACACATAGTAAGATCTTAGTAATTACTTGTTGAATGAGTAAATGTCAGAATGGACACATAAACAGAGTGGACTCTCTTTGCAAACTACGACACTGATGCAGAAGTACAAAGATGACAAACTCTCTGCCCTTACAGGTTATGATCTGGTTGAGGAGACAGATGGAGCCATGGGTCATTTCAGTACAAGTGCAATGAGAAATGTGTGTCCAAGTCATTGTGGGTGCAGAGAGGAGAGGTACATGGTCAACCGAGACGTTCAGGTGAAGTTTCCTGAATAAAAACAGGCACTTTCTTGAGTTGAAGAACCTGCTCTAGCTAGAGAAATAGAGTACTGTTTCAAAGTTGCTTTTTTTTAAAATATTTATTTGTATTCATTTGGCGGCACTGGTCTTTAGTTGCAGCACATGAGATCTTTAGTTGCAGCATGTGAACTCTTATTTGCAACATGTGGGATCTAGTTCCCTGACCAGGGATCAAACTTGGATCCCTTACATTGTGATCGTGTTTGTTGTCTTAACTACTGGACCACCAAGGAAGTTCCTCTTCCAAAGGTCTTAATAGAATAGACTTTTAAGTTTTGCTCCAAGGTGTGACATCAGCAAGATGGTGGAATGGGAAGTCCCCAGCCCTGGTTTCTCAACAGAAATGCCAATTTAGTAACCATCCACGGACAAGAATGCCTTTGTGAGAATTCCAGAACCCAGGGAGAAGACTACAGCACCCTGATAGAGTGTGAAAACTAAAGTCAGAAAATCACATTTAAAAGGACAAGAACAGCTTTACTTTGTTTGCAGTGCCCTCACCCCCCACCCCAAGCCAGCACATCAGCACGGAGAAGGAGCCCCGGGGCCCGTGATTTCTCTAGCAGAGAAAAGGAGACCAAGGTACAGATTCAACTTTCACAGCATTTCAAGGCACTGCTCAAGAGGCCCACTTCTGTCTCACCTCATGCAGAAAACTGAAGACACTGGCACAGCTCAACCACCTAGGGATTGTAAGAAAGTAAGAAGGGATGGCTAGTGCATACAGATCTCGGAGATGGTCCCATAGCCCACCACCAACCCTACCTGACCACGAGCTCCACCAGCCAGCCCCACCCAGCTATAGATCCTGCTAGCCAATCCTGTCCAACCACAAACCCCACAGCCACTGTTCAATTACATAACCCAAGGACCCTGAATTGAAAGCCCCTGCCTGTGGATGATCCCAGGACTGGCTGACTGATAGTGATGAAGTCCTTTCCCTGTTGAAACTCCCTTGAAATGCACAGACACCAGTACAAGGATACAAAGACCACACAGAATCAGGGAAACAAGACACAACCAAGGGAAACATAAAACTTCTAGTGCATGCACGCTCAGTCACTAAGCCACGTCCCACTCTTTGCAACCCCATGGACTGTAGCCTGCCAAGCTGTCCATGGGATTTTCCAGGTAAGAAAAGTGGAGCAGATTGCCATTTCTCTTCTAGATGATCTTCCCAACCCAGGAATCGAATCCACATTGTCTCCTGCATTGGCAGGTAGATTCTTTCCCACTGAGTCACCTGGGAAAATCATAAACTTCTAGTAATTGACCCTGAAGAAATGGAGTTCCACAAACTGACAAAGACTTTAAACAAATCATCTTTAAAAACTCAGTGGGCTACAAGAGAATACAGATAAACAACTAAATAAAATCAGGAAAAGATAGGAATGAAATGGGACGGAATAACATCAGCAAGATGGCAGTATTAGAATTCCCAGTACCTATCCTTTCCCAGAAACATCCATTGGAACAACTATCCACATGAATTTATAAAAATACCTTCAGAAGACCTAAGCATTCCAGGTGAGGGATGACAGCCCCTGGGCAGAGCACAGAAAAGAGAAAAGAGGCATTGAAGATGGTGAGAAAGGTAACTTCACATTACGTCTATGATCCTTCTCTAAACCCAGGCAGCCCATCAGGGAAACAGACATCCTCCCTGTGGGAGAGAACTGAAGTGAGCACCCATCTCCACTGTAGTCCCCAGCATGGCCCCTCAGCGCCACCATCCCTAGGTGGCTGTTGTGGTGCAAGGTTTCTGGTGGGCTCTTGTAAACCCAAGATCCCACCCATCCCAGCACTGGGTTGGAATCTGCAGCTCTAGGCACCAAAATGGCCTCTGTGAACCTCGGCTAGAGGCAGGCTCCTATTAATCCAGGCTCCCAGCCAGGCCCAATGCTATGTCAGCTATCATAGGCCCAGGCTCCCAACCCACCCCACCACCATGTTAGCTCCATGAAGCCAGGTGCCCAGCCCAGAACCAGGCTAGGACTTGCAGACCCACACACTGGGCTCATCCCAGGTCCACAGCATTTAACTGGTTCTGTGGAACCAAGATCCAGGCCTGATCCCATGAACTCAGGCAGTGGAACTGCCACCCAAGGATTTCATCAGAAAGGTCAACCACAGATACCACCCTGTATGGCTCACCCATAATATCTCACTGGTAAAGGGTTTCCTTGCTGAAGTCACCCTGTAAAGACTAGAAGAGGTGTCTACTTCTTCAAATGTACACAAACTAACACAAAGCCAGAGGGTCATTAATAATCAAGGAAATATGATTAGCTCCAATGACTGACCCTAAAGAAAGGGAGATCTATGAACTGTTTCACAAACAGTGAAATCCTTCAGTCAGAGTAGCCAAAGAAAAGTAAAGTAAAAAAAGAGTGAACAAAGCCTCCAAAAATTGTGGGATACCATTGACAGAAGCAATCTATACATTACTGGAGTCAAAGAAGAAAAGAGGGACAAATGACAGAAAGCTTATTAAAAGAAATAATGACTGAGAACTTTCCAAATCTGGAGAGAGATCTGGATACCCAGGTTCATGAAGCTAATAGGCAATCCTCAAATTTCAATTCAAAAAATTTTCTCCAAGATACATTATAATAAAACAGTCTAAAATTGAAGATAGAGACAATTTTAAAAACAGAAAAAGAAAGATTAAGTCCTCACATATGACGAAATCTGCACGAGTCAATCAGTGAATTTCTCAGCTGAAACCTTGCTAACCAAAAGAGTAAGATGGTATATTCAATATGTCGGGAAAGAAAACACAAAAACAAAACCAACCAAACAAGAATACTTTACCCAACAAAATTCTCCTTCAGAAATGAAGGCGAGATCGAGACTTTCCTCAAAACACAAAATCTGAAGGAGTTCATCACCATTAGACCTGCCCAATGAGATATTAAAAGTAGTTCCTCAAGTTTTTTTCAGTGATAACAGGAGACTATCATACTTCATGTTCAACAATGGATATATCTTTCAGATGGAAAATCAACAACGGAACACTGGACTTGCACAACACTATAAACCAACTTTGACTTAACAGCATATACAGACTATTCCAAAACAAGAGCAGTGGAATATATACTCTTTTTAAGCAAACATGGAACATTTTGTGGAAGAGATCACATGCAAAGTCACAAAACAAGTCTCTACAAATTTAAGAAGGCTAAAATCTTTTTTACTTTATTTTATTGCACTTTTCAATGAAATAAAACTAGAAATCAATAACAAAAGGAAATTAAGAAAACACACAAATACTTGGAAATTAATCCATTCTTGATCAACCACCAAGTCAAAGGAGAAGTCAAAGGGAAATTTTAAAATATTTTGAGACAAATGAAAACAATAATAAAATATACCAAAGCTCAGGGGATATAGCAAAAGCAGTACTGAGAAGGAAGTTTTTAGTGATAAACACATTTAAAAAGATCTCATACAACCTACCTTTACACCTCAAGTAAACAGAAAAAGAACAAACTAAGCTCAAAATTAGCATAAAGAAGCAGATAATAAGGACTAGAGCAGAAATTAATGAAATAAAGAATAGACAATACAAAAAACAGAGAAAACTAAGAGTTATTTTTAAAAGATAAACATAATCAACAAACCATTAGCTGAACTAATTGTAAAAAAGAGAAAAGACCAAAAATCAGAAATGAAAGAGGAGATGTTACAACTTATGTCACAGAAAATTTTAAAAAATCACAAGGGACTATTATGAACAATTACTTATTAACAAGTTGGATAACTTAGAAGAAACATTTGAAAAACCACCAAGACTGAGTCAAGAGGTAGAAAGACTGAACAGATCAATAACAAATAATGAGACTGAACCTCCCAACAAGGCCCAGGACCAGAAGCTTTCATAGGTAAATTGATCATCAAATATTTAAGAAAAATTAGTACCAATCCTTCAAACTCTCCTAGAAAATAAAAAAGAGAACATTTCTAAACTCCTTTTATTAGGTCAGCACCACCTTGATAGCAGAGCCAGACAAAAAAAAAAAAACAAGAAAAAAAGCCAAAAGACTATCTAGGCTAATAGTCCTGATTAACATGGATATAAAAAATTCTCAACAAAATATTAGCAAACTTAATTCAATAGCACATTGAAAGGTTCATAATGACCAGGTAGGACTTATCCCTGGAATGTAAGGGTAGTTCAACAAAAGCAAGTCAGTGTGACGACATCACGTTAAGAGAATGAAGGACAAAAATCACATGATTATTCCAGTACATGCAGAAAACCAGTATCTGGCAACATTCAACACTTTTTCATCAGACTCCAAAAAAAAAAAAAAAAAAAATACATTAAGTATAGAACTTACCTCAACACAACAAAGGCCCTACATGAAAAACCCACAGCTAACATCATACTCAATGGTGGAAAAACAAAATTTTCTCTCTAAAATCTGGAATAAGACAACACCTGTCAAGATAGCTATTATAAAGGGAAAAATATATATAGTTGGTGAGGATGGATATGGATTAACTGGAATCTTTGTTGTACACTGTTGGTGGGAATGTAAAATGGTTTAGCTGCTATGGAAAATAGTATGGAGCATCCTCAAAATATTAAAAGTAGATCTACTACATGACTATGACCTCTGGGACTGAACTGAAATCAGGATCTTAAAGAGGAATCTGCACTCCCACATTCACTGCAGCCTTATTCACAACAGCCAAGAAATGGAAACAACCCAAATGTGCACTAGCAGATGAATGAATATGGAATGTATACACAATGCAATATTATTCTGCCTTTACAAAGGAAATCCTACTCTTTGCAACAACACTGAAGACATGGTGAATGAAATAAGTCAGTCACAGAAAGACAAGTACTGCGTGATTCATCTTATACAAGGCATGTAATATAGTCAGAGGTAGAGAAGTAGACAACACAATGGGGGTACCTGGAGATGGAGGAAGAAGAGCTCGTTACACAAGATGGTAAGTTCCACAAATGTGCTCTAAAACATTGTGACAGTAGCTAATAATAAAGTATCATGCACTTAAAAATTTGTTAAGGTGAATCTCATGTCTAGTGTTTTTATCACAAAAAAAAACCACAAAGGGACACAAAGAAAATTTGGAGCTGATGGATATGTTCATCACCCTGACTGTGGGGATGGTAACACGAGTATATACATGTCCAAACTCATAAAAGGGTAATTTTAATTATATGGGTTTGTGTGTTTATTACTGCAATGAAGTTGAAGAAAAAATTTTGTTCCCAACACTGAAATGACTATAGCCTGCATCTAACACCCCAGTTGCAATATTAGCACTTATCTCCTCTTGTAGTACTGAACACCTTACTAAATTCTACCCTGTGCTATAGCTTTAAATGTATGTGTTTTCTTTCCTTACACATTTGTGAACTTCCAAAAGGCAGTGGCAGGACCTTGCTGTGTTGAAGGAACCCCAAAGCCACCCGTGGTGTTGATGATCCACTAGGAGGACTCTCAGGGCTCAGTACACTGCACTCACGGCTGTAATTTATTGCACCAAAAGGACTTCAAGCAGAGCCAGAAAAGAAAAAAGGTACATGGGGGGCTGTCAAGGGAAACCAAGTATGAGCTTCTGTAAGTCCTCGAACCAAAGTCACACAGGACGAGTTTAATTCCCCCAGCAACAAGGCGTGACAACACGGGTGTAATGTTGTCAACCAGGAAAGCTCACTACCCTCGGTGCCTGGAGCTCTTACTGGGGCTGATCATGTCCCCCGATCATGTCCTACTTGGCATATCCCCAGATTCTAGACTCCCAGAAGAAAGCAGGTGATCAGCATAAAACACATCATTTGCTCAAATAGTTTGGGCCCAATGTGCCGCTCTTCTCCATTCTGAGAATGGTGGGAACCCTCCCTAAATCCAAGCTCCCAAAGCCAATCAAGGCCAACCTTGGAAACAGGACCCTCACAACATGGCAGTCAGGCCCGTTTTGCCAGCTTTTTTTCTGTCCACTTAGTCATTGTTAGATCTCCCTGGTACTCAAACATCTGCTGAATTCCATTTTCCACTTCACATTTTTGCTAAAGCAAGATGATGGGAAATAAATGATCATTTCATGTATACAAAGAACTGTTTTATATTTTAGAACTGGTATACATGTGTTTTTAAAAACTTTGTCTTGCCACTCAACATAGTTTTCTTTCACCCTTTAATACTTCAAGCTTGGATAAACCAATTTCACATAAACAGCTAGTTAATCACTGTAATAAA
The DNA here is from genome assembly GCF_042477335.2 of Ovis canadensis. Taxonomy (NCBI): domain Eukaryota; kingdom Metazoa; phylum Chordata; class Mammalia; order Artiodactyla; family Bovidae; genus Ovis; species Ovis canadensis. Next base: position 46,930,651 of record NC_091257.1, on the reverse strand, counting down.
TATAAAAGTAAACACAAAGTAGTGGTTAAATCACCACCACAGAGGTAATGGCCTGGATATGATTTCTATTTTTAATATCTATTTGGGATCTGACCTAAGGTATTTAGTCTACAAACCTTCTTCTGTAATGATAACACTTTGAACTTATGTTAACAGTCAGCAGCAGACTGTTAAGTCGATTCTGACCAGTAACAAACTTATTAGTCTCAGTAATAAAGAACTTTGAGTGACTTGGCAGCTCTGCTGGCAGAATCCAGGCCTGGTGATGTCAAACGATGCTTTGGTAAAAATCTGGAGAATTCTGTCACAAGTCCTCGTGTTTCACCACCAGGCTGGCAGGACAACTTTTCCAGTGGGGCACCATGGCCCTAAAATTATGCTCGAAATAAGATGCTTGTCTTTGAGAATAGAAAAAAGGTGGCTTGACAGATCAACACAATCTCCTTTTCTTTTTCTTTCCTGGACAATGCCAATGATTGCAAAATATGAAAGCCTGCCTAGATGATTTCCTCAATTGACTCTCTTGTGTGTTCTGAAGAATTCCTATGGATTGTAAAGAAAGCATACAGGTTCTGTGAATTTAGCTTTTCCAGGTGTTCAGGAACACAACATCTGAAATCTGCTCATCTTCACAGCTCTTGACTCTGATGGCAATATTGGGGCAAAAGGGTCCATCAGTGGGATGGGCCAAGCTTGGGGCAACCCTAGACTGAAAAGTTTTAAACAGATTTTACAGCACAGGGGTTCACAGACAGGATTTATAGATGGATTTTAAGTATCTCTGAAACACCTGAATTATATGCAGCACTCTAGGTAGGGGCATTTTTCTGGGGAGAAGATCCAAAGCTTTCTTTACCTTTTCAAATGTGACTGTGACCTCAGGATGCTTGTGGAAACTCAGGCCAACTGGATAAGGAAACTTAGGCCAAAAGAAGGTTGCATATCATCAGCACTTTCCAAACCAGTGTTACCAGGAGGATGGTCTGGGGCACTTGTTAAATTGCATCTAATTCTCTTCTCCAGGAAATTAAAATTGAATCACTTAAAAAATCTTGATGGACTCCCCTGGTGGTCCAGTGGTTAGGACTTTACCTTCTAATGCAGGGGGTATGGGTTTGATCCCTGGTCAGGGAGCTAAGATTCCCATATATGCCTCACAGCCCCAAAGCCAAAAAACAGAAATAATACTGCAAAAAAATCAATAAAGACTTTATATTTTAATTAAAAAAAATCTTGATATGCATTATGATTGCTTCTATCTCAAAAAGTAAATTAAAACAAGAAGGCAAGTGGTAAACCCCAGTACAGCACGTCAGAAAATTATCAGTGATTATGTTCTATGACATGCTCATCCTTCAGATTCTGTGGAGATACATCCACTGCTGCCCCTATGTTGGGCAAATCCAGAATATTTCACACATTAAGTAAATCAAAACCCTAAAAACCAATGTTTTTCAGATGTCATGAAAAACAATAAATCACAAATTGATGGTTCTGTAACATTCTTTCCCAAATAACCTGTCTGAAATCCTAATCAAGAAATGTCTACTATAGATTTTTCTAGGTTTAATCTCAGCAGCACCACCTACTGATAATTTGAATTCAGTACTTTATATAAGCTCAGCAATAGGAAGATTAATCAACTAATTGGAAATCACCTAGAACATGCTTGGCTTTTCATAAAATATGTATAATTTGACAGAGGAAAATTTTTTTAAATTTTTGCAAGTGGTGGATCAAACTGCATTCAATGACAAGGGTTGCTTCAATCACGCAACAGACTGAATATTTATGTTCCCTGCAAAATTTGCTGGAATTCTAAGCCCCAGGGTGATGGTGTTTGGAGGTACGGCCTTTGAGAAGTGATTGGGTCATAAGGGCAGAGCTCTTCTGAATGGGATTAGTATCTTCTAAGAGAGACCCCAAGGAGCCGTCTCCCTCCTTTCTTCTGCCATGAGAGGTTATCGAGAGAAGACAGCTATGAACCAGGAAGCAGGCCCTCACAAACTGAATCTCCCAGCATCTTGACCTTGGACTTTACAGCTTCTAGAACTGAGAAATAAATTTGTTCCTTATGTAATTTCCATCTCCCCTCTGCTACAGTTTTTTTTTTTTTTTTGCTTTGCCATGCAGCATGTGGAATCTTAGTTCCCTGAACAGGGACTGAATCCATGAACACTTCAGTGGAAGCATGGAGTCCTAACCACTGGATCACCAGGCAAGTCCCCCGGCTATGGTACTATTATAGCAGCCTGAATAGACACACACACACCCAGGTATGTTTCTACTCTGTTGGCTATTCTCCGTCCATCCCCTCACCTATGCCCCCATCATTCTGTATTCCAGTTGGGTTCGGCCAATGAGATGACTAGCAAGAAATCAGAGGGCAGTGGGAGACACTAGGGTATTTATTCCTCTCGTCCCTCTCTCCTGACCACTGTGCCATTCATAGCTCTGTCTGTCCCTCCTCCACTGGTCCAGCTCTCACCTTGTGTTGCTGTGTAACACTTACCCCTCTTGACTCAGAGGTCCTGACAGTAAAGGATGCCTCCACTTCCCTTGCTGGCTCCTTCAGTCTTCAGTTTTGCAAAAGCCTGTTTAGTTGACCTCCTGTGTGTAATCTGACTTTCTGGCAGGCCCCTGACAGGGACACGGAGCTCTCTGGAGACTCATCGTGCTTACTGTAAAACTGAAGTGATCACTTACTCAATATTTAGGTGAGTACAGTGGGAAAGATATTGCTCTAGGTACAATACACATAAAAATATGAAAAAGATTCCATTATTAGGAATCTCCCATTAACAAGAAGTTCATATTAATATACATACAAGGGGTTTGGGTTGACTGAAAACTTCAATGATTCCACATAACTATTCTAATTTCTATACAGTTATCATTAATCTTAGGTATCAAATAAGTCAGCCTTTTAGCTATCACGTTTAGCTATCACATTGCCAGTGCCCTAAAAGAGTTTCACTGAGTTTATCACCATCAGACTGGAACCTTGTGGTTTATTTAAATAATCTTAAATAAGCCAGCTGGAAACCTGGAACCAATTATTTAACCTGAAAATGTGTATTTTTACATTCTAATGTAGTCTCACCAACAAATGTTTCGAGTTCTTCTGTAGGACATACATACACACACACACAGAGTACAAAATTCTCCCTTTATGTGAAGATTCTGCAGAGAAGGGGCTGCCTCATTCTCCCCTGTAGCTTCTGGAGTTCCCATACGTTAGAAAGTGAATCATCGTTTTAATTACAAGCTGATGAATAAGAGCACAAACTTTACTCAGCTTTGAGCCCCAGCCTTGCCCCCATCTGGCAGGACAACCTTGAGTAAATTACCGAACTCTGTGCCTTAGTTTCCTCTCTCCATCAGCCCACTTTAAATGAGATTTGAAAAGCACTTAAGAGTGGTACCCATCCCACAGTAAGAACAATGCAAGTGCTTGTTTAATAAATAAAATTAAGGTGATGCTGTTTTTTCACATCACTGCAGGAACAGCAGCTGGAACAGAACTTAAGAAGACATAACTGTCTCATTTTATAGATGATAAAGCTGAGGACCAGGAAAAGATAATGCACTAAGCCAGGGTGGAAAATGTGACTGACAGATACCAGCCCTAGGAGGCTCACTCACCAACACAGCATCCTTTAGAAAGAAATGGAGCAATTCTGTCCAAGAAAACTAAACTCTGATGTCAAAATGAACCTATAAATGACCTGCATTTGCATCTCCTGATTTATAAAAGTATTTAAATAAGTATCTACTAAGTGCTATGTGAAAGAGGAGTGAAAAAGTTGGCTTAAAGCTCAACATTCAGAAAATGAAGATCATGGCATCTGGCCCCATCACTTCATGGGAAATAGATGGGGAAACAGTAGAAACAGTGTCAGACTTTATTTTGGGGGGCTCCAAAATCACTGCAGATGGTGACTGCAGCCATGAAATTAAAAGACGCTTACTCCTTGGAAGGAAAGTTATGACCAACCTAGATAGTATATTCAAAAGCAGAGACATTACTTTGCCAACTAAGGTCCGTCTAGTCAAGGCTATGGTTTTTCCTGTGTTCATGTATGGATGTGAGAGTTGGACTGTGAAGAAGGCTGAGCGCCGAAGAATTGATGCGTTTGAACTGTTTTGTTGGAGAAGACTCTTGAGAGTCCTTTCGACTGCAAGGAGATCCAACCAGTCCATTCTGAAGGAGGTCAACCCTGGGATTTCTTTGGAAGGAATGATGCTAAAGCTGAAGCTCCAGTACTTCAGACACCTCATGGGAAGAGTTGACTCATTGGAAAAGACTCTGATGCTGGGAGGGATTGGGGGCAGGAGGAGAAGGGGACGACCCAGGATGAGATGGCTGGATGGCATTACGGACTCGATGGACATGAATATGAGTGAACTCCGGGAGATGGTGATGGACAGGGAGGCCTGGCGTGCTGCAATTCATGGGGTCGCAAAGAGTCAGACACGACTGAGACCGAACTGAACTGAACTGAAGTGCTATGAAATATAAAAATTTAGAATGCAGTAAACCTGGAAAACCTGGTACATTACTCAAAAGTCAGCCAACTGAAGGTCAAATCAATAGTTAATTTTTTAAAAATCAGTGGAAATAATGGCATGATGGCCTTGCCCATTTAACTCAGAAAATGATGGTTTTAATTTTCCTCTTCTTTCTCTTTTTTTGGAGAGAGATGGCAGAGTTGTCAGTCATATAATCTCACAGATTGTACTATGGCAAAACACAATTCTTTGAATCTGAACATGCTCACATGCTCTACTGCGATCCTTTTGACCTTGTAAAGAGGAAAGAACATTTTATATCCTAGATATACCTGATTCTTTTCCATCACTTAAAAACATATTTTTTTAAGTTAGAAATAAATGGTGACAAGCCACTCACCCTCCATCTCTAAATGACTTTTGAGAGTCAGTATGGATATAACTGCTCTTTGGAAAACAAAAACTTGTTGCAGGAGGTGATACAATTAAGGAACAATGTGAGCAAAACGCAAATTCCCAAGAGAAACAGTAGGTGAAATGCAGGCTTTGTGGCTTTTGAAATGTGGCTTTGTCCAGGAGAAACAGTAGGTGAAATGCAGAAGATGCACCCAGATAAACTGAGTCACACAGGAACATGCAAAACACCTGCAGAAACAGGCAAAACCCACATGCCGGCATGTCTCACCCCACCACCAGCAAGCAGCCTCAGCTCACCCAGGGCTGAGTCACACACACAGCCAGATCTGGTGTCACAACCTGCTCTCCTCTTCTAGCAGTCCCTATGCCCATCTGCATGTTAATTCACAAATCCTTCCCATACCCACTCCCAAAGGCTCACGTCAGGTCTTTGTCAGGGTAAAGAGTCATATCCACTGTAATGTTCATGTCTTCGTAAACCATTTAACACATGAAACAGTGCTACTATTTATATTAGGTTCCTATTTTTATTCTTAAGTTTGTTATTGCAGATGCTTTGCAATGTTGTGCCTCTAATGGGTTCTTCTCATAAACTCTAAGGCTTTTTTTATCGTGTAGTAATGCATGCTGCATAGTGATTTTTAGGACACATAAATGCCCGACAGAATAATTCCCTGTATTCTGAGCTCCAGGTCATCAAAGTTACAGCATTTTAAATCCAATAAACAGGAATTATCTGTGAGAACCACAACCAGTCTTCAGGTTTCTCTTCAGTTGATTTCATTCTGCATAGAATTTTACATTTCTCAAACCACAGCTCTTGGAATAAATATCTAGAAAAAAAAATGAATTATACACAGCATTTTACTAATAAACACGTGAATTACTAGATATAAAAAAGTTTAGAAATATGACTTTCAAAAGATACTATACATGGTAATTTATTCTACTCAATTTTAATAATGCTCACCTCTTGGTCAAAAATGAAAAATACTTCAGTTTTTAATCTCAAAATGTGTTTGACAAAACTGTTAAAACTTATTACTTAAACTCAGCTCCTTCAGCTATTAATCTATCCTCCTTTGCTTAGTTTTTGAGACAAATTTCCCTGACCACTGTGAATTACAACATACATAAAACAAACATTTGGTATAAACTAGACACTTATTCAATTTTAGTGCTCCCACTGAAAGCATAAATAGAATCATGCTCCAGTAAGTATTCTTTAGCAAGTAAAAACTGGAGGATATTTTTTTTTGGAAGACATTTTTTGCTTTTCAAATAGACAAGTCAGCATAGTTAGACACAAATGCTAAATAAGAGTTAAAATAAAAAACAGAACTTTGCTCCCTTCATACTGAAAACCTGAAGGAAATGATTCTCTTTCAAGTCCATGAAAGGCATGCACAGGAGAGATACTCCTGTTTTGTGGAACGAAGCAAAAGCACAACACTTTACCGTACAGCCTAATAAAGTTCCATTCCAGACATCAGAAGTCTTCCTGTTTCAAATGCATATTTAATTTAACCCGAAGGAAACCCACTGGCCTACCAGCTCCCCCTCCAAATAAATTAAATTTGGCAACCATGTCAATGAAATAAAAGTATCCTGATGTTTTGATATCAAATTATTTCACTAAGACCAATTAGAATGTAAGTAATCTTTCAAAAATAAAAAAGACACATTACCTATACCAATACAAAATTTATTTTCACTATGACGTAAAGTAAAGAACTTTGTCTTTTTTGTTTGTTTGCTTGTTTTGGTAAAACCTAACCAGTATTCACTCTTGAAATTACTCTTAAAAAAATCAGTGTGAGACAGCAAAAAAGATTCTAAAAAGGAACACACTATTCCTGCTGGGAATATAACACAACTAGTGATAACAACTGGAAATTCTGTCTTTACCCCTCTATAAAAAGCTTATTTACTTTATGTAATACTTTTAATGAGATTCCATGAAATATCATAAACTTAGGAAATAATTTTTAATGCCAGCAGGATATCTAATTTCCTGAAGTCCAAACAAGAACACTATAAAAAAAATATTCATTTTATTTTTGAAATTGTTCTATGTAACTATGTAAAATACTGTACACATGTAACTGACATTGACACATAAGAAAAAGCTGATTAGAAAAAACTAACCTTAAAAGCTAATGTTTATGTGTATTAATAACTTGTAATCACACAATACATTTTTCTAGGTCAAATATTTGTGATGCAAAAAAATGCCATTGCTAATTTTGTACCTTATTTGGAATATTAGAAAAAGACTCTCTCAGCCTGTCTCAAAGATGGAAGCTCCTAGTTTCCATAGTTCTCCAGCATTTCAGGTAATCTGCTTATTTGGTAAATAAAACAGAAAAAGTATACATTGGTTTTGTCACCATTCTCACCTCGGTGAGTCCAAGGGTACTATTCTGCTTACAAGAACATCAAAAGCAATAAAATTTCATAATAGGCTTAGTCTGTTGTTGCCTCTCCTTTAGCTTGAAACAAGATACGAAAACAGTATATGCTTCAGAGCCATAATTATTTAATTTTTCCTTCAAATCGGCACCAGTGAAAGTGAAAGTACTATCAAGTGAACGTGCTTCTACTCAAAGTGCAGATATTCCTCATGGGGTCACGCAAACATCAACAAAAGGCTCAGGAGTTGACTAACGCAGGGGTCCCCAACCTCCAGGATCTAACGCTTGATGATCTGAGGCGGAACTGATGCAGTAAGAGTGCACAATAAATGTAAAGCGCCTGAATCACCCTGAAACCATCCCCCTGGCCCTGGTCTGTGGAAAAATAGTCTTCCACGCAACCAGTCCCTAGCGCCAAAAAGGCTGGGGACCGCTGGACTAACAGACGTCAAGTATCCCAGATTACACACAGGGACTGTTATGACCATATGCTGGGAACATGTTCCCAAATTTCTGTACCTTGTCTGCTTCTGAGCTGTGAGGTAACAGCAGTGGCACAGATGACCTGTCCAGGCTGAATGGCGAGAAGGCTGAGGCTCTGAAGCACAGAATTTCTGCAGCTTCAAAGGATCATGTAACAGTTATACTAAAGTGACAATTTATAAATAAGTAGAAGGCTGTGGAGAGATTCATGGAACTGCTAAGGATCACATATCTAGCAAGATAATTCTTTTGACAAAAGACATATCTGGGTTAAAATCTGAATTCCTAAGGGTCATGAACTAAAATGTCCACATCGTAGTAGAATAGAACCGCAATAAACTTGTGAAACATAATTTAGTTCTTATTCTTTTCTTCAACCAGAAGTATCACCACATCCTTTACAAAAAAAACCCATGTGGTCAAAAGGGATACAATTTACAGTGCAAATACTAAAACCATGTGTTTTATCCTGTGCCATCTACCATGTATAGAAATGGGCTTGTTATAATGAAGCTTCCTTGGTAAATATTTAGTGAATTTACCTGTATTCTTCACTGCAACTTCTTTAGTCATGTTTCACAACTCCTTTAGGGTTACCATATTTTAAAACTACACAATATCAAACATATTCAATTGAAACATTTTTTTTCCCCTCTGAGGGAAGAGGAACAAAATTCAAAACCAGTACACAAGTATTTTAATCATACCATATGGATGTTTCATATTTGGCATCTTAAATACCTTCCAGATAGTATCACACACAATTAATCAAAAACATTCTCAATTGTTTACATACTAGATCTCTTTTTGAAGTATTAAGATATGTAATTATCTTGCACTTAAGAAATTTCATATAGCCTGACACAGAAACAATGGATTACAAATACTGGGTTTTTTTTTAAAGCCATTAACCAACTGAAATAATATGAGGGTTTAAACCAGCTACTTAACAACCTGATAGTGTATATTATTGTAACTTGCATGTGTTTCTAACTTTACTCTGGGTATAAATTTTACTCAGCCTGATTCCAATTTGGCAACCAATCTCAGGAGAATAAGTAAAAACTAGATTTTTTAAAAAGGAAGTACTTCCCTCCCTTAAAGTGATTTCAGTATCTTAATAGAAGATATGAATAAAAGGTAATGAGTCTTTTAAAACAAACATACCAAAATGTACACACCCTAAAACAAAGTTCTATACTTGTTGATGCCATTTCTAAAATACTTAAAAGCCACTGTGAGTGAATCAGGTACATACAAGCTTGAGAAAAGCTGATTTGGGTTTGAATGGGGATAGAAGGGAGCCAATTATTTTTAAGGGTTCAGATTTTCTTCACTGACTCTAATTGCAATTTGGTAAGAAGGACACAAAACTGTACTAAGCATTAGTGGACTGAGCACACAGCCTCTATTTATAAAGAATAACCACATCTGAAGGCTCAAAATGTTCACTTATATATACACTTTTCTGAGATTGAAAAATTTAGATTCACCACCTTTAACCATAAATCACATAATTCTGACTAACTTGTGAAGGGTTAATTAAGAAAAAAGAGGACTATAACGGGAACAGAGCATCAAATAATAAATAATAATTAACATAAAAAAAAGAGAGATAAATCCAGAATGTGGGACACACTAAAAGACAACAGGTTTGATCTTTAAAAAGGCAAAAAAAGAGAAGAGATTAATCCAGACTCATAGAGAATAAAGGGACATTAAAAATGTGATCTATTTCCTGGAATTAAAAAAAAACTGTACCTATAAAACAGGGATAATTAGGGGTGATTGATAACAATTATATTATAGAATTACTACCTTTAATTTTCTTAGATGTGATAAAGGCTTAGGTTATGAAGGAAGAGGTATTTATCTTTAACAAAATACATGATGAAATGCTTAGGTATATAGTTTAGTGCAAAGTCTAACTTTGCCTATTCACACAATAAAATATATGTAGATATGCACATAGGGACACACCTATATACAAGCATGAATACACATACACACACACATATATATAAACATAAAAAGATAAAGTAAATGTAACAAAATGTTAATGATTCATGAATCAAGGTGAAGAGTACTCAGGTACTCAATATATTACTTCAATCTTTTTATAACTGAAAATTCTCAACATAGAGAGTGGCTGGGAAAAGCATCACTTATAGTATCAGATGCTGACTTCCAAGGGCCAACCTAGTAACACAGTACTTCCCCTCTGTCTAATCGTAACCTCTAAATCAGTGGTCTCCAAATCGGGCAGATACATTCTAGGGTACCGACTAACGAACCAGAGATAAGTGAAGAAATATTAGAATTTCTATTAATAAATTTTCCTCTTATCCTTGTAAGATTTCTTGAGTTTCATAATGTACTACATGTATTACTACAGTAGAACTTGTACCATTTATAAATACACATATTTTGAGGCCATAAACTCAAAAATATTTGTTACTGATGGCATAAGATTAAAAAAATTTGAATATACTCTTTTCTAAAATACACGTAACTTTCTTAAGTCTATGAACACCAAAAGATATTAGAACCAGTTCCTTTCATGTTTATGCAGGAGCTTACTGACACTCAATATGTAGTCCTTACCAGAAACCCTGACTCAAAAAGAAACAGGAAATGGAGAATAATGGCATTGGCAAGTATTAACATAAAGCTAGGAGTAGGAAAATCAGCAAAGAACACTATGACCACAAGTTATCATCAATAAAGAGTTAGGCTTTGTTCAATAAGGAAATTTGTATGGAAAAAATATTTCTGAAGCTAGAAAAATCAGGGCGGGAAATAATCTCAAAAGAAGACCATATTAAAAAAAAAGTGCATAAAATTCAAGGCAGTTTTGATTAGAAACAGGGGCTGTAATCATAAGTAGCACAGAAAATAACCTAGGGACTTCCCTGGTGGTCCAGTGATTAAGACTTCGATTTCCAAAGCAGGGGGTGCAGGTTTGATCCCTGGTCAAGGAGCTAAGATTCCACATGCCTCACGCTCATAAAAAAAACAAAATATAAAACAGAAACAATATTGTAACAAACTCATTAAAGACTTTAAAAATGGTTCACATCAAAAAAAATCTTTAAAAAAAGAGAGAAAATAATCTAGGTATTGACAAGAGCACTTAATCATGATTCTAAAATAAAAAGATAACTGAACATAAGGTCTTTGAGAAATAGCTAAGTAAGTTTTTTCTTTATGTTTATTCTAAAGGGTACAAAGATTCATTGACAATGAAAAACTTTTAAATTAGAAAATGATATGATTTTGTTATTAAATAAATAATGATACAACAGGGCTCTATAATTGCTAACTGGTAAGATGAGAAAAAGAATACAGTGATTTTAATGTCTTAAATGAAAATTTGACCAATTATACCAATGGACCTCAATTTAGAAAATAATTGTATAGTTTTTGCAGTTGCAGAGTTTATCATATAGGACATTAATTTATCCTTTATAAACTTGAAGCCTGGGACTAAAGATAAGTTTCATGCTGAATTATACATGTGTCATTTCTGAAAACTATGAGAAAAGAACGCTAAGGGTCTACTAAGCGTTTTAATTACAAAAATTAAGAGGTATAGAGACAAACTTTCAGAAGTCTTTAATACAGTGAAGAAAATCTCTGGCACAGAAAAAGGTTCCTCATGAGTAGGAGAGACAGTAACAGCAAAGCAGGACCACAGAGTTAGGGGAAATGAGGGGAAGGACGCACTATGCATTATTACTAGTAGGCAGGTTTAGGACATTGATGTATTAGCCATCCGACTGACCATGGGGTTTGTTGGCTACTCTTGCTAGACAGTAACTGGGCAGAATTTTTCCATTCAGATGTGACTGGCTTATGGATACACAAACTTTATAAAACTTTATAAAAGTAAAAAAAAAATTTACTGAGAAGTAAAATTTGCTTCCCAGAAATTCATATTATAGCTAATTTATTTTATAAATAATTCAATTCCCTTTAAAAGGGGACAGCTACCTGTTAAAGAAAAATTTTACGAAAGTGCAGCACATACTCTGGTTGCAGAACAAAATCACTGTGCTCCTAATTGGTCCTTTGCTATTTCTATCCTTGCCGTGTCACCTGAAAGATGGAAAATCCAGTGCTTCCTTTTCAGTGGAATTTTTTCCATCTGGTATTTTCATACCTAGTAAGTGAAAGCTGTTTAGTTGCTAAGTCATGCACAGCTCTTTTGTGACCCCATGGACCATAACCCGCCAGGATCCTCTATCCATGGGATTTCCCAGGCAAGAAAACTGGAGTGAGTTGCCATTTCCTTCTCTAGGGGATCTTCTCAACTCAGGGATCAAACCAGCATCTCCTGCTCTGCAGGCAGATTCTTTACCGCTGAGCCACTGGGAAAGCCTAGTAAAAGAAAACTGCAAGCTTATAATATAGTATTAGTTTTAAGTATTCATCATTTAAATCTTTATAAAAGCCTAGTAATATGACTAGGCAAAGAAACTTACACATGCCTTGTAATAAGGGTAGCCTTTGCTCATTTCACCATTCTTTGACTTTTATAAGGCAAAACACATACTAGAGAATATGTTATTGATTTTACAGCACGAAGTGTATCAAAATAAAATGGGACAATGATACATTTTGCCATTGGTATTGGGGAATTCATCAAAAGACAGAGAAAAATACAGTATGAATTGAGACAAAGTATATCACTTAAACTATTCAAATGGCTATGAAAAATATTACAATCTTTTGACAATGTTTAGCAAAAAACATATTAAAAGTTTTAATGTAAAGTTTGATTTCGAATTTTAAAATTACTGTTTGAGGGCAATGTACTCTAAACTCAGGAAAGCACAAATTAGGGTGATGTAAGATGGTGATCTAAATTTGAACCTACCTTGTCAAAGGTAGAATCGTGGGGTCAAGAAGGAAAGCAAGTACCTGATCACAATAGTCTCAGAAAATACAAATTAAATCTTCATTTATGGTGTGAAATCTGTTAATACATCAATTCATATACTATGGTACTCAATTCTTCAGTTGTTTCAATACGTGTTAAATAACAGCACAACTAGGGAAATTATAAATATTTAAGGAGATTAAAATATCAGTAGAAAACATATTTCATATGGATTAAAAGAAAAAGCATTCACTCGAAACTACTTCTGAATAAGAAGCCAAATTAATTTCATTCGGGAACTTTAAAAGAGAAGAGAGACAGAAAATCCTATAAATCCAGTTTCAAAGACAAGAATAAATATACAAACTCTTAAGCAAAGCCAGGAATCTCGATGACTTTGAAACGTCTACTTACACTCATTTTAATGAAGAATTAAAGGATACAATGTGTTGAAGACATATTTAAAAGGCTAGTAGCGGAATAAGACAGATGAACTGAATTTTGCCATAGCCTAAATAATTACAAGAGACTGAAATTGTAGTGTAATTCATGTTCTCTTTCCAGTTTAAAAACTTCTATCCTTTGCCTCTATCTTTGGTGTCACTGCCACCAATAAACACAGTATACAGCTTAGAAACCTAATTACTATCTTCGACTAGGAAAAAGTAAATTGACATTATCTCTTTAAAAGTTAAGATATAAAAGAATGCAGTCCGACTTGATTTTTGTCTCGTGGTCCCACAGTATTCTGATATATCATGCCAAAATGTCAAAGTTTAAAAGGGAACATCATCATTTGCTAGAAGTGCACCAAAAATTTAGCTACTGTACGCTGGTGTGATGACAGCTAGTAGTATGCAGAGGCTACAGAATGACATAACATATGTGCGTTCAGCTCCCAATTACTCCCAGGAAGGTTCAGTTGAATGGGAAACTGAAACGGGGACAGTAACACCTCATGTACATATGCTACAGTTTTGTTCTCTTGCAGTTTAAAAGGATAGTGTAATTATCTTCAATTTACACAAAACATTATGAAACATGGTAGCTGCTCATGATTAAAATAAAATAGCAATGTCAATTAATTTAACAGTGTTAAATATATTCACATGATCACCACTCGTGATTCAAAATGGCCAGTAGTGAAGTTACACAGCAACCTATGTACACAACGTTTGCCACAACAGTGTTGGTAAGTTTGACTCTTTGCAGGCCAGGTGATTTTACGAGACAGATAATCTTGCATTGATCCTTTCATATTATGAAAGGAATTATATGTTGTAAGTAGTTTCATTCCTCACAGGGGAGGGGAGGGGAGACCCTCTAAAAAGTCAGTACAAATTGAAGAGGGATCTCCCTTCTTGAACATTGGAACGTGTTGACCAAGATATGATTCCTATAAGCTGAGGGTAAACCAATCTTAAGATATTAAAGGATCTTGTAACATTGCCATTGGCGATCCGTGGGTATTTGCCACAAAGGGGACTCCAGTCCTATAGCAGAGCCTTCTGGGAGTACGGCTGCTGCGGCTGAGGTGGCTGCTGGCCGCCCCCAGGCTGGGGCAGTGTGGACGGTAATGTATAGTTCGGCACCTGGGACAGGCTGGTCCCTGCGTTCTGGTAGATGGTGACGTCGGGAGCAGCTGTGGCGGCAGGGGGAGGACTGTACACTGAAGCCTGGCTGGGATACGTACTTCCCGGGACGGAGCTGACCATTGTACTGTGGAGGGGAAAGAACACTCAGTTAGGTCAACACTGACTGACACAGCCATTCAGAGATCAGTAGGAAAGCTGTTCACTAAACAGTTACTCATTTAAGCGACCCATTCCATTAAGTATTTATTAAATGGCTAGAATGTGCCAGATACTGCTATTTGAGGCACTGGGATATCATAAAGGAAGACGGGGGAAAGTCTCCACCATCATGGAACTTATATTCTAAGAGGAGGAAAAAGATGAGAAAAAAATGTGTAATATGTCAAGAGGTGGTGACAATAGGTGATACGAAGAAACACAGGGACTTCCCTGGCGGTTTAGAGGGGGTGACACCGACGACCTAGGAAAAAGGGCACTTCAGGCAAAGAGGACAGCAAGCCTGTGAGAAAAGGCCAGGCATGTTCAAGAGATAGCAAGGAGGCCTTGATGGCTGAGCAGGGTAGGCAGAGGGCAGAGCGGCATGAAGTGAGACAGCAGAAACAGAGGAGAGGAGCCTGCGTGCACAGGCCCTGTAGACTGCGGTCAGGATCCTGGCCTGTGGCTGAGGGGGATGGTTGTTTGTGGACAACCACAACTGGTTGGTTGTGGACAGAAGAGCAATTGGGACTTGGCTGGTTCAGTGGTTAAGAATTCGTCTGCCAAAGCAAGGGACCTGGGTTCGATCCCTGGTGGCGAACTAAGATCCCACGTGCCGAGGGGCAACTAAGACTGCACACCATAACCAGAGAGCCCGTGCGCTGCAACTGCTGAGCCTGCGCACCACGAGAGAGGCCCACGTGCTGCAACTAGGCAGAGAAGCCCCTACGTGCTGCAGTGAAGACCCACCACAGTCAAAAAACGGACAATGTGACGCGACTTGGTGTTAACAGGCTCACCCTAGGGTGACAGAAGTCTGGAAAAGTGACAACCCGAGAATCAAAAATCTATGTAAAAGAATAAGAAACTGTCTGCTAGATATGGACGGAGGGACACTGAAATACCTGCCTACCAAAGACACAGGAAAAAAATTCCTCTTGACTGTGATTTGCAATTAGAAACCTTGAGTCAAATGTCATATACCTCTACGATGTGTACTTCCACCTCCATTGTCACTACTTCCAATTTTGTTAGCGTATGTTTGTTTTGCCATCAGTTTTCTCATTCAAACACACACAGATGCACATGTACCTACACACAACTGTTCCTAATATATCTTTTTAAAAACTGCCTCAAGGTGTTTGTGAAGACTTTTCAGTGAACTGAAATATATAACTCACTGGCCTAATACATAATACAGCCCTTGAAACTCCCATCAAAACATTTATTTATCAAGTATCTACTGAGTCCCCACCAGGTGTAAAACTCTGTGCTACACAGTGTGGCTCTGAAGGTGATGGACCCCACTCCAGCTCTCAGGACACAACAGCCTAGTTGGGGACACAGACAAGACGATGGTGTCCTGGGGGCCTGGGACAGCAACAGAGGAGCACCATGCTGGCGAGGGAGACAGCGAGACAGCCTTGGAGAAAGGATGGAGCCTGGTGGGCTGCCGTCTATGTGGTTGCACAGAGGCGGACACAACTGAAGCGACTTAGCGGTAGCAGCAGCAAGGACTAGAGAACGAGTAGAACAGCCAAATGAAGAGGACTCAATATTTTGATATTAATGCTCTGCCAAAAGCACCTCTTGAAATGCACCTGTGTTTCTGCAGAGGTGATATTTACAGCTAGCCAATAGCCAGGCTGGGGGACACAGCACAGGCCATGGGTCTAGGACAGGTGGCAGGAGAGGACAGAGCAGTCCCCAGCCAACAGTGACACGGCACTCTGACTCTGCAGCACCTACTATCAGAGCAGCTCATTTACAAGGATAATACCTCAAGGCTCTGGACTAAGAGATCCAAGTCACCTCCAGGGATGAGAGCCACTAGAGCTGCACGTGACAGGGTCACCGAGTACCAGCTGGGATAGAGCAGTACCTCTGGATAAGGCTCAAGTTTCTAAGAGCGTCCTACTTCATTCCCGTACACTGGCTCACTTCTCAACAATTTCCACCTCTACTCACTTTGATCTAATTTTAAAGTAACATGTTACTCTCCTAAAAGCTGCTCCCTACTGATTTCCATGTAAGGGTATTTGCTTTAACAAACTGAGAATTAAAAAAAAATGTAAAGTCCTTGGACAGACAGGCAGGGTCCCACCTAACTTCTCCCCTAAACCCTGTAACCCAGTAGGCAGTGCTGTCTTCTGCCTGCTGTCATCTGATGCCTGTAACAGGCTCCCCACCACCCTCCTCAAGGTCACTTCAGAATACAAGACGTGACCACAAAATCATGTTCGGAATCCCTCAGCATCCCTAGAGTAGGGCTCCTGAGGTTGAACAGTACAACAGTGAAGGCAGGACAGGAGCTCTGAGACTACTCCAACGTGGATGCAGGTTCCCAGAAACTTCTGTTGTGAACTCTTAAGTCTACCTGTTTGAGTCAAAGGAATGACTTCTCGTTGAAGGAGAAAAAGCATTCATAAATTATGAATATTATAATGCATACATATAATCATTTACATGATGGGGCATTATATGTAAATGACCAAAACAATGAGCCTGACATTTCATCATCAGCTACTCGCCCCATGAACCATGTCAGCTTCTTGTTACTGTCTCCTTCCACGTGGTTTATTATGCTGTGATATATATATACTAACTTCCTACCAGGGTAAAAAGAAGGAAATATTTGTTTCTAAGAGACAGCTCAGAACTATAAATTGTAAAGGAATAATCAAAGAACACTTAGCTTTTTATGTGAAATTTGTATAAAAATGTTAAATTACAGAAATCAAAATAAACAAGTTTCATTAAAGTCCTTAGCTAATATCACAGACTCAGAAAAAAACAAAAGAAATTCTGATGGGAAGGAATATCAAAAATACCTAGCTACATCGCTTCTCGGCCTTTTGGCTAAGATCAAGTGTAAAAATACCTAGCTACAGTCTGAGAGAGAATGGGTTCATGTATAGGTCTGGCTGAGTCCCTCTGCTGTCCACCTGAGACCATCACAACACCGTTATTTGGCTATACCTTAATACAAAACAAAAAGTTTTAAAAAATAATGAGGTAAAATCACAATCCAGCAGTTCACGGAATCAGTAGGACAGAGGACTGGCATGCTGGCTGGCACCGCCACGCTGCAGGGGGTGCCAGAGAACCCACTTGCCACCACAGACAGGGCTGACCTTCTGCTATCAGTGATGACACCCATCCTGCATTTTTTAAATCCATTTTTCATGATTACAGATGATCGACGGCACTTGAGGGTTTCAACAGCGCTACCCGCAAACAACAGTCAATAATCAAATTACTTGGGGTAGGAAGCCTGGGCTTGCTGAGTAGGAAGGGCTGGGTTTGCAGATGGTGGCACTGCTCCTTGGCTGAGGGAAGACAGCTGCTCTGGGGGCAGGCTGTAGCTCTGCAGGTGGCTCATCTGGGCGCTCCCTGCGACCAGGTAAGCACCACTCTGAGGAGGGTACACCTAGAACAGTTCCACATAAAACATGTTAGGTTCCCTCTGATTTTAACAGGCATGCTTTCAATTACAAACAGAACAACAATCACATCTCTGAAATCCTTTAAGTTACTTCTGCTGTCAGGCATTTGAAAAAGTTACTTTTCAGTGAAGTGGGCTTCTGATGATTTTTGTTCTTAGGTAAACAACAGCAAAACTCATGTTCCCCTCCATAGAGAAGCAGTAAAGAAACTGACCTTGAAATCTGATACTGATATAATCTCTCTTTCCATGTTGATACTGTATCTACCTAAAAGGAATCCCTGACTCAACAGACATGAGTTTCAGCAAAGTCCAGGAAATAGTGAAAGACAGGGGAGGCTGGCATGCTGCAGTCCATGGGGTTGCAAAGAGTCACATGACTTAGTGACTGAACAATAACAACAACAAGGGAATCCTCCAAAATGCTTAAGAAAGTGTATTTGAATTCACTGTTTTACAGCAACAGTTCACACATGTTCCTTGATACCTATTAGAGATATACTAAATATTTCCTAAGTTACAGTTCATTGAACACAGAGCAAGCTAAGCTACCCTTCAAAGTCTGCAGGGTCAGCAGACTTTGTCAAGGACCCGGATAGTACACGTGTCAGACTTCGTGGACCACACGGTCTCTGCCGGCACTACTGAGTTCTGCTCATAGAGAAAGCAGTCAGAAACGATGTAGAAACCGAAGAGAATGGCTGTATTTCAGTAAAAGTTAAAAAAAAAAAAAAAACAGGTGCAAGGGTTCGATTTTTGCCCTTGGGCCATTGCAAATCCCTGCATCTAAAAACTGTATTTGTTTTAAGCCAGAGAGATTAAGGTCTCAAGTGCCTCCCAAATCTTAACATGCATAATATTCTAATTTTCTGTAGTATTCATTAGATCCTTCCATCTCACATGTTTGAAAACTGTTCAGGGAGTGCGACTCTCACTAGCTGTTACTGTAAGATGGTAACACCACCATCAGGACACGAAACCACCACCATCTGAGCGCCTGTGTTAAAGTCACAAGAGAAGCACCACACACAGAATCCAAAAGGTCTTCACTGTAAACACAGTTAGTCCAGTTCTCACAAAGGCAATTGTTTGTACTTTGCAAAACCAACAGGAAGGGGTTCTGTTTGTCTGTTGGCTTGCGCTGGTATCATGACTCATGGGTACGTGTTGTCCAGCCCCACATTTCTCAGGTCTGACTGCTCTTCTTCAGGGTTCTGGACCCCCCCTTCAGAAGTGGACCTCACCAAAAAACAAAAAAAATTCACGTGCACAAAGTTTATGGTACTCTGTGTGGATAAAATACGGTATCTGGCAAACTGCTCCCTATATCCTACACTTGGTGAGTTTGTGGGAAATGGGCTCTGGAAATAACTGCTGGTGTGACGAGTTTTAGGGGCCTGTGCTGCATCACACATGTTCCCATGTAATGGAACAGAAAAAAATCCAGATCAAGGCAGCTCATTGTAAAACTGAAAATGGTAGATACTCACAAGGACTTAGTAATATTAAGAAACTGTACTCACACAGACAAAAACTATCCTTCTTAACCAGAAAATTAGATGTGAAGCTTTGAAAATACCCAGACGTTTGGATCTCACAAACGTGAGATTCAATACACCTGGGGTAGAGCTAATGCATCTGTATTTTTTTTTAACTTGATGGTGACTGATGTGCACTTCTGCATAAATATAATTTTTTAGAACAAGAACTATAGGTATAGTTAGCATACTATACATTGTACTTGTCAAGTGGAAAAGTCTTCTAAACTTTATTTTTACTCTGAACATTACTTTTGGGAAGTTTCACATTTTACAAAAACATAGCTATTTCAAATAATCTCAAATATATTTGAAAATTTTAAATGAGATGCTTGAGCTTTTAAAAGCTTACCTGAGAACCAGAAACTCCGGATGACTGAATATAATACTGCTGATTCTGTAATTTTGCATACATGGAATACATGGGGTCTTCATTCATTAACTTCGTATACAAGGACAGGGCTTCCATCACTTTAACATTCAGTTCTGAGAGTTCTGAATGTTTTCTGAAATATTATACAAGAATGTAAAACATCACTGCTATTTAAATGTTCTAAGTAATAAGATGTATCAAAATAGCAAAAGTAGGCAAGAATGGTGTTAAGTAAACACTATTATAAATGTAACTTGGTGACAAAAAAAATATATCTTATAGTTCAACTCCAAGGCAACCAAAAGTGTTTAAGATTTAGGTGTTGTACGGGTAAGATTTAGGTGTTGTGCGGGAAGGACTCGAGCTTACTGCACTTGACTTTACCTCAAAATATCTAGGTTTCCCTCATTAGTATTACAGATGGGTCATTTGTGGGGCTTGGTGATGCCACTAACAGCAAATATGATTACAACAGTTAACCCTTATTTAAAAAAAAAAAAGAAAAAAAAAGGACTAACATTAGAAAATCCCACACACAACGGGGCGGGGGGGACAGATGGGTGTAATTTCGACTCTCAAATCTAGTGGAAAACAAGTGAAAACAGGCATATCTGTAAAAATAAAATAAAAAGGCATCTCCATTCCAAGATGCAGCTTAGAGAGCTCTGTAGGGAAGAGGGCACGCAGCACAGGCAGCACACACCCGGTCTCACCTATCGATATCCTCCAGCTTCTCATCAATGAGAGGCCCCATCTGGTGACACATTGCTAAGACGACGAGATGGAAGAAACGTAAGACAATGCAGCAAAAGACAGCAATTCTCTAAAAGATGTCATTTGGAATAATAAAAATTCTATCAATTAACCTTAGGCCCGCAGAACCCAAGACTGGTTCTCCTGGATATTTATAAAATCAGTATTTTCGACTGACTGCTCTGCTCTCAGAAAACTTCAGTACCAGTCTTCATTTTACAACATTTTAACATGTTGTATAAAATTTTTAATTTGGATAGAAAAGTATACAAATTTGAATTCTACCAAAGGTTTAAACTGCATGTAAACATGAGACTGGTCACAGAAGAGCGAGAAATGTTAACAGTGTTTATATTGTCTTCAATTTTATTTAATAATAAAAGTACTCTGTAAGAGAACATCAGATATAACCCTTAATTATTTTTTACTTGTGAGATAAATGGAAAACAAGGTTTACCTTCAAGATGAAGTAACTCTGGAAGATCCGGTTGATCATCACTGGGATCTGTACTTTGCAACATCTGTAGCAACTGGTCCATTTTATCCTACAGGAATTAAACAGTTAATATAAAAAGCAACAAATCACTCTGCCACAATGACTTCTCACTTTGTTAATTAGATAATGGATGAGCTTGTAATTCACAGATATGAAAACTTCAATTTTGCTTTAATGTATTTACTATCCATGTATTTCCTTTACTACCATGTGAAGTCACAGTCTTGAAAGCTATTTCTTCTTGTTTTCGAAACTGACAACAGAAATTCTCTTAAAGAAGAAGAAATAGAGCAACATTTAAATTTACAACATGTGAGTTCATTAATCTCTGATGTCATGCTCGTGGATTTCCGTCTCACTTTGTTTTGGAGCATCGGTAGCCTGGCCACAGTGACAGGTGTACCCTATCAAGCTGGCGTCATTACTTATGACTAACAACTCGGTTACTACTTCTCCACTGGGAAGAATACAGCAGCTGTTTTATAAGGCACAGCTCAGCTCTATTCCAGCTGTTCCTCTTCTAAGTAGCACCAGAAGGATTTATTCTACATTCCCTTTCCACCAATGTTTCAGTTTGTCATCAAAAAAAGGGAGGATGATTTGTGGTTTCTCTATTCTCCTGTGTGAAAGGCTGGAAGGCATCTCAAAGCAGTGACTCAGATCTATTTCAGAATCTTTTGTTTTAGACCAACAGAAATAAAGAAGCCATCATGACATAAATACTCGTAAGCATTGTATTAGCAGAGATGTATCTATATGTAAGTTTTAAAAATCAAAATATAGATCTCCTGTACCAAACAATATTACTATAATAATTGCAACCTCTTCTCCATTCATGGTTTTGACAAGGTTATACTACTAAGCATAGCTACTTAGATAAATTATTTAAAGACTATCAATTTGAAGCAAAGTCGTTACATAAACCAAAACAAAACTTTACAGTCTGCACAGAAGAATAGTTTGAGAGATAAATTAATCACCAAGAGCGAAAATGACACAAGTATATTAAAAAACACTCCTGAAGTCAAAGAATTTCATATTCTGAAATAGATACTACTTTTCAAAGTAAAAGAGTCCTAATTTAAGCAGTCTAACAGAGAAGGCACATGTCAGGAAAGTGTCTGAAGTCAAAAAAAGAGAGAAGGAGTAAAATGAGAGTCAGCTAGCAAGTGGGTAACTTCTGTCCTCTTGGCTTACAGAATTCTATACCCTATTTGAAATTATCTATCAGAGAAATGAGGTTTCTAGATAGACCCTACATGCATTTTCTTTATTAATATTTATTTACTTGGCTCTGCCAAATTCGTTACAGCACATGAGATCTTTGATCTTCTTGTGGCATGCGGGATCTAATTCCCGAACTAGGGATCACACCTGGGCCCCCAGTGTTGGGAGAGTGGAGTCTTCGCCCCTGGACCACCAGGGAAGTCCCCACGCATTTTCTGATGTCGTGATATAGCCAGAGCTGACTTCCCTGCCCCTATACAGGCCCTGGCTCTCAGCACAGCCTTCAAAAGAGTGCTCTTTGAACGTTAGTCCTCTGGCTCCCTCCAAGAAGGCTAAAAACCTACAAATCCCTTCACATATTTTAAACAGGAATTCTCACTTTTCATCATTTGTTTAAAATGTTACAAAGGATATAACTGCCAAAAAATTAACCACTGAGATTTAAAAATAAAAGCCAAGGACATCACTAGCAGTCCAGTGCTTAGGACTCCACATTTCCAATGCAGGGGGCTTGGATTTGGTAGCTGGCCGGCGAACTAAGATCTCACATTCCGTGCAGTGCAGCCAAAAAGTGAAAAGTAAAGTAAATAAATAATAAAAGTCACACATTCTTTTGAATTTATCCAAAAAGTCTCATTACAATAGGGTTTGTAACAGCAAAAAGAAAAAAAAAAACCCACAGAGAACTGAAAACAACCTAACTGTCCAACAGCAGAATGAAGTCATGATAAACCCATGCTATGGAAGATTAAGCAGGAAGTTAAAACGAGAAGGGACAACTATACCTACTGACATGGCAAGAAGGGGACTAGAGAGGAAATTTCCAGGATAATTTTGACTTGGTCTGTATTATTTGAATTTTTATAACAACAAAATAATGCATTAATCAAGGACTGAATTTTTCAGAGAAGAGAAGAAAACCATTTCAACTTCAATATCAAGTAAGGTGCTCTCAGGCAAAAAGTCACTTACCTCATCAATGTAGGCTTGTTCTGGCTCTGGTTCTATCGTTTCTACCTGAACTTCATCACTAAATTGTACCGTCTTCTTCTCCGTTTTAACTAAAAAATATGTAACAATTATTTTTTCCATATCATAAATTTACAATTTTATCTTATACTTTAAGTTCCAGGAAAGAATCTAGGTGTTTCCTATATTCTCTTCAATCTGACAGACTCAATTTAAGGGATACACCGCTAGCAGATTAAGGCAATAATGACAAAACAATACATTGTGAAACTGTGCAAAGACTTAATTTTCTCTTCTAAAGATTTCATGTTTTCCATAACACATACTTCACTAAAAATAAGAGCTTTATTTCTGGAACAAAGATTAATCACCTATTACAAATGAGAGTTCAGTAAACTGCTGAACAAAAAGCAAAGTTTTACAATGGTATAAATGAACTCTGCTATTTAAAATTAATCCTCTTTTCAAATTACCAGTTCTTTCAAAGAAAAATCTCCACTTTTCCACATACTCTTTCAATATAATGAATTTGGGAAGTGAGCTGTATATTCCCTGCATGACACTCAGACTTTTTTTTTACACTAAGGGAATGACATTTAGGCCAGTGGAGAACTTTACAAATGGCCTTGGCAGGGATCTGAGTTTTTCCACTAAATTAGTCTGTATTTTTTAGTTACATTATTCTTTGCCATGAAAGGGTGGTTACTAAGGGATCTGCAAACTAGAAGTACATATTTCTCTTGCTCAACGAAGCAATCTTCAAAAAGTATTCAATATATCACTAACTAGCAAGTATAAGGTTATGATTTCCACAGCAACTGACTTTCACCAAAGTAATACTGAGAGGCACATACAGCCTTAAAGGAATGAACTTTCTTTTGGGATCTTTTTATCCATGTATCAATATAGTTGCCTTCCCTGGTGGCTCAGTGGTAAAGAATCCACCTGCCAATGCAGGAGACACAGGTTTGGTCCCTGGGTCGGGAAGATTCCCTGGAGAAGAAAATGGCAACCCACGCCAGTATTCTTGCCTGGAAAATCCCATGGACAGAGGAGCCTGGCGGGCTATAGTCCATGGAGACGCAGAGTCAGAGAAGACTAAGCATCTAAATAACAACAAATCAATATAGTCAAGCAGTATTCATAAAAATTAAGATTCAAGGTGGAAAGAGGGGGAGCGGAAAGGGGCAGAATTAAGGAAGGAAAATAATATTTATTAAACCACTAAATGTGCTTCATGGAATACTGCATTTCCTCAATGAGTCTCCAATACAATCCTCTAAGATATACCCACCCTGTGAATGAGGTGAACAGTGGCTTAGAAAGATTAAAACCAAATCAATGGGAAGACCTGGACCTGAATGCCCATCATTCCAGCTGCACTAGCCCACACTACTGGAACACAGCCTGTGACTTTACTCTGAGAACAATAAGTCATATCACTTATATATTCTATGTTGGACTTCCTTGGTGGCTCAGACAGTAAACGCATCTGCCTACAATGAGGGAGGACCCAGGTTCGATTTCTGGGTCGGGAAGATCCCCTGGAGAAGGAAATAGCAACCCACTCCAGAATATAAATGGAAAAGAGTTTAACCTCCAATAAACGAATATATTCATCCCACAAAAGTCACAATAAAGAAAAAGTCTACATACACAAGAAATTTCAGCTTATCTCACTTTCCCATGGGAGAAAAAGGGCCACCTGCTATAGATATTTCTGCCTTTTATACTTGCCATCCTAACAGCTGGCCGTGCCCAAGTCTGCAGTGTTTTTTCTCTTAGGGGCTAATACTGTTACTTTGTATACGTGCATTGTTTGTGTATAATGTGTCACATGTGTATAAATATCATACACACACACATATACACATATACAATAAAGTCCTTTCACAAAATCTTACTGCCTCTTCAAAATGTAAACAAGCTAAGCAGCTCAGGCATTTCTAATGATACATTAAGTGAAGTGGACCTCTATTTCCTCATATAGAACAATGCTACAAGGATCTTGCTAACACTCCTTTTCCAAACTTGAGAACTATAACTCCATTACATAAGCTCTGATGCTCTCTTTTAGGTGGTCCAGAGTGAAACACATGAAAATAGCTAGAAAATTCATTTTAAGGCTACTTTGCTATGTGACAGGGAAGAAGGTAAGATGGCTACTTTATCCATGCGACATACTGGATCTCATCTGGAATGGACATTCAAGGCAATTCTATCCAACAACTAACTCAACATAAACAAACAAAAACAAAACAAAATCACAGATAAAAACAAAACAAAACAAAAAAACCTCACAGCAAAATACAGAAAAGTTCACCATCATTAGGCAAGGTTAAAAAATGGGCACATTATGCACTGCCATTTAAACCAGGTTCTACAGCTTGTTCTTGACTTTAACAAAACAGAACTACATAAAGGAATGGGTATCGGAATCTGTCTGTATTAAAGTGACATAAAACATCCTGACAATAACTAGGAGACGGCACTGTTTTATCCAGTATCTGTGATGTATGTTATTAAAGCCTTCTCTTGAAAGAGAAGCATTTCTGTATTTTCAAAGAAAAGTGTATCTTTACTAATACACAGACACTTATTTATCATTTATTGCATAAACATTTATACAGTCTGTATTCTGGATAAGACTCAGTACCAAGTACTGCTGTAAATAAAACAACTGAGACAAAGATCTTTTCTTAAAATTCTAGTAAACCGAAAAAGACCAAAGCAAATGGTGATTTACAACTTTCTTTGATCTCCTCTATCTGGCATTACAGAAAGATGAGATGAGCTGAGACATTTTGCCAAGATAACTAACATACAAAAACCCTTAATACTTAAAACATTTCAGTTGCTAATAGAAACCATTCTAGATGAGAACATATTTCTGCTTCCTTAAACAGAGGAAGAATATGACTTATTCCTGATGACTTAAACTTATCATTAGGAAGATTCATCACAGCATTTTGTGGAAATACAGTGGCCCGCCTACCAACGTTTCGATAGGCTACTGGAAGTTGACATCTCCTGCAATGATTATGCCTGCCCGTAATACCACTTTTCCTCCTTGGCCCCACTTTTTAGTCGGTTTCTCCTTGTCAGCAAAGCTTTGGAAATCAGAAAGTATTGACATGGTTAGGTATGGTTCCTTCTGAATATCTGACATTAAGTATAGGAAAGCCATTAAGTTGCTTAGAGGCCACTGCTTCCAAGTTTGAGGCTGGACACTAGGGAAATGAACTAACCTTAGAATAGGAAGAAATCTCCACAAGGTTACACTCCATTTGTCACACTATTATCAACTGATGATACCAAAAATATAAGATTAAATTCTACAACACTTCTTAATTTGCATTTCTGCAATGACATATAAATACACACACACACATTTTTTTTCCTGAATAAAAGTCTACAGCCTGACAAACTGACTGGGGAACTGCATTTTTAATAAACACCTTGGAGGCTCTAACATTTGAGAATTCTTGCTCCAGAAAGCTGAAAATTAGAGAATTAAGGATTACTGTACAGTGACAGACCAGAAAATACTTACTCATTTCAGGTTCAACAGTGAGATCTGCGGTCACAAAATTTGAGGGGAAGAGCCCCATGCCTTGATGGGTTTCCCCTTTCCACCAGTTGGGGTCACTAAGAGGAACAAAAAAAAGACAGCTTTACTATAACAAAGAATTCTTATTTTTATTTATCTTTACCTTTTATGGTGTTTAACTTATATCATTACCAGATGTGAAGCCTACAAGAATCAAATGAAGGAGGAAATGAATGTAGCATTATTACAAATACAAGATGAGGTCTCAGAGAAGACATGAGACTCTAAACACAGTTCTTTTTCATATTTCGGAAGGCTAGTAAATGCTCTGAGGATCTAATATAAGGCTCTGAACTCTCTCCCCCGTGAAAGACAGATTCCCAGACTTAACTGTCAACTTCAGGCCTTCTCTGGTGGTCCAGTGGTTAAGAATCTGCCTGCCAACGCAGGGGACATGGTTTCAATCCCTGGTCCGGGAAGATCCCACATGCAGCAGGGCAACTAAGTCCACATGCTGCACTATGAAGCCCGAGCTCTAGAGCCCATGCTCCACAAGAAAAGCCAACACAGTGAAAAGCCCACACGCCACAACTACAGTAGCCAGACCCTGTTCGTTGCAACTAGAGAAAGCCCATGCACAGCAATGAAGACCCAGCACAGCCACAAATAAAAAATAAATATTTTCTTTAAAAACTGTCAACTTCAGGTGGTTAACAGGCTCCAGCCTAACAATCTTTTGTAACAAGATAGATGGTAGACTCTGAATCCAGACTTCCACTCCTAAATCAGTGTTCTTTGTAGCACACATTAGCATATTGTCCACCCACAAGAGAACACACATGATAGTAACTACGAGCACAAAATGTTCACAAGGAACACAATCCCCAGTGCATCCCCACGCTCACCACTGGATCCCCAATGCCTAGGATAAGGAAAGCTAGCCAGCACTCAAGAAAGGTTTTTTGAATGAATGAATGATCAAGGTTTCATGCAACTTCCAAATAACCAGCTCAAACTACTTCATTTTCTTTCACTCAAGAAAACATATTAGTACACAAGTGTGATCCTACAGGAATAATCTTAGATCTATTTGAATTAATCTTCAAAAACCACTTGCAAAAAATTTTAGCGCTTCATTATGAGTAACAATCACCAGTAGTCATTTTCAAGTAAACATACAACTGTGGTAAAAAAAAGAGATGCATTGTATCATCTCCCTGATGATATAAATTAATTCAATATATTATATATTTCTTATAAATTCCATAAATGCATATATATTTAGTGTGTTTTCTAAAATCTTAGCTTTTTTACTAATTTAACAGTGTATAATATTAGATAGAACCAAAAATGAATAGAGTAAACTAGGCCTCCAAAACAAATAGAAAGTATTTAAGTGATAGATGAGAAAAAAATTAAACTATAAAATACAAATCCCAACAGTATGACACAAACAAAGCAACCAACTGTCTGTCCTACAGAGAAAATACCTGAGTCAATATTTGATTTTATTACGTTTGATAAGGCAGTCAGCAGGAATAAATGAAACACAGAATATATTATGTATCTTCAAGTGAATATTCAACTTAATAATAACCATCACCTGTCATCAAGAACTGTAATAATTTCTCCAGCTTTAAAAGTCAGTTCATTATCTTCAGCAGCTTCAAAGTCGTATATAGCACGAACTTTCCGGCCTTCATGTTGATGGTTAGTTAAGAGGTTGGATGTGCTTGGATACAAAGTGGAAAGGGTGGTTGACTGCTGCCTTTGCTCCTTCAGGGACAACTCAATGGCTGGAAAATAATGAGTTTTTTTTTTTTTTAAAAAAAGAGAGACCCAAAATGTTAATACACCCAACAATCCTAAGAAGTACAAAAAAGTATCTGAGGGTAAAAAGTATTCTTCTTTCAATAATGTAGTGGGAAGCTAGAACATATCCTGATATAATAACAGTGAACAAAAATAATGACATCGATTATATTCATTCATTCACAGCTGAAAGCTTAAAAAATAAATAAGCTAACAGAACAACCGAAGAGCATGATGGCTTTTTTTACTGAACAGGTACAGTTTAAAATATTCTGGGTAATAAAGTGATATAAACTCAAATCTGCTTTTTAAATTTATCTACAGATATTTTACATTTTCTTTCATCTTCTCAGTTTATTTCTAATAGCTTAAGTTTACCAAATAATAATCAAAATCACTTTGGAAGTCAAAAGTCCCAAGCTGGAGTCCTTCACTGGGGGCTCATTAAACAGAAGTCTCAAAGATAGCATTTGAGAGCCTGTGTTTTATTGTTCCAGAGGTCATTCTCAGGTAAGCAACCTAAGAACTGGAATTCGGAAACAAATGCAATGAGAAGTCTCACCTAACTAACACTCCAAATAAATCTTAAATGTGTCTGCTCTATCTCCTCCCCAGTGCAGGCCATCACTCAGGCTTTGTAATGTAATCTTAATGAATTGACTACACCATTTTCAATTCAATACATAATCCCTTCTTCTCTGCCACCTCTGTTCCAAATTAATAAAAGACCAGATGAGAAAATAACACTTTAAAATTAACGTAAGAAAAAACAGGAAATCAGGATCCTGGGAGAGAGGAAAATATCTTAAGACATTAAAAAAAAAAATTGCAAAAGAAAAGCAAAAATTCTGACTACATCAAAATTTAAAACTTGTTTAATACAACATGCCATTATCAAAGTTAAACTATAAGTCAAAACCCAAGAGTAGACATCTACAATAGGTATAACTGAGAGAGTCATTTCCTAGGCAGGTTGATAAGAAGTCTAGCGGTCCCCAAGAAGAGAGGCGTCTGGAATTCTCAAGGAGGAAGAAAGGACAAACTTTTTTTCCTTCTCTACATTCCTTAGGATTATATAATAACAATGTATCCTGCCTGAGGACAGTCTCTGGATTAAACCTGCTGGCTAATTCTGTAAATTATGGAAGTAGACCTGCTCTTTACAAAGATTATGTAACAACAATGTATTCTGCCTGAAGACAGTCTCTGGATTAAACCTTCTGGCTAATTCTGTTATCTTAAAATGTAAATTATGGGAGTAGGTCTGGTGAGGCCTTTACAACCTCCAGACATTCTTTGGATTCATTGGAGAGTATATAACTTCATTGCTAATACTAACAAGAGGGTACTCTTTCTGCCCCCTTCTGATGCTTATGTCAGAAGCTTTCTCTATCTACTTTATACTTTAATAAAACTTTATTACACAAAAGCTCTGAGCGATCAAGTCTCGTCTCTGGCCTCAGATTGAATTCTTCTCCTCCGGGGGCCAAGAATCCCTGTGTCGTGATTCAACAACAACCTTTCATAACAAGCAAAGATTGATATCCAAAATAAAAACTATATACACAGTATTACTACGAAAAAAATATAGAAAAAAAGACAATCAAAGCAGCTAATAAACATACAGAAAAGGACTGAACCTCATTAGTAATCAAGAAATTAAAATAATTAGGTATCATTTCAAACCCATCAGATTCACAAAAATTACTCTTTGATGATACCAAATGTCATCATGAGACTAGAAATAATAAGTGAATAATAAGAGCTTTCATACACTGTGGATTGGAAAGCCACAACTAGTAGCAAAGTTGAAGATGTACCTACTCCATAAGCCAACAGTCTCTGGATTAAACCTTCTGGCTAATTCTGTTATCTTAAAATGTAAATTATGGGAGTAGGTCTGGTGAGGCCTACAGATCTTTCACATGTGCACATACACTGAAGAACATGAAAAAGGATACTCAATGCTGCAAACGTGTTATAGTAAAAGAAATCAGAAAATCCAGATGTCCATCAGTAGGAAGGAAGATAGACTAAACCAGGTGCTTATTAGAACCTAAAGCAGGTGCTAATACTGGAATATTATACAGCAGTTAAAACAAATGAACTTGACATAAATATCTCATTATGAATAGATCTCAAACACTGCATGAAAAAAACCAGTTGCAGATAGTATGTACAGTATTTACGAAAAAGAATTTGCTGAAAACAAACAAGTATTTGATATATTTATACGTACACAGATAGTATAGTAAAAATATTATAGAAATAAGACTGAACAGACATATATGACAGTAGCTTGGAAGAGGAGAGCAAAGAAGTGATACTGAAGAGAGGAACAGAGGAGAACAGAGCAGATTTCAGCTTGGGCTGTGAACTCCTATTTCCTTTATTTTTAAACATCTCAGGGGAAAAAATATTAAGTAAGAGACCTATCATCTTCCCAAGGTCAGGGACTTAAAAAATGTACCTTTCGCTAAATCTTCCTCTTCTTTTTTGTTAGCCGCAGTACCAGGATCCTTGGCTACCAGAGCTGGGCTTGCTTTCGCTTGTTCTGCAGCCTAACCCAGAAAAAAAAAATGATATTTGAAAGCTGTTCTCAAATTTTCCTACTCCAATTAATCTAAGAACTCACAAGACCCCTCCTTGAATCAATCCACCAGACTTCTGAACAAGAAAGAAATCCAAGGGGGAGAAGTCTCCACTTTGAAAGCTGAGGCAGGACTGGAGCCAACAGACTGCGCATTCATTTCTTAGGCATGACAGAAGAACCACACTTTGCCAGATGTGAGTGAGAAGGTGACACTAAAGGCAGCCAGTATGCAAACCAGCAAACACGGGCGAGAGGAGATCTCAACATTTCTGGAAAATTTTACAACCAGAAAACGGGGTGCGAGGGAAAGAAGATGACTACTTTTAAAACATCTAGACAAGAGTTGTTTCCTTCCAGCTCAGAAGTCAGGAATCCAGATTTCTATACAATAATATAAATGCTCATAAGATTATACTATCTTTTAAACTAAAATACCAGTAGTCAATGTTGACAATATATTATTGTCCATCTTAAACATATTTTGTAAATAAAGTACTGGACAGGTAAACAAACACACATTGATTCATGCTTATGGTGACCACTGAGGAGAATTAGACTTCAGCCTCATTTTTCAACCATTCCATCATTTACCAGAACTGCTGGCACGCACGCACACACACACACTTTGACACCTCTGACACACACTTGCTTCTACTCATAACGTCTTCCCCTCTAGCTCCTTTTACTCCATGCACATTTTTTCCTACTAAGTTTCAACCCACAAGTCAGGGAACAGCTAAAATATCACTTTCTCAGTGAAACATTCCTAAACCCTCTAAGTAAGCATCCCCTCCTTTGCGTTCCTCTGATTTTCAACAAGGTCCTATGACATGGGTAGTTAAGAAGGCAGGCTGTGGAGTCAGGCCAAGGTGGCATACGTCCCAGATGTACCACTTTCTAATGCATGAACCTGGAGCCCATAAGCCTTCTTGTGTCTCAAGTTCCTCCTCTACAGAATGAGGCTGCTTACATGTCTATCTCATAACCAGGATGTGTGTTCCTTGAGGGCTGTTGTGGCAGTTTAGTCGCCAAGTCGTGTTCAACTCTTTGTGACCCCATGGATTGTAGCCCACTAGGCTCCGCTGTCCATTGGATTTTCCAGGCAAGAATATCGGAGTGGCTTGCCATTTCCTTCTCCAGGGATCTTCTCCACCCAGGTATCAAACCCAGGTCTCCTGCATTGTAAGCATATCCTTTACCAGCTGAGCTACCAGGGAGACTCCTTGAGGGTATATGGCCCTAAATATTATAAGCAATGATCGTTGACTAAATGAAAGGCAAAATATTCAACCTTATAGTAAATACAGTCTTCACGTAATATATTTTATAATGTCAAACAAATGCAAGAGGCATTTATTTTTAGCAAAGCTGATAAGAAAAGAGCTTTTGGACTCACTGAATAGAACATTAAGTATTTTCAATCTGACCCACCTCTAGCTGTAACCTTCCCTGTATAAATATGTTTTATTATCACACACCTCTTAACATTGAAGGTATGCTTCATCAGAGAACCTTTTTCATTATATATGCTTTTTGTTTCACAATTTAGTGAATTTCACAAAATAGACATGTAGATCTTTTGTGGTCTGTGAAGGGATCTCTATTGGTCAAGAAGGAAGCACAGAACTGAGCTATATTAAGCTCTACATTCCTGAACTGCTCTCTTTTCAAAGTTCCTTTCTATCATCAGGTTCCAAGTATAGCAATGCTACTTATTAACCAGTCAAACGCAGCAGCAGGGCCAGCATCACTGCTCCCTTGAGGTCAAAAGTCAGTGCTATCAGAGAACCACAGCAGCAAGAGTCAGGTGACTCAGGATGACTTTTCTTAATATTTTAACATTATTTTTTTCTGTACCTGGATGAAACAACATACTTAAAAAAAAAAATCCTCATGTTTCCAGAGGCTTTTGTTAAATATGCTAACAAATATCTAGTCTGACTAAAATGTAAGCATAAGCAACTAAGTGGCTATAAAATTTGTAGGGACTTCTGCAGTTGATTCCAGATGACAGATTTTTTTTTTTAATTAAACAAGGAGCTCTTTACAAATAGGATTTTCAATGACAAGTTCTTCAGAAACTACTATTAAAAAAAAAAAAAGAAAACACCATTCTACCTCATCATAGTTTATATGCATTTTATATATTTCCTGTGGGCGAAACACAGCAGCTATAACAGAATGAGCTTTCACATACTTTATAACATCTACATGAAAAAAAGAAAAGTCACTCTTTCCTACTGCTAATCTACATCTTGAATCTTCTGAACAAGACAGGAATCCCACGTCTACACCCATCAGTACGTAAGCACTCTTCCCAGTGTTCACTCCACTTCCTATCCTTCAAATCCTAGTCCGACAGACACATATCTACTAACCTCAGTAGCAAACAGAAGGCAGGATCGTGTAGTGGAAAGAACACTGGACTGAGAGTTGGAAGGCCTGTTCCAGCTCTGTCAACCACTAGCTGTGGCCCTGGGCAAGTCACTTAATCATTCTGGGGCTCAGTACCCTCATCTGTAAAATGAGGGGATTAGATTAGAGGATCACTAGAGTGGCTCCCACAACTACCTGAGACTCGAGGTTAACCCAGCAAAGCTATGGATCAATCAGATCATTAACTCTCCTTCCTTCTCTTAGAGGAATGCAGTTTTCACTTGCACTGAAAGTCGTCCTTAAGAGCAGTGCTGCTCACGCTTTAATGTGCACAGAGTCACCGGGATCTTGTTAAAATGGAGCTAATGAATCCACTGCTTGGTGTGGCGTGTTTCCACACATGAGTGAGATGACAGTTCTAACAAGCTTGTAGGTGATGATGACTACTGATGACCCACGAACTACACTGTGAGCATCAGGCTCCAGAACAGGTTCTCAGGGTACAGAAACTGATATTCCACTAAGCAGCACCCTCTTCCGTTCTCCATTGTGAGTCTAGTCTTTGATCATTAAACGCTGCTTCTGTTGTCGTTTTACTATACCGTATCTTGGATTATTCTGCATAAAATTATTCCTTAACTACAGAGATTCAGAAATTATACTGAGTAGTAAAAACGAGCTATCGATTATGAGTGACTATTTCACAAGACATAATTTATCATTGTAAAATTAGTCATAAGCTAATTTTTTTTCAAGTAAGAAAAATATCCTGTTCTTCTTTCATTTCCAAAATATATTTCTGGATCTTCACATCTCAAGACTACTTAGATAAATCAGAAGTGCCTTAGGAAGAAAGTCTAGATAAATCACTTCATAATTCCCTTGAAATGGCCAAAACCCTGAATGCAAGCCCTTCACAACTAAGCGTTTTCCACTCATGTTATCACATCACTCATTACATTCCACCCCAAGCGGTATAGTGGGGAAAGACAATACAGTAAGTTACCAGACATTTTAAGCCTGCTTAGTCAGGTGGGCATCTTAAATAACAGTTACCCAGAAAAGAAAAAGAATAAAAAACATCCCCTTTCATTTTTTTTTCCTGTATGACGTAAGTTAGAGATTGAGCCTGTTACATAAATAATTTTTAAGGCAAATTAAGCCTTTCAGTCAATCATATTTATTAGGAAGAAGAAAGAAGACTTCTGTGCTGGTTAGTTCTTATTAACAGGAAAGACATTTTATGTGTTTCCCCTTCTACTGAGCCCTTTATATCTCCCTCCCATTTTAATACAGGTGCTCATAAATTTCATAGTCCAAATAACCTCTAACACATCCTTAAAATTTAAGGAAACCTTATTTTAGAGCTGTCATTCTTTGTAGATAAAATTACAACATGAAGAGCATTTAACAAGAATGTCAGTACTAACTAATAAACCAATTTGCTCTGTATCATTAAAATTATATTAAAAAAAAACTTAAACAACAAAACAGTTAATTCATTTAAAAAGAAGAAACATTAGGGAAATGGAAGTTGGAAAACATTAGCAATCCACTATATATTCTTTTTTGGCACCTTTATATGCAAGATTATTATTATTAATAAAATTCCTCTGGAGTATTAACAACTTCCTGGGTTTTGTAAGAAAAAAAGAAAAACTCAAATAAACACGGTTAACTTTAGAAACAAACTGTAACATACACAAATGTCTATAAAATACCTGAGAGCCAATAGCTGGAAACGTAACACCCTGTTCTTTCAGGTTCTTAATCATTGCTGATATTAGACTAAGCTGTGGATCATTCTTGAATTCATCTGTCCATTCAACCATAAGAGCCTTCAATTTTTCACACACTTTAGGATGACCCTGAAAAATAGAGAAAAAAATTTAACAAAAAAGCACTTTGTGTTTAATGATTTAATACCGTACTTCAGATCTCTTTTTAAATCATAAATTATCCCTAGCTATAGGCGACACATAAGAAAACATAGATGGTTACTGGAAATAAGCTACTTTTATTTTCATACTATGGAAAAAAAATAGATGTTACCATCACATACACCACATCAAATCAAAACATTAGATATAGAGTTACTTATTTTGGAGATCAGAAAGATAGGACTTTTCAGAGTATTTTACAACTAAGAGAATTTCAGAGTATTTTACTCTATTTTACTGCATATGAAGAAGACAGGAAAATCTATTTTCTTTTTTTCAGATCAATAAAAAAAAATAAGTTGGAAAAGAGAATAAATAATACAGTTCTTTTATTTCTAATTCCTGATTTTTCACATGCATGACTGTGTTTTCCTCCAGTTACTTAATTATCTGAGGCCTGGCCTGAGGCCCACTACTGTCCATATTCCTGGAAATTTCATTTCTTCAAAACAGCATCTCCCTCTTAAGTATAAAACCAATAAGTTCACTATAAAATATATGTAAAATAAAGTGAAGTTCTTTCTCTTATATGCAACTGCTTGCTTTTCAATGTAGTTGTTTATATTACTAAGTATACATCTTCAATTGAAGAAAATATTATATTAGAATCTCTTCATAAATAGCTGTACATTTTGAATGGACATTCAAGACATCAAAAGAATGGTAAGGAATTAGGAAAAAGAAAAAAAAACCCTAAATACAATATAACTAAATAACTGAATAAAGTAGCACAGGAAAAAATTATCACATAACCACAATGTATTAAAGAAGTCCAGAATTTTAAATTATCTCACTTCTTTACTGTTTCCTACTAAAATTTGGAAATGCTCATTTTCCCGAAAAAAACAAGAAGCATTTCCCCTCTTAACATTAAAAACAATATTTCTTAATAATTACTCCACCCACCACCAAGAAAGGCCAGAGAATGCATGAATTTTTACCGGGAAAACTTAGATATTACTTAGTAATTAAATTTTTTAAATTCCTTCAATTGCTGGATTTAAATGCCTTACATTTTGTTAAGCAGATGACCTCTGTGACTAAAAAAGCGCAATAAGAACTATGCCCAAAGTAAACTGGTAGGTTTTAATCAGATAAAAAAATGCACATATTTTTCATCAGAAGAAAGGACTGATGAAGAAAAAAGGTTAAATGTATCCTAATTTGGATTCACCAAAACCAACTCTCCAAGTTATATAAATACGTAGTCTCCTCAGCAAACCTAACATGGACTTATACATAGGATAGACATAGCCTAGAAAGAGCTAAAAAAAAAACAAAAAAAACACAGACTAGTCCTTTGTGATTTAAAAATGTGAAGAATTGAACAATAAACTACATGTAAAATACATGAAGAAAGAAGACAGTCTTAATTCATTTCTGGAAATAATGCTCTTTACCTTGTTTAATACGTTGCTTACTTCACTAGCAAAATCTCTCGAACATACTTCTAAGTGAAAAATTTTGCCACAGTTTGATACACATGCTCCTAGAAGCTAAAAGGATAAAATCAGAAGTTAAAAGGGCTTGATTTTGGCAGACAATTTTGCTGTAGATCTTAAAACGAAATCACTCACGGTGAGAGCCTGCATAGCCACATGAGGATCTTTATGGTTTACCCTCTTCATAATAGACCGAAGACAATCTTTAGGTCTAAAAAATGAAAAGTGTAACAATTAGTTGTATATTCTGCTTCCCCCTCTCACCTTAACTATAAAAGGCAATAAGCTGTGATATAAAATGGGAGAACCTGGTAGAGAATTTTAATTTTTATTAATGACACAATTGAAAAACTGTACACTAAAAAGTTCCTTCAAATTTTTCAACAAAATTAACAGGCTCTATCCTTAGCAATCATAGAATAGGCATTCGGAGCTAATTCTGGTTGGAAGGTTTTGAAAATAAAATGACAGATCAAGAGTTTTACTTCTAGTCATGATAGAATAAGTGGAACTCCTGTTGTAAATAATCAGAAAACTGGAAAAATATATTTAAAATACACTTGAGATGTTAGGCCACAGGTAGCATGGAATGATGTTCTGTAAGAAAGAATACAAAACAGATAAACCAGACATTTGCTTCAACTTTCTACACAGGGGCACTGCAGATACTGCAACAGGCTTTCTGTCTACAGGCAGTTTCTATGTCTCAGTGCAGACAAAGTGAGCCCAGGAAGACAACGGTGATCTCACTGAGTGGAGGGGACAGAAATTAGGATTTTAGCAGGCTAATTTTTGCACTTTTGAAAAGCATGTTGACAAACACAAAACTATCACTTCAAAGTATGGCAGAGGCCAAATATAAAAAGGGTTATCTGAATACTAAAATTGAAATTATTTAAAAAATAATGATCCAAAGGTGATTCAGCACTCTGAGTAAAACTTTTTAGAAAATAATTCCTAATACTTGCTTTACCACCAAGGTTTAAATGAAATTTCTCATGTATTGTTCATAAATCACATTAAAAAAAAAAAAGAATCTAAATTGCAGGGACTTGTGGAAAGGAGGACGGAGAAAGGCACTTTCAAATGGATCTTGTACTTTTTATTTCACTCATTTCTATACTGCTGAAACATTTTGCCACAGCCAATTTTAAAAACCAAAGCAAAGACATGTCTGACACCA
Organism: Ovis canadensis; assembly: GCF_042477335.2. Classification (NCBI taxonomy): domain Eukaryota; kingdom Metazoa; phylum Chordata; class Mammalia; order Artiodactyla; family Bovidae; genus Ovis; species Ovis canadensis. The sequence goes on along the minus strand of NC_091257.1, from coordinate 46,892,456 downwards.
AAGTACAGTTTGCTACGGCAGCCATAAAAAGGATAATGCCAAACAGGAAAGTGAACTAGAATGCTTGAGTCCTGATAAACACTTCATATATGCTAACAAAGCATTATCTTTTTAGGTACATTAAGCTAAAAAAATAATCCATTCAGAGTTGTATATAAAACTGGTGCTATTAAACAACAGAAATGACCCACAAAACACTAGTATTAACTACCTCATTCTGTTCCGTGTTTTTTTAAGTTATCTTTTCAGTATTTCCACAAGATTATAAGTAAAATACAGAAGTGAAACTGAAGTATATGTATACACATACCACTATTAAATCTTACTATGCAGCAAAAAATTATGGCTAAAATACTGTTTTCAAAAAGGCGTAAGAATTATAAGCGATTCTATATGTATACTTATAGCTGATTCACGCTTTTGAACACAGCAGAAATCCAACATTGTAAAACAATTATCCTCCCATTAAAAAAATATCCTATGAAAAACCATAAAAAAGAAAAGAAAAAAAAGTTGTAAGTGAATTTAAAGTAGGCGTCCCCTGGTTATTATCCTCTCGACGATAAATGAACGTGGACTACAAACACAGCATCTGTACAATTTATCACGTATACACGTGCCCCTCTGAGAGTGAAAGGCGGTGCTAACCAGGCATAATGTATGCACAGAGTGAAACTACCCAAGGCAAACTGGATGCGTGTCACCCCAGCCGAAATTATATTCATCCAAATATTATCTTTTTATGCATAGATCTCGGACATGTAGTTCATACGAGAGTGAGAGAAAAAGGCAGTACTTGCATCAAGTTGTGGCTTCTAATGTCTTTTCCTTATATCCTAGGCCAGATAAGAAAACAGGCCTTTCACAAATGGACACGGCTGCCTCGGCATGTGTCAGTTCTGGTGAACTAAAGCATCAAAGTCAGTTTCTTTATTCACAACATTACTCCAATCCACCTCAACACACTGTACTGTGGGCTTCAGAGAAAAGACAGATTTAGGAGGGGGTCCCTGTCTATCCTCTCCCCCCACACCACTCTCATCATTTAGGTTCTATGCTTACAACATGGCCAATGCTCAAGAAAAAGTCACTGAGTCAAATGGGACAAACACTACTTTTCACTGTTGTACAATAGTTACTATTTTGAATGACTAAATAATCTTCACTATAAAGCTCTGTTTGTTACCAACTTCTGCATCTTCCACTGAGTTTGCTTCCCATGTGGAAAATGTACATGCTCTCACAAAATTTATTTCTGAAACTTGCATGGTAAGGGAAAAATGCACAATAAGAAGTGTGGCGAGAAGCACAGGATGTGAAGAGACTGATGGTACATACAGATGAAGTATTTCATAAAAATGCCTGCTAAGATAAAATCTGCACGTGCCTTTAGAGGGGACTACCACCAGATTCCACCACCAATCAGTTAAATCCTGATGTCTCTCAAAACCCTTCCCCAAACCCCATTTTCATATTTTAAAGCAATCTGTAAGACTCATCCACACTTTTCCGTACCTTGGGGTGGAAAAACAAAAAGATAGGAGGGGTCTAGGATACAGACGAGAACAAGGAAAGAATTCTCCCTCACCTTTTCCAGCCCCAAATAATGCTCTTAACTTAGATGTGATAAATGGCCACAGCGTAAATCACACCACTGTAAAATGTAAAGGAAGCATATTGTCTCCTGGGTTTCCAAAGTCAGGGTATAAGGCAAACATGGTGGTTAATCAATTTTCCTTGCTAGGGAGTTCCAGTTGGAACTCATAACCTACCATCTCTCAAGTATGCTCGATACGGGCAACTTCTCCTCAATTACTGAAGCAAAACTGTTAAGCGAAGAAGATGGCTGGTATATGTAGGGCCATGTTTAAAATATGAATACCCTGAACAATTACACTCAGTGTGGGGAGATATTCACACTCTGCAAGAGAAACGGGAACTGAAATTCTGAGACAGCACACAGAGTTCACTCAGTGGATAGCAGACCAAGTTTTCAGGAAAAATAAATGGAGGGGGCTGCAAAAGAACACAGTTAAGTCCGGAAGCTAAACACGCATGCGATGCAACTCACGGGATCAAAGAAAATGAAAACTAATTTTGCATTCCTGCAATTCTCTTTTCAAAGGACAATGAAAGTTCAAATCTCTTTGAAGAGCCCTGAGTACATTTCCAAAACTGTCACATTATTTGTAAATATCTATCTACTTGTAGGTATGTTGCTGTACAGTTATGACAGTTAAACAGCTCAACATTTGTCCCTGGTTATCAATTAGTGAGATTACCTGAAAAGGTCTTTCCATTAATATATAAAGAGAAAGACAAAAATATTCAATGATTTTGCTGGATAAAAGGAGTCAAGATTTATGAGTTCTTACACTTTGTACAACTTTTTAGAAGTCTCTTATTTCAAATAAGTCTCATCTCTACATCTCAGATGAAAAGTACTTTTGTACCATAAAGATATCAGGTTCAACTGTCATAAGATTTTATACGCTTGAGGAAATTATTACCATTCAAAGAGCAGTGAATTTAAATTCTAATTACTGCATCTATTACTAAACCAATGACTTCAGATCAATCAACTTTTCAAAATGAGAATACCACCTCTATTATTCCCCTCATGGGGCCTGACAGAAGAACAATAGGGCATTTCCCTTAAAGTATTGTAAATATAAAAGAAAAACAGTTTTTTTTAAAAAGTAACAGTAATAACAATCCATAGTACAACTCACAAATGTGCTTGCATGGTTAACCTCTCATCACCTTTGAGGCAGGACTGAAAAGGTACAGAGCTATTAGCTGTGTGTTTCTAAATAGGGGCAGAAAAATTCTTGTGATGTAAGACTATCTGGCATATCACATCTCTGGCCCCTGCCTAATCGATGTCAGTAGTAACCTCCTGTCATCGTGAGAACCAAAACCATTCCTAACAGAGCGACACCACTGGGCTGAGAACCACTGCTAGACAAAAGCGGCACTGTGATTCAGGAGAAAGAGATGCAAGGCCTGACAGACCTCATCTGTAAAAGGGGACTTCAACATTTCCTGTTCAGTATGTTATTACGTTACTCCCAGAATCGTGCCAGGGACTTAGAGACACTCAATGTGAGTTCTAGAAAGCACAAATGTGTCCTATTCTTCTACTGAGTTTTACTTTTACAGCTTTAGCTTTCAAAGCTATTTTACAGTGATTTAAACTTTACATTTTCATTTTATATGCTATAAAAAGTACTTTACTACAAACTATAATTTAAGGACATTGTAGAGTCGGGAGGGAATATATGTGTGCATACTTTTACAGGTCTTAGTACCTAGCAGGCATACACTGAAAGAGATGAGAACTCAAATCTTTGCTGATCAAAGTAAAAAATACTTAATTAACAGATAAGATAAACCCACTTGGAATGCTAAAGGAAGTCTAATTTAGAGGATGACTTTCAAAAGCATAAAGGCATTACATTAACAATAAAAGAAGTTTAAAATACAAAAAAACTGAACTGAAATGACTAATAACTGTATATTCAATGTCATATTCAAACTGCATAAATGATTTGTAATATACATTACATAAAACACAGTCTACACAGCACAAGGGGAAAAGGGCAAAACACTGAATAGAAATAATCAAATTCTCGATTCTAAGCTTATTAAATAGGTATTTCTTATGAGACGACCAAGAACATGAACACAGTATATAAATTACGTTATTTGGTTAGTGAAAGAACAAGTTCATGTTTGGGAAGGACTTCAGCAGAAACACTGAGGATTAACAGAAATGCAGAGAACACTCACTGAATTCTTAAATTTAGTACGATATCTGAATTTCCCAGATCATATAACACAGAAGTATATATAAGTCAAACAAAACACAAGGTTATATCATGTATGTGAGAAAGAGGAATCACTAAAAACTTAATAAAATCAGTATGTTGTTTTTCTGTCACTAGGCTTACAACCCCATGGACTGCAGCCCTCCAGACTCCTCTGTCCATGTGATTTCCCAGGCAAGAATACTGGAGTGGGTTGCTATTTCCTTCTCCAGGGGATTCTCCTGACCCAGGGATCGAACCTGTGCTTCCTGCACTGGCAGGCAGGTTCTTTACCATCTGAAACACCTAGGAAGCCCATTTTATATACATTACCAAGTGTAAAATAGGTAGCTAGTGGGAAGCTGCTGCATAGCACAAGGAGCTCAGCTCAGTGCTCTGTGAAGACCTAGAGGGCTGAGATGAGGAGGGGAGGGCGGCCTGCGAGGGAGGGATGCACATATACATACACCTGATTCACTTCGTCATACGGCAGAAACTAATGCAACATTGCAGAGCAATTTTAAACTCCAACTGAAAAAAACAACTGGTACGTCTTACTTAGTTCATGGTTTTGACTTTTAAATAACCATGCACCATAGGTACTTGAGGACTCAGCACAAAGAAGTGAGAAAAAACATAAAACTGGTAAAAATAACCTGAGTAAAGAAATCTGACTTTCAATTTTCCTCTACAACTTTCAAACAAGTCACATTAAAATCTCAGTGCTGTAGTTTCCTCATCTGTGAAATGATCTCGGGAGTCATGAGGACTCTGTAGATCCTGTTCTACTGAATACATGGTGCTTTAAAAAACCATGTAAAATACAAAAGGAAAATCATCGTCTGGGGCAAGTAAAGATGGAAATATCAGATCTAATCAGACCCACATCCCACTGCCTGGTCAAGGTCTTGGCACCTACAGCTGTTACCAATTTCTCCTGAATCATCACATCACTTTCCCCTTACAAATGGTGTACCCTCTTTAGGGTATAATACAGTCTATTTTAAAAAAGAAATTTCCCATCAAACCAGCAGTTAAAGGCTTCACTTAAATAGCACCAAAAAGGACAAAATGGGCTTCTCTAGTCCGTCAGTGGTGAAGAATCTGCCTGACAAGGCAGGGGACGTAGGTTCAATCTCTTGGTCAGGAGGACTCCCTGAAGGAGAGCATGGCAACCCACTCCAGTATTCTTGCCTGGGAAATCCCATGGACAGAAAAGCCTGGTGGGCTGCAGTCCATGGTGTTGCAAAAGAGTCAGACAAAACCTAGTGACTAAACAACCACCAAAGGATAAAATATATTAAAAAACTTCACCAAAAATGAATGAGATTTGTTAACAGGAAAACTTAAAAACACTATTAAAGGATAGAAACAGAAAGATATGCTACATTCTCAGATAGGAAATTTTTAATATCAAAAAACTATTCATTTAAAACTAAGCCCATTTAAAAAAAATAGTTCTGTTCATAAACTAGCCAGACCAATCCAAAAGTTTATGTGAGAACAGTAGAGAGGGATAAGAATATTAAGAAACTGTAAAAAAAAAAAGAAGAAGAAGAAGAAAACCAGCCCTGCCAGTATTAAAATGTATTATAAGGTTTTAATAATTAAAACCACATGGTAGCAGCACATGAATAGATACATACTATATGCTCCTAATTGTACATTTTGGAAAAGGGGAAATTACAGAAATAGTTTAAAAAAAAAAAAGGTGGTTGCCAGAGGTTCCAAGAGAAAGGAGAGGGATGAACAGGGGGAACACAGGACATTTTAAGGTTGGTGAAACTACCCTGTGTGATTCTGTAACAATGGATGTATGTCATTATGGACTTGTCAAAACCCATAAAACTGTACAATATAGAGTGAGCCTTAATATAAACCACAGACATTGGTTAATCCATGGACAGAGAAGCCTGGAGGGCTAGCGTCTATGGGGTCGAAAGAGTCAGACATGACTCAGAGACTAAACCACCATCACTACCACCACCACACTGATTCATTTCTTATACTATATACCACACTAATGCAAGACGTTAACAATAGGGGAAACTATATATAAGGGGGGTGGGTTATGGAATTCTTTGTATTATTGGCTAAATTTTTTTGTAAATCTAAAATGCTATTTAAAAAAACAAAGTACATTAATCATAAAACAAAAACTGAAACTATAAAGAAAACATAACTCAAAATTCTGAAAACCAGAAAACTGGTTAAATTCAGCTATATAAAAATCAAAAACTTCTAAATGGGAAAACAAAGTCAAATGAACAATGGAAAAAATATATACATAATTCATATAACAGATGAGGTATGTATAAAGTCCCTAACACAGATAATAAACAGTCAATAAAAGAAAGACTTCAAGACCTAAGGCCAGTCAACTGAGGGTATGACTGTCACAAATAAAACATTGGAAGAGATCTGTTTGAAGCTACGCTCTAATCTGAAGACACCTAGGTGAGAGATTATTTTTCCCTTAAAAAAAAAAATCAAGACATATTCTATCAACCTCCGGTTAAAGCCCAAAGATAGTCAAAGTCCAGGTCCAGGAAAAGACAACATAACGCCAATGAAAAATATTTTTAACAAACTCTTTCCCAAAGGTTTATATTCATATTTTCCATGAACTATCAACGACTATCATTTTCTTCTTCTAATTTTATGTGAATAAATCAAAAGACTTACTATCTAAATAGATCCCTTAGCCAAGTACAGAGAAAAGTTTATCATGTTTTCCACTCTCAGTCAACTGTATTTTTGTCTAAGCAAAGATAGTTAAGATAAAAAACAATAGTACAAATTAATCTGGATGTCAATTACAGAATATTCATTTTTTATTGTGGGTAATCAATACGTACTCTCACATCTATCTTTTTTACATATGAAATTATAAACAAATCAATCAAAACTAACAGAAAAAAAGCTATTTATTATGTGAAGACACATTAAAGAAAACTGCTACTATTATTCTGAACGTTCTCTTGATTTTTAACAGAGACTTTTCAGTCTATCATATGACCTCACTAGCTAAGCATTTTTCAGAACTTACTCAGACACTGGAACTGCACACTAAACATCATGTGAATATCTTCCGAAGTCAGAAAAAAAAATTTCATAATTTTTTTTAAAGTTTTAAGTTCAGCATATTCAAACACTTCAGGGTGACAGGATACATTAAGGAATTAAGTAATTACAAATGTTTATTGCCTACCAATGTGGGGAAATTATTTTTGTATTTGTATAAAGGAACAATAGAAAGATACCAAGGAAACAGAAGTGGTTACCTACAGAGGATGGGGGAGAGAAATAAGGACAGGAGTTATTTTGTCAATATTTACCTTTATAAGTTATTTTAATGTTTCAGCCATGTGAGTAACTATTTTTGAAACAAAAAAGTAGATATTTATATAAGCATAAATATTTCTATAAATCAACAAACAAATACACACATATGTGTGGTTCAAAGAGGAATAATTAAGGAGGGTTTTCTGAAAGACTGCTGGAACCATGTTCCTGGTCACAGTTCTCTGAGTAAATGAAATTTCACAATAACTGGCTCTTCATTTCCCCTTAAAACTTGAGAATATTTTCCAAATGACCACAATTCCAAAACAGTTTACAAGAAAGAATTTTTTTCTTTTAAAAAGTGCCAAAGGATTTTAAAATATTATTTTCTTAGGGGATAAACACTTTAATATGTTATTTTATTTATATACTAAATAATTCTACAATATATTGCTGGTAACAAATCATTTTGATTAAAATAAACAGATCTTACAAAAACAGAAATGTTTTTCTTAAAGTTGCCTCCCCTTCCCTAAATCCATCCTCTTAAATAGATCTGTACATTTTATAAAATCACAGATTAACTCCATATGACAATGTTTATTTTTTGACAATGTTTTTTAAAAAAAACCTAGACTGTCGCCTAGTACACAAATAACCTTATGAACAGCATACTTCAACCTGCCCTTTCTACACCAGTCTCAGGAAAACTCATGCCCACTTTTCCTTTCACACCAGTGACATGTTTCAACCTTTTCTAAAGCACACCAGGTACTCAGAATACTTCACTAACAATCTACAATAAATGTATGTTCAATATTCGTATGCTACCATCAGCAACCCATACTAAGCATATCTAGGTTCCTAGACAATATAAACCAGATCTCCCTGAGTTTTCCATATACCTAATTATAAAATGATTAAAAAAAAATTAAAACAGAACTGTAAATGGTTACCAGGTTCAAGGGAAGAGGGGAATGGTAAGTTGTTTGACAAGCAGAGTTCACCTGAGATGATGAAAAGTTCTGGAGATGGATAGTGGAGATGATCTCACAGTAATGTGAATGTACTGAATGCCACAAACTCAGACCAAAGAAAATGTTTTCATGTATAATAATACATTTGTCTTTGCAATAATGCAGCCATAAAATATTTTTATTGCTTTTTACAGAGAAAGGGACCTAGGAAGACAAAAGTGCTGAGGGCCCATGAAAATCAAAATGTGGCCCTAATGCTCATTTCCTACCATGAAGTCAAGGCACAGCAAGAAGGTAAAAATACAACCAGATATGTATGTAAAACATTATTTTTAAAGAGAAATCACACACATAAACAAACTTTGAACCCTAGTGAGATTACAGTGGTATCTCAACTATTATATAGTCCTTTTCAAACAATTCTTTATTAACAAGAGCTAGAAAGAGATATCACATTTACATAAACAAATAACTGCATGAAAATTAACGTAATGAGACTTTAGAGGAACCAGAGAGCAAGAACTATTAAGGAAGAAAAAACAAGTGAAAAGGGAAAAGAAAGAGGAGAGGAAAAACATATTAATAAAAAACAAAAAGAACCACCCCTCTATTTAAATTAGCAAAGCTGAGAACATTTCCCGAGTAAATTCACAGATTTGGCAGAATGTCAATTAAAATCTCCAAAGGAGAACAAAATATTAAAGAAAAATACTGAGAGAGAGAAAGCCCTCTAAAGTAAATATGAAAAAAGTTTAAAATGAGCGGGTGTCTAAACCTACTGATACTAGATAACGACAAAATACAAATAAAACACAACTGTTTAAAGCAACAAATTAGTACACTTTAAATACATATCTAGGTTCTCAGGCAACAGAAACCTGACCTGAGGACAATATGGATGGAACTTTGAGGGCACTGCACTAACTGAAACGAGACAGAGAGAGACAAACGCTGTCTGGCCTCGCTGGTATGCGAGGTCTAATAAAATCAGACTCGCAGAAACAGAACCCAGTGGTGGTTGCCGGAAGGGTGGAGGGGTGGGCAAAATGAGTAAAATGGGCCAGAAGGTACAAACTTTCAGTTACAAGACAAGTAAGTTCTGAGGGTGTAATGCAGAGCACAGAGAGTATAGTGACAATACTTGGTTGTATGTTTCAAAGTTGCTGAGAGAGTACATCTTTTCACAGTTCTCATCACAAGAAAAAAACAGGAAATAAAATTAACAAATTAGAGTTTCTAATAATAATGTTAGCTGCAGAAAAACAAATTGATCTCTTTAAATCCTCACAACGTATCATATGGGATTTTTAGATGGGTTCAAATTTATTAACTAGAAAAATATGGAACATTTCTAGTCATGAAAGGGAGTTTGTCTTTTCATTTCAAGCCACTAACCATATTATTACAAAAAGCATCTCCAAAATGAAGAACACCAAACTACAGATAAAATGAAAACTGATGGGGTGAAGAGAGGAGGGGACTTTTCAACTGCAATGCTAGATAAAAGCTTTATCTCCAAAACACACAGGGATGGAGCTAGGTGGATACCTCATCCTCAACAAACTGTCAGACAATATCAATTTAATCAAAAAGAAGCAGAGGTGCACCCACTTACCCATGCCCCAGATACTATTATAAACACTTTGCACGTAGTAACTAATCTCGCACTCACCATAAACCCCCTATGAAAAAGATACTGTTTTTATTCTCAAGTAGCAAACTAAAGTTACTATGTCCACCGGTGACACAGCTAAGCAGTCAGAGCAGGGTCCCAGCCCAGATCTCATCCCAGAGGCCATGCCCTCAACCACTAGGCTATTTGCTTTCCTCTGCATAACAAGCTACAAATCTACATCTACTGGACACATATAAATTACTATTACACAAGACAAAATTCAAACAAGAATGGTTTTGATAGCGTGCTTTGAGGATTTAGATTTTGGAGTCATTGGGATAAGGAAAGGCTTTATGGAAGAAATAATATCCAAAGTGGGTCTGGAGGATATGAGACACCACTGAGAACAGAGATGAGAATATTCGCAGTCAGAGCAGGGTCCCAGCCCAGATCTCATCCCAGAGGCCATGCCCTCAACCACTAGGCTATTTGCTTTCCTCTGCATAACAAGCTACAAATCTACATCTACTGGACACATATAAATTACTATTACACAAGACAAAATTCAAACAAGAATGGTTTTGATAGCGTGCTTTGAGGATTTAGATTTTGGAGTCATTGGGATAAGGAAAGGCTTTATGGAAGAAATAATATCCAAAGTGGGTCTGGAGGATATGAGACACCACTGAGAACAGAGATGAGAATATTCCCCACTGAAGGAACAGAGGGACCAAAAGCAATACAAAAGGCTAAAAAGCACTGGCAACTCAAATATTTGAGTTGAAAAGAACGTATTGTTGCTGTTTAGTTACTAAGTCATGACGGACTCTTTTGCAACCCCATGGACTATAGCCCAGGAGGCTCCTGCATCCATGGGATTTCCCAGACAAGAACACTGGAGAGGGTGACCATTTCCTCCGCCAGGGGGATCTTCCCCATTCAGGGATCGAAACTGCACCTCCTGCATTGGCAGGCGGATTCTTTACCACTGAGCCACCAGGGAAGCCTGTTGAAAAGAAGAGTGAGTACAAAAGAAGTACATGAAAAATAAATGATTCAGAGGCCTAAGGAGGTTCTAGGCTTAATTCAGTGGAAGACAGGGGAGTAACATGGTCAGAGTTGTCACATGGCAACTGGTTATAAGAACTGGACAGAAAAAGACAGAAGGAAGAGACAAGGTTAATTCACTAGTCTAAGCATGGTTAAGGATGGCTCAAGTAAAGTATGGTCAACAGAAATAGAGAAAAAGGACTAGACAAGCAACATGCAGCAGCCACTTGAACTTCAATTAAATTAAGGAAGCAACCAGGCCGGAAAGAACAAGACTGAGGATACTAAAATGCAAAGACAAAAGGATGGATGAGGCCACGACTTTAGGAGCCTGCCAGGAGGAGCACATTATAGGCTAAAAAGATCTCAAGTGAAGGGACAGAAAGGCCTTAAAGACAAACTTTCCTGCCTAATCTGACCAAGTTCAGGAACTTAACTAAGGAGACTCTGACATCAACATCGTGAAAGAGATCATGGATCAAACTGACAGAATTCAGTAAGAAGCTAAATGCAGGGGAGAGCCTGAGGGTTTAAGCAGAAATGAGAATAACCCTGTCTTTAACAGAGGTGAGGACAAAGGAGGGAATGGAGGTCTAAAGCAAAAAGGGATATGAGTTCAGGATTCTAGATGGTGAGACTGAGGCTTATAACATGGGATATTCTGAAACTATGCTGCATCCATGGGAGTAGTGCTTGAGTAAACAGAATCAGAGCTAAAAATATAGAAGTCACATAAAGATACTTGGAAGCTGTGAGAGAAAAAAAAAAAAGAAAAAGTGCTGGGTTAAAAAAAAAAAAAGGATCAGAGAAAGTTTAAGGAACTACGTCTAATTAAAAGGAATTGAAGAGCCTGAGAAGGCACCATCAGAGGGTTCATACTACAACCAGGAGAATCCAGCATGATTTAGCAGCGCTCTCAAACATTCTTCACAGGAAAGTATATAAATAAGACAGCACTTGTGTGGCACAAAGAGATAAACGTGGCTACTCATAACTGGACGTTATTAGCCCAGAGTGGAGAAAACCACTACCTAGTTAATCCCCTTGCTGCACTGTTTAGAAAGCCCTGTATTACCAAAAAGTCTGTAGGCCAAAAAGTTTACAATTCTACTTTCCTAAACTGTCTCTTTCCATAGTCAATGATTAGTTGAGTCGAATGTGCAGATGTGACAAAGACAAGAATACAGAAATAACCAAAAAATTTGGTATCTGAGAATTCAGTGATGACTTTAAATATCAGTGGGAAAAGAAACAACCTAAATATCCATCAGCAGATGAGTGAATAAAGACTGGTGTGTATATAATGGAATATTACTCAGCCCCAAAAAAGAATAAAACAATACGACTTGCAGCAACATGGATGGACCTGGAGATTATCATACTAAGCGAAGTAAGCCAGAAAGACAAATGCCATATGATACACTTACATGTGAAATCTAAAGTATGAAACAAATGAACCTATATATGAAATAGAATCGGAGACACAGAGAACAGACTGGTGGTTGCCGAAGTGGAAGGGATGTGAGGGAGGGAAGGAGTGGAAGTTTGGGATTAGCAGATGCAAACTATTATACAGAGGATGGCTAAACAACAAGGTCCTACTGTGTAGCACAGGGAAATATATTCAACATCCTGTCATAAACCACAATGGAAAAGAATATGAAAAATATATATAGATAAAAGTGAATCACTTTGCTGTACAGCAGAAATTAATACAACATGTAAGTCAACTATATCTCAATAAAATTTATTTTAAAAATCAGTGGGAAAAACTAGATTTTAGGAGACAAATATGGACAAGGGTGAAAAATTAAAATATCAATACTATTACTGGTCATGCTGTCCCTACTGTTACAAGGAGTAACCTAAATGAGACGATTCCTCAAATCTTGCTAGTGAAAACATTCTTTTTTCAAACCAAATTGTGATTGTAGTAATAAGCTTTACCTTCCTACTCCAGTTTTATTCCCATTAATAAATAGGATGAAAAAATAAAAATCCTTTGAAACCCTGCAACACTTACCCAGTGCGAGACTGACCGACTTTATCACAAATATCCAAAATGAGGCCCCAATCCTCAGCAGTATTCATCTCACTGGTTGCTTTCTCTGTATATTACAAGAAGAAATTGCAGAAACATTATTTCTAAAAAGTCTTTAAGAGGTAAATGACTACATTCAAATTACCAAACTGTAGTATAACCAAGTACCAACAAATCACAATAGCTGTCAACATCTGGTTAATGAAATATTTAAGTCTATCTTTAAAAAGAGGTGGGGTACCTTTGTTACCTATCACAATTATTTTCTCCACTTATACTTCACTTGTTAGTTACTTGGTATTAGGGAAAAAAAGGGGGCCACTGACTTTTTGTTATAAAAATGCACACATACACAAGTCTATCCCTATCTGCACACAGAAAGACCAAAATAAGGAACTCTTTCATTATCAATAGTTAATAGTTAGCTTCACTAACTATTTACATAGTTAATTCTTAGCTTTACTTGCCCTCGAAGGAACATGACAAAGAACAGGTTTCTATCAAAATGTTTCAGGGAATTAAATTATCTATTTGTTGAGTTTGGATTCTGAGAAGTAGTGTGGAGGGGGCACTGAACAAAAGAAAACCAAGCTTTAACTGAATATTTTCCCTTAAATCTAAACTTGACAAGTTAAAATAAAAAAAACCAGAGGTGTGGCAGATTAAATCAAATCATTAATTTAGACCCCTTTCTTCATTACAATAAAGGAATTTTAATGAAAACACACAAGGATAAGGAAAACACGAGAAGCAATAACAGCCAACAATATCTCAAAAGCTACAGAACAACACTGATCCATGCTAAATTACTGAAAAGACCCAAGAAAGGTGAACCATGTATTGTTAGGAAGAAAAGAAGCTTAAGAACTAGTCTGTTGAATCCTCAGGAAATTCAACTATTGCAATTGAGAATGAAGAAAAAGAGTACTTCCAAGTTAGCAAAATGGGTTAATGCTGTTTGAAATGTAGGCAGGCTCTATTCTCTCACTCAAGGGCTCTAGCAATCACTTCTCTATTCCGAGAAAATGACTGATGGTTTACTTTCTGTAGGTAAAGCAAATTTTTTCTAGACAGGGAGACACCAGGTATAGTTAAGACTTAGGCAGCAAAAATAAGGAATTCCCTCCCCCGCCCAGCCCCCACCAAGTTTTCCAGTCTGGCATGTAAGCAGCTTGGAAGTATTCACTTCATCCTAATAAGTGAAACACTGAACAAAGTGAAAAGTCAATGACTCTTCTTAGAGCCCTCAGAAGTGAGGTCACAAGGCAAACTGATGCCCCCAAATTAGACATATAGATAGGCAGACACAGAACCACAACTTAACAGAGCAGAAGCTCATCAGCACAAACATCACCAGGAACCAGTACCAGGGGAGGAAAATCTACACTGAAATTATCAAACTGCTGGAGGCTGAGTGTGCACAAGTCTGAGTTAAAACACCAAGAAGAGGTGGCTTAGAAGACTTCCCATACTTTGGTGAGTTTCAATTGCACCCTTCTTCCAGGTTCTCAAGGTGAACATCACAAAAATTTCCCCTATTTTTCCAGCAGGGGGAGAGAAACTGACCATTCTGAAATACACCAGAGTATTCTCTTCCTAAAAAATCCTACCCTCAAGAGAAATTATTTTATCAGTCTTAACCAACTAGTGTTTTACCAGAGATTAACCCAACTGTGGGAAGAGAAATACCAAAGCTAGCTTGTTCCAGCCTTCCACATGGGAGAAGGGGAATATCCAACTCCAGCCCACTGGAGCCATCCCATCCCACTGATGGGATGAGCAGGGGATGGACACAGAGGAGCATGTGAGAATTCACACCCCAGGGGCAGAGACACTCACTGAGCCTAAATCCCAGGACAGTTGGCACCTGATCATCACATCACTAAAGGCGGATGTCCCTTCGTCTAGTATATCATATCCAGCTGCTGGCAAGCCACATTATAAGGCAAAGAGCACAACTGGAAGGGTATCAGAGTAGCATCAGAACCAAACTCAGCCATGAGAAGGATGTTGGAATTATCAGACCAGAATTTTTAAAGAATATGACAATATGCTATGAGCTCTAATGGAAAAAGGAGGTAATATGCAAGAACAGATGGACAATGTAAGCAGAGAGATGGAAATTCTAAAAACGAAATACTAGAGATCAAACAATAATATAATATAAATGAACATCCTTGGATGGGCTTATCATCAGTCTGAACACAGCTGAAGCAAGAATCTCTGAATCTAAGGACATGTAACTAGGAATTTTCAAAACTGAAAAGCAAAGAGAAAAAGTGACAACGGAGGGGGCCGGAGCGGGGTGGGGGTGGGGGGGCCACTGGAACAGATTATCCAAGAGCTGTGGGAAACTATAAAAGCTGTGACAAAGGAATCACTGGAATACCAGAGAAGAAAGAGGAAAAGAAAAAGAAGAAATATTTGAACCAAATATGACTCGGAATCTCCCCCAAATTAATGTCAGACACCAAATCACAGATCCAGGAAGCTCCAGGACCACCAAGTACAATAAATGTCAAATAAAGAAACAAACCCTCTACACGCTGGCATATCATATTCAAACAGCAGAAAATCAAAAATAAAGGGAAAAAAAAAAAGAAGCCAACAGATGTAGAGAATGGATTGGTGGACACAACAGAGGAAGGAGAGGGTGGGACGAATTGGGAGAGCAGCACTGACGCTATACTCTACCATCTGGAGAAGAGGCGGCCAGTGGGGCTGCTGGGTGACCCAGGGCGCGAGCAGCACTGACTCTGTACACTACCATCTGGAGAAGAGGCGGCCAGTGGGGCTGCTGCGAGACCCAGGGAGCGAGCAGCACTGACCCTGTACTCTACCATCTGGAGAAGAAGCGGCCAGTGGGGCTGCTGGGCGTCCCAGGGAGCAAGAAAACACCTTACCTATTCAGAAGTAAACAGAATGATTATACCTGACATCTCAGAAACCATGCAAACAAGGAGAGAACGGAACGAAATCGTATTGTGAGAAAATAATCACCAATCAAGGATTATATATCCTGTGGAATTATCCATAAGGAAAAGACAAAATCTTTCTCAAATAAAGAAACATCAAGGGTATCTGTTGCCACTAGACTGGCCTTGCAAGAAATGTTTCAAAAGTTCTTCAGGGAGGATATAGAAGATATGCATACATGAATGTGTGTGTGTGTGCAGGCATATGTATAAATGAAATGAAGCACAGCAAGGACACCAGGAACAAAAGAGAGAAATTAGGAATGTGAATATTTTGTTACTAGAAGGTGAGCTGTACTATCACTGACGTGGCACAATGTTATCTGAAAGTGAACTTGGACTAGTTGTAAATGCATATATATATTGTAAACTCTTAGGCAGTTACAGAAAGTAGAAAAAATATATATAACTAATATGCTAAAAAAAAGAAAATGGAATCATCTAAAATATTCAATTAAAACTCCAAAGGCAGGTCGAAGAGTATCAGAAACAGAAATAAAAAAACAAGGGTTACAACTAGAAAAGTATAACAGATATGGTAGATGTTTATCCAACAATATCAATAATCACTTCAAATGTTAATGGTCTAAATATAGGCAGAGATTGTCAGAGTGATCAAAAAATAAGATACAATTAAATGTCAACTACAAGAAACCCACTTTAAGTATAAAGACACACATATAGAGTAAAAGGATGGAGAAAGATACAGCATGCTGACACGAATCACAAAGAAGTGGGATTAGTTATATTAATGTCTGATGAAGCCAACTTTGGAACAAAGAAAATCACCATGGACAGAGGCATTACATAACGGTAAAGAGGTCAATTCTCAGAGAAGACAACAATCTTTAACATACACGTGCCTAACTGCTACTGCTAAGTCGCTTCAGTTGTGTCCAACTCTGTGCGGCCCCATAGATGGCAGCCCACCAGGCTCCCCCGTCCCTGTGCTTAGCTAGAGAGTGTCAAAGTAACTGACACAAAAAATCATGTAAACTCCAAAGAGAAACTAAGTCACTAAGTCATGTCCAACTCTTTTGTGACCACTGTGGACTTTAAGCCTGCCAGGCTCCTCTACTCATGGGATTTCCCAGGCAAGAACACTGGAGTGGGTTTCCATTTCCTTCTCCAGGGGATCTTCCTGATCAGGGATCAAATCCGCGTCTCCTGCATTGGCAAGTGGGGGTCTTTACCACTGAGACATCAAGGAAGTCCCTTGTTGGTTTACTCTATACCTAAAACAAGGTTACTGCAGACTTACAGAAGTCTTTCAAGATCTAAATTCTTGTCACTATGTCACAACAACATACCAAGAACTCCTGAACTGATACACTATGTCACCATCTGCACCAGCAGAAAAAAATCTGTGTCTGGAGTATTTTCTCTTTTGCCTCTATTGGAATCCTGAGAAAGTCCACCAGGAAAAAAAAAAAAAAAAAGAAGCAAGCAAGATGCAGCTACAAGTAAAAGAATTTCTAGAGTCACTAAATTGTTTTAAATGAGCTTCAACCATGAGGGGATCTGTATTAATTCAAGAAACACCAGAGAGCTAAGAAAATTTTGAACAAGGAAACAATCTGATCAGAGTTGGACTCTTAGGGGAAAAAAATGAATCTGCTGCCAACATGTAAAAAAATCGTTTGGGAGAGGGAAAAGAAGAAACTATAATGAGAAACTTAACATAAATCTGGAAACAAAGTAAATGAGCTACTTTGAAAGCAAATGCTGAGATGCTGTTTAATGTGTTCTCACTGGCAGGTATGCCAAGATGGTAACAGTAAATTGACCTGTTGAAGCTTCCATAACTGTAAATCCCTTAAACATAACAACTTCTACTTTGGGTAATTCTTTGAACATTCATGTTTTCAGTCTAAATGCTCAATAAATGCTAAACTTGATCATGCAACTGCAATATGAATCCGTAAGGGTCACAGAAACATAGACCTTTAATAACATCTATTTCAGTGTTTTTTTCAAATTTTACTTTTCAATGCAGAAACCCTCTACAAGTTAAATCTAATGCTAGCTACCTGGAGTTAGCACACACTTCACAGGTTGAAGGTACAGGACTTCAAGTCTCCCCTCACTTCAGACACAAGAAACAAGCCCTGGGCTTCCCAGGCCACATGCATTCTGACCAACTGGCTACAGATTCAGGGGTTTCCACTTCCCCTTGGGTTCACTGATTCACTATAACCACTTACAGAATGAAGAAAGTCACCTATAATTACAGTTTTATTATAAAATATACAAATGTCAACCAACCAAAGAAGAGATATGCACAGGGCTGGGGCTGGGAGGACCTCAAAGGCAAAGCTTCTGCACCCTCAGGACTCCTCATTCTCCTGGCACGTCACTGTGGATCACCAACCAGGAAGCTCAATGGAGGCTGGGTGTCCACGGTTTTTATTGGAGTTTCATCAAGAAGGTATTGTTGACTGAATGAGGGGCCACCTCCCGGAACTCCATCTCCAAGCCTCCTTCTCCTTTGTGGAGGTCCAGTTGATACCATGTGACTCAAAGCGCCAGCCATCTAATCACAAGATTAGTCTTTTTGGAGGGATCAGCCCCCATACTGAGTGATTTTACTAGCATAAACCAAAGGATTGTCCCAGGAACCCACCATAAATATGAAAGATGCTCCTACCACTTGGGAAATTCCAAGGATTTAAAGGTTCCCGGCCCTGGGTGATCTGGTTCGCTCTCTGGGTTGCGAAGATCCCCTGGAGAAGGGGAAGGCTACCCACTCCAGTATTCTGACCTAGAAAATTCCATGGACTGTATAGTCCGTGGGGTCGCAAAGAGTCAAACACAACTGAGCAACTTTCACTTTCACTTTTCCCTGGTGGCTCAGATAGTAAAGATTCTCTGACTGCAATGCAGGAGACCTGGGTTCAATCCCTGAGTTGGGAAGAGCCCCTGGAGAAGGAAAATGGCAACCCATTCCAGTATTCTAGCCTGGAAAATCCCATGGGCAGAGGAGCCTGGAGGGCTACAGCCCATGGGCTCTGAAAAGTCAGACACGACTGAGTGACTAACACTTTCCAGAAAACATGGACAAAGATTAGTAAAATCCTTTATTATTCAACCATTTCTAAGAAAAATTTATCTTAAAAGAAACCCAACGTGTGAAGTAAATCCAAGGGGAACTGCTCTGAGGAGTCCCAGAACCTTGTCCCATTAAACCCCCAAACCATTTGACACCCAAGAAGACTGAGTGAGTCATCCCGAACAAGATCCTCCAGTCTAACATTTACAGTCTGCAGATTCAGCATCCATAGGTCAAAACTGTCAGAAAAAGAAAAATTCCAAACGGTTCCCGAAAGCAAAACTTGAATGTGCTGTGCATTAGTGACTATTTACATGGCACTTACACTGTATTTACAACTACTGACAGCATTTACATATTACTGCTGCTGCGCTGCTAAGTCACTTCAGTCGTGTCCAACTCTGTGCGACCCCATAGACAGCAGCCCACCAGGCTCCCCCGTCCCTGGGATTCTCCAGGCAAGAACACATATTACTAGGCATTACAAATAATCTAGAGATGATTTAAAGCGGTGGTCCCCAACTTCTTTCGGACCAGGGACCAATTTCATGGAAGGCAGGGGTGGGGTGGGGTGGTGATGGTTTGGGGGTGATTTAAGCACAATACATTTATTGTGAACTTTATTTCCATTATTAATATATCAGCTCCACGTCAGATTATCAGGCATTAGAGTCCAGATGGTGGGGACCCCTGACTGAAAATATATGGGAGTATTTATCTCCTTTGGGATGAACTCAGAGGGAGGCGTACTTCTTCTTGACTCTCCTGAATACCTCGAATCTGAATTTTCCTTCCAGAATCCCTGAGGGGCTTTGGTCATGTGTGGTTCAATAAGACTGATTGAACAAGTCTCTCAAAATAACTGGAAAAGAAGGAAACATTGGCAGGAAAAGGAAAGATCTCATGTTTCCAGCAAAGCCCTCTAATGCTTTATTTTTATATACATATTTTCTAAAATATGTTCTTTTAAGATTGCAGATTTCTTTTTGTAACTAGATACTTATATCAAGCACAAGTAACTGCCAAAAAATATGCTAATTTTCGGAAATAATTGCCTAAACTTTACGATAAAAATATTTCACTTTTATTGTAGTTTCTCTAGTTTAATTATTAGTGAGTCAAGTGTAATATACTGTTTATATCAACTACTTTTATTTTTCTTCTGTTACATACATATTCATGGCCTTTGCCTATCTCTCTTTTTGTACGTCTACATAAGTGTCTTAGGGCCTCCCTTATAGCTCAGCTGGTAAAATATCTGCCTGCAATGCAGGAGACCAGGTATGATTTGACGTCATGAAGATCTCCTGGAGAAGGAAATGACAATCCACTACAGTATCCTTGCCTGGAGAATCCCATGGATAGAGAAGCCTGCAGGCCACAGTCCATAGGGTCGCAGGAGTTGGGCACGACTAAGTGACTAAACGTGTCTTATTAATTTATAAGTGTTCAGTATTTGTAAAGAATATTTTTAAAAATTTTCTATGGTAAAAACATTTTTTTCCAACTTGTAAAAAAAAAAAAAGTCTATGGGAAGATGTGCATACGTTATATGAACACATTATGCCATTTTACGAGGGACTCTGAACATCAGAAGTTCTGTGTCCACGGGAGTCCTGCAGATATTGGGGGATGACTGTACTTCATCTTAGAAAAGGAAAGCAGGCTATCACTCTGATCTGGCAGGGCACTTAGATAATTAATTCATCATTCTCACTGACTGGTAGCCAAGCAGATTTTGTAAAAGCACTTAAATCTTGAAACCTATCAGTTTATTTATTAAATAATACAATATGCTCTGTAATAGCCTATATGAGAAGAGACTCTAAAAATAAGAGAGTACATATATATGTATATGCATAACTGATTCACTTTGCTGTACAGAAACACAACACTGTAAATCAACTATATTCCAATAAGTTTTTTAAAAACAGCAAAAAATACATAATAGTTAAGCTTACTAAAACCTAACTTACTAAAATGTAAATAGTTAACTAGAAACGACAAGCTTATGTCTGATATGCTAAACATTTTCCTATGCGTAAATAGGATCAGGATCCAACTCAATCTTAACAGAGATCAGAGATGCCACTCATCTCAGAACACTAAAACTATTCACATTATTTACTGATGCTGCCTCAAGATCAAGAGCAATAGCTCAGTTCTTCTAGGCTGTAAAACAATAAACATTTTTTAAATCAGAAAAATATAAACTATCAGAGCAGTTCAACATGGATTTGTAAACAGCGACGTCAAACCTCTTCATTTTCCAAGACAAAAAAAAAGGGTTCGTGGGAAAGGGAAAAGTGACAAGCAAATATAACAGACTTGCTTCCAAAGAATTCAAAGCTTCATAATGATCTCATTTTATCCTCAGATTATCCTTACCATTATACTCAAAAACAGGAGACTGAGAAATTTGCCTAGCAGTACTCAGAAAAATCACACACTAAACCTCATCTGAGTTTCAGCAGTCTTCTCAATGGATGGAAGAACTTTTTTCTGATAAGGAGCTACTTTTGATTTTCTCAAAATTTATGACTACAAGAGATTTGGGGAGGTGCTGCCAGGATGACTGTGTACCATGTTCAGGCTATGGGAAAAAGACTCACTGAATCAGTCTGGAGATGTAAGAGTTCATCAAATCAGCCAAGGGAAAACACAAGTCCTAAAGAAGTCATCCTCTTTTGGAGATCATCAGACTCAGTTTTCCAGAAATGTTTCACCTAACTTTCCTGTCCATCCTGAGCACTGGAAATCCTATTGGCAGAGCAATCTGAAGCTCTTCTAACCAGACCAGATGGGGAAGCAGGTATCAAAGGAAAACATGAAAGTGTCTCAGAAAAGAGCCCAAGATAGAAATGAAAACCTAGACGCATCAGAAAGAATAACCTACAGAAGTAAAACAGGAACAGAAGAAACACTGAATAGAAAACCTCTTAACCCAGTGGACAGCAGACCCTTAACAGATCTGTATTCTGGGTTTTCACATTCTCCTCCCCAGTATGCGTTACAATAACTGATTCCACCTCTTAGAATCTGAGTGCGTGCATGCTAAGTCGCTTCAGTCCTTTCCAACTCTTGGCAACCTTATGGACTGTAGCCCACCAGGCTTTTCTGTTCCTGGTATTCTCCAGGCAAGAATACTGGAGTGGGCTGCCATCCCTAGAAGGCTCTAGGGGTCTTCCCAATCTATGGACAGTGCCTGCATCTCTTCTATCTCCTGCATCGGCAGATGGGTTCTTTACAACTAGCACTACCTGGAAAGCCCTACAGAGGGTGCTTATATTCCGCTAACAATTACCAATTATTTAGTATGAGTAAAGACTGAGTTGGACAACTTGCACTTGAATTCTGGTTCAGCCATTTACTAGCCCACTGATCTTTATAAAGTTAATTAAATTTGAAAGGCAGAAGCTGAGTAGCCTCCTCCAAATTGTTGTCTAACCTGATTATAAGAGGATCTGAAATGTATCCCTTGCGCAGGTACTGGGGTGAGTGCTTTACGTCCATCATCTCCTCAAAAGAGCCTTTAATGGGGATTAACGAGGAGAAAAGTACGTCAGGTCAGAGAATCCACAAACGAAAAAGCCATGGTGTAAAACCAACCAGGAAATATGCCTTGAGGAGAAATGTAGAGGCTGAAGAGACTAGGGTTAGGTCCTATATGCTATGCTGAAAAGGACAAATTCCTGTGGAAAGCTGTAGATTCACTCAACTATTTTAATCAGAGGAGCCATAAGATCACAGTTACATTTTAGAAATATCACTGCCACCTGGAAAATAACTGGGGACCTACTAGAAGCAGGGATAAGAGAGCTGCTGGAACACTCATCAGAGAGCAAGCTAAACGTGCCTGGGTGGAGGCAGTGAGGAAATAAAGGATGGGAGACATGAATGGAGGGACGGATGAATAAACTTAAGAACTATTAGAAGCACACAGACTACGGCAGCACCAGAATCCTTGAGGGCAAGTTCAGGGTACCCGGCTCACAGCAGACAGCATGTATTTCCTGTGAGAATCTACAAAATGACAATTACAGAATTTAAGAATGACATCCAGGTTCTTGACATATGTGACTACGTAAACGGAAGCACCAGTTATCAGAATAGAGGAAAAGCATACTCAAGAAGAAAAGTTTGAATGTAATTCTGAACATGCTGAATTTGAATATTCAACTCCAGTAAAGAGAATGTTGTGTGTTTTTTAAGTCCACATTCTGCACACTTACTAAGAGCCAATGCCGTACCTGCAGTTTAAACCCAAAGCCCAAGCAAGGTCTTTCCCTCACCCTAAACTGCAGGAGACCGTGATACTGACATTTATGAAAATTAAACTCGTGATTTGATACTGACTGGGCTAACAAAACATGTCCAAGATTGTAGGGTATGAACTGGACCAAAGCAGTGTGACTATGAATGCAAATGCAGTATTATAAAAACTAACACATGATGATTCGGCAGAAGCAGGGTAATGATTTCAAAGAGGTCTCTTGGGTTTCAAACCAAGATAACCAGAACATAATAAAATAAATTACATAATGAAGAAAGAACCCATCTGGAAAGATAAGCTCAGATTTCTGACATTGATTTTTTTAGGTGGTAACAGAACACCAAATAGACAGGCAAGGCCAGAGAGGGAGCAAAATATCAACAACTCATTATTTAATGAATACATATCGAGTGCTTCCTATGTACCAGGCATTGGCCCCTAAGGTACTAGGAACAGAACTGAAAATTTCTCATCCTCCAGGAGTTTATATTCTACACAGGAGACAATCAATCAATCAATCAACGGGAGGTAGCTGAGTACAATGAAGAAACACAATGGAACAAGGACACAGGGTGAAGATGGATTTTTTTTTACGGAAAGAAATTAGGGGAAGCCGCTCTTAGAAACTTATTTGAACAGTCTTGAATGACCGATGAATATCAAATCTTCAAATACTTGGGGGAAGAATGTCCTAGACAAAGAAAACAGCACAACGTAGATACCACAGCAGGAATGATCTTGGCGTACTAAGCACCAAGAAGCTTAGAATGAAAGTGTCTGGAGATCATAATATCAGAACACAGGAAGGACAGACTGTGAGCCACACTAGGAACTTGCATTTTCCAATAAGTGGCATGGGAAGGTCCTGGAAGATTCTGAGCAGGTAAATGACAGTATCTCAGACTTTTAAAAGAACATGGATCTTTGTAAATGAAAACTGATTGGAAAGGGCAAGAATGGAAGCAAAAGAAGCCGACAGCTCCTGCCACAGTCTATCAAAGAGAGAAGGATGAGCGAAGAAGTGATGACATTCTAGATATATTTTTAAAGGAGAGCCAGAAGAACTGGCTTAGAATATAGACGTGGAGGGTGAAGGAAAAGGACAATCAATGATGACTCCTAGACATCAGAGCAGAGAAGGCAATGGCATCCCACTCCAGTACTCTTGCCTGGAAAATCCCATGGACGGAGGAGCCTGGTAGGCTGCAGTCCATGGGGTCGCTAAGAGTCGGACACGACTAAGCGTCTTCACTTTCATGCATTGGAGAAGGAAATGGCAACCCACTCCAGTGTTCTTGCCTGGAGAATCCCAGGGACAGGGGAGCCTGGTGGGCTGCCATCTATGGGGTCACACAGAGTTGGACACGACTGAAGTGACTTAGCAGCAGCAGCAGACATTAGAGATGAGTGACCGTAAATATCAGCAATGCTATCTATTGAAATAGGCAAGGATGAAGGACTGAGCAGGTTTGGGGAATAATAACTGTTATTATCTTTATTTCCCATACTAACAATAAGGAAACCAAGGCACAGTATATTTAAGCAACTAAGCAAAGTTACATGGCTGGTCAGCAGCTAACCTGGGAATTGAGTTTAAGCAGTGCAGCTTCAGAGTCTCAATTCTTAACACTAAGCTAAATCACCTCGTAAGACTGCAAAGGGAAAAAATATATATATCAAAAAATAAGCTCTAGGACTGAACATTTTGAAGTCAAAAAAAAGAGAGAGAGAGAGAAAGAGAGGGAAGCCAAAAAGACTTAAAAAGAACTAAGCAGAAAGTCAGAATAAGTCTGGTGCCCTAGAAACCAAGAGAATAAAGTACATCAAAAACAGGAATGCTAAGAGATCAACAAAGAAATGGACTAGGAATTGACCAATGGATTTGGCAAAATGGGATTCACCAGGGACTTTGAAATAAAAGCTTGATGGAATGAGTTATCTTTATAATTCAAGAGTTCAAGTGAGCAAGAAATAAAACACCTGAAATGAGATGCATGTGTTCAATAAATGTTTACTGAATGTTTATTAGTGCCAGACAGTGGTCTACATGTTGGGGATACAGTGGTGAACAAACCAAACAAAAAGCTCTGTCCTCAGGGAGCATATGTTCTAATAACACATTGAGGCATTTCTTCAAAGGAAAAGTTATCTTCAGTATTTTACTTCTTTATGTAAAATGTTACGTGGTAAAATTCAGTAAATTTCTGCTTTATGGTTTCAGTTTACCAGTTTATTGATGACTAAAGCTAACGACAATTAATTTTGAAGTGGTAAAAATATATGCTAATGTTAAGTGATAAATATATCAAGTGAGTTAGTAAGAGTATATCACTGACATGCTCACTGATGGATAAAGTGAGAAGAAATAGTTATATGTATTATACATACTATATTCTGCATGCTATTCTAGCAAAAGTATTTTAAATGGGAGTCTACTGGACTCTGTCCAAGGATGATTTACTGGGAGTCTCTGGCAAGTCTTCTTAGATAACCTTTCATGATATTTTGATACATGGATCATGGGGAAAGAATTGATCCAAACATTAAAACCTAGCTTTTAAAAGGTATAATTTTCTGGGACTTCCCTGGTGGTCCAGTGGTTAGAATTCTGCTTCCACTGCCAAAGGCACAGGTTTGACAGAGAATTAAGACTCCGCCAGTCACCAGCCAGAGCAGCCAAAAACAAACAAGCAAGCAAAAAAGTAAGCTTTTCTGGAACAAAACAATGCTCCTGTACTCAAGAAGTTTACCCTAGCAAGTTCAACTGATACATTCTCAATTCAACAAACTTTAATTATGCATCTCCTCTGTAGCAACAAGTAAGAGTTAAGGAGCATAACGCAAGATACGACTACCTTTAATACGAAATAATTTAGTAAAGACAAAAAGTATTGCAGGAGGTCTGAAAAGAGTGGCAACAACAGTGGGATAGAACAATGTTTCTCAACTGGAAACTATTTTGTGCCCTCAGGGGACATTTAGCTGTGTCTGGAGATGTTTTAAATCATAGCTGTGGGTTGGGTGGGGAGAGGTCAGGGATGCTACTAAACACCCTACATTGAAAAGGACAGATACCCATGACAAAGACATTTACCTGGTCCAAACCATTTGTAGTGTCACCTATGGAAACTCCAGGTTAGGGTAATCAGGATATGATTCAGGTATGAGCTGGATGCTGAGTTGGCCTTTAATCATTAGGAGGTGCAGAAAGGTAGAAGAAACAATACAAGCAAAAGTGTAAAAGCAAGATGGAGCCTGTGTCTGAATGGGGTGGTGCAGGTACTGGGAAAGGATTTGACATTAAGAATCCAATGGAAATGCGGGTTCAAAGGGCAATGGGATATAAAGATGACTGGGTAGGTGGAAGCTCGGTTACATACAACCATGAAAACTAGATCAAGGTGATGGAAACAGAAGGAGCAGGTATTAAGAAACTGCTTTAACCATTTGCCCTGGAAATTAATGTAGTAAGTTATAAAACTGCTTGAGAGCAGCGACCACGTCTCTTATTCATCACTATCTCTTACGTCACTGAGCAGTGTCCTATAAACAGTGTGTGCTAAGTACTTATTAAGTTAAATGTTACTTCCCAATTATTTATTTATTAAATACTCCTAGTGACCTCTAAAGCTCCATCCACCGCTAAGATGCAGGACATTCATTTAAAATGTCCCAAAAAAGTTATCTTTGAGTTGATGCCTACTATCTAAAGGCACTGCAGGAGATACATGTTATTTCACTGAACCACAAACAGGATGTATTTTCCCTCTCTTTAAAGATGAGGACACCAAGACTCAAAGAACTTAAGTAACCTGCCCATGATTTCCCTCTGAGCTAGGGAGTGGCAGGGACAGGACTGAAACCTTTTCTAATCTTAACCTAAACCCTCAAGCTTCAGTGGCAGGCTATAAGTTGGGAATTAAAAAGCAAATTCAAACCTTTCATAATTAACTATGTAAACACAGAAATAGCAATTCCATAAGATCATCCTTATTTTTCTTGACTATAACAATTAGACATGGTATTTAACCTGCTTTCATTTCACACCTGTGCGCCAAGGTAGTTACTAAGTGTATTCAAATCACCCCAAAATTCTCTCAGGGAAAACTCAAACTCCTGTCATTATTACCCTCAGCCCAGGAAAACACACACATACACAGCTAACCTGTTGAATTGATATGATCAGTACTTAAAACCTGTGATTCACGAAACAATCACAAAAAAAGAGTATTTCAAATTCAGAACAAATTAGCATTTTCAGATCCCAGGTCCTATTCTACATTTAAAAGTACTGAGACCTACACTAGGAAGGCATCCCAGCGACTCAGGTCCTCAAGCGTGTTTATATTGTTGTCAAGTATTCCATCTTCATCTCTCTCCCACTATCTTTAAGAGTCTACCCTTAACCAAAGCTCTCTCCTTCCTCTCCCTCGCACAGTTATAAAACAGATTTTAAAGTCCTCTAAGGAAGCTAACCTAAAACATTATCCCAGTTCCCAACGTTTGACATGTGCCCGAGAAACCCTTTATCACACAGCTTATCATCCTACGCCAGCTGGGACTCCCCAGCTCTCGATTCTGTCCTCCCAGGAGCAATGTCCCAGCACCAGATGCCACACCAGCTGTTCCTCCGCGGCCTTCGACACCCACCTTTCCAGTTCTTTAGGAACCCACAGCCCTAGCTCCAGGCCTATTTCCCACACTCTCTCAGTCTCCCCCCTTTTTTTGTCTTCAAGAAGATGCGACAAGCCCCCAACCTCCTCCAAACCCTTACAGAAAGAGCCTCAGGAAACAGGCAGGGTTCCGCCCGGCCCGGGGGTCCAGACGGTCCGCCGGGAGCGGGCCCGCGGTCCGCCGGGGGGTGGACAGGGGGCGGCAGAAGCACTTACCGACATCCTGATCGAAGGGATTGGTGGCAAACAGAGGCATCTCCACTGCGTGCAGAGGTGTCCGCAGGGACTCCCCCTCGACACCACAGGAGTCAGGGTGCGACCTAGGAAGGAAGTCTCCTCGGGCAAAAACAGTGGCCGAGACGGACTCTCCGGGGCCCGCGACAACCCCAGCTCTCCCCGACCCGCAGCAACCGCGGCAGCGGCGGCGGCGGCGGCAAGAGCGGAGGAGCCGCGAAGGCCCCGGACGCGGAGCCTGTCGGGAATCTGGGTGCCCTGGGCTTCGCCTGTCCAGAACCTGCCCCGAACTTGCCCCGCAGAAACCGGCCCAACCCCAGAGCCCCCTCCGCCCGGACCCCCTTTGACTGGCCCCACGGAACAGTGGCAGGGATGCCTGCCTTTCCGGACTTGGCCTTGGTCCAAAGCCTCCGGAGGACTGGGTCCTCCAGGCGCGCCGAAGACGACTAACGAGCTCAAGCGTGAATCAGAGGTTGAGCAGAAAGAAAAGGGGTCGCGTCTGGGTAGAGGGAAACCCTCTTTTCCCCGTGCTCCGATGGTGGTCACAAGTTTGTGGTCCCTAGGGCGGAGGATGGAAACTCCTTTCCTCATCTAAGTAAAAGGGGTTATGAGTTCAGGTCGCTGCCCGCGGTGACAGGAAGCTTCCTCTGATTAAGTCATGTGAGCGGGCGGCTTGGCCCGAATCCCGAAGAGGGGAGTGTCAGGCGCGCGGCTCCTCGCGGAGGCTGGGGCGGCGCTGGCACCTTCCAGCGAGTCCCCGAAGGCCTGCCTGGAAGCTCTGTCGAAACCTCTTCTGGCTGGGCGTTGGCAGCTACTAGCTGTGTGATCCGCAGGCTGTTAACAGTGATTGGCAGTTGACCAAAATGGTCTGCGATAGACAACCTCCCCCCAAAAAAGCCGAGCAAAAAAAAAAAAAAGGGCTGAAAAATGGATCTAAAGTTTGATCGGTGGTTAGTAATAACTTAAACTACTTAGTAATTTTATTTATAAGTTTACTTAACAATAACAAAAACTGTTCTCTGTATCCTGTAGAAATTCTAAGGAGCATCTTCTAGATTTGTGCATCCCACTTAAGAGGAACTTGGAGCATCTTGCATGTAAATTTACCAAAATTTACCATAACTGCTGACTGCAGGATGTAAATGTTTAGAACATGTCAACAAGATGAGTGTTGTGATAGACGAAGAGTGCTTAGAAAAAAATCCATTTTGAGGTCCCGTTTTTAAAAGTGAGAAATGCAGATTAAAGTAGCGTTTAGATACATTTTTGTCAGACAAAGATGAAAAAGAACCAGGGATGTGGGGAATCGTACACTCATTGTTAAATAATTACTCTCCCAGTAGAAATATTTGAAAGTGTGTAACACAAGGTTTTAAACTGTGAATACCTCTGGACCCAACAACTTTTTGAAATTTACCCTAAAGACTTTGTTTAAAAACATGAACAAAGTTATTTATGGCAATATTGCTTATAATACCAAAGCACT
Organism: Ovis canadensis; assembly: GCF_042477335.2. Lineage (NCBI taxonomy): Eukaryota > Metazoa > Chordata > Mammalia > Artiodactyla > Bovidae > Ovis > Ovis canadensis. The sequence continues at coordinate 46,862,989 of NC_091257.1, read as the reverse complement.
GTTAACCAGAAAAATGCAGGACATTAGGGATTAGACAGATAACTTCCTTCTGGTCTCTCAGTTTCCTCATCTGTATGAAACAGGAGTGATAATCGGGTTGTAAGGATCGAATGGATTCATACAAAGGAAGCCCTTGGATACCCAGCATATCAGTTCAGTTCAGTCACTCAGTCGTGTCCGACTCTTTGCGACCCCATGAATCGCAGCACGCCAGGCCTCTCTGTCCATCACCAACTCCCGGAGTTCACTGGCTCACGTCCATCGAATCAGTGATGCCATCCAGCCATCTCATCCTCTGTCGTCCCCTTCTCCTCCTGCCCCCAATCCCTCCTAGCATCAGAGTCTTTTCCAATGAGTCAACTCTTCGCATGAGGTGGCCAAAGTACTGGAGTTTCAGCTTTAGCATCATTCCTTCCAAAGAAATCCCAGGGCTGATCTTCAGAATGGACTGGTTGGATCTCCTTGCAGTCCAAGGGACTCTCAAGAGTCTTCTCCAACACCACAGTTCAAAAGCATCAATTCTTCGGCGCTCAGCCTTCTTCACAGTCCAACTCTCACATCCATACATGACCACAAGAAAAACCATAGCCTTGACTAGACGGACCTTAGTCAGCAAAGTAATGGCTCTGCTTTTGAATATGCTATCTGGGTTGGTCGTAACTTTTCTTCCAAGGAGTAAGCATCTTTTAATTTCATGGCTGCAGTCACCATTTGCAGTGATTTTGGAGCCCCCCAAAATAAAGTCTGCCACTGTTTCCACTGTTTCCCCATCTATTTCCCATGAAGTGATGGGACCAGATGCCATGATCTTCATTTTCTGAATGTTGAGCTTTAAGCCAACTTTTTCACTATTCACATTCACTTTCATCAAGAGGCTTTTTAGTTCCTGTTCACTTTCTGCCATAAGGGTGGTGTCATCTGCATATCTGAGGTTATTGATATTTCTCCTGGCAATCTTGATTCCAGCTTGTGTTTCTTCCAGTCCAGGGTTTCTCATGATATACTCTGCATGTAAGTTAAATAAGCAGGGTGACAATATACAGCCTTGATGCACTCCTTTTCCTATTTGGAACCAGTCTGTTGTTCCATGTCCAGTTCTAACTGTTGCTTCCTGACCTGCACACAGATTTCTCAAGAGGCAGGTCAGGTGGTCTGGTATTTCCATCTCTCTCAGAATTTTCCACAGTTTATTGTGATCCACACAGTCAAAGGCTTTGGCATAGTCAATAAAGCAGAAATAGATGTTTTTCTGGAACTCTCTTGCTTTTTCCATGATCCAGCAGATGTTGGCAATTTGATCGCTAGTTCCTCTGCCTTTTCTAAAACCAGCTTGAACATCAGGAAGTTCACAGTTCACGTATTGCTGAAGCCTGGCTTGGAGAATTTTGAGCATTACTTTACTAGCATGTGAGATGAGTGCAATTGTGCGGTAGTTTGAGCATTCTTTGGCATTGCCTTTCTTTGAAATTGGAATGAAAACTGACCTTTTCCAGTCCTGTGGCCACTGCTGAGTTTTCCAAATTTGCTGGCATATTGAGTGCAGCACTTTCACGGCATCATCTTTCAGGATTTGAAAGAGCTCAACTGGAATTCCATCACCTCCACTAGCTTTGTTCGTAGTGATGCTTCCTAAGGCCCACTTGACTTCACATTCCAGGATGTCTGGCTCTAGGTGAGTGATCACACCATCATGATTATCTGGGTCGTGAAGATCTTTTTTGTACAGTTCTTCTGTGTATTCTTGCCACCTCTTCTTAATATCTTCTGCTTCTGTTAGGTCCATACCATTTCTGTTCTTTATCGAGCCCATCTTTGCATGAAATGTTCCCTTGATATGTCTAAAATTCTTCAAGATATTTCTAGTATTTCCCATTCTGTTCTTTTCCTCTATTTTTTTGCACTGATCGCTGAAGAAGTCTTTCTTATCTCTTCTTGGTATTCTTTGGAACTCTGCATTCGGATGCTTATATGTTTCCTTTCTCCTTTGCTTTTCGCCTCTCTTCTTTTCACAGCTATTTGTAAGGCCTCTCCAGACAGCCATTTTGCTTTTTTGCATTTCTTTTACCTGGGGATGGTCTTGATCCCTGTCTCCTGTACAATGTCAGGAACCTCATTCCATAGTTCATCAGGCACTCTATCTATCAGATCTAGGCCCTTAAATCTATTTTTCACTTCTACTGCATAATCATAAAGGATTTGATTTAGGTCATACCTGAATGGTCTAGCGGTTTTCCCTACTTTCTTCAATTTAAGCCTGAATTTGGTAATAAGGAGTTCATGATCTGAGCCACAGTCAGCTCCTGGTCTTGTTTTTGTTGCCTGTATAGAGCTTCTCCATCTTTGGATGCAAAGAATGTAATCAATCTGATTTCTGTGTTGACCATCTGGTGATGCCCATGTGTAGAGTCTTCTCTTGTATTGTTGGCAGAGGGTGTTTGCTATGACCAGTGCATTCTCTTGGGAAAACTCTATTAGTCTTTGTCCTGCTTCATTCCGCATTCCAACGCCAAATTTGCCTGTTCCTCCAGGTGTTTCTTGACTTCCTACTTTTGCATTCCAGTCCCCTATAATGAAAAGGACATCTTTTTTGGGTGTTAGTTCTAAAAGGTCTTGTAGGTCTTCATAGAACCGTTCAACTTCAGCTTCTTCAGCGTTACTGGTTGGGGCATAGACTTGGATTACTGTGATACTGAATAGTTTGCCTTGGAAACAAACAGATCATTCTGTCGTTTTGAGATTGCATCCAAGTACTGCATTTCGGACTCTTTTGTTGACCATGATGGCTACTCCATTTCTTCTGAGGGATTCCTGCCCTCAGTAGTAGATATAATGGTCATCTGAGTTGAATTCACCCATTCCAGTCCATTTTAGTTCACTGATTCCTAGAATGTCGACATTCACTCTTGCCATCTCTTGTTTGACCACTTCCAATTTGCCTTGATTCATGGACCTGACATTCCAGGTTCCTATGCAATATTGCTCTTTACCCAGCATATAGTAAGCACTAAATAAGTGTAAGTAATCATTTTAATTCGTATTGATCATAGTACACAGTCTAAAAATTCTCCAAAAGTGTTAATGCAGATCTGTGTTTATACAGAATGACATCTAAGTATATTCCTTTTAAAAAGTCACTTATAAAACCATATAGGATTATGCAGTACCCCAAATTTTCAGTTTAAAAGGACATACGTGAGAATACTTTGATTATCTGTGAATTGTAAGATTTGTGATGATATTTTGTTCTTAGGCAGTTTATATTTTACAAATGTTTTAATGCTTTGTTACAAATATATGAGCTATGTTTCTTTGAAAAGCAGAAAAATGGTTAACACAACTGTGTAAAAAATGTAGTATGTTAGTCCCACCCATTCTTTACAGTTTTAGGAGCCAATACCAAGGCTTGCTTCTGTTTCCTTATGACAAATATAAAATTCTTCCAAAACATCACTGTTAATCAGTGAAGTGGAAAATTCTCTCTGAAAAACCAGTTTTTGATGACTGGACTGACAGGATCAGGTGACAACTTGTCTACCTCAAGTTCCCAAACGTTCGTGTGGCTGGGACACATTAATCATAATTGCCCTGTATCAGAGCCAGATATTTATGAAGAAGCATTTGGATGTGCTTTGTGCGTCACTGAAGAACTCTGTTGCCAGCAGTAAGCTAGTGAGCAAATTGTTCAAGCCTTGCTCTTCAGTATGTGTGCTCTAGAAATACTAAAGTAAAATAACACACCTAATAATCATTATAGAATTATACATGTATTCTGACCTGGAAGAATGCTGTTAGCCATTTGAGGACTTTATGATTAATAGGATATGGAAGCATTTTTAATATTATTTAACAAAACCAAATAGAAAAAGTGAAAGTGGTTTGTATTTTAAAGCTGCCTTTCCATGATTATCCCTTAAAACATTGAAACTACATGAGTTTCACTTTGACTTTTAGCATAGTTTTTAAAACATTGTAGTGACACATTCAGGGGGTTCCCTGGTGGCTCAGTGGTAAAGAATCCACCTGCAATGCAGTAGAGACAGGAGATGCAGTTTTAATCCCTGGGTCAGGAAGATACCCTGGATAACTCCAGTATTCTTGCCTGGAAAATCCCATGGACAGAGGAGGTTGGTGGGCTACAGTCCATGGAGTCACAGAGTCAGACAGGACTGGGCACCAGACAAAAAGAAACATTCAAGTGTTTCCGTAATATGTGTTTACTAGATTCTGTGGTTAATTTTGATATATTATTCCCTTTTTATTTTTTGGTTTGATTTTGAAAAAAAAAAGAAGACACCTCCATGCAAATAGAGTTACTCCAGGAAAAATCTGTAATTTTAAGGTTAAAAAAAAAAATCCCAGCAACCTTACTAACAGTACTTTAGTTCACACTCCTATCATCTTTTAGATGATTTATTACATTTATCTCCTGCTATGTTTTTCTCCTTTCCTACTGCTGTGGACTGAATCATGTCCCCACAAAATTCATATGTTAAAGTCCTAACTACCAATGTGATAACGTTTAGAGATTGAGCCTTTGGTAGATAATTGCTGCTGCTAAATCACTTTAGTCGTGTCCGACTCTGTGACCCCATAGATGGCAGCCCACCAGGCTCCTCTGTCCACAGGATTCTCTAGGCAAGAATACTGGATTGGGTTGCCATTTCCTTCTCTGGGTAGATAAGTAAGTAAGTAAGTAAAGTCACTCAGTCGTGTCCGACTCTTTGTGACCCCGTGGACTGCAGCCCACCAGGCTCCTCAGTCCATGGGATTCTCCAGGCAAGAATACTGGAGTGGGTTGCCATTTCCTTCTCCAGGGGATCTTCCTGACCCAGGGATCAAACCCGGGTCTCCCGCATTGGAGGCAGACGCTTTAACCTCTGAGCCACCAGGGAAGCCTTTATATGGGACACGAGGGTGGGGCCCTTGTGATCGGATTAGTGCCATTATAAGAACAGACACCAGAGACCTTACTCTCTCTCCTCTCCTCTGCCGTGTGAGGATGCAGTGAGAAGGCAGCTGTGTCTGCAAGCCAGAAAGAGAGTGCTCCCCAAAACCGGATCATGCTGGTACCCTGATCTCAGATTTTCAGTCTCCAGAACTGTTTTTAAAAAATCTCTTTAAGCCCCTAGCCTAAGATATTTTCTTATAACAGCTGAGTAAATACACCTACATTTCTCCATACCCCTGCTGGAATGATTTTTCTAAAACAAAAATCTGATTATGTTATTCCTTTAAAGTTATCACATGGTTCTTCAGTCAGCCATTTAATAAATATTTATTAACTCCTTATGTGTACCAAGTACCATACTAGATGCTGGAAAAACAGAGATTAAATTTCTTTTATAGAGTATAGCTGATGGGGAATGCGTCATTAAATAAATAATTAAGTCCTAATTCCTTAGTATTACATTCTTATAGAACTGGCCCCTGAAAATCTCATTTTTTAAAAGCTAGTTTCTCAAACCCTCTACTTTAAGTCTTTCAGATTCCCCCATACTTTCCATGTCTTCAAACAAGCAATTCTTTCTACTTTCCTGCTCTGATTCTATACCTTCTCTAAATCTCCACTCGAATTCCAATTCTGAACTGTAATAGGCATGTAGTAAGTATTTGTTAGTTAGTTGATTATTGACCATTTCTATCATAGCACTTAATGCTATTATATTAAGTGTCTTTTACGATATAAAAATCACCCCAAAGTTTCTGACCTAGGACAACAATAATCATTTCTTTTGCTTGCAAATAAAAAACTTGGACAGAACTCTGTGGGCATAGCTTGCCTGTTTTCCATACAAGGTCAGTAAGAGGGGCTCAAGGCTGGGATCACTCACCGGAACTACAGTCTTTTGAAAGCTTGCACACTTACATGACTGGTGGTTGACGCTGGCAATTGGCTGGGTCATTGGGGCTGTTGGCCGGAACACCTGCAGGGGACCTCCCGTGTGTTAGCACGTTGGACTGAGCATTGTAAGAGGCAGGAAAATGAAACTCCCAGTTTCTAAAGACCTGAACTAGAAAGTAGGCATAGCAGTGCTTCTGTCATATTCCACTGAACAAGCAATTGCAGCATCTACACTCAAGCGGAAAGGAAATAAAACCCACCTCTCCATGGAAAGAGTATTAAATAATTTGGGGGCCATATTTGAAAGCTGCCACACTATTGTAACTTTTTACTTGTTTCCATAGCATTGGCCTGACTCTCTTATCTCTGGGTTCCCAGGCTTTCAACAATAGGTGTTCCATAAACATTTGTTAAATGTAATAAATAAAATAAGTCATGATTAAATTGGTACACTGCCATTAGCAGCCATGAGGGAGTAACAGGCTCCAGCCTTACCTTTTCACCAAAACCAAGTAAAACTCTGGACAAAATATATGAAAAAAGTGATTGCAGACCTGAAACAGCAGTCTGTGATCCCAAGGAGAAAAAAACAAGCAATGAGCCCTATGATTGCCACAGCCTTCTGTCTAGAGTCAGTTTCTGATTATGCCCAGGGAGGGAAAACCCCAAAATTACCAAATGGGATAATGAACAACACTTTACAAAGATAAAGGCATAAAGTCACTAGAAGACGTAATAATATCCAATGTGTTTAACCTAAAGACTGAACTGGAAAAAGAGGAAGCAAGATTTACAGGACTGACAGAAGAAATAGATACATCCAGAGTTTTGTTATCTATTTTAATACTCCTCTCTCAGGTAAAGATAGAGCAAATAGAAAATTAGTAATTACATAGAAGACAAAGAGCCCTCTCAACCAACTTGACCAAATTGACATTTGTGATGGCCCCACCCAAACACTGCAAGCCAAACATTCTTGTCAAAAAGTAGATAAGCACAGTAACAAAGACAGACAATATGCTGGCTGTATAACTTGACTCAAAACAGTTTAAAGGATAAAATTAAGTAGATTGTTTCCTTGACTAAAACAATTACCTTAGAAAGGTAACAGAAAGCTCTCCGAAATTTTTCAATTTATGTAAGGATTAAACAATATAGTTCTAAATAATCTGAGTCAAAGGAAAATCAGAGACTATTTTGAACTAGTTGAAAGTGAAAACAACCAATCAACATTTGTGAGATGCAATTAAAGTAATGCTTAGAGGAAATACTTTAAGCATTAGATATTAGAAAAGAAACTCTAACATCAATGAGCTAAGCTCCTACCTTAAGAAAATAGAATTCAAATAGAAAAGGGAAATAATAAAGATAAAACCAGAAATCAATAAAATCAAAATTCAACCTTCTTAAAAGTCAAAATTGATAGCACTCTACCTAGATCAAAAGATTAATAAGAGGAAACAAATAACCAGTATCAACAATTAAAGAAGCATCATGACTATAGATCCTGTAATTAAAACATTACAAAAAACATTCATAAAGGAATATTCTTTTAAGAATCTTTAGGCTGATAAATTTGATAACATCAGTTCAGTCACTCAGTCGTGTCTGACTCTTTGTGACCCCATGAACTGCAACACACCAGGCCTCCCTGTCCATCACCAACTCCCAGGGTCTACTCAAACACATGTCCATTGAGGCAGTGATGCTATCTAACCATCTCATCCTCTGTCATCCCCTTCTCCTCCTGCTTTCAATCTTTCCCAGCATCAGGGTCTTTTCCAATGAATCAGTTCTTCGCATCAGATGGCCAAAGTATTGGAGTTTCAACTTCAGCATCAGTCCTTCCAAAGATTATTCAGGACTGATTTCCTTTAGGATTGACTGGTTGGATCTCCTCGCAGTCCAAGGGACTCTCAAGAGTCTTCTCCAAAACCACAGCTCAAAAGCATCAATTCTTCAGCTCTCAGCTCTCTTTACAGTCCAACTCCCACACTCCCATACATGACTACTGGTAAAATAGCATTGACCAAATGGACCTTTGTTGGCAAAGTAATGTCTCTGCTTTTTAATATGCTGTCTAGGTTGGTCATAACTTGTCTTCCAAGGAGTAAGCATCACACATATTTATATATATATATATATATATATGTATATATATATATAAAAAATACATATTATTTATATTTTATACATATATATCAATGTGTGTGCTTAGTCACTCAATTGTAACTCTTTGTGACCCCATGGACTGTAGTCCGCTCATCTCCTCTGTCCATGGGGATTCTCCAGGCAAGAATACTGGAGTGGGTTGCCATACCCTTCTGCAGGTGATCTTCCCAACCCAGGGATCAAACCCAGGTCTTCCACATTGCAGGTGGATTTTTTTACCTTCTGAGCCATATGTGTATATATATATATATATATATATATATATCCCATATATATATATCAGTACCAAAAATTAAATTATTAATTACACTCTACAAAAATCTCTAGGGCCATGAGTTCAATTGTTAATTCTATCAAACTTCTAAGGAAGAAATAATATCAAACATTTACAAAATCTTTTAGAAAATACAACAAATGAGAACAATTTCCTAATTATTGTATGAGACCAAAAGCATCCTGACACCAAAATCAGATGTTATAATTATCAAAATTATTCTAGAATATAATATTTTAAAATATAAAATTATATTAAATAATACCTTTATTAATAGAAATATAACAATCCTTAAAAAATAAATTTATAGGAATATGAAGAGAATACATCATGACCAAGTAGTGTATCCCAGGACTATAAAGTTACTTTAGTATTTGAAGATCAATCAACATAGTTCACCATACTAACAGTATGTAAGAGAAAAACCATATGAAAATTTCAATAGCCACAGAAAAATACTATTTGACATAATTCAAAACCTTTGTGATATGATAAAAACAACAAAGAGTAGAAGAAACCTTTTTCAACCTGACAAAAGTCATCTCCAAAAAGCTTAGACCTAACATCAATGGTGAAAGAGAATGATTTTTCTATAGTAAGAAGCAACAGGAGAATGCCCATTTTTATGCTACTATTTAATGACAATCTTAGTGCTAAAGTCACGGAGAAGGCAATGGCATCCCACTCCAGTACTCTTGCCTAGAAAAATCCCATGGACGGAGGAGCCTAGAAGGCTGCAGTCCATGGGGTCGCTGAGGGTCAGACACGACTGAGCGACTTCACTTTCACTTTTCACTTTCATGCATTGGAGAAGGAAATGGCAACCCACTCCAGTGTTCTTGCCTGGAGAATCCCAGGGACGGGGGAGCCTTGTGGGCTGCCATCTATGGAGTCGCACAGAGTCGGATGTGACTGAAGTGACTTAGCAGCAGCAGCAGTGCTAAAGTCAAGAAGAAAAAGGAATATACTTTTCAGACTTTGCCTTTAGCCAAGATGGAATAACAGAGACTGGATTTATCATTTTGCCTGAAACAACTGAAAACTAGGCTAAATGATTATAGTTGGAAGTTTCACCTCCCCATCTCAATAGTAGAAGACTTGAATACTATCATCAAACTTGACTTAAACGAAGCTGATACAACACTACATCTGATGAAAGCTGATTACATAGTCTTTTCAAGTGCATGACATATTTATCAAGATAGAGAATATTCTATGCCATAAAACAAATCTTGACAAATTTAAAAGGAGTCAAGTCATACAGAGTATGTTCAATTCAGTTCAGTTCAGCTTAGTCGTGTCCAGCTCTTTGCGACCCCATGGACTGCAACACACCAGGCCTCCCTGTCCATTGCCAACTCCCGGAGTCTAAAGGCTGATTTCCTTTAGGATGGACTGGTTGGATCTCCTTGCTGTCCAAGGGACTCTCAATAGTCTTCTCCAGCACCACAGTTCAAAAGCATCAATTCTTCTGCACTCAGCTTTCTTTATAGTTCAACTCACCCATCCATTCATGACTACTGGAAAAACTATAGCCTTGAGTAGCTGGACCTTTGTTGGCAAAGAGTATGTTCTCTGAGTGCAAATGAATTAAATTAAAAATAAATTACAGAAGGATATTTAAAAGTCCCCAAATATTTTGAAACTAAGTAACACTTCTAAATAACCCAATGGTTAGAGGAGAAATAAAGTGAAAAATAGGAAGTATTGAGAATGGGTTGATACTGAAAATATAAAATAACCAAATTTATGGGAAGCAATTATAGCAGTATTTAGAGGGATATTTATAATATAATATAGCATATATGGGCTTCCCTGGTAGCTCAGCTGGTAAAGAATCCACCTGCAATGCAGGATACCCTGGTTTGACTCCTGGGTTGGGAAGACCCCCTGGAAAAGGGATAGGCTACCCACTCCAGTCTTCTTGGGCTTCCCTGGTGACTCAGATGGTAAAGAATCCACCTGCAATGTGGGAGACCTGGGTTCAGTCCCTGGGTTGGGAAGATCCCCTGGAGGAGGGTATGGCAACCCACTCCAGTATTCTTGCTTGCAGAATGCCCATGGACAGAAGAGCCTAGTGGGCTACAGTCCATGGGGTCGCAAAGAGTCAGACACAACTGAGCGACTAAGCACAGCACAGCATATAGCATATATACTGCAAAAGAGGAAAGTTCTCTAATCAATTATCTTGATTTCATTTTAAGGATCTAGAAAAAACTGCAAATGAAACCCAAAGAAAGCACAAGGAAGGAAGTATTAAACATCAGAGAGGAAAGCAATGAAAAAGGAAGCAGAGAAACAATAGCAGAAACCACACTTAAAGTTCATTTGTTGAGGAGATAAATAAAATTGATAAAACTATAGTCAGATTGACAAGGGAAATAGGGAAAAGATACAAATTACCAGTTTCAGGAATTAAAGGAGTGACATCACTACAGATGCTACACATATTAAGAGGATAATAAAGGAATATTATTATGGCCAATTCTCTTTAAAAAATAAATATATATAGGCCTCACAGCTTGCAATATATTAGTTCTCTGATTACGGATGGAACCTGGGCCCATAGCAGTGAAAGTGACAAGTCCTAACACGGGACCACCAGGGAATTCCCATATTATGGCCTAGATAAGAAGAAAAGGCAAATTCCTTCAACAGCACAAAATTCTAAAGCTCAAGACAGAAATAGTTCACTTAAATAGCTCTATTTCTATTAATGTAATTTCTTACTGTCACTCAATTTCTGACTTCCACTTTGACCCCTTTCTTATTATAAGGATTATATATTTTCTTTAACCTAATAACTGATAATGACTGGGTAACTGGATTAGCAACACTCATCAGTTGGTTCGGGGTTTATGGTGATTCTGCTGACATAGTTTGCATCTGGTGTATCATGAAGGATGTTAGAAAATAAAGACATCCCCAAGAAATCTGCTCCTCCCCAGAATTTACATTCAAAGACTTTTCAGAGGCGTTCATGCATGTTAGAATAAGCTACAGATTTTCAAAAGAGATAACTACAGTTATGAAGGTGGCTCAAAGTTTCAGGGCAGAATGAATCAAAATATGTAAAATGTCTAACCATACCAAGTGTTGGCTGGGATGTAGACCCATTGAAACTCCTCCACTGTGCTGGTGGGAATGTAAAACGGTACAATCCCTTTGGAGAACACGTTAGCAGTTTCTTTGAAAATTAGACAAATATCAACCATGCGACCCAGTCATCCCATTCCTAAGTATTTACCTAAGAAAAGTGAAAGTGTGTCTCTGTACAAAGACTTGTCAACAAATATTCATAGTTGCTTTATTTGTAACTGGGAGAAAAAAAAAACAAATATGTAAACATGAGTAGATAAACTATGTGGTAAATAGATAAACAAACTGTGGTATATCCATGCAATAGAATGCTTCTCAGCAATAAAAGAGAGTAAATTACTGATACACACTGCCACATGGATGAATCTCTAATTCATAATTGGTGGAACACAGAGCAAGATGAAAATATGCATTCCCTCATTCATATATTATTAAGAATTTCAAAACAGTGACAGCAGAGCATTAAAACAAGTGCCAAGCGCTTTTACGTACAAGATCCTATTGGACTGCACCAGCCACATGCCTGTGAAGCTGGACCTGCTCAAAATACTTATCCTGAGTGAAGGAAGACAGACAAAAAGGGCACATAACATATAATTTCACTTATTTTTAAATTAATTTTTATTGGAGTATGGTTGTTTTACAATGCTGTGTTAGTTTCTGCTGTACAGCAAAGTGAGTCAGCTATATACATACATACATTGCCTCTTTTTTGGATTTCCTTCCCATTTAGGTCTCATCAGAACATTGAGTAGAGTTCCCTGTGCTATACAGTAGGTTCTCCTTAGGTATCTATTTTATGTACATGTGTGCTAAGTCACTTCAGTTGCGTCTGACTCTTTGCGACCCTATGAACTGTAGCCTGCCAGGCTTCTCTGGCCATAGGATTCTCTAGGCAAGAATACTTGGAGTGGGTTGCCACGCCCTTCTCCAGACGATTTTCCTGACCCAGGGATCAAACCCTCATCTCTTGTGTCTCCAGTATCAACAGATGGGTTCTTTACCACTGGTACCACCTGGGAATCCCTATCTATTTTATATATAGTATCAATAAGGTATGTATGTCAATCTTAATCTCCCAATTCACCCACCACCCTCTCTTTTCCTCTTGGTATCCATAAGTTTGTTCTCGACATCTGTATCTCTATTTCTGCTCTGCAAATAAGTTCATCTGTAACATTTTTCCTAGATTCCACATATAAGAGATGTATATAAAATTACGGAAAATGCAAATTTATCTAAAGTGATGGAAAGCTGATTGGTGGTTACCTGAGGAGGAGTAAGAGAAGGGATTTAAAAGGAGCACAAAGAAGTTCTTTGGAATGATGTATGTGTTTACTATCTTGATGGTGGTGAAGGTTTCACGGATGATACAGTTGTGAGCTGTGCCATCCAGCCCAGGTACTGACCTCTGGAGAGTTTTCCACATTGAAGAGCCTACTTTTAACAGCAGACAAAAACAGTGTTTGAAAAAAGTTCTGAAAAGTTTTAAAGTTCTAAAAGTATTTTCTTTGCTAAAAAAAAGTTCTCAGAGCATCTTATTTTGTTCTAAATCCAACAAATCACTTTCTGTGGGGGGAAAAATTGTAAAACACTAATTGGCCTTTGAAAAGGATTTTTAAAAAATACAGTTCATGATCTCTATGCAGTTCTTCACCACAGCCAAAACACACACTTTAAGCCAACTTTTTCACAGTTCAGTTCAGTCGCTCAGTCATGTCCAACTTTTTGCGACCCCATGAACTGCAGCACGCCAGGCTTCCCTGTCCATCACCAACTCCCTGAGTTTACCCAAATTCAAGTCCATCAAGTCGGTGATGCCATCCAACCATCTCATCTTCTGTTGTCCCCTTCTCCTCCTGCCCTCAATCTTTCCCAGCATCAGGGTCTTTTCAAATGAGTCAGCTCTTTATATCAGGTGGCCAAAGTATTGGAGTTTCAGCTTCAACATCAGTCCTTCCAATGAACACCCAGGACTGATCTCCTTTAGGATGGACTGGTTGGATCTCCTTGCAGTCCAAGGGACTCTCAAGAGTCTTCTCCAACACTACAGTTCAAAGCATCAATTCTTCAGCGCTCAGCTTTCTTTATAGTCCAACTCTCACATCTATACATGACCTCTGGAAAAACCATAGCCTTGACTAGAAGGACCTTTGTTGACAAAGTAATGTCTCTGCTTTTTAATATGCTGTCTAGGTTGGTCATAACTTTCCTTTCAAGGAGTAAGCATCTTTTCATTTCATTGCTGCAATCACCATCTGCAGTGATTTTGTAGCCCAAAAAATAAAGTCTGACACTGTTTCCACTGTTTCCCCATCTATCTGCCATGAAGTGAGCGGAATCGGATGCCATGATCTTAGTTTTCTGAATGTTGAGCTTTAAGCCAGCTTTTTCACTCTCCTCTTTCACTTTCATCAAGAGGCTTTTTAGTTCTCCACTTTCTGCCATAAGGGTGGTGTCATCTGCATATCTGAGGTTATTGATATTTCTCCCGGCAATCCTGATTCCAGCTTGTGCTTCATCCAGCCCAGCGTTTCTCATGTTGTACTCTGGATATAAGTCAAATAAGCAGGCTGACAATATACAGCCTTGACGTACTCCTTTTCCTATTTGGAACCAGTCTGTTGTTTCATGTCCAGTTCTAACTGAGGCTTCCTGACCTGCATACAGTTTTCTCAAGAGGCAGGTCAGGTGGTCTGGTTTTCCTATCTCTTTCAGAATTTTCCACAGTTTATTGTGATCCACATACTCAAAGGCTTTGGCATAGTCAATAAACCAGAAATAGAAGTTTTTTTGGAACTAAAACACACACAAGTATGAGTTAAGTAAAAGCAGAAGATGATATGTAATTAACTGCTAAAATTAATGACACATTACCAGTAGAGTTTTATTTGCAGAAGTATAAAGATCCAGCAGGATTTGAAGCCATCAGGGAAAGCCAATAGAAAGGCCTGCTATTGAATATAGCCTTGAAGAGTGAATGAGACTTACACAAACATGAAAGAAGGGAAAATAGCAATTTGGGTAGGGAGAAAAGAATGGAGATTTGGACTAAAAGTTATCCAGATCAGTTTACAGACAATGAACAGACCTGCTTGGTTGGGTCAGTGTATTTTGGTGACAGGCACTTAATAAGAGATAACATTTGATTGGGTCCCCAGGGTTAGGATATTGTAGAGAGCTCTGAAGGTAAGCTGAGTAATCCATTTTTATCTGAAAGACAAGGGTTAATGCGTAGAGTGATAAAAAATGTTGTGAGAAGTGAAAGGAGGTTATATGTAAAATGCTATTTCAAATCTTCTTTGCTTTGGGGACTCCTTTCTTTCTTTTATTCTTTTTAAACTTTTTTTTAGGTTGGAGTATAACCGATTAACAATGTTGTGAGTTTCAAGTGAACAACAAAGGGACTCAGCCATACATATACTTGTATCCATTCTCCCCCAAACTTTCCTCCCATCCAGGCTGCCACATAACATTGAGCAGAGTTCCCTGTGCTATACAGTAGAACCTGTTGGTTTTTTTCATTTTAAATATAGCAGTGTGGACATGTCCATCCCCAACTCCCCAACTATCCCTTCCCTGCATCCTTCCCCACGGGCAACCATAAGTTTCTTCTTTAAGTCTGTGAGTCTGTGTTTTATAAGTTCATTTGTATCATCTCTTACTAGATTCCTCATATAAGAGATGATGTCATGTGATATTTCTCCTCTTTCTGGCTTACTTCACTCAGCGTGACAATCTCTAGGTCCATCCATGTTGCTGCAAATGGCATTAAATTAGGCTCCCACCTCAGCTTTCTTTTTCCTTGCCTCAAAATATCTCCACCTCCATTTCCTTTATTCCTGTCTGAGAAAGAAGTGTCCTTTCTCTTTTTGAAAATGAATTCCTCCATCTATCTTCTTAATTGCTTATCCTCTCACATCTTGCTTCATGAAGTAACCTATTTCACATAGACAGTCTCTTCATATCTTAATGGCAACTTTCCTTCAACAAATAAGAAAATAAAAGCTTTTGCTTGGACTCTGCTGTGTCTTCAAGAAAATTAGAGATTCCAAGATATTAAGAAGAGGTGGCAAGAATACACAGAAAACTGTACAAGAAAGATCTTCATGACCAAGATAATCACAATGGTGTGATCACTCACCTAGAGCCAGACAACCTGGAATGTGAAGTCAAGGGGGCCTTAGGAAGCATCACGACAAACAAAGCTAGTGGAGGTGATGGAATTCCAGTTGAGCTGTTTCAAATCCTGAAAGATGATGCTGTGAAAGTGCTACACTCAATATGCCAGCAAATATGGAAAACTCAGCAGTGGCCACAGGACTGGAAAAGGTCAGTTTTCATCCCAACCCCAAAAGAAGGCAATGCCAAAGAATGCTCAAACTACCCCACAATTGCACTCATCTCACACGCTAGCAAAGTAAATGCTTAAAATTCTCCAAGCCAGGCTTCAGCAATACGTGAACCAGCAATGTTCAAGCTGGTTTTAGAAAAGGCAGAGGAACCAGAGATCAAATTGCCAACATCTGCTGGATCGTGGAAAAAGCAAAGGGGTTCCAGAAAAACATCTATTTCTGCTTTATTGACTATGCCAAAGCCTTTGACTGTGTGGATCACAATAAACTGTGGAAAATTCTGAAAAAGATGGGCATACTAGACTACCTGCCGTGCCTCTTGAGAAATCTGTATGCAGGTTAGGAATCAACAATCAGAACTGGACATGGACCAACAGACTGGTTTCAAATAGGAAAAGGAGTACGTCAAGGCTGTATATTGTCACCCTGCTTATTTAACTTACATGCAGAGTACATCATGAGAAATGCTGGACTGGATGAAGCACAAGCTGGAATCAAGATTGCCAGGAGAAATATCAGTAACCTCAGATATGCAGATGACACCACCCTTATGGCAGAAAGTGAAGAGGAACTAAAAAGCCTCTTGATGAAAGTGAAAGAGAAGAGTGAAAAAGTTGGCTTAAAGCTCAACAGTCAGAAAACTAAGATCATGGCATCCAGTCCCATCACTTCATGGGAAATAGATGGGGAAACAGTGGAAACAGTGTCAGACTTTATTTTTTGGGCTACAAAATCACTGCAGATGGTGATTGCAGCCATGAAATGAAAAGATGCTTACTCCTTGGAAGAAAAGTTACTTCCAACCTAGATAGCATATTGAAAAGCAGAGACATTACTTTGTTGACTAAGGTCCTTCTAGTCAAGGCTATGGTTTTTCCAGAGGTCATGTATAGATGTGAGAGTTGGACTATAAAGAAAGCTGAGCGCTGAAGAATTGATGCTTTGAACTGTGGTGTTGGAGAAGACTCTTGAGAGTCCCTTGGACTGCAAGGAGATCCAACCAGTCCATCCTAAAGGAGATCAGTCCTGGGTGTTCATTGGAAGGACTGATGTTGAAGCTGAAACTCCAATACTTTGGCCACCTGATATAAAGAGCTGACTCATTTGAAAAGACCCTGATGCTGGGAAAGATTGAGGGCAGGAGGAGAAGGGGACGACAGAAGATGAGATGGTTGGATGGCATCACCGACTCGATGGACATGGGTTTGGATGGACTCCAGGAGTTGGTGATGGACAGGGAGGCCTGGCGTGCTGCAGTTCATGGGGTCACAAAGAGTTGGACACAACTGAGCAACTGAACTGAACTGAGCTGAACTGCTGTGTCTCAGAATATTTCCTCATTCACTCCCTGCTTTATGCTGCAGTTGACCACTGACCTAGTTCTTAGGTCGGTGGCTTTATTACTTCTTAGACTGAAGTATCTCCTTTCCTGCATGCCTTCAGCATTCACTATACTGCTGCCAAATTAACCTTGGGAAAGAGGCTTCTTTTATATGATTTTCCTTCTCTTTAGTTTTCAGAAATTCACTACTGCCTTTTAAAATAGAGTGGTTTTTCAATGGATTTCTATACTACCTTTCTCTTGGTGCTTTTAAGACTTAGTCAAACGGCACAAATCACTTTTCCTCAAGTTTCTTTGTTTTTCCTGCCCATTCCTGGTGAGACCCCAGCTTGCAAGATCCTCTTGCAGCTGTCTGTTAGAATCAGATTCATTCTTCAAGTATTCATAAGTAATTTATTGCATGAAGCCTTTTCTGAGCCCCCCAAACAAGTTACTCCTATAGCTCTGTGCGATTCACTTTTCAAGTTTCTTTTACTCTGTATTTGATGATAGAATAGAGACTTTGGTGTCAGGCACAACATCAAATGTTCTACTTGTTAGCTTGTGATCTTGGGCAAGTTTCTTAATCCTTCCAGACTTCAATTACCTCGTTTGAAAATGCAGATAATAATACTTATTTGTAAAGATTGTTGTATGGATTAAATCAATAGAATTGCCTGTCGCATGAGAGGTGGTATGTTTCTAACATTATCTTTGCATACATTTGTTTGTATAATTTTCTTAGCCACTAAAAAGTACTTTTTGATACTTATTTGTACATAGTATAATTTATCTACCTTTTAAAGGGACAGTTTTATTTATTTTTAAGTTAACTTTATTGAAGTATAGTTGTTTTACAATGTTGTGTTAGTTTCTACTGTACAACAAAGTGAATTAGCTATATGTACACATTTATCCATATTGTTTTGGATTTCCTTCCCGTTTAGGTCACCATAGAGCCCTGAGTAGAATTATTACTTGAGCTATACAGTAGGTTCTCATTGGTTATCAATCTTGTGTTGTTGCTGTTCTTTAGTGGCTAAGTCATATCTGACTCTTTGTGACCCCATAGACTAGCCTGCCAGGCTCCCACTGTCCATGGGATTTCCCAGGCAAGAATCCTGGAGTGGTTGCCATTTCTTTCTCTGGGGATCTTCCCGATCCAGGGAACTAACCCACATCTACTGCATTGGCAGGCAGATTCTATACCACTGAGCCATAGTACCAATAGTATATATATGTCAATCTTAAAGGGATAGTTCTAGAAGTCTGTTGGCATGTTATGTACTCTTCAGTTCAGTTCAGTTGCTCAGTCGTGTCCGACTCTTTGTGACCCCATGAATCGCAGCACGCCAGGCCTCCCTGTCCATCACCAACTCCCGGAGTTCACTCAAACTCCCATCCATCGAGTCGGTGATGACATCCAGCCATCTCATCCTCTGTCGTCCCCTTTTCCTCCTGCCCTCAATCCCTCCCAGCATCAGAGTCTTTTCCAATGAGTCAACTCTTCGCATGAGGTGGCCAAAGTACTGGAGTTTCAGCTGTAGCATCATTCCTTCCAAAGAAATCCCAGGACCAATCTCCTTTAGAATGGACTGGTTGGATCTCCTTGCAGTCCAAGGGACTCTCAAGAGTCTTCTCCAACACCATAGTTCAAAAGCATCAATTCTTCGGCGCTCAGCTTTCTTCACAGTCCAACTCTCACATCCATACATGACCACTGGAAAAATAGCCTTGAGTAGACGGACCTTTGTTGGCAAAGTAATGTCTCTGCTTTTCAATATGCTATCTAGGTTGGTCATAACTTTCTTTCCAAGGAGTAAGCGTCTTTTCATTTCATTGCTGCAATCACCATCTGCAGTGATTTCGGAGCCCCCCAAAATAAAGTCTGCCACTGTTTCCACTGTTTCCCCATCTACTTCCCATGAAGTGATGGGACCAGATGCCATGATCTTTGTTTTCTGACTGTTGAGCTTTAAGCCAACTTTTTTACTCTCCTCTTTCACTTTCATCAAGAGGCTTATTAGTTCCTCTTCACTTTGTGCCATAAGGGTGGTGTCATCTGCATATCTGAGGTTATTGATATTTCTCCTGGCAATCTTGATTCCAGCTTGCGCTTCTTCCAGTCCAGCGTTTCTCATGATGTACTCTACATATAAGTTAAATAAGCAGGGTGACAATATACAGCCTTGACGTACTCCTTTTCCTATTTGGAGCCAGTCTGTTGTTCCATGTCCAGTTCTAACTGTTGCCTCCTGACCTTACGATATTTCAAAGTTGGGTTTTTTTCCCCCCAAAATGTTACATTCAACTTTGTAAAAACATACAGCCATTCTGAAAATCAGTTACATCTCATGTCATGTTCAATGTTTCAAAGTAACAATTGGAGGAAACAATATTAACTATTAATACACAAACCCATTCTGCCACAAAATTTGGATTTTATGCTAAACATATCAATATTGTAAATGTTACACTTTAAAATATTTCTTATTCAGGACACTTTAAAGTCAACTCTAATTAATAATTTATATACATAAAATACATCTGCTTTATGTGTTTTCTATGATGAGTTTTACCAAATATATACACCTGTGTAAAACCACAGTCAACAATATTATATTTAATTGCTCCAAAAGGATTCCTGTGTCTATTTTCAGTCTCTTCTCTTTGTACACATCCCCAGCACCAGGCAACGACTTTCCTGTTTCTTGTCACTGTAGATTTTTGGATTTAGATTTTCCTTTTCTGGTTTCATATAAATGGAATTATCTACTATGCAGTCTTTCTCTCTGATTTTGCTCAGTGTAGAGTTTATGAGATTCATTCATGTTGCATGTACAGTAGTTTCTTCCTTTTCATTGCTGAGTCATGTTTCGTCGTGTGAACAGACTACAGTTTGTTTATTCATTCACATATTGATGGACACATTGATGATTTTCAGTTTGAGGTTACTATGAACAAAGCTGCTATGAACATTGGTGTCTAAGTCTTTGTACAGACCTATTTTCATTCTCTTGGTTAAATACCTAGGAATGAAATTGCTGGGTCATATGATCAGTGTATGTTGATCTTTTAAAGAAATCGCCAATTTGTTTTCAAAAGTAGTATTCTCTTTATCTATAAATGAGAATGTCAATTGCTCTGCATCCTTGCCAACCTTTATAAATATTAGATGTAGTGATGTCTTATTGTGGGTTTAATTTGCATTTCCCTAGTGACAAAAAAGATTGAACATCTTTGCTTGTGCTATTATTTCCATATGTTCTTTGAGATGTGTCTATTCAAATATTTTGCTAATTAAAAAAGTTATTGTATTCTTAAGTTACAAGTATTCTTAATATATTCTGGATACAAGTGCCTTGTCAGATACATATATTGTGAATATTTTCACTTTTTTATGGTATCTTTGGGATAACAGAAGTTTTACATTTTGATGAACTCCAATCATATTTCTTAAGATTAATGCTTTTTTTTTTTTTTTGGTTGTTGTATCTAAGAAATCTTTGCCTTCCAAGGTCACAAAGATTCTGCTGTTTCCTTCTAGAAGTTTAGAGATTTATCTTTTATGTTTAGATCTATGATCCACATCAAATTAATACTTGTCTAAGGTGTAAGGTCGGAGAAGGCAATGGCACCCCACTCCAGCACTCTTGCCTGGAAAATCCCATGGACAGAGGAGCCTGGTGGGCTGCAGTCCATGGGGTCGCGAAGAGTCGGACACGACTGAGCGACTTCACTTTGACTTTTCACTTTCATGCATTGGAGAAGGAAATGGCAACCCACTCAGTGTTCTTGCCTAGAGAATCCCAGGGACCGGGGTGCCTGGTGGGCTGCCGTCTATAGGGTCGCACAGAGTCGGACACAACTGAAGCGACTTAGCAGCAGCCACAGCAAGGTGTAAGGTAAGGGTCAAGCATTTCCTTTTTTTTTTTTTTTTTTAATGTGGTACCTAGTTGTTTCAGCACTGTTTGTTAAAAAGAATTAGCTTTGTATCTTTGTTAAAAACCAGTTGACTATATGTAAGGGGGCTGGACTTTATTCATTGATCTATATATCTAACCTTGTGCCTATCACACTGTCCTGGAAACTGTAGTTTTATACTAAGTTTTGAAAACAGGTATGTGCATGTTCCAACTTTGCTTTTTTACACATTTCTGTATAAATTTTAGAGTTATCTTGTCAAATTAAAAAAATATTCTGCTGAAATTTGCAAAGAACTGACAGTTTAACAATTTGAGTTCCAATTCATGAAGCTGTAATACTTATTTATTAGGACTTTCTCTTGATTGCGATTTATCATGTTCAGGGTACAGGTCTTGCATGTGTTTCGTTGAATTTATCACTCTATATTTCATGGTTTTGGATGCTAAGTATTATATAGTTTTACTCTAAATTTCTATTTACTGATTTTTGTAACATTGACCTTGTATCCTACAACTAGTTCCAGTAGCTTTTTGGGGTGTGCATTCCTTAGCTTTTTCTAATACAATGTTGTCACTTGTAAATAGTTTTATTTATTCTTTTCCAATGTAAATACCTTTAAAAACACTAGTTCATAGTTTTCATCAAACTTCGACAATTTTTAGCCAATATTTCTTCCCCAGGCACACCTCAGACGTTTCCTCCCCTACTGCAAGTCTTGCTCAATTATGTCTAAGTTCCCTGTATCAGGCTGGAAGTGCCACCTGGGTGGCCCACCCAGATCAGAGCCCAGTGTGGAACAGATCCAACTTTGGTCTCTCTGGTCTTCAGATGCTCCTCCCCTCCCTGAGGTCTCGCTCGGGTTCCAGGTAGCTGGAGAGCATGCTCAGTCAGTTCTGCTGGACTCTTGCAACCCTGGTGGACTATAGCCCACCAGGCTCCTCTGTCCATAGGATGTTCCTGGGGAGAATTCTGGAGTGAGTTGCCATTTCCTTTTCCAGGGGATTTTCCCACCCAGGAATTGAACCCAGGCCTCCTGCGTCTACTTACTGCATTGCAGGCAGATTCTTCACCACTGGGCCAGCAGGGTAGCCAAGAATGACCTAACAAGCAGATCGGTTTCCTTGGCCCGTGCAGCATTTCTTTCATTGGATGAACCAAACCGGGAATTGTCCCAACACTGATAACACTGATTTGGGGTGACTCAAACTGTCAGGCCTGTGAGTGGTGTACATGAACTATTTCACTTAAATCTCACAACGACCCCACGAGGTAGGTTTTAAATTTATTCTCATTGAGGAAATTGAGGTATGAAGAGATTTTAGTTTCCCAAGTTCACACAGCTACTAAGACTGGTGGAGCCACGAATTTGGGGGTTGAATTTCAGTAATCTGACTCCAGAGCTTGTCATCTTAACTGTGTGCTTTAGGAGGAAAGAGGAAGAGCTATCAGGAGCATGTGTATCTGGAGGAAGGGTTTTTTGTTTTTGTTTTTTTTTTGAGGGAGATAGAGTGGATAACTGGGATACTGTTTCCTGCGGGAAGGGTTCTTGCCTCTGTCTGTTCAAACTTTTCTCCTTTGATGTCTTGTCACGTCCTGTTTCCCCCTGACTTTCTGTGTTCCGCCTACACTGCAATCAGTGCCTCCACTGGCTCCAGTGGAATCCACGCAGGTGGGGCGATCCGACTGCACCTCCCGACCCCGAATACCTGCTCCACTGGCCGTGAAAAGCGAAACAGGGTGAAGTGGGTGCTCCTTCCCCAGAATCTCTTAAGAATGAGTCTTTGGCGGGAAGATACCTAGGCCCCTCTCCACAGCCAGAAATTTATCTTACAAAAGTCTTGGGCGGGGCAGGGCTACTCCAAGTCCAGGTGCGTTTAGACTCGGTGCACTAGCAAGGCTCCCGTGCACTAGCAAGACTTCCCCGGCGTTTCTAAGTGGAGGTTCCCCAGTCAGTGAGGTTTCCCCGGTAGGGGGGCAAGAGATCGTGACCAGGGGCTCCCAGGACCCCCGCGCCCCCGCGCCCAGGCCGGGCGGCCAGGCCCTCGCGCGGCGCGCGCTCCCGAGGGCCGGGGGCGGGGCGGCGGCCGGGGGCGCCCGCTCCTCCCACTGCGGGCGGCTGGTCTGGCGGCGCCGAGCCCCCTGCGCGCGGCACATGGGGCGCCTGACGGAGGCGGCGGCAGCGGGCGGCGGCGCTTCAGCGGCGCGCTCGGCCGGGCCCCCTCCCGCTCCCCTTCCCCTCTCGTCCACTTCCCCCGGCTGCGCGGCCGCCATGGCGTCCAGCGAGGAGGACGGCACCAACGGCGGCGCCTCGGAGGCGAGCGAGGAGAGGGAGGCGGTGGGCAAGCGGAGGCGCCTGGGCTTGTTGGCCACTATCTGGCTCACCTTCTACAACATCGCCATGACCGCGGGGTACGCGCGCCCAGAGGGGGCCCTCCCCGCGCCGCCGCGCCCCCGACTTTGCGCGCTCTGCTCGCTGGCGGAGCGTGCCCGGCTCCCGGGAGGGGCGGCGAGGGGCCGGGTGCGCGTGCGCGCGGGTAGCGGGGTGGTCGCGGCGCGGGGGTGCTCGCGGCGCAGGAAGGGGGCGCGGGCTGCGGTCGTGGGGGGAGGGGCGCTGCGCCTCGGGGCTTGAATGGAGCGGGGCGGGGGGGCCGGGCCGTGCTTGCCCGGCATTGCCTAATACGGTGCACGGCGCGCGCTGCGGCCGCGGGGCGCGGGCCGGAGGTTAAGTATAGACCTGGGCAGGAATGCGGGGCCGACCCGCGGGGGAGGCGGCCCCCGCGGGCGCCACTGCCGCCGCTGCTGGTGAAGAAGCGCGGAGTCCCGCCGCCCCCGAGCCTGGAGCTGTCCGGAGAGTGGCCCCGACCCTCTTTCCCGGTCGCCGGCCCCTGGACTGCACAACCTCGTGCTCCGGATCACTGGGCAGAGTTTGCTAACTGTTTCTGTCTCTGCGATTTTTTTTTTTTAAGTAATAGTGCGCCCGAGAGCTTCTTACCTGGGACGATTTTCCAGATACCCTGCGGGATCGGAGCGTGGGACTGGTGTCCAGGATCTGTGGCTCCGTGACTGATACTCTGTACTTTTATTTCTGGCTTTGAGTGCGATTTACAAGTTAAAGCTACACAATGACTATTATAGCTCTGCAAAGAGCTGCCGCAGTGACTTTTAAAAACCTGCTGGGAAATGCTCTTCCATTTCTAAATGGCATTGCCTTAAAAAAAAAAAAAAGCTGTTTCCCGTTATCCCACGAAGTATTACTAACCTCTGGAAATGGGGGGGGGGGGGGAGCTTATTATCGAAAACTTTCTCTAGAGCTTACAGAAAAATGTGATTGACCGAGATTTAAGAAATGATTTGAGACAGTGCTGAGTACTTTTGTGCTTAATGCCTAACGAGGACTCACTGTGGGGCAGGCACTGTGTCCGTCCATCTAGGTGTAATGTGTCATCATTGGTCCTCTACGACTGTGAGGGGTGCATGATGTTACATTTGATAGAATGGGAACCTGAGGCACAAATCGATTAAGTAACTTGCTCAAGTTCACACAACCAGTAAGCGTCAGACTTAGACTTAAGCCCAGACAGTTTGACTCCAGAGCCCTGCTACTTCTGCTTTCCACTCTTAAGTTTTCTAATCTTGAAAAAGAAAACTAATTGATTCACAAGCTACTGGAGAACAGCTGGGTACCCACTGTGTGCTACAGCCTGAAAAAAATTGTCTCTTCTGTGCTAGTCTCATCCAGTTAATAAACACTGGGGAAGCCTGCCGTTTATTAACTTGTCTGCGGTCCCTTTCCTTTCCAGGCCACTTTCCCTTTTGAAGGCCGAGTTACCTTTTAAAAAAATGAAGATCAATGCATACCTCCAGTTTAAAGCCTTCAGTGACTCTGCATTACCTCCACTGTAATGGAAGGGATTTAGGCTGTCATTCAAGGCAATAGCCGCCTGATTACTCTTCCCAGTTTTATTGCTTTTGGTATCTCCACTCACTCAACTTTGCCCTCAAAGCACCCTGCAATTTTATTTTCCCGGCTCTCTCCGTCTTTGCTCAGGCTGTTCATCCTGTGGATAATATTCCCTGTGTTCCTACTATGACTTTTAACCAAGTCACCTCTTTGAAGTTTTCTGGGTGTCTTACCCCACCTGAAACAGAGTTAAATGTTCTCTCCGTTGTGTTCTCAAACTTCATTCCTGACCTTCCTCCCTGGCTCGGCAAAATCACTGCTTCCCCAGAAACTTGTCTCTCAGTTGTTCAAAGGCAAGGGGAGCAGAAATGGAATAATCCATGTAACTAACTCTTTGGAAGCTTTCTAGAGGCGTTGAGATTTGAAGAAAGAGTAGGATTTGCATATGTAGAAGGTGGCTATTTCAAGTGAGATGAGTTCTGAAAATAGGCATGAGATGCAGTGAAGCTTCCTGATTTAATTGAAGGGACATAGTGCAGACATTGTGCAGATGAGGTTGGCAAAGCTGTGGTATTCGAAGTGGGACACACGTGTACATTGAGTGGTTTGGAGGTTCTTTTCTTTTTTTGCCTGCTTTTTTTTCCCCACCTTTTTTGAGTTGTAACTGACACCTAACACTGGGAGTTTAAGGTGTACAATATGATTGCTTGATGTATTACTTGGTATATGTATATATTATAAAGTGATTTTCATCATAAGATTAGTTAGCACATCTGTCACCTCACATAGTTGCCATATTTATTTTGGAATGGAGAACATTTAAGATTTAGGATCCTAGCAACTGATTTTTTTTAAAATTGAAGTTTAGTTTACAGTGTGGTGCCAATCTCTGCTGTATATATGCTCTGTAGCATAGTGACTTAGTTATACACATATGGACATTCTGTTTTTATATATTCTTTTTCATTATGATTTATCATAGGATATTGAATATAGTTCTCTGTGCTATACAGTAGGACCTTGTTTAGTCTATATATAATAGCTTACATCTGCTAATGCAGAGGTTCTTTTCGTTTATTTGCTTGGTTTTTTCACTTTTAGAAGAACTTTGGAAGGTTTATTGGTTTTTTTGGTAATAGTTTTGAAATCAAACAATATCTGAGAAATGAAATTTTTACAAAAGTGTAAAAAAGAAATTGCCTAATTCTATAAGCTCAGCATGACTTTTCATTTTTCCTTGTAATGTCTCATGAGAGTAACTTTGTTCAGATTTTTACTCAAATTGCCATACTCAGGCAGGCCTTCCCTGGCTGTCTTCATTTAAGTAGCAGCTGCTTACAAAGCACTCCTTATCCCCTTTGCCTGCTTTATTTTTCTCCATCATGCTTGTTACCATATAACTGTATGATGAATTTTACTAAATCATCTTGTTGCTTATTGGTCTGCTTCTCAGGCCCTATACAATGTTAGCGCCGTGAAACTCTCAAGAAATATTGGTTTGGCCAAAAAGTTCGTTTGGGTTTCTCCATAACATCTTGCAGAAAAACCCAAAGGAACCTTTTGGCCAACCCAGTATTTGTTGGGTAAATGAATGTACTGATAGAGTATTGTAGTTACAATATCTACTCTGTTGGATATTCAGTTTTCATGCACTATTTCACCAAATATTTCCATGTAGTTTTCAAAATTACACTCTTTCATGGTTATATAAAAGTGAATAGAGTTGTTACAGTGATAGTCCAAATCATGCCTCTAATGATATTATCCTTTAATTTGTTTCTCTTGAATTACTTGTTTAGGATGAATTCCCAGAGTAGAACTACAGGATAGAATTGATTTAGTTAAGTAATCATGTAATTAGGATTTTTATGGTACTTGTTCATAATAGATGCTTGGCTAGGAGTATTTTCTCTCTCTTCTTTTTTGTTTTGCCGCACACACTTTTGAAGCCTGCGTGTATTTATGCATTGTCTTAGGTCAAGTGAGAGACAAAAGCTAAATATTTTAGGCCCTGCGCTTGGAGAAGCGTTACCAGGGACATTTATAGATTGCAGTGAAAGACGGGATGAAGTAAGTGTTCTGCAGAGGTGTCATGCCTGGAGGTAGGGAGAATCAGAGAAAGGTGTTATTTACTTGGCAGGGCTGAGGAAGCAGCAGGAGTTAGTGTACAGAGATGTGACACCACTTGACATGCTGTTGGGGTGAAAACAAGTGGGTCTGAAGCATAGGCTGGGATAGAAAGATGGACCGGTAACCTGCCCCTTCGCGCAGGCCTGACATGCTTCCCTAACATGTTTGGATTCTAACCTGTAAGCAGTACGGGACGGTGATAATTGAAGGTTGTGTTTTCACCCCTTTTTAGCCGGGTAACCTCAGATAAGTTCCATAACCTCTCTGACCCTGGGTTTTCTCATCTGTCAAAGGAACAACACAACTACTTTGTTAGATTATTACAAGGAATTAAGTGGATTTGAAGTGGTCGACAGAGATGCCTGACACATAGTGGGTGTTTAGAAATGATAATTGCTATTCCTAGTGGTGAATTGAAAAGTGCACTTTGTGCAGAAACTGAGATATTCTCACTGTGTACACAGTGTATGTTAGCAGAGCACCAGACCCAAGGTTCAGGCATGTATGTTTCTCAACATGTTAAGTAATAGACATATATTTTATTCCTGGGGAGGATGAATCCATGTGTGGATCTGTGCCAGCTTTTGTTTGTTTGTTTTTTTTAATTGGAGTATAGTTGCTTTATAGTGTTGTACAACAAAATAAATCAGCTATATGTATACATATATCCCCTCCCTCTTGAACTTTCCTCTCACCCCCCACCACCCCACCCCCCTGCACACCACCCCTGTAGGTAATCACAGAGCCGGGCTTATACTGCTGGGCTCCCTGTGTTATACTGCAGCTTCCCACTCGCTAGCTATTTTATACAATGTAGCGTACATTTGTCAATCCTTCTCTTCCAGTTCATCCCCTACCCTTTGTGCCCCCAGGTCCACACTCTTAGGTCTGTGTCTCTGTTTCTGCCCTGCAGATAGGTTCATCTGTACCATTTTTCTAGATTCCACATATATGCATTGATATATAATGTTTGTTTTTCTCTTTCTGACTTACTTCACTCTGTATGACAGACTCTAGGTCCATCCACATTGCTACAAATGACCCGATTTCATTCCTTCATTATGGCTGAGTAATATTCCATTGTATATATGTTCCACATTTTGTTTATCCAGCCATCTGTCAAAGAACATTTATTTATATAAATTTATTTATTTTAATTAGAGGCTAATTACTTTACAATGTTGTAGTGGTTTTGCCATACATTGACATGAATCCACCACAGGTGTACATGTGTTCCCCATCCTGAACCCCCTTCCCACCTCCCTCCCCAAAGAACATTTAGATTGCTCCATGTCCTGGCTATTGTAAATAGTGCATTTTATCCATTCAAACCACCCAGTGTCTTCAACAGATAAAGTTTTCGAGAAAGAGAAGGGAGGAGAGATGAAAGGATAGATGGAAGGAGGCAAAATGTATAGATCGACATAGTCATAAAAGACATAGCAACTAATTACAGTGAATGAATCTTATTTCAGTCATGATTTTTTTTTTTTTGGCTGTATTGTATATGAGATCTTGGTTCACCAATCCGGGTCACTCCCATGCCCCCTGCATTGGCAGCACTGGGTCCTAACCGCTGGACCACCAGAGAATTCCCCCAATTATGATTTTTAAAAATTCTGAGACAGTTGTATCTTAACTCTGTTTTGTGACTGAAGAAGTTCTCATTCAGATCTTCACATGGGATAGTGGTGTTTTGGTTCTGTTTATGGAAAATAAACCTTTGAGAAATACATCATTAAGCATTTATCAATCATATTATAGGATGTATGAGATTTAATTCAGAACAGTCAGAGAGGAAGCCTTGTGGGGAGAGAAGTGAATAGAAGTCTGGACGAAACAAAATTATTTGTAAGATGATACTGGTTGGGTCTTCCTGTGGTCCAGTCGTTAAGACTCTGTGCTTCCACTGCAGGGGGCACAGGTTCAATCCCTGATCAAGGAACTAAGATCCCACATACCTTGTGGTCAAAAAATAAAATGAATTTAAAAAATTTAAAAGATGATACTGGTTAAAGCAGGGCAGTGGCAAACAGGGTTCATAGTACCATTCATGCTGTCAGTTCAGTTCAGTTGCTCAGTTGTGTCCAGCTCTTGGTGACCCCACGGACTGCAGCACACCAGGCTTCCCTGTCCATCACCAACTCCCAGAGCCTGCTCAAACTCATGTCCATCGCGTCAGTGATGCTCTCCAACCATCTCATCCTCTGTCGTCCCCTTCTCCTCCTGCCTTCAGTCTTTCCCAGCATCAGGGTCTTTTCCATTGAGTCAGTTCTTCGCATCAGGTGGCTGAAGTATTGGAGTTTCAGCTCTACACCTTTCATTCATGCTCTACACCTTTGTATATGTTTGAAGTTGTTCATAAAAAATTTTTTTAAGTAGTGTTGAAATTTTAAAAAATAGGAGATATAGGTGTAGATAACCAAGTTCTTAAAAAAGCAGGTGGTCTCCAAGAGATAGTAGGAGAAAAAGAGGCACCAGAAGACATCTGGAAGAGAGAGGTCCACCTTCAGTAAGATTTTTTAGGGTCATCACAGCCATAGCGCGTAAGAAGAAGGAGTTGAGTGAGTGCCGTAAGGTGTTTAGGAAATGATACATCTCTCTCCTTGCTGCACTGTTGTGTTGTCTCCACTTACTGGAACTACGTGTTATCTCTAATTCCCCAGGACCTAGCACAGTACCTGGCGTAGCAATAAATGTTGATACTGAAGCTGAATGAATAAATAAATGAATCAAGCAAGTAAGAAACCTTCTACATGTGGAACACATGTTTATATTTTCCAAAGAGAGTGTTTTGTTAAGGACTGAAAGTGTCTGGGTTCATATTTGTGTAATTGATAGCTCTGAAATATTTTTTAAGAAAACTTTCCAGAAAAGAATTCCGAATTGTAGAAGCTCTAGTTGCTTCTGGAAATCTTTAAAATTATAATGACTCAACTGATGGGGGTAGCAGTCCAGGGTCACTTAAATGCAGGGCCTGTAAGAGAAATTTTGATCCTCACCCTTTGTGATGGAGGGCTTAGGAGGTGAGAATGGATTAGTTCAGATGAGCTTCTGGCTGTATTTATTGAAAAACAGGTGAGAGCATAGATGGTTCCATGGTCCTTTATAGCCCTAGAGTGTTCATTTCTTTTATTTCCAACAGGTTAGTGGTGGTATTCTAATACTGTACTATTAATAGTTGGTACAATACTGCCACCTATGGGACAACAGTAAAATGTGTTACTGTTAAGGATGCTTGGATTTTTATATCCTGTTTTTAAAAATATAGAAAACTTATCATCTTGATGAATTTTCTGATGAATTCTTTGGTAGTGTAATAATTTTTGTTTTGCGCGTGTGGTATCTTCCTGGTCCAGGGATCAAACCCATGTCCTACATTGGCTGCTGCTGCTAAGTCACTTCAGTCGGGCCAGGCGGGTTATTTACCCTGAGCCGCCAGGGAAGCTCTGAATTAAAACAACTTATGAAGCTTGTTTTCTTACTAGAAGTCATATAAGGCCTTGGAATTGAGGATATTGAAAATCATAACATTTTACAACTGGAAGGTACCTAAAACATCCTTCAGATGAGCACACTCAGATGAAACCAGCACAGGACTGAGTGTTGGGTCCAATGTGGGGTGAAACCATGAGCTGAATCCAGGAAGCCATGGTGTAGTAAAAAGAGAACAGCAATGGGCTTTAAGAGACCTCCACCATGAACTTACTCTAAGCCTTAGGATAAGTCCTTAGATGTCTCTGCATGGTGATTATCTTGTATTGAACAATGGCCTTCAAACTTTCCTGATAGCATACTACTGTCAGCTGAAATATCTGAGTGTAACACTCTGTATAACTAAAAATTAGTGCAATTTAAATACATGTGTTTTTATGATTAGCTAGTGTCCCCAGGCTGGTAGCTTAACTGGTAAAGAATCCCCCTGCAGTATAGGAGACCCCCGCTTGATCCCTGGGTCGGGAAGATCCCCTGGGTCGGGAAGATCCCCTGGAGAAAGGATAGGCTACCCACTCCAGTCTTCTTGGGCTTCCCTGGTGGCTCAGATGGTAAAGAATCCACCTGCAATGTGGGAGACCTGGGTTTGATCCCTGGGTTGGGAGATCCCCTGGAGGAGGGCATGGCAACCCACTCCAGTATTCTTGCCTGGAGAATCCCATGGACAGAGGAGCCTGGTGGGCTACAATCCATGGGGTTGCGAAGAGTTGGACATGACTGAGTGACTCAGCACAACACACCAGGTACAGTGTATACTTAGGGCCCGACCAGTACAGCGGAGTAGTTGACGAGCATAGGCTGTGAGATGCGTGGTGGGTTTAGGTCCCAGCTGACTGGCCTATGGCCCTTTCTCCTATTTCCACAGCAGTGAAATAGGGTAATAGTAGTTGCTACCTCATAGGGTTATGGTGAGGATGAAATATTAATATGTTAACTATATATATATATATAGGACAGTGTCTAGAACATTGAAAGCACTCTAAAAGTGTACTTGCTATTACTTCAGTACTTCTGCATTTCAAAGGTCTTTGTGATAGTTTCAGACATTTGCCTGATTTCACGTCATTCTCACTAGAAAGTGGTTGATCTTTACTCATTCTGTGCTGAGGAGGGAGCATTCCCACGGTTGAAGTACTACTGTTCTACTATTTTCTCACTGTTCTGTTGAATCTGCTTTTCATCCCACTCAATCAGTCATTTCTTCATAGGCACCTTTAAGCCATTTGTCTATTTTATGAGTGCTTTTTAATTAAAAAGTTAAAACTGTGTAATAATTTTTTAATTCATAAATCCATTTAACTAGTCACTTTGGAGACCACTGTTTCTAAAAGCCTGGGGCAGCTATTCGTTTCCATGAGTGTGTTATTAAAGATGTTTAAAAGTTACAGGTGATGCAACTTTTTTAAACTTCAAATGACCTCTTATCAGGGACTCTTGGAGACTGAGTATCTGACTGGTAAGAAAGCTGGTGTCCACAGGTTTGATTTGTGTTTATAAGTACCGTTAATTCACCACAACTACATTGAATGTATAAGTGGACAAAGGAGCTGAGTGGGCTACAGTCCATGGGGTCACAAGAGCCAGACCCGATTTAGTGGCTAAACCACCACCAAGTTGAAAGGGTTGGGGATGTGCATTTTTTCTTTTTTGAAAATGAACTCTTTTTTAAAGAAAGTGTAGTTGATTTACAATATTAGTTTCAGGTGTGCAGCATAGTGACTCAGTATTTTTATAGAATATGCTCCATTTGAAGTTATTATAAAACACTGGCTGTATTTCCCTGTGCCATATGATATATCCTTGTTCCTTGTTTATTTCATACATAGTAGTTTGTGTCTTTTAACCCCCTATTCTTGTCTTAATCCCTCTCCCCTTCCCTTTCCCACTTGGTAACCACTAGTTTTAGAATCAGGCTTGAGGCTTCCCCTGGTGGCTCAGTGGTAGAGTCCGCCTGCCAGTGCAGGAGACATGGGTTCAATCCCTGATCTGGGAAGATCCCACATGCCGTGGAACAACCAAGTCTGTGTACCACAACTGTTGAACCTGTGCTCTAGAGCCCGTGCTCCACAACAAGAGAAGCCAGTGCAATGAGAAGCCTGTGCATGACAACTAGAGAGTAGCCCCTGATCACAACCAGAGAAAACCTGCATACGACAATAAAGACCCAGCACAGCCAGAAATGAAAAATAAATAAGTGAATAAATAAAAATGTTTATAAAGGTTATAAAAGCAAGTTTACATCTGACCTTCTATGTGTGTTCCTTCTGCAGCACCACCATTGTTTTTATTTAATGGAAATTATAAAAAACATTAATGGTTCTTATTAATGACTTTTACTTATAACTATATATTTGTATAAAATACATATTTATACACATACAGCTCTTTACATCAAATCTTTATATAGTTATGAAAGGGACTTTATAATGACTTCATTTTTGGTAGAGAAACCTACTTCTTCAGTCTGTCAGTTTATCTGCTGAAACCAAAAATACAGTGCACATTGTTTGACATTTGTGTGTAGCTGATCTTGAATACGGACTTCCCTGATAGCTCAGTTGGTAAAGAATCCACCTGCAATGCAGGAGACCCCAGTTCGATTCAGGAAGATCCACTGGAGAAAGGATAGCCTACCCACTGCAGTATTCTTGGGCTTCCCTTGTGGCTGAGCTGGTGAAGAATCTGCCTACAATGCAGGAGGCCTAGGTTTGATCCCTGGTTTGGGAGATAACCTACCCACTGCAGTATTCTTGGGCTTCCCTTGTGGCTCAGCTGGTAAAAGAATCTGCCTGCAATGCGGGAGACCTAGGTTTGATGCCCCAGTTGGGAAGATCCCCTGGAGATGGGAAGGGCTACCCACTCCTGTTTATTTCCTTGAGGAGTCAATGTAAAAATGATGTTTGTCATTTCTTCCTGTGGGTTTTTGAAAATAGAATAATGAACTGAGCATATTAACACGTACATGCTAGTACTGTATAAGTTATGACATATCTTTTCAGGGTTCAGGAGACTTCATTCTGATAGAGCTTTATAAAATGCTTTTATTTTCTCTAGGTGGTTGGTACTAGCTATTGCCATGGTACGTTTTTACATGGAAAAAGGAACACACAAAGGTTTATATAAAAGTATTCAGAAGACACTTAAATTTTTCCAGACATTTGCCTTGCTTGAGGTAAGTTTTCAACGATGCTTGTTTTTATATCATATTTATTTGAAAATATGTCTGTTGGAGCAGAATCAGTCTTATTATGCTTATTACTTACTCCCCATAGATTCATTTAAAACCAGGTGACAGGGATTTATTTTATGCTATTGA
The DNA here is from genome assembly GCF_042477335.2 of Ovis canadensis. Taxonomy (NCBI): domain Eukaryota; kingdom Metazoa; phylum Chordata; class Mammalia; order Artiodactyla; family Bovidae; genus Ovis; species Ovis canadensis. Next base: position 46,829,157 of record NC_091257.1, on the reverse strand, counting down.
CATGTGATTTTTGTTTGTTTGTTTGTTTGCTTACAGATAGTCCACTGTTTAATTGGTGAGTTTTTTTTCTATTTGATTTTTATGTTTGGCAGAGATTGCATTTGGGGCAGTGGTTGACTTGTTTTTCTTTTTAAGGAATTGTACCTACTTCTGTGCTTGTGGCTGGGGTCCAAGTGAGTTCAAGAATCTTCATGGTGTGGCTCGTTACTCACAGTATAAAACCAGTAAGTGACATGACACTCCATCTACTTGAGCCAGCAGGAAAGCTTTCTTATTAACAGGAACCCAAAATATTAACCTGACTATATTTCAGGAAGCAGAACCCTTGGCCAAAGAAGGGTTGGGTTTGGATGTAAGTGGGATTGTACATTGACTTAGCACTTTCATAGAATGGCTTTGAAACACCAGCAAACCCCCAGACTGGCATTTTTATGGCCATAATATACTCTCCTGTGGAGTTTTGCAGTTTTTAAAATCAGTGTTTCTCTGCTCAATGTTATGTGGCAGCCTGGAGGGGAAGGGGAGTTTGGGAGAGAATGAATACATTTATATGTATGACTGAGTCGCTCTACTGTGCACCTGAAACAACCACAGCGCTGTTAATTGGCTATACTCCAGTATAAAATAAAAATTTTTTTAAATAAGTAAAATAAAATGAAGTAAAATGTTCCTATTCTGTCACGTAGTGAAATGAGAATTTTCTTTTCTGTTGAAGTTGTGTGTATTGTATTTGATTATGTAATTGAAGTTGTCAGTGTAAGCAGTTCCTTTTTCCTCATTTAGCGTCGAGCATTGTAGCTAGAGACACACACAGTTAATCTAGCTCTGTAGCTCTGAATACTTGGAAAAGACTCAATTAAAAGTAAGAAGAGTTAAGGAACTTAGAGAAAAATAAGCTTGCTACTTATTGAAGCATGACAGGAGAGAGACTCGAGTCTAATTATGGCTTAAAGCCTTTTAGACAAACAAACACCATGTTTAGCATTTCAAGCCATTGGTCCTCTTAAACCCATGACAGAAGCATTTCCCACATGGGCCCTCCTGACCTTTTTGACAGCCTCTGGAGCCTCCTGTCTACTTGAGGACTGCTCTCTGGCCTCCTCTCCTTTCCCTCAGATGCCTGACTTGTCCTGTCTGCTTGTGGTGACACATAACCTCCCTTCCATGGCCTGCTGGGCTCATGGTCTCCAGTCTGCATGGGGACAGATGGCTGACCTTCTGCCCTTTACTGCTCTACACTTCAACCCTCTCGACTAGAATCTTTCACTCAGCTGACTCAGTCCACCTGGTCCCTAACCAGTGCCTGCCATACAGATGGCAGTAGACACACATGTACACGTATAAAATCAGGCCCTCATTCAGATTGCCTTGTCATTTAAGAGCAGGAGTCCAACCAATAAATAAAAGAGATCAATCAAATAAAAAGAGATGCTGTTCTGGACAGTGCGTACAGGTTCTGAGAGGCTGATATTGTCCTGGGATGGTTGAGTTATTGGCTGTAACAAAAGGGGACAGGGAGGACCCAGTAGAAATTCAACCATTCTTCTGTTAACGGCATATTTAAATATGATGTTGGTAAAGACCTAGGTAGTGGTGACTGCATTGAGTTGTCTGTATTGCATCTTTCTAACCCTAACTCTCCATTATAACAAAAGACACATAGTAAATAATGAAAAAAAATATTCATGGAGAAAGAAGTTCAATGAACCTGTAACGTTCTCTGTAATTCCGCAGATCCAGAATGAGGAGAGTGTGGTGCTTTTTCTGGTCGCATGGACGGTGACAGAGATCACTCGCTACTCCTTCTACACATTCAGTCTCCTCGACCACTTGCCATACTTCATTAAATGGGCCAGGTGGCGATGATGTCTTGCAGTTTATTTGCTCATGGTGCTGCGCATGCGTATTTTGTGTGCTGAGCTAACACAGAAAATTAAAATGTATGTCTTAGCCGTGTGTTGCTAGCAGGCTGTCGTTTTGGATATTAGCAGTTTATAACTTGCATTCTAAATGCTTAATTTAAATGACTAGGGAACAGTCATATTAACATATATCTTGAGTGAAAGCAGTGCCAGACAAATTATGTTAGTATCCTTAAATAAATTCCAAACTGGTTATTCATTTTTCCTTGAAAGCAAGATACACATCTGTGGAATTATATTAAATCAACTCTTGACCCAAAATATGGCATTTTGTCTGATTGACTAAAATTTTCTTTTTGACAGCTCACAAACTCTTTATTCTACAAAACAAAGTTAGGAAAATAAACTAAAACACTAAAACTATAAAACAGGCAAGCTTTAGAAACAAAATGGATATTAAAGAAATTATTGGAAACTTTCAGCGCCTAGAAATTTTTTAACATGATAGATTTTCACTGAATTAAATACATAATGTTCTTGTAATTGCTAAAAGTGATCCTTACATCAATCAGTCATTAACTTAATATTCAACCTGTCATATCCACACTTTTAGTATCTTGTATATACAATGTCAGCTTTGTGTGTGTATTAAGTAGCAGAGACAGACAGTTTTTAAACATCATCCTTATTTGGAATTGTATTATTTGGAAGGAGGACAACATTTATATTTCAAAGGTTCTAAACATAGCTCTCCCAAAGCAACAGTTTTTAAAGTAAAATATATTCTGTCCTTTTTAAAGTTTGCATTCTTGAGCAGCTGATATTTTACAAAGTTATTATAAAAATAAGACTGCTCTTTGGAGAACAGATCACAAACCAGCATAGATTTGTTCATTTCATTCTCTACATACTTATAATCAGAAATAACAGTAATAATAATAAAATACCCAGGTGTGAGGAAAACAAAATCTCTATCTTCTGATGCAAGAGAAAAAAATAAAACGACTAATAGGTCTGAGAAACACTGGGTAGGGAGAAATGTAGGGAGGCTGTTAGGGTAAGAGATGTTTGTCCCATATATGGCTATGTATTGGATTGGCCAAAAAGTTCATTTGGGTTTTTGGCCAACCCAGTAGGTAGGTAGGTAGATAGATAATAGATAGATATTAGTAGATAGATGAAGTATGTTAGTTGCTTAGTTGTGTCTCACTCTTTGTGACCCCATGAATTGTAGCCCTCCAGGCTCCTCCGTCCATGGAATTCTCCAGGCAAAAATACTGGAATGGGTAGCATTCCCTTCTCTAGAGGATCTTCCTGACCCAGGGATCGAACCCGGGTTTCCTGCATTGCAGGCAGAGCATCTTTACCATCTGAGCCACCAGGAAAGCCCTTAATAGATACATAGATGGATAGATATCCCACATAAGTAGGACAAAAGAGTTTGATGGTATCTTCAGTCTTAACATTTTTAAAATTTAGGTACAAAAGTAGTATGTTTTCATTATAAAAAACACAGTTTTTAGTCTATATAATAAACATTGAAAGTTCTGTTAGTATTCCTACCTGATCGCCCTGCCCTCTCCCTGGAGAAAGTTGGGAGTTTACCATCCAGACTTTTTCTAATTAACAATGGGAACACACAGATGTGAGTTTTTGAAAAATAAATGAATGACATGATACTTGATTTTTGTTTATATGTTGGAGCTCTTGTTTTCTTTTTTAAATTGGCACAGATCCATTTAGAGCTTGCTCTCTGTCTCAATGCTGCGTCCTATTCCATAGGATGAATGACTCAGTTCTCTATTGCCAGAATTTAGATTACTTCTGGTTGGGGTTTTTGATTACCATATACTAAAAACCTAACACTTTATCTTAAGAATAAAAACTTAAATTTGTCTATATTCCCCTTATAAAAGATAATCTGTTAATTATACTATCAATATATATCCTTTCAAACTTTTTTATATTCTCTAGCTCTTTTTTTTGTGGCTTACCATTTTGTATATAAAGTGAGTGAGTGAATGAAAGTTGCTCAGTCATGTCTGACTCTGTGACCCTATGGACTCTACAGTCCATGGAATTCTCCAGGCCAGAATACTGGAGTAGGTAACTGTATCCAGGGGATCTTCCCAACCCAGGAATTGAACCGGGGTCTCCTGCATTGCAGGTGGATTCTTTACCAGCTGAGCTACCAGGGAAGCCCTTGTATATAAAATAAGGCTTTAAAATTATAATATGAGCTTAAACATTTTATCTGCTGAAGGTTGCGCTACCATTTATAAGCATTTGGTTGGTTTTATTTTTCCTGTACCAGAAAATTTAATCACTCTAGCAATTGGGGCTTTCACAAGATTAGCAGTTTGGAATGTGGCTGGATGCTAATCCCAGTATGTGACTCATTGTCATTTTGCATGACCTCAAGTCTTTCAGACCCTCCAGCACCTTTGAAAATACTAATTCAAGATATAGTCTCTTTTTATTTGCTATATTTATAAAATTTGTGGAAGGTAATGGTCTTTAATATTTTGTCTGCCTTTTAGAATGCATTTGCATGTCTTGAATTTCTGGAAAAGTTCAAAATTCTACCATTGCATGCTTAAGTTTGCTGTCAGAAATCCTTTGTCAGTTGCCTTAATGGTAAACAAGTTTCTGTAAAATCTTTCAACTTTGAAATGCATATTTTAACATAATATATCATGTCAGTTCATCATAATCATGAATAATTAACATTTCATGTAAAAACTCATAAAGATCCCAAACTCCTATAGGTATTTGCCCACCTTATTAAACTAACCTAAAGTAGCATTCAATGTTCAAATGCTGAAGCCATTCTTAAATAAAACTTCACTTTAAAAATGGCTTCTTATTTATAAAGCATTGCCCTACTATGATGATTTGGATATTTGGATATGATTTGATTTTCTTTATTTGTCAAAAATGTTCTTAGAAAAGCTCACTGAATAGATAAATGTATATTGTTATGTTTTCATACTGATTTCTTTTTATTTTCAAAAATGCATTCCCTTAAAAAATTTTTTGATGACAATTGGGAATCTGTAAGGAAGCATCATATCTTTTTTGGAATATTAGTTAAATCTCTCATGCTGCTGCAAAACTTAGAGAATTGGTGACATACAGCCTTTTAAAGTGCAAATAAAGTCAAATAAATTATGTAATCTCTCCCCATTTCATTGAAAATAATTACTGCTTTTATGACTTTAACATACTTTATTTTGCGTGTTTTTTTTCAATTAAAGAATAGTCCTACCCAAAAAAAGTCATCTGAGAGCCACATAAAGTTAAAAAAATACTTACGTTTGAATGTCTTACTTGAGAAAGGAATATAAAATGTTCAGTTATGTGCTTTTAAATTGAGATAGGAAAAGATTGATTTAAGTGATATACACAGAACAACACAAGGCTGATGAGAACTGTACTGTGCACAAGGCAAGGAAGGGGCATGCAGGGACTGTTGAAGAATCATTCTTCTTTCTTTACCCGTTCATCTATTTTGGCAAATAATTCTGCCTTTCTCTGTCATCTCTTGTCTTTGCATACATATCCTTGACACATGGAAGTAAGGCGACTTTTAAGTTGTCTCCAAGCTCCTTCTGTATTCACACACTTGACTTCTCTTTACAAATATGTCTTAATCCCAACAAAATGATTAAAATCCAGATCAATTTGCTTGCTTTCTTTTTCCACCAAAATTTTGACCTTAACTTCTGTGGTAACTATTATAGAGCAACTGACTTGGAGAAAACTGATTGTTTTTAAATGGAGAAATGTTATTACCTGGGGTGCTTGAGGGTGCCCTGTTGGTCCACCAGTGGAGACTTCACAGGGCACCTCTTAACTACAGGCGGAAGTGATGCCAGGCACTTGCAGGCCCAGTGTGTGTGAGAGGATGACCTGCAATCCAAATGAACAAACTGTGATTTGGATTTTGACTAGAACTTTCTCAGCTCCATTTTAAGTAATCTAACTATTCCTTTAATATGCAGATTCAGGAAATGACCTATCTTCCTTGTTTTATCATAAAAACAATTTTAGACAATATGTCGGTTAGCAGTTATTGATGATGCTTCAGATGGTTTTTATCAGTTTTCTAAAATAGGAGTTTCTTTTCATTAATAACCACAAAGGGTTTTCCGAATGCCTCCAAACAACTATTTTGGCAGTTTCAAAATTTAGATCTAAAATTAGAATCATAACTGACCTTTTAAAAACATAGCATTGGATCAACAAATGACTAGCTACAGGGAAAAAAATCAGTATGATTCCAGGTGGCCCAAGCAGTTACTTTTATAATATCTTACAATGCTTATATTTACTTTACAATAGACTGTAATAAATACTTGTATTATTTATCATACTTAAAAATCAATCATTGACTTTAAAATTTATAGTTAAGTCCTATAAAGTAAGTTGACTTCTTACTTTATTAAGATCTTGCTGTTTAAAATGGGAACTGCTAGAAGAAAAAAAAGTGATAATAATTAAATTACTAAGTAAATGATTAAAGTAGAAAAGATTAACCTTGTATGTGAGGTTAATATAAGTATATAGGAAGGAGAATTTTTAAACTTAAATAAAGTAGTAGCAAAAGAATGATAAAACCCAGTAATTATTCTAGCAAAATAATTCTGATTATTCTTTCTCTAGATATAATTTTTTTATCATCTTATATCCTGTTGGAGTTGCTGGTGAACTTCTTACAATATACGCTGCCTTACCATATGTGAAGAAAACAGGAATGTTCTCCATAAGACTTCCCAATAAATACAATGTCTCTTTTGACTACTATTATTTTCTTCTTATAACCATGGCCTCATATATACCATGTGAGTATGTATCTGTTAGCACTCTGATGTAGGCTACACTGTGCAAGTGCTTCGAAGGATGTCAGAAGATTGACATATATATACCATGATGTATGAAATAGATAACTAACCAGAATCTACTCTATGCACAAGGAACTCTGCTGTGCTCTGTGGTGACCTAAAGGGGAAGGAAATCCAAAAAAAGAAGAGATTTGTCTGGACATAGAGCTTGTGATACAGAGCAGACTAAGTCAGAAAGAGAAAACCAAATATTGTATATTAATGCATATATGTAGAATCAGTGGTACCAATGAACCTATTTGTGGGGCAGGAATAGAGAGAGATGGCAGACATAGAGAACGGACTTGTCATATGTTTTTATTCCCTGATCCTCTCTCTTCTCAGTCTGACTCTTTTCTTTTTCTCTACCAGAACGAGTTCAGGGGTCTCAGGGATGCTAAGCCTATAATACTTGTTTCTTCCCCTGATTTTCCCAGCATCTAGTGAATAGCAGCACACATGGAGCAGAACCACACTTGTCCCCTGATACTTACAGGTTCAGGTCTTGAGTTCCCTTTTTCTTCACAGTCACCAAGGCATGTCTGTGAAAACCCAGGGTCCAAGAGATCATGGTTTGAAACCATGAAACCAGTAACTTGTAAGAGCGCATTTTCAGGTGTCCTGTGAAGACTGGCCTTTGTCAGTAGCAGCTTCTCAGTTTATCAGGCTGTCAGTTACCTGAGACCCCACCTCCTGCTGGAGGATCAGTCAGTCAGCAGGGGATGTTTTTCACCTGATTAGTATTAGTTTTGATGTTGTTTAGTCTGTAAGTAATGTCTGACTCTTTTAAATACTTTGCCAGTTACAAGTATAAAAGTATATTTTGAGCACTTATCTTAGCACTCAAAACAAGTCTGATCTAATCAAGATGTTACAGACGTATTTGCAAAACTTGGTCAGTTAGCTTTAAGTCTACATTGCCTGAATATATTTAGACTCTTAGATATAATATGATGGTTACATTTATAAAGGTGGATAGTACCTACTTAAATAAAAAGTAAAATCTTTCATGCATTTTGGCTCCATTTGAGCTAAATTCTGTAAGTACTTATCCACAGTTCCCTGAGCAAAATATTCAGAGCTTGTTTTGTCATTAGATTCATTCATTTTGGTTATTCTGTATCATTTTCAGATGTATTTTTACATTTGTAATATTTATAGCTAATGTTAATTTGCTCATCCACTAGCATTTACCCTATAATTCAAAGTACTGGTTCAAACTGACTCAGAATAATTCTCCAAATTCGGCAGGGTGGATAACCGTTTGTTTAACTGACCTAATACATGTATGTGCATTTGTGTGTTTGTAGATAACAGACCACCCTTATGCCCAACCAGTAGGGGTTTTTGCTCTGGGCCCACACTGATCACTCTTCCACACAGGACCCCTTTCCTTCGTTCACATCCTAGAAAGCTAGAACCATGGAATTTGCTACCCAGATGGCGCTGGGCATGCATCCAGGGACTGCCTTGCTCTCTTCCCCAATCTGTTCTCCTGAGGGTTAACTGTGTCACCTGTGTGCACGTCCTTGAGACAAGGGGAAGCTATTTGGGAGGTGGATGGATGCAGCTGGGTTGCGTGGGGTTGGACATCCACACAGATGTTCCTGAAACCCCTCATGACATAGGGCAGCTGATAGAACACAGAGAAGGGGCCAGGTTCTTTGTGCTGCACTGTTCTGGCACAGTATTCCTAAAAGTTATAGAAACCTTTTTTCTTTTTTTTTTTTGAAACCTTTTTTCTTAATCAGAGTTTAGTTGCTTTACAATGTTGTGTTTCTGCTGTACAGCAAGGTGAATCAGCTATACAGATGCATATATCCCCTCTTTGTCACCACAGAGCCTTGAGTAGAGTTCCTTGTGCTATACAGTTGGTTCTCATTAATTACCTATTTTATACATAGCAGGGTATACATGGCAATCCCAGTCTTCCGATTCATCTCACACCACCCCCCACCTTGGTGTCCATATGTTTGTTCTCTATGTTTGTGTCTCAGTTTCTACTTTGCAAATAGGTTCATCTGTAGCGTTTTTCTAGATTGCACATATACGCGTTAATACATGATATTTGTTTTCTCTTTCTGAATTACTTTACCCTGTATGACAGTCTCTAGGTCCATCCAGTGTTATAGAGTTCTCAATTCAAACATGGCCTTCCATGTCATTACAAAGATATATTTAAGAAAATATTTAAGTTTGCTAAAAAAAATTGACAGTTTATGGTATTAAAACATTTAGGCATATGGTACAGGAGCCTCCATTTGTACCCTTACGTCTGAGCCCTTACATCTGAGCTCAGGGCATCTGAGTCCTGTAATGATTAGGGTGGTAGCCATGGTGCATGACGGGCTTGCTGTCAAAGATCACCATGTTTGAGAGGCTGCAACTATAAAACATTTCCAGCAAAAGCTTACCTTCTTGTTCTCTTTTCTCCATTAAGTGTTTCCACAACTCTACTTTCATATGTTACGTCAGAGAAGAAAGGTGCTTCATGGAGAGGTGATTGTCGAAAAGGATGATTAAATGATCCCCACAACAAGGTGCTTTTTCCAGAATAACCAGGATTACTTGAGTCCAAGTTTTAATAACAAGAATAAACAACTTGATAAATATTGCGGGTTGTATTATTTCTTAAACTATAACTTGGGGCACGTGGTATTTGCCAATATTTGTCTTCAGATTGTGCCAGCTCCATTTGCTACAAGTATAAACTCCTGGGTAGGTGATGATCATCAAAAAAAATAATTGGGTATATTACCTGGAGTGGGGGTGGGGCAAAAGCTTCAATAGTTTTTAAGTTTCACTAAGTAATTTTTGCTACATAGGTTCAAAGCTTTTAAAATCAATATTTAAAAATTAGTTTAATGATTTAACGTTATAATGCCTGCCAGTGATATTTGTGTGATATTTATAAGTGAAACTAAATACAGAATTATGATAACTTGTTAATAATGTATTGGCATTTCTTGAACCCAGGGTCTATTTCTCTGAAGTATAACAGGTAGCATTTTTGATTAATAACAGCTTTTGGAAACGTGGACATAATTTGCTAGGATAAATCTTTTGATTTAGATAAAGTAGCCATATAAAAGTCAAAAATACTCAAGAAGATGTCACAGTTGGAAAATAGTCTTTAGAAATATGTTTAGGCCATTGAAATTACTGCTGCTGCTAAGTCGCACAGACGGCAGCCCACCAGGCTTTCCCGTCCCTGGGATTCTCCAGGCAAGAACACTGGAGTGGGTTGCCATTTCCTTCTCCAATGCATGAAAGTGAAAAGTGAAAGTGAAGTCACTCAGTCGTGTCCAACTTTTAGCGACCCCATGGACTGCAGCCTACCAGGCTCCTCCGCCCATGGGATTTTCCAGGCAAGAGTACTGGAGTGGGATACCATTGCCTTCTCCTGAAATTACTGCTAAAGCACATTTATTTTCATTTGAATTGACTACTCAAGGTCAACCTTTCCAACTGTAAGGATTTTAACAGATTAGAAAGAATATAAGTGTATACCTGGTTTCACTTGTAAAAAGAAAAATGATAATATTGAGTCTGATGGTTATATTGGGAACTCTGGCTGAAAAAGGCTGCTCTATACTGTGGGATCATCTAATAAAATTCATCTTGTGATACACCTTTGTGGTACTTAGATAACAGAAATTTTAGGATATGATCTAAAATAGACTTATTTTATTCTGAATTTTGTTGACCAGTAAAAAGTCTCATAATAAAGCTTCTGTCCACATGTTTAATAGAAAGATACACTGAAGATAATCTAATCATGCTTTAATTCTTAAGTATATCCTTTAAAAATTTCCCCTCTAATATTAAAGTATATTGCTTTCCTGACCTGTTTTAAAGAGAATTTTAAATATGTGACTTAAAAAAAAAGGATTTTTTGCTTGTTATAGATGTGTAGGTATAATTTTGGCTTTAATTGTTCTGTATTGTTTCCATTTATAGTTGACATGTAACTTTTCACTTTTCAGAATTGCTTGTTTTGCATTATCACTTCCTCTTCAAATGATTTCATGTGGAAATTTGTAGTTCAGAATAGTTTTGCAAACTTACATCTTAGATAACTTGATTTTTAAAAGGTGCTATTTCTTTTATTACATTTTAATATTTTCTCTGTAATATTAGGTTACTAATTTTCAAAAATGCAATGTTCATTCTGTATTTATTTGACTTTGATTGTTTTTATCTTGAATTTTTATATGGAAGAAATTTTCAGGGACTTTCCCCCTTTGGTAACATAGTATAAGAAGTTCACATGTTTATCCTGTTAGATGCCTGTCTTATGAAAAGTATTTTCAGTCTTCTTCCTAAAATTTGCATTAATTCACCTTGTACGCCTAACGAGCAGATTTAATACTCTTTTTTTCCCCTTAAGTGATGGAATATCTTGAAGTAGAAATTGTGATCAACTTTAATAAAAATGCGGTACATCAGACTATTCAGAGACTGTTAATATGCTCAAAGTATGCCTAAACTTTAGATTTAGTTTATCTTCGGGATCTTTTATTTCAGCTAATTCTCAGCCATCTTTTGTGTAGAAAATAAAGTGTTCAAATGGTAATTTGATTGCAATAAGGAGAAATATTTGAAAGTCCTTTGCGCTTGTCTCCTGTGATAGAATCTTTTTTGGAAAATCTCCCAAAGCCACTATAACATTCCTTTGAGTATGCACATCAGGCTTGAATCAAATAGATTTTGAATTCAGTCCTGAAGATTTTGGATTTGACAAACCATGTACCAAGAAATTTTGATGCCAACAACTTCCAGTGGGATTTCACATTCCTTGCAATTCTAGTTTTACATTTTTCATAGCTCTATAGTTTAATATATCACACAATAATAGGTATAATATGCATTTTAAAATTTTTCCAGTCTTTTTTTTTTTTTCAACTTTTCATGGTTCTCAATTTGTTATTTTTGTTGTTGTTCTTTGGCTATACCATGTGGCATGTGGGATCTTAATTTCCCAACCAGGAATTGAACCTGCGTCCCCTGTAGTGGGAAGCACGGATTCCACACAGATTCTTAACCATTGGACTGCCAGGGAAGTACCCCAGTTTGATATTAATAAAGCAACTTCCCTAATAGTTATAACTTAGTTAAAAATGCCAAAATAAATATTAAAGGCGTTTGTTCTTTGACATCTGTAGGGTCTCAGAAACATTACATCTTCAGATTATTAAGCATCTCATTATTATGCCACTATCTCATGGTTTCTGGTGATATATCACAGAAGTGATATAAGATTATGCAATAATCCCTTCCCCTCCTCTCTGCCCCCAAGAATATTTGTGCTCACTGTGTGCCAAGGACTGTTTTAAGGAATTAACATCTTCCTCTTAGCATACGTCTGTCTAGCCAAAATACACAGTGAACCTCTGACATAATTACCAGGTCAGATTGGTTAGAAAATCACAGTGTGGAATGATTACTTGTGCTTTAACAAAACTGAGTGCATAGATAACCTGATGTGGCAGAGTTTATTGGCTTTTTAAGAACTTTTTATGTATGTTGAAGTATAGCTGATTAACTAGGTTGTGATAGTTTCAGGTGGACAGCAGAGGGACTCAGCCATACATAAATATGTATCCTTTCTCCCCATCCAGATGTGGCAAGGTTCTTTGTTACTCACGTGTATAAGTGTATCAGACTGCCATTAAATAGGTAATATTCTGGTTTAAATTTATTTTCAAACCCTTACAGATATGCAGCTGTTAAATCATCAAGGTGCGACACTGAAGGAAGAATAACTGTAAGAAGCAAGATTTAAATGAATGTGTAAAATGTAGACATATTTTCCATCAATATATACATAGATCTGGAATATACATATATATATGATAAAAAGAGCAACATAGTTTTGTAATTTCCAATATGAAGGCATTAAATGAAATTGAAAATTCAGTTTGTTTAGTCTAAATTTATGAAACAGAGATTTGTGTTCCTCCAGACTGGAAGCTTAAAAATATGTTCTTAAAATTTTATCTTTTTTTCCAGTGTTCCTTTTTCAGCTTTTAAAAATACATGGTTCACTTTTTGTTTTGAAAGAATTTCAAACTTACAAGAAAGTTGCAAGAATGCTAGTCTTCACTTGAATCCCTACTTGTTAACATTTTGTGATTTTGTTGTAACATTCTATTTGAAATATTTTGTGAACCGTTTCTTCAGTGTATGATCTTAAGAACAAGGGCATTCTCTTAAACAGCCACAGTACGATGACCCAAATGAGGAAATTAAAACTGACAGAATATCTAAACTACGAAGTGAAAATGAAGTCATTTTAGTCGTGTCCGACTCTTTGCAACCCCATGGAGCCTGCTAGGCTCCTCTGTCCAGGGGATTCTCCAGGCAAGAATACTGGAGTGAGTTGCCATTTCCTTCTCCAGGGGTTCTTCCCAACCTGGGGATTGAACCCAGGTCTCTTGTGTTGCAGGCGAATTCTTGACTCTCAGAGCCCCCAGGGAAACCTAACTAAACTACAGTCCTTCAAAAACCAAGAGGGAAGTTCTGAACATATGTTGTGGGTCAAGAGCCCATCCAGGTTCTGGCACTTCCTTTAGTTGTCATCTCTTCTTGTCTGGAATGATTCCGTGGCTTTTCTTCATTTCATGGTTTTAACATTTTCAACAGTACAGGACAGTTGTTTTGGAGAAAGTCTCTCAGTTTGTGTTTGTTTGATATTTCCTCATGACTAGCTTTAATTTATTCACTCTTCCACAGGAATATCAATTTGTCCCATTTACTGGTGATACTAACTTTGATGTTTTATGTGATTTGTTTTTTCATATTTTGGTTGCAGAGTAACACATAGGTCTTTTTGGTCTAATTCACTGGAGTTTGGCTTTGAAACGTGGCATTGGGATTTTTTTTTTAACCTGATTAATATGCCTTGCTCTGATACATGAAGATTGATGTCTTTTTAAGGGATTAAAAAGTACTAAATGATTTTTACACATGGAATTTCCAGGCGTTTTATGAAATCAAAACTTTATGTTGATATTTAAGCTCCTAGACTGTAAAACTCTGTGATTAATTAATATACTTTGGTTTTGCTTACAAGTTCTTAACTACAGTTTCTGTTCTACTTTATTGTATACTCTCACCATGATATTCTGCTTTACCAAAATGATACATAATGCAGGGTTGAGCATGCTCTGGAAATACATTTTGGGTCTTCCTTGGAGGTACAGTGGTTAAGACTCCAAGCTTCCACTGCCAGGGGCACGGGTTCAATCCCTGGTTGGGGAACTAAGATCCCACATGCCATGCAGCAAGACTAAAACATTAAAAAAAATTTTTTAATACATTTTATTTCTTGATTTAGGGTATTGCCTTCCCCCTGTATTTTAAAATGTCATTTGTACAACTTGAAAATTAAAATTGTTCTTTAAATCCACTTAACATTTTGTGGATTTTACTTTTAGAGTTAAGACTGTAGAAAAAAGGATTTTGACCACAGCTTCTATAAGAGTGATCCTAGGACCCCAGACGCCCTCCCTTAGAAATTCTGCACCAGTGGCATGTTAACTGAGAAATCTGCATTTTTTGCAAGGTCCTGGGCAGCTTGATATAGGCAGTTTAGAGGTTCCACTATCCATTTGAGAAACACTGCCTTAGAGAGATACCAGGGGGCCGAGAAAGGTGACTTCTTACAAGTACTGTATTGTATGTACTTATGTATTGTATGTACTTACTGTATTGTATGTAACTGAAAAAAATCAGCATTGCTTCATTGTTCTGTTGTCGCTCACCAAAATGAACACCGTAGCTTTAAGTTTATATAGATGAAAAACTTGATATTTGCATAGTGTGAGATAGTAAGACATTTTGTATGTGTTTTTAAAGTATGCATTATTTTATAGCCATGCAATTGATCTGTCTGTTCACTTAAGTAGTGTAGAGCATAAGACAGAGAACAGTATTAAAATCCAGAGTGATAATCAGGTTATTTATTGTACCGAATTTAATCTTATGAAATAAATGGACATCATGACAGTTAGATTTTAGTTTAGTAGTATTGTTCATGGAGAAGGCAATGGCAACCCACTCCAGTACTCTTGCCTGGAAAATCCCATGGACGGAGGAGCCTGGTGGGCTCTAGTCCATGGGGTCGCTAAGAGTAGGACACGATTGAGCGACTTCACTTTTACTTTTCACTGTCATGCACTGGAGAAGGAAATGGCAACCCACTCTAGTGTTCTTGCCTGGAGAATCCCAGGGACAGGGGACCTGGTGGGCTGCTGTCTCTGGGGTCGCACAGAGTCAGACACCACTGAAGTGACTTAGCAGCAGCAGCAGTATTGTTCATTGAACAACTTCTAGTTTCTTTTGGTAATTAAAGACACACACGCTTCTTAAAAGGAATATATTCAAGATTTTGAAAAACATATGTGTTACTGTTTTTGAGAAATATGCACAATAGAAAATAATTATAATTTGCCTGAGTGATTTATAATTTAATCATCACTTGACTAAAATAGGTTTGTGGTTAAATGGATATGTTCTGAAGCTAGTTTTATTGAGTATACTTTAACTGAACTTTATTAAAAACTTTACAAAAGAAATTAATCTTAGGAACTGAGGAAATGGAAAGACTAATTTACAATAACTTTACTCAAGAAGGGAAAAAAATGACTTAAACAGTTTTCAGTTGGGAGAATGTTGATTTTTAACATCAAATTTTTTTTCAAAGGTATAACTTTGTGACTTGTATGCATAAGCATTTGCTCTAAAATCTAGTATTACTTTTTTGTTTCAATTCCAAAAGGAACATATATAAGATAATTTATATAAAAGCTGATTTTTTATCATTAAAATGTATCACATTTTTTAATTGGAAATTTGCAAATTTCAGGATAATTTTTTTTTTCTGCAGAAGAGTTGATACTATATGTAGTAGGCAGTGTGAACTAACAATGTGATAGGTAACAAAAAAGTTAGGTATGAGCATAAGGTAGCAAAAAAGGCCTATAAAAACAGGTTTGTGAAAATGTTGGTTATTTTACAGGTTGTACATGTTCATAGTTATGAAGCATTTTTGGCCCTGAAAAATCCTTATTGTATATTATGCTTATGGAATTATATACTTTATGTAATTACATTCAGATGGTTTTTGAAGAAGTATTTTAAAATATTTCCTGTGATTTAACTTTAAATGCTTGTATACCTTGAAAACACTTACTGAGTTTGCTTATTTTTTGTGTTTTAAAAATTAAATTTATTTTTGGTTTTTAAAAACTGAAGTATAGTTGGTATACAGTGTTGTGTTAGTTTCAAGTGTACAGCACAGTGATTCACAGTTATGTTATATATATATATGGTGAAGGGAGTGGCAACCCACTGCTTGTCTGAAATTCCCAAGACAAGTATTCTTGTCTGGAAAATCCCATGCACAGAGGCTCCTGGATCCCTACAGTCCATGGGATCCCAAAGAGTTGGATACAACTAACACACACACACACACACACACACACACATTCTTTTCCTTTATAGGTTATTGAAAAATATTAAGTATAGTTCCCTGTTCTATACATTAGGTCCTTGTTTGTTATCTATTTTATATATCATAGAACAGTTTGCTTATTTGCTTATTTTATTATTTTTTTTTACTTCACTCACTCGCTCAACTTTATTTTCAGCATAGTAAAGATATTAATTAGCATGGTCTTATTTCTATTGCAATACATTTTATTTTATTGCAATCTACCTACTCTTCAAAAGTTATTTTTTAATTTTATTTTTACTCTATTTATTTTAAAATATGTGTTTTGTTCAGTAAACATTAAAAGAAGAAATCATTACCACATTAATTTTGAACTTCTGTGGGATTAAGGCTGAGTTGTTTTAGTGCTAATTCTAGTCGTGTAGTGAATAAAATGGATTCATCAAAAGCTATAAATATTTATTTAGGGGTAAAGTGTCCACAGATATATTTCCTGAAAAATACTAACAAAGTTATAAGCAATACCGTAGGTTATTATTATTAGATATTTTAAAATTCTCTAATCAGCTATTTTCAGCAATAGAATGATGACAGGTATAATGGTTAAGACCTGGAGCCTGGGAGTGAGACCTGTGCTAGATTTGGGGGGAAATACTTAATTTTCTTAAGCTTCAGAGTCGTCTCCTGTAAAATGGGGTTATTAATTGCCTGAGATGCAAATGAGATAACATCTACAACTATGTAGCACAGAGCTTGGCAAATAGAAATAATCAATGCTAATTGGAATTAATGACAATTTGCTTTTAATGGTTTTATAACAACTATATTGTGCCTGGTGTCATATCAAACTCACTCACTTCTGTGGTAGAATTTAATATCACATCCAGGGAATTGTTTTGGTGGAATTTTCTTTTTCTATGTTTTTTTCTTTTTTATCTTTTTGAATGAAGGCTTCTGTTCAGCTGTTTTCCTTATCTTGAATTAGAAGAGAAGGCTAGGGCTTCCCTGGTGGCTCAGTGGTAAAGAATCCACCTGCCAGTACAGGAGACATGGGTTCAATCCCTGGTCCACAAGGATCCCATATGCTGTGGCTCACCTAAGTCCATACATGAGCCCACATGCTGCAACTGCTGAAGCCTGTGTGCCCTAGAGCCTGTGCTCGTCAACGGGAGAAGCCACCACATTGAGAAACCTGCACATGGCAATGGAGAGTAGTCCCCACTCATTGCAATTAGAGAAAAGCCCACACAGCAACCAAGAGCCAGCACAGCCAATAAATAAGTAAATAAAATCATTTAATTAAAAAAAAAGATTATAGTTTCATTTAGCAGAACAGTGGAAAGGAGCAACCTAGACATTATCTCTTTTAGGATATATGTGGTATTCTGATTGGCGAGCCTTTTGATAGTGAATATTTCCAATTATGCAGAAGTTGTAGTGAGATATTTTCCAGCCAACCTGGCCCTCTGGCATCGCTCACAGGAGCAGGGGAAGAGGAGGTGAGCTTTGAGACTGACAGGAGGCCCTGTGCTGAAAGGATGTGAGCACTATCCTTACAACAGAAGATCTTTTTAGAGAATTCTCTTGTGTCAGCATATTACTAATAATTGGGGCTTTCCTGGTGGCTCAGATAGTAAAGAATGTGCCTGCAACATGTGGGACCTGGGTTTGATCCCTGGGTTGGGAAGATCCCCTGGAGAAGGGAATGGGCAATCCACTCCAGTATTCTTGCCTAGAGAATCCCATGGACAGAGGAGCCTGGTGGGCTACAGTCCATGGGGTTACAAAGAGTTGGACATGACTGAGCGAGGCACAGTATATGCTTAGGCCCCAACCAGTACAGCGGAGTAGTTGACGAGCATAGACGGTGAGATGCGTGGTGGGTTTAGGTCCCAGCTGACTGGCCTATGGCCCTTTCTCCTATTTCCACAGCAGTAAAATAGGATAATAGTAGTTGCTACCTCATAGGGTTATTGTGAGGATGAAATATTAATATGTTAACTATATGCAAAGAGTCAGATATGACTCAGTGACACTTGCACTTTGTGTGTATGGTATTAATCAAAGGATGTAAAAGTATTATAGGTTTCTCAAATGAAGAGTTCCTTCATCAGAATAAGATGAAATAATTTTGTTCAGAAATGCTTCATTAATCTGCCGTTTTTACCAATAAAATGATTTTCCAGAAACCTTCAGCAACCTCATTAAAAAAAATACAACCCATTAAAAAAATAGATATAAATCTCTGACATCCTAAGTGGTGTGCAGAATCTAGATTATACATTATCTTCTTTCATTTCTAATCTGAAAAACTAGATGGCCACATTGGTTAGAGTTGACTGAAGTCATATGGTCCAACCGTTATGTTTCAGATAAGTTCACAGGTTTTGTAAGGAACATTGCAGCTTCTATTGGCTGTTCAGAAAGATCAAAATCTAGGCAATACAGAGTGACTCAGTGAAAAAGTATGTCTCTTCACTTTTCCCTTTTGTTCCAATACTTTAGGCATACATAACAGCTTGGTATCTTTTAGACCTTTATAAAACACATTTATTTTTTCTCTTCTGCTTTCCATACACACACACACACAGACACATACACAAATTGTTACATAAATGGCAACAATTTAAACATTTTACATGATTTTGCTCACATGTCTTGGAGATTTCATGTGTATATATATGTGCATATGCATGCTACTTCTTAACATATGATGGACATTTTTGTTTATAATTTATAATTATTGATAAGTCCTGAAAATAACGAGATGATAATGCTGATAATTGTAATATCAATGTATAATAGGTATATATAATATTTACTGACACTTATATACCAGACCATTTATCTCACTTAATAAGCAAATGAGGTATGCATATTTTAATGCATACTTTATCAATGAAGGATCAGACTTGGAGAAGTTAAGTAACAGTCTCAAGGACTTTTGGACCTTTGTACAGATGTATTCACGTAAGAGATTCCTCAGTGTAAAATTGTTATGTTACAGAGAATACCCATTTTAAATTCTGATTGATGCCACTAAATTGTGTTCCAAAAATTTTATATCAATTTAATCCCAACAGCAGGGTATGGGAGCACCTGTTTCTTCATATTCTTACACTAAATACTGCAAATCTTTTCATTTTTTCCCATTTATATTTACCCAGTTATTTAAATTGAGTGTATTTTCATGTATTTATTAGTTATTTGTATTTTTTTTCTGTGAATTGCCCTCCCATATTGTTTGCCCACACCTTTGTTGAATTTTAGTCATTTTTATTGATTTGGATAAGCAGATATATATATATATATATACATATATATATATATATATATATATATATGAGTGAGTGAGTGAGTGAGTGAAGTCGCTCAGTTGTGTCCGACTCTTTGTGACCCCATGGACTGTAGCCTACCAGGCTCCTCCCTCCATGGGATTCTCCAGGCAAGAGTACTGGAATGGGTTGCCATTTCCTTCTCCAATATATATGTATACATATATACATATATATATATCTGTGCATTCTTTGTCACATGTGTTTCTATGGTGCACTTATGTTTAGCTTGTTTATAATGGCTTTTGTCTTATAGGAGATTTAAATTTTCAGGTACAAAATCTGCCAAAGTTTCCCCTGGTTTTATGTTTTGCTTAAAAAGACCTAGACATCTTAAAATCTTAAGTAATTTTCTTATGCTTCTATGGCTTGTGTAACTTTCTTTCCATTTGAAATTTTGAGTGTTATGGTATGGGGTAGGGTAAGAACTAATTTACTTTTACCTTTTATGAATCTCAAATTGTTCTAATGAGAATAATTTGAACAAGACCTTCTCACCAAAGTGGGATGCCTGTGTATATGTCAGGGAAACATTTCATTTCTGCTTTACTTGAATATACATTACAGTTACAAGATTAAAGGAAAGACCTTTTTTAAAAATAAGATTATTTATTTATTTTGCTGTGCCAAGTCTTAGTTGTGGCATGTGGGATCAAGTTCCCCAACCAGGGATGAAAACCTAGGCCCCCTGCATTGGGAACATGAAGTTCTAGCCACTGGACCACCAGTGGTCTCTTGGTATTTTTTTTAAACTTTATATTTTTTACTGGAGTATAGCTGATTTTAAAAGTGACTTCCCAGGTGGCTCAGTGGTAAAGAATCCACCTTTCAACACAGGAGACGCAGGTTCGATCCCTGGGTCAGGAAGATACCCTGGAGGAGGAAATGGCAACCCACTCTGGGATAATTCCATGAACAGAGGAGCTTGGTGGGCTACAGTCTAAATAATAAAATAATAAAGTAGTTGCTCAGTCATGTCTGACTGTTTGCAGTTCCATGGACTGTAGCCTGACAGGTTCTCCTGTCCTTGGGGATTCTCCAGGCAAGAATCATGGAGTGGGTTGCTATGTTCTTCTCCAGACGATCTTCCCAATCCAGGGACTGAACCCAGGTCTTCCACATTACAGGTGGATTCTTTACTGTCTGAGCCACCAGGGATGTCTGTGGGGTCACAAAGAGTTGGACACAAAGTTATGACAACCTAGATAACATATTGAAAAGCAGAGACATTACTTTGCCAACAAAGGTCCGTCTAGTCAAGGCTATGGTTTTTCCAGTGGTCATGTATGGATGTGAGAGTTGGACTGTGAAGAAAGCTGAGTGCTGAAGAATTGATGCTTTTGAACCGTGGTGTTGGAGAAGACTCTTGAGAGTCCCTTGGACTGCAAGGAGATCCAACCAGTCCATTCTAAAGGAGATCAGCCCTGGGTGTTCTTTGGAAGGAATGATGCTAAAGCTGAAACTCCAGTACTTTGGCCACCTCATGTGAAGAGTTGACTCATTGGAAAAGTCCCTGATGCTGGGAGGGATGGGGGGCAGGAGAAAAAGGGGACAACAGAGGATGAGATGGCTGGATGGCATCACGGACTCGATGGATGTGAGTTGGAGTGAACTCTGGGAGTTTGTGATGGCATGCTGCAATTCATGGGGTTGCAAAGAGTTGGACACGACTGAGTGACTGAACTGAACTGAACTGAACTGAAAGCACACAATGACACTCATAGCCTATTTTAACCAATGTTGTGATAATTTCAGTGGACAGAAAGGAACTCAGACATATATATGCATGTATCCATTCTCCTACAAATTCCTCTCCCACCCAGGCTGTCCCATAACACTGAACAGAGATGGGAAAGGCTCTTGAACTTATCACAAGTGGAGGTGATTTGTGTGTTTCGGGTCCCATTCTTTTCTCTATTTTTGTCTCCATGTCTCTTCAAGTACAAGCATGGGTCTACTTAAACTCTGAAATTGAAATATTTGTTTGGCAGAGTTATGTTTTATGCTATTAACTAGAAATGCCCTGAGCCCCTACCACCTGGCGGAGCCCCAACAGACTCTCCACTGACTGGAGCCAGTCTTGTGATGGTGTGGCTGGTCCAACGCTTGTGGTTCTTGATACGATTGCAAGACACACCTCAGCAACAACCACCAGGGGACTTTGAAAAGACAAGGTTTGTGACTCACAAGTCTCTGGATTACACAGACACATCACAGGGCCACACAGCAAGATCGTGGGGAGAGAAGGAGAGTTAATTTGGGTTCTGCCTTTACTGGGGTCAAGGATGCGGTATCTAGGGTTTCTTGGGTTGACTCTTTATAGGTGAATTTAAGACATAAGAGCAGGAATTAAAGTGCAGAAAGGGGGAAAGTGGGATCACTCAAGTATCATCAGTTATCTAGGTTATCCAGGGCTTTTGTAAAGGGGGACTGTACTACTGGGGGTGCCTGACCCTTTGTCCCATTGTGCGTCTGGCAATGTGTTTATTTGAGATAGACGTCTCTGAAATAAATGCTTTAGCAATCAGAAGCTTAATGTCAGGCACTTACATTACAATCAAAAAAATCTTACACAAGATGAAACAGGAAAAACCCATTATGATCTACTTACTGATTATTTTGTCTCCTTGTAAGGGCAGGCCTCAGAAATAGTGCTTTTGGGGGTCTGTTTGTGAATCTAAAAAGGAAAGAGCCACCTATGTTCTAAAATCTCTTACATTTTTGTGGGTGGTCTAGAAATTCTTCAGTGGGATAAACAGCATTTTAATCTAAAACTAGTCATATGGCAGAAGTTTTTTTTTTTTTTTTTTAAGGAATATGATTTAAAAAATCAAGTTCCTACCATGTAAAAATCCTCCAGGATGTGTTGTTAATGTGGACTAGTGTGTGTAAGATGCATATTTTGTTTAAAAAGTGGCAAGAGGAGAAACATAATGTATATTTGTTTGTATAAATAGAAACTCGAGGAAGATATCTTACAAAATACGAATGATTTTTACCTATTTGGGGCAGAGATGGGAGTGGAATTGGCCAGGTGTGGAAAATAAACTGAGGAAGCTTCTTGCTGGTGACAATTTTAAGCTTTCCAGTTTCTGAACTATATGAAAATATTACCCATGCATTTTTTAAACAGGGAAAGATTAGTAATCAAATGCAGTGGGAATTTCAGAAAGGCAAGAATGGGACATGTCTATCATGTTTCCCGACAATTTGTTAAATTACAAATTTTACTGGCACAGACTTGCGGGAGTGTGAATGGCCAGAGCAAGACTGCATGCAGTGAATTGAAATGTGGATGAGAAGTGTTTTGTAAAGAAACCACTCCACGACTTTCCATGGTTTGGACTCGCACTTTCATTGCTGGGTCCTGAAATCAGTCCTTGGTTGAGGAGCTAAGATCCTGCTAGCTGTGCAGTACAGCAAAACAAGAAAAGACCCCACCATCTCAAAACAACTTAGTGGCTTAAAGCTTATCATTTTACTCTCCCACTAGCCTCTGAGTTGACTGGGCTCAGCTGGGGGGTTCCTTTTCTCCATGTGATGTCAGCTGAGGTTGCAGTCACCTGGGACTCAATGGGTAAGAGCACCCATGATAACTTGCACATGTGGCTGTCACCTGGGAGCTGAGCTGGGCCTCTTGGCTAGCTTTCGCATGGATTTTTTTGTCTGGTCTTGGCTTCTCTGGGGTAGCTGGGTGCAGAGAGGCTGCGTCCCCAGAGCAAGAAGGGGAGTGAAGTGAAAGTCGTTCAGTCGTGTCCACCTCTTTGTGACCCCATGGACTATACAGTCCATGGAATTCTCCAGGCCAGAATACTGGTATGGGTAGCCGTTGCCTTCTCCAGGGGATCTTCCCAACCCAGGGATCGAACCCAAGTCTCCCACACTGCAGGCAGATTCTTTACCAAATGAGTCACCGGGGAAGCCCAAGGAAGCAAGGAGGAGAAGCTGTATTCATAAAGGTGAGACTCAGAACTGGTTCAGCATCACTTGAAGCCCATTCTGTTGTTCAGGCAGACCTAGGGTCAACCTGGAGTCAAGGGGAGAGGACAAGAAGCCACCTCTGGATGCAGAGAGTGATGATTCATTTATGTCTATCTGTCTTTTTATTTTGGCTCTGCTACGTGGCATTTGGGATCTTAGTCCCATAACTAGGGATCAAACCTGTGTGCCCTGCATTGGAAGCAGGGAGTCTTTTTTTTTGTTGTTGTTATATAATTTTTTTATTATATTATACATGTATATAGTACCTAAATAAAAAATTCCAGCAAGCTTATATTGAGAAATAGCAGTCACTTGGGTTGGTCTTTCCCTGCCCTAAACTCCTTTCTGTAGATTAAAACATTTTCTTCTCTTTTACATTGTTCTGATGACATTCCTTAATATTTCTACATAATATGCTTGTTGCTATTCTTCAGTCGCTCAGTCGTGTCCAACTCTCCTCAACCCAGTGGACTGTATCACACCAGGTTTCCCTGTACATCATCTCTCGGATTTTGCTCACACTCATGTTCATTGAGTTGGTGTTGCCATCCAACCACCTCATCCTCTGTCATCTCCTTTTCTTCCTGCCTTCAATCTTTCCCAGCATCAGGGTCTTTTATAATGAGCTGGCTCTTCTTATCAGGCGACCAAAGTATTGGGCCTTCAGCTTCAGCATCAGTCCTCCCAATGAATAGTCGGGGTTGATTTCCTTTAGGATTGACTGGTTGGATCACCTTGCAGTCCAAGGAACTCTAAAAAGTCTTCTCCAACACCAGAGTTTGAAAGCATCAATTCTTCGGCACTTGGTCTTCTTTATGGTCCAACTCTCACATCTGTACATGACTACTGGAAAATGTAAAATTATATATTTATTGTTTCTTAAGTTTGCAATGTAAGATAATAAAAAGGAGCAATATAGTGTAGTGTTTAAAAGCTCAGGCTTTTAGATAGCATGAATTTCTATTTTATTTTTTTAGAGTAAGATTTTTTAAAATATATATTTATTTTAATTGGAAGCTAATTACTTTATAATATTGTATTGGTTTTGCCATACATCAACATGCATCTGCCACGGGTGTACACATGTTCCCCATCCTGAACCCCCCTCCCACCTCCCTCCCCATACCATCCCTCTGGGTCATCCCAGGGCACCAGCCCCAAGCATCCTGTATCATACATCGAACCTGGACTGGTGATTCTTTTCACATATGATATACATGTTTCAATGCCATTCTCCCAAATCATCCCACCCTCTCCCTCTCCCACAGAGTCCAAAAGACTGTTCTAGACATCTGTGTCTCTTTTGCTGTCTCACGTACATGGTTATCGTTACCATCTTTCTAAATTCCATATATATGCATTAGTATACTGTATTGGTGTTTTTCTTTCTGGCTTACTTCACTCTGTATAATAGGCTCCAGTTTCATCCACCTCATTAGAACTGATTCAAATGTATTCTTTTTAATGGCTGAGTAATACTCTATTGTGTATATGTACCACGGCTTTCTTATCCATTCATCTGCTGATGGACATCTAGGTTGCTTCCATGTCCTGGCTATTATAAACAGTGCTGCGATGAACATTGGGGTGCAAGTGTCTCTTTCAATTCTGGTTTCCTCAGTGTGTATGCCCAGCAGTGGGATTGCTGGGTCATATGGCAGTTCTATTTCCAGTTTTTAAAGGAATCTCCATGCTGTTCTCTATAGTGGCTGTACTAGTTTGCATTCTCACCAACAGTGTAAAGTTTCCCTTTTCTCCACACACTCTCCAGCATTTATTGGGAAGCAGGGAGTCTTAACCACTGCACCACTGGGGATGTCCCTCTGTCTTTAAGCAGTCACAGGAAGCCTTTACTAGAAATTAATTGCAACTCAAATGTGCACTACACAAGTCATATTAAAATAAATCCTAGAAAGGAGATTTACAAACTTATTTGAAGAAAGTTTTAAGATTATAGGTTAACAAAAAGTCTGCATGTCCCACCCCCTCAGAACAAGGAAGAATGTAACTGGCTCAGTTCAGTTGCTCGGTTGTGTCCGACTCTTTGTGACCCCATGAACCGCAGCATGCCAGGCCCGCCTGTCCATCACCAACTCCTGGAGCCTACCCAGACTCATGTCTATTGAGTCGGTGATGCCATCCAACCAACTCATCCTATGTCATCCCCTTCTCCTCCTGCCCTCAATCTTTCCCAGCACCACGGTCTTTTCCAGTGAGTCAGCTCTTCACATCAGGTGGCCAAAGTATTGCAGTTTCAGCTTCAGCATCAGTCCTTCCCATGAATACCCAGGACTGATCTACTTTAGGATAGACTGGTTGGATCTCCTTGCAGTCCAAGGGACTCTCAACAGTCTTCTCCAACACCACAGTTCGAAAGCATCAATTCTTCGGCCCTCAGCTTTCTTTATAGTCCATTCCCACATCCATACATGACTACTGGAAAAACCATAGCCTTGACTGAATGGACCTTTGTTGACAAAGTAATGTCTCTGTTTTTAATATGCTGTCTAGGTTGGTCATAACTTTCCTTCCAAGGAGTAAGCATCTTTTAATTTCATTGCTGCAATCACCATCTACAGTGATTTTGGAGCCCCTAAAATAAAGTCTGCCACTGTTTCCCATCTATTTCCCATGAAGTGATGGGAACAGATGCCATGATCTTAGTTTTCTAAATGTTGAGCTTTAAGCCAACTTTTTCAGTCTCGTCTTTCACTTTCATCAAGAGGCTCTTTAGTTCCTCTTCACTTTCTGCCATAAGGGTGATGTCATCTGCATATCTGAGGTTATTGATATTTCTCCTGGCAATCTTGACTCCAGCTTGTGCTTCTTCTAGCCCAGTGTTTCTCATGATGTGCTCTGCATATAAGTTAAATAAACAGGGTGATAATATACAGCCTTGACGTACTCTTTTCCTGATTTGGAACCAGTCTGTTCCATGTCCAGTTCTAATTGTTGTTTCCTGAGCTTCATACAGGTTTCTCAAGAGGCAGATCAGGTGGTCTGGGATTCCAGTCTCTTTCAGAATTTTCCACAGTTTATTGTGATCCACACAGTCAAAAGCTTTGGCATAGTCAATAAAGCAGAAATAGATATTTTTCTGGAACTCTCTTGCTTTTTCGATGATCCAGCAGATGTTGGCAATTTGATCTCTAGTTCCTCTGCCTTTTCTAAAACCAGCTTGAATATCTGGAAGTTCATGGTTCATGTACTGCTGAAGCCTGGCTTGCAGAATTTTGAGCATTACTTTACTAGCTAACTGGCTAATTTAGTAACTGGCTACTTAGTCCCAAATATTTAGGTAGCTTGAAAAATTGTGTTTAGTGAGTTTTTCTCTGGAAATGCCCTATTACCTTGAAGGAATCAATAAGCCATCACAGGCAATCTGCTTCTGCATTTCTCTGAGTATGGATAATATCCTCTACATTACCTATATGAAGAGATTAAAGAATTTTTTCCAAATCCTAAGTGTTAGGAAACATAATGAGAAACGCTGGGCTGGAAGAAGCACAAGCTGGAATCAAGATTGCTGGGAGAAATATCAATAACCTCAGATATGCAGATGACATCACCCTTATGGCAGAAAGTGAGGAGGAACTAAAAAGCCTCTTGATGAAAGTGAAAGAGGAGACTGAAAAAGTTGGCTTAAAGCTCAACATTTAGAAAACTAAGATCATGGCATCTGTTCCCATCACTTCATGGGAAATAGATGGGGCAACAGTGGAAACAGTGGCAGACTTCATTTTAGAGGCTCCAAAATCACTGCAGATGGTGATTGCAGCAATGAAATTAAAAGATGCTTACTCCTTGGAAGGAAATTTATGACCAACCTAGATAGCATATTAAAAACAGAGACATTACTTTGCCAACAAAGGTCTGTCTAGTCAAGGCTATGGTTTTTCCAGTAGTCATGTATGGATGTGAGTGTTGGACTGTGAAGAAAGCTGAGCGCCGAAGAATTGATGCTTTCGAACTGTGGTGTTGGAGAAGACTGTTGAGAGTCCCTTGGACTGCAAGGAGATCCAACCAGTCCATCCTAAAGGAGATCAGTCCTGGATGTTCATTGGAAGGACTGATGTTGAAGCTGAAACTCCAATACTTTGGCCACCTCACGTGAAGAGTTGACTCATTGGAAAAGACTCTGATGCTGTGAGGGATTGAGGGCAGGAGGAGAAGGGGACGACAGAGGGTAAGATGGCTTGGGTGGCATCACGGACTCGATGGACGTGAGTTTGAGTGAACTCCGGGAGTTGGTGATGACAGGGAGGCCTGGCTTGCTGCGATTCATGCAGTTGCAAAGAGTCAGACACAACTGAGCGACTGAACTGAACTGAACTGAAGTGCTAGGAAATCTTTTATTTTCTGTGAATAACTGATGCACTTGTTTCTTACAGTCAGTACAAAACTGATTATAAAGAACATCCAAAAAATTTACAGGTCAATTTTAATAATACTATAGCATGTGATCTGTATAAGGTTATGTGTTAATTACACCCTAGTGATGATTTTCTATACTAGCTAGACATTTCATGAAGTTATTTTCTATCTGTATTTCTATTTTCCCAGTTTGGTATATATAATAAATAAATCTTCTAAAATCTTTTGTGAAATAAAGAGTACATGAATGAATAAAACAAATGACAAAACATTGCTATACTGATAGAGATTAAATGTCTTAAATGTATATCCTATTGACAGAAAGCCAGAGTTTGTTTAATAGAAAGACTCAAGCAGGAGACTGTTGAGTCTCTAAGTATCCAAGGAAATCTCAGAGGCATTAGAAAGGGGATCCTGGAGTCCCAAAGGTACTTTATCGCTAGAAACTCTTGGTTGTAGCTACGCTGTGCTTTAAGTTGAAAATGAAAGGGATTTTCTTAAACGAGTACCTTTTATCTACAAAAAAGCACAGCAGATGTCATATTTAATGAAGGTGATGTAGGGAAGGGGTTCCCAGCCTCCAGGATCTAATGCCTGATGCTCGAGGTGGAGCTGATGTAATAACAATAGAAATAAAGTGCACAATAAATGTAATGAACTTGAATCATCCCTGGTGGCTCAGACAGTAAAGAATCTGCCTGCAGTGCAGGAGACCTGGGTTTGATCCCTGAGTTGGAAAGATCCCCTGGAGAAGGGGACGGCTATCCGCTCCAGTATTCTGGCCTGGAGAATTCCATGGACAGAGGAGCCTGGCAGGCTACAGTCCATGGGGTCACAAAGAGTCGGGCATGACTGAGAGACTTTCACTTTCACTTTGATTCATCCTGAAATCACCATCCGCCCCTGTCTGTGGAAAAATTGTCTTCCACGAAACCAGTCCCTGGTGCCAAAAAGGTTGAGGACTAGTGCTCTAGTGAATGTTTCCCTTCTCATAACAGGAAACATATGTCTGCTATTACGTTTTCAATTCAGCTTTGGCCTGGAGGTCCTGCCTAGTGACATGAGAGGAGGAAAAAGCATGAGGAAGAGAGAAACAAAGCTGTCATTCTTCACAGGTGATACTGCAGAGATTCAGGCAGCAAATGAAGTTCTCCTGGTTATTAGGAATAGAGGAGACTGAGAGCTGGAATAAAGATTGCAGAACTAGAAACGTTAAGTGACAAATGGAAGGTGACATTCTGCTTTGTAATTGAGACTTATAGTCATCCCCCAAATCTGCTCTCCTCCTTTATGGTAATTGAACCCTTGAGGTACAACTTGCCACAGGGAATAAAGGTATTTCCCACGGTCCCTTACATCCAGGCATGCCTGTATGACTAAGTTCTAGATGATGGCATATGAGGAGCAGTGACACATGCAGCTTCCAGTAATTCTGCTCTTAATGAAATGTGGATGCAGTGGCAGCAATCCATCTTGGAGCATGATGCTTGGAGCAATCCAGCTTGGAGCTCCCCAGAAATAACAGAGCAATAGGAAATAGGAGCATGGATTTCTCCCATTGTGGAGCTGG
The DNA here is from genome assembly GCF_042477335.2 of Ovis canadensis. Taxonomy (NCBI): domain Eukaryota; kingdom Metazoa; phylum Chordata; class Mammalia; order Artiodactyla; family Bovidae; genus Ovis; species Ovis canadensis. The sequence continues at coordinate 46,799,695 of NC_091257.1, read as the reverse complement.
TACAGGGCTGCCGAATATGACTGTGCAGTTGGAAATGACATAGTGGGTATCCTTCCCAGGGCCCACAGTGTGAACCGGACCCCATAGAATTATGCAACAGACATCAGGACAAATGAGTACACAGCATCCCAGAGTCACCTGCCCAGGTAGGGCTCCCCTGGAGGGAAGCTTACACCTGGATCATTTCAAATATTACTTTGGGGAATTCCCTCGCAGTCTGTGTTTTCATTGCTGAGGGTCTGGGTTTGATCTTTGGTCAGGGAACTAAGATACCTTAAGCCATGCAATGCAGTCAAAAAAGTAAAAATTAAATAAACTATGATGATTAACAAGGACCTACCATAAAGCATGGTAACTCTGCTCAATGTTTTGTAGCAGCCTGGATGGGAGGGGAGTTTGGGGGAGAATGGATACGTGTATACGTATGGCTGAGTCCCTTTGGTGTCCACTTAAAATTATCACAATGTGAAATTATCACGTTGTTATGTCGGCTATACTCAAATATAAAATTAAAAGTTTATAAATAAATGCATGACTGTTACTTTGGATCTGTGCTACAGCTTCTGAACCTCCATTACAGTTAATGAAAGTGTGTGTGTTAGTCACCCAGTTGTGTCCAACTCTCTACGACCCCATGGGCTGTAGCCCGCCAGTCTTCTCTGTCCATGGAATTCTCCAGGCAAGAATACTGGAGTGGGTAGCCATTCCCTTCTCTAGGGGATCTTCTCAACTTGGGGATTGAAAGCCGGTCTCCTACATTGCAGGCAGATTCTTTACCATCTGAGCCACCAGGGAAGTCCCGTTACGGTTAATACAAGATTCTAAGTCTGGGATAGGTCCTTTTAGCAAACAAAGGAAGTCAAATAGAGTAGTAGCCATGGGACAAGATGAATTTCACATTTGTTGAGTGAATGCTCTGTGCAAAGATCAATGGTCAGTGCTGGTGGAATATACATAAAGGACAGTTCCTGCCCTCCAGAAACTTAAAGTCTAGTGAGGAAAAATCCATTTATAAATTCCAACAACTTTCAAGAATATAACCCTCAAGGAATTTATAATCTAGTGAAGAAAAACATACCAATAATTTCAATACATAGGAGTGAAGTGAGGCTCTGAGGACAGCAATCTAGTAGGAAAAGACATTCATGCCAATAATATTAATATATGGAAGTGAAGTGGGTACTGGAGGCATTTCTTATATTAAGCGGGAAAAAAAACTAGCCAGCCTCAAGTTTTCAAATCACAGCATTCATCAGTTTTCCCTTCAGATAGCCTTAAGTTATGAGATGCAGTACTAATTTTTCTATTTCAGTGCCCTTAGACATTTGGTTTTCTGTAGCATGGAAGCAGTTTGCCTATTGTATTTTAAAGAATTTTTCTTAGTAAAAGAAAGGGAAAAATCAATATTTTTTTATTTGCTCACAGAAATGAAAACATACTTGGCCTCAAAGGAACAAAACATCTAATTTACTTTGCAATGTTTTCTAAGTGTTGCTCCAGAGAGGCTTATATTTATGGAGAGTATCTGAATATGACCTTTAAAAAACTTACATTGATTTGGTGGGTTTTTTTTTTCTAAACAGACTATGATAATAATAATACCCAATAAAAGAAAATGCATTTGAAAAATAACATGTGTGTGTACTGGTATGTGTGGGTGGGGACCAACCACAAATTCTGAAAATCTTTTCTCAATATTAAGACTCTTGTCACTGCAGGAGCAATTTGCAATTTAAGCCTACCATGGATATTTATTGAGGATCTATTCTGAGCTGTGCTCTGCTGGGTACTGTAGAGAGTGGGCAATAAAAAAAAAATCTGCATTCTCATACAGTAGGCCACTATCCAAAAGGATATATATATATATATATATATATATATCCTTTATATATACATATATAGAAGTTAAGTGAAGTTGCTCAGTTGTGTCCGACTCTTTGCGACCCCATGGACTGTAGCCTACCAGGCTCCTCCGTCCATGGGGTTCTCTGGGCAAGAATACTGGAGTGGGTTGCCATTTCCTTCTCCAGGGGATCTTCCCGACCCAGGGATCGAACCCAGGTCTCCCGCATTGCAGGCAGACGCTTTAACCTCTGAGCCACCAGGGAAGCCCCGTATACATATATATGTATATAAAACCAATACAGTTTTTTTTTTTTTAATTCAACATTCCAGACACTAAGATCATGGGATCTGGTCCCAACACTTCAGGGCAAATAGATGGGGAAAAAATGGAAACAGTGATAGACTTTCTTTTCTTGGGATCCAAAATCACTGTGGACAGTGACTGTAGCCATGAAATTAAAAGATGCTTGCTCCTTGGAAGAAAAGCTATGATGAAACTGCTGCTGCTGCTGCTGCTGCTGCTGCTGCGTCGCTGCAGTTGTGTCTGACTCTGTGCGACCGCATAGATGGCCTCCTACCGGGCTCCTCTGTCCCTGGGATTCTCCAGGCAAGAACACTGGAGTGGGTTGCCATTTCCTTCTCCAATACATGAAAGTGAAAAGTGAAAGTGAAGTCACTCATTCGTGTCCAACTCTTAGCAGCCTTATGGACTGCAGCCTACCAGGCTCCTCCATCCATGGGATTTTCCAGGCAAGAGTACTGGAGTGGGGTGCCATTGCCTTCTCCGTGATGAACCTAGACAGTGTATTAAAAAACAGAGAGATCACTTTGCTGACAAAGGTCTATCTAGTCAGAGTTACGTTTTTTTTTCCAGTAGTCATGTATGGATGTGAGAGTTGGACCATAAAAAAGGCTGAGCATCAAAGAATTAATACTTTTGAATTGTGGTGCTGAAGAAGACTCTTGAATGTCCCTTGGACAGCAAAGAGATCAAAGCAGTCAATCCTAAAGGATATCAACCCTGAGTATTCACTGAAAGGACTGATGCTGAAGCTGAAGCTCCAAATACTTTGGCCACCTGATGTGTAGAGCCAACACATTGGAAAAGACCCTGATGCTGGGAAAGATAGAGGGCAGGAGGAGAAGGGGGCAACAGAGAATGAGATGGTTGGATGGCATCACCAACTCAATGGACATGAATTTGAGCAAACTCCATGAGATAGTGAAGGACAGGGAAGCCTGGTGTGCTGCAGTTCATGGGGTCGCAAAGAGTCAGACATGACTTAGCAACTGAAAAACAGCAATCAATATTGAGTGCTAAGTAGAGGCCCATAGAAATGTGAGTACATCGGGGAGGGAAAATATAATTATTTTAATTTAAAAATTGTTTATAGCAAGGAGTGGTGGGTGGGTTTAGCAATCAGGCTGTAGTTTTCTGATCTTGTTCTAGAAGTAGAAAGACTCCAGGTGAGGATCTTCCTTTTTGGATGATAAAGAACAATCAGACGTGCCTTAGGTCGGATCCTTTCCTTCTCTGGGTAGCTGGATTTATTCTTTTAAGACAGTATGTACCCTTAGAGTGCATTCCTAGCCTAAAAGTCATTGCCATGGGAATTAGGGCTCTGATCACCTGTTACAGCTATTTTGGTCCATGAAGAGGGACTCATGGAATCTACTTCTTTGCCTGTGTTGGAGATGTTGTAAGGGAAAAGTCCATGGTCTCATTCTCCAGTTGTTGGCCAGTCTGGCAGGAGACTGGCTGATCATCGTCTCAGAGCCTAAGTGCAAATCTTCACCCACACTTTAATGCACCAGGGAAAAGATGAATTCTTATCTGGTGAAACTTAAAGTCTTCATTAGAATGATAGGCATTAAAGTTTATCCTTACTGCTTATTCATTCTATACATAAAAGCTCACATCTGATAATCTCAACTTCCAGTCCAACTCTTCCTTTCCACACTCCTCCTTGGCAACCACAAGTCTGTTCTCTATGTCTGTGAGTCTGTTTCTGTTTTGTAGATAGGTTGATCTGTATCATATTTTTGAGTTGATATATAAGCAATATCATATGGTATTTCTTTCTCTTCCTGAATTACTTCACTTAGTATGATAATTTCTAAGTCCATTCATGTTGCTGCAAATGGCATTATTTCATTCTTTTTTTATGGCTGAGTAGTATTCCATTGTGTATATAAAATCTTTTTTATCCGTTCATCTGTCAATAGACATTTAAGTTTTTTTCCATGTCTTGACTATTGTAAATAGCATCTGATGAGTAAAGAGAAGCGCTTCATTAGGAACTTCTGGTAAACTACTGCTGGTAAATTGTAATTGAAAAAAAAAAGCCTAGTCTTAACAAATCTAAAATCTACAAGATCTTAGTAATCATGCTGCTTCACTGAGTTTTGCAAACTAAAAATTTCTGAGGTGTGTAGTTAGGTTAACAAGTGATTTGGGCATCATTTTTCAAAACAGCTCTGATCTGCAGAAATCACCCAACCAATCACATAACAAATTCATTAAACAACTATATGTTAACACTGTGCTCTGGGCATGGAAAGATGGGAGGTTTAACCTACTCTTAAGGGTGTCACAGTCCGTTAAAAAGTCAGCTTGGAACTAAAACTATGTGTGCTGAGTGCTTTGTGAGGATGCTATGGCGGAGTGGAGGCGGGCACAGAAGAGAGGCAGCTAACCCAGTAAAGAGTCCACAGAGGTGGTCAGGTGGCTTGGAGGCTTATGTGGGTTCCATGCAAGTGGAAGAGATGGGACGGGTCATGTTGGGTAGAGGCTATTGCAGCCGTGGGCATACTGTTCTGGAGGAATTTGGGAAACTCCAAGTAGTTCTTTGTGGCTGGTACAGTACCTTCCGAGAAGTGATGAACATGAGGATGGAGGTGTAGGAAGAGCCTAGATTATGAAATAGAAGTAGATACAAAACTAATATATGATGGTCATTCTGAACAGGGCACATTGTGATAGAAAGGGGACCTGTAGAGACAAGGGGGTGAAGCAATCCATACATGTTGTCATATTATAGTTGATATTTAATTTGGGTGTTGTTTAATAGTACTTTTTCTAGAAAAACTGTCAAGTATTGGTTAAGTATAAAAATAACTAATACTGAACCTGAAGATTCTCATACTGAGTGAAGTAAGTCAGACAGAGAAAGACAAATCTTATTTGTGGAATCTAATAAAAGGCTACAAATGAACTTATCTACAAAACTGAAATAGAGTTACAGATGTAGAAAATAGGCTATGGTTACCAGAGGGTAAAGGGGGGGAGGGATAAATTGGGAGATTGGAACTGACATATACACATTATTATATATATTATATATATATAGAGAGAGAGACATATACAGATATAGACATACATAATAAATATATATACCTATTCAAGCCCTGAGTCAGGAAGATCCTCTGGAGAAGGGTATGCAACCCACTCCAGTAACCTTGCCTGGAGAATCCCATGGACAGAGAAGCCTGGCGGGCTACAGTCTGTGGGGTCAGCAAAGAGTCAGACATGATTGAGTGACTAACACACACATACGTATATATATTTGTATAAATAATTCACTTTACTGTATATCTGAAACCAACACAACACTGTAAATCAATTACATCTCAATGAAAATTTAAAAAAATAATACTTCGATCACACGTCAATTTTGATTAGATTAATTGAATTGATAAGTTAAACAGATGGAAAGTTACACACTTCTATTTGTATCAGGTAAAGTTAATGGTGAAATCTGTGATTTTTAAGATTTTGAAAGTATTTTCCTTTTTGCTTTGAAAGTTCCTATTTCCGATTCTGTGCTCCTGTTTCAAGGCACTTAAATAATTTTGTCAGCTCTGTAAGGCCCTCTCCACTGTCTGAGGGCAAACAGCCTTTAACTAAAATTGCAGGAGTTTTAGAGAAAATTCCTAGGCTTTGGAGCAGTGGAGGCAATCTCTCATGTTCGACTCACTGATTGATGGTTAGTGGCTGCTGGGGTGCTATGCTAAGGACTCAGAATCATGCCAAGATCAAGAGTGACGTCTGCATGGGAGGAGGTCGCCAGTGCTGGCCTGTGTCCCTGTGTTATCATCCCTGCTGAGGATAGTACACTCTGTCAACTCAATCTGGTGGTGCCAAGAAATTGGACCACTCTTTTTAGCCTTCTCCTTCAAAGCCTTTGTACTCTTGGAATTTTCCAAACCACGCTGACTTTTAAACTCTTTGAATCATAAGAGACACAGGGATTGAATTTCAACACATGAATGTGTTTCCTGGCCATAAACTCTCAGACATCTTTTTCCTTGCTCTTACCTTCCTTTGGCTGCTAGATAGGTTACCTATGTCTGCCAAACACCCACCTGGTTTAACTGGTTGTGGAGCAGTCAACCAGTGATGCTCCTGCTTCCAAACATATCAGGTAGGACATTTTCAAATGCTTATTGATATGATAATTAGACACCAAAAGTATGAGTTTTTGCTTAGGTGAAAACATAAGAAGAAGGGGCGTGGCAGAGCACAAATTGGAAGTTTTCTTTTTAATTGAAATATAACTGACTTATAACATTATATTGGTTTCAGGTGTACAAGAATAATCCAGCCTAAGTATATACTGCAAAATGGTTGCCATACTAAGTCGAATTAACATCCTTAGGGAAAGGGTTATCCTTATAGAATCAGGGTTATGTGCATGGGAACTACAAAGTTCTGATGTGGAATTTTTGCAGGACAAAGGTTCAGCTTATCTCTTACCAACTGCTTGCTAAAGTTAATTAGAAACCTCAAACTAAAAGTCAAGGGGTAGCAGAGGAGAACTAGCACTTCTAACTAGTATATACAAATGTCTTAGAAACTTACTATAAAGTCAACAATGGATTGTGAGCAGCTCGCTCCAAACAGTGACTGGGGATCCAGACTCTCTCCCATGGCTGTGTCATATTTCACATACGGCGTCGGAGAACAATGAGCCTGTCTGTATCCAGGGAGCCCAACAGAAAAGATGTACAGATTCACATGTAGGAAGTTTTATGGGCCAGATGTGACCGTGGCACTCACAGAGGTTCCACTGGCAAAGACTTTTTCATAAAGCCAAAGCAAATACTGAAGAATGCTGGTGCCCAGGAGGTAAAGCAAACAGGCTGCTGAAGAACTTCCATATTTTTCAAAGGAAATAGATATATCACAGATTTGCTTTTTCTACAAGGTGCCCATGGGCTGGTGCCTATTGATAAAAGGGCCTCCAGTTTTGTTTTTGTTTTTTTTTTTAATGTTTTTGACGGTGCTGCTCGCATGCAATGGAGCCCAGGTCCCCGTGGAGCCCCAACCCCAGGCTGCCTATCTCCACTCTGCCGCAACTAAGCTGCCCTGGGGCCCCGAGGGATGGGTGGAGCGACCCCGCCCCGCCCCGCCCCGCCCCGCCCCGCCCCGCCCCGCCCCGCCCCACCCCGCCCCACCCCGCCCCCGCCCCACCCCCGCCCCACCCCGCCCCCGCCCCACTCCACCCCGACCCCGCCCGTGGAAAGCCCCGCCCCGCTCATGACAGCCCCGCCCTTAACGGATGGACACTAGGAGGCCAACCCACCTGTGAAACCACGTCGGTCCTCCCACTGCGCACCATGTCGGCCTCAGCACCCACAGCCTCTTTTCACGGAATCTCATAGTAACTTGTGGCCTCCTGCAAGGCCAGTTATCGTCACAACTTTGGTTGACCTGGATCTGGGAGTCTCCACGCCACGGCTTTGAGTTCTGGACGACGCCTGGCTGAGGGGACACAGACAGGAGGTCGTTGTCCTCAGAACACACTGAGGCTTCAGCTTCTGGAAAACTCTGGGTCCTGTCCACACAGACAGGAACCCAGTGTCTTCAGGACCCGCTGAGGGGCGCGACTGCTGGAGTGAAAGGTGAAGAAAAATTGGGGAGCAGTTTCCTGAATGTGGCTGACTGCTGAGGAGGGAGGGGTTAATTTTCATAGGAGCCCCCAGAGGAAGGGCTTGGTGTGGAAAAATGTGGGTTTCAGGTAGTTTTTTGGCTGTGGTGTAGACAGTTCCTAGTGTGTCTCTGTGGTGTGTGATGGGGTCTCTAGCCTTGGGGCCACAGACCGGTACTTCCTGTCATATCGGTGATGGCAATAGATTAGAAATAAAGGGCACAATAAATGTAATGTGCTTGAATCATCCTGAACCTATCCCCACCCCCTCTCTGCTCTGTGGAAAAATTGTCTTCCTCCAAAGCCGTCCCTGGTGTCAGACAGGTTGTGGTCTGCTGGTGTGTGGAATCTAGTTTCCTTGGCATCATTTTTTGGTTGTTTTTTTTTTTTTCAGAACATAAAACGTTTTCTGTATTATTTAAACCTTTCAAATTTCACTCTAATTTCTATCATAGCTGACCATGTTTTGAACCTAAAGAGAAATTTTTCAAAATATCATTCCAACTTTGGTAGGTTGGTTGCATATAAAGCACCACAGTTTCTAATGTGTAAAACATATATTGTATTGGGTCTTTCATGATAACGTGAAATAACATTGGATTTTAAATTGATGTTGGAGGTGTTATCTTTTTGAATGCTTCTTAATTTTAAAGACTTTGATTCTGTACCTGATTTTACAGACACTTTCTAAATAATGACTAATTATCTCTTCCTTGTGCTAAAAGCCTTATTTTTGTTTTGCTTTCTTTGCATTAGCCAGGACCTTGAAGTATTACAGAATTACCTTGCCATTATTTTTGAAGGAATTTTCTGCAGTATATGACCTTGGCAACTTTGTTATAAATTAGCGGACCAGATTGTTATTGTTTTCATTGCTAAATTGTGACTCTTTTGTGACCCTGTGGACAGTAGCCCACCAGGCGCCTCTGTCCATGGGATTTTCCAGGCATGAATAATGGAGTGAGTGGCCATTTTCTTCTCCAGGGTATCTTCCTGACTCAGGGATCGAACCTGTGTCTCCTGCCTTGGAAGGCGGATTCTTTCTCATGGAGCCATCAGGAAAGCCCAACGGACATAGACGTGTGGAGTTGATTTCTGGGCTGTCTGTTCTGTTCCTCTGGTGCCTGTTTTTATGCCAGTTCCACCCTGTTTTGGCTCTGTAGCTTCGCAGTGTAGTTTGAAGTCAGGGAGCAAAGTTGACTCCAGCTGTGTTCTTTCTTAGATTGGCTTTGACTATTTGGGGTCCATTTTGGTTCTATACAACTGAGAGGACTGTTTGTTCTGTTTTTGTGAAAAATGCCATTTTCATTTTGTTCAAGATTGAATGTATCCAATGTTTTGGCTGGATGAGCTTTTTTCTTAAGATTTTTTTTTTTTTAATGTGGACCATTTTTAAAGTCTTCTTTGAATTTTTTACAAGTTTCTTCTGTTTTATGTTTTTGCTTTTTGGCCCTGAGGTATGTGGGATCTTACCTCCCTGACCAGGGATTGAATCTACACCCTCTGCATTGGAATGCAAGTCTTAACCACTGGATCGCCAGGGAAAACCCTAGATGAATGTTTTAGCAATATTCTTCCAATTCCTGACAAAAGAATTTTTTTTAGTTCTTTGTTTCTTCTTCAGTTTCTTTACAAGTGTCCTACAGTTTTCATTATGCAGGTCTTTCACATCACTATTTAGACATATACCTGGGTATTTTGTTCTTTTTGATGCAGTTGTGAGTGGGATTGTTTCCTTAATTTTTTCGATACTTCTGCTTCTTTATTAGTGTTTAAAAAAGCTCAACTGATTTTTGTGTAGTACTTTCGTATCATGCAACTTTACTCAGTTCATGTATTATTTCTACCTTTTGGTGATTCAATGTGAAAATTGTAATTAAAAAATACAGTTGTTTCTGCTGTATCCCAACTCATGCACAACACCCAAGACATAGTGACTACTAACATTAAAAGGTGCTGTGGGAACATTGTATGTGGATTCCTACAAGAGTAGCTTAACCCTCTGGGGTGAACTGAATCTGGATATGGCTTGTCCCCTATCATGAAGTTTGATGTCTTATCTACTTTTCTGGCATGGCATTGACATGTTTGTTTTGAAAAGTTATTTGCTTTCTAGTAACTTCAAACCTACAGAAAACTTGCAATAGAAGTACAATGTACTCTTCATCTGTAGGTTCAGATGTCCAGTCATCATTAATTTACCACCTGTGCCGGTTTACATGACAACTTCCATTGTGCTTTACCCCAAAAAGGACATTCTCCTAGGGAACACCCACATAACCCTCAAATGAGAAATCATTATGGTTTTCACTTTCTAATTTAATCCTCAGGCCCACTTCTATTTTTACCACCTGCTGCAAAGCATGAAAGTGTCTTGCCATTCTGATCCAGTTTTCTTTTTCTGAAAATGTTCTTGAGACTTTCCCTCATTTTCAAAACCCCGATGGATTTAAAGCACACAGCTGAATATGACCTGGGTGGCCTTTTCTGTATAGCTTTTTTCCCTTAGGGTCTTGTCCATGTTCATGCATGTTGTAACATGTACTGGTACTTCGTTCATGTTTTCTATGGTGATTAACGCTGTCAAATATAACATTTACTGTTTAAAGCATCTAAAGTATGTGTTTCTATGACATGAACTACATTTACATTGTTGCACAAATATCCTCACCATCCATCTCTCATACTTTTTCTTTTTTTCCAAGTGAAACCGCATCCATTAAGCACTAAATTTCTTCAACCCTTGTCAACCCCATTCTGCCTTCTAATTCTGAATTTCATTTCTCTGGATACCTCATAGAAGTGGAATCATAATATTCATCCTTTTGTGACCAGGACTCTAAAGTTTATACATGTTGTAGCATGTGTCTGATTTTTCCTTAGATTTTAAGGCTGAATGTGTATATATCACATTTTGTTTATTGTTTCATCTGTCTGTGGACACTTTCATGGGTTGCTTCTACCTTTGGCCAATGTGAATAATGCTGCTCTGAATACAGATGTACAAATATCTGTTTTGCTCTCTACTTTCAAACCTTTTGAAAGTACATGCCCTGAAGTGGAATTGATGGATAATATGTTAATTTATTTTTAAGTTTTTGATGTACCACCATACTGTTTGTCACAGTCACTGTGCTATGTTACTTTATTTTTGTATATGGCAAAATAATAAGGGAAGTTTATAGATCTACCCTCTTTTGCTTATTCATTCATCTACTGATGGACATTTGAATTGTTTCTACTATTGGGCCAGTGTCAACTAGGCTGCTGTGAATATTCATGTACAAGTTTTTGTTTAAGCACTTGTGTAGCAATTATAATGATTTAAAATAACTATGTCATATTTCATGGAACTGATATTATTTACATAATTTTTCTTTTTTTGGATATTAATTTGATTTGATTCTAAGCTCTCCTTCTCCATGTTCATATATGACTTCAGTGAGCAAATTCTAGCAGATAATGTTTTCATCTTAAAAAAAATTTTTTATATAATTATGCAGTTGCAGTGTTGTATAAATAATTCTGAAGTGAACACATTTCAGCAGAGTTTTTTTCTTCTACTGTGTTATTTTCTTGGAATAAATATAAATCAGTTACTGGTTCAATAGTATGAATGTTTTAATAACTCTGGATGCATTTTTTTGGTTGTGTTGCTTTTCAGACATTTATACTAATTTTCTAATATATGTTAGTATATATTATATATTAGTATATATTATTAGATATAATAATTATATATTATATTATAATATATGTACTAGCATATTAGTATATATATTAGAAAATTAGTATACATATAAATGTTATTTATTTTTGGCTGTGCTGGGTCTTTGTTGCTGCACAGGTTCTCCTCTAGTTGCAGTGAGTGGAGATATACTCTCTAGTTGTGATGTGGGAGCTTCTCACTGTGGTGGCTTCTTAAATTGCAGAGCATGGGCTCTAGGGCGCATGTGCTTCAGTAGTTGTGGCATGTGGGCTCAGTAGTTGCAGTTCCCAGGCTCTAGAACACAGGCTTAACAGCTGTGGCAAATGGGCTTAGTTGCTCCATGGCATGTGGGACCTTCCTGGAAAAGGGATCGAACCCGTGTCTCCTGCACTGGCAGGTGGATTCTTTACCACTGAGCCACCAGGGAAGCTGCTATATAAATTTTCACTGCTATTAACTTTACCTTTGTTTTCCAGCCTCACCAGCATTTGTAAAACATTTTCTGAAACTCATTTAATATGTAGGTGTAAATGGTAATTTTAGAGTTGTCTTCTTAATGATTACTGAGCTGAACATATTTTCATTGTTTGCGTGTATAGAATGCCTGACGTTTTCTTTATAAATTTGAAAGAGCTGTTGATCTGGTAGAGATATTTATCTATTGGTTTTGTTGCAATTTCTTTTCCTCTCTCCTATTTCTTGTGACTGTAGGTTTTCCATACTCCCCTCTGCATGAACGCAAGTGCTTCTGTGTACACAGGCTGTTTATACTTCCCATTGTGATGTTTCACTTTAAAATTTGGAACCATAGAAATTCATGTATAGTGGAATCTCTTTGAGACTGTGTGTGTGTATGTATATATATACATATATATACATATATACATATATATACATACACGCACACACACACACACACACACACACATATATATATATATATATATATATATATATATATATATGAAGTGTCTGTCTACAACATGGGAGACCCAGGTTTGATCCCTGGGTCAGGAAGATCCCCTGGAGAAGGAAATGGCAACCCACTCCAGTACTTTTGCCTGGAAAATCCCATGGACAGAGGAGCCTGGTAGGCTACAGTCCATGGGGTCTCAAAGAGTCGGACATGACTGAGTGACTTTGCCAATATATATTTGGTTTAGTTGCAGCCTGTGGGATCTTCATTGTGGTGCCAGTTTCTCTAGCTATGGTGTGTGAGCTTAGTTGCCCCACAACATGTGGGATCGTAGTTCCCCAATCAGGGATTGAACCCACGTCCCCTGGATTGCAAGGTGGATTCTTAACCACTGGACCACCAGGGAAGTCCTGAGCCTTTGTGTTTTATTCTGTTGGTCTGTATATTTATCTCTGTGTCAGTTCTGTATAGTGGGTAGTTGTAAGGGTACAATGTGTGGTAAAAGGAGAAATCAACCACTTAATTTTCTGCATCTAATTTTATTAGGTTGACTTAAGTCTCTCAAATAATGGATGAGTATGTGTTAGTGTCTGTGTGTTGTTGTGTCTCTGTGTTGTTTTGTCTGTGTCAGAAAAAGGGAGAGATAAGGAAGAACGCAGGAGGTAGTGATAAATTGTTGGATTGGGATAAAACTGGTGAGCTGGTAAATTGTTTGGCATTCATGTAATAATTAGCCTACATTTCTCTATGGACTTTATGGATTCCAAACAGCTTCTGAATTGTCAAACTTGATAGAGCATTAACTTTGTATTTGATTATTAATATCTGATTTAAACAAGACTTCAAAATGAGTCATTCATGACAGTGAACTAAATTCAGGTTCCCATATTGTTCCCTAAAACAAATCAGGCAAACAACTTTAAAAGGTATTAAAATTAAAGACATGAAAAAATGCTATCAGGAAGGTAGCAGAGTGATGTTTAATAAAATAATTTTGTTTTTCAGAAAGACATGGGATAAATGACTTTTTGAATAAACACTGCAGTAACTGCATGCAGAATTCATATTTTCTTAGGCTGAAAGACAAAAAAAGGATTATTTCAAGTGCAAAGAAATTTATAGTTCAGTTATGAGAATGCATTGAAAAGGAGAATTATAGCTGCCTGGGGCTTATTTAAATTTATAATGAAGATCGTTCAGAAGGAAAGTACTGAAGACTTAATCTATCCAATGTTGTGATCATTCTTAAGACTTTCCAAATTTCTTGATAATATAAAACTTAATTGTAGCAGAATTAGTGAAAGTATATGGAATCTGCACAGAATCCAAAATCTAGGGTAGTCCAAGGGAAAAGTTCTTTTGCGTGGTGAATATACAGAGGCATGATACACACTAACCTTCACCTATTTATTCTAGTTCATGGTCTGGTCATGTCCCTTGCCAAAGCTTTTCTGGGAAGTTGTAAGGAGAAAATGATTTGTTGGCCTAGCTTCTGACTTGACTTCATTTCTCTCTGTGGGGGATCACTTTACATTTCCTTAATTGCAAGGACAGCTTGTATGGCTGGCAGTTGTTTGAATCGAGAAATGGATTTTAATGAACTACAGTTTCTTTTGCTCAGCTGGAACTGTAGTAGTCATTGACTAAATTAACAATCATGGTCAAAGCTAAGATGACAGCTGTGTCACAGAAAAGGAAAGGTAAGGGCTTATTTTGAGCTACTATATTAGGATCATGCTCTTAAAATAATGGTTTTTGCAACTTCACACTTTTGAGTTTCTTTGTTATTCTTTTCAAAGTACCAAAAGGCTCCTCCAAAGCACTTTGGAAACCTCAGCTGTCAGGATAGGGATAGAAACCTGGCTAAAAGTCATTCATTATTAATCAGATAGTAATTTATATTCATCTTGTGATTTAAAGTACACAGTCTTAGATTTTTCTTCATTACAACTGAACACAATAGATCATTAACGTTATCAGTCTTGAACATCTAAGGATACAAAGGCAGGTGAATATTAAGACATATGGACCAAACAGAATAAAAATTGAATTATATTCCCTAACTTTTAATTTGGGCTTCCCAGGTGGCACTAGTGGTAAAGAGCCTGCCTAACAATGCAGGAGACTTTAGAGATGCATATTCAATCCCTGGGTGGGGAAGATCTCCTGGAGGAGGGCACAGCAACTCACTCCAGTATTCTTGCCAGGAGAATCCCCGTGGACAGAGGAGCCTGGTGAATTACAGTCCATGTGCTGTGTTTAGTGTCTCAGTCATGTCCCACTCTTTGCAACCCCATGGACCCCATGGACTACAGTCCACCAGGCTCCTCTGTCCATGATGATTCTCCAGGGATTCTCTCAAGAATACTGGAGTGGGTTGCCATGCTCTCCTTCAGGGGATCTTCCCAACCCAGGGATCAAGCCCAGGTCTCTCACACGGGAGGTGGATTCTTTATGGTCTGGGCCATCAGGGCAGCCCAACAGTACTGGAGTGGGTAGCCTGTCCCTTCTCCAGAGGATCTTCCCGACCCAGGAATTGAACTGGAGTCTCCTGCATTGCAGGCCAATTCTTTACCAGCTGAGCTACAGTTCATAGGGTCGCAGAGTCAGACATGACTAAAGCGACTTAGCACAGCTTTTAATTTAACAACTAGTATAGTTTTACTATTTCTGTGTCCTTAGTAAACCCTCCTTCAGGCAATTTGAAAGCACTTTTTATTAGACATTATGCAAATTAAAATTATTAGTGTTAAGTTTGTTTATGTTCATTTTTAGTCCATTACTTCCTAGGGAAAGGAACTTGCTCAGTACTTTTCCAGGAAACTGTTAACAATGTGTTTTAAATGCATTCCTACTCATTTATCATTTTGACAAATAGCCTTAGATTTAATGTATTATATGATTTAGTCTCTTTAAAAGCCATATAGCAATTTTGCAACACAAAGTGGAAATGCTGTGGGTTAAGTTTAAAAGATACGTCTTTCCAAAACCTTGGATGAAACAAAATGAAAGAAAAATCTAGTGAGAACAAATATTTATGGTGTTCCTGGCTTGGGAAGATCCCCTGGAGAAGGAAATGGCAATCCACTCCAGCACTCTTGCCTGGAAAATCCCATAGACAGAGGAGCCTGATAGGCTATAATCCATGGGGTCGCAAAGAGTCGGATACGACTGAGTGATTTCACTTTACTAAGTCCCTTTAGCTACCATCATTCCTTTTCATTCTCTTTTCCTTTTGTTCCTCTGACTGGATAATTTCCACCAACATATCTTGAAGTATGGTAACCCTTTCTTCCACTTGATTTGAGTCTGCTATTGAACTTCTCTGTTGAATTTTTCAGTTCAGTTATTGTGTTCTTCAATGCTGTGGTTTCTAATTGGTAATTTTAAAGTATTTTTGATTTCTTTGTTAAGCTTCTCACTTTGTTCAGGCATTGCTATCCTGACTTCAGTAGTATCTTAATAACTGTTACTATGAATGCTCTGTCAGATCAGTTTCCAGACACTTATTCTTTTGTTTGGAACATATTCTCCTGTTTCCTCATTTTCCTTTTCTCTCTGTGTTGATTTCTTCACATTAAATAAAACAGTCACCTCTCCCAGTCTTCATAGTCTGGCCTCATGTAGGTGGCCTCTAATCAGCCCAACCCAACCTTCTGGCTACATTTGTATTTGTCCAAGCTATTGTTTTTATTTTTAATGACTCCCAGAAGAATAGAGTGTGCCAAGACTCATCAGTGTCCCAAAGGTGTGAGAGAGAGATGCACACATGCCCATTCAGGCTCTTGGAGGACTTTTTTGTTGTTGAAGTTGATTTACAATGTTGTATTAATTTCTACTGTACAGCAAAATGATTCTGTTATGTATGTTACATATATATTATTCTTTTAAAATATTCTTTTCCATTATGGTTTATGATAAGATATTGAATATAGTTCCTTGTGATTTAGAGTAGGATCTTGTTATTTATCCATTTTATATATAAAAGCTTACATCTGCTAACCCCACTCTCCCACTCCATTCCTCACCCAATCCCCTTCCCCTTGGCAACGACAAATCTGTTCTCTATGTCTGTGAATCTTTTTCCATTTCATACATAAGTTCATTTGTGTCATATTTTAGATTCTACAAATAAGTAATATTATATGGTATTTTCTTTCTCTTTCTGACTTCACTATCATACTTCACTTGGTATGATAATCTCTGGTTGCATCCATGTTGCTGCAAATGGCAATATTCATTCTTTTTTATGGCTGAGTAATATTCCATAGTATATGTGTATCACATTTTTATCCATTCATCTATTTATGGACTTTTAGATTGTTTCCATCTCTTGGTTATTATGAATAGTGCTGCTTGAACATGTAGGTAACATATTATCTTTTTGAATTATAGTTTTGTCTGGGTATATGCTCAGGAGTGGGATTGCTGGATCATATGGTAGCTCTACTTTTTAGTTTTTAAAAGAATCTCCATACTGTTCTTCATAGTGGCCGTACCAGTTTACATTCCCATTAACAGTAGGCAGGTTCCTTTTTCTCCATACCCTCTCCAGCATTTGTTATTTGTAGACACTTTAATGATGGCCATTCTAACCAGTATGAAGTGATATCTCATTGTAGTTTTGATTTGCATTTTTCTAGTAATTAGCAGTGTTGAACATCTTTTAATGTGCCTTTTAGCCATCTATATGTCTTTGGAGAGATGTCTATTTCGATCCTGTGTCCATTTTTTGAGAGTTGTTTGTTTTTTTGACATTGAACTGTATGCTGCTACTGCTAAGTCACTTCAGTCATGTCTGACTCTGTGCGACCCCATAGACGGCAGCCCACCAGGCTCCCTCGTCCCTGGGATTCTCCAAGCAAGAACACTGGAGTGGGTTGCCATTTCCTTCTCCAATGCAGGAAAGTGAAAAGTGAAAGTGAAGTTGCTCAGTCGTGTCTGACCCTCAGCGACCCCATGGACTGCAGCCTTCCAGGCTCCTCCGTATATGAGCTGTTAGTATATTTTGGAGGGTAATCCTTTGTCGGTCACATCATTTACAAATATTTTCTTCCATTCTGTAGGTTGTCTTTTTGTTTTATTTATGGTTTTCTTTGCTGTGCAAAAGCTTTCAAGTTTAATTAAGTTCTGTTTGTTTATTTTGGCTTTTATTTCCATCAGTGTAGGAGATGGATCAAAAAAAAATTGCTGAGCTTTATGTCAAAGAGTATTCTGCCTATATTTTCCTCTAAGAGTTTTATAGTATCTGGTCTTACATTTAGGTCTTTGATCTATTTTGAGTTTATTTTTGTATATGGTATTAAAGAATGTTCTAAGTTCATGCTTTTACATGTAGCTGTCCAGTTTTCCTAGCACCACTTGTTGAAGAGACTGTCTCTTCTCCATTGTAGATTCTTGTCTCCCTTGTAGATTCTTTACCACTGAGCCATCAGGGAAGCCTTATATGCAGAGTACATCCTGCAAAGTGCCAGGCTGGATGAATCATAAGCTGGGATCAAGATTACTGGGAGAAATATCAACAGCCTTAGATATGCAGATGATACCACGCTAAAGGCAGAAAGTGAGGAGGAACTGAAGAGCCTTTTGATGAGAGTGAAAGAGGAGAGTGAAAAAGCTGGCTTAAAACTCAACATTTAAAAAAACTAAGATCATGACATCCAGTCCCATCACTTCATGGCAAATAGAAGGGGAAAAAGTGGAAGCAACACATTTTATCTTCTTGGGCTCCAAAATCACTGCAGACAGTGACTACAGCCATGAAACTGAAAGCCGCTTACTCCTTGGAAGGAAAGCTATGACAAACCTAGTATTAAAAAGCAGAGACATCACTTTGCCAACAGAAGTCTGTCTAGTCAAAGCTATGGTTTTTCTGGTAGTCAGGTAATGAGTTTAGAAGTGTTCTCTCCTCTGAAAGTTTTAAAAATAGTTTCAGAAGGATACATGTTAAGTCTTTTCTAAATGCTTGGTAGAATTCACCTGTAAAGCCATCTGGTCCTGGACTTCTGTTAGTTGGGAGTTTTTAAGTGACAGATTCAGCCTCAGTACTTGTAATTGATCTGTTCATATTTTCTATTTCCTCCTGGTTCAGTCTTAGGAGATTGTACTTTTCTAAGAATTTCTCATTTCTTCTAGGATGTCCATTTTATTGGCATATATTTGCTTGTAATAGTCCCTTATGTAATGTTTCATTATGTGGATGTCCAGTAATCCTCTTAGTTACCTCACTGAAAATTTCACTAGCCAATTTCATAAGCCAAAATGGAACTTTCTGATAATTTTATATGAGTGAGAGTCAAATATACAGAAATGATAATGGAATCAACTATATAGGCTTTGAGGGTAAAAATATGTCCTTAAAATCTCTAGTAACAATTGGGAAATTTAACTTAAGTCATGCACAATAATTTTACAACAGAGAAGACTCTTGCTTTGCCTTATTAAATATTAGAATTTCAGACTGCATGACTTGCCTGGAGAATCCCATGGACAGAGGAGCCTGGTGAGCTATAGTCCCTAGGGTGCAAAGAGTCTGACGTGACTGAAGCAACTTAGCATTGCATGCACGCTGCATGATCACCAGAAGATGCAAATAGCTCCCTTTTCAGAGTGAGGATGTATTTTGCCTTTGACAATCGCATATTAAATAATTTTAGAATGGTAATATTGAACTTCAAAAAGAAAAAAATAAATGGAAAGAAAAATACAAATATGAAAGGAATGATATCCACAGCTAATTTTCCTGGCATTGTTATAATCTTGAATAAGCATGTATACAGTGTATTTGGTTTAGAAAAATTAATAATATACCCACAGTATGGGAAAAATGTTGCAAATCATATATTATAAGGGACTTATGTCCAGGATATATGAAAAATTCTTAAGATTCAGCAATAAAAAGATAAATAACTCAATTAACAAATAAGCAGAAGATTGGAATAGATATTTCCATAAAGAGGATATGCAAATGACTAATGATCACATGAAGAGATATTTCAACATTATGATTGGGGAAATGAAGGCCAAAACCACAATGTGATACCAGTTCAAGCCCAGCAGAATCATTATAATTTTAATAACATGCACATATAACAAGTGTAAATAAAAACTATCTAGAAATTCAACTCTTAGTACATTGCCAGTGGGGTCATAAAATGGTTCAGCCACTTTGGAAAACAACTTGACAGTTCCTATAAAATGTTAGGTATAAAATTGCAATATGACTCAGAAAAGCCACTCCTAGGTATATACCCAAAATAAATGAAAACTGTTTCAATGCAAGTGTTCATAGCAGTGTTATGCCTAAATAGCAAAGAGCAGAGTATCCCAAATGTCTGTCAATCGATGAATGGATACATACAATGAGGTATATCAATACAACGGAGTATTCATGGGACCTAAAGAGGAATGAGGGGAAGGCAATGGCACCCCACCCCAGTACTCTTGCCTGGAAAATCCAATGGATGGAGGAGCCTGGTGGGCTGCAGTCCATGGGGTCGCGAAGAGTTGGACACGACTGAGCAACTTCACTTTCACTTTTCACTTTCATGCATTGGAGGAGGAAATGGCAACCCACTCCAGTGTTCTTGCCTGGAAAATCCCAGGGATGGGGGAGTCGGACACAACTGAAGAGACTTAGCAGCTGCAGTAGCAGCAAAGAGGAATGAAATACTGGTGAATGTTGTAATGTGGTTGAACCTTGAAAGCATTATGCTAAGTAATAGAGACCAGTCACAAAAGACCATATGATTTCATTTAAGTGAAATAGCCAGAGTAGGTAAATTCGTGGAGACAGAAGTTATCTTCTAGTGGTTGCTAGAAGCTGGAGGATTGGGGAATGGGGAAAGACTGCTGATGGAGTTTCTTTCTGGGCTGATGAAAATTTTCTAAAATTAGATAATGGTGATGCTTGCATAACTTTGTGAATATACTAAAAACCATGCATTATCTACTTGAAAAGTGTGAATTTTATGGTACATAAAATATATGTGAATAAAGCTGTTATAAAAATTGATAGCAATTAAATTTAGGTTATAAACACAGAATTTCTAAAGATATGATGCCATTAGATTTCTAGATTCATATACCACCTTTACATTTTCTTTTAATATTATGAATAACTATACTGCCTTTGCGGAGAAGGCAATGGCACCCCACTCCAGTACTCTTGCCTGGAAAATCCCACGGACGGAGGAGCCTGGAAGGCTGCAGTCCATGGGGTCGTGAAGAGTCGGACACGACTGAGCGACTTCACTTTCACTTTTCACTTTCAGGCATTGGAGAAGAAGATGGCAGCCCACTCCAGTGTTCTTGCCTGGAGAACCCCAGGGACGGGGGAGCCTGGTGGGCTGCCGTCTATGGGGTCTCACAGAGTTGGACATGACAGAAGTGATGCAGCAGCAGCAGCAGCATACTGCCTTTGTCTACTTGACTGTATCATGAAAATGAATTGAAGTGGTAACTACTCTTCCATCTGACCAAACTAATCTTGGTTTTGCTTTCATTCATTTATTTAAGTCTCATTTTACTAAAAATTAGGAAGGAAAATGGGACTTCTGCTTTACTTGTTGAGATAAAGGATACATATTTCCTGTTTTTCAGTTTTAATTACTTTTTTTCTTTGTGTGTTTCAATAAATTGCAAATCTTTCCCCCGCCAGAATGCACTATTAAAGAAAATAATTGGCTATACTAAGTGAATTAAGTGAGAGAGAGAAAGACAAATACCATATGATATCACTTATATGTGAAATCTAAAATGTGACACAAATGAACTTATCTAGGAAACAGAAACAGACTCACAGACTGGTGGTTGCCAGTGGGAAGGGCAAGTTGGGGGAAGGATGGATGGGGAGTTTGAGATTTGCAGATGCAAGCTATTATATATAGGATGGATAAACAACAAGGTCCTACTTTATAACATAGGGAACTATTTTCAGTATCCTGTAATAAACCATTATGAAAAAGAATTTTTTAAAAAAGAATGTATAAATATGTATAACTGAGTCACTTTGCTGTACACCAGAAATTAACACAGTATTGTAAATCAACTCTACTCCAATAAAAAAGAAAGATAGGCTAGTGTTGGAATGGTGGGAAGAAAAGCGCTTATTATCCTGCTATTTTTATGAAACTTTCCCACAATTAACCCTGATTGTCTATGCCATGTGTACATTTTTATATGACATATAATTTCAGTTGTGTATTTTGCTTCAATTAGCATTGTATTAGAAATACTTTTCCTTGTTTTGGCATAAATTTCCTCATCATTGCAATATATAGATTAATCATCCTCTTTTCTGCTAAGATGTTCACATCCCAGTCCTAGGTCCTGTGAATGTATTGCCTTATGTGGCAAAAGGGGCTTTGCAAATGTGGTTAGGTTAGGTTCCTTGAGATGGGGAAATTTTCCTGGACTATCCTGGATTATCCTGATGGGTCTGCTATAATTATTATAGTCCTTTAAGGGAAACAAGGAGGTAGAAGAATCTGAAATGTGACCATGGAAGCAGAGGTCAGAGTCAGCCAAGGAGCCAAGGACCAAGGACGGTGAGCTGCCTCAAACACGCGGAAAAGGCAAGCAAACAGATTCTCTTCTAAAGCCTTCTACCAATCCATTTTGGTATGATCTTCATCACTGAAATAAATATAACTTGTTTTGAAGCCATTCAGTTTGTGGTAATTTGTCACAGTTGCAATCAGGATCTAACACGATTATCATTTAAAATTGTTATTGAATCAGTTCTAATGAGGTGGATGAAACTGGAGCCTATTATACAGAGTGAAGTAAGCCAGAAAGAAAAACACCAATACAGTATACTAACGCATATATATGGAATTTAGAAAGATGGTAACGATAACCCTGTATGTGAGACAGCAAAAGAGACACAGATGTATAGAACAGTCTTTTGAACTCTGTGGGAGAGAGAGGTGGGATGATTTGGGAGAATGGCATTGAAACATGTATAATATCATATGTGAAACGAATTGCCAGTCCAGGTTTGATGCATGATACAGGATGCTTGGGGCTGGTGAACTGGGATAACCCAGAGGGATGGTACCGGGAGGGATGTCGGAGGGGGCTTCAGGATGGGGAACACGTGTACACCCGTGGTGGATTCATGTTGATGTATGGCAAAACCAATAGAATATTGTAAAGTAATTAGCCTCCAATTAAAATAAATTTATATTTAAAAGAATTAAAAAAATAAAATTGTTGCCTGCTGTTGTCACAGTGGGCCATAGTTTCCCAAATCATTTCCTTGTTCTGAGATAGCAAACATTCTGAAATAGCAGTGGAGTCAATGTAGCCAGATCTGCATGAGGAGGTTTGGTCTGTGATTGCAGAATGTGACCGACTTCCATGACGTTAGCCATTTGATTTGGGTGACCTGATGGTGTTCTCCTCTATGAGGGGCAATAAACATTGAACAGGACTCTAGAGCACTTGGTCTCATGGCCACACGAAAACCCTGCATTCAGTCTCAGGTATCAGTCCTTTATTTTCTTGGGCTCCAAAATCACTGTGGATGGTGACTGCAGCCATGAAATTAAAAGATGCTTGCTCCTTGGAAGAAAAGTATGACAAACCTAGAGAGCATATTAAAAAGCAGAGACATTACTTTGCCAACAAAGGTCCTCTAGTCAAAGCTATGGTTTTTCTAGTAGTCATGTGTGGATGTGAGAGTTGGACCATAAATAAGGCTGAGTGCTGAAGAACTGATGCTTTTGAACTGTGGTGCTGGAGAAGACTCTTGAGATCAAAGTCTGCAAGGAGATCAAACCAGTCAATCTTAAAGGAAATTAACCCTGAATATTCATTGGAAGACTGATGCTGAAGCTGAAGCTCCAATACTTTGGCCACCTGATGCAAAGAGCCAACTCATTGGAAAAGACCCTGATGCTAGGAAAGATTGAAGGCAGGAGGAGAGAGGACAAGATGGTTGGATGGCATCACTGACTTGATGGACATGAGTTTGAGCAAACTCCGGGAGATGGTGAAGAACAGGGAAGCCTGGGGTGCTGCAGTCCATGGAGTCACAAAGAGACACGGCTGAGTGAATAAGCAACAATCAGTGGTCAGATAATGTGCAGCTGGACAGTTGTGGGCCTTGAGTACAGAACCTATGTTTTCTGAACCAAGAGTTGAAAGACAGAGTATTGAAAGCTGGACTTGTCAGAAACTTGGAACCCATGACTGTTAACCATATGGCTCAGTGAGTGATGGTTTATAGTCTCTTTAGTTGGTGGATAATAGTATAAGCATTGCAGAGGACAGAGCTCCTTCTTTGGTGCCTTCTTGACTAATTACCATGAGATAACACCAAAGAATTTCTTGCTGAAACAGTGGAGTTGCCATTTTGTTTTTGGAAGTTAATCTGAATTCCAACAGATGGAAAGGCCACAGTGGTTGCAATGGATAACCATGGAGAGAGACCTAAACAGAAGCAGAAGATGGTGATTCCCAACCTTGGAAAGCGTAAAGCTTCTCAGAATCCAGCATTTATGGGGAAAAAATTCATGAGGCACATGTTCCATTAAATTCCTTAAACCTATGGGCAGATAGGGTAGGTTAGGCTACATGAGCTATAAACTGTGATGATGGTGTACCCTGTCCAATTAAACTGAGTCCATCTGACATATTTGGTGGTCTAGATTATTGGTAATAGGCTGCGTGATGATTAGGGAAAATGACAGTCCATTCACATGAATGAGTGTAATTAGTATTATTTGCACAAAGAGCCATTTTCAAACACTTGTTTTCTTCTCATTTTTTGAGTCCTCTGGTATTAAGAATCAGAATCACTATTTTTCTCTCAAGTCAAGCTCCATTTTCCATCCAGGTCATCATATATATTATTCTGCAGGGCAGAATCCAGAGTTTCCCCAACATGTTGCCCTCCATTGTCACTCAAAGTCTGAGATTCCTGACACTTTATTTTTGTGATCCTGTGCTCTGTCCAACACTTCTTCCATCCCCTGCACCAAATGTTCTGCACAGGGAAACTTTGTGCTAAGAGGTTTTGATGTGCTTTCTACATGCCCGGGGAAGGAGAGATGTCAAGGGACATTAAGACTAATGGACAAGAGAGGGTCCAGTAACAATGTTATCTGAAGTTCATGAGGATGCCAATGGCATGCATGGCAGGGAGAGCAGCTAGGCCCAGAATAGGCAGTAGGAGGATGTGCTGTTTGCAGAGAAGTGGAAAACAAAACTGGCTAAAAGTGGTTTGGCTTTTTGTTATCACCATGGAAGAACAATTCTAAACAATGTCATTGGTGAAATATTCCTCTCCCCTAAAGTCTTTTATTGGTCTAAGTTCTAAACAATTGCTGTGGTTTAGTGTTGAGTCTTCATGCTATATGTATGCTTCAAATCAGAAAATATTAGCTTCTTTCTTTTTAATCTATATTGGATTCTATATAAAAGTTAATTTGGATAACTCAGTTTTGTAATCACCCCAGGCACACATGGACTCAGCTACATATGTTTGTTTTGAGAGTATGTTTTTCACTGTTAAGAAATTTTGGAGCTCATTTGAGGCACAGTTTGTGTGTCAAAACCTTGTGGTATCACATGCTGCTGCTGCTAAGTCACTTCAGTCGTGTCCAACTCTGTGCGACCCCATAGACAGCAGCCTACCAGGCTCTGCCGTCCCTGGGATTCTCCAGGCAAGAACACTGGAGTGGGTTGCCATTTCCTTCTCCAGTGCATGAAAGTGAAGTCACTCAGTCGTTCCGACTCTTCGAGACCCCATGGACTACAGCCCACCAGGCTCCTCCGTCCATGGGATTTTCCAGGCAAGAGTACTAGAGTGGGTTGCCATTGCCTTCTCTGTGTGATATCACATATACCTGTGTTAAAAAAACAGATTAAAATAAAGGATGATAGTAGACTAATTATAAAGACAAAAAATTGAATGTTTCAGTCTATCATTCTGTGTGACCACTTGGGAATTTAATTTTGTTTACAGTTTCTTGACTGTGGACACATTAGAAAGTCATTGGACTCTATCCCATAGAAACAAATACTTGGATGTATTGCAATATCTGGAATTTATTGTGAAAAACATTTAAATTTTATTTTTATTATTTTAATTATTCTGACTTTATTGATGTGTAGTTTATGTATATCATTATATGAATTTAAGGTATACAGTGTATTGATTTGGTACAATTATATATGCAAAATGATTGCCACCATAGGGTTAGCTAACATGTCCATCACATCACATAACTACCGTTTATTTTTTGTGGTTGGAAACATTTAAAATCTACTCTCCTAGCAAGTTTCTTTTTTTTTTTTTTTTGCATATTTTGTTTCTTTTTTTTTTTATTTTTACTTTATTTTGCTTTACAATACTGTATTGGTTTTGCCATACATTGACATGAATCAGCCATGGGTGTACTGATTCATGTCAATGTATGGCAAAACCAATACAGTATTGTAAAGTAAAGTAAAAATAAAAATTAAAAAAAATTAAAAGAAACAAAATATGTAAAAACAAACAAAAAAGAAACTTATCCTCCAAATTTATTTATTATAACTGGAAATTTGTACCCTTTGACTAACATCTGTCTGTAAAAAGTATTTTTAAAGTCTCCGCCAAACTTATTATTGTCTTTTAAGATTTTCTCTATTTATGTATCTGTTGCTTTATGCTTCAAAAATAAAATTTTTGAAGTTAAAATTAATAAAATGTGCTTTGATCACCTATAAGCATTGATAGGTTGATAAACCTAGTTGTACTATCTACTGCATGAATATGCAAAAGGATTAGTTTTTAAATTGAAGTATAGGTGATACAATATTATACAAATTGTGCATGCTGCATGCTAAGTTGCTCCAGTTGTGTCCGATTCTTTGTGACCATATGGACTGTAGTCTGCCAGACTCCCCTGTCCATGGGATTATCCAGGCTAGAATACAGAGTGGGTTGCCGTGCCCTCCTCCAGGGGATCTTCCAGGCTAGAATACGGAGTGGACTGCCATGCCCTCCTCCAGGGATCTTCCTGACTCAGGGACTGAACTCACAACTCTTATGTCACCTATATTGGTAGGTGGGTTCTTTACCACTAGCACCACCTGGAAAGCCTATTACACAAGTTATAGGTGTACAGTATAGTGATTCACAAGTTTTTAAAGTTTATACTCCATTTATAGTTATTATTATTGGCTATATTCTCTGTATTGTGCACTATATCCTTACAGCTTTTTTATATATAATCATTTGTACTTCTTAATCCCCTACCCCTATAATGTCCCTCCTCACTTCTCTCTCCTCATTGGTAACCACTAATTTGTCCTCTGTACATGTGGACCTGATTCTTTTTTGTTATAGTCACTAGTTTGTTGTGTTTTTTAGATTCCATATATAAGTCATATCATACAGTATTGTCTTTCTCTGTCTGACTTAATTAACTTAGCATAATACCCTTCAATGCCATCCAAGTTGCTGCAAATGGCATTTCATTCTTTTATGACTGAATAGTATACCATGATATGCATGCACCACATTTTCTTTATCCATTCTTCTCTTGATGAACACTTAGGTTGCTTCCATATCTTGGCATTTGAAATAATGCTCCTATAAATGTTGGTGTATCTTTTTGAATTTGTGTTTTTGTTCTTTTGGATATATATCTGAGAGAGAAATTGCTCAGTCATATTGTAGTTTTGGGGCTTCTTCAGTGGCTCAGCAGTAAAGAATTCACCTGCAATGCAGGAGATGAAGGTTTGATCCCTGGGTTAGGAAGATCCCCTGGAGGAAGGCATGACAACTCACTCTAGTACTCCTGGCTAGACCATCCCATGGACTGAGGAGCCTGGAAGGCTACAGTCCACAGGGTCACAAAGAGTAGGACATGACATGTGACTGAGTATGCATGCATGGTAGTTCTGTTTTTAGTTTTTATAGAAAATTCCATATTGTTTTTTATAACTTCTGCACCAATTTACATTCCCACCAACACTGTATGTGGGTTACCTTTTGTCCACATCCATGCCAGCATCTCTTGTTAGTGTTCTTTTTGATGATCACCATGCTAACAAGTATGAGATGATATCATACAAATATGATTTGAACTTCCCTAATGATTAGTGATGTTTAGAATCTTTTCATGTGCCTTTTGGACATCTGTATTTCCTCTTTGGAAGAATGTCTATTCAGTTCTTCTGCCTATTTTTAAACTTTGTTTTTCTGATGTTGAGTTGTAAGAACTGTTTATATATGTTGGATATTATAAACATATGTTTATATATGTTTATATATGTTGGATATTAACCCCTTATTGGTCATTGTTCAGTTGCTTAGTTGTGTCCAACTCTTTGTGACTCCGCGGACTGCAGCACCCCCGGCTTCCCTGTCCTTCACTGTCTCCTGGAATTTCCTCAAACTCATGTGCATTGAGTCGGTGATGCCATCCAACCATCTCATCCTCTGTCACCCTCTTCTCCTCCTGCCCTCAATCTTTCCTAGCATCAGGGTCTTTTCCAATGAGTCAGTTCTTCGCATCATGTGGCCAAGTTATTCGAACTTCAGCTTCAGCATCAGTCCTTCCAATGAATATTCAGTGTTGATTTCTTTTAGGATTGACTGGTTTGATCTCCTTGCACACCAAAGGACTCTCAAGAGTCTTCTCCAGCACCACAATTCAAAAACATTAATTTTTTAGTGCTCAGCTTTCTTTATGGTCCAGCTCTCACATCCGTACATGACTACTGGAAAAACCATAGCTTTGACTAGAGGACCTTTGTTGGCAAAATGGTCTCTGTTTTTTAATGCCCTATCTAGGTTTGTCATACTTTCTTCCAAGGAGCAAACATCTTTTAATTTCATGGCTGCAGTCACCATCCACAGTGATTTTGGAGTCCCCAAAATAAACTCTGTCACTGTTTCCATTGTTTCCCCATCTATTTGCCATGAAGTGGGATGGGACCTGATGCCATGAGTTTTGTTTTTAGAATGTGAGTTTTAAACCAACTTTTTCACTCTCCTCTTTCACCTTCATCAAGTAGCTCTTTAGTTCCTCTTTGCTTTCTGCCATAAGAGTGGTGTCTTCTGCATATCTGAGGTTTATTATTTGCATATATTTTCTTCCATTCAGTAGGTTGGCTTTTTGTTTTGTCCATGGTTTCCTTTGCTGTGCAAAATCTTTTAAGTTTGATTAGGTCATATTTGTTTTATTTCTGTTTTTGTTTCCTTTGCTTTAGGAGACAGATCCAAAAATATTGCTATGATTTATGTTATGAGTTTTATGGTTTCCAGTCTTATATTTAGTTCTTTAATCCATTTTGAGTTTATTTTTGCATATGGTGTTAGAAAACATTCTAAATTCATCCTTTAACATGTAGTGGTCCAGTTTTCCCAGCATCACTTATCAAAGAGGCTGTCTTTTTTTCCATTGTATATTCTTGCCTGCTTTGTCATAGATTAATTGACCATAGGTGCATGGATTTATTTCTGGGATTTCTATCCTGCTCCATTAATCTATATTTCTGTTTTTGTGTGATACTATTTGTATGACTAGCTTTGTAGTATAGTCCGAAGTCAGGGAGCCTGATTCCTCCAGTTGTGTTCTTCTTTCTCAGTATTGTTTTGATTATTTGGGGTATTTTGTGTTTCCATGGAAATTTAAAATTATTTGTTCTAATACTGTGAAAAATGCAATTGGTATTTTGATCAGGATTGTATTGAATTTTGGAAAGTATGGACTTTAACAAACTTAATTCTTTTAATCCAAGAGTATGGTATATCTTTCCATTTATTTGTGTTTTCAGTTTCTTTCATCAGTGTCCTATAGTTTTCAGGGTATAGGTCTTTTTCCTCCTTAGGTAAGTTTATTTCCAGTACTTTATTCTTTTCGATGTGACAGTAACTGAGATTCTTTCTTTAATTTCTCTTTCATTGTTAAGGTGTAAAAATGCAACAAATTTTTGTGTATTAATTTTGTATCCTGCAACTTTATAGAATTCATTGATGAGCCCCAGTAGTTTTCTGGGGATGTCTGTGGGATTTTCTATGTAATATATTATGTCATCTACTAACAGTGACAGCTTTACTTCTTTTCCAGTTTGGATTCCTTTTACTTCTCTGCTTGATGTTGCTAGGACTTTCAATACTATGTTGAGTAAGAGTGGTGAGAGTAGAGAGTCTTGTCTTGATCCTGATCTTAGAGGGAATGCTTTCATCTTTTCAGTGTTGAGTATAATGTTAGCTATAGGCTTGTCATATATGACCCTTATTTTGTTGAGATGGGTTCTCTCTAAACCCACTTTCTGGAGGGTTTTTATCATAAATAGATATTGAAGTTTGTCAGAAGCTTTTTCTGAATCTATTTTTGAGATGATCATATGGTTTTTATTCTTCAATTTGTTAACATGGTATATCATGCTGGCTAATTTGTGGGTATTGTAAAATCCTTGCATCCCTGGGACAAATCCAGCTTGATCTTGATCATGGTGTATGATCTTTTTAATGTATTGCTGGATTCAATTTGCTAAAATTTTGTTGAGGATTTTTGCATCTTATTCATCAGTGATATTGGCCTATAATTTTCTTTTTTTTTTATGGTATCTTTTGTCTGGTTTTGGGATCAAGGTGATGCTGACCTCATCAAATGAGTTTAGAAGTGTTCCTTCCTCTGCAGTTTTTTGGAATAGTTTCAGAAGGATAGGTATTAACTCTTCTCTAAATGTTTGGTAGAAATCACCTGTGAAGCTATGTGGTCCTGGTCTTTTGTTTGTTGGGAGTTTTTAAGTCACAGATTCTATTTCAGTACTTGTAATTCATTTGTTGATATTTTCTATTTCTTTCTGGTTCAGTCTTGGGAGATTGAACCTTTCTAAGAATTTCTACATTTTCTATAGATTGTCCATTGTATTGGCATATAGGTGTTCATAGTAGTCTCTTACAAGCCTTTGTATTTCTGTGGTGTCAGTTGTAACTCCTCCTTTTTAATTTCTGATTTTATTGATTTGAGGCTCTCCCTTTTTTCTCATGTGCCAGCAAAATAATGCTTAAAATTCTCCAAGCTAGGCTTCAACAGTACATGAACTAAGAACTTCCAGATGTTCAAACTGGATTTAGAAAAGGCAGAGGAATCAGAGATCAAATTGGCAATATCCATTGGATCATAGGAAAAACAAGAGAATGCCAGAAAAATATCTACTTTTGCTTTATTGACTATGCCAAAGCCTTTGACTGTGTGGATCCCCAAAAAACCGTGGACCATTCTGAAAGAGATGGGAACACCAGACCACCTTACCTGCCTCCTGAGAAACCTGTATGCAGGTCAAGAAGCAGCAGTTAGAACCAGACATAGAACAGACTGATTCCAAATGGGGAAAGGATTACGTCAAGGCTATATATTGTCACCCTGCTTGTTTAACTTCTATGCAGAGTACATCATGTGAAATGTCAGGCTGGATGAAGCACAAGCTGGAATCAAGATTGCCAGGAGAAATACCAATAACCTCAGATATGCAGATGACACCACCCTTATGGCAGTAAGCAAAGAGGAACTAAAGAACCTTTTGATGAAGGTGAAAGAGGAGAGTGAAAAAGCTGGCTTAAAACTCAACTTTCAAAAAACGAAAGTGGCATCCAAGCCCATCACTTTCTGGTGAATAGATGGGGAAACAATGGAAACAGTGATAGACTTTATTTTGGGGGGCTGCAAGATCACTGTAGGTAATGACTACAGCCATGAAATTAAAAGATGCTTGCTCCTTGGAAGAAAAGCTGTGATAAACCTAGACAGCATATTAAAAAGCAGAGACATTACTTTGCTAACAAAGGTCTGTCTAGTCAAAGCTATGATTTTTGCGGTAGTCATGTATGGATGTGAGAGTTGCACCACAGAGAAAGCTGAGTGCTGAAGAATTGATGCTTTTTAACTGTGGTGTTGGAGAAGGCTCTTGAGAGTCCCTTTGTCTTCAAGGAGATCAAACCAGTAAATCCTACTGAATATTCATTGGAAAAATTGATGCTGAAGTTGAAGCTCCAATACTTTGGCCACCTGATGTGAAGAACTGACTCACTGGAAAAGACCCTGATGCTGGGAAGGATTGAGGGCAGGAGGAGAAGGGGACAACAGAGGATGAGATGGTTAGATGGCATCACCGACTTGATGGACATGAGTTTGAGCAAGCTCCAGGAGTTGTTGGTGGACAGAGAAGCCTGGCGTACTGCAGTCTATGGAGTCACAAAGAGCTGGACACAACTGAGCTACTGAACTGATTGTACTATCTCCATTTAAACTGAATCTTTTGTAATCAGCAGTGACTGGACTTTGTTATTTATCTAGTTTATTTCTTACTGTAATTAAAGCATTTAGTCCATTTACATTTAACTTCTAATGTAGTTATGTCATCTTCTTACTTGTTTTCTCTTTGTTCCACTTGCTGTTTATTTGTTTTTTCCTCTGACTTCTTTTAGATTAGTCAAGTAGTTTCTAGCATTACATTTTAGCTCTTCTATTAGCTTTTGGCTATATTTCTTTGAGTTATTTTAGGAGTTATACAGAAGTTCTAAAATGCAAAGTTTGCAATCAACATCCGTCTGAAACACCACTTAGTAGACAAGTAAGAAACCTTTGCAAACTGTAATTTACCTTTCTCCCCTTCTGACTTTTATGGAATTATTGTCATATACTTGATTTTTGCACATGTTAAAAATTCTATAGTACCTTATAGTTATGACTGCTATAAGGACTTTAAAGAAAAAGTTATGAAGCATTAAAAATTTTGCATCTCTACTTGCATATTTAGCTTTTCTGACACTTCATTCCTTGTAGGCTTTTATTCAGGATCATTTCTCTTCAACCCAAAGGACTTCCATTTGTCTTTATTACAGTGCGGGTGATGAATTCTCTCAGATTTTGCTTGCTTAAACATTTGCTTATCTTGCCTACAGTCTTGCAGGACATTTTCTCTAAGTATAGCAATCTAAGTTGACAATTTTTTTTTCCTTTTGGCATGTTAAAATGTCATTCCTTTGTATTCTAGTTTTTATTGTTTTTGAATAGAAGTTTTCTGAAATATAGAGTATTCTTTTTGTCTGGATGTTATTAAGTTTTTCTCTCTAAGTGTAGTTTTCTATTATGATTTTTAGCAGTTTGGCTATTCTACATGTAGGTGTAATGTTCTTTCTTTTCCAGTAATTTTTTTTGTGGATTTTTGAGATTCTTGAATATATAGACTGATATCTTCCTTCACTTTAAAAAAACTTTCTGCTATTATCTCTTCACATGTAGCTCTGCCCTAAAATTTTCTCTGTTCTCTTTCTGGGACTCAAATTACATATTGTTCCATAATTCTCTCATGATCTGTTCTGTTCTCACTTTTTGTCTCCATTGTGCTTGAGACTGGATAATTTCCATTGACCTGTTCAAGAATATTTTTTCTTTCTTTTGCTGTGTCAAATTTGTTATTAAATCTTCCCAGTGAAATTTTCACTTTACATATTATATTTTTGGTTATAGAATTTCTATCTGATTCTTTTAAAGCTTTTCACCTTAAAATGGAAGTTTCCCTAAATTCTCAGTCTTTCCCCACCTTGTGTGTACCACTTCTTTGAAGTTCTTTAGTATATTTGTAATAGGTCTCTTAAAATCCTTGTCTTTAGCTCTAACATGTGGGTCATCTGGGGGTCTGCTTCTAGTGATCATTTTTTTCTGTTGATTTAAAGTCACATTTTCAAGCTTCTCTTTATATCGATAACTTTCAATTGTATATCATCTTGTGACAAAAGAGCGTTAGAGATTGAAGTAAATAAAATTTTTTTCCAGAAAAGCCTTATCTTTTAGAGTTAGAGGTTGATCTCTTTCAGTTCAGTTCAGTCGCTCAGTCGTTTCTGACTCTTTGCGACCCCATGAATCGCAGCACACCAGGCCTCCCTGTCCATCACCAACTCCTGGAGTTCACTCAGACTCACGTGCATCGAGTCAGTGATGCCATCCAGCCATCTCGGTCGTCCCCTTCTCCTCCTGCCCCCAATCCCTCCCAGCATCAGAGTCTTTTCCAGTGAGTCAACTCTTCACATGAGGTGGCCAAAGTACTGGAGTTTCAGCTTCAGCATCATTCCCTCCAAAGAAATCCCAGGGCTGATCTCCTTCAGAATGGACTGGTTGGATCTCCTTGCAGTCCAAGGGACTCTCAAGAGTCTTCTCCAACACCACAGTTCAAAAGCATCAATTCTTTGGTGCTCAGCTTTCTTCACAGTCCAACTCTCACATTCATACATGACCACTGGAAAAACCATAGCCTTGACTAGACGGACCTTAGTCGGCAAAGTAATGTCTCTGCTTTTGAATATGCTATCTAGGTTGGTCATAGCTTTTCTTCCAAGGAGTAAGTGTCTTTTAATTTCATGGCTGCAGTCACCATCTGCAGTGATTTTGGAGCCCCCCCAAATAAAGTCTGCCACTGTTTCCACTGTTTCCCCATCTATTTGCCATGAAGTGATGGGACTAGATGTCATGATCTTCGTTTTCTGAATGTTGAGCTTTAGGCCAACTTTTTCACTCTCCTCTTTCACTTTCATCAAGAGGCTTTTTAGTTCCTCTTCACTTTTGCCACAAGGATGGTGTCATCTGCATATCAGAGGTTACTGATATTTCTCCTGGCAATCTTGATTCCAGCTTGTGCTTCTTCCAGTCCAGCGTTTCTCATGATGTATTCTGCATATAAGTTAAATAAGCAGGGTGACAATATACAGCCTTGACGTACTCCTTTTCCTGTCTGGAACCAGTCTGTTGTTCCATGTCCAGTTCTAACTGTTGCTTCCTGACCTGCGTATAGATTTCTCAAGAGGCAGGTCAGGTGGTCTGGTATTCCCATCTCTCTCAGAATTTTCCACAGCTTATTGTGATCCGCACAGTCAAAGGCTTTGGCATAGTCAATAAAGCAGAAATAGATGTTTTTCTGGAACTCTCTTGCTTTTTCGATGATCCAGCGGATGTTGGCAATTTGATCTCTTTACTCAGCAATAAATGAACAGGGTCAGACTTGCTTTGTTGCTTGACTTACTTTCAGTTTACTTTTAGTGCCAGTGGTCTTGAGAATGAAATCAAGACTAGAATCTAGCAGACTTTAGAATTTTAACAGACTGCTCTCTGCCTTCCAGCCCTATTTTCTTTTCTATCTTCAAAAAATTTACTTATTTGATTGTGCTGGGTCTTAGTTACAGTATGTGGAATCTTTAGTTGCAGCATATGGGATCTAGTTCCCTGACCAGGGATCAAACCTGGGCCCTCTGACACTGGCAGCATGGAGTCTTAGCCACTGAACCACCAAGGAAGTCCCCAGCCTCATTCATCTTCCCCAAGGTACTGTTTCCTCAGCATTATTGTTGAGGCAGGCAGGGACAGCTAGCTCCATATCTGGAGATCCTCTAAATTCTGCTCCCCCAGACCAGCCGACGTGTGTAATCTTGATATCACTCACATTTTGGCTACCCCTGTATCTCCACCACAAATCTGATGATAAGTATTTTTTCTGCTCTTTTTCTTTTTTCATACTATAGTGTTTACAAGTTTATAAAGTCTGATGTTTGCATTTCATGTTTTGTTCTGATTGAGAGCCAGGTTGTGTAAGAACACTTGCCTAATGAGGATATTTAGAAAATGCTCACACCACCAAATGTGTTATTGAATATGTAATTATTTTAACACAGAAGCTTACCCGGCTGCTTTCTCAACCATAATATATTTAAGTGAAATTAAAGTGATGTCTAAACATTATTTGGGTGTGTGTGTCTATGATGGTGTTTCTATATGAGGTTAACATTTGAGTCATTGGACTCAGTGAAGCTTACTGCCTTTACCAATGCAAGTGACCAGCACAAGTGAGCATCAGCCAATCCACTGAGGACTGAACAGAGCACAGAACAGAAGAACGTTGGAATTGCCATCCCTCTGCCTGCCTGCTTAAGCTGAGATGTGGATCTTCTCCTCCCTTTGTCTGGGAATTATATCTTTATTCTTCTGGTTCTCAGGTCTTTGGACTTGAACTGACCGATATCATCAACTTTCCTGTCTCTGTCTTGTAGATGGTTGATTGTGGGACTTGTCAGATTCCATAATCACATGAACCACTGCCACATTAACAAATCTATATACATACTTATCTCTATCTATCTATCTATCTTTCTGTCACTTATTGAATCTATTTCTCTGAATAACCCTGGCTAATATTAATACATGGGGTATTCAATTACTGGTAGTGAGAAGTCTTTAGAGTTACTATAGTGGAAATGACAGAGTAAGATGCTTGAAAAGATCAACAGAGAAGCAGTGTTCAATTCAAATGAGAAAGAATGGTCTAGATATAGCAGCAAGGAGGAAAGAGGACCCTTAACCCATCTGTACATGTAGTGGATCAGAGCTAGAGGTTGAGTCACAATGATCACCGCTTGAAAAGAAATGGAAAAGATGCAACATCCTCAGGGAAAGGCAGGTTTGGGCTTCTGAACAAACGTGGACTATAGTCAGTTCTTCTGTAACACTTGTTCTGAAATTGAAATTTGTTTTAACACAACTGACCAATTATGGAACAACTTGAGCATAAGGTGAATTTTGCTTGTGCTTAGATGCAATTTCATCTGTGAGCAATACTAAGTGAGACACAGAGGAGCTTGTCAGGCTGACTGGAGTGCCTTAGGCAGACATGAAATGCAAATGCACACCCCCCAGCCTCCATCAGTGTCCTCAGTTTCCTGCAAGTGTTAGGAGCACGCATCAGGTGTTACAGAGTCTCTCGGATTTCAGCTGGCTTTTCTCTCGATGCTTTGTGACCACCCACAAAGTGTAAGCCCTCTGACATCCACTTCCATAGTCACCTAGAGGTCTTGCTTGAGATAAAATGCCGCATTCATGTCTTTTTTTACCATTTCATAGGCATCAAGTTGTGCCACTGCTTTTGATTCCTATGTTTTTCTGATATGTCATGGAAAAGTTCTTGACTGTTCTGCCCCCTTACTGTTTTTTCCCATAAGCTCTGTGGTTTTTATAAGGCAGTTTTAAATAGCATCGTGATTTTTGTTGCCTTAATGCAGACCTGACTGTGTTTAGAGATAGGCTGTATTGTGTGGATTTTGCTGATGAATGGGCCATACGCTCCAGAGAGCATTGTGGAAGGGGTTTTAGGAGATAAGAAGGCACAGGAGGAAAGGACAGAGAAGGGATTATGAGAATGCAGGGTATACAGTGTGACCTGGGAACCTGGAGCAGCTTGGGGATTAGACAAAGGGTAAAGTGGGATTAATGCTGTGATCTTGAGGCCGACAGTGACAGCTAGGCTGGGAGTGTGGAGGTTGGGAATGGAGGAGGGGTCGTGGGAGGGGCGCGGGGTGATGTTCTGGATCCCTTGTTCCTTCTGCCAAAGGAAGCAAAGAAGTGAGGAGGTGAGGGGATCAGGGCAGGTGGAGTTTCTCTGGACAAAAGGGACTTCTCAAGATAATCAGTACTTGAGTTTGAACAAGTTCACGATGAAAAAGAGGTAATACTGTTTATTACATCTGTTTGGATAGGAGGAGAGGATTTAAAAGTAGGAAAAGACATGACCAGGAAAATCAGAGTGAAGTGGAGAACTTATTTCCATGCAAGAGGGAGAATGTAACAAAAGAAGAGGTTGGAGACACAGAGAAAAATAGTTTCACAGCTTTCCCAGTTTTGCCTCGGTTTATTTTCAGTGTTTTGAGCAGGAATTGTGATGAGGCCTTGGTATCATTTCTGTTGAAATTGTCAGATACTTTATGAAATGGTTTGAGAAGGAAGGATAACTTTTTGAGTAGAAAATATTCTCATTTCATTAAAAAATTTTATATTTTTTTCTAAAAATTATATATATATATATATATATATATATATATATTTTTTTTTTTTTTTTTTCCCCACTTGCTGAGCCACTTAAAGGATCTCAGTTTCCCAGCCAGGGATTGAACCCGTGTGGCCTTCAGTGGAAGCATGGAGCCTTAATCACTGAATAACCAGGGAATTCCCATTAAAAATAAAAATTTTAAATAAAAAGCTCCCTTCCATCAGAAAAGAGAGTAAGGTCCTAAAAGTAAAAGAAAAAAAAAATCTCATTCTCCAGCAAGGAGAGGAACCACCTCTTATATTTTATTTTTATTTATTTATTTTTTTTAATTTTAATTTTTACTTTATTTTACTTTACAATACTGTATTGGTTTTGCCATACATTGACATGAATCCACCATGGGTATACATGCGATCCCAAACATGAACCCCCCTCCGTCCTCCCTCCCCACAACATCCCTCTGGGTCATCCCCGTGTAGCAGCCCCAAGCATGCTGTATCCTGCATCGGACATAGACTGGTGATTTGATTCTTACATGATAGTATACATGTTTCAATGCCATTCTCCCAATTCATCCCACCCTCTCCCTCTGAGTCCAAAAGTCTGCTATACACATCTGTGTCTTTTTTGCTGTCTTGCATACAGGGTCATCATCGCCATCTTTCTAAATTCCATATATATGTGTTAGTATACTGTATTGGTGTTTTTCTTTCTGGCTTGCTTCACTCTGTATAATCGGCTCCAGTTTCATCCATCTCAACAGAACTGATTCAAATGTATTCTTTTTAACGGCTGAGTAATACTCCATTGTGTATATGTACCACCGCTTTCTTATCCATTCATCTGCTGATGGACATCTAGGTTGTTTCCATGTCCTGGCTATTATAAACAGTGCTGCAATGAACATTGGGGTACATGTGTCTCTTTCAATTCTGGTTTCCTCGGTGTATATGCCCAGAAGTGGGATTGCTGGGTCATATGGCAGTTCTATTTGCAATTTTTTAAGGAATCTCCACACTGTTCTCCATAGTGGCTGTACTAGTTTGCATTCCCACCAACAGTGTAAGAGGGTTCCCTTTTCTCCACACCTTCTCCAGCATTTATTGCTTGCAGATTTTTGGATCGCAGACATTCTGACTGGTGTGAAGTGGTACCTCATTGTGGTTTTGATTTGCATTTCTCTAATAATAAGTGATGTTGAGCATCTTTTCATGTGTTTGTTAGCCATCCATATGTCTTCTTTGGAGAAATGTCTGTTTAGTTCTTTGGCCCATTTTTTGATTGGGTCGTTTATTTTTCTGGAATTGAGTTGC
This sequence comes from Ovis canadensis, assembly GCF_042477335.2. Classification (NCBI taxonomy): domain Eukaryota; kingdom Metazoa; phylum Chordata; class Mammalia; order Artiodactyla; family Bovidae; genus Ovis; species Ovis canadensis. Next base: position 46,761,163 of record NC_091257.1, on the reverse strand, counting down.
ATAAGTTGCTTGCATATTTTTGAGATTAGTTGTTTGTCAGTTGTTTCATTTGCTATTATTTTCTCCCATTCAGAAGGCTGTCTTTTCACCTTGCTTATATTTTCCTTTGTTGTGCAGAAGCTTTTAATTTTAATTAGATCCCATTTGTTTATTTTTGCTTTTATTTCCAGAATTCTGGGAGGTGGATCATAGAGGATCCTGCTGTGATTTATGTCGGAGAGTGTTTTGCCTATGTTCTCCTCTAGGAGTTTTATAGTTTCTGGTCTTACATTTAGATCTTTAATCCATTTTGAGTTTATTTTCGTGTGCAGTGCTAGAAAGTGATCTAGTTTCATTCTTTTACAAGTGGTTGACCAGTTTTCCCAGCACCACTTGTTAAAGAGATTGTCTTTACTCCATTGTATATTCTTGCCTCCTTTGTCAAAGATAAGGTGTCCATATGTGTGTGGATTTATCTCTGGGCTTTCTATTTTGTTCCATTGATCTATATGTCTGTCTTTGTGCCAGTACCATACTGTCTTGATGACCGTGACTTTGTAGTAGAGCCTGAAGTCAGGCAAGCTGATTCCTCCAGTTCCATTCTTCTTTCTCAAGATTGCTTTGGCTATTCGAGGTTTTTTTGTATTTCCATACAAATCTTGAAATTATTTGTTCTAGTTCTGTGAAAAATACCGCTGGTAGCTTGATAGGGATTGCATTGAATCTGTAGATTGCTTTGGGTAGTATACTCATTTTCACTATATTGATTCTTCTGATCCATGAACATGGTATATTTCTCCATCTATTAGTGTCCTCTTTGATTTCTTTCATCAGTGTTTTATAGTTTTCTATATATAGGTCTTTAGTTTCTTTAGGTAGATATATTCCTAAGTATTTTATTCTTTTCATTGCAATGGTGAATGGAATTGTTTCCTTAATTTCTTTTTCTACTTTCTCATTATTCGTGTATAGGAATGCAAGGGATTTCTGAGTGTTGATTTTATATCCTGCTGATTTGAATACTTTCAGTGTTTCATCTGAAACACTGTAATGTGAATGGACCCCAAATTAAAAGCATATACAATATAAGCAGTAGAGCATATTCTGTTGTTGTTTAGTCGCTGAGTTATTTCCAACTCTTTGGGACCCCACGAGCTGTAGCCCACCAGGCTCCTCTGTCCATGGTATTTCCTAGGCAAGAATACTGGAATGGGTTGCCGTTTCTTTCTCTAGAGGCTCTTCTTGACCCAGGAATTGAACCCAGGTCTCCTGCCTTGGCAGGCTGATTCTTTACCACTGGGAAGCTGGAGCATATTACTAATTATTTTTAAAACCTTGTTTTCTGATTTTAAAAATCTACATCTCAACATGGAAGTTTTGAAGCTAGAGAAGTATGAAAATTTAGTGCTAAGAACTCCATCACTTAGAGTTTAATGTGTTGTATTTTCTGGAAGATTATTTTATTTACAGTTTAATTTCACAATGTCATGTGTGTGACATACTTATCTTGAGTCTATTTATAGATTCTGCATCCTTATTTTTCAAACTGTGGTCAGCGGGCCACCTGCTTCCAGAGCTCCTGTGAGCTTGTTGAAATGCTGAAATTTGGGCCCTGAGTCAGGACCAGTAAGCTGGGATCTCCGGGGAGTGGGTTGAGGAGCTGGCATTTTACAGCCTCTTCAGCTGTTTCTTACAGTAAAGTCTGGAAATATGATTTAGGTGGGGGACAACATAAAGGGACACAGGTATAAATATCTAGTTATTAGACTTTTCTACTTAAAATTGGACCACTGGAGTTTATTAAGCCATGAGGTGCCAAGTATTTGACATATGAAAACTGTATTTCCCCAGGAACTCTGAGTACAAATTGAATCATGTTAAAGATCTTATCTTTTGAATTGGTGTCCTTACCCCTCTCCAACCTTTCCAGTCAGTTCTTGAAACCTGTGTTGTGTGTCTTCTGTGTCCTGGACACACTCTGTCAAAGTTGATGCTTTAAGGTACCCCTGGTAGTCTAGTGGCTAGGACTCCATGCTCCCAGTACAGGGGGCCTGGGCTCAATCCCTCGTCAGGGAACTAGACCTGCATGCCACAGTAATGACCTGGAACAACCTGATAAATAAATTAGTTTTAAAAGTGTTAAAAAGAAAAATGTGATGCTTTAGTAGTTCCACTGATATTTCTCTTACTATTTGTCTTTCTTGGCTAGTTTCACTGGTACCTGCATGTTTTGGGGTTCTGCAGAGAAACAGAGCAGGTAGGATGTATACACATGTTTACAAAAAGAAATTTGTCATAAGGAATTGCTCACATGATAGGGAAGCTGTCAAGTCCCAAGAACTATATGGTCAGTCAGCAACCTGGATGCCTAAAGAACTGATGGTGTGTTTCTAGTCTTAAGACTAGAAACCCAGGAAGTGCTAATGTTTCAGTTTGATTCAAAGGCTGAAAAAACCTGATGTCTTTGTTTTAGTAAGGAGGAATTCTCAATCTGCCTGCCAGTGCAGAAGATGAAAGAGATGTGGTTTTGACCCTTGGGTCCGGACTATTCTCTGGAGTAGGAAATGGCACCTGACTCCAGTGTTCTTGCCTGAAAAACTCCATAGCCAGAGAAGCCTGGCAGACTGCAGTCCATGGGCTACAAAGAGCTGGACACTACTGAGCGACTGAGCACTACTGTCTTCCTTGGGAGAGGGTCAGCCTTTTTGTTTTATTCAGACCTTCAACTGATTGGAGGTGGCCCACCACCCTAAAGAGAACAGTCTGCTTTACTCAGCCCATCAATTTAAATGTTCATCTATCAAAAACATCCTCACAGAGATATTCAGGGTGATATTTGACCCAATATCTGGGTACCATGTGGCCCAGTCAAGTTGAGACATAATTAACCATCACACTGTACCTTACTTAGTCCATCCAGATGGTGCATGTGGTAATATATGAATAAATTAAATAATTTTTGTATTACTACCTAATTATTAGAGATCACATATTATTATGTGTTTAAATACTAATTCAAGTGTTTTTTTTAACCATGCCATGATCCCAAGCAGGGATCAAACTTGCGCTCCCAGCATTGAAATCATGCAGTCTTAACTACTGAACCATCAGAGAAGTCCTTAAAATGCTTAATCATGTTTTAAAAATAAAACACTACATTCTCACAAACTAAATTTAAGTACAATAATTAATATAAAAGGAGAGGAATTGCAGTTGGGAATATATTCTTGTCCTTAAATGATTTTGCTTTTATTTTTTTCATGACTTTTAAAAATATTTTTTTAAGTATTTTTTAAAAATATATTATTTTTATTTTTTAAAATTAAACATTTTTTTATTTTTTAATACTTTATTTTTTAAAATGCTTTAAAAAAGTATTTTTAAATTATTTGCCTATTTTTTACTATTTGCTTGAGTTATTTATATGAGTTTCTTGAAAATACCATATTCATTAATTTTTATTAACAAGTATTTACTGAGATCTTTCCTATGTGTAGTCACTATACGTACCACTCCTGTGAACAGACATGGAATTGCAGACCACTTGTGAAATGCATATTAAACAAATCATGACATAAGTAACTTCTAGTAATGCTTGTGGTCTGAAAGAAAATTGCAGCATGTGACATATTACAGGGCCTCTGTTCTGGAATTGACGGTTTTGAAGTTGTGGAAATTTCCTCAAGCTGAGGCCATAAAAGATGATTTAGAGTTAGTTTCATGTTGGGTGTAAATAAAACTATTTCAGCATAGGAAACAGAACATGCAAAGCTTCTGAGGGAAGAAAGAGCTCAGAGCATCTGGACTAAAGGAAGTATAAGATGGTGAAAGCCAAGTACAGGGTCCATGTAGACTATGCAGGCTTTGTTGAGAGTTTGAGATGTTTTCTCTTTCTCTTCTTTAAATTAATTTTTATTAGGTACAGTTGCTTTACAATGTTGTGTTAGTTTCTGCTGTACTTCAAAGTGAATCAGTTATATGTATACATATATCCCCTCTCTTTCAGATTTCCTTCCCATTTAGGTAAATTAAATAATAATTTACTTAATTATTGAGTAGGGTTCCCTGTGCTAAAGAGTAGGTTCTCATTAGTTATCTTTTATACATAGGGTATATATGTTAATTTCAATCTCCCACTTTTTCCCACCCTCCCCTTCTGCACTTAATAACCATAACTTTGGTCTCAGATCTGTGACTTTATTTCTGCTTTGCCAATAAATTCATCTGTACCATTTTCTAGATTCCAAATATAAGCAAAATTATATGATATTTGTTTTTCTTTCTGACTTACTTCACTGTATTACAATCTGTACATTCATCCATGTCTCTGAAATGGCATGATTTCCTTCCTTTTTATGACTGAGTAGTATTTCATTATATATATATAGTACATCTTTTTTTAAAATCTGTTCCTCAGTAGATGTACATTCAGGTTGTTTCCATGTCCTGGTTATTGTAAATAGTGCTGCTTGGGATATTTTCTTAAAACACATGGGAGATGCTAAAGGGTTTTAGGCAGATGCTGTGGTTGGATGTGAGTTGAGAAGATCACTCTGGATGCTCCCTGGAGGTTGGAATAGGGAGAAGGGGTAGTGGCAATGAGGAGGTGCTTTGGAGGCCATGGAAGAAGGGAAGGGAAGAGAATGGCTGACTCAGGGTTTTGATGGTTATGGGCAGCAGTAGATACTTTTAAGACATTTTGAAGACACAGAATTGACAGACTTGGATTTGGGTGAGGGAGAGGGAAGAATAAAAAATTATTGCCAGTTTTCTAGGATCACTATCGGAGGGGATGGTTTTGCCCATTATTGGGAGAAGGCACCTTAGAGGAATAACCACCTTGAGGGGAAAGATTTTGAGCTCACTCCGCACTTAGAATGTCAGCAGAATTGCCAAGTATAGTAACATCAAATGGACAATTTGGAATGAGGGGTGCTGTGCTGTGTTTAGTCACTCAATTGTGTCCAACTCTTTGCAACCCCATGGACTGTAGCCCACCAGGCTCCTCTGTCTATGGGGATTCTCAAGGCAAGAATACTGGAATGGGTTGCCATGCCCTTCCCGAGGGGATCTTCCCAACCCAGGGATCAAACCCAGGTCTCCTGCATTGCAGGTGGGATTCTTTAATGGGAGTGAGGGGTAAAGTCTGCTCTGTTGGTGTATAAATGCTTTAGTTTTGACCTGATCTGGGCAGACAAATTTTATAGAATGAAAAATACTGCTTTCAGACCTCCACCTACTTTTCTGTGCAACTGAGTCTATAGTGATTCCAGTCTATGGTCTCCAAATAGATTTTGGAAGAGAGGAACGTATGGCACTGGTGACAAGGGTGCAATAATGGTGAAGAACGACTGAGAGCATTCTGAGTTTTCCAGAAGGACACTCAGGCAGAAAGGTAGCAGCTGCTTGGTCTTCTCCATGGAGCAGATCTTTCATTATTGAACCTGAGAAATGAGCCTAGGGCAGAAACAACAGAGTTTTTCCTTATTCTGTTCAGTAGATCAGGCTCCTTTTGTTTGCAGTTCCATTGGACTTAAGTTGAAATTATCTCCAGTACTAAATTTTACTAGTGGTATTCGTTTTTATTTTCTTCTGTTGTAGTGTGGCATATTTTAGGGGAGTTTGGAAAGCTAGGTCTGAGATTGCCAGATAGACATAGCTTTTAACCAGTAGTCAATTTTCTTATTTTCTTTTTTTAAATTTTGATTAAATTTTTTTATTAAAATATAGTTGATTTACAATGTTGTGTTAATTTCTGCTATACAGCAAAGTGACTCTATATATATATATTCACACACACACACGCACACACATATATATATACATTTCTCTTTTCATATTCTTTTCCATTATGGTTTATCATAGGATATTGAATACAGTTCCCTGTGCTATATAGTAGGACCTTATTGTTTATGCTATTTTCTGATTAAAGGAAATAATTGTGTATTCAGTTGATCTGTATAAGCATATCAGCGCTATCTTGTTTAGGACATATTCTTTTTTTTAATTGAATGAAAGATTCTTTAAATTCTGTAGTGCTCTACAGTTTTCATAAGTTTCACACACATGATTTCATGTAATAACATAATAGCTGTTTTCTACCCCACTCCCATGTTGCCCCTCTCCCATCCCTACTGGTAATCACTAGTTTGTTCTCTAAATCTGTGTCTGCTTCTTTCTTGTTTTATTCACTAGTTGGTTGCACTTTTTTAGATTCCACATATATGTGAGATCATACAGTATTTATTTTTATCTGACTTATTTTATTTAGCATAATGCCCACCAAGTCCATCCATGTTGGTGCAAATGGCAAAATTTTATTCTTTCTTATGGCCAAGTAGTAGTTGTGTGTATGTGTGTTTGTATCGCACATCATCTTTATCCATTCATTGGCTGATGGACAGTTAGGTTTCTTTTGCACATTGGCAATTGTAAATAATGCCAGTAGGAATACTGGGGTGCATTTTTTTCAAATTAAGGCTTATTCTTTTAAGTCTAATCAAAAACATATGAAAATAATACTATATTTTAAATAATTTCTGCAAATTTTTAAAGACAGAAATTGAAAGTTAGAGTTAGAATGCAACAACCTATTTAGTTTTTATTTATTTATTTAATAATTATTTATTTATTTATGTGGCTGCACCGATCTTAGTTGCAGCATGCAGAATCTAGTTCCCGATTAGGGATGGATCCTAGGCCTGCCTGCACTGGGAGTGCCAGTTGGGGTCTTAATTGCCAGGAAAGTCCTAACCTTGTAGTTTTTAAAGTTTTTGTTTATAATGGATCAATGTTTAGCATGAATGAGACGTTTTGTTTTATCCTATTGAATATTTTAGGACCCAGAATAAAAACAACAGTAATACAATGGACTATTATGTTTTCTGCAAATCAGAGAATTTGGTATTATATTTAAAAAACAGAGGTCTTGGTATTTAGGACAGGAACCTAGCAGGCTATAGTTCATAGGGTCTCAAAGAGCTGGACACAACTGAACTGAAGCGACTTAGCACTCAGGCAGTCAGTTAAGACATAAGAACCATTCAGGGATAAGAAAGCTGTGGTACATATACACAATGGAGTATTACTCAGCCATTAAAAAGAATACATTTGAATCAGTTCTAATGAGATGGATGAAACTGGAGCCTATTATACAGAGTGAAGTAAGCCAGAAAGAAAAACACCAATACAGTATACTAATGCATATATATGGAATTTAGAAAGATGGTAATGATAACCCTGTATGTGAGATAGCAAAAGAGACACAGATGTCTAGAACAGTCTTTTGGACTCTGTGGGAGAGGGAGAGGGTGGGATGATTTGGGAGAATGGCATTGAAACCTGTATAATATCATATATGAAACAAATCGCCAGTCCAGGTTCGATGCATGACACACGATGCTTGGGGCTGGTGCACTGGGATAACCCAAAGGGATGGTACGGGGACGGATGTGAGAGGGGGGTTCAGGATGGGGAACATGCGTACACCCGTGGCAGATTCATGTTGATGTATGGCAAAACCAATACAATATTGTAAAGTAATTAGCTTCCAATTAAAATAAATAAATTTATATTTTAAAAAAAGAACCGTTCAAGGAAGATTCTGACAATCAGTCACTGTGCTTTGGGACTTCTTAGTGGCTCAGATGGTAAAGAATCTACCTGCAGTGTAGGAGCCTCGAGTTTGGTCCCTGGGTCAGGAAGATCCCTTGGAGAAGGGAATGGTTACCCACTTCAATATTCTTACCTGGAGAATTCCATGGACTATACAATCCATGGGGTTGCAAAAAGTTGGACACAATTGAGTGACTAACACTTTCAAAAGAATTTTATCCTTACCTAAGGATTTATTATTATTGTTATTATTACTTGGGCACTTCTTCTTTCCTTCATATCAAGAGTACTGAGTATAGCTTTCAACGTAATTTGTAATTAGTGTCTAATTCAGTTGTTTGGGAGATAGCACAGGCTCTAGGTGCACGGGCTCAGTAGTTGTGGAGCTTGGGCTTAGTTGCTCCTGGACATGTAGAATCTTCCAGACCAGGGATCAAAACCATGTCCCCTGCATTGGCAGGCAGATTCTTACCACTGGACCACCAAGGAAGTCCTTAAAGAACTTCTGGTCCTAAAGGACAGATATGCATGCTTTAACACAAGAGGGTGAACCAAGTGATGGAATGAGCTGGATGTGTACTAAATGGGGAAGCAGCCAAGCCCTGCATCCTACATGGAAGAGCTGGATTTATGGTTTTGGCAGGACTGGGAGCAGGAGAAGTGGCCAGATGGAAAGGGCTCTTTAGAATCACCTTAGTGACTGGATCAAGTGATTTGCTAACAAAATTCCCAATTTGGTACTAAAAATGAGGATTTTTATGATTGAAAAATTTTATGAGTAAAATTAGAAGCCATTAAAAGCAACATTTAGATCCAAATGACTTCACTTAATGAAGGGCCAAAATGTCTTTGTGGATCACAGTTGCTAATGTGAATTATACCCAGAGATGAATCTGGAGCCAGAACAGACCAAGGCCCAGTTATTGCCTGCATCAAGACAGTATCTCTAAGTGAACCAGCTGCTGTGCTTCAAACATCCTAGCAATTTCAGCTGTTTTCAAGGGTAGCTATGAGGAGGGAGAATTCAATCCTGGCAGTGATTCTTTCAGTGGTATTATGGATTCAAGGTAAAAGTGTATGGACAAATAAGCTTTGGAAACATTGAGTAAAAGTTAAGAAAGGTTTTCTACTATAGAACCTCTCTGAATATTTTTTATTGAGTTATAATTTACATACCATACACTTCACTTGCTTTGCTTGTTCAAATCAGTGATATTTGGTATATTTACAGAATTGTGTAACTCTCTACAAGCATAGAATTTTTGTTTGTTTGTTTTTAACTGCATGGCATATGGGATCTTAGTTCCCCAACCAGGGATTGAACCTGCCTCACCTTCAATGGAAGCAGAGTCTTAACCATTGGACTGCCAGGATGTCCCTTTCTCTAAGATTTTAATACACTTACATGGATTGTAAACTTTAAGAATATTTCCCAAGTTTATTTGTACACTAAACCCTTTTTCCTAGAGCATCTTCTAAGAGTTGTATTCCACATAGTATGCTTTGGGAAACATTTTGTTGGACAAATCCTTAACTGGGCTTCCCTGGTGGCTCAGATGGTAAAGAATCCACCTGTAATGCGAGAGACCTGGGTTCGATCCCTGGGTTGGGAAGATCCCCTGGAGTGAGGGCATGGCAACTCACTCCAGTATTCCTCCTTGGAGAATCCCATGGACAGAGGAGCCTGGTGGGCTACAGTACATGGGGTCGCAAAGAGTCGGACACAACTGAGCACCTATAGGGTATAACTGGGGTGCGTGCATCTCAGTTGCTCAGTCATATCCTATTTTTTGTGACCCCATGGACTTGGATGTGTCAGAGATTTATTGGGTGTCCCTCCAGGAAAGAATAAAGGGGAAGGGAGGAGAGAAGAGCTTCAGACTGTGATGTGGATCTGATTCCTGGGAAAGGAGAGAAGGAAGGAAGCGAAGGTGGGAGGGAGGAGGATTATGTAGGAAGAGCCTCAGGTAGTAGCACAGTCCTGAGAAAGACTTAACCAGACTGATGGGTCCCAAAGCAAAAGCTGCACATTGGAAGAATTCCTTCTCGAATGGGTGCCCTCACTGTGGGAGCCATACAGGGGAAGCTTGGCCTTGACATGGGTCCCAAGTGTGGCGGCTAGATGTTCCTTTCACTAGGTTCTCTTGAAGAGGATCTGAGAGGCTCATCTCTGTGGCCACCACCTAGGTTAACTTCCCCAAAATTAAATGTTGGATTACCATTATAATTATCTCAGCCCTAGCATTTATACCTTGACATTGGACCTTGACCCAGGTTCCCACAGCCCTGTAGAAGAGGCTGACATTTCTTCATAACTAGGAAATCCTTTTGCTATTGAAAGACTCTTATCCCAAATGGGCATTGAGTGGAGGAGCTTTTAGATGGTCCCAGAAGATGCAATTCTTTATGAATAGGTTGAGGGAATTCTATCATGGGCTTACATGCAGGCTTGCTTACAATGAAATAACAGTACAATAGATGTGTGGTGTTGCAAGGATAGTAGCACTGTCATAACTCCAGGATTTATTATTATCAACATGATTCCTGTTCTTGGTAAATTCCAGCAGGGAGAGGAGAAAGCAGAATTTCAGCAAGTTTGAATTCAGGCTTATTCCTTTCCTGGTCTTGGACTTGGCTGTTGAAACATGGCTGTTGGAAAGTTCAGTGCACTTTCTGAAGCATCATGAATGTATTATCAGAAGTGATGACCTGCACAATAGATTTCTCTGTTCTCCTCTGTGGTTGCTTCTAGGAAGAGATCTGTTTTGATTCAGCAAAGCAAAATGGAGCATTTGCCTATGACTATATTCCCAAACCCCCAAAATCAATTGTGATTATGCCACTGTGATGATTAATTCTATGTATCAACTTAGATGGGCCATGGTACCTAGATATTTGGTCAAACTCAAGTCAGTTTGTTGCTGTGGAGGTATTTTCAGCTGTGAGTAACATTTAAATCCATAGACTTCAAGTAAAGCAGAGTGTTCTCCATAATATGGGTGAAAGTGAAAGTTGCTCAGTCATGTCCAACTCTTTGTGACCCCATGGACTATACAGTCCATGGAATTCTCCAGGCCAGAATACTGGAGTGGGTAGCCTTTCTCTTCTCCAGGGGATCTTCCTAAACCAGGGATCAAACTCAGGTCTCTCACATTGCAGGTGGATTCTTTACCAGCTGAACCGCAAGGAAAGCCCAAGGATACTGGAGTGGGTAGCCTATCCCTTCTCTAGTGGATCGTCTCATCCCAGGGATCAAACTTGGGTCTCCTGCATTGCAGGTGGATCCTTTACCAACTGAGCTATCAGGGAAGCCCTAATGTGGATGGGTCTCATCTAATTAGTCGAAGGTCTCAAGAGGAAAAGCCTGTGATTTCCTAGGAAGGAGAGAATTCCGCCTCCAGATTGCCTTTGGACTATAGCTAAAGCATCAGCTCATCCCTGAGTTTTCAGCCTGCTGGTCTACCTACTCTATAGGATTTGAACTGACCAGTACCTACAGTCATGTAAGCCAGTTCCTTAAAATAAATCTCTGTCTCCATGTCTCTCCCAAGCTCTCCTCCTCTCCACACACACACACACACACACACACACACACACACACACACACACACACACAGAATGTATTGGTTCTGTTTCTCTGGAGAACCCTGCTCATTACAGCCTCTTAACAGAGAAGAGCCATGGTACACGGCATCCTAAATGGTGACTCATTCAAGTAGTTGGTATTTTACTTTGAAAAGCACTATCTGCCCCTCCCACCCTGGTGTCATTTCTAACGATGAAAAACCTGAATAATAACAGTAGGAGTAGGAATGATCACAGTCAGAGTACCTTGGTGGGGTCCTTACTGGGTGCCTGGTGGTGTTCCAGGCACTTCCCATGTATTAACACTTTGAGTTCACACTTAGCTACCCTGTGAAATGAGCATGGCTCTTCACATTTTACACATGAGAAAACCAAGGAACAGAGAGGTTATTCAGCTTGTTCAAGGGCCACAGCTAGGAAGTAGCAGAGCCAGAATGTCCCCAGGACTCAAGAGCCTGTGCTCTTACCCACTGCAGACTGTCACCTTTCAGGAGCTGCTGCACGTGACATGGATCCCACTACTTTTCAGTGATACCTGTTGGGCAACTGCCAGTCTCCTCCACTCAGTTTGGTCTCTTGGTCCACACCCATCAAGGCCAGGGAGCCCCAGACCTATTGGCTTCTCCCCACTTCTCCAGGGGCCCAGGATGAAAGCAGCACCACATTCCTGTCCTATTCAGCTCCTCCTCTCCTTGGCCTTCATGGAAAGCTGTGCTTTTGCAATGATGTGATGAAACTGCACTTTTGTCCAAACCCATAGAATGGAAAACACCAACAGTGTAGTCTAATATAAACCATAAACCTTGGGTGATGGTGATGTGTCAATGTAGGTTCATCGACTGTAACAAACCTACCACTCTGGTTAGGATGTTGATGATGCAGAGGGTGTGTGATGGGAGGTACAGGGAATATATAGGAGCTCTCTATGCCTTTTTCTCAATTTTGCTGTGAACCTAAAATTACTCTAAAACAATCGAGTCTTTAAAAAAGAAAATGACATATTGAAGCCCTAACCTCAGAATGTGACCTTAGACTTATTGCAACTCAGTCAAATTAAGATAAGTTCATACTCAGGTAGAATGGGTCACTAATCCAATAAGACTGGTATCCTTGTAAGAGAGGAGCACACCTGTAAACAGAAGCATACCCAGAGGGCGATGGTGTGAAAACACACAGAAGTTGGTCATGTGACTGGGAAGGATACACCTGTCAGTCAAGTAATACAGAGGACTGCCAGCAAACCCCAGAAGCTGGGAGAGGAGGGGAAAGAGTGTCTCCTAGAGCACTCAGAGAGCAAGGCCCTGCCCAGGCCTTGACTTCAGACCTCTGGCCTCCAGACTATGAGATTATAAACTTTTTTTTAAGCCAAGAGAAAAGAAAAGAGAGGGAGAGAGAGAGAAAGGACTGCTATACTTTGATTTCTAAACATTAGGTTCTGAAACTTTCTGGGAGGGCCTCCAAATTTGTTCAGCTTTTTCTGGACCCTCTGAATGGACCTTAAAGATGGACAATAGGAACTACTTCTTCACGGAATGAATAAGGCCACCTCCCAAGGGATAAGATGCTCAGAGATTGCTTGGATGGTATCCAGGCTCTCTATTGTAAAACAGAAATGTATTTTATTTTGTTTTGTTTTGCTTTTGGTTTGTTCATAAGTACTTTATTTTTTATCTTTATTTTATATTGAAGTGTTTGTTGTTGTTTAATCACTAAGTTGTGTCTAATTCTGTAGGGAACAATGTATAAGGAAGGTTGGGAAGTGCTTGCAAACAAGACTCTCAGCTTTCCTTATACCTTGTTCCCTACCAATTCTTTTGCTACCATGGACTGTAGCTTGCCAGACTCCTCTGTCCATGGGATTTCCCAGGCAAGAATACTGGAGTGGGTTGCTGTTTCCTTCTCCAGGGGAACTTCCCGACCCAGGGACTGAACTGCGTCCCCTGCATTGGCAGGTGGATTCTTTACCACTGAGCCACCAGGGAAGCCACATATTGGGGTATAGTTGATTAATAATGTTGTGTTAGTTTCAGCTGTACTGTGCAGTGACTATTATACTAAATAAGTCATTCAGAGAAAGACAAGTATCATATGATATCACTCATATGAGGAATCAAAAAAAATGATACAAGTGAATTTGTTTACTAACAGAAATAGATTCACAGACTTAGAGAATGCACTTTTGGTTAGCAGGGGAGAAGATAGGGGAAGGGATAGAATGAGAACTTGAGATTGACATATACACACTGCTGCTGCTGCTAAGTTGCTTCAGTCGTGTCCAATTCTGTGCGATCCCATAGACGGCAGCCCACCAGGTTCCCCCATCCCTGGGATTCTCCAGGCAAGAACAGTGGAGTGGGTTGCCATTTCCTTCTCCAATGCATGAAGGTGAAAAGTGAAAGTGAAGTCTCTTAGTCATGTCCGACTCTCAGCGACCCCATGGATTGTAGCCTACCAGGCTCCTCTGTCCATGGGATTTTCCAGGCAAAAGTACTGGAGTGGGTTGCCATTGCCTTCTCACACACTACTATATGTAAATAGATAACCAGCAAGGACCTATTGTATAGCACAGAGAACTCTGCTCAATATTCTGTAATAACCTAAATGGGAAAAGAACTTGAAAAGGGATATATGAAAGATGCATTTTAATCAGGGATCTGAATCTTCTTAATGCCTATGAACATCTAAAAATGTTTTAAAATGAATTAAATAAAATACACACGTACAAAAGATACCAATAATATTGTTACCAAACTATTAAATATGGTTACAAAACTGTTAAAAATAAATTATGATGTAGTAATATAGGTGCTTTGTTATTAACATCATACTGAAACGGAGCAGGACTCTATGATCTTTGCCCCCCTATCATGTCTTCTGTCTGCCTTTTGCCTGTGTAAAACTTTGGTCAAAGAATAGTTTAATCGGAGAAGTGAGAAATGCTGAAATAAAGGAAAACAGTCAAAGGAGACAAAAAATAATGATGCAGTCATTAAGCACAGTCAATGACCTTTAGTTCTTTCTCAAGGGCTATAGATAATATTCTAAGCCATATCCTGCGAGCTATCTTACAGATACTAAAACCTCAGGTGGAAAGTTAACTACATGACGACCAGACTGTACACAGGACTTGAGCTGCCACAATTCCCAGAAATGACCACAAAGAAATGGAAAGAAGTGCACCCCACTACTGAAGATTAACTGTGCCCAAAACATTCAAGATGATGCTAGTCAGCCCAGTGATGACCAATTTGAAGATGACTGTTAGAAATGACTATACTGTTTCTGAAAGTCATCCCCCCCGACCCCAACTGTCTCTGTAAATGCTCTCACCTCTGTTTGCCAGGGGCAGAGGAGTTGGCCTTTGGACAGATGTATGCCACCTACCCCCAAGTTGTTGGGATCTGAAATAAAGCAAACTTTCCTTTCCACCAACCTGGCCTGTTTACTGGCTTTTGAGAGAAGTTCAGCTGGAATCCCCACAGATACCTTCCAGTAACAATACCTCATGATTTAGCAGTGAGACTCATAACAATATTTCAAAGTAGTAACTAGGAATCTTTTGAACTCTCAGATAACTATTGTGATGTCAAAACAGATGATATTGCAACTGGTCATAGAGTCCTCAGTATTGCTGAATAGTATAGTTGATTATTGCCAACATTTATACTTGATGAACAGCTTCAGTTTTAGTTAGAAGACACTGAAAATAAAGATGCAATGTTTTTCCATGCAGGTTTCATGAATGCCATGTTAAGAACAATTGTTTTTAAAAAGTTTCCATATATTTCTATGTAGAGACCAAAGAAAGGCAATGCCAAAGAATGCTCAAACTACTGCACAATTGCACTCATCTCACATGCTAGTAAAGTAATGCTCAAAATTCTCCAGGCCAGGCTTCAGCAATACGTGAACTGTGAACTTCCAGATGTTCAAGCTGGTCTTAGAAAAGGCAGAGGAACCAGAGATCAAATTGCCAACATCCATTGGATCATGGAAAAAGCAAGAAAGTTCCAGAAAAACATCTATTTCTGCTTTATTGACTATGCCAAAGCCTTTGACTGTGTGGATCACAATAAACTGTGGAAAATTCTGAGAGAGATGGGAATACCAGATCACCTGACCTGCCTCTTGAGAAACCTATATGCAGGTCAGCAAGCAACACTTAGAACTGGACATGGAACAACAGACTGGTTCCAAATAGGAAAAGGAGTACATCAAGGATGTATATTGTCACGCTGCTTGTTTAACTTATATGCAGAATACATCATGAGAAATGCTGGGCTGGAAGAAGCACAAGCTGGAATCAAGATTGCCAGGAGAAATATCAATAACCTCAGATATGCAGATGACACCACCCTTATGGCAGAAAGTGAAGAGGAACTAAAGAGCCTCTTGATGAAAGTGAAAGAGGAGAGTGAAAAAGTTGGCTTAAAGCTCAACATTCAGAAAACGAAGATCATGGCATCTGGTCCCATCACTTCATGGGAAATAAATGGGGAAACAGTGGAAACAGTGTCAGACTTTATTTTTCTGGGCTCCAAAATCACTTCAGGTGGTAATTGCAGCCATGAAATTAAAAGATGCTTACTCCTTGGAAGGAAAGTTATGACCAACCTAGATAGCATATTGAAAAGCAGAGACATTACTTTGCCAACAAAGGTCCATCTAGTCAAGGCTATGGTTTTTCCAGTGGTCATGTATAGATGTGAGAGTTGGGCTGTAAAGAAAGCTGAGCGCCAGAGAATTGATGCTTTTGAACTGTGATGTTGGCGAAAACTCTTGAGAGTCCCTTGGACTGCAAGGAGATCCAACAAGTCCCTCCTAAAGGAGATCAGTCCTGGGTGTTCATTGAAGGACTGATGTTGAAGCTGAAACTCCAATACTTTGGCCACCTCATGCAAAAAGTTGACTCATTGGAAAAGTCCCTGATGTTGGGAGGGGTTGGGGGCAGGAGGAGAAGGGGACGACAGAGGATAAGATGGCTGGATGGCATCACCGACTCGATGGACATGGATTTGGGTGGACTCCGGGAGTTGGTGATGGACAGGGAGGTCTGGCGTGCTGCAATTCATGGAGTTGCAAAGAGTCGGACATGACTGAGTGACTGAACTGAACTGAGAGACCAAAAATTCACTTTTGCCATGACTTTATTCTTAGAAGGGCTGATTAGGTGGACTCTGTCTACTCAAATGGATAGGGACCTGATTGCTGTGCAGAAAGGATCATCCAGTATGTTTTATTGCTTGTCAAAGACTCTGCTCTAGGCTTGGTTATGTACTGGGAAGCAGTGAAGTGGAGAGAGAGGGTAAACCTTACACAGGACTCAGAAAACTTCCTGGAAGCGAAGACAGTCTCTTTTGTTCTGATATTTTTTAGATGAATTTTTATTGAAGTGTAGTTGCTTTACAATGTTGTGTTAGTTTCTAAGGTAGAGCATAATGATTAGCCATAGGTATACATATCAGTTCAGTTTTCAATTGCTCAGTCTTGTCCCACTCTTTGAGACCCCATGAATCGCAGCACACCAGGCCTCCCTGTCTAGCACAAACTCCCAGAGTCCAAATCCATGTCCATTGAGTCGGTGATGCCATCCAAACCATCTCATCCTCTGTCATCCCCTTCTCCTCCTGCCCTCAATCTTTCCCAGCATCAGGGTCTTTTCAAATGAGTCCGTTCTTTGCATCAGGTGGCCAAAGCATTGGAGTTTCAGCTTCAACATCAGTCCTTCCAATGAACACCCAGGACTGATCTCCTTTAGGATGGACTGGTTGGATCTCCTTGCAGTCCAAGGGACTCTCAAGAGTCTTCTCCAACACCACAGTTCAAAAGCATCAATTCTTCTGAGCTCAGCTTTCTTTATAGTTCAACTCTCACATCCATTCATGACCACTGGAAAAACCATAGCCTTGATTAGATGGAACTTTTTTGACAAAGTAATATCTCTGCTTTTCAATATGCTATCTAGGTTAGTCATAACTTTCCTTCCAAGGAGCAAGCGTCTTTTAATTTCATGGCTGCAGTCATCATCTGCAGTGATTTTTCCACTGTTTTTCCTGATCTATCTGGTATACATATCAATTCAGTTTAGTCACTCAGTTGTGTCTGACTCTTAGTGACCCCATGAACTGGAGCATGCCAGGCCTCCCTGTCCATCACCAACTCCTGGAGTTCACTCAGACTCACATCCATCGAGTCAGTAATGCCATCCAGCCATCTCATCCTCAGTTGTCCCCTTCTCCTCCTGCCCACAATCCCTCCCAGCATCAGAGTCTTTCCCAATGAGTCAAGTCTTTGCATGAGGTGGCCAAAGTACTGGAGTTTCAGCTTTAGCATCATTCCTTCCAAAGAACACCCAGGAGTGATCTTCTTTAGGATGGACTTGTTGGATTTCCTTGCAGTCCAAGGGACTCTCAAGAGTCTTCTCCAACACCACAGTTCAAAAGCACCAATTCTCTGGCACTTAGCTTTCTTTACAGTCCAACTCTCACATCCATACATGACCACTGGAAAAACCATAGCCTTGACTAGATGGACCTTTGTTGGCAAAGTAATGTCTCTGCTTTTGAATATGCTATCTAGGTTGGTCATTACTTTCCTTTCAAGGAGTAAGCGTCTTTTAATTTCATGGCTGCAGTCACCATCTGCAGTGATTTTGGAGCCCCCAAAAATAAAGTCACCCACTGTTTCCACTTTTTCCCCATCTATTTCCCATGAAGTGATGGGACCAGATGCCATGATCTTCGTTTTCTGAATGTTGAGCTTTAAGCCAACTTTTTCACTCTCCTCTTTCACTTTCATCAAGAGGCTCTTTAGTTCCTCTTCACTTTCTGCCATAAGGGTGGTGTCATCTGCATATCTGAGGTTATTGATATTTCTCCCGGCAATCTTGATTCCAGCGTGTGCTTCTTCCAGCCCAGCATTTCTCATGATGTATTCTGCATATAAGTTAAACAAGCAGGGTGACAATATACAGCCTTGACATACTCCTTTTCCTATTTGGAACCAGTCTGTTTTTCCCCTCCTTTTTGGACTTCCGTCCCATTCAGTCACCACAGAGCATTAAGTAGAGTTCTCTGTGCTATACAGTAGGTTCTCATTAGTTATCTATTTATAGTATCAATAGTGTATATGTGTCAATTCCAATCTACCAGTTTCTCCTGCCCCTGTTCTGTTCTGATTTTAAGGATGACGCGATTAAGAGCACAGAATTTGAGCCACGCTTTTCCTAGTTACTAGCTATCTTACCTTACTTTTCTCTGTCTCTATTCTTTGATCAGAAAAATGAGGCAAAAATTAATATTTACTCTGTAACATCTCTATGAGGATTAAATGAACAAAGTGCTTAGAACAGACCCTAGCTATTAATTATTATTATTGCTTCAGTTATTAAATGTCAGTATATCATATCCTCTGTAAGATCTGAGGGAGTGCTGACCAATGTCTCCTTTGCTTGCAGGAATACTGAAGATTTACATGATGGAGCTCACAGCAGGCAGAAAGTGCCTGGGCTCATGGCACAGATTTCCCATGGGCTCCCTGGGTGGGGTGAGCTGGTTCCAGGGCAACTTTGGGATGAGGCCAGAAATCTCTCTTGTCTCTGCTATCCTGGATGGGCATGGGGCACAAGACCCAACCCATGAATGCAAATAAAATAACTATGTTCATAAGAGCCTCATGGTGAAGTACCATCAAAGGAAAGGAATCTGTCTTATTTTAAGAAAACATGTGGATATGGAAGAGCTATGAAATCATTTAGACAGTGACCATGGCATGACCTTCAGAAAACTCTCTGTCTGCAACAAAAGCAATGATGATGAAACAGGGACTGATCATATGCATAATTCTCTCTCTACCTGTTATTTGAAAGCCAGACTGGCTGTTCTAGAATAGAGAAACTTCCAGAGTTCTTCCACAGTTCCTGGAAAGTGGGTATTTGAGTGGTTAGTTTGAAAATTACAGAGGTATAACCCTATTTGCCACCTTAAGCTGGCAAGGTAGTCATACTACTAAAAATATTTTTTGATGGATATTGTAATTCATTCACATTCTATTTTAGAAGTGATACACAAACTGAGGAATAAAGGAGTACTCCAATAAAAGATTTAAAATATAATTGAGATTTGTTTTACAAATAATTTTGTATTTGCCATTGTTTTGAAATACTGCAAACCATTTTCTAGTCCTTTGCAGCAGTACCAATAATCCAAAATTAATTCCACTTCTCCCCTGCAACTTCCGGAAACAGATGCAGAAATTCAAACCATAATAGATACTTTCCAAAGCGTCAGTGAGTCATATCAGAAGGGCAACAATCAGGAGAGGTAGGCTGAAAAAAATGTGTAGTCACTCATCCCATGGACTGTGGGTCTGATTACATTGAAGCTTGTCCTCTAAAGGGCATTCTTGTTTTCACATTTATTTTAAAGCATATGGAAAAAAACTGTCTTCTTTTGACTAGTCTGTAAATTGCCAGCCTCCTTCATAGAGCTTGTATGACTAAGCTGGTTAGCTGGTGATCAGTGACTTCACTTCTGCATTTCCCCCAGCAGGCTGTGTCCTCTTGTTACACTAACACTAAGAGGATGGCAGGTACTTCCCTGTGGTCTGGTGGTTAAGACTTCTTTGCTTTTCAGTGTAGGGAGTGCCAGTTCGATCCCTCATTGGGAAGCTAAGATCCCATATGCCTTGGTGCCAAAAAACCAAAACATAAAGCAGGGGCATTATTGTAAAGAATTCAACAAAGTCTTTAAAAAATGGTCCACATATTAAAAAAAAGTTTTGTAAAAAGAGGATGGCATCATGCTGTAGGGCTCTTCCCAGGTGGTGCTAATGGTAAAGAACCCACCTGCCAATGCAGGAGATGTAAGAGACATGGGTTTGATCCCTGGATTGGGAAGATCCCCTGAAGCAGGGTGTGGCAAACTACTCCAGTATTTTTGCCTGGAAAATCCCACGGATAGAGGAGCCTGGTGGGTTGCAAAGGGGTCCATGGGGTCACAAAGATAATGGGACATGTAGAAGGAGGATATAGGTCTTGTTTACTTTCCACCACTTTGTGGCTATGTGATCTGAGAAAGCTACTTACCCTTACTGGGGAAAAGTTGCTTTAGGTATTCAAAGTAGAACTGGATCAGATAATCTTAAGTTTCTTCCAAAAAGGATATTTTTGCACAGCTGTTAGATTTCTGTACCATGTTTCTGGGTATGATTATTGTCTTTTAAATTTTTTTCTGGTTTTTGAGTGTTATGCAATGAGTGCTAATTAAAACCATTAAAAAGGATTTGCACTATTAGTATTTTCATTTTCCCAGTTCATGAATTGTCAACATGTTATCATTAAACATTTAAGAAATTTTCCTGATGTAACTCTTGTCTCTGTTATTTTTAAATTGTAACAGAAGCATGATCTTCATCTTAAATCTTTAGTGGCACTGTCAACCTGGTGCTCCTGGATAGGAAAGAGGAAATTGTCTCTGGTGTTGCAAAAGCCATCAAAATTCTTGTTTTGGGTTTTCACTGTGAGGAGATCCCTCATTCCTTTTTGGTTGTGAGAACATGAGCTGATGTCTTTCTCTTTATTGCCATCTGTGAAATAGAAGTTGCTGTACAGATTAGATAGTGACCACAATACTTTGTAGATAGCATCATTCTTTAAAGAGTAGATGTTTATTAGCATTTCATAAGTTAACTGTGCTAACAGAAAGAAATTCTGCTCTTCAGTAAAAGTATTTTTTTCATTTTCCAATTGCAGTGTCTGACATTGAATTGCCAAACATAAGCTATTATTTAATATGTAAAAATGTTTGAGTTGTCTTAAACTCATATCTCAATATCAGGTTTTTATTTTGTTTTTATGTAATTATAAATAATTTTTATTTATCTTTTAAGAGTAGGGCATAAACATTTTCTAAGATCATAGAAAACACTCAATGCACATATCATTCACTGTCATATTCCGTTGTATAGATAGGCCATAATTTAATCACCTCCATTGTTTATTATTCTATTTCCAAATTGTTACTACTATAAATATTACTTTGATGAATATCTTTTTAAAAATTTATTTATTTTAATTGGAGGCTAATATTACTCAGCCATTAAAAAGAATACATTTGAATTAGTTCTAATGAGGTGGATGAATATCTTTTTATTGAAGTATAGTTGATGTATAATATTATATTAATTTCAGGTGTACAATATAATAATTCAAATATTTGTATATACTGCGAAATGATCATCACAGTAGGTCTAGTTAACATCTATCAGTGTACATAGTTACAAGATTTTATTTTCTTGTGATAAGAATTTATTATTTTTAGTCAATGTATTTTTGTTTTTGGCTGCCCCAGGTCTTCATTTCTGTGCATGGGCTTTCTCTAGTTGTCTCAAATCGGGGCTACTCTCTATTTGCAGTGCTTGGGCTTCTTATTGAGGTAGCTTCTCTTGTTGTGGAACATGGGCTCAAGGGCACAGGGGCTTGTAGCTCAAGGGCTCAATAGTTGCAGCTTGCAGACTCTAGGGTGTGGGCTCACTTGTTGTGGCACACAGGCTTAGTTGCTTTGCAGCACATGAAATCTTCCTGGACCAGGGATTGAACCTGTGTTCCCTGCATTGGCAGGTGGATTCCTAACCACTGGACAAGCAAGGAAGTCCATAATGAGAACTTTTAATATCCTCTCTTAGAACATCCCCTGGTAGCTCAGACAGTAAACAGTCTGCCTGTAATGTGGGAGACCTGGGTTCGATCCCTGGGTGGCAAGATCTGCTGGAGGAGGAAATGGCAACCTACTCTAGTATTCTTGCCTGGAGAATCCCATGGACCCAACAGTCCATAGCGTTGCAAAGAGTCAGACATGACTGAGAGACTTTCACTTTCACTTATCAACATTAAAATATGCAAGACAGTATTATTAACTATAGTCACCATGCTGTACATTACATCCCATGACTTATTTTACAGCTGGAGGTTTATTCCTTTTAACTATGAGCTCAGGTTTTCTGTTGTTGATTTTTTGGACTCTACATATAAGTAGAATTATATGGTATTTGTCTTTTTCTGTCTGAATTATTTCACTTAGCATAATGCCCTCATGATCCATTTATACAGTCTACCACATTTTCTTCATTACTGATGGACACTTAGGTTGCTTCCGTATCTTGGCTATTGTAAATAAGATGGCAATAAACATGGGGACACATACGTCTTTTTGAATTAGTGCTTTCTGTTTTCTTTGGATAAATATCTAGAGTGGAATTGATGGACCATATCGTAGTTCTTTTTTAAATTTTTTGAGGAACCTTCATATTGTTTTCCATAGAGACTTCCCCCAGTTTATATTCCCGCTAAGAGTGCACAATGTCTTCTTTGCATCATGTCCAACACTTGTTATTTCTTATCTTTTTTAAGAAATAATAACCATTATAATAGGTGTGAGGTGCTATCTCATTGTGCTTTTTATTTATATTTCCCTGGTGATTAGTGATTTGAACACCTTTTCATGTACCTGTTGATCATTTGTATGTCTTCTTTGGGAAAATGTCTGTTCAGATCCTCTCAGTTCAGTTCAGTTCACTTGCTAAGTTGTGTCTGACTTTTTGCGACCCCAGGAACTGCAGCACGCCAGGCCTCCCTGTCCATCACTAACTCCCAGAGTTTACCCAAACTGATGTCCATTGAGTTGGTGATGCCATCCAACCATCTCATCCTCTGTCTTCCCCTTCTCCTCCTGCCTTCACTATTTCCCAGCATCAGGGGTCTTT
Organism: Ovis canadensis; assembly: GCF_042477335.2. NCBI lineage: Eukaryota > Metazoa > Chordata > Mammalia > Artiodactyla > Bovidae > Ovis > Ovis canadensis. Next base: position 46,738,225 of record NC_091257.1, on the reverse strand, counting down.
TCCAACGAGTCAGTTCTTCACATCAGGTGGCCTAAATATTGGAGTTTCAGCTTCAACATAAGTCCTTCCAGTGAACACCTAAGGACTGATCTCCTTTAGGATGGACTGGTTGGATCTCCTTGCAGTCCAAGGGACTCTCAAGAGTCTTCTTCAACACCACAGTTCAAAAGCATCAATTCTTCAGCACTCAGTTTTCTTCACAGTCCAAATCTCACATCCATACATGACCACTGCAAAAACCATAGCCTTGACTAGACAGAACTTTGTTGGCAAAGTAATGTCTCTGCTTTTGAATATGCTATCTAGGTTGGTCATTACTTTCTTTCCAAGGAGTAAGCGTCTTTTAATTTCATGGCTGCAGTCACCATCTGCAGTGAGTTTTTTTTTTGCTGTTAAGTTGTATGAGTTCCTTATATATTGTGAATATTACCCCTTTATCAGGTATATGCTTTACAAATATTTTCTCCCATTCAGTAGGTTGCCTTTTAATTTGTTGATGGTTTCCTTTGCTGTGCAGAAACTTCTCTTTTTGATGTAGTCCCAATTGTTTAGTTTTGCCTTGGGTATATGATTCAAAAAAGTCATTGCCAAGATCGATGTCAAGGAGTTTACTACCTATGTTTTCTCCTATGAGTTTTATGCTTTCAGGTCTTATGTTCAAGTATTTAATTCATTTTGAGTTGATTTCTCTGTGTGGTTTAAGATACACATTTATTCTTTTCATGTGGCTGTCCAGTTTTCCCAACACCATTTATTGAAGAGACTGTCTTTTCTCCATTTTTATGTTCTTGCCTCCCTTAGAATAAACTAGTTGACTGTATAGGTGTGACTTTATTTCTTGGCTCTCTATTCTGTACTATTGATCTTTGTGTATTCTTATGCCAATATTATACTATTTTTATTACTATAGCGTTTGTAATATACTTTGAAATTAGAGAAAGTGATGACTCCAGCTTGTTTTTTTTTTTCCTCAAGATTGCTTTGGCTAGTCAGGGTCTTTTGTGGTTTCACAGAAATTTTAGGATTATTTATTTCTGTAAAAAATGATATAGGAATTTTGATATGTGTTTATATTTTGATTTCTTAGACTAGGATATTTTTATTAGAATAGCCATACTGTGGGAACAATAAGAATGAAAAATTAAAGATTAAGAACAAAGTGGTCATTAGTGTTTATCTTATTCAATTATAATACATGCTTTAATCGCTCCTCTACAGGGGCATTTCTACCTGATGAATTCATATAGCAGTACACAAAAATAGAAAGAAAACTAAAATTATGAAAACCTTTAAATAAACATTAAACATATGCTTTTGATAGTTTAGCAGTGGGGATAACTAAAAATCATGAGCAATTTAGTAGGCTAATGTTTAAGTGTCTATATTTTAATAAATACCAGGTACATAAACAGTTAAATTGATTTATGAAAAAGCTGATCAAGATACAAAAATTAGAAAGCAGAAATGCCAATTTGATTTTTTCTTTCATTTTATTCAGTTGCTCAATATTTTACTATAGTTGCTTAATATGCAATTTTTCTCATCACTTTGAAGATTTCTGCCATGAAAATAATAATTCGTTTGACATTTTGAAATAGTAGGCTTCTCAGTTATTATATTTTATCTCATTACTGAATAAAATTTTTGTTCTCATGAGATACAGTTTTTATTAGTGGTGTCTAGCTGATCACTTGGCTGCCTATAGAAAATTATGACATAAAGGAAGGAGTCATGACTTTCTGACTGCCAAGCCTCTGGTATATTTCATTTGTGGTTATCTTTTCTGTGGAGGAATTCCATTCCATTCTGAGATGAGGTTGCTGCTTGTCTAGCTCCTAATGTGGCAAAGATCACAGGTAGTGAGTTCTTTTTCACAAGGATTATCTGTGGATTCCACTGTTAGCATCAATCACTGTATCTGTTACTTTGCCTTTTGCCAGGAAATTAGTTTCCTGGAGTATATTAGGAAGCATTTTCCACTCCTTTTTCCAGCAATCTTGGAAACCTATCTATGTATCTATCATCTGTGTATCAACTTACTTCCTTCCTCCTTTCTTCCTCCCTCCAAGTCTCCCTCCCTTCCTCTCTCCCTCTCTTTCTCTCTTCCTTCCTTTCATCTATTTCTCCTGTCTATCAATGTGTCTATCATCTGTTTATCAACTATCTAATCTATCTCTCTATCTACCTACCCGCATATCATCCGTCTGTCTATTATCAATAGAAGAACATATTCATTCAGCTTTCTCACTGCTGGGCATGCACCTGAGGTGTTTATTCTGCATCACTTCCCAGAGATTCCCAGTCTCCAGCTCCCATAACTAACTTACTAACTTTGGTTGCCTTCATTTTCTGTATCAGTTTTCTCCCTCACCTGTCTTTGTTCCTTTTACCTTCTGACAAACCACTTTCATTCAAATCCTTGGCTCAGGATCTTCTGTGAAAATCTAAAGTAAGAGATCCTATAACTGCTCTTTTTTTTTTTTCCTCAGGCTGGCATGGGAAACCTTGGAAAGGACTCTTTCTGTTTTGTATCACTTAGACTTCTGGGACTCCACCATGCGGTCTGAGTTTAAGTGTCCAGGAAGCTTAATCCCAGTTTATCCGCCCTCTGTTCATCCTGGCAGAGCTGGTGTCAGTGTTGTTATTGCTTACATTGTTACTTTTTATTTTTCTTTCTCCAGAAACCCACTTGCTTACCCAAAAGTTGTTCACCTAGGTAGTTTACTCATCAGTCAAGGTGTATATATATCTTCATTGTCACTGGGGACAGAGAATCTGTCTTGGTTATCTACTTATTACTCAAAGCTATCTTCAAACAACAACCACTTATAATTTCTCAATGCTGTGGGTGCTCTGAGCTTCATTGGGATGCTCTTCTGCTCCACTTGGTCTTGGCTGTATTCAACTGGGAGCTCTGCTGGACTTTTTTTTTAATATTCAAGATGGCTTTGTTCATGTCTATTTCCTCAGCTGAACTGGAAAGTCTGGGCTGATTGGCCTCTCTTTCTCCATCTGGTCCCTCATCATGTGGTAGTCTAGCCCAAGCTTCTTTATATAGTAGCTGGCTTCTAAGAAGGTGAAAGTAGCAGCTACAAGATCTCTAAAAGTCTTGACTCAGAAGTCCCAGTGAATATATGTGGAATCTAGAAAAGTGGCATAGATGGTCTTATTTGTGAAGCACAAGTAGAGACACAGACATAGAAAACAAATATATAGATACCAGGAAGAACTGGGAGATTGGGATTAACATATATATACTATTGATACTACATATAAAACAGATAACTAATGAGAATCTACCATATAGCACAGGAACTCTACTCAGTGCTCTGTGGTGACCTAAATGGGAAGGGGGTCCAAAAGAGAGGGGATATATGTGTACATATAGCTGATTCACTTTGCTGTACAGTAGAAACTAACATAACATTGTAAAGCAACTATACTCCAATAAAAGTTAATTTTAAAAAGGAAGTCCCAGTGAAGTCCCATCACTTCCATTGTTTTCTTCTGGTCAGACCAAGCCATTAGGCCAGCCCAGATTCAAGGGCGAGGGAAATACAGTCCACCTCTTGCTGGAAGAAATGGCGTGTACATGCACTGCTGCTGCTGCTAAGTCACGTCAGTTGTGTCTGACTCTGTGCGACCCCATAGACAGCAGCCCACTGCGCTCCCCCGTCCCTGGGGTTCTCCAGGCAAGAACACTGGAGTGGGTTGCCATTTCCTTCTCCAATGCATGAAAGTGAAAAGTGAAAGTGAAATTGCTCAGTCATGTCCAACTTTTAGCGACCCCATGGACTGCAGCCTACCAGGTTCCTCCGTCCATGGGATTTTCCAGGTAAGAGTACTGGAGTGGGTCGCCAGTGCCTTCTCCAATGTACATCACAGATGGGAGGATTTGTTGGCTGCCATTACAGGAAATGATGTACATGGCACTTCATCACTTTCATGGCAATGCCATGAAACTATAGTCAACACTATGTTTCTCTTTCTCTACCAATGGTTCAGCCTTATTTGGCTAGAGATGTTCTTCTCATTTTCATTGGTCCTTCAAACCACCAGTGCCAATCCTTTCTAAATAATGTGCCTCCCTACACATATTCCACAAGGCACAGCAGAACCACCAGGTACAACTGCAGAGATCTCTCTCATGAAACACCTTGGTAACACTTGCAGTAGTACCTTCTGTCCTTAACAGTCAAATTAATTATTTGAAAACAAAACCTTGCAAACATCTCAAGATGACATTTATCTTCCAAATCTTTCTGAGTGCCTGGAAAAACTGGCATGGCGGTTCAAGTGTTCTTGCCATACAGTCTTCTTGTTATTTTATAGGAGGCACATGTAACAGGAAGTTTGAGTTGGCTACTTGCAAATTTAGCCTCCTTTTCTTGGAATTTTAATCGGTGAGAAATCTAAGAAATTTACAGTTGTGCTTTTGGAACTGCTACTCGAAGCTTGTTGGCCTTGTCCTTGGGGAGCCCTGTCAAGCAATTCTGTCTCATTATCTTCCAGACTTTCTCCCCATGGAAAAGGACCACAGATCGTAACAGTTTACACTTCTTCCCCACCCGCACTCCTCAGGGAGTACTCCTTGAATCAAAAACAAGTGTGAGACCAGTCTTTGGGTGAAAGGCATTCCTTTGTCATTTATTATCCTCCTTCTTTTTGTTATTAAAAAAATTTTTTTTTGTTCTATTAAAAGATTGCCTTAGAGCCAAGATAATTTGTGGACTGTGTTTTGGAAGTTAATTAAAAAGTCAACAGTTTCTGTATCTTTAGTAGTCAATGAAATGAAAGTATTTACTGTTTGCCCTTTTCTCAGCAGGGATCATTACTCAGATGACTGAAACATGTCCTTTCACCTCATTTTACAGATACTTTGAAGTGCTCTTTTTACTCAGTTCAAGGAACAAAGGAATTTGCATATTTAATTTGTCATATTATAACTGTAAAATAGAGCCATCTACAAGACTGAGAAGGTATTCCCCCCACATTACTATTAGTGTACTAATGCTAGGGCACATGCTGGCGAAACTGCATGTAGGGCTGCTGCTGCTAAGTCGCTTCAGTCGTGTCCGACTCTGTGCGACCCCATAGACAGCAGCCCACCAGGCTCCCTCGTCCCTGGGATTCTCCAGGCAAGAACACTGGAGTGGGTTGCCACTTCCTTTTCCAATGCATGAAAGTGAAAAGTGAAAGTGAAATTGCTCAGTCGTTTCTGACTCTTTGCAACCCCATGGACTGTAGCCTACCAGGCTTCTCCATCCACGGGATTTTCCAGGCAAGAGTACTAGAGGGGGGTGCCATTGCCCTCTCCCTGGAACAACAGACTGGTTCCAAATTGAGAAAGAAGTAAGTCAAGGCCATATATTGTCACCCTACTTATGTAACTTCTATGCAGAGTACATAATGCAAAATGCCAGACTGGATGAAGCTTAAGCTGGAATCAAGATTGCCAGGAGAAATATCAATAATCTCAGATATGCAGATGACACCACCCTTATGGCAGAAAACTAAGAGAAACTAAAGAGCCTTTTGATGAAGGTAAAAGAGGAGAGTGAAAAAGCTGGCTTAAAACTCAACATTCATGGCATCTGATCCTATCACTTTATGGCAAATAGATGGGCAAAAATGGAAACAGTGAGAGACTTTATTTTTGGGGACTCTAATATCACTCCAGATGGTGACTGCAGCCATGAAATTAAAACACACTTGCTCCTTGGAAGAAAAGCTATGACAAAGCTAGACAACATACAAAGATCTGTATAGTTAGAGCTATGATTTTTCCAGTAGTCATGTAACAGATGTGAGAGTTGGACCATCATAAAGGCTGAGTGCCAAAAGACCTGATGCTTTTGAACTGTGGTACTGGAGAAGACTCTTGAGAGTCCCTTGGACAGCAAGGAGATCAAACCAGGCAATCCTAAAGGAAATCAACCCTGCATATTCATTGGAAGGACTGTTGCTGAAGCTGAAGCTCTGATACTTTGGCCACCTGATGCAAAGAGCCAATTCACTGGGAAAGACCCTGATGCTGGGAAAGATGGAGGGCAGAGGAGAAGAGGATGGGATAGCATACAATGGTTGGATGGCATCATCTACTCAATTGACATGAGTTTGAGCAAGTTCCAGAATGCTGAAGGACAGGGAAGCCTGGCGTGCTACTTCCATGGGATCACAAAGAGTCGGACACAACTTAGTGACTGAACAGCAGCAGCAATAATTGATTTTCAGTGTTGTGTTAATTACTATTGTACAGTGAAATGACTCATTTATACATATATATACATTCTTTTTAAAAATATTCTTTTCCATTATGGTTTATTAGAGGATACTGGATATATTTCACTGTGCTATACTGTAGGACCTTGTTATTGATTCTATATGTAATAGCTTACATCTGGTAACCCCAACCTCTCACTCCATTCCTCTCCCTCCCCCCTCCCCCTTGGAAATCACCAGTCTGTTCTTTATGTCTGTGATTCTGTTTTTGTTTCATAGATAGGTTCACTTGTGTTGTATTTTAGATTCTACATATAAGTGATAATCATATGATACCAAATCAACTATTATTCTCTGAATGCAAATACTTAATAGCTGTGTTTATGTTAGACTTAGAGGAGAAGACAATAATTAAATGAATTGTACAATATGGTCTTTTGCCAAGATAAATTTTAGAATTTGATGGCTTGCTAAAGGAAGAATTGTTTCCTTTAATAGCATTTAAAAAATTCCTCTCAGGTCAGGAAAATGAGATTGTGATTTCTCTGCAACTTCATCTTTCTGTCCTCAAATCTGTAATCACTTCAAGTCAATGAGTATATATTAGGCATCTCTTATATCCTAAATATTTTGAGCAAAGCCAAATGCATTGAAGAGTTAGCCCTTGTTAAGTCCCATCCACTGAGGGTTTATTTTGCTAAACACCAAGCTCATTGGTTTATGTACAAGTCTCATTTAATCCTTGTAATAATCCTTTGAGGTATTGTTGTGCAACAAATAATCCCCAAACTTGGCAGCTTGAGACAACAATTTTATTGTGCTGACAGATTCTGGGTCAACAATTTAGACAGAGCACAGAGGAGATGGCTTTCTAAGATTCATGACGTCTCAGGTCTTAGCAGTGAGAGCATGAAATCTAGGGCTGAAATCATCTAGAAATGTCCTCACTCACATATCTGGAAGCTGATGCTAGCTGTCAGTTGGGGCTGTTGACTGGGGCACCTACATTTGGCTTTGGCATAAATAGCCTCTAATGTCATTCATCATTATTTGAAATGCCTTCTATTGTGACCATTGAATTTCAGGTCTGCTCTGTATTCTATGGTACATAGACTGTGCTTCTGACTGGAGAGTTGTCAAAGAATTTGTGGACATTTTTCATAACTTTAATGAGTATTATCATCTTATTTTACAAATGAAATTAAGTTGCTGAACCCAAATTCAGTTGACTCCAAAGGCAAACCGTTTGATCATTAAGGTAGACTGCTTCTGTGTATTCTACAATGTAAACATTAGTCACAAAAGGGAGATAATGTGGGGCTAAAAGATACAGTTCTGGAGCTGAACTTGAGAAGGAGTGATGAAACAAGAATTTTCTATGTTAATAAAAAAATAAGAAAATCAAGGATTTTTGTTGTTATAAAAATAAAACACTCATAATAATAATCACTAACAATTTGACTTTTTCCATATTAATCTAGGCTGGGAAGCATGTTAGAAAAAAAAGGTGGTGGATTCATATCAATGTATGGCAAAACCAATACAGTATTTAAAGTAAAAAACTTAAATTTGAATAAAAAAAAGAAGAAAAAAGGGGCAACAAGAATTATTTTTTGTGTGGTTTGGAAAGAGGGAAGGGGGAAAGGCTTGGAAGGTGGGGAGGGAAGGGAAGGGCTTGTCCAGAAATGCATAGTACAGATTTCCATGAGTGCAGGATACATTGGAGACAGGCTGGGAGATAAGCCTGGACAGATAAGATGGTGGTATGTTGTGAAGGACTTTGAAAGCCATGCTTAGGAATCTGAACTTTAATCAGTGAGTAGTACTTCTAAGGTATCCAAACAGAAAAGTAGTATAATGTGATCTGTGTTTTGGAGAGATAATTTCAAAATATTTTAGATGGGGACTTCCCTGGTGGTAGTGGTTAAGAATCTGCCTTGCAATGCAGGGGACCCGGGTTTGATCCCTGTTCAGAGAACTGAGATTCCACATGCCTTAAGGCAACTAAGCACTGCAACAAAAGACTCCACCTGCCACAGTGAAGACCCAATGCAGCCAAATAAATAACTATTTAAAAAATTTAGCTGTATTATATTATGGTGAGATTGGAGGCAGGTAGCTGGAGAATAACTATTAGGCGTGATGCTATTGTATTTAGATATATTTTTCTGAAGAAACATTATTCTTTTGTCCTGATTATCCCCTCCTTAAAAAAAAAAAGACTAACACTCTAAACTGCATTCTGTAACTGAATTTACTTATAAGCTTATATCCTTATTTATTCTGTGAAGATTATAGTATGGTTTACAGGCGATATAGAATGTGAGAGTAATTTTTTAAAAAGATCAAAGTCAGAGAAAATACAGGTACCTTAGTCAGATAAGAGACTGCAGAATATTTTGGAGCAATGTAAGACATCTGACCTGGGACTTCCCTGGAAGTCCAGTGGTTAAGGCACCATGCTTTAAAAAATATATATATTAAAACAAAACAAAACAAAAAACTCATCTTTTACATTAGGGATTAGCACCTTTATATGTAAGAGGCCAGATAGTAAATATTTCACAAATTGTGGGCCATATGATTTCTGCCATAACTAGTCAATCCTGTAATTATAACATAAAAACAACCATAAATAATATGTAAACAAATATTTTTTTATTCATTGACTACACCAAAGCCTTTGACTGTGTGGATCACAACAAACTGTGGAAAATTCTTAAAGAGATGGGAACAAGACTACCTTACCTGCCTCCTGAGAAATATGTATGCAGGTCAAGAAGCAACAGTTAGAACTAGACATGGAACAACAGACTGGTTCCAAATTGGAAAAGGAGTATGTCAAGGCTGTATATTGCATGTCACCCTGCAGAGTATATCATGCAAAATGCTGGGCTGGATGAAACACAAGCTAGAGTCAAGATTGCGAGGAGAAATATCAACCTCAAATACACAGATGACACCACCCTTATGGCAGAAAGTGAAGAAGAATGAAAGAGTCTCTTGATAAAAGTGAAAGAGGAGAATAAAAAAGTTGGCTTAAAACTCACCATTCAGAAAACTAAGATCATGGCATCTGAGCCCATCACTTCCTGGCAAATAGATAGGGAAACAGTGGAAACAGTGAGAGACTTTATTTTGGGGGGGCTCCAAAATCACTGCAGATGGTGACTGCAGCCTTGAAATTAAAAGACACTTGCTCCTTGGAAGAAAAGCTATAACCAACCTAGTTCAGTTCAGTCACTCAGTCATGTCCGACTCTTTGCGACCCCATGAATCGCAGCACGCCAGGCCTCCCTGTCCATCACCATCTCCTGGAGTTCACTCAGACTCACGTCCATCGAGTCCGTGATGCCATCCAGCCATCTCATCCTGGGTCGTCCCCTTCTCCTCCTGCCCCCAATCCCTCCCAGCATTAGAGTCTTTTCCAATGAGTCAACTCTTTGCATGAGGTGGCCAAAGTACTGGAGTTTCAGCTTTAATATTGTTCCTTCCAAAGAAATCCCAGGGCTGATCTTCAGAATGGACTGGTTGGATCTCCTTGCAGTCCAAGGGACTCTCAAGAGTCTTCTCCAACACCATAGTTCAAAAGCATCAGTTCTTTGGTGCTCAGCCTTCTTCACAATACAACTCTCACATCCATACATGACCACTGGAAAAACCATAGCCTTGACCAGATGGACCTTAGTCGGCAAAGTAATGTCTCTGCTTTTCAATATGCTATCTATGTTGGTCATAACTTTTCTTCCAAGGAGTAAGCGTCTTTAAATTTCATGGCTGCAGTCACCATCTGCAGTGATTTTGGAGCCCCCAAAAATAAAGTCTGACACTGTTTCTACTGTTTCCCCATCTATTTCCCATGAAGTGATGGGATCAGATGCCATGATCTTTATTTTCTGAATTTGAGCTTTAGGCCAACTTTTTCGCTCTCCTCTTTCACTTTCATCAAGAGGCTTTTTAGTTCCTCTTCACTTTCTGCCATAAGGGTGGTGTCATCTGCATATCTGAGGTTATTGATACTTCTCCTGGCAATCTTGATTCCATCTTGTGCTTCTTCCAGTCCAGCATTTCTCATGATGCACTCTGCATAGAAGTTAAATAAGCAGGGTGACAATATACAGCCTTGACGTACTCCTTTTCCTATTTGGAACCAGTCTGTTGTTCCATGTCCAGTTCTAACTGTTGCTTCCTGACCTGCATACAGATTTCTCAAGAGGCAGGTCAGGTGGTCTGGTATTCCCATCTCTCTCAGAATTTTCCACAGTTTATTGTGATCCACACAGTCAAAGGCTTTGGCATAGTCAATAAAGCAGAAATAGATGTTTCTCTGGAACTCTCTTGCTTTTTCCATGATCCAGCGGATGTTGGCGATTTGATCTCTGGTTCCTCTGCCTTTTCTAAAACCAGCTTGAACATCAGGGAGTTCACGGTTCATGTATTGCTGAAGCCTGGCTTGGAGAATTTTGAGCATTACTTTACTAGCATGTGAGATGAGTGCAATTGTGCAGTAGTTTGAATATTCTTTGGCATTGCCTTTCTTTGGAATTGGAATGAAAACTGACCTTTTCCAGTCCTGTGGCCGCTGCTGAGTTTTCCAAACTTGCTGGCATATTGAGTGCAGCACTTTCACAGCATCATCTTCCAGGATTTGAAACAGCTCAATTGGAATTCCATCACCTCCACTAGCTTTGTTTGTAGTGATGCTTTCTAAGGCCCACTTGACTTCACATTCCAAGATATCTGGTTCTAGATTAGTGATCACATCATCATGACTATCTGGGTCATGAAGATCTTTTTTGTACAGTTGTTCTGTGTATTCTTGCCACCTCTTCTTCATATCTTCTGCTTCTGTTAGGTCCATACCATTTCTGTCCTTTATCGAGCCCATCTTTGCATGAAATGTTCCCTTGGTATCTCTAATTTTCTTGAAGAGATCTCTAGTCTTTCCCATTCTGTTGTTTTCCTCTATTTCTTTGCATTGATTGCTGAAGAAGGCTTTCTTATCTCTTCTTGCTATTCTTTGGAACTCTGCATTCAGATGCCTATATCTTTCCTTTTCTCCTTTGCTTTTTGCTTCTCTTCTTTTCACAGCTATTTGTAAGGCCTCCCCAGACAGCCATTTTTCTTTTTTGCATTTCTTTTCCATGGGGATGGTCTTGATCCCTGTCTCCTGCACAATGTCACGAACTTCATTCCATAGTTCATCAGGCACTCTATCTATCAGATCTAGTCCCTTAAATCTATTTTTCACTTCCACTGTATAATCATAATGGATTTGATTTAGGTCATACCTGAATGGTCTAGCGGTTTTCCCTACTTTCTTCAGTTTAAGCCTGAATTTGGTAATAAGGAGTTCATGATCTGAGCCACAGTCAGCTCCTGGTCTTGTTTTTGTTGCCTGTATAGAGCTTCTCCATCTTTGGCTGCAAAGAATATAATCAGTCTGATTTTGGTTTGACCATCTGGTGATGTCCATGTGTAGAGTCTTCTCTTGTGTTGTTGGAAGAGGGTGTTTGCTATGACCAGTGCATTTTCTTGGGAAACTCTATTAGTCTTTGCCCTGCTTCATTCCGCATTCCAACGCCAAATTTGCCTGTTACTCCAGGTGTTTCTTGACTTCCTACTTTTGCATTTCCAGTCCCCTATAATGGAAAGGACATTTTTTTTGGGTGTTAGTTCTAAAAGGTATTGTAGGTCTTCATAAAACCATTCAACTTCAGTTTCTTCAGCATTACTGGTTGGGGCATAGACTTGGATAACTGTGATATTGAATGGTTTGCCTTGGAGACGAACCGAGATCTTTCTGTCATTTTTGAGACTGCATCCAAGTACTGCATTTCGGACTCTTTTGTTGATCATGATGGCTACTCCATTTCCTCTGAGGGATTCCTGCCCACAGTAGTAGATATAATGGTCATCTGAGTTAAATTCACCCATTCCAGTCCATTTTAGTTCGCTGATTCCTAGAATGTCGACGTTCACCCTTGCCATCTCTTGTTTGACCACTTCCAATTTGCCTTGATTCATGGACCTGACATTCCAGCTAGAAAGCATATTAAAAAGCAGAGACATTACTATGCCAACAAACGTCCATCTAGTCTATGGTTTTTCCAGCAGTCATGTATGGATGTGAGAGCTGGACTACAAAGAAAGCTGATTGCTGAAGAATTGATGCTTTTGAACTGTGGCATTGGAGAAAACTCTTGAGAGTCCTTTGGACTGCAGGGAGAACCAACCAGTCAATCCTAAAGGAAATCAGTCCTGAACATTCACTAGAAGGACTGATGTTGAAGCTGAAACTCCAATACTTTGGCCACTTGATATGAAGAAATGACTCATTGAAAAAGACCTTGATGCTGGAAAAGACTGAAGGCAGGAGGAGAAGGGGACAACAGAGGATGAGATGGTTGGATGGCATCACTGACTTGATGGACATGAGTTTGAGCAAGCTCTGGGAGTTGGTGATAGACAGGGAAGCCTGGTGTGCTGCAGTCCGTGGGGTCACAAAGAGTCATACACTACTGAGTGACTGAACGAACTGAACTGAAACAAATATTCCAATAAAATCTTATTTTAAAAATGGCTCAGTGCTTCCACTGCAGGTGGCGCAGTTTCCATCCTTGTTTGGGAACTAAGATCCCACATGCTGCCTGGTACAGCTGGAAAAAAAAAGACATTAGACTATGAGTTGGCTACATTTAATTACCAAGTGGGTTCTGAGCATCCATGAAGCCACGACAAAAAGGAAAACACAAAGTACTAGAAAACATATCATCCATGAGCTATGATCCAGATCACCCATGTCAATTCCTAGGGAGAAATAGAGCAACTGGTAGTGATGTGAATTTGAAGGCAGTTATCACATAGAAGTTGAAGGAAATTCATCACTTGATTCTCATTTTAGTAACAGAAGGAGGACAATTGTGTAGATTTTGATGTGAAACTCTCCACTTAAGATAGCAGAAACAGCAGCATATTTCAAGCAGCATAAGGACAATGCAGTAAATGAAGTCCAAAGTCAAGGATTAGAGAAAGAATGAACCTGTCAGTCCTAGCTGGTCCTTCTCAGGGTCCAGTGAGAAGTTGGGAGAGACAAGGAGAGTCTCATTGTCATTCTGCACAGAAAGCCTTTCTACAAACTGATGAACCATCTGTTTTAAAACATTTCAGTAGGTATTTCATGCGAATTTGTCACTCTTTAGTTATGCAGCATATTTAATTTGTAATTTAAGAAATTAAAGGATGTTGATTTATTAATTGACTTGTAGCATAGAATCCTATTAATGCTGGCATCCTAGCTGCAGATTTGACTTTATAGTAGAAATCATTCCAAGGTCTATGGAACAAGACAGGGCTTTTTACAAAACCAAGTGTGTTTCTGTGCCTGTTCTGTGAGTCTTTGCCAGTGGGATAGCTTTCATTAGCATTCATGCCTTCTTGCTTTTGTCTTTACTTTTTTCAATAAACATCTTATTTTTGAAATATAGTTTTTTAAGGCAAATGATCAGGGCTAATTTTCAGGGAAACATGCTTAAAACAAGACATTTGACGGCCCTGAACTGAGTGGTAATGATTATGCAGCAGGCAGAACTTTGAGTCTCTTGATAGACAGATTTCTTTTATCAAAAAAATAACAGTATCATCAGCATCCAACCCAAACTTCATCCACTTTTTCCATTTGTAGCAAGAACAATTTGATGCCTAAATTTCTGGCTTGTATTAAAAGCTTATGAATTTGAGATCCATAAATTGAAGCCTACTGCATCGTTGTTAATATCTTTTTCTTTCCAAAGACTTCAAAGGAATGCTTCCCCCTTACCCCCTATCATTTTTCTGGTACATAGAGAACTTCAGTTTTAAGATAGGAGACTTCAGTTCTAACCGTGCATTTCCTGGATTCCTACCCGCTATGTGCAGGAAGTCACAGACATTAAAGCAGGGATAACAAAGACCTAGTTCAGGAAATGGATAGTCTAGGTAAGGGCTGTGACAAGGACACAAACGGCCAGAACTCAGGGGAGGTACAGATGACAATGACGATGGATTATGGAGAAGTGGGGGTTGTTGCTTGCGTTCTAGAGAAGATCCTATCTGATTGGGAGTGGGGAGAATCAGGAAAAGCTCTTTTTTTTTCATTAATGTTTGCGTAGTTATTTATCTGTGTCAGGTCTTAGTTGCAGCATGCAGGATCTTCATTGTGTCATATGGAATTTTTCATTGATGTGCATGGGCTTTAGTTGTGGCTCAAGGGCTCAGTAGTTGAGGCACATTGGCTTAGTTGCTCTATAGCATGTGGGATCTTAGTTCCCTGACCAGGGATTGAACCTGCATCCCCTGCACTGGAAGGAGGATTCTTAACCACTGGACCGCCAGGAAAGTCTCAGGAAAAGCTGTTTAAAGGAGGTGAGAAGTTTGGTATATAGAAACAGGGTGACAACTTGAGGAAATTTAACTTATCACACTCAACATACTCAAAATGGGTATCTAATATTTGGAAAACATCTTTAGCTCTACTACAGATTTAACACCCAAATTTCAGGTGAGTAGCAGAAGGAATATTTCCTTGATAGAGTTATGGAAGCCAGGAAATGGAGTGTCCCTTCAAGTTGCTATTGGGAAGAGAAGGTCTCATTCCTTTTCCAAGATCAACTCATAACTGTGCTTGGAGGAGAGTTCAGTTGGAGTCATTGTATCTGCACCTCCAGTTGTGGTAGCTTTTAAGTGTTTCTTTTTTTTTTTCTTTAAAAATATTAATTTGTTTAATTGGAGGCTAATTACTTTACAATATTGTAGTGGTTTTTGCCATACATTGACACAAATCAGCCATGGGTGTACATGTGTTCCCCATCCCGAACCCCCCTCCCACCTCCCTTCCCCTCCCATCCCTCAGGGTCATCCCAGTACACCTGTCCTGAGCACCCTGTCTCATGCATCGAACCTGGACTGGCAATCTATTTCACATATGGTAATATACATGTTTCAATGCTATTCTCTCAAATCATCCCACTCTTGCCTTCTCCCACAGAGTCCAAAAGTCTGTTCTTTATATTTGTGTCTCTTTTGCTGTCTTGCATATAGGGTCATCGTTACCACCTTTCTAAATTCCATATATATGTGTTAATACACTGTATTGGTGTTTTTCTTTCTGACTTCATTCATGTAACAGGCTCCAGTTTCACCCACCTCATTAGAACTGATTCAAATACATTCTTTGTAATGGCTGAGTAATATTCTATTGTGTATATGTACCACAGCTTTCTTATCCATTTGTCTGCTGATTGACATCTAGGTTACTTCCATGTTCTGGCTATTGTAAACAGTGCTCTGATGAACATTGGGGTGCATGTGTCTCTTTCAGTTCTGGTTTCCTCAGTGTGTATGCCCAGTAGTGGGATTGCTGAGTAGTAAGGCAGTTCTATTTCCAGTTTTTTAGGGAATCTCCACACTGTTCTCCATAGTGGCTGTACTAGTTTGCATTCCCACCAACAGTGTAAGATGATTCCCTTTTCTCCACACCCTCTCCAGCATTTATTGTTTGTAGACTTTTTGATAATAGCCATTCTGACTGGTGTGAGATAATCTGCAATTCAAGTAATGACCATGCTAGGAATGACCCTACTTCAACTGAATTTTCAAGGGAAGATGAACTCGCAGTTTCAAATATGTCATCCAGTTAAGGCCATAGCTAATGGAAGCTTTACTGATTTCTTGAGAAATAGCTTATAAAGAAAGCTTTAGCTCATAGATCCAAAGTAATGGAAGGATGACAAAGAAGAGAGTATGATGTATATAAAAATGATTTTAAACCCTGGCTGGTCTTCATTTTAATAAGTCATTGACTGACAGGACATTCATAACCTTAACACTCCAAAAAGAAGGCTTAGCATGAGAGGAATACCTCCTGTACAAGATCGATCTGTTGGAATAATAGGAAAAACCCAAAGGAAAACCTGAAATACTAAACTGTAAGATAAACAGATCTGGAACAAGTCCCCAGTTTGTGTTAAGATTCCTTATTTGTTTGAAGAGAAGCTGAAATGATCAGATGAGGATCATGTGATGTGAAAAGGAAGGTTGAGCAGGGAGCCAGGAGACTGTTTTCTTCCATTCATTTCTTTTGTCACTCTTTGAATTTAAGTTTTTTCGTTTGTAAAAAAAATCATCTACTGCCATAAATCTCACAAATCTCTCCTAGGGCTTTTGTTGGAATAAAATCAGATAAAAGATGCAGGAACTTCTTGGAGAAGGGCAAAGAATAAGCCAGTAATATTCATTACCATTTATATACAGAATGCTTCACTTGTATCAGACACAGTCTTTCAGTATATTATCTTAGCCCTAGAACAATCTTAAAGCAGGTGTATAAATAAATATACATCACTATTCTATCAATTAGGACACTAAGGGTAAGAAATGCTAAGAATTTGCATATAATCATGGCAGTAAATGATAAAGCCACGGTTCTCTGATTCCATTGCTAACCAATTATATAAGCATTTAGAACTGGTAGGATCTAATGGGCTACTTTGTTCAATTCCACTATTTACAAGGTGCATCTGTTTTCTTACCTTTCTCTTTCATTCCAAATCATATTTCTCCATTTCACACCAGTTCCTTTCCTCAGCACCACTGAACTTTATATTGGTCTAAACACTCTCCCACTGATAATTCTTACAACTCAGATAGTTCTTAAACATCTTTCCAGTCTCAGTTCAAACACACCATCATAAAAACGTGGTACTACACTTACTTACCTCTGTATTCCTAGAATTAGCACAAAGCTGGTCACTGAGTAGGTGTGTAAATATACCATTCAATATTTATATTCAATGAAAGACTGAATGAAGGAAACAGATAGAGAATAATAAAAGGTTCAGGTCAATGCCATGTGGCACAGCAGACATCCAGACATCCAAATCTACTGTTCTTCTTACTTTCCCACTGGGTAAGTTGATTTCCTGTCAAAAATAATGGATTTTGAAGCTGAATTCTTTAATCATAATCCATTAATTAAAACCTCAGTGATTCCCTAAATTAGTCATGCACTGTAAAAATAGAATGATATATTATTTTGGTTAAGAAGAAAAATCAGCTGATAGGAATGTGGAAAAAGCTAAAACAAGATTTGGGACCAATTAATGACATGAGAATGAGAAGCTAGAAGCAATATGCAGATATTAGAGAGAAAGCTCAAGGCTACTTTATATTAATTTTTGCAGCATATGGGATACTTTGTGTCAACCCAGTTTGAAGAATATAAAATTCTTCCTCCTACTTAACCAGGCAATGTTCAGTTTCTTTCTGACAGGGTACAGTGCTGTTAAACTGAAAGGTGGAAAAATACAAGAATGAAAATTACTATATATGAAGAGAGTTTTTTAAAAATTGTATTTAGGTGAGCTTGTAGTGCAGAGGCAGAATAAACATTTTAAACAAGATATTTCCGTCCATTAAGAAATGGGATAATTTCAGAAAGTGACATCACCATGCCATAGCACTGATGGCATGATGTATTATCCATGTCAGGCTTCCCTGGTGGCTCAGTGGTAAAGAACCTGCCTGCCAGTGCAGGAGACGCAGGTTCGATCCCTGGGTTGGGAAGTTACCCTGGAAAAGGAAATGGCAATCCAGTCCAGTATTCTTGCCTGGAAAATCCCATGGACAGAGGAGCCTGGTGAGCTACAGTCCATGGAGTCGCAAGAGGGTTGGCCATGACTTAGCGACTAAACAATAACAAAAACAATTATCCATGTCAGTGGGACAATCCATTTTCTTTTTTCTCTCTTTAGTATGAAGCAATCATTATGCCATCTAGTGTTTATTAAAATCATTGACAAGAGATATATGCCAATATCAGAAGAAATGTGTCACATTTACTGTAAGATTCATTTTTTCAACTTAGAGCCCATATTCCAGTGGCTTGGTAAACTGAAAGGTTAATCTAACATGCTCGCTGAAGAAGGATTGGTTCAGATAAAGTTGGAATGGCAAAAAACACCATGTGTGTTTTTAAAATTTTTCATGATGGAAGATTTCAAACACATAAAAGGTATAGAGAATTACACAGGAAACCACATGTTTCATTTGTTTGCGGTTTGAACAATTTGAACTCAGTCTGAACAATTATCAGCTCAAAGCCTATTTATACTGTCCTCTTTCAGTAGATTATTTTGAGGCAAGTTCATTAAAAAAAAATTTACAATGTTGTGTTAGTTTCAGAGGCATGGCAAAGTGATTCAATTATACATATATTAATTATTTTTCAGATTCTTTTCCTATATAGGTTATTACAAAATATTGAGTAGAGTTCCCTGTGCTATACAGTAGGTCCTTGTTGGTTATTTCATATATAGTAGTGTGAGTGTTAATCCCAAACTCCTGACTTATCCCTCCTCTCCATGTTTCCCCTTTGGTAACCTTAAGTTTGTTTTTAAAATTTGTGTATCTGTTTCTGTTTTTAAAATAGTTCATTTATATAATTTTTAAATTAAATTCCATGTATGGGAGATATCATATATTTGTCTTTCTCCATTTGACTTACTTCACTTAGTATGATAAACTCTGAGTCCATACATGTTGCTGCAAATGGCATTATTTCATTCTTTTTTATGACCATCGTGTATATGTACTGCATCTTCTTTATTCATTCCTCTGATGATTGACATTTAGGTTGCTTCAGTGTTTTGGCTTTTGTAAATAGTGGTGCAGTGAACATTGGGGTGCATGTATCTTTTTGAATTATGGTTTTGCTTGGTTCTATTTTTGGTGTTTTAAGGAACCCCCATATTGTTTTCCATAGTAGTCATACCAACTCACATTCCCACCAGCAGTGTAGGAGCATTTCTTTTTCTCCACACTCTCTCCAACATTTATTGTTCATAGGCTTTGGACCAGTTTGAGGTAATACCAAACAACCCAATCAAAAAATGGACAAAAGATCTAAATAGAGATTTCTCCAAAGAAGACATACAGATGGCCAAAAAAACACATGAAAAAAATGCTCAGTGTCACTAGTTATCAGAGAAATGCAAATCACAACTAAAATGAGTCAGTTCATTTTTTACTGAAGCAAATCTTATGATATTCTTGATATTCTTTGATCCAAAAATATGTTAGTATGCATCCCTGAAGCATAAAGGGGCCTTTTAAAATACAACCAGAACATCATTATTAAGCTTAAATTTATTAACAATAATTTTTTCATAGTATCAACTATTCAACGAATGTTCACATTTGTCTGAGTCATAATTTTTGTACAATGGGTTTGTATGAATTAAGAGCCAAATAAGGTCCATACATTGCAACTTGTCGATATATTTTTAAAAGTTTTTTTTTTAACCCAGAGGTTCTTCTTTCTTTAATTTTTCATTATAATTGATTTCTTAAGGAAACTAGGGTACTTGTCTGCTAAACTTTACATATTTTGAAAATTTCTAATTGCATCGCAGTAGTATATGGTTTCACGTCTTTCTTTTTCTTTTTCCTGTTAACTGGTTATTGAGATTTAGAGGTATGATCATTCAGGTTTAAGGTTTTGATGGTAATAGTTCTTCAGTGGCTTTGTGTGCTTCAATCAGAAGGCAGCTTATCTGGTTGGTGTTCTATGATATCTATAATCATTTCCTGGATCAATGATCAATAACTAATGATCATTGCCTGGATCTAGATTCATTATCTCATTACGGTTTGCAACTATGGTGATATTCTATCACTCTCTCATTTCTTAGCTAAAATATTGTCAAATTTCCCATCTTCAATGATTGTCCTGAGGCATATTCAAGTGCATAGGCAAGATAACTACTTGACTTTGTAATTTAACCTCATCAGTTTTCAAAATGACTAATTGATTCTTTCCAAATGTGACTGGCTTCCAAATATGACCAGTGAGATTTTTTTTTTTTAGTTTCATTACTAACTAATGAATTTAAACATATTTGATGTCTTTCAATTCATTGCAGTCAGCTGTTCTTTCATGCTCAAATTGTTCCATTGTTGGCCAGTTAAAAGACTCTTCAACTTGTTTGATTTGATGCTTTAGGCTCATTTTTGCATTACAAGGTATTTTAGGTTCATCTTGTACATTTCTTGCTCGAGACCTGGAATCAGCCATTAACCCAAGAAATCCTGATTTCTTTTAGTACAAAATAGTGTTTATAGGATATAACCTGGACTCTAAGAATGCTCTTTGCTAACGTATTGTTATTAAACCCTTTTAATGGATAGAACTAAGACATATATATGCATATGTATATATTTTAAAACTGTATTGATAATATATGTTAGTGCATTTTCAATAAAATTTTAGGTTATAGAGTTTTAACTTGATTCCTTGATTTTATCTCTTTTCTTCAGGCTGAAAATCTTAACAATATTCATAGAATTACTTATTAGATTTCACCTATAGAATACATGATAGCTACAGAATATCAGTACCAGTATTATTACTAAAAATAATTTAAAATTTATTTTGCTTATTTATAGAGTATATACCACAAGAGATGTATCACCAGATTACCATGGTTTAAAGTCACTTGAAATACTTCCTTACCATCACCTGGATGAATAGGTAGGTCTCATTTTATTTTGCTTTGATTTACAGGGATTGCTTTTTAAAGAAAGTTTGAATTATAAGTGTTAAGTAAAGTTGTGTTGTATCATGTAACAGTTATAATCTACACTTCCTTATGCTGTCACCCTAGTGGGCTGCCGTCTATGGGTTGCACAGAGTCGGACACGACTGAAGTGACTTAGCAGCAACAGTGTTAGTTTTACATCTAATCATATATTCAGTTCTCACAGTCAATAATTATGCCAGTTCTTTGGATATTTGGTCATCTGAGTCATTTTCTAATGGATCCTTCAGGAAGGGCATATGAGCACCACACTCCTGAGTGCTTGCATGTTCATAATAGTTTGTGCTGCTGCTGCTGCTAAGTCGCTTCAGTCGTGTCCAACTCTGTGGGACCCCATAGACGGCAGCCCATCAGGCTCCACCGTCCCTGGGATTCTCCAAGCAAGAACACTGGAGTGAGTTGCCATTTCCTTCTCCAATGCATGAAAGTGAAAAGTGAAAGTGAAGTTGCTCAGTCATGTCCAACTCTTAGCGACCCCATGGACTGCAGCCTACCAGGCTCCTCCGTCCGTGGGGTTTTCCAGGCAAGAGTATTGGAGTGGGGTGCCGTTTGTATATGACTTTAAACTTGAATGTTTTACTGCATATAAAATACTTGGTCACCTTTTCATAGCTTTTGTAATATAATTGTTACTCTATTGTCCTGTGGCATAAAATGTTGCTATTGAGAAGTCTAATGTCATTTTATTTTCTTTCACTAATTAGGGCTTGATCATTTTGCTTTGATGTTCAAAGGTCTTTTTTTCCTTTTAAGTTTGATAGATTTACTAAATTATGTCTTGTTTTGGCCACTGTGGGTTGATTTTCCAGGGTCCTCCTGTGCCCTTTAAATATATAGGTTCAGATCTTTATATCAGGAGCATTTTCCAGAATAAGCTATTGCTTTCTCTCCAGTCCTTTTATCTTTTTCTTTATTTCATTTCTATTTTAAAATTTTCTTCCTGTTCTTTCTTATGATATTATTTGTCCTTGTGTTCTTCTTACTTTTGTTCATTTCTGAAATTATTTTTTTCTTTTAGTTCTAATTCTTAACCTCTCTCAGACCACTTTCCATACTTTCTTTTGCCCAATCATGTCATTTTCTAATCCTGATTTATGACATTCTTCCATAGCTTCTATAATTATGTCAAATTCTCTTAGCTCATTTGGAAGTATTAGGTTAAGATATTTATTATTTTATGATCACATCTTTATGTTATGATTTCATTGTCTATAGCAGGGATCCCCAAGCTCTAAGATCTAGTGCCTGATGGTCTGAGGTGGAACTCAGAAATAAAGTCCACAGTAAATGTAATGTGCTTGAATCATCCCCAAACCATTGCCCCCACTGTCTGTGGAAAAACTGTCTTCCATGAAATGGGTCCCTGGTGCCAAAAAGGTTGGGGACTTCTGGTATAGAAATAGTTCTCTGCCCATTATTAGCTTTTTTCTTAAAATAATATTATATGGATTCAACCACAATCACTGCTGAGGTCATGGTGTTTTGTGCTCTTCCAGGGGAGGATGTCTGAAATACCTTTCCTAGACTGAATGCTCTAGGGCTCCATTTTCCCTTGTTGTTATGGCATGTACGGCTCTTTCTGAGATATGTTTTCTCCACCCCGACCACCCCCACCCTCTCTACCTTAGTCTGGCTCTTCTTTTCCTTTTGCCTTTGGTGTCCTGATGTGTTCTGTTTCTGTGCAATGCCCAGCGGTTTCTCTTCTGTCTGGAGATTTATCCTGTAGTCTCTGCTTTATGAAAGTTACGTGGAGTATTTTAGTGCAGAATTATCCATACTCATCATATATTCATTGTGAATGTTGGCTTTTAGAATTACAAAGATTTCATTATCTTTTAATTTTACTTTTTCTAGACTTGCCTGTTCATAGTAGCTTTATTATTTTTAAATTAATTTTTATTGGAGTATATAGTCACTTTACAATGCTGTTAGTTTCTGCTGTACATCAAAGAGAATCACCTTTATGTATACATATATCCCATCTGTTTTAGATTTCCTTTCTTTATCTTTTTTAAATGCATTGGGTTCTGAGCTATCTGAGAGTTGGCAGGGTGTCTGGAGCCTGCAAAGCCCCTTCCCAGTTTTAGCAGCTCTTGTCCGATGGACCTTCAGAGCTTTCCATGCTAAGAGGAGACTCTTCCTTTTGGAAGTGGGTACGCAATGGTGATCCAGTTTCTGAGATGTTGATTGGAGACCCCGTGTGTCTCTTCTTCCTGCTGTAGTTGTCATTACATGTCTTGCTGCTGCTAGTGTCCTGGCCACTCCTGCTTGTGGTTGTAGATATTGTCTTTAGGGTTTTGTTGTTGTTGCTGACTCAATTGTTGTATTTTTGTTGGGGGTGATCTGGGGAAATGGAGAAACTGTGTGATTGCCACCACTGCTAGCCTTCTATCTCTGGGTGATTTGGGAGCAAATGTGCTGCTGTGGATATTTTAAAACATGTGAAACCTGAGATGAGATTGTACTTGTTTTTCTTTGTAACAGTTTTGTTCCTCCCCAACCCCCACCCCCAAACATATAAGATAATATACACAATCTGGTTGAAAATACAATGAAAATCATTGAATGGAATTTGGAAAATATCAAGGATCTCAGGAGAAAATGCTGTTTTGTCTATGCTTGTCATATTATGGAATAAATCATTCCAATCCCCTTCAAAATACAGAGAATTATGACCTTTGTTCCTAAGATAAGCCTCTCAGAAATTCATGCTTACCGAATGTATGAATAATAAGCCAAGAAACACAAACTGGAGGAATTAAAAGGAAATGAACTTCCACATTTTAAAAATCTGCCTATTGTTATTCTGTTGCTGTGTAGTGTGGGATTTGCCAAAAATCTTATATCATTCATTTTTATTCAAAGTGATTAATGACAACTACTTTCTTATGATAGTATAACAATCAACTTATGTAACTTTTTTTGTCTAAAAAAGATCTGATTCATTTCAGGGAATAAATAAGTACAATATGCAACACACAGAATTATGTCAACCTAAATCTCTGTTGTGTATACAGCTAGTGCCAAAGTCTCTTTGACTTGTTCAAGGTTCCTTAATTTCTAAACCAGGAAGACTCCTTCAGGTGTTTTTTTTTTTTTCCAATTAAAATTCTATTTCCACCAAAATACATGGGCAAATGGTTCCCCCAACATGCACTGCTTAGCCTGTACTCTTTCCTGAAAAAAAAAAAAACAAACCTACTGATTTCTTTTCACATATCAATCATATATTTATTTATTTATTTGGCTTAACAAGTCTTAGCTGTGGCATGCAAGATCTAGTTCCCTGACCACCATTTGAACCTGGGCCTCCTGCATTCGGAGCATGGATTCTTACCCACTAGACTACCAGGGAAGTCCCTCATTCTTACATTTATTAATGGCTTAATCCTTGAAAGGCAGTATACCAGATACATTTCAGCTATTTTTATTCATTTCCTGTGGTCACAACTATGCAATATGAGTATTACTATCTCCATTTTATAGATGAGACACTTGAGGTTCAAAGACTTGTGGTATTTTGTTCAAGAACTAATAACAACTTGGTGAAAAAAATTGAATTCCGTTCTAACTTCCAAATCTGGCCACTTGACATTGGACTGAGTAGGCTCATTTAATTTAGTGTTTCTTTACTTTCTTCCCCTCTCACTTCCTCCTCTCCTCTCTTTCTCTCCCTCCCTCCATGTCTCCCTTCCTCTCTCCCATCCTCCCTTCTTTCCTTCCTCCCGCATTTACTCTAAGTCTGGCACTGTTTTAGGTGATGGGAAAACATCGAGAAATACACCATTTCTGCCTTCAGGAATCTTGCATTTAAGGTTGGATTGTGTTTAGAGACAAACAAATAAACAAATTTGTGTATGTATGTGTGTTCAGTATATCAGATAATGATCAGTACTAACTCCCCACGACTCCCCTCCCCACCATCAAAAAAGACAGAAGGATATGAGACTAGAGAGTGCTTTGCAGTAGAAAGCTATTACTTTGAGTAAAGTATACCTAACTCAGTGAAGCGTAAGACCCATACATTTGTTGGGATGGCCAAAAAGCTCATTTGGATTTTTCAAAAGCAATTTAAAATTCTTTCTACAAGTTTCTCTTTCAGACGAATCTTTACAAAAGTGAAAAATAAATTGTCATTTACATCGTTCTTTTCTCTGTAAGTTCTAAATGCTTGTAATTAACATGTAGCAATAATATACTATCTTCTGTCCAATGCTCCCTAAACATTGCCTTGGCAACCTGTTGATAAGACAAAATTGAATGATTACCACAGTTAGGGGCAACAGCATCTCAACAGAGTTTTGACCAGATTTCAAGGGAAAAAGGCAAGTCAGATTTTATTAAGAGTTTGCAACTTGGTTTAAAGTGGGGGCTTGATGAGGATTGTGACAAAACAGTTTGGATTGGTGGAAGCAGCAAAGCAAAAAATTTGAGGCAAGGAATTTAAAGAGTCTCAAGGAAGCATAAACAAATAGTGATACTTCATATGGAAGCCCTTCCTGGGTCTTTCCAGAGTTTCCTGTATTGATCAATCAAGTCATATGCAGTCAAGAGTGTCCTGGAATAGCAAAATTATGCTAATACAGTTATGAAGACCAGTGGGTTAAAGAAAGTGAAAGTGAAGTTGCTTAGTCCCCTCCGACTCTTTGCAGCCCCACGGCTGTAGCCTACTAGGCTCTTCCGTCCATGGGATTTTCCAGGCAAGAGGACTGGAGTGGGTTGCCATTTCCTTCTCCAGGGGATCTTCTCAACTCAGGGATCGAACCTGGGTCTCCCGCACTGCAGACAGACGCTTTACCGTCTGAGCCACCAGTGAAGCCAACAGAACAGTGGGTAGTGAAGTCATATTAATGCAGATCCTTTGATTGTATACATTAAATACATAAAATCTGGGTTGAAAATCTTTATGTGATTCTTACACATCATAATATGGATACCTTTTTAATTTCTGAGATGGATTTGAAAATTATATGCAATGTCCTGATTAGAAATGATGGTCTGTCATAGAGAACAGACTTATGGACGTGGGGAGAGGGGAGGAGAGGGTGAGATATATGGAGAGAGTAACATAGAAACTTACGTTACCATATGTAAAATAGACAGACAGTGGGAATCTGCTGTATGTCTCAGGGAACTCAAACAGGGGCTCTGTAACAACCTAGAGGGGTGGGATGTGGAGGGAGATGGGAGGGAGGTTCAAGAGGGAGGGGACATATGTATAGCTATGATTGATTCATGTTGACGTTTGACAGAAAACAATAAAATTCTGTAAAGCAATTATCTTTCAATTAAAAATTAATTAATTAAAAAAAGAAATGATGGTCTGTTTCAAACTTATTTCCTCTATATTCTGTTTTGAAATTTCAGTGGCATTTAAAAATATTTATTTATTTATTTGGCTACACTGGGTCTTAGTTGTGGCTCGTGGAATCTTTAGTGTTTGTGGTGGCATATGAACTCCTTCAGCTGTGACATGTGGGATCTAGTTCCTTGACTAGAATCAAACCCGACCCCCCTGCATTGGGAGCTGGAGTCTTAGCCACTAGAACATCAAGGAAGTCCCTTCAGCAGTGTTTTGGCATCCCTTCTTTTCCTCATCTGGCCTCACCATCTGAAATAGGACATGAAATTTTGTTTCTGACCCATCTTAAATCTGTACACATAGATTACATGAAACTATATTGTTCCACTTGCCAACACTGGCTCTGGTTCATGCAATGGAGATTCTAGGCCAACCTGTATTTTCCTTTGCTACATTGTCATTTGATTCTTGATCCCCAGGTCTTTGCCTCTCATCACCCCTTTTTAAATGTGCCCCCAATTTTACACACTGCTTCCTACATATGTGGTCCCTTTATGGCATCAGTGGTGGTTAGAATTGGGGTGAGGAGGAGGAATGGTAAAGAATTGGTTGGCAAGTTCCCTGAAATATTTTTAAGATGCTTTGGCCAATTTGGAGAAGTGGGTCATAATTTATGTGTCATAGATTGGCTCATTCATCCTCTTTGATGCATTCCAGCTACAGCAAAGTTGTCACAATAAGGAAGTTATAAATCTTTCTACATGTTAACATTCAAATATAATTAATACTAATGGGCAAAGCTGTCTTTAGGGGCAGATGACATAATAAGGAATGAAGTCTGAGAAGCAGATAATAAAGGTAGGGTGTCAAAGTATTGTTTCAGAATCAATCCAGGTTTACTGCCAACAGTATTACCCTGTGTTTATACTGTCCAGATTTTGCTCTTTAGAATGGCCCTGCCACTGTTTGGATTTGGATTTTCTACTGTGCTGCGATTCATGGGGTCGCAAAGAGTCGGACACAACTGAGTGACTGAACTGAACTGACTGAACTGAAAGTTTATTTTTAATTTATTTTTTATTTTGTACAGTTCTTCTGTATATTCTTACCACCTCTTAATATCTTCTGCTTCTGTTAGGTCCCTACCATTTCTGTCCTTTACTGAGCCCATCTTTACATGAAATCTTGTAAAGATTCCCTTGATATCTCTAATTTTCTTGAAGAGATCTCTAGCTTTACTCTATTACTTTGCATTGATCGCCGAGGAAGGCTTTCTTATCTTTCCTTGCTATTCTTTGGAACTCTGCATTCAAATGGGTATATCTTTCCTTTTCTCCTTTGCTTTTCAGTTCTCTTCTTTTCACAGCTATTTGTAAGGCCTCCCCAGACAGCCATTTTGCTTTTTTGCATTTCTTTTTCTTGGGGATGGTTTTGATTCCTGTCTCCTGTATAATGTCATAAACCTCAGTCCATATTTCATCAGGCACCTATAAGATCTAGTCTCTTAAATCTATTTCTTACTTCCACTGTTTAGTCATAAGGGATTTGATTTAGGTCATACCTGAATGATCTAGTAGTTTTCCCCACTTTCTTCAATTTAAGTCTGAATTTGGCAATAAGGAGTTCATGATCTGAGCCACAGTCAGCTCCTGGTCTTGTTTTTGCTGACTGTATAGAGCTTCTCCATCTTTGGATGCAAAGAATATAATCAGTCTGATTTTGGTGTTGACCATTTGGTGATATCCATGTGTAGAGTCTTCTCTTGTGTTGTTGGCAGAGAGTATTTGCTATGACCAATGCATTCTCTTGGCAGAACTCTATTAGATTTTGCCATGCTTCCCTCTGTACTCCAAGGCCAAATTTGCCTGTTACTCCAGGTGTTTCTTGACTTCCTACTTTTGCATTCCAGTCCCCTATAATGAAAAGGACATCTTTTTTGGGTGTTAGTTCTAGAAGGTCTTGTAAGTCTTCAAAGAACCGTTCAACATCAATTTCTTCAGCATTACTGGTTGGGGCATAGACTTGGATTACCGTGATATTGAATGATTTGCCTTGGAAACAAACAGAGATCATTCTATCGTTTTGAGATTGCATCCACGTACTGCATTTTGGACTCTTTTGTTGACTATGATGGCTACTCCATTTCTTCTAAGGGATTCCTGCCCACAGTAGTAGATATAATGGTCATCTGAATTAAATTCACCCATTCCAATCCATCTTAGTTTGCTGATTCCTGGAATGTTGAGGTTCACTCTTGCCATCTCCTGTTTGACCACTTCCAATTTGCCTTGATTCATGGACCTAACATTCCATGTTCCTATGCAATATTGCTCTTCACAGCATCCAACCTTGCTTCTATCACTAGTCCCATCCACAGCTGGGCATTGTTTTTACTTTGGTTCCATCCCTTCATTCTTTCTGGAGTTATTTCTCCACTCTTATCCAGTAGCATATTGGGCACCTACTGACCTGGGGAGTTCATCTTTCAGTATCCTATCTTTTTGCCCTTTCGTACTGTTCACGGGGTTCTAAAGGCAAGAATACTGAAGTGGTTTGCCATTCCCTTCTCCAGTGGACCATATTCCGTCAGAATTCTAGTTGAGCTGTTTCAAATCCTGAAAGAGGATGCTGTGAAAGTGCTGCACTCAATATGCCAGCAAATTTGGAAAACTCAGCAGTGGCCACAGGACTGGAAAAAGTCAGTTTTCATTCTAATCCCAAAGAACACAATACCAAAGAATGCCCAAACTACCGCACAATTGCACTCATCTCACACACTAGTAAAGGAATGCTCAAAATTCTCCAAGCCAGGCTTCATCAGTACATGAACTGTGAACTTCCAGATGTTCAAGCTGGTTTCAGAAAAGCAGAGGAACCAGAGATCAAATTGCCAACATCCACTGGATCATTGAAAAAGCAAGAGAGTTCCAGAAAGCATCTATTTCTGCTTTATTGACTATGCCAAAGCCTTTGACTGTGTGGATCACAGTAAAATGTAGAAAATTCTAAAAGAGATGGGAATACCAGACCACCTGACCTGCCTCTTGAGAAATCTGTATGCAGGTCAGGAAGCAACAGTTAGAACTGGACATGGTAGAACAGACTGGTTCCAAATAGGAAAAGGAATATGTGAAGGCTGTATATTGTCACCCTGCTTTTTTAACTTATATGCAGAGCACATCATGAGAAATGCTGGGCTGGAAGAAGCACAAGCTGGAATCAAGATTGCCAGGAGAAATATCAATAACCTCAGATATGCAGATGACACCACCCTTATAGCAGAAAGCAAAGAAGAACTAAAGAGCCTCTTGATGAAAGTGAAAGAGGAGGGTGAAAAAGTTGGCTTAAAGCTCAGCATTCAGAAAACTAAGATCGTGGCATCTGATCCCATTACTTTATGGGAAATAGATGGGGAAACAGTGGCAGACTTTATTTTTCTTGCCTCCGAATCACTGCAGATGGTGATTGCAGCCCTGAAATTAAAAGATGCTTACTCCTTGGAAGGAAAGTTATGACAAACCTAGATAGCATATTAAAAAGCAGAGACATTATTTTGTCAACAAAGGTCTGTTCTAGTCAAGGGTATGGTTTCTCCAGTTGTCACGTATGGATGTGAGAGTTGGACTGTGAAGAAAGCTGAGCGCTGAAGAATTGATGCTTTTGAACTGTGGTGTTGGAGAAGACTCTTGAGGGTCCTGTGGACTGCAAGGGATCCAACCAGTTCTAAAGGAAATCAGTCCTGGGTGTTCATTGGAAGGACTGATGTTGAAGCTGAAACTCCAATACTTTGGCCACCTGACATGAAGCACTGACTCATTTGAAAAGACCCTGATGCTGGGAAAGATTGAGGGAAGGAGGAGAAGGGGACGACAGAAGATGAAATGGTTGGATGGTATCACCGACTCAATGGACATGGGTTTGGGTGGACTCTGGGAGTTGGTGATAGACAGGGAGGCCTGGTGTGCTGCGGTTCATGGGGTCACAAAGAGTCAGACACGACTGAGCAACTGAACTGATACTGATAATGTTTATTTTAAAAAACCAGACATCTCTACCTTTCCTTTAGAAAAAGCAGGGGAACAAACTCAGACCCATCAAGTTGCTCAGGCAAGATTTTAAAAGTTTTACTCTCATTCCTGACATCCATCATTGTAATTGTAGCCCTAGTTTCTTTTGTGTATTTAGCTAAGACGATGCCCAGAGGCTGTGATTTCTATATGGTCCTTGGGCTCAAACTCATGTTGCCTCAGTAGCACTGAGCTATATTGGTATTAATTCATCCAGCATTTTTACATGTAAAGAGGCAGCCTAAATGATGACCTCCCTAAAATCCACAAGACAAGTCCCCTTTGAGATAATGAATAATCACTGAAGATTTGAACAAAAACAGCACACCCAGGACCATGTCATTTCAGTTGTGTTTAATGTGCAATATTATACACTGATGGGTGATGGAAAAGAAAGCTTTATTGAACTTCTCTCTTTGGCCGAGTTCTGTTCAGCATCAGAACAAGTCCAAGTAAGGCCTGATGAACTGAGGTGACTCTTTAGTGAATTTAAAAATGTTAATCTACTCTAGGTCACATCTTTCCCCAGAAACAGTCTCACTGATGATCTGAGTAACTTGAAGCTACCTGTAGGGTATGAATAGACTATCCCAGCCAGGCCCCATTTGGTTTGACTTATCTTCCTTTCCAGGATCTACTTAGAGTCTCTTCCCTTCCTTCTAGGTCTAATGGTTTACTCAGATCTTCTGCATTGTAGGAAGGTTCTTTACCAGCTGAGCCACAAGCAAAGCTGTTAATATGCTACTATCTCCCTAAATTATTGTGCTCATTTCACATGCTAGTAAGGTTATGCTCAAAATCCTTCAAACTGTGCTTTAGCAGCACATGAACGGAGAATTTCTAGATGTACAAGCTGGATTTCAAAGAGTTAGAGGAACCAGAGATCAAATTGCCAACATTCATTGGATCATGGAGAAAGCAAGGGAGTTCCAGAAAAGCATCTAACTCTGCTTCATTGACTATGCTAAAACTTTTGACTGTGCAGATCACAACAAACTGTGGAAAACTCTTAAAGAGATGGGAACACCAGACCACCTTACCTGTCTCCTGAGGAACCTGTATATGAGTCGAAAGTAACAGTTAGAACCAGACATGGAACCATGAACTGGTTCAAAATTGGGAAAAGAGTATAACAAGGCTGTATATTGGTTACCCTGCTTATTTAACTTCTGTGCAGAGTACACCATGTGAAATCCTAGGCTGGATGAGTAAAAAACTGGAATCAAGATTTCAGGGAGAAATATCAACAAGCTCAGATATGCAGATGATACCATGCTAATGGCAGAAAGTGAAGAGGAACTAAAGAGCCTCTTGATGAAAGTGAAAGAGGAGAGTGAAAAGCTGACTTGAAACTCAATATGACAGAAACTAAGATCATGGCATCTGGTCCCATCACTTCATGGCAAATAGAGGGGAAAAAGTGAAAACAGTGACAGGTTTTATTTCCTTGGGCTCCAAAATCACTGCAGACAGTGACTACAGCCATGAAATTAAAAGATGCTTGCTCCTTGGAAGACAAGGTATGACAAACCTAGATAGCATATTAAAAAAGAGACATTACTTTACCGATAAAATCCATATAGTCAAAAGCTATGGTTTTTGCAGTAGTCATGTATGGATGTGAGAGTTGGATCATAAAGAAAGATGAGAACCAAAGAATTGTGGCTTTCCAGTTGGTGCTGTAGAAGGCTCTTGAGAATCCCTTGGACTGCAAGGAGATCAAATCAGTCAGTCCTAAAGGAAATAACTCCAAATATTTATTGGAACGATTGTTGCTGAAGCTGAAGCTCCAATATTTTGGCCACCTGATATGAAACGCTGATTGGAAAAGACCCTGATGCTGGAAGAGATTGAAGGAAAAAGGAGAAAGGAGCAGCACAGGATGAGATGGTTAGATAGTATCACCAACTCAAGGGACTGGAATTCAAGCAAACTGGGAGATAGTGGAGCACAGAGAAGCCTGGCATGCTACAGTCCATGGGGTTGCAAAGAGTTGGACGCAACTTAACAACTAAACAACAACAACAATCTCCCTAAGGCCATTAAAAAATTCTGGTATCTGATTTTGGCTTCCCATTAAGATGGTGAGCTAGGATGTGTTGTTAGCTTTCTTTTTTCAAATCAACTATAGGGAAACTTGAAGTGAGAAGAAAGTATGGATTTGAGAACTAACAACAATAGCATGAACTTTCTGGTAAGAGTGAATGGTGTAGTGACTGCTGTGTGTGGATGGGGTCAAGGTGGAGGGTAGATTGGAGGTACCAGGGTTAATTTGAGGAGGACACTTCAGGGGAAGTCAGAGTACAGACTGGAGAAGAGCTTTTATGTTTTATTCTTGCTTCTTCCTTGTGTGGCTTTGAGTCAATAGTTGATGGATCCTTTACCACAGAAATCAACTATTAGCATCCTGGTCTCTGGTGCCAGGGCCTTTGGAGTAATGTGAGGGCAGAGTGAACTGCTTACAGAAGTGAGGAACTTATCAAAATAGACAAGGAGTGCCAGACACAATGTGGCACTGTCTTTGCTTCTGTGCTTCTGAACCCCTATGGCTAGTAGATTACAATGGATGGAGATGAATTACTAACAATGCCTATTTTTTTGACAAAAAATTTACTTAGTAGTTATATAGAAAATAATAACTGTATGCGTTGCTCATACATGAACCCTATTGTACACATGATTACCTAAAAGAAATAGAAGTCTTAACAAAGATAATCTAAAGATCATACAATTTCCAAAATGTTTTAGCAATAACTACTGATCCTGTAAAAACCTGAAGTAAAAGCTCATTGTTAAAATATCAGATGTTAATTGGAGTTTTCATTTTACTTGCCATTGTTGTCATCACTTTAATTTAATGAAGGTATTCTAGCAAGGCTAAACTGAGGTTATATATTATAACTAATGTTATACTATATTGAAATTTATCTGTTGGTGAAAATTAGAGGGTTTTTTTTTCTAATTTCTTAAAAAAATGCCTATTTTTTTTTTTTACAATGCCTACTTTTAAAAGATATTTAAAGATGAATCTCTGACCAGCACAGGGGCCTCATTAAGTACCAAGTATGATGTATATCATAAAAAACAAACCAAAAAAAAAAAAAACAACACCAAAAAACCCTCACACCTAGATGCTGGAGTAAACTTTAAAGAACACCAAAGACAGAGTGAGTAATAACAGTTTCTAGAGATAAACAGAAGATCTCCTGCAAGGAATCAATAAGCAAATACTGAAATAGTAGTCCCAGATACAAGAAAACAATGGCTTAATATTTAAAAATATTGGAGAGAAATGAACTTTGAGCCAAGAAGTTTATATTTAATTATACTGGCATTTAAACATGAGGGTATAAATAAAAAATTAAGTGCTTCTTTCAAGGATATTGTTTGGCACAGCAGTTCAGGACTAATAGGGCAATTTCATGCTTGCTGGGGACCCAGGCTCCTTCCATCATGTTGGTGGGATATCCATCTAGGGTTCTGGCCTCAACTGTGTGATCCATGATGGCTACTCCAGCCATCACCATTATGGCCATATTTCAGCCATCAAAAATGAGATAGAGAAAGCTGTGCCACTTCCTTTTTAAAAAAGTTACAGCTAGGACTTCCCTGTTGGTCCAGTGGTTAAGAATATGTCTGCTGATGCAGGGGACACAGGTTCAGTCCTTGGTCTGAGAAGATTCCACATGCAGCAGGGCAACAAATCCCATGCTCCACAACTACTGAGCCATCAGGCTCTTGAGCTTGTGCCTCACAAGAAAAGAAGCCATTGCAATGAGAAGCCTGCATACCACAACTAGAGAAAGTAATGAAGACACAGTGCAACCAGAAGAAAAAGTTACAACTAACGAATGAACACGTTGCTTCCACTCATATTCCATTGACTAGAACTTAGTCACAAAGTCATGTCTAGTTGCCAGAGAGGCTGGGGAAGGCAGTCTTAATTCTGGCTGTATGTGAGCCCAGCCAAAAATTCAGAGGTTCTGCAATAAATTAGAAAAGAGGGGAAAATGGAGAATTTTTTTTAACCACCATTATATATCCCAAACCAACAATATTCTCTTTAAGGTAAGGAAAAGACAAGAATGTTGACTAGTACCACTACTGTTTAACATAATTCTAGTGAATGCTATTAAGAAAGAAAAAGAAGTTATTAAGAAAGAGATGAAACTTTCATTATTATAGATAATATAATCTACCTAGGGAAAAAACAACAGAATCAGTCTATAAGCTACTAGAGCAATTAAGGGATTTTTAGGATTATTGTTGGATATGTCAGTATACAAAAATTGATTTTTATATGCTTGTATTAACTGTCTAGAAAAATACAATAAAATAAGATGTGATTCTTAATTTCAATAAAATTTAAAGATATTTAGGTTTTAATAAAGAATGTGCGAGGGAATTCCCTGGTGGTCCAGTGGCTAAGACTCTGAGCTCCCAGTGCAGGGAGCCCAGGTTCGATCCCTGGTCAGGGAGCTAGATCCCACATGCTACAACTAAGACCCAGAGCAGCCAAAAAAAAAAAAAAAAAGAATGTGTGAGTGTGTTCACTCATTTCAGTCATATCTGATTCTTTGCGATCCTGTAGATTGTAGCCCAACAGGTTCCTCTGTCCAGGGGATTCTCCAGGCAAGAATACTGGAGTGGGTTGCCATGCCCTCCTCCAGGGGATCTTCCCAACCCAGGGATTAAACTCGTGTCTTCTGTTTCTCTTGCCTTGCCATGGAAACTTTACCACTGAGCCCCCGGGGAATCCCTAGTGAAGAATACACAAAACTCTTCTTGAGAAAAAATTTAAACTGAATAAAATACAAAGAAATACATCCAAATAAACAATCCAGTGCCTCTGAGGGGATATTAATATTGTAGAGATGTCCTTCCAAATTAATTTTATAATTCTTCTCAAATGTATATATTCAAGGAATCTCAATCAAGGTTCTTGGTTGAACTAATTATAAAGTTTATGTGAAAGATTAAAGGTCTATGAATGGCTTAATCTGTCTCTAGAAAAGACAATTTAGAGAGGGTTTTTGTCTGACCAGATATTGATATATTATGAAGCCACAGTAATTTCTTAAAATTCAAAATTTTAAAGGTGATAAAAGCAAGCAAATAGATTATTAGAATAGAATAGATAATTCAGTGACTTAATATATGATAAAGGTTCTAAAAATAAGTGAAAGACTGCATCTTAGATGATAGTGGGAAAGCAGATTCTCCATATAAAGAAAAATAAAAGTAATACCTATCTAACACCACATGCAATGGTGGACTCCAAATGGTTTAAAGACCTCAGTGTGAAAAGTATGCATTAAAATGTAATAGAAGATAATGTAGGAGAATATCTTCTTTTATAAAAAAGTTTATTTTATTGAATAAAAGCTAGACAGGAGGGTATTTGCCTTTAGCTCCTTTTCCTGACTTTAAAAAAACTTTATTTTTGATTGTATTGGGGTATAGTCTGTTAACAATGTTGTGATAGTTTCAGGTGAACAGCAAGGGACTCAGCCATATTTATACATGTATCCATTCTCTCCCTTGTATAGTTGAGTTACAATGTTGTGTTAATTTCTGCTGTACAGCAAAGTGATTAAATTTGACTCATTGGAAAAGACCTTGATACTGGTAAAGACTGAAGGCAGGAAGAGAAGGGGATGAAAGAGAATGAGACGGTTGGATGGCGTCACCAACTTGATGAGTTTGAGCAAGTTCTGGGAGTTGGTGCTGGACAGAGAAGGCTGGCATGCTGCAGTCCATGGGGTCACAAAGAGTCAGACACGACTGAGTGACTGAACTGAGCTGATATGTTCTTTATTATATTCTTTTCCATTATGGTTTATCCCAGGATATTGAATATAGTTCCCTGTGCTACACTGTAGGACCTTGTTTATTTATTTATTTTTTAATACATTTATTTATTTTAGTTGGAGGCTAATTACAATATTGTAGTGGTTTTGCCATACATTGACATGAATCTGCCATGGGTGTACATGTGTTCCCCATCCTGACCCTCCCTCCCACCTCCCTCCCCATCCCATCCCTCTGGGTCATCCAGCCCCGAGCACCCTGTCTCATGCATCGAACCTGGACTGGCGATCCATTTCACATATGATAATATACATGTTTCAATGCCATTCTCCCAAATCATCCCACCCTCACCCTCTCCCACAGAGTCCAAGACACAGATGTTTATTTATCCTATATATAATAGTCTGCATCTACTAATCCCAACTTCCCAGTCGATCCCTAGCCTACCATACCTTCCTCCCCATTAGCAGCCACAAGTCTGTTCTCTATGTCTGTGAGTCTGTTTCTGTTTCATAGATAGGTTCAGTTCAGTTCAGTTGTTCAGGTTCACTTGTGCCATATTTTAGATTGCACGTGTAAATGACATCATATTGTATTTGTCTTTCTCTTTCTGACTAACTTCACTTAGTATGATAATCTCTAGGTTTATCTATGTTCTTGCAAATGGCATTATTTCATTCATTTTTATGACTAATAGTCCAATGTATATATGAACCATGTCTTCTTTATCCATTCATCTGCCAGTGGATTTTTAAGTTGTTTCCATGTGTAGCTACTGTGAATAGTGCTGCTATGAACATAGGGGCACACATATCTTTTTCAGTTATAGTTTTGTCCAGATATATGCCCAAGAGTAGGATTGATGGTCATATGGTATTTCTATTTTTAGTTTTTTAAGGAACCTCCATACTGTTCCCTGGGCTTCCCAGGTGGCACTAGTGGTAAAGAACCCGCCTGCCAATGCAAAGACATAA
This sequence comes from Ovis canadensis, assembly GCF_042477335.2. Taxonomy (NCBI): domain Eukaryota; kingdom Metazoa; phylum Chordata; class Mammalia; order Artiodactyla; family Bovidae; genus Ovis; species Ovis canadensis. Next base: position 46,701,216 of record NC_091257.1, on the reverse strand, counting down.
GAGACGTGGGTTCGATTTCTGGGCCAGGAAGATTCCTTGGAGGAGGGCTTGGCAGCCCATTCCAGTATTCTTGCCTGGAGAATCCCATCCATGGACAGAAGAGCCTGGTGGGCTACAGTCCCTAAGGTCACAAAGAGTCAGACATGACTGAAGCAACTTAACACAACACATACTGATCTCCACAGTGACTGCACCAACCTCCATTCCCACCAAGAGTGTAAGAGAGTTTCCTGTAGGAGAATATCTTCTTACAATGGGAATCGAAAGAACTTCTTACACCTTCACAAATAAATACCATAAAGAAAAACTAAGGATTTACATTCAATGAAAGATGCTGTAGACAAAGTTATAAGTGACAGATATGGAGAAATTATGTAACAGTGCCTAAGGATGAAAACCTAGAACATGTAAGGAACTGGAAAGGAAGTGGAAAGTGAAGTCAGTCATGTCCGACTCTGCGACCCTATGGAGTATAGCCACCTCGGCTTCTGCATCCGTTGGATTTTTCAGGCAAAAATACTGGTGTGAGTTGCCATTTCCTTCTCCAGGGGATCTTCCTGATCCAGGGATTGAACTTGGGTCTCCCGCAGGCAGACTCTTTACCATCTGAGCCACCAGGGAATCAAGTAACTGGGGATATCTGTAAATGAATCAGAAACAGCTCAGAATCCCAGCATGAAACATGAGTCAAGAATGTGAATTGTCAGTTGGGCTACCCTGTGACTCACTGGTGAAGAATCCACCTGCCAGTGCAGGAAACACAGGTTCAGTCCTTCATCTAGAAAGATCCCACATGCTTCAGAGCAGCTAAGTCCATGCACCACGACTGTTGACCCTGTGCTCTAGAGCCCAGGAGCTTTAACTACTGAGCCCAGGTGCCCTAGAGCCTGTGCTCTGCAACAAAGAAGCCACTGCAATGAGAAGGCTTTGTACCACAACTAGAGAGTAGCCCATTCTCACTGCAACTGGAGAAAGCCCTTGCACCAACGAAGACCCAGCACAGCCAAAAATAAATAAATAAAATAAAATAATTATGAACCCTTGGTTTACAAAAGGGAAACCCCCGAACTTAGGAAACACAGTTCAGTTCAGTTCAGTCGCTCAGTCGTGTCCGACTCTTTGCGACCCCATGAGTCGCAGCACGCCAGGCCTGTGTCCATCACCAACTCCCGGAGTTCACTCAGACTCACGTCCATCGAGTCAGTGATGCCATCCAGCTATCTCATCCTCTGTCGTCCCCTTCTCTCCTGCCCCCAATCCCTCCCAGCATCAGAGTCTTTTCCAATGAGTCAACTCTTCGCATGAGGTGGCCAAAGTCCTGGAGTTTCAGCTTTAGCATCATTCCTTCCAAAGAAATCCCAGGGCTGATCTCCTTCAGAATGGACTGGTTGGATCTTGTTGCAGTCCAAGGGACTCTCAAGAGTCTTCTCCAACACCACAATTCAAAAGCATCAATTCTTTGGTGCTCAGCTTTCTTCACAGTCCAACTCTCACATCCATACATGACCACAGGAAAAACCATAGCCTTGACTAGATGGACCTTTGTTGTCAAAGTAATGTCTCTGCTTTTGAATATGCTATCTAGGTTGATCATAACTTTTCTTCCAAGGAGTAAGCATCTTTTCATTTCATGGCTGCAGTCACCATCTGCAGTGATTTTGGAGCCCCCCAAAATAAAGTCTGACACTGTTTCCACTGTTTCCCCATCTATTTCCCATGAAGTGATGGGACCAGATGTAGAGTTACCCAGATGCTTTATTCATCATAAATGCAAATTAACATTACAATGAAATATCCCTTCACACACATTAGCTTGATAGAATGACAGGGAAGTGAAGTTATAAGCACCCTCATGCATGGCTGATAGGAATATAGATTGGTGTAGATATTCTGGAGAATATTTAGGCAGAAAATGATCAAATAAAATATACATATATCTTAAAATCCAGGAATTCTCTTTCTTGGCATTTCTCAAAGGAATTCACACAATAGAACACGTACATATTGTGGGCTCAAAGGCCCACAATAGAACACATACATAGTTGTTCATCAGAGCACTATTTGTGGGTGTTGGAGAAAATCTGGGTGTCAGTTACTGGGGTAGAACATAGATATAATATTTTCTATTGAGTGTTACATGGAATACAGGGCAACAGCCAGGGGCAATGCACTGAACATACGCACAGCAACGTGGATGTCTTTTAAGTTATGGTGCTGAGCAACTGAAGTAAGAAAGAATGGTATCTGTAGCCTAGTACCATTTATGTAAGCCTATAAGAAATACATGGGACACCAAAATGCCATTTTATAAAAATAATCACAGATAAGAGAATATTCATCAAAGATACTAGAAACACTTCCAGGGAAGGATATTGGAGGAATGAGACTGGAAATGATAATCAAAGGAAATCAATAGATGAAGGCTGCACAGAGTCTTCCTTTTGCTTGATTCATGAAAATATTAGGATGGGTTGGTCCCTCAAGGGTCCCCACCCTGAAGGAGCAGGGCACAAACATTTCTGCTAGACTGGGTGGGCAGTGACACAGGTACAAGAGTGAAGGGACCACCTGAAGAGGAACCTGCACCTGATAAGAATCTCAAAGGCAGAGAACTGGATGCCAAGGAGAGTACTGTCCATCTTTTTAGTTTTGCCTACCTTTCCACAAGGAAAATGTATAATCTTTGGATTAAAAATAATCCAAGGCCAGGTACTATACCACATGGGGGCATTTTTCTTTTGGTAAAAGTGAAGATCCACCATCTGAAAAAATGAAGCCTAAAATGGGGTACACGGTGGGGATGCTCAGCCTTATTTCATGGGGGAGTTTCTGACTCAACTGTTAATTGGCTGCAGCTGGACTAATTTCCTCAGGTGTAATTTGTCTCCACCAGAGGCTAACCTTTAAAACCTCACAGTGCATCAAATACAGCAGAAAAAGTGAAGTGGAAGGGAAAAAAGTCATCCAAATTTTAAAATCATCTGTGAAATTATGGTAAATGGTACAATACTGACATAATGCTTTCCATTCTTCAGATTCCTCAGAAATGCTTTGGGTTTATACTTCAAAAATATTTTAAATCTTTTCTTTTAAAAACCTCCTTAAACCCTAAGACATTACGCTTTTTAGAAAACTCTAATTTATTTCTTCCTAAAGCTAGGTTTTTTTCTGGTTTTGTTATTGAAAAATACTGTAAATTCTAAGTTGCAAACAAATGGGATAAAATAACATGACAAAAAAATTTGGAGTATGGCTGCAATAGAGGATAAATTAAATCAAAATGATTATTTACTATATATAGTTATATACTACACACAAACACACTCACATGCACAATGTTTCTATACTACATATAGATGAGTTGGTCATTCATGTCTGACTCTTTGTGACCCCGTGGACTCTAGCCTGCCAGGCTCCTCTGTTCATGGGATTCTTTAGGCAAAAGTACTAGAGTGGGTTGCCATTTCCTCCTCCAGGGGATCTTTCTGATCCAGGGATCGAAATTGCATCTCCTGTATCTCCTGCATTGCAGGCAAAATCTTTACTGCTGAGCCACCAGGGAAGCCTATAGAGTCTATAGGATACATCTTATATAGAGATTAAAAAATACTAAAATCTGTATTATTCCATTTGCTATGAGTAAAGATAGGATGACCTGTCAGCAAACACTGAAGGATTTCACTCCAGTGGGCGCCTTTGGGTCAACAACTCCTGCACTGAAATGGACATAAGAGGGGCAATGGGAGGGGATAGGAGTGAGACTTTCATGGTTGTGGAATTTTGGTTTTATAAGATGTAAAGTTCTAGGGATGGTGCTGATGGCTCCACGAGAAGGTGAATATATCCAATTCCTCAGAAATATGCACTTAAAAAGGTGATGATGGTAAAGGGTATGTGACTTGTGTTTTATTTCACTTAAAATAAAAAACTGAAAAAAAGAAATAAAAGGGGAGATATCCAATGGGATTCCAGAAAGAGGCATTTTCTCCTGTTTATTAATAGAAAAGGAAGTTCAGTTCAGTTCAGTCCCTCAGTCGTGTCCGACTCTTTGCGACCCCATGAATCACAGCACGCCAGGCCTCCCTGTCCATCACCAACTCCTGGAGTTCACTCAGACTCATGTCCATCAAGTCCGTGATGCCATCCAGCCATCTCATCCCGGGTCGTCCCCTTCTCCTCCTGCCCCCAATCCCTCCCAGCATCAGAGTCTTTTCCAATGAGTCAACTCTTCACATGAGGTGGCCAAAGTACAAGCACCCATCAAATTTAGGAGTTAGTTAAGGAGCAGTGGAGCTATTCCATGCCCACGGATGTTCCTTAAGGATCAGAATCCAGAGGAAAGGACCAAGGACTGAGCATTAGGAGGAAAATGCCTGGCTTTTTCAATGGTTTTCAACCTTTCTCCCATCCCCAAAGCCTGAGACACAAAACACACTAGTGTCACTTAATAGAGCCTTTAATTGATTGTCATGAGACTCACATTGGGTTTAGGATAGGTAGCAAAACCAGGGCCACCGCTAAGGCCACTCTTGGGTGTTGATAATGAAACCTTCTTGTTTCTGATAAGAATCATTCCTTGTTTGCCTCCTTCTGCTCAGTCCCAAGGTGTGGCTGAGCGAGGATTCAATGGTGCATCCATTTCTTCCAGCAGCAGCTCTTCATCCACAAGCTTCTATTTAATACTTTCTGGCTTTCCTGTTACTGAAGGAACACTGCTAGTATTCGTGCCACCACTTCTAAAACAGATCTTGTCTTGTTTCCCCAATAAAATGACTTTTTCATCTAGCTTGCCAATGACCTCAGAAGAAAATGTTTTGCTCTGTGTATTTGCCGCTCTAATGAATTCCACAGATCTGCCATTTCATATTCAAGAAGTCTCTGAAGGTGGGGCGGTCCTAAGATGGTGGAGGAATAGGACTGGGAGATCACTTTCTCCCTCACAAATTCATCAGAAGAACATTTCAACGCTGAGCAAACTCCACAAAACAACTTCTGAATGCTGGCAGAGGACATCAGGCACCCAGAAGAGCAGATCATTGTTTTTAAAAGCAGGTTGGAAAAAATATAAAAGATGAAAAAAGACACAAAGGAGGTAGGGACGGAGCTCCGTCCTGGGAAGGGAATCCCAGCCCAGGAAGGGAATCTTAAGAGGAGAGGTTTCCAAACACCAGGAAACACTCTCCCTGTCGAGTCTGTGGTAAGCCTTGGAAATACAGAGGGCAACATAATAGGAAGGAAAAATAAACAAATAATTAAAACCAACAGATTACAAGCCCAACAGTAACTCCCCCAGTGGAAAAGCAGCACAGACACCTGCATCTGCCACTAGCAAGTGGGGGCAGGGCAGGGAGGCACGGGAGGCGCGGGCTGCAGTGCTTTTTAAGAATCGGGCAGGAATGCCCCGCACGTAACCAGAACGAACTAACCTGGGCTAGCAAATCAGACTATGGGATAGCTACCATGCGAAAAGCTCGAACATAAGATACCGCCAGGACTGCGCACAGAACAAAGGATGGAACAGAAATAGCCGGCTGCAGACCATCCCCCATGGGTGACAGGCAGCCAGAGCCGTAAGGGCTGGAAGGGGGCAATCGCAGCCCTGGAGAGACTTCACTTACCAAACTGCAAACAGGCTTCTTTGCTAAGACTTCTGGGGGTTCTGGACAGTCACCATCCGCCTCACAAGAGGTGCCAGTGGTACACCCAGAAAACTGAGCAGCAGAGACGGGAAAGGCGATAAGTCGCAGCGACCACGCTTGCCAAACACCTGAGCTACTCGGACCTGGAAGGGCACAAAACACAGTTCCAACCAAATCTGCGCCTCTGAGGGCTACCTGAGTGCCAAACCTGAGCGGCTTAGACCGGGGAGGTGCATGCAGCCTAGGGCTGGCCTCAGACGGTTCCCAGTGGTGCAACATAGAGCCTAAGTGGTGTGCGCCACGAGCAGGGGCAGGCCCAGCGGGGCTGAGACACTGCGTGCACATGCCAGTGTTATTTGTTTGCAGCATCCCTCCCTCCCCACAGCACGACTGAACAAGTGAGCCTAAAAAAAAAAAGTGTCCACCACTGCCCCCGCTCCCCACCCGCCGTGTCAGGATGGATATCAGACACTGAAGAGACCAACAAACAGAAAAAGTTAAACAGAGGAAACCGCCCTGGAAGTGACCCCACACTGCCCATAATACCAGAGAAAGGGCCAGATATATCTTTATTGTTTTTACGATCATTTTTTTTCTTTTTTTGTTGATGTTGTTGTTTGGTTGTTTTTTCTTCTTCTTTTTTTTAAACTTTGTAAAATTGTTAAGTCCTCTATTTCTCCTTTAATTTTTATTTTTATAACCTACTATTACTTTTCAAAAAAAAAAGACCCTATTTTTAAAAGCAAACACCATATATAGTCTTTGTGTGGTTGTTGTCGTTGTTGTTTAATAATTCTTGTGGCTTTGTTTGTTTTTTTTCTTCTTTTCTTTAATATTGTATTTTTGATAATCCAAGCTCTACTCTAGATTTTTAATCTTTGCTTTTTGGTATTTGTTGTCAATTTTGTACATTTAAAAACCCAAACTTCACTACCCAATTTTACCTGAGAGCGAGATTATTGGCTTGACCACTCTCTCTTCCTTTGGACTCTCCTTTTTCTCACCAGGTGGCCTCTGTCTCCTCCCTCCCCCTTCTCTTCTCTACCCAACTCTGTGAATCTCTGTGTGTTCCAGATGGTGGAGAACACTTAAGGAATGGGTTACTGGCTGGATCTTTCTCTCTCCTTTTCATTTCCCTCTTTTATCCTCCTGGCCACCTCTGTCTACTTCCTCCCTCTCCTTTTCCCTGTATAACTCCGTGAATACCTCTGAGTGGTCCAGACTGTGGAGTGCACATAAGGAAGTGACTACTGGCTAGCTTGCTCTCTCCTCTTTTGATCCCACCTCATCTCATTCCAGTCACCTCTAACTACCCCCTCCTTCTTCTCTTCTCCATGTAACTCAGTGAACCTCTCTGGGTGTCCCTCAATGTGAAGAATCTTTTCATCTTTAACCTGATGTTTTATCATCGGTGCTCTATAGATGGAGAAGTCTTGAGGCTACTGTAAAAATAAAACTGAAAACCAGAAGCAGGAGGCTTAAGTCCAAATCCTGAGAACATCAGAGAACTCCTGAATCCAGGGAACATTAATTGATAGGAGCTCATCAAATGCCTCCATACCTACACTGAAACCAAGCACCACCCAAGGGCCAACAAGTTCCAGAGCAAGACATACCATGCAAATTCTCCAGCAACACAGGAACACACTCCTGAGCTTCAATATACAGGCAGCTCAAAGTTACTCCAAAACCATTGACGTCTCATAACCTATTACTGGTCACTCCATTGCACCCCAGAGAGAAGAAATCCAGCTCCACCCACCAGAACTCCAACACAAGCCTCCCTAACCAAGAAACCTTGACAAGCCACTGATACAACCCCACCCATAGTGAGGAAACTCCATAATAAAGAGAACTACACAAATTCCCAGAATATAAAAAGGCCACCCCAAATGCAGCAACATAATCAAATGAAGAGACAGAGGAATACTCAGCAGGTAAAGGAACAGGAGAAACGCCCACCAAACCAAACAAAAGAGGAAGAGATAGGGAATCTACCTGATAAAGAATTCTGAATATTGATAGTGAAAATGATCCAAAATCTTGAAATCAAAATGGAATCACAGATAAATAGCCTGGAGACCAGGATTGAGAAGATGCAAGAAAGGTTTAACAAGGACCTAGAAGAAATAAAAAAGAGTCAACATATAATGAATAACACAATAAATGAGATCAGAAACACTCTGGAGGCAACAAATAGTAGAATAATGGAGGCAGAAGATAGGATTAGTGAAATAGAAGATAGAATGGTAGAAATAAATGAGTCAGAGAGGAAAAAAGAAAAACGAATTAAAAGAAATGAGGACAATCTCAGAGACCTTCAGGACAATATGAAACGCTCCAACATTCGAATTATAGGAGTCCCAGAAGAAGAAGACAGAAAGAAAGACCATGAGAAAATCCTTGAGGAGATTATAGTTGAAAACTTCCCTAAAATGGGGAAGGAAATAATCACCCAAGTCCAAGAAACCCAGAGAGTTCCAAATAGGATAAACCCAAGGTGAAACACCCCAAGACACATATTAATCAAATTAACAAAGATCAAACACAAAGAACAAATATTAAAAGCAGCAAGGGAAAAACAACAAATAACACACAAGGGGATTCCCATAAGGATAACAGCTGATCTTTCAATAGAAACTCTTCAGGCCAGGAGGGAATGGCAAGACATACTTAAAGTGATGAAAGAAAACAACCTACAGCCCAGATTACTGTACCGAGCAAGGATCTCATTTAAATACGAAGGAGAAATAAAAAGCTTTACAGACAAGCAAAAGCTGAGAGAATTCAGCACCACCAAACCAGCTCTCCAACAAATGCTAAAGGATATTCTCTAGACAGGAAACACAAAACGGGTGTATAAACCTGAATCCAAAACAATGAAGTAAATGGCAACAGGATCATACTTATCAATAATTACCTTAAATGTAAATGGGTTGAATGCCCCAACCAAAAGGCAAAGACTGGCGAAATGGATACAAAAACAAGACCCCTCTATATGCTGCCTACAAGAGACCCACCTTAAACAAGGGACACATACAGACTGAAAGTGAAGGACTGGAAAAAGATATATCACGCAAATAGAGACCAAAGAAAGCAGGAGTGGCAATACTCATATCTGATAAAATACTTTAAAACAAAGGCTGTGAAAAGAGACAAAGAAGGCCACTACATAATGATCAAAGGATCAATCCAAGAAGATATAACAATTATAAATATATATGCACCCAACATAGGAGCACCGCAATATGTAAGACAAATGCTAACAAGTATGAAAGGGGAAATTAACAATAACACAATAATAGTGGGAGACTTTAATACCCCACTCACACCTATGGACAGATCAACTAAACAGAAAATTAACAAAGAAATGCAAACTTTAAATGATACAGTAGACCAGTTAGACCTAATTGATATCTATAGGACATTTCACCCCAAAACAGTGAATTTCACCTTTTTCTCAAGTGCTCACAGAACCTTCTCCAGGATGGATCACATCCTGGGCCATAAATCTAACCTTGATAAATTCAAAAAAATCGAAATCATTCCAAGCATCTTTTCTGACCATAATGCAGTAAGATTAGATCTCAATTCCAGGAGAAAAACTATTAAAAATTCCAACATATGGAGGCTGAACAACACGCTCCTGAATAACCAACAAATCACAGAAGAAATCAAAAAAGAAATCAAAATATGCACAGAAATGAATGAAAATGAAAACACAACAACCCCAAACCTGTGAGACACTATAAAAGCAGTGCTAAGAGGAAAGTTCATCGCAATACAGGCATACCTCAAGAAACAAGAAAAAAGTCAAATAAATAACCTAACTCTACACCTAAAGCAACTAGAAAAGGAAGAAATGGAGAACCCCAGAGTCAGTAGAAGGAAAGAAATCTTAAAAATTAGGGCAGAAATAAATGCAAAAGAAACAAAAGAGACCATAACAAAAATCAACAAAGCCAAAAGCTGGTTCTTTGAAAGGATAAATAAAATTGACAAACCATTAGCCAGACTCATCAAGAAGCAAAGAGAGAAAAATCAAATCAATAAAATTAGAAATGAAAATGGAGAGACCACAACAGACAACACAGAAATACAAAGGATCATCAGAGACTACTAACAGCAATTATATGCCAACAAAATGGACAACGTGGAAGAAATGGACAAATTCTTAGAAAAGTACAACTTTACAAAACTGAACCAGGAAGAAATAGAAAATCTTAACAGACCCATCACAAGCACGAAAATTGAAACTGTAATCAGAAATCTTCCAGCAAACAAAAACCCAGGTCCAGACGGCTTCACAGCTGAATTCTACCAAAAATTTCAAGAAGAGCTAACACCTATCCTACTCAAACTCTTCCAGAAAATTGCAGAGGAAGGTAAACTTCCAAACTCATTCTATGAGGCCACCATCACCCTAATACCAAAACCTGACAAAGATGCCACAAAAAAGAAAACTACAGGCCAATATCACTGATGAACATAGATGCAAAAATCCTCAACAAAATTCTAGCAATCAGAATCCAACAACACATTAAAAAGATCATACACCATGACCAAGTGGGCTTTATCCCAAGGATGCAAGGATTCTTCAATATCTGCAAATCAATCAATGTAATTCACCACATTAACAAATTGAAAAATAAAAGCCATATGATTATCTCAATAGATGCAGAGAAGGCCTTTGGCAAAATTCAACATCCACTTATGATAACAAACTCTCCAGAAAGCAGGAATAGAAGGAGCATACCTCAACATAATAAAAGCTATATATGACAAACCCACAGTAAACATCCTCAATGGTGAAAAATTGAAACCATTTCCCCTGAAGTCAGGAACAAGACAAGGATGCCCACTTTCACCACTACTATTCAACATAGTTCTGGAAGTTTTGGCCACAGCAATAAGAGCAGAAAAAGAAATAAAAGGAATCCAAATTGGAAAAGAAGAAATAAAACTCTCACTGTTTGCAGATGACATGATCCTCTACATAGAAAACCCTAAAGACTCCACCAGAAAATTACTAGAGCTAATCAATGAATATAGTAAAGTTGCAGGATATAAAATCAACACACAGAAATCCCTGGCATTCCTTTACACTAATAATGAGAAAGTAGAAAAAGAAATTAAGGAAACAATTCCATTCACCATTGCAATGAAAAGAATAAAATACTTAGAAATATATCTACCTAAAGAAACTAAAGACCTATATATAGAAAACTATAAAACACGGATGAAAGAAATCAAAGAGGATACTAATAAATGGAGAAACATACCATGTTCATGGATCAGAAAATCAATATAGTGAAAATGAGTATACTACCCAAAGCAATCTACAGATTCAATGCAATCCCTATCAAGCTACCAGCGGTATTTTTCACAGAACTAGAACAAATAATTTCAAGATTTGTATGGAAATACAAAAAAACCTCGAATAGCCAAAGCAATCTTGAGAAAGAAGAATGGAACTGGAGGAATCAACTTGCCTGACTTCAGGCTCTACTACAAAGCCACAGTCATCAAGACAGTATGGTACTGGCACAAAGACAGACATATAGATCAATGGAACAAGATAGAAAGCCCAGAGATAAATCCACACACATATGGACACCTTATCTTTGACAAAGGAGGCAAGAATATACAATGGAGTAAAGACAATCTCTTTAACAAATGGTGCTGGGAAAACTGGTCAACCACTTGTAAAAGAATGAAACTAGATCACTTTCTAACACCACACACAAAAATAAACTCAAAATGGGTTAAAGATCTAAACGTAAGACCAGAAACTATAAAATTCCTAGAGGAGAACATAGGCAAAACACTCTCCGACATAAATCACAGCAGGATCCTCTATGATCCACCTCCCAGAATACTGGAAATAAAAGCAAAAATAAACAAATGGGATCTAATTAAAATTAAAAGCTTCTGCACAACAAAGGAAACTGTAAGCAAGGTGAAAAGACAGCCTTCTGAATGGGAGAAAATAATAGCAAATGAAACAACTGACAAACAACTAATCTCAAAAATATACAAGCAACTTATGCAGCTCAATTCCAGAAAAGTAAACGACCCAATCAAAAAATGGGCCAAAGAACTAGATGTTTCTCCAAAGAAGACATAACGGATGGCTAACAAACACATGAAAAGATACTCAACATCACTCATTATCAGAGAAATGCAAATCAAGACCACAAAGAGGTACCAGTTCACACCAGTCAGAATGGCTGCGATCCAAGAGTCTGCAAGTGATAAATGCTGGAGAGGGTGTGGAGAAAAGGGAACCCTCTTACACTGTTGGTGGCAATGCAAACTAGTACAGCCACTATGGAGATCAGTGTGGAGATGCCTTAAAAAATTGCAAATAGAACTGCCTTATGACCCAGCAATCCCACTACATGTATACTATCATGTAAGAAATGAATTGCCAGTCTATGTTCGATGCAGGATACAGGATGCTTGGGGCTGGTGCACGGGGATGATCCAGAGAGATGATATGGGGTGGCAGGTGGGAGGGGGGTTCATGTTTGGGAACTCATGTACACCCATGGCAGATTCATGTCAATGTATGGCAAAACCAATACAGTATTGTAAAGCAAAATAAAGTAAAAATAAAAATTTAAATATAAAAAAAAGAAAAAGAAAACAAAAGTAAATCAAAAGTCAACTTAAAAAAAAAGTATACTTGGAAGACATCATAATAATGCATATTTTGCAGATAAACTCTTAAGCTATGTTATATATATATCCTCTCATGTCATTCATGTGCAAACATTTGCTGTCACCTGCTCAAGTCTCAGTGCGGTTCTCAGTACCAGGGCAGCAGGTGAACAAGGCTGGTAACACCCCTGCCTTCAGGGAGCTTGGCCTTCCAACCAGAAAAACTATAAGTTTTATATATTTTCTTAAACGAAAAGCACTTTTAAAAAGGAAATAAGAAATATTGGAAAATTTTAAAAAATTTTTAAGATTTTTTTTTAAATGTGGACCATTTTTTAAAGTATTTTATTGTACTGTATTGGTGTTTTTCTTTCTGGCTTACTTCACTCTGGGTAATCGGCTCCAGTTTCATCCACCTCATTATGACTGATTCAAATGTATTCTTTTGAATGGCTGAGTAATACTCCATTGTGTATATGTACCACAGCTTTCTTATCCATTCATCTGCTGATGGACATCTAGGTTGTTTCCATGTCCTGGCTATTAGAAACAGTGCTGCAATGAACATTGGGGTACATGTGTCTCTTTCAGTTCTGGTTTCCTCAGTGCGTATGCCCAGTAGTGGGACTGCTGGGTCATAAGGCAGTTCTATTTGCAATTTTTTAAGGCATCTCCACACTAATCTCCATAGTGGCTGTACTAGTTTGCATTGCCACCAACAGTGTAAGAGGGTTCCCTTTTCTCCACACCCTCTCCAGCATTTATTGCTTGTAGACTTTTGGATCGCTTCCATTCTGACTGGTGTGAAATGGTACCTCATTGTGGTTTTGATTTGCATTTCTCTGATAATGAGTGATGTTGAGCATCTTTTCATGGTTTGTTAGCCATCTGTATGTCTTCTTTGGAGAAATGTCTATTTAGTTCTTTGGCCCATTTTTTGATTGGGTCGTTTACTTTTCTGGAATTGAGCTGCATAAGTTGCTTGTATATTTTTGAGATTAGTTGTTTGTCAGTTGCTTCATTTGCTATTATTTTCTCCCATTCAGAAGGCTGTCTTTTCACCTTGCTTATAGTTTCCTTTGTTATGCAGAAGCTTTTAATTTTAATTAGATCCCATTTGTTTATTTTTACTTTTATTTCCACATATATATGGAATTTAGAAAGATGGTAATGCTAACCCTGTATGTGAGACAGCAAAAGAGACACAGATGTTTAGAACGGACTTTTGGACTCTGAGGGAAAGGGAGAGGGTGGGATGATTTGGGAGAATGGCATTGAAACATGTATACTATCGTGTAAGAAACGAATCGCCAGTCTATGTTTGATACAAGATACCGGATGCTTGGGGCTGGTGCACGGGGATGATCCAGAGAGATGATATAGGGTGGGAGGTGGGAGGGGGGTTCAGGATTGGGAACTCATGTACACCCGTGGCGGATTCATGTCAATGTATGGCAAAACCAATACACTATTGTAAAGCAAAATAAAAGTAAAAATTAAAATTAAAAAAAAGTATTTTATTGAATTTGTTTCAGATTGCTTCTGTTTTGTGTTTTGGTTTTCTGACCATGAGGCATGTGGGATCTTCACTCCCTGACCAGAGAATGAACCCAAACCTCCTGCATAGGAAGGTGAAGTCTTAACCACTGGACCACCAGGGAAGTCCCTAAATTTCTTAAATATCTAAAAACAGAAAAATCAGTGAGACATGGTTAATTGGTCATTCCTAGAAAAAAAAAAGTGTGTGAGAACTCTTATTTACTATTGTGTTTGGTTCAAATTGCTTCCCTAGTGGTTCAGATGATAAAGAATCTGCCTGCAATGCAGGAGATTTGGGTTCCATCCCTGGGTTGGGCAGATCCCCTGGAGAAGAGAATGGCAACCCACTCCAGTATTCTTGCCAGGAGAATCCCATGGACAGAGGAGCCCCACAGGCTACAGTCCACGGGGTTTCAAAGAGATGAACACGATTGAGTGACTAACACTTCAGTTCAAATTAATTCATGTTAGTCCAATATCTGAATAGAAACAGTATACATTCTGAAAGTGTGCTTTATTAAAAATTAGCTGATCTGGGAATTCCCTGGCAGTCCAGTGGTTAGGAGTAGGCACTTTCACTGCTCAGGTCCAGGTTCACTCCTTGGTTGGGAGTACCACAAGCCACATGGTATCTCAAAAAAAAAAAAAAAAAAAAGCTGATGAGAAAATGGCATGAGGAATTTTTCTTTCCCTCAAGTGTGTGTTGTATAGTCTTGTTTTGCAGCAGAGGAATCTTTCCTACCTGTGTTGGATGATATTCATCTGTTCAGCTCTGCTTAAACTTGATGACTGTCTATAAAAAAAGTGTTTTTAAAATGGCAACTCATCCTTAATCTGTAATTTTAGATTTTGCAGTCTCTTGTATTAAACTTTCTCTAGCCACCCTTGCTTTTAATTAAATATCTAAACAACTTTTTGGAGACACTGACCTATTTCTGTATCTTTAGCCCTGTATCACTGACAAATTCTTAGAAATTAGACCTATTTAAAAAAAAGAGCTCAGAGTAAAAATCTTTTAATTTTTAAGGTATTTTCACTGGAAACCTAAGTCCCAGTTATAGCCTTAATGTTTTTGAACGTATTTAACCTATTTTCTGGAACAGACTTAAAATAATTAGGGCAAAATCAGTCCTTTAAACGCAGAATGTAATCAGTAACTGCAGCAACAAACAGCTGATTTCAGTAAGAAGCATGGAAAAATATCTGCTTCCAACTCTGTGGCACATGGGGTAATATTTGATGGGCACCCACGGAGGCAGTAGAGATTCCTTGGTCCACAGCTGCTAATAACTTGCTTTGGGACTAGGGAAAAATCATTTCACTTCCCACTGGCTGGGCTTTCACAGCTGGAAGAGGAAGGATAATTAGGCTGTTATTTGGATAAAGCAGAAAAGAAAATTCTGGCTCTGCTGGCCTGACTCCAGTAATCCAAACACAAAGCATGGTATTGGCTCCAATGATCTGAATAGCTCCTTCAAACTTTTATTTTATGTGCAGGTTGGGACTTTAACTGCACAGACAAAAGGTCAAAGAAAACTGTTAAAGAGAAACAAATAAAAGTGCCTGTGGAAGAAAAACAGTGAGGTTAATTGACTGAGAGGGTCAGTGTTCATTAGTAACACAAGCTTCTCAGAGAAACCACAAAAAGAGATCAAGTTGTTTCAACTCCATAATTTTAGTTATAATATACATTTGGTTAAATTTATATATTTTAATTACACATTCATAAATGTCATTGAAAAGTCTTAATTGAGATAATGAAGTGATAAAATCACTTATAAAATGTTAATGATGTGCAACATGTAAGGTTCCTGATCAAAATAAATGGAATATAAGGATATCCTGGGACTTCCCTGGTGGTCCAGTGGTTATGAATCTGCCTTTCAATGTTGGGGATTTAGGTTCAGTGCCTGCTTATGCCACAACCAGAGTCCACGTGTCACAAGGGAAGATCCCTCCAACATGATGCAATGAAGATCCTGCATGCCACAACTAATATCCAATGCAGCCAAATAAATAAATAAAATATTAAAGAAAAAATACAGGTTATTTCTCTAACCCAGGTAATCAACCCATCAGCATCAGGTGTCTTTGAACATAGGTGGTAAATGGGACTCATTCAAATATGAAAACATCATTAAAGGAACATTTTCCAAGGGAAAATTAACTAAGGTGGGTTAACGTATGGTTATCTTCTAATTTCAAAGTAAAATTACCACCTCTTAGAGGAGGTCACAATTAGCCCCAGCATAGAGCCACTAAGCAGAGGACCCACAAACTATAGAACAATTATACCAAAGAACTTCTCGCACTGTTAAGAAAGTTCTAGGACCCACAACAGATTTCCCAACCTGGGAATCTGGCAAAGGGACTGAGAGCCCCCAGGGAATTTGACTTTGGAGGCCAGTGGGATTTGATTAAGAACCTCCACAGGACTGGGGAAACAGACTCTTGGAGGGCACAAACAAACCCTTGTGAGCATCAGGAGCCAAGAAAGAGGCATGGTGTCCCCACAAGAGACTGAACCAGGCTTGCCTGTGAGTGTCCAGGAGTCTCTGGTGTGGGTGACAGTTTTGGCCTCAGGCCAAACAGGAGAGAACTCAACCCCCTGCATCAACAGAAAATTGGATTAAAGATTTACTGAGCATGGCCCTACGCATCAGAACAAGACCCAGTTTCCCCCTCAGTCAGTCTCTCCCATGAGGAAGCTTCCATAAACCTCTTATCCTTATTGATCAGAGGACAGACAAAATGAAAGCCACAATCACAGAAAACTAACCAAACTGATCACATGGACAACAGTCTTGTCTAACTCAATGAAACTATGAGCCATGCTCTGTAGGGCCACCCAAGATGGATGGATCATGGTGGAGAGGTCTGATTAAACGTGGTCCACTGGAGAAGGGAATAGCAAACCACTTCAGTATTTTTGCCTTGACAACCCTATGAACAGTATGAAAAGGCAAAAAGATAGGACACTAAAAGATGAACTCCCCAGGTCGGTAGGTGCCCAATATGCTATTGGAGAAGAGTGGAGAAATAACTCCAGAAAAAATGAAGAGACAGAGCCAAAGTGAAAACAACACCCAGTTGTGGATGCTGGTGATGGAAGTAAAGTCCAATGTTGTAAAGAGCAATATTGCATAGGACCCTGGAATGTTAGGTCCATAAATCAAGGCAATTGGAAGTGGTCAAACAGGAGATAGCAAGAGTGAACATCAACATTTTAGGAATCAGTGAACTAAAATGGACTGGAGTGGGCAAATTTAATTCAGATGACCCTTATATCTACTACTGTGGGCAAGAATCACTTAGAAGAAATGGAGTAGCCCTTATAGTCAACAAAAGAATCTGAAATGCAGTACTTGGGTGCAGTCTCAAAAATGACAGAATGATCTCTGCTCTTTTCCAAGGCAAACCATTCAGTATCACAGTAATCCAAGTCTGCCCCAACCACTAATGCTGAAGGAGCTTAAGTTAAATGGTTCTATGAAGACCTATAAGACCTTCTAGCTGCTACTGCTAAGTTGCTTCAGTCATGTCTGACTCTGTGCGACCCCATAGACGGCAGCTCACCAGGCTCCCCCATCCCTGGGATTCTCCAGGCACGAACACTGGAGTGGGTTGCCATTTCCTTCTCCAATGCATGAAAGTGAAAAGTGAAAGGGAAGTTGCTCAGTTGTGTCCAACTCTTTGCGACCCCATGGACTGCAGCCTACCAGGCTCCTCCCTCCATGGGATTTTCCAGGCAAGAACTAACACCAAAAAAAAAAAAAAAAGTCCTTTTCATCATAGGGGACTGGAATGCAAAAGTAGGAAGTCAAGAGATACCTGGAATAACAGGCAAATTTGGCCTTGGAGTACAACATAAAGCAGGGCAAAGGCTAACAGAATTTTGCTAAGAGAACGCACTGGTCATAGCAAACACCCTTTTCCAACAACACAACAGACAACTCTACACATGGACATCACCAGATGGTCAATACTGATTCAGATGGCCTATATTCTTTGCAGCCAAAGATGGAGAAGTTCTATACAGTCAGCAAAAACAAGACTGGGACTGCTTATTGCAAAATTCAGACTTAAATTGAAGAAAGTAGGGAAAACCAGTATACCATTCAGGTATGACCTAAATCAAACCCCTTAGGATTATACAGTGGAAGTGACAAATAGATTCAAGGGATTAGATCTGATAGAGTGCCTGAAGAACTATGGATGGAGCTTTGTGACATGTGCAGGAGGTAGTAATCAAGACCATCCCCAAGAAAAAGAAATGCAAAAAGGCAAAATGGTTGTCTGAGGAGGCCTTACAAATAACTGTGAAAAAAAGAGATGCAAAAGGCAAAGGAGAAAAGGAAAGATATACCCATTTGAATGCTGAGTTCCAAAGAATAGCAAGGAGAGAAAAGAAAGCCTTCCTCAGTGATCAGTGCAAAGAAATAGAGGAAAATAATAGAATGGGAAAGACTAGAGATCGCTTCAAGAAAATAGAGATATAGAGAAGGCAATGGCAACCCACTCCAGTACTCTTGCCTGGAAAATCCCATGGACGGAGGAGCCTGGTGGGCTACAGTCCATGGGGTCGATAAAAGTCGGAAACGACTGAGCGACTTCACTTTCACTTTTCACTTTTATGCATTGGAGAAGGAAATGGCAACCCACTCCAGTGTTCTTGCCTGGAGAATCCAATCCCAGGGATGGGGGAACCTGGTGGGCTGCCATCTATAGGGTCGCAGAGTTCGACACGACTGAAGCGACCTAGCAGCAGCAGCAGCAAGGGAACATTCATCCAAAGATGGGTACAATAAAGGACAGAAATGGTATGGACCTAACAGAAGCAGAAGATATCAAGAAAAGGTGGCAAGAATACACAGAACTGTACAAAAAAGATCTTAATGACCTAGATAACCAGGTGTGATCGATCACCTAGAGCCATACATCCTGAAGTTCGAAGTCAGGTGGGCCTTACGAAACATCACTATGAACAAAACTAGTGGAGGTGATGAAATTCCAGATGTGTTATTTCAAGTTCTAAAAGATGCTGCTGTGAAAGTGCTACGCTCAATATGCCAGCAAATTTGGAAAACTCAGCAGTGGCCACAGGACTGGAAAAGGTCAGTTTTCATTCTAATCCCAAAGAAAGGCAATGCCAAAGAATGTTCAAACTACTGCACAATTGGATGCATCTCACATGCTAGCAAAGTACTGCTCAAAATTCTCCAAGAGAGGCTGTAAGAGTATGTGAACTGAGAATTTCCATATGTTTAAGCTAGATTTAGAAAAGGCAGAGGAACCAGACATCAAATTGCCAACATCTGTTGGATCATAGGAAAAACAAGAGAATTCCAGGAAAAACATCTATTTCTGCTTTATTGACTATGCCAAAGCCTTTGACTGTGTGGATCACAACAAACTGTGGAAAATTCTTCAAGAGAGGAATACCAACCACCTGACCTGCCTCCTGAGAAATCTGTATTCAGGTCAATAAGCAGCAGTTAGAACTGGACACGAAACAACAGACGGATTCAAAATTGGGAAAGGAGTATGTCAAGGCTGTTTTTTGTCACCCTGCTTATTTAGCTTATATGCGGAGTACATCATGGGAAATGCCAGGCTGGATGAAACACAAGCTGGAACCAACATTGCCAGGAGAAATGTCAGTAACCTCAGATATGCAGATGACACCACTCTTATGGCAGAAGGTGAAAAGGAACTAAAGAGCCTCTTGATGAAAGTGAAAGAGGAGAGTGAAAAAGCAGGCTTAAAACTCAATATTCAAAAAACTAAGATCATGGCATTGGGTCCTGTCACTTCATGGCAATTAAATGGGGGAACAATAGAAACAGTGACAGACTTTATTTTCTTGGGCTCCAAAATCACTGCAGATAGTGACTGCAGCCATGAATTTAAAAGATGCTTGCTCCTTGGAAGAAAAGCTGTGACCAACCTAGACAGTATAATAAAAAGCAGAGACATTCCTTTCCTGACAAAAGTCCATCTAATCAAAGCTCTGGTTTTTCCAGTAGTCGTGTGTGGATGTGAGAGTTGGACTATAAAAAAAACTGAGAGCCGAAGAGTTGATGCTTTTGAATTGTGGTGTTGGAGAAGACTCTTGAGAGACCCTTGGACTTGCAAGGAGATCCAACCATTCAATCCTACAGGAAATCAACCCTGAATATTGATTGGAAGGACTGTTGCTGAAACTGAAGCTTCAATACTTTGGCCGCTTGTTGCAAAGAACTGACTCACTTTGGAAAAGACCCTGATGCTGGTAGAGATTGAAGGCAGGAGGGAAGGGGACGACAGAGAATGAGATGGTTGGATAGCATCACTGACTTGATGTATATGAGTTTTAGCAAGCTCCAGGAGTTGGTGATGGACAAGGAAGCCTGTCATGCTGCAGTCCATGGGTTTGCAAGGAGTCGGACACAAGTGAGCTCCTGAACTGAACTAAACTGGT
The DNA here is from genome assembly GCF_042477335.2 of Ovis canadensis. Lineage (NCBI taxonomy): Eukaryota > Metazoa > Chordata > Mammalia > Artiodactyla > Bovidae > Ovis > Ovis canadensis. The sequence continues at coordinate 46,680,915 of NC_091257.1, read as the reverse complement.
CTTTTATATGCAGAATCTAAAAAGAAATGATACAAAAGAACAGTGCAGCAGTCCATATGTTTGACCTGGAGTCTTGCTAAGTCATTCTGTGAATGTAAGAGTATAAGAAAATAATCTCTTAAATGATGGTGACTCAGAGATGAAATAATAAGCTTGGGTCTCCTTACCAATAGTTCTCCTGAAGGATTACTATTTCTGTATCCATGGAAAATGGTTCAGGAATACAGTGACTGAAAAAATAGTCCGTAATGAAGCATTTCATCAAAGATTTTCTTTGTTATGAGGATGGTTTTGACGTAGAAACTCCAGTGCTCTTCCTGTTACTAGATCACGACATCAAAAATCCTTCCAAATGGTAATTTTTCATCCTCTACCCTAGTAGAGTACGGAAGAATAAATATTTAATTTCTGCACTATTGTCTAATCATACTAGTGCTATTTGCTAATCCCTAAGTGACTACCATTGATTTTCCATAGAGAAGTCCAATTTTTCATATATAGCTTTTGGATCAATTAGGTTTCCTGCGTGAGTGTTGGCTTTTACTGAGTTGTGCTTTTCTGGGACCTCAGGATTGCTTTTTCAAAACATTGCTAGTGATCCAAAAAACCTATTTTACCTGCAGAAAGAAATGGTGAAATGTACTGGATTTTGAATAATTTATAGTATCTTTTTAGAAAAAAAGTAAGTATTTTGTATATTTTATGGTAAATAAAACATGTATTTAGAAGAACAATGTAAATACTTGATGGGTTCCTGGGTCTCTTACTTTGGAAGACCTTTACACAGAATGAGTTTTATATTTATATCCACAATAGTTCATGTGTTTGCTTCTAATGAATTTCTAACCCCAAGCGGTTTATAAGTCATAGCGGCTTCTGTATTTCACTAGTTACTCTAGGTGAATAGATTTTTCTTTTCAAGGAGCTTTGCTTTCCAGGCCATGTTCAAGTTTTTCTTTCCTCTTCTGGTATTGGAGAAATGAGCAGGCAGACATTTGATGTGGAGATTGAGTTGGTGAAAGGGCTTGTGGGGGCAAAGCATGGAGAATGGTGGGCCGGTATAAAGCAGGTGATGGTTAATGAGTTAGAGAACCTGTCACAGGTAACAGTTTCCTCATATGTAAAAATGAGAGCTATTCTCTAAAGTACTACCAGTTGTTTCTAGGACTTCCTGCGTGGTCCAGTGGTTAAGACTCTGGCTTCCAATGCAGAGAGCACAGGTTCGATCTCTGGTCAGGAAACTAAAATCCCACATGCCATGTGGCATGGACAAAAGATTTTTAAAAAAAATCAGTTCCAACTTTTAGAATCATTAGCTCAGATTGCACTACCTTCACTTAGTCAGTCATATTCAGAAATGGAAATGGTCCAGGTCTCTTGTTCACTGTTTAATATTCATTTTGTACTTATCAAAAGTTAAATTGTTATAGATCAAGGTATAAACCTAAGCATCTTGATACTTGACAACTTTTCTTTAAAAAAAGTTTTTTTATTGGAGTCAAGTTGATTTGCAATCTTGTGTTACTTTCCCCTGTATAGCAAAGTGAGTCAGTTATACATATGCATATATTCACTCTTTTAAATTCTTTTCCCTTGTAGGCCATTACAGAGTATTGAGTAGAGTTCCCTGTGCTGTACAGTGGGTTCTTATTGGTTATCTATTTTATATATAGTAGTGTGTTTATGTCAGTCCCGATCTCCCAGTTTATCCCCTTCCATAACTTCTTAAAAATGATTTAATAGTCCAGCAGCCTCAACCCAATAGGTTCAAGTTTTCTGACTCCCATTTACTATAGAGTTTACTCACACACACACACACACACACACACACACACACACACACACTCATACTGAAACACACATGTGGGCTCTCACACATAGACCAGAAAGGTTTATACTAGTCAGCCTGTAGCTTCCATACAAAAGCTATGCTGCAGATGGGTGATTTTTGTCTACTTGCAAAGGGGAAAGGGACAGTGTTCATTAGAAATCTATCATATGGTGGGTTTTCTTTGAAACGACTTTGTGAGATAGATATTTTATGCAATTAATTAATTAACAAGAATAGTTATAACATATACTTAGTGTTTAACTCCAAAAAATACAAAAGAATGCATGGTAGAAAATAACTCCCACTCCACTCCATTTTGTCTCCCAGAGATAAGCACTGTTTCCACCTCATACAGATACAGTGACACTGATTTTGCTAAAAAAGACAGATGGGGCTACTATCCACATAGTTCTGCACCTTGCTTTGGGCATTTAATCTTGAGAATGATATTTTATCCTTCTGTTATAACTGAGGATATCGGAGCTGCAAGATGGCAGGTCAGCTGACTTAGCAGTTGCAGAATGGACAATTCCAAGTCTGTCTGATTTTCATCTCAGGTACATTTTACTTCTTACTGCCACTTAAAGCACTGGAGAGATGTTTCATCCATGAAAGGTGGTGGCTGCACCAAGCCTAGGTAGGTCTACAACGCACCTGAAGTCAGTCTTCACTCCCTGCATGAATCCTCCTCCCACTCTTAGGATCTTCTTTAGGCTTCAGCTTCCAGTGGCTTTCTGTGACTCACCATTCCCTGCTTCAGCTGTGTTCCCGAGAGCACTCTACCGTTACTGTTTTCTTCAGAAAAGCTTGATGTCCCACCCCCTCTGACTCTTTCTCTCTTTAATGTGTCTCACTCATAATTAGAAATTCTTTTTCTAAGTGCAGTTGACCCTTGAACAACATGGTGTGTGTCAGGGGGTGGTGGGGTGGGTAGTTAAAAACACTAACCTTGGCACAGTCAAAAATTTGCACCCAGCTTAAAGTCACAACGCTGTGTCCAAGCTTCCTCTGTATCCAATGGCCTACATCCATAAATTCAGCAAGCATCAGATGATTTAGCATTTACTATTGAAAACAATCCATGGATTAGTGGATCCATGAATGTTTAAACTACTCATCTCACACATTAGCAAAGTAATGGTCAAAATTCTCCAAACTAGGCTTCAATAGTACGTGAACTGGGAACTTCCAGATGTTCAAGATGGATTTAGGAAAGGCAGAGGAACCAGAGATCAAATTGCAAACATCCATTGGATCATATAAATAGCAAGAGAATTCCAGAAAAACATCTACTTCTGCTTTATTGACTATGCCAAAACCTTTGACTGTGTGGATCACAACAAACTGTGGGACATTCTTCAAGAGATGGGAATACCAGACCACCTTACCTGCCTCCTGAGAAATCAGTATGCAAGTCAAGAAGCAACAGTTAGAACTGGACATGGAGCAATGGACTGATTTCAAATTGGGAAAAGATTTAACTTGTATGCAGAGTACATCATACTGAATGCTAGACTGTGTGAAGCACAAGCTGGAATCAAGATTTCAGGGAGAAATATCAATAACCTCAGATATGCAGATGACACCACCCTTATGGCAGAAAGCAAAGAGTAACTAAAGAGCCTCTTGATGAAAGTGAAAGAGGAGAGTGAAAAAGCTGACTTAAAACTCAGCATTCAAAAAACTAAGATCCTGGCATTCGGTCCCATCACTTCACAGCAAATGGATGGGGAAACAATGGAAACAGTGTCAGACTTTATTTTTGGGGGCTCCAAAATCACTGCAGATGATGACTGCAGCCATGAATTTAAAAGACCCTTACTCCTTGGAATAAAAGCTATGAAAAACCTAGACAGCATAATAAAAAGTAGAGACATTCCTTTGCCAACAAAGGTCTGCTTAGTCAAAGCTTTGGTTTTTCCAGTAGTCGTGTATGGATGTGAGAGTTGGACTATAAAGAAAACTGAGAGCCGAAGAGTAGATGCTTTTGAACTGTGGTGTTGAAGAAGACTCTTGAGAGACCCTTCAATTTGCAAGGAGATCCAACCATTCAATCCTACAGGAAATCAACGCTGAATATTGATTGGAAGCACTGATGCTGAAGCTGAAGCTCCAAAAATTTGGCCACCTGATGTGAGGAGCTGACTCATTAGAAAAGACCCTGATGCTGGGAAAAAGTTAATCAGGAGGAGAAGGGGACAACAGAGGATGAGATGGTTGGATGATATCACTGACTTGATGGACATGAGTTTCAGCAATCTATGGGAGTTGGTGCTAGACAGGGAAACCTGCTGTGCTGCAGTCCATGGGGTTGCGAAGAGTTGGACATGACTGAGTGGCTGAACTGAACTGAAGTTCAAATTCATGTTGTTCAAGGTATACTACAAAATAGCTAGATATTGGGCAATATGTCTGGGGAAAGTATACCTGCTAAGTCACTTCAGTCATGTCCGACTCTGTGTGACCCCATAGACAGCAGCCCACCAGGCTCCCCCGTCCCTGGGATTCTCCAGGCAAGAACACTGGAGTGGGTTGCCATTTCCTTCTCCAATGCATGAAAGTGAAAAGTGAAAGGGAAGTCGCTCAGTTGTGTCCGACTCTTTGCGACCCCATGGACTGCAGCCTACCAGGCTCCTCCATCCATGGGATTTTCCAGGCAAGAGTACTGGAGTGGGGTGCCATTGCCTTCTCCGGAAAGTATACCACTAAGGGACAAAAGGAGGACCAAGACCCTGCCCCACCCCACACCCCCACTTTCAGAGCCACACAGGTGTGTGTTGGATCATCAGAGCATCTTATCTGTCTTATGAGAAAGGTGAGCTTATGGCTTAACCTGGGTCCCACCCGAGGATTTCTCCAACTACAGCTAATGTCAAAAGGGTTCCTTCCTGAGCTGTAAAAAGGCAGACAAGAAACCGCCTCCGCGTTCCCTGCTAGTTCAGCCGGGTCCTCTGGCAATAAATGAGTAGGAAGTTTGTATGCAAATAGGGAGGATTTTAGGCATAGACAATAAAGCATGTCCAGAAACAAGAGAACAGGCTGTGTTAGTCCAACAGCAGGAGTCTAAGTGTGACTGGAGTATAGGATGGTAAGAGGAAGCTGGTTTGTTGAGCGAGCTGGATCCCAAAGCAGTGAGGGTGGTTGTTTACAGGAGGCCACAGGAAGTGGGAGGAGGACTTGTAGGGGCTGGAGTGGGTGGGCATTTCATGATGTGCCAGGCAGTGCTCTGGGTTGCCAGAATGAGTAATTGACAGGGCAGGGGTCGAACTGAGTGAAAGGACTTTTATCAGCTAGTTCTGGAAGTATCAGGACTAGAGAACAGAGTTTGGAAACTGGATGTGAACCAAGGGAGACCAGTCAAATGGGACAGTCTGCCAGGGTTTTGCCATCAACGCTGCTCCGCCACCATGCTGAGTAATTTCCCAAGCTTCTGGGCAGCTTGGTATGACTTTTTCAATATTCAGACTCTTGGAGGTGAATGCGTGATGGTCCAACCCTGGATCACAGGCCCATAAAAGGGTCCTGTGATAATCTAGTTAAAGAGAGGTGGTGGTGACAGGCTTACGAAGTGGCAGGTGATAGGTTAAATGGAGAGGGAATAGTGGATTCAGGAGATGTGCATACAGTAGAATTGAATGGTCTACTGATCAGGAAAATGTAAGGTGGAGGTGTGGAAGAGAAGTGTGAAGAATACACTTATTTTCTGGCTTGAGTGACTTGCTGACTGATGATCCCCTCTTCCTGGAGAACCTCGGAAGAGGAATAGATTCTATGTTAGCTTCATTTACCATACTTCCAGATGAAGAAAGTCAAAGTGGTTAAGTATTCTGCTGAGAGTCATCCCCAGTGAGTGGCAAAACCAGGATACATGTTGGATTGGTTTGAATAAAAGCTTGTTGCTCCTATTTACAATAGCCAGCACATGAAAGCAACCTAAATATTGAATGATGGATGTATGGTTAAAGATGTGGTTCCTATACACAATGGAATGTTCCTCAGCCATAAAAAAGAAGAGAATAATGCCATTTGCAGCAACATTGATGGACCTAGAGATTGTCATACTGAGTGAAGTAAGTCAGACAGAGAAAGACAAATATGATAGTGCTTATGTGTAGAATCTTGAAAAAGGGTACAGATAAACTTATCTACAAAACAGAACTAGTGTTATGGATATAGAAAATAAACTTATGGTTACCTGGGGGTGAAAGAGGGGGAGGGATAAATTGGGAGATTGAGATTGACATATAGATAACACTGTGTATAAACTAAATAACTAAATAGGACCTAGTGTATAGCACAGGGAACTCTACTCAATACTCTGTAATGACCTACATGGGAAAATGATCTAAAAAAGAGTAGATATATGTATATGTATAACTGATTCAGGACTTCCCTGGTAGCTCAGATGGTAAAGCATCTGCCTATAATGCGGGAGACCCAGGTTCAATCCCTGGGTCGGGAAGATCCTCTGGAGAAGGAAACGGCAACCCACTCCAGTACTCTTGCCTGGAAAACCCCAGGGACAGAGCAGCATGGTAGGCTACATTTCAGTTCAGTTCAGTTGCTCTGTCATGTCCAACTCTTTGCGACCCCATGAACCACACACAGTACGCCAGGCCTCCCTGTCCATCACCAACTCCCAAAGTTTATCCAAACTCATGTCCATTGAGTTGGTGATGCCATCCAGTCATCTCATCCTGTGTCGTCCCCTTCTCCTCCTGCCTTCAGTCTTTCCCAACATCAGGGTCTTTTCCAATGAGTCAGCTCTTCACATTAGGTGGCCAAAGTATTGGAGTTGCAGCTTCAACATCAGTCCTTCCAGTGAACACCCAGGACTGATCTCCTTTAGGATGGACTGGTTGGATCTCCTTGCAGTCCAAGGGACTCTCAAGAGTCTTCTCTAATACCACAGTTCAAAAACATCAATTCTTCAGCACTCAGCTTTCTTTGTGGTGCAACTCTTACATCCATATGTGACTACTGGAAAAATCATAGCTTTGACTAGATGGACCTTTGTCAGCAAAGTAATGTCTCTGCTTTGACAGTAATATGCTGTCTAGGTTGGTCGTAACTTTCCTTCCAAGGAGTAAGTATCTTAATTTCATGGCTGCAATCACCATCTGCAGTGATTTTGGAGCCGCCCAAAATAAAGTCTGTCATGGTTTCCCCTGATTCCCCATCTATTTGCCATGAAGTGATGGGATCGGATGCCATGATCTTAGCTTTCTGAATGTTGATCTTTAAGCCAATTTTTTACTCTCCTCTTTCAGTTTCATCAAGAGGCTCTTTAGCTCTTCTTCACTTTCTGCCATAAGGGTGGTGTCATCTGTGTATTTGAGGTTATTGATATTTTTCCTGGAAATCTTGATTCTAGCTTGTGCGTCATCCAGCCTGGCATTTCCCATGATGTACTCTTCATAAAGTTAAATAAGCAGAGTGACAATATACAGCCTTGATGTACTCTTTTCCCGATTTGACATACTCCTTTTCACAGTCTGTTTTTCCATGTCTGGTTCTAACTGTTGCTTCTTGACCTGCATACAGATTTCTCAGGAGGCAGGTAAGGTGGTCTGGTATCCCCAATTCTTGAAGAATTTTCCACAGTTTGTTGTGATCTACACAGTCAAAGGCTTTGGCGGTAACTACAGAAAAGTGTTTAAATGTTTAAATTCTCTGGAATTACAAGCATTTATTTAACAAATATTTATTTTGTACCTTCTGTGTATTTGAGGCATACAGACCAGGAATAAGGCAAAATAAGTGACATCTGTGCCTTTATGAAGCTTCTCTTATAATCAAAAGAGATTGACAATATACAAATTAAGTACATAATGTATTTAATGGTGAGCAATGCTGTGGAAAACATAAAGCAAACCAAGGAGATAAAAATGTTGATCAACTGGAATACAGGGTTAGTTTTTATTTTATTAAGGTAATATTGATCAGATTAAAGGAAGAGGGATTCTGCCATGGGCATATTGGGAGCAAGAGGTTTTCTGGCAAAGGGAACAGAATTGCCAGTGGAAAGGCACTGTGACCAAGTTATTTTATCTCATGCTTCACAAAAGTATTGTGAGTACAGACAGTTCCAGACTTATAGTGGTTTGTTTAAGATTTTTGACTTTACAATGGTACAAAACCTTTGAATTCTGAATTTTTATTGTTTTTCCTGGGCTAGCCATACATGGTAGATATTCTCTTGTGATGCTAGGCAGTGCTTCTTATCAGCCACACGATCACATCAGTAAACAGCTGACACACAAAACTATTCTGGACTCAGACAACCATTTTGTTTTTCAACTTTCAGTATTCACTCAGTTACATGAGATATTCTTTACTTTATTATAAAATGGGCTTTGAGTTAGATCATGTTGCCCAACTGTAGGATAATCCAAGTGTTCTGAACATGGGTAAATTAGGTGAGGCTAAGCTATGGTGTTTGATAAATTAGGGATATCAGGTTTTTCTATTTATTTTTTGGCTACACCATGAAGCATGTGGGATCTTAGTTCTCTGAACCAGGGATGGAACCCGTTTCCCCTGCAGTGAATGGATGGAGTCTTAAGCATTGGACTACCAAGGAATTCCCTATCAGATGCAGTCTTGACTTAAGGTGTTTTCAATTTACAATGGGTTTATCCAGGATGTAACAGCGCAGGATAAGAATGCTACAAATGAGGCAGGAAAGAAATTAGTTGAAATTCACACCTGATTCATGCCTAAATACTTAGAAAATACTTCTAAATATTTTCCCTCTATTTTGAATTATAAGATCATGTTCCAGAGACATGTCTGACAGAAAGAAGCCCTTAAAGATTCCAATTTGCCTGTGAAAACAAAAGTTGAATCACTTGTGCCAGAACAGCCAGAAATTTTCTACTAAGTCTAAAATTAAAATCTACCTGAATATAGGTGTGGATCAAATTGATCATATAAATGAGCAGTGAGGAATAGCATTCTAGTTAATTGTTACTAACTGTGAAATCAGACTTATTTTACAAATTTCTCTTCTGTAGTTTTAGAGATAGCTGCAAAATCAATCTTAATTTTGAGTGTTAAATATCAAAATAGAGCAATTAATAATTTGCATTAGATACGAGTTTTTAAACTATGGATGAAAGTGTTGAGTATTTTTATATGACTCTGTTTGGGTTCAAAGTTTTTGTTTTTAATAGTTATTTATTTGGCTGTTTCAGGTCTTAGGTGCAGCACATGGGATCTTTGTTGCATCCTTCAGGATCTTTCTTTGAGGTGCACGGACTGTTTAGTTGTGGTGCACAGGCTTCAGTAGTTAAGGCATGTGGGATCTTAGTTCCCAGACCAAGGATCAAACCCACATCCCCTGCATTGCAAGGCAGATTCTTAACTGGACCACCAGGCATGTCCCAGTTTCAAAGTCTTTAACCTTTTTTTTTTTTTTCCTCATGTTGAGCAGTCAAGTGGGATGTCAAGAACCTCTGCAGGATCACAGATGCGTTTTACTCAACAAATATTTATTGAGACCTTGCCTCATTCCTGATTAGCAAAAACTGTTTTTATTAAGCAATTAATGAAGGATGAGTTTGCCTTTGATTCAAGATTTTTTTTCCTATTGTTTTCTTAAAAGCTGCTGTCAAATCCTGTTTTACTGAGTATTTTTTAAAATCTTGGAAATACTGCTAAATTTTATTAAATGCCTCATTTTCCTTGGCTAAGATGATTGTGGCTTTCCTGCAGCAATCATATAATATGATAAATAAAATTATATTTTTCTCTTGGTGAACCATCTTTCCATCATGAGAATAAATGCTAGTAGTTCTTTTCTTAAAAAAAAAAACAACACAAAACTTCATGTATATATTTGTTTTTAAGAGACTTAAAAAAAAAAAAAAGCTTTTAGGGACTTCCCTGGTGGTCCAGTGGTTAAGACTTTGCCTTCCAGTGCAGAGGGTGCAGGTTCCATCCCTGGTTCGGGAACTAAGATCCTACATGCTGCGTAGGGGGAGGGGGGAAAGGCTCTTTTAGGTTGAGAGCAAAATTAAGAGGAAGGTATGGAAATTTCCCATATTCCCCCCCTCTGCCTCCCTATTGTTAAATCCTCCACCAGAATGGTACATTAGTTACAACTGATGAACCTACACTGACACTGAAACCACTCATAGTCCATAGTTCACATCAGGGTTCACACTTGGTGTTGTACAATCTGTGCATTTGGACAAATGTATACTGACACATATCTCTCATTATAGTATCACACAGAGTATTTTCACTGCCCTAAAAATGCTCTGTGCTCTGCCTGCTCATCCCTCCCTCCTCATTAACTCCTGGCAACCAGTGATCTTTTTAATGTCTTTATAGTTTTGCCTTTTCCAGAATGTCACAGTCTTGGAATCAAACAGCGCTAACAGTTCTTTTAAGGTAGTTCTTCAGATTTATGGTATGTTGCCTTGTTCATTCATTTTAATTGCTGAATGAGTAAGTGACAAAATATTTATCATTCTCCTCCTGAAGGGTAATTAGCCAGTTTCTCCATTCTTACTTGGTAGAAAATTCTAGGTTGGATATAATTTTGCCTCAGGATTTTGAAGCTGTTGGTCTGGTGCCTTCTGGCTTCAATGTCAGCTGTTGAAAATGTAATAAATACTTATATAGTGTTTATGAGGTGTTTGGCATTGTCCCTACCTCTTGCTATAACATAGTTCATTTAATATTTATAAAAGCATTCTACTTTGTTCTAACTATAGTAGATACTATTAGTTTTAGCCCCATTTTAAATATGGGAAAATTGAGGTACAACAGATCAAGTATCAGGACTTCCCTGGTGGTCCAGTGGTTAGGACTTTGCCTTCCATTGCAGACAGTGCAGATTCAGTCCCTGGTCAGGAAGCTAAGATCCCACATGTCTCACAGCTGAAAAACCAAGACGTAAAACAGAAGCAATATTCTAACAAATTCAATAAAGACTAAGTATCTTGCCCCAGATCCTATAGCAGATGAACAGAAAGGCCCTTGACAGATGGGCACACAAGCTGATGGATAAATGCCTCCCCTGCCTGGCCTTCAGATGGACTATTCCCAGGTGTACCTCAGATGGTTTCTGAGGGGATGGCTGCCAGGATTAAGCTCCCCAGATTCCCATAGAATGGCCCGACCAAATCATGATTTCTCTTTCCACATCCCTTTGTCCTGCTTCTGGGTTCGCTTCTTATATAAACTTCATACTTGGGAACCTTTGAGTCAGGCTTTCCTTGGGGGTGGGTGAGGTGGTAGGCAGGTCAAGAGTTGGTATCAGAAGTGCCCAGAGAAAGTGTGATCCACTTAACAGTCAGACAGTAGCAAGGACCCATTGCTGGTGATAGGTGGAGTGGAGAGCACCCTAAACATCACAGTTACCCAGACTGTCACTGCTTGGAGCAAAGTGCACTGAAAATGAAGCTTTCACTTAAGAGATGGATAAACCTTTGTATAGTATGTGCCAATGATAATGACATGGATCGAAGATTGACTAGTTTGGGTTAATGCTTGAGAAGCTAATTATCAACTTGGTGCAGACTGTGAAAACTAGAAGACCTCCATGGCAGATTTAAAGAAGATGTTATAACTTTGGCTGCCAAACATTTTGCCCGATGATTGAATTGTAACATTAGTTACAAACAGGATTAATGTATAGCCTTGACAGTCTTCCTGTGCAGATACCACAATCACAATAGGAAAGGAGTAGGATATTGACATCTGTCATGGGACATTTGGATGATAAACCTGAGAATTCTTTTATAAATTATGAATTGTTTAATTCTTTTATAGTCATTTTTATTTGGCTGCATCAGGTCTTAGTTGCGGCACATGGAATCTTCATTGCGTCACGTTGGGATCATTCCTTGTGGTGCTTAGTTCAGTTCAGTTGCTCAGTTGTGTCCAACTCTTTGCGACCCCATGAACCGCAGCACGCCAGGCCTCCCTGTCTATCACCAACTCAGGAGTTTACCCAAACTCGTGCTTTGAGTCGATGATGCCATCCAAGCATCTCATCCTCTGTCTTCCCCTTCTCCTGCCTTCAGTTTTTCCCAACATCAGGTACTTTTCAAATGAGTCAGCTCTTCGCATCAGTTGGCCAAAGTATTGGAGTTTCAGTTTCAACATCAGTCTTTCCAATGAACACTCAGGATGGACTGGTTGGATCTCTTTGCAGTCCAAGGGACTCTCAAGAGTCTTCTCCAACACCACAGTTCAAAAGCATCAATTCTTCAGTGCTCAGCTTTCTTTATAGTCCAACTCTCACATCCATACGTGACTACTGGAAAAACCATAGCCTTGACTAGACGGACCTTTGTTGGCAAAGTAATGTCTCTTCTTTTTAGTATGCTGTCTAGATTGGTCATAGCTTTTCTTCCAAGGAGCAAGCGTTTTTTAATTTCATGGCTGCAATCCCCATCTGCAGTGATTTTGGAGCCCCCCAAAATAAAGTCAGCCACTGTTTCCACTGTTTCCCCATCTATTTGCCATGAAATGATGGGGCCGGATGCTATGATCTTAGTTTTCTGAATATTGAACTTTGAGCCAACTTTTTGACTCTCCTCTTTCACTTTCATCAAGAGGTTCTTTAGTTCTTATTCACTTTCTTCCATAAGAGTGGTATCACCTGCATATCTAAGGTTACTGATATTTCTCTCAGCAGTCTTGATTCTGGCTTGTGCTTCATCCAGCCCAGCATTTCTCATGATGTATTTTGCATATAAGTTAAATAAGCAGGGTAACAATATACAGCCTTGAGGTACTCCCTTCCCGATTTGGAACCAGTCTGTTGTTCCGTGTCCAGTTCTAACTGTTGCTTCCTGACCTGCACAGACTTCTCAAAGGCAGGTCAGGTGGTCTGGTATTCCCACATCTTTAAGAATTTTCAACAGTTTATTATGATCTACGCAGTCAAAGGCTTTGGCATAGTCAATAAAGCAGAAGTAGATGCTTTTCTGGAATTCTCTTGCTCTTTCGATGATTCAGCGGATGTTGGCAATTTGATGTCTGGTTCCTCTGCCTTTTCTAAAACCAGGTTGAACATCTGAAAGTTCATGGTTCACATATTGCTGAAGCCTGGCTTGGAGAGTTTTAAGCATTACTTTACTAGCATGTGAGATGAGTGCAATTGTGCAGTAGTTTGAGCATTCTTTGGCATTGCCTTTCTTTGGGATTGGAATGAAAACTGATCTTTTCCAGTCCTATGGCCACTGCTGAGTTTTCCAAATTTGCTGGCATATTGAGTGCAACACTTTCACAGTGTCATCTTTAAGGATTTGAAGTAACTCAACTGGAATTCCGTCACCTCCACTAGCTTTGTTCGTAGTGATGCTTCCTAAGGCCCACTTGACTTCACATTCCAGGATATCTGGCTCTAGGTGAGTGATCACACCATTGGGGTTATCTGGGTCATGAAGATCTTTTTTGTACAGTTCATCTGTGTATTCTTGCCACCTCTTCTTAATATATTCTGCTTCTGTTAGGTCCATACCATTTCTGTCCTTTATTGTACTTGTCTTTGGATGCAATGGTCACTTGGTATCTAATTATCTTGAAGAGATCTCCAGTCTTTCCCATTCTATTGTTTTCCTCTCTTTCTTTGCACTGATCACTGAGGAAGGCTTTCTTTTCTCTCCTTGGTATTCTTTGTAACTCTGCATTCAAATGGGTATATCTTTCCTTATCTCCTTCGCTTTTTGCTTGTCTTCCTTTCATAGCTATCTGTAAGGCATCATCAGACAGCCTTTTTGCTTTTTTGCATTTCTTTTTCTTGGGGATAGTTTTGATCCCTGTCTCCTATACTATGTCATGAACATCCATCCATAGTTGTGGTGTTCAGACTCTCTAATTTTGGGACTCCGGCTTAGTTGATCTGAAGCATGTGGGACCTTAGTTTCCTAATCAGAGATCAAACCCATGTGCCGTGTATTGCAAGGTGGATTCTTAACCACTAGACCGCCAGTGAGCTCCCTAAACCTGAGAATCTTGAAACTCCAGATTCCTCTAAGCTCTCTGGGCTGGGAGAAGCAGCTCCCCACCCCTGCCCCACATCCCTGGTGAGAGAGAAATGCTTCATCTTGCCTAGATTCAGGCAGAGACCTCAAGAGAGACAGATACCTCTCATTATGATGTTTTCCTCCTTAAGCTCTGCCCTTTCCTCCATCATTGCCTCCAGACTAATAACCAGGGTTAGGTCACAGCATGGCTTAAGCAAGAAAATACAGCCTGTATTTTATATATCAAACAAATTGCAATAACTACTGGCAGAAGCCAAGGGAGCACATTTGGGAGTGGATCTTGAAAATGCTATAGCAGACAGGGCAGAATATACAACTGAAGAAGGGGGAGTTTATTCATAAAGGAGCACTCTCCTGTGATGTGAAATCCAATGGGGTCTGGGTACAATGGCAGGGCACCTGGCACTCTTTCTGTGCCACCTGAAAATGCACGGTTCAACAGGTGGACAGTTCACTTTGGAGTCTGCATCTGTGGGTTCACATATTGAAAACTGATCTGTATAAGGGACTTGAACATCTGCAGATTTTGGTAGCTGCAGGGGTCCTGGAACCAATATCCCTTGGACACTGAAAGACTACTGTACTGAGACATTCTATGAGGCTTATCGGAAAATCCTTGGCATGATGATACCTACATCCATGGGATCCCCCATCAGCGATGTATTTTTACACTGGCTTTCTCACCTCTGCCTTACTTTCCCCAGTTTCTCACTCCTGATTCCAGGGATTTACTATTAAACAAACTAGCTGTATAGAAGCTCCTTTCTTAGCTTTCCTTTGGAAATTAAGGAGAAGGACCTGGGCTGAGATAAAGTATTATTTGCAGAATAGGTTCCTTGGATTGATCTACCAATTTTCACCATATTGGGGTATATTTCATATTCTTTGCATCTACCCTGCTTTGTTTTCCCAACATCTTCTTGTTGTTGTTCTGTCGGTAAGTCGTATCTGACTCTTCGTGACCCCATGGACTGCAGTATACCAGGCTTCCCTGTCCTTCACTATCTCCTGGAGTTTGCTCAAACTCATGTCCATTGAGTCAGTGATGCTATCCAACATCTCATCCTCTGCTGCCCCCTTCTCTTTTTGCCCTCAATCTTTCCCAGCATCAGGGTCTTTTTCAGTGAGTTAGCTTTTCTCATCAGGTAGCCAAATATTGGAGCTTTAGCTTCAGCATCAGTCTTTCCAACATCTTAACTTGGATGCTAAACTAACTGGTTTTTCATTTTTTACTTTTGAATGTGTGCATTTAAGGCTGTACATTTCCATTCTTTCACTAGAGCCCAGAGTGACCCCAAGGACTGTAGCCCACCAAGCTCTTCTGTCCATGGGATTCTCCAGGCAGAAATACTGCAGTGGGTTGCCATTCCCTTCTCCAGGGGATCTTCCCGACCCAGGGATCTGACCCAGGTCTCCTGCATTGCAGGTGGATTCTTTACTGTCTGAGCCACCAGGGAAGCCTCCATATTGGAGAACACACAATTAACAATGTTGTGATAGTTTCAGGTGGACATCAAAGGGACTCCGTCATACATATACATATATCCATTCTTCCCCAAATTGCCCTCCCATCCAGGCTGCCAAATAGTATTAAGCAAAGTTCCCTGTGCTATACAGTAGGACCTTGTTGGTCATCCATTTTTAAATATAACAGTATGTACATGTTGATCCCAAACTCCCTAACTGTATCTTACCCCATCCTTTTCCCTGACAACCATAAGTTTGTTCTCTAAGTCTGTGAGTTTGTTTTCTGTTTTGTAAATAAGTTAATTTGTATCACTTCTTTTTAGATTCCACATATAAGGGATGTCATACCATATTACTCCTTCTCTGACTGACTTATTTCACTCAGTATGACAATCTCTAGGTTCACCCACGTTGCTGCAAATGGCATTATTTCATTCTTTCTAAAGGCTGAGTAATATTCCATTGTATATATGTACCGTATCCATTCCTTTGTTGATGAACTTTTAGGTTGCTTCTGTGTCTTGGCTACTGTAAACAGTACTACATCCCACAGTTTGGTGTGTTGGCTTTTTACTCATTTTGTCTAAATATTTTGAAATTTTAAGATGATTCTTTGACCTATGTAATATTACTATTTGAAAGTGTGTTTAAGTATAGGGGCAATTTTGTAGTCTTTCTGTTATTGATTTCTAGTTTTCCTGGTTTGCAATCAGAGAATAAGATATGTGTGATATCCATTCTGTAGAATCTGTCAGAACCTGTATTATGGAGTGGAACATGGCCAGTTTTTAGAGGTATTCTAAGTTGGCTTGAGAAGAATATGTTGTCTTTTTCTAAGTTGTGTTGTTCAATCCATTTTTTTTCTCATTTTCTGTATCCCTGAGAGAAAGATGTGTTGACTGTATCAAATTTGTATACTTTGAGGTTATGTTGCTGTTTAGATTCAGAATTTTTATCTGTACCTAAGGCAGTGGCACCCCACTCCAGTACTCTTGCCTGGAAAATCCCATGGACGGAGGAGCCTGGTGGGCTGCAGTCCATGGGGTCGCAAAGAGTTGGACACAACTGAGCGACTTCACTTTCACTTTTCACTTTCATGCATTGGAGAAGGAAATGGAAACCCACTCCAGTGTTCTTGCCTGGAGAATCCCTGGGACGGGGGAGCCTGGTGGGCTACCATCCATGGGGTCGCACAGAGTTGGACACAACTGAAGCGACTTAGCAGCAGCAGCAGAAAGTTATTATTCTATTTACAATAGCCTACCTTTTATTCTGAAGTGATTTTCTTTATTTCTAATAATACTTCCTACCCTCGTGTCTGTCTTATCTGATATTTTAACTTTTTCTTTTGGTTAGTATTTCCTTTGCATATAATTTTACATACTGTTACTTTCATCTTTTCTATGTCATTTTATTTTTACCTAATCTGTGAATTTCTGTCTTTTATCTTTAGTTTACGTATATCTATTTTAATGACTGATATGTTTGCATTTATACCATCTTATTTTGTGCTTTTTAAACTTTCTACTTACTTATTTTTGCTTACTTTTCTCCACATTCTTTTTCTGTCTTCTGTTGAGTGGGTTGATTTTTCTCTATTTTCTTTTCTCCTCCACTGGTTTATGAGTGTTCCCTGGTGGCTCAGAGGTTAAAGTGTCTGCCTGCAATGCGGGAGACCTGGGTTCGATCCCTGGGTCGGGAATATCCTTTGGAGAAGGAAATGGCAACCAACTCCAGTATTCTTGCCTGGAGAATCCCATGGATGGAGGAGCCTGGTGGGCCATAGTCCTCGGGGTCGCAAAGAGTCGGACATGACTGAGCGACTTCACTTTACTTTATAATGGTAGTCTTTTTTTTTTTTTCCAGCTGTATTGAGGTATAATTGACAATGTTGTAATCCATTTAAAATGTACAACGTGATGATTTTTAATATATTTTACACTGTGAAAGAATCCCTACAATTGAATTAATTAACACACCCATCACCTCATGTATTACATAGGATGTCTTAACATTTAAACAGTGCAGGGACTTCCTTAGCAGTCCAGTGGTTAAGACTCTGCCTTCCAACGTGGGGAGCTTGGTTTCGATTCCTGATCAGGGAACTAAGATCCCACACAGTGCATGGTGCAGCCAAAAAAATAACAACATTGTTGTTGAGTTACTCACCTGTGTCCAACTTTGCGACCCCATGGACTGCTCTACTCCAGCCTTCCCTATCCTTCACTATCTCCGAGAGCTTGCTCAAACTCATGTCCTTTTTCACCTTCATCAAGAGGCTCTATAGTTCCTCTTCGCTTCTGTGGTAAGGGAGATGTCATCTGCATATCTGAGGTTACTGATATTTCTCCCTGAAATCTTGATTCCAGCTTGTGCTTCATCCAGTCTGGCATTTTGCATGATGTACTCTGCATATAAGTTAAATAAGCAGGGTGACAATATATAGACTTGATGCCCAGTTTTGAACCAGTCTTTTGTTCCATATCTGGTTCTAACTGCTGCTTCTTAACCTGCATGTAAGTTTCTCACAAGAGAAGACTCTACACATGGACATCACCAGATGGTCAACACCAAAATCAGATTGATTATATTCTTTGCAGCCAAAGATGGAGAAGCTCTATACAGTCAGCAAAAACAAGACCGGGACCTGACTGTGGCTCAGATCATGAACTCCTTATTGCCAAATTCAGACTTAAATTGAAAAAAGTAGGGAAAACCGCTAGACCATTCAGGTATGACCTAAATCAAATCCCTTATGATTATACAGTGGAAGTGAGAAATAGATTTAAGGGTCTACATCTGATAGATAGAGTGCCTGATGAACTATGGAATGAGATTCCTGACATTGTACAGGAGACAGGGATCAAGACCATCCCCATGGAAAAGAAATGCAAAAAAGCAAAATGGCTGTCTGGGGAGGCCTTACAAATAGCTGTGAAAAGAAGAGAGGCGAAAAGCAAAGGAGAAAAGGAAAGATATAAGCATCTGAATGCAGAGTTCCAAAGAATAGCAAGAAGAGATAAGAAAGCCTTCTTCAGCAATCAATGCAAAGAAATAGAGGAAAACAACAGAATGGGAAATACTAGAGATCTCTTCAAGAGAATGAGAGATACCAAGGGAACATTTCATGCAAAGATGGGCTCGATAAAGGACAGAAATGGTATGGACCTAACAGAAGCAGAAGACATGAAGAAGAGGTGGCAAGAATACACAGATGAACTGTACAAAAAAGATCTTCACGACCCAGATAGTCATGATGATGTGATCACTAATTTAGAGCCAGACATCTTGGAATGTGAAGTCAAATGGGCCTTAGAAAGCATCACTACAAACAAAGATAGTGGAGGCGACGGAATTCCAGTTGAGCTGTTTCAAATCCTGAAAGATGATGCTGTGAAAGTGCTGCACTCAATATGCCAGCAAGTTTGGAAAACTCAGCAGTGGCCACAGGACTGGAAAAGGTCAGTTTTCATTCCAATTCCAAAGAAAGGCAATGCAAAAGAATGCTCAAACTACCACACAATTGCACTCATCTCACATGCTAGTAAAGTAATGCTCAAAATTCTCCAAGCCAGGCTTCAGCAATACATGAACTGTGAACTCCCTGATGTTCAAGCTGGTTTTAGAAAAGGCAGAGGAACCAGAGATCAAATTGCCAACATCTGCTGGATCATCAAAAAAGCAAGAGAGTTCCAGAAAAACATCTATTTCTGCTTTATTGACTATGCCAAAGCCTTTGACTGTGTGGGTCACAATAAACTGTGGAAAATTCTGAGAGAGATGGGAATACCAGACCACCTGACCTGCCTCTTGAGAAATCTGTATGCAGGTCAGGAAGCAACAGTTAGAACTGGACATGGAACAACAGACTGGTTCCAAATAGGAAAAGGAGTATGTCAAGGCTGTATATTGTCACCCTGCTTATTTAACTTCTATGCAGAGTACATCATGAGAAACCCTGGACTGGAAGAAACACAAGCTGGAATCAAGATTGCCAGGAGAAATATCAATAACCTCAGATAAGCAGATGACGCCACCCTTATGGCAGAAAGTGAAGAGGAACTAAAAAGCCTCTTGATGAAAGTGAAAGAGGAGAGTGAGAAAGTTGGCTTAAAGCTCAACATTCAGAAAACGAAGATCATGGCATCTGGTCCCATCACTTCATGGGAAATAGATGGGGAAACAGTGGAAACAGTGGCAGACTTTATTTTGGGGGGCTCCAAAATCACTGCAGATGGTGACTACAGCCATGAAATTAAAAGACGCTTACTCCTTGGAAGAAAAGTTATGACCAACCTAGATAGTATATTCAAAAGCAGAGACATTACTTTGCCGACTAAGGTCCGCCTAGTCAAGGCTATGGTTTTTCCTGTAGTCATGTATGGATGTGAGAGTTGGACTGTGAAGAAGGCTGAGCACCAAAGAATTGATGCTTTTGAACTGTGGTGTTGGAGAAGACTCTTGAATGTCCCTTGGACTGCAAGGAGATCCAACCAGTCCATTCAGAAGATCAACCCTGGGATTTCTTTGGAAGGAATGATGCTAAAGCTGAAGCTCCAGTACTTTGGCCCCCTCATGAGAAGAGTTGACTCATTGGAAAAGACTCTGATGCTGGGAGGGATTGGGGGCAAGAGGAGAAGGGGACGACCCAGGATGAGATGGCTGGATGGCATCACGGACTCGATGGACGTGAGTCTGAATGAACTCTGGGAGTTGGTGATGGACACGGAGGCCTGGCGTGCTGCGATGCATGGGGTCGCAAAGAGTCGGACATGACTAAGCGACTGAACTGAACTGAAGTTTCTCAGGAGACAGGTAAGGTGGTCTGGTATTCCCACATCTTTAAGAATTTTATGCACTTTGTTGTGATCCACACAGTCAAAGACTTTGGTATAGTCGATGAAGCAGAAGTAGTTGTTTATCTGGAATTCTCTTGCTTTTCCTGTGATTCAGTGGATGTTGGCAATTTGATCTCTGGTTCATCTGCCTTTTCCAAATCCAGCTTGAATACCTGAAAGTTCTTGGTTCATGAACTATTAGAGACTAGCTTGAAAGATTTTGAGCATTACCTTGGTAGCATGTGAAATGAGTACAATTGTGCAGTATCTTGAACATTCTTTGGCATTGCCTTTCTTTGGGATTGGAATGAAAACTGACCTTTTCCAGTCCTATGGCCACTGTTGAGTTTTCCAAATTTGCTGGCATATTGAGTACAGCAGCACTTTCACGATTTGAAATAGCTCAGCTGGAATTCCAAAACCTCCACTAGCTTTGTTCATAGTGATGCTTTAAGGCCCACTTGACTTCACATTCCCGGATGTCTGGCTCTAGGTGAGTGATCAGACCATCGTGGTTATCTGGGTCATTAAGATCTTCTTTGTATAGTTCTTCTGTGTATTCTTGCCACCTCTTCTTCATATCTTCTGCTTCTGTTAGGTCCTTGCCATTTCTGTTCTTCATTGTGCCCGTCTTTGGGTGCAATGTTCCCTTGGTATCTCTAATTGTCTTGAGGAGATCTCTAGTCTTTCCCATTCTATTGTTTTCCTTTATTTTATTTTATTTTTTCATTGTTCACTTAGTAAGGCTTTCTTATCTCTCCTTGGTATTCTTTGTAACTCTGCATTCAAATGGGTATATCTTTCCTTCTCCTGTTTTCCTTTCACTTCTGTTCTTTTCATAGCTATTTTAACACCTCTAAGACAACTATTTTGCCTTTTTTCATTTCTTTTTCTTGGGGATGTTTTTGATCACTGCCTCCTGTACAGTGTCACAAACCTTTGTCCATAGTTCTTCAGGTTCTCTGTCTATCAGATTAATCCCTTGAAGCTATTTCTCACTTCCACTTTATAATCATAGGGATTTGACTTAGGTCATACCTGAATGGTCTACTGGTTTTCCCTATTTTCTTCAATTCAAGTCTCAATTTTGCAATAAGAAGCTCATAATCTGAGCTACAGTTAGCTCCAGGTCTTGTTTTTGCTGACTGTATAGAGCTTCTCCATCTTTGGCTGCAAAGCTTATAATCAATCTGATTTCAATATTGACCATCTGGTGATGTCCATGTGTAGAGTCATCTCTTGTGTTGTTGGAACATAAAATAAATAGTACATATTTGACGTAACAGTATATAAAAGTAATTACTATTTCTACTGATCTTCTGAATAAGAAAAGGAGTTGGCATGCTTTAACTCTTATAGCTCCTGTTTTCTTCTTGTTATCATTGTCCGTTACTTTGGTTCAGTCTTGTTTTATTTTGCCCCTTTTGGTTGTATTTTCTGCAATTGTCATCAGCCTAATCTCTGTAACACTAATTCAGTTTTTTGCACCTAAATTCTCTTCCTCAGTCTTCCAAAGGTAGTTCTAAGTTCTGCAATGGTTTTTTGGTTTTGTTTTCTCTCTGTCATCAGCTTGCTTTTCCTGCTAATCCCTTGCTATCTTGTCTTTCAATTCTTAATTCTTCTTTGGGTCCTTCTTTCATGGTGCTTATATTATATGTCATTTTTCTGGGGAATACAAAGTGATCCTTGCTTAAATATTCTGCTGTTTTCTATACTAAGTCTTTTGAACATGTATTTTTCATTTGCTTTTCTATCAGTTACATTGCTTTTCATTCATCTTATATTTTGCAGAACTTTTGCATGATTTTTTTTCTGCTTACTCATCTTTGAAATAAATTATGCCTGTTTCTTTCTGTTATTTGCCAGGAATATTGTGAAAATCTTCAGTAGGTCTTCCTTTTTATTTTCCTACTTGTCAAAATTTACTTTTGCATTAAAGGCTTGCTATGGGATATTTTTGTTTCATTATTTATCTGCTTGTAGTTTAGGTTGTATGGAATGTAGAGGTAGGGAAGAGAAACTGAGGAGAGAAGTATGACTGGTTTGGCACATATAACATCCACCCTCCAATTCTGTTGAAACTCCTGGAGTTCTACCCAGCTTTACAAACTCTGAAATTAGGCAGGATAATCAGTGTTTCAAGAACCATTTATTTATTGAATATTCATTTTTGTTTAGTAAAGTGATTTTAATCATTAGTGAGAAAATTCTTTTTATCATCTCTTTAAGATTAGCTCTACGCTAAGAGTCGGACACGACTGAGTGACTTCCCTTTCACTTTTCACTTTCATGCATTGGAGAAGGAAATGGCAACCCACTCCAGTGTTCTTGCCTGGAGAATCCCAGGGACGGGGGAGCCTGGTGGGCTGCCATCTATGGTGTCGCACAGAGTCGGACACGACTGAAGCGACTTAGCAGCAGCAGCAGCAGCAGCAGCAGCAGCAGGGACTTCCTGGTGGTCCAGTGGTTAAGACTTCACCTTCCAGTGCAGAGGGTGCAGGTTTCATCCCTGGTTAAGGAGCTGAGATACCACTTGCCTCATAGCCAAAAAGCCATAAACATAAAACAGAAGCAATATTGCAACAAATTCAATAAAGACTTTAAAAAAAGATTATCACTGACTCTAGGTCATCATTCCTAGATGTAATGACTAGAAAGCTATGTTCAATGAAAGCAGCAATACTGGGCACCATCCCTCTTTTAACTCAGTAGCCCTGGTCAACCCCACTGTTGGCTGCTCATTTTTGTTGGGCCCTACTCCCAGCCTTTCTTCGTCCAAATTGAGTAGTAGTAGAAACTTATAAAACTTCATTTCTTTTCTACAAATCTAAGTCATAAATAGGGGAGCTGAGTCTTGAACTTAGTATTCTTGTCCAATTATTTCACCTTTAGCAGGCATTCTTGGGAGCTCATGGAATGGGATTGTGGCCATTTTATAGTTTCAGGATAAATGCAGTTTCATCTCTCTTTTTTGGTCCTTTATGACCTTTTACTGGAGAAGGGAATGGCAATCCATTTCAGTATTCTTGCTGGAGAATTGCATGGACAGAGGAGCCTGGCCACTTAAAGTCCATAGGGTCGCAAAGAGTCGGACACAACTGAGTGACTAACATGCAGACACACACATGACCTTTTAACTGGATTTCAGGGAAATAATTTTTAGAAGTTTAGATATTTTTCATATTAAATTCTATTTTTTACTGTGAATAATAACTTTTTTGGGGTAGTTTTAGTTGTACTACAAATTGCTTTTCATATATATATATACATGTATATATATAACCTAAACGGCATTTGTATATCATCCTATTATCTTTAAAGTTAAAATGACTTTATATATGGACTTGCTTTGATATTTAAAATATTCAATTAGTAATAGGAAAAATCTGCAATAAAATATATTGAAAATATAGCTCCCTCCACAAGGTTGTTGACTTCTTGAAGTTATTTCTACTTTTATTTATATCCTCTGATTTGTCAAAAATATATAGCCTTGCTGTCCTTATGAATTCCCTCCCCCAAGGAGTAGTTTAATATTTATGAATGTGCCATTGTCCTGCAGTCCTCACAAATCTCTAAAATTACTAAAACCAATCAAGCAGCCTGAAGACATCAGAAACCATCTTTTCTAGACAGGGAGATAAAAATGTCACCCAAATGAAGGAAAAATTCTTTGCCACATCAATTTTCCGTGTTTCTCAAGGCACTCTTTCCTGGCACTCTTTCCTTCCCCTCTATTGAAAGTTTCCATTTGTGTATTCCAGTAGATGTAATAGACACTTGATAGTTGGGATTTTTCATGAATCCTCAAATCCATGCAGAGGGAAATACTTAAAACCATACACCCCAAAATGAGAAACAACAACTTCCAGAAAGATTTTCAATGACTTAGACATTTTTTATAAATCAATACTCCCCCATCATTTTTATAAGTTATTTGATGAATGTAAAGGCACTTGTAATGATGAATTTAAAAATAACAAAGGCAAAACTGGGTAAACTGGGAGAGGAAGATAGGTTCATTCACCAGCCTGGGCTTCTGCAAATCACCTTGAGTTTCTAAGGGTTCAGATCTTTGGGGCTGCTGGCCAAACCTATGACTGTTGTCATCAAATGTACATACTCCCAGTATTGGTTCTGTGGCTGATAATATTTAAGGAATCATGTTTTTGTCAAGTTCTTTAATCTCCCAAGGATAAGCAAGATAATTCATATTTTACCAACCAAAGTCTTCAATTACAAACCTGGTGGTAAAGATCCCTACTGTCAAATTTTAACACTTGGTTCAGAATTCCCATTGCAAATTTACTTGGTTTTCCAATTAAAATGGGCTTTTGTGAGTCCCCTGCTGATAGCCATTGGCTTGATAAAAAGTAACTTCATTTGCAACGAGGGTGGTTAGGGAACCCAGTGCAAGGCTGACTCTTCTGCTGTTGCCTTGAGCCCAGCTGTGCTGAAATATTAAACTTTAGTAAATTAGGTGAAATTGCAGCTTCCTGGCTGATACAATAATGCCCTTTACTTTTTTCCTAGAAACCATCTTCAGTGTGAGCTGTCTGCACAATTCTGCTCTAAGAGAAAGAAAATTCAGACTGTCTTCCAAATCCAGACAATTTTTCCATTTTCAAGTTAATTGTGCCCTATTGTACTTATCTAATAATACATGAACTTTCAAACACATATAACTGGATTATTATTCTAGCATTATCTGAAGATAGCATTATTGTATCGTATCATCCTCAGATAAGCAGCTAGATCCCTGAAGATCCCTAAGATGTCAGTCTTAAGTCACAGTAGCAACTTTTTCTTTATTGATCGAACATATTTTAACAGCAATAGCATTCTGTGGAAGGAAATCCTGTTTCTATTAATAGCCACATTCATCTTCAGATTTTTTTCTTTTTCTCTTTAAGAAAAGCTTGAATTCTGAGGTGTTTTATATGTTGACCAAACATTTATTGGTCAACTATTATGTGGAAAGTTCTGGTGTGTTTTCACCCAAGCATTTTTAATTGGAGTAAATGCAGAATTAGTAGAAAGGAAGTAGGCAGCCTTGAATTTCTCTTCTTGATACATGTTGTGACTTCTCCTGTGATGAAATCACTGGCGACAGCTTTATTGAGCTGTCTGAGCTACTGGCTTCTTAGAGGCTCTCACATTGGTTTTTCAGGTTAAGACCTTATGCCTCTAGGAGAGTCCAGTTGAAATATATTTTTGTTTTTTGGGAAAGTTAATGCACTAAAGCCTATGAAAGCACCTTTATCAAGGTCTTCACAGGATGGTAGAGGTCAAGAGTTGTTGTTGGGAAAAATCTCAAGTATATATAGAAGCAGACTGAATAGTCCATTAAGCCCCTGTATAATCACTACGGGGTTTAGGGTTTATAGATATTCCTCGAGTTTAGAGTCAGGGCAGCCTGGACAGGAGGGGAGTTTGGAGGAGAACCGGATACATGTATATGTATGTCTGTCCACCTGAAACTATCACAACATTGTTAATTGGCTATACTCCAGTACAAAATAAAAAGTTGAAAAAAGAGAGAGTTCGGCATCAGGAGGAAAACCCAGGGAGGTTGCAAAGTACGGCTTGGGGCCACGTGCAGACAGGATAGTTTAGGGCCTAAAGAGTAATTAATGGTCTAACCTTAATAAATAACCGGGAAACCATACTATCTCACATTGTCAGGAGTTCACTCTCTTCTAGTACACGATATACTAACTAATCAATGACATGCTAACCAGTATGATCCAGCCCAATATTAATTAGAGTGAGAATCTGCCAACTTTTTCTGAAAAAGGCCAGATAGTCAATAGTTTAGGCTCTTGTGGGCCGTGTGATCTTTGGGTCCACGACTCAATTCTGCCTTTGAAGCGCAAAAGCGGTCCTAGATCCATGCAATCATACACAGATAATACAGAGGAATGGACAGAAAGGTGTTCCAATGAAACTATTCACAAAAACGGGCCGGGGAAGAATTTGGCCTGCAGTGAATAGTCTGCCCGATCCCTAAAGATTGCCTGGTCCCTGGAAATCCATTCGCCGTGCATCTGAATCTCCCTTCAAACACCCGGAGGCTCCTCTCAAGTGCCCAGCAGCCTCTCCGCGTGGGACAATCCCGCAGAGCGACTACACTGTTTGCAAAGTTTTTGAAGTGGGCCCTTTCCTGTCTCCTCTTCTGCCTCTCGGAACCGCAGCCCTCCTCCGCAGGGGCGCAGAGCCAGGTGCGGTCAGCCCGGTGGGCTGCGTGGGCATCGGGGAAGAACGCGCGACCGCTCGGGGGCAGGTGAGGGAGCACAAAAGTTGGAGCCCAATCAGCGAGGCGTCCAGCTCCCGAGCCCCAACCTTCAGGTGACCCCGCGCGGCGGCGGCAGAAGCAGCGGCGGCGGCGGCGGCGGCGGCGGCTACGACCAGCGCCCGCAGCAGCTCGGAGCGCCTTCGGGAGAAGAGGAGGCGAGCCGGGCGGCGCTTCACCGCCAGCCGATCGCCGGGCGCCGACAGCGATCCGGGCTGGGCGGGAGCCGGGGGAGAGCTGGGACGTGGCTGCCACCTCCGCCCGCAGACGCCAGGCGGGCCGGGCCGGTGGCGCCTGAGAGTGCGGGCCCGCGGCGCGCGCCCCCGCCGCCCCTCCGCGCCGCCCTGAACGCTGGAGGTGTGCGTGGCTGCGGCCGCGGCGGCTGCGGCGGCAGCGGCGGGAGCCGCGAGTCGGGGCCGCCCGGGCTGTGCTTCGCCGGGGCAGCAGCGGCGGTGGCGGCGACCGCGCCGGTGGTTCAGGATGCGGCCGGGGGGCGCACTGTTCGCCCTGCTCGCCAGCCTGCTGCTGCTGCTGCTGCTTCGCCTGCTCTGGTGCTGGACCGACGCGCCCGCCCGTTCCAGGTACCCACTCGCCCACCGCACTCCGGCCGCCCCGCGTGCCGCGCACCCGGGGACCCTAGTCGCTCCGCCGCTCCTCTCGGGTGCGCAGACTTTGGCCGGCTGCGAGGAGTCGACGGGCAGCGGTGGCCTGGGGGTGGGGTGGGACGAGGGAGTCCGGGAGGCAGCGCAGGATGAGTGGGAGGTGTCGCAGGGGCGACCCTAGCATCGACTGGACACCGACTAGGGCGGACGGGAACCGGCCAGGGTGGCGAGGGAGCTGAGGGGCCGGACCTGCCGTCGGGTCACCCGAGCTCTCCCTTCTTTCTTTTCCTTCCCGCCCTGAGCCGCTTCAAACTCCGGGATTGGGAAGCTGCGCCGCAAGCCAGGGCGCGCTAGGATGCCCTGGCCGCCTGGCTGCGAGCGCGATGCCGAGCCCGGCTGCCAACTGCTCCTCAACTTAGTTTTCTTCACGGTTGTGCAGGTTCTTGGTGGAAGAAAGCAGGGAGGCCACCTACAGCAGCCCCGCTGCTCCGAGGAAGCTCCGGAGCTCGGCGACCCTGCCCCAGCGCACGGGGAACAGGTACCGGCGGCTCGGGGATGGGGCGCGGCTGCACCCGCAGGACTCGCTTGGGAGTTGTCTGCTTGGGACCACACGATTGTGTGGATTTGTGTGTGTGTGTGTGAGAGAGAGAGAGAGAGAAAGGATGCGTGTGCATACACGCGCGTGTAACTATCACACTCTCTCAACCTCCCCTGTAAAGCCTGTCCCTCCATGTGGATGTTCATCGAACCAAGGGAGATATGAAAACAGCTGCACTTTTAAAAATGGGTGCCGTGTTCCCCTCGCGATAATGGTGTGTCGAGAACCCGGAGAAGCAGCTCAACCTGTCTGTTGAGGGATTTGGTTGGTTTGCTTTCTCTCTTCCGGCTTTCAAGTGCACGGGTGTGAGATTCACGTTTGGGAGCATAGAATTCTGTGCTCAGTGTTGGGAATGTTTTTGTCCTTAGTGAATGGAGACATTTTTTTTTAAACCCCTTTTCACTGTTAGAAGTATATATCCATGTGCAATGATTATTTGAATTTCATCGTGGGTTTTTTTTTTTTTTTTGCCTATTATAGAAGTAATCCATTCTTAGTGCAGATAGCTAGATGGTATGAGAAATGTATTTAAAAATATTCACTCAGTTCCACCATACAGAGATCACATTAAGGTTTTGGTCTATATTTTTCCAGTAGTTTTTCTCATGTACACACATTTTTGAAATATACTTAAGACTGTAAATTGTATTTTGTTCTGCCTTTTTTCCCTAAAAAATCATATACATTTGCATGTCATTTATTCTTTTGCAAAGCATTGCTTTTAATTGTTGCATAATTTATCATATGAATGTGCCATAATCTGTTTTTTAGTCATTTAGATTGGTTTCTGTTTTGTTGGCTATTAATAATTCTATGAAGTACATCCCTGTATGTAAATCTATATATTCATTTTCAGTTCTTCAGGGTGGACTGATACAAGCTGAATGACTGGGTCATTTAGTATGTGCATTTTAGGTTCTAAGTATTAATACATTTGGCCAGTTGCTTCCTGGATGAGTTGAATCAGTTTACATTTTCATCAGCAGACTACCCTGCTTTGAGCCTCAGCCTTGCTAGTAATTTGGGGGCAATTTTGTATACTGTCTCTTTTCCTCTGTGTATCTCTTGTGAATGCCTTTTCCTCTATGTATGTTTCTGTATATCCTTGCCTCCCAGACCATCTTAATATTCTGATTAGGTGACTTAAGGTTTCTATGTGGGCTTTGCAGGCAGCGCTAGTGGTAAAGAACCCGCCTGCCAATGCAGGAGACATAAGAGTTGCAGGTTTGGTCCCTGGGTTGGGAAGGTCTCCTGGAGGCGGGCATGGCAACCCACCCCAGTATTCTTGCCTGGAGAATCCCATGGACAGAGGAGCCAGATGGGCTACGGTCCATAGGGTTGCAAAGTGCTGGATGCGACCTAAGTGACTTAGCACAGACACCAGCACTTGCAAGGTTCCCGCGTCGTTCTGCATGACCATCAGACGGCTCTGGGGAGCCAGGAAGAAATCTCTGAATTGCAGAACAGCACTGTTTCCTGCAGCCCTCCTATTTGAAGTTTCACAGCATATCAGAGGTACTAAAAAATCCTGGAGTAACAAAGCTTTAAAGAAAAATATTGGCCTTTAGTTTTATTTGTTGAAGGGTTGCGTATTATAGGTAGTAGTTTTCCAGTGAATTGGGGAGCATTTTCCAAGTCCTATTAGAGTTATACATTCTGGCATTGTCCCTTGAGATAAGTTAGAAAGAATGTACTAATTAAATCATCTGGTCATAGTCCTTTTTTGAGGTAATTCTTTGATGAATTTTTCAGCTTCTGTTGAAGTACTTCTTTTCTGCCTGGCATACTTCTTGAGCTAATATAGGTAATTCATATTTTTTTCGGAATGTGGTCCATTCTATTAAAATTTTAAAATTGGTACCGTTCTGTTGTATTTTTAAAAACCTGTCTTTTGATCTGTTTTATATCATCTTTATCACTTATGATTCATTATTTATATGGCAGGGATACAAATTTTAATCCATAATACTTGGTTATGTAGAGAAGTTGTAATTTCTTGATTTTTTTCTGTAGCTGATCAGTTCTTCTCCCATGAACCCCAACTGTAGATAATATATACAAGTAATAATATAGTAATACTAAAAGCAATCAGGATAGCCAGCACTTATTGAACTCTTATTATAGACATTTATCTTAAGTATTGCTTGGTCAAGAAATTTGTTTGTGCCGGAAAACATCAACAAACTTTTTGGCCAATCCAGTATTTTATGTTTATTAGCTCACTTAATCTTTAAAAAAATGCTGAGAAAAACTCTTATAATCCCTATTTTATAGATGAGTGCCGACTTAAAAAAATGCGCAAGAGAGTTGCAACTTAAGCTTTATTTGGGGCAATATGGGGACTCCAGCCCAAGAGACAGCACCTCAGATTGCTCTGAGAAACTGCTTCAAAGAGATGGGGGGCAGGGGAGGACAGTATATATGTGATTTTGGTAAAGGGGGAGTACATGCAATCAAGCACGTTTATTTTTTAGAAAGTTTCTTCTGGTCCCATGAAGCTTCTGCTAGTCATGAGAAACAGTTGTCACCATCAAGGATTAGTGTTTTAAAGATATAAGAATTGGGCTCATAAAATCAGCTCTTGAGAATATCTGTTTGAAGACCTGTCCTGCCAGTCTCCTGGAAGCACCAGAAAGAGTTGCTTAAGTTGGCACACCTGACTAAGCTTTAACCTGGACACATGCACACACACACTATCTTGCCCAGCACCTGTGAAAGACTACAGAACAGGGTAATTAAGCGTGGGGCTCTGGATCCACATGGCCTGTTTGTCAACTCTGACTTTGGGCCGTTTATTCTGTCTCCCTGCACCTCAGCTTCCTCATGTTGACCACAAATTGGCATTTGCCATGGGTGCTTGCCACCTACCTCTACAAGGATTAAATCATGTGCTGCTGGAGCTGGTGACCTCCAACACATCCTGAAGGAGTTCTCCAAGGGGATGTTGTCCATTTCCCATCTGCTGGCTGAGTACTCTGATGATAGCCTGTGATGAAAGCTGCAGTTCATGGTTCATTCTTTTCAGTCATTTCACCTGCTGGTACTCTCCACTGTCTTGGCTTCACCTGAGCTCCTATGAATGCTACATTTCAGGGATCCAGTGAAGATTCTCTTTTAGTTCCATCCTCAGTTGTACTGTGCAACGTTTGCTACGATGCTGCCTCACCCAGCTCTGGCTGGCTAGCTCCAGCCAGTCTCCCCACTATTTGGGGACCCATCTGGAGAAGGAAATGGCAACCCACTCCAATATTCTTGCCTGGAGAATCCCATGGACAGAGGAGCCTGGCAAGCTACAGTCTATGGGGTTGCAAGAGTCGGACACAACTTAGCAACTAAACCACCACCACCTAAAAATACAAGGACCAAAGTTGGCTCAGGAAAAACTAAGTATCAGGATCTACCTCTTCTTGCCCCACAAAGTGGATGCGACCCTACTTTAATTTCAGGATGGAAGAGTGCCAAAGTGATCTATTCCAGAATCCTAATTAGGGGAGGAGACAAAGCTCTATCTACCCTTCTTGTTACTCTCCCTGTTCTCTCTCCAAGCCAAGGCTCTCTTTTTCCTTTCTTTCTCCTCTTTCCATCTTTGTTGTAGGCTGGAAAGTGCTGTCTTCCCCTACATTGTATTGTCTTTCTCTTTTCCTGAGGCATACCTCCAGGTCTGTCTCAAACCTAAGCTCAAGGGTGAATTGTGAGGACTGGGAATTAAAAAAAAAAAAATTGGCAAAGCTCCAGGAGCTGAGTCTTCCAGGTGAGGTGGTTAATATATAAAAAGACATAATGGGGGGAATGTAGGAAATCTTTTCATGGGACTATAGCAAATCCTATTTTGTGCAAAGCTGAATATTACCTTATTCTTTCTCTTTGTAGCCTTTCAGAAAAAAGTCTATATCTCTTTGTAGTCCCCCAAAGAGTGTTTCAAAATAGCTAGGGAAAAGTCATGTCAAAGTCAGAAAGACAAAGGAGAAAAATATACTAATAATTTTCAAAATATGACCCTACCACAATGGATTCTTTCTCTTTGTAATAAACTTTGTCAGCATGTGTCATTGGTTTGTTTTTTTAGACAACCAGCTCTTGGATTTATTTCTCAATTCTGATCTGTTTCCATGTTGTGGAGTTTTGTTTTGTTTGTGTTATTTTTATCTTTTAAAATATCATTCTTTTTTTTTTTCAAATTTACTATTTTGAAATGAATGTTTCATTTATGGATCTTTCCTTTTTTTCATTGTAACAAACATATTTGCTACTATGAATTATCCTTTGAATGCAGCTTTGCATCTGTTCTTTAAGTTTGGATCCTTACTGTTTAGGGTTTTAAAACTATATTCTAAGTTGTTTCTAGTTACATTAGAACATTTAAATTTTACCTCCATAGTTATTTAGGAGAGTACTCTCCCCCGCCCCCCACCCTACCTCACCGCCCAAAGGAGCAATTTTAACTTCCTTCAAGAACTTTTCCTTTGCATTCACAATTAGTTGTTTGGTGCAAAAAACCTGTTAACCTGTCTTTTGGGAGAGTACTTTTACATTTCCAAGTGATTGGAATTTTTTTCTTAAATATTAATTTAATGTGTGTTCTTAAATAATAACTAGTTTCATTTTTGATTGTTAAAGAAACCAAATAAAACCCTGCCATAATGTTATAAGTGAGCTCCCAAATATTCAATCATTAGAAATGAGAGATTGGATTATTGTGACATTGATGACATGGCCAGAACAAGTGTATATAACTGTCTGGCGTGAAATTCCAGGGTTCCTTCATGGGAACTATCTAGGTCCCAGTTGTGGTTTGGCATCTTTTAGTGGCAGTGTCCATATTTTTGGCTTTAATATCCATGCTGATGATTCAGGATCCTGTGACTGGCTAAGACTTTCTGGATAGAAGCCACTATTACTGGCCTATCTGGGAGGATTAGTCTGTGAATCCTCCAGTAATGTGGGGACCCCACTTCCACTTCTCTACTTTCCTAGAGAGGTCTTTCTTTCTACTCCCTGTGACTCTCCCTGCAGTAGAACTTGACTTGTCCCTGTTTGAGAACTGGGGTTCAGTAAAGGACAGACATCAAAGGTCAGTTGTGTTATATCCCAATTCTTATTGTTGTAGGAACATTACTGCAGAGATTTTATTGTATGGTTTTAGATATGTACACCAGAAAGAAAAACTGCTTGTCATTTCAGTGTAATAAAGATGCTAGGTTCATATTTTCAATAACTTTGTATGCACATAACTAGTAATTTTGTTGTGCATATTTTGGTATAGATTAGTAACTTTTTAAACAACATCTAAACTTTTCTTCATGTCATTAGTATTTATTGGCAATGTAATTTTTAGAGCATGGTGTTTGAAAATATGCATGTACTGTAATTTATTTATTCTTCCCTTTTGTATATTTCAGTTATTTATTATGTTTGATTTTGATGTATATTTTAATATGAAATTAGAGTACACATCAGTTTATAGCCTCTAAATTTATAGTCTTACATGCTACATTGATTATTCAGATGAATTCCTAAAAGTGAAGTGAAGTTCAGTTCAGTCACTCAGTCGTGTCTGACTCTGCGACCCCATGAATTGCAGCATGCCAGGCCTCCCTGTTCATCACCAACTCCCAGAGTTTACCCAGACTCATGTCCATCGAGTCAGTGATGCCATCCAGCCATCTCATCCTCTGTCGTCTCCTTCTCCTCCTGCCCCCAATCCCTCCCAGCATCAGGGTCTTTTCCAATGAGTCAACTCTTCGCATGAGGTGGCCAAAGTATTGGAGTTTTAGCCTCAGCATCAGTCCTTCCAATGAACACCCAGGACTGGTCTCCTTTAGGATGGACTGGTTGGATCTTGTAGTCCAAGGGACTTGCAAGAGTCTTCTCCAACACCACAGTTCAAAAGTGAAGAGACTTGACCAAAGAACATGTGAAAATATTGTGTTGCTATCTGTTCAATAACAATAGTTTTTCCAGTTTATTCTCATGTAAGCAGTATACGAGAATGAACATTGTCTCAAATTCTTGCCAATTCTGTGTATTAGCATTTCTTCTCACTTTTTCTAAATTCATACTCAAGAGATAGTATTTCACTGATGTCTTAATATATACTTATTTGTTTACCATTGTGTTTAATTTTTAAGGTACTTGTTGACAATTTACTTCCTCTTATTTTTTATTATTAAATTTTTAAATTTAAGTATAACTGAGTTACAGTGTTGTGCCAATCTCTGCTGTATAGCAAAGTGACTCAGTTTTACACAAATATACTTTCTTTTTAAAATATTCTTTTCCTTTATGTTTTATCCCAGAAAACTGGATATAATTCCTTGTGCTCTACCATAGGACCTTGTTGTTTATCCATTCTAAATGTAGTAGTTTGCATTACCAACCCCAGATTCCCAGTCCATCCTTCTCCTTCCTCCCCTCCCACTTGACAGCCACAATTCTGATCTCTAGGTCTGTGAGTCTGTTTCTGTTTATAGATAGATTCATTTGTGGCATGTTTTAGATTTCACATATAAGTGATATCATATGGTATTGGTCTTTCTCTTTCTGACTTACTTCACTTGGTATGATAATGTCTAGTTGTATCCATGTTGCTGCAAATGACATTATTTTGTTCTTTTTTATGGTTAAGTAGTATTTCATTGTATATATGTACTGCATCTTCTTTATCCATTTATGTGTTGATAAACAATTAGGTTGTTTCCATGTTTTGACTTACATAGGGATGCATGTATCTTTTTTTTTTTTATCTTTTTTTTTTTTTAATCTTTTTGATTTAAAGTTTTGTCTGGGTATATGCCCAAGAGTGGGATTGCTGGATCATAAGGTAACTCTGTTTTTAGTTTTATGAAGAACCTTTATACTATTAAATATTTTTCATAGTGGCTGCACCAACTTACATTCCTACCAACAGTGTAGGAGGGTTCTCTTTTCTCCATAACCTCTCCATCTTCCCTTTTTAAATTGGCTTTTTATATCCTTGTCTATTTTACTGTCAAGATATTATAGATATTATCAAGTTACTTGTTGATTTACAAGAGGTTTATAAATGTCAAATGTATCAAACTTGCATTTATCATGTATTTAAATTGACTTTATTTCCTTAACATTTAATTATGTCTGTGGCTATTTAATCTGTAGACATTTTCAACCTTTGTGTATTCATATCACTTATGTCTACTTTTTATTGTGAATTCTTTTGAATTAATAAATTTATTGATAATTTATTAATATGTTTAGTTACCCTAAGATAAATGAACATCTCTCATTTTAAAATATTTAAATCTTTTCCTCCTTTTAGAACCTTTTTTTTTTTGAAAGATCTTTTTCTTTTGTTTTGGACCATTTTTAAAGTCTTTATTGAATTTATTACTGATTGCTTCTGTTTTATGTTTTGTTTTGTTTCGTTTTATTACAAGGCATGTGAGATCTTAGCTACCTGACCAGGGATTGAACCCGCACCTTCTGCACTGGAAGGTGAAGTCTTAACCTCTGGACCACCAGGGAAGTCCCTAGAACTTTTTTTAGCATGTGGTAAAAGGGGTGGGCTTTTTATTAAGTTACTACTATTCTATTATATACTTTCTCCTTTGAAAATTACTCTTTTTAAAATTTGAAGTAAATGACTGCTTACAAATCTAAAAATTCTGTTTGGATTCTTTTTTCAGTGTTGACATTTGTCACTGTAAATGAGTCCCTAATCCTTTGATTAGTTCTTTGTTTCCCTTCCTTTCTTGCCCAGTTGACATGTCTTTTTTTTCTTCTAATATTTTTAACTTTGGAATGTGGATAATAGTGTTTCTGAAATTTCAGATATTTAAGAATATACCTCTTATTTTTCATCCACGAGTACTAAATTATTGCATCACAACTCCACTTTTAAAAAATTTTCATCTTAAAACTTTTGTAAGACGTTCTTCTATTTTCTGGCTGTTAGGGCTCTGAGAGAGAAAGCAAGGTAATCTTTCTTTTATTTCTTCAAAAGTAACCTGTTTGATTACATGTTTTACTGAATCTTGACAGGATTTTTTCTTAAACTGAAAAAATTTAAAAATTCACAGTGCTATGCCTCTACAGTGGTCTCTTTTGATTAATTCTGTCTATAATTATTTTTAATTCACTGGCCAGGTTATTTTTAAATTAAAAAGTTTATATTATACCTTTGATTATTTGATGTGTTCTGCATATTCTGCTTGGGCTTTCCAGGTATTGCTAGTGGTAAAGAATCCGCCTGCCAATGCAGGAGACGCAAGAGACGTGGGTTCAATCCCTGGGTCAGGAATATCCCATGGAGAAGAAAATGGTAACCTGCTCCAGTATTCTTGCCTGGAAAATTCCATGGGCAGTGGAGCGTGGTGGGCTGCTGTCCATGGGGCAGCAAAGAGTCGGACATGACTGAGCAACAGCAACCACAAACGTATTCTGCTTATATTTTGTGAAGAGAGTCTTCACGTTCTGTCTTCCTTCACCATACCTCTTACCCACAACCCATGTTCCACGTAAACAACTTCAGTTCTCTTTCTGAATCTGCTTTTCTCTTTGTCCTTTCCCTCTGCTCTCTGGAATGGCTTCTCAAATTTGTCCTCTACATTCCTTAATTATTTTTCTCTTCATGTCAGTTCTGTCTTGCTCTTTCTAAAACAGAGTATCTGTTACATTTTTAGTCTTTATAGTTTTTTTTTTCCTTCTTTAAGCCTGTTCCTTATTACTTCAGTTTATATTTTAGAAAGCATCTACGTCACCTTTTAAACCCCACCTTCCATTTCTTCTTTTTTTTCTTGTAATTTATTGAGACCATGGAGCAAATACTTTATAAAGATTTCTCGTGTTTATTATAGTGAATGTTTTCCCAAAGTATGATTTTTTTCTCTCCATCTTAAGAGTAATGTTCTTTGCAACCCCTAAATTAGAGAATCTTTTAGTATGGTTTATAACTTGGGAGGCATTTTTACATGTTAATTTATTTATTGCATGCAGTAGAACTGATGAGTCAGATATTATTCTAATTCCTATTTTTCTTTTTTTTTTAAACTGAACTATAGTCGATTTATAATATTATGTTAGTTTCAGGTGTATTGCAAAGTGATTCAGAATCTTCAGGTTGTTTTCTAAGTTGTTACAAGATATTGAATATAGTGTACTGTGTTATACACAGTATTCTTGTTGTTTATCTATTTTATATAAAGGATGTGTATCTCTTAATGCTATAGTCCTAGTTTATCCCTCCTGGGGAGCTTGATTTTAATTTCTATATCTCCAAATGAGGAGTCCTTTCTCTGGCCTTGTGCTCAGCTGAAAGGATTCCTTAGAACTCCTAGTGGGTCCCACCAATGGCTGAAAGATCCTCCTTAGAGCGTCCACTAGACGAGCAGCTGAGCCATTTAGCCCTTAAACAAATGTCTGATTTAAAAAAAAAAAAACTTGAAAAACAAATCTGGCAAAATACAGGTAACATAAATTTTACTAATTTGTTTTTTTTTTAAAATACTGGACCTTAAAGCTGTCTCTTGCTCCCCTGTCTTGACCTCAAAACACTGTCAGAAAATGCGTGATCCTAATCAACCTGGACTTGTGTGGTGTGTGGAATGGTGTGTGGAATGGTGTGTGGTGTGTGGAATGGTGTGTGATGTGTGACATAGGTCCCTTGAAATCCAGAGAAGGCCAGGCTCCTGGGAGTCTCCTCATATCTGAACCCCCCTTTACACCCCAGGGTATGTCAGATGGCTGATTCCTTTTCTATCCCCTTCCATTCCTTCAGTGCTGCTTTATAATATGATGTGATATGATATGATACAATATGGTATGGAAAGGTTATGATATAGTAATGATAAGGTATAGTATGACATGGTATGGGATAGAATGATGTGATAAGTATGATACGTTATGATATAGTAATGAGATGATGCATATGCATGTGCTCAGTCCCTCAGTCCTGTCCGACTCTCTGCGACCCTTTAGACTGTAGCCTGCTCAGGCTCCTCCATAGGATTTCACAGGCAAGAATACTGGAGTGGGTTGCCGTTTCCTCCAACAGGGGATCTTGACCCAGAGATTGAACCATGTCTCCTAGGGCTCTTGCACTGGCAGGCAAGTTCTTTACCCCTGAGCTCCCTGGGAAGCACAGTAATGATATGATATATTATGGTAATGATAAGGTATAGCATGATACGGTGTGGTATGGAATGATATGCTATGGTATGGAATGATATGCTATGGTATGGAATGATATAGATAGTATATGATGGCGGCATAATCTCAGAGCCTATAGAAAGACAATAGCGCATTAGCACCGGTACACCAGTATCCAGGCCAGCTTCTGCTGCCTCAGGGAGCAGCCTCAGGTGGCTGCTCCTTCCTGTGTGGGAGCAGCCACCTGACTTTCTGGTTGGGGCAGATTCTCCATGCCATAGGTAAATAAAGAGAGATGGTGGGAGGAAGATCAAAGCCACTTTTTAATTTTTTTCCCTGGACCTGCTCTGTTTCAGGGGTGAAGATTTACATCAGCTGCTGATAATTTCTCCACGTGATGCCGTATTGCTAATAACATTTCCTCCCCAAACCTGATACATTTCTGAAGCAGCTATCTGTTGCCATCAGAATGTGTGATTGTCATTGTGTGTAGGCTTGTGTACTTCGATGAGAATGTAAATAGTCTGGAAGAGGGAGAGCCGGGTACTGTTTACTCTCTACTGTCTTACACTGAAAGTTGTAATAATGTTTCATTGGACATTTTTCTGTTGTCTGTGTTCACACTGGGATCATAACTGTGAGCTTCAGAGGACTCAAGGTGAGTGTGAATTAGAGCTTTAGCTAAACATGACTGTTTTAGCTAAGCATGACTCTGGAACAGCTGATTTTTCACTCTCCTACCCCTTTCCTCTAAGGCTATTAAATTTTACTTTAAAAAATAATAGAATTCACTTTGGTTTCTTTCCTTTTATAAGTCGTGATACTCTGGGTCCTGATTTGGAAAATTCAGTATTTTTTTTCCATTTTTTATTGGAGTGTAATTGCTTTTTGCTATTTAACAATGTGAATCAGCTATATGTATATATACACACATAGCCTTCCTCTTAAACCTGCCTTCCACTCCTCTAGGTCATCATAGAGGCCTGAGCTCAGCTCCCTGTGCTATAGAGCAGGTTCACGCTAGCTATCTATTTTACACATGGGCTTCCCTGGTGGCTCAGTCGGTAAAGAATCTGCCTGCAGTGCAGGAGACCTGGGTTCGATCCCTGGATTGGGAAGATCCCCTGGAGAAGGAAATGGGCAGCCCACTCCAGTATTCTTTCCTGGGGAATCTCACGGGTAGAGAAGCCTGGCGGGCTACAATCCATGGGGTCACAAAGAGTTGGACCCGACTGAGTAGCTAAACCACCACAGCATATATATGTCAGTGTCATTCTCTCAGTTTGTCTCATCCTCTCAGCATGTTTTAAAGTTGCCTTGAGTCTGTTGCTGGATTCATTTGAAATGAGACTTTAAATCTTGCCTCTTTCCCTACTTTTGCCTCTTTCCCTACTTCCCGATCCTACATGCTAATTGCAGCTCTTCTTTTAAAGGTATACAGTGGGTTCTCTTCCATCTCTGCACTTCTGGTATTCCCTGTTTGAACATGGATTTATGGTGCTTCCCAGATTGACATTTTTTCAGTCCCTTCATTCTCTGGTGCCTCTGTCACATCTTTGGCCTCTCTTGTCTGGTGTAAGCTGTAGGACACAGTTGTCCAGGGAAGGTGACCCAGGGCTTCAGAACACGGGCTGTAGACCCTGCCAGGCTTCTGTGGACACATCAACATGTGGACAGCAAAGCCAGGATGAGCCTGCAAGACATGAAGGAATGTTTTGCTCTTTCCTTTGCTTTGTAGGGTATGTGGACAGGGGATCCAGAGTTCAGGAAGAAATAGTGTCTGATTGGCTCAACTCTCACTTTGGAGGTGGCTGGAGGTGGAATTTAATTTTCTGCTTCCTATCACTCCACTGCCTCCTCGACAGGGCCTCTCTTCACACAGAGCCAGGGTATTTCTTTTTATGACATCAGAAGCGACATTAGACACTTGGCAGACAATACTGTTGGCACCCGTGTGTCAAAGTAGATGCTTCCATTGCAATGTAAATCAAGGTTGCCTTAATGCTGTCTGGCCTTGTATATTAATTCACTGTGCTCTTATTAGACATTTTCCTTGAACCAACAGGCATTAGGATAAAATAACAGAAAAAAAGCCTGAATGTCTGAGGAAGGTTTTTTCCAAGGGATATAGAGAAGCACAAACATTTTGAAAGATTAGTTGCTAACAGAGGAAATATTGAGAGGTGAGACTGGGACACAGCAGAAGGGATGTGAAGAGAAGAAAAGGAAATAAAAATAAATCCTCATCTGCCAGTAGAAGCCTTCTTTTTTAGAGCCACTAGCAGAAGCTGCTCTGTGGTTTCAGGGTGCAAAGGTTCTGAACCTCTCATTTGGGGACTGAAAAAGATGCTCTTAAAAGAGCTATTGATGGTTTGAGTAAACTTGAGGGAAGTGTTTTTGTGTCCTGATGTCTTATTTCATGGCTTCTTTGGCTGTTAAGAAGATGATTATGGCTTTAGTATATTTATCTGTACTCACTTCAGAAGTTAGCTTATCCATGGCTGTTAAATCTAGTCTATACTTTTAGATTTAAAAACCTTTCTTTTGTTCCACAAAGTACTAAGACTACATGCTGTAAATAATCAGTCAGTAACTTCTTGGGAACAATCATATCCACAGGCATAATTATTTCTAAAGATAATTTTATAGGGGCATAACCTGTGCTTTTGAAATTATTGAAAAAATATTTTCCATTGTCTGGTTAGTTATTGTTGCTAGGTATAAAAACACTAGAATTCTCTAACATACAATTTTTAAACTGCAATATTCCAAAAAACTAAAGTTGTAGGTTGTAAAGACCATTAATTTTGAAAATGATTCAAATCTCTCACTGGTTCTGGAATCTTAGTTGGATGTGAGTGGCATCCTTACATGCTGTCTGGAGGATATAGTCAACATTCCATATATTCTTTTTGAGATTATACCTCATTATTTCTTTACTCTATGGGATATAATATAATGTGTCAATCAAAAACTTTGTATCTATTAATGCCATATGTGTGTGTGTGTGTGTGTGTGTGTGTGTGTGCTTCCCTGGTGACTCAGACAGTAAAGAATGTACGTGTACTGCAGGAGATCTGGGTCGATCCCTGGGTTGGGAAGATCCCCTGGAGGAGGACATGGCAACCCAATCCAGTATTCTTGCCTGGAGAATTCCATGGACAGAGGAGCCTGGTGGGCTACAGTCTATGGGGTCACAAAGAGTCAGACACAACTGAGCTGCTATGCATATATATATATATACATAATTTTTTTTTTTTTGCTGAACCATGTGGTATGAGAGATCTTAGTTACCTGACCAGGGATTGAACCCATGACACCTGCATTGGAAGTTCAGAGTCTTAACCACTGTACCACCAGGCAAGTACCTATAGTATATATTTTATAACATATTTGCTGCTTTGATATTTCAGAAGAACACCTGTATTTTACATGTTTATATTTGTGAACGTAGCTTTACTGTTTGTACATGAAGTTTGTGGGCAGATTTTTGTGGTTTTGATTTGGGATTTATCCAACACTCCCTGTTTATTTTGTAGATACCAAAGTACTCATGTTTTCCTTGCCTGGGGAATATTATTCAGTAAGGTCTGTGCCTTGTCTGATTCTGTCACCGCAGTTATCTAGACCCCCAGTGTGTTAGGTTTTGAGTCCTTTTGTCTTGTGTCAATAGTAGTACTAGGTTTTTGAAGGTATACTTTCCTTTGTTGCATTGCAAGAGAGACACATAGGGAGTTTCACATGGTAAAACAGTAATGATAACAAAACCCGATTTGTAACTGTGTGCTTGTGTGTGAGTATATCAAATAAAATCTTGTAATTGGAGGAGGATGGATTAAAACTGGAAGGATGAAAACTCATATCTGTAATCATTTCTTAAAGGGAGAACATACATTAAGAAATAATTTGAATAAGTAGACAGGAAGTCTTATGATATTTGTCCTTAGGAGAATCTTTTCTAGTAAAGAATTTAGAGATTAGTGATCATTTATCTCTGCAGTTCATCACAGAACCCTTGCTTCTGTAGGTTCTTTTGAGAACTCTTTGTAAATTCACAGAGCATTGGAAACTTTTAATAGAAATTTAACTTTACATATATAATGATTTTAAAAGTGTATGGCCAAAGCAAAGATTTAGTGTTACTCATATTTATGGTGGGCTTCTGCTGGAAGATCCTTTTAATCAAGATGCGTATTCTAAGCTAGGAGGTCTCCACATAAAAATCAATTATATAGTGTACTAACTACTCATGTATATAAACTGTAGCCTGGTTTCTTAGTGAAAGCTCTAACAATCTGAAAATATCTAGATTTTACAAAATTTTGAACAGTATAGGATTTCCTTTATTTTCCTCAAAAGTGAGATAAGACATGTATCATATTTAAAAGATTGTCTTATATCATCTTCACTATAAAACCAGTAAAAATCAGTGCAGGGGTGGTGTTTGGGGATAGTTTCAAATGTGGGACTGTTAGTGTTTTTATAAATGTAATTTACAGCTCTATGAATTTTACTCAGTGTACCAAATTCTTTAAAATGAAACTTATTGAAATTAATTAACAAGTTTTGAGGCAGGACTTCTAGATGGTAGAGTGAAGGTAGTCACTACATGCCTTTGGGTTTCTATATGCAAAAAAATGAGTTTAGACTCTTATTCACAGCACAACATACACACAAAATTAACTCAACATGGATTATAGATGTAAGTGTTAAAACCATAAGGTTTCCAGAAGAAAACGCAGAAAATTTGGGGGTCTTGGATCAGATAGAATTCTCAGATACAACATCAGAAGTATAATCAATAGGGGGAAAAATGGGTAAGTTATATTCTATCAAAATTAAAAGCTTTTGTGCATCCACTGCTAAGAATATGAAAAAGATAAGCCACAGATTGGGAGTAAATATTTATAAATCATATACCCAATAAAAGATCTGTATGCGGAATATTTCAAGAACTCTTGGGACTTCCCGGGTGGTCCAGTGGTTAAAAATCCACCTTGCAATGCTGGGGACAAGGGTTCAGTTCCTGGTTGGGGAGCTAAGATCCCACATGCCTTGGGGCAATGAAGAGTGTGTGCCACAGCTGCTGCACCCATGCACTCTGGAACCCTTGCCACAACTAGGTAGTAGGTGCACCGCAACAAAAGATCCTGCATGCCAACCAAGACCCAACACAGCCAAATAAATAAGTTTTTTAGAATAAAATTTGTCTTCTTACAAGAAGACAATTTAAAAATGGACAGAAGATTTGAATAGACATTTCACCAAAGAAGATATTCTGATGATATAAATGGCCGATAAGCATATGAAAAATATGTTTAACTTCATTAGTCATTAGGGAAAATCAGATCACAACGTCAGTGAGATCAACACCTCACACCTTTTGTGATGGTTCATCTAGTAATTCCACCATGAGGCAGGGCAGCTGCTTCCTGAAGCTTATGACAGTTGTCCTTGGTATGACCCAAGAAAGGTTTATTACACAAACTGGGATGCCTTGAGGTTGGGGAAGGGGAGAATGGCTCTCCAGGAAAAGCTTAGGAACAGAGAGAGAGAAAGTGAACAATGAGTACATAGGAGTTTTGTAAGCTCCTTATGAGTCCACGGATAACCCTAAGACCATGAGCCAATTTACATTTGAGTGATTATTACAAGAGTGACTAAAAATCAGTATCTTTTGGCTCCAGGAATTGTAATTTTTTTTTTCTCATTGTGAAAGCCATGAGCTTTGCTAGTCTGCTGCTGCTAAGTTACTTCAGTCGTGTCTGACTCTGTGTGACCCCACAGACAGCAGCCCACCAGGTCCACCATCCCTGGGATCCTCCAGGCAAGAACACTGGAGTGGGTTGCCATTTCCTTCTCCAGTGCATGAAAGTGAAAAGTGAAAGTGAAGTCGCTCAGTCATGTTCGACTCTTCGTGACCCTATGGACTGCAGCCTACCAGGCTCCTCCGTCCATGGGATTTTCCAGGCAAGAGTACTGGAGTGGGGTGCCATTGCCTTCTCCTGAGTGCTGTTCAAATTGCCATAGTCAAAATAATGCCATTTGCAACAATATGGATGGACCTAGAGGTTGTCATACTGAGTGAAGTAAGTTAGACACAGAAAGACAGTCATCATACGGTATAACTTATATGTGAAATCTAAAAAAGAAAAGAGGGCACACATAAACCTAGTTACAGAACAGAAGTAGAGTCACAGATGAAGAAAAAAAGTTATGATTACCAGGGGATAAAAAGAGAACTAAATTGAGAGATTGAGACTGACGTATACACACTACTGTATATAAAACAGATAACTACTGTAGAGCACAAGGAACTCTACTCAATACTCTGTAATGACCTATATGGGAAAAGAATCTAAAAAAGTGAGTGGATATATGTATATGTATAACTGATTCACTTTGCTGTTACCCTGAACTTCTGACTTTAAGGTCTTAAGACATCCTACCAAAATATAACTAGGGCCCTCTTCTCCTCTTTCTATCCAAAAAAGGGAACACTACTCACCTACAGATCTATTAAACCCAAAGAGAATTCCCTTTCCCACTTAGTGACCCCTCCCCATCTGCAATCCCTTCTCAAAGCTGGAGCCCAGATAAAGGGAGATGAAACAAGGGGACCTGAAACTGACACAACATTATAAATCAAAAAAAAAAAAAAATAGCCATAATCCATGGAGCCAAAGCTGACATTCTACTGAAGAATATTGGTGCTGGGAGCTAATTTAAGATCTTCCTTTCTTCCTAGAAAGGTGCACGCAGTTGTAAAAATGTTGAGTCTGTGTTTTATAATTGAAGATGCCTAAATGTGTGTCTGTTATACTGAAGATTGTGATGAGACCCACAGAAAGGTAGAAGGACATATGTTTCCTACAAAGAGAGATCTCTAGATAGCTAGCCTTTACAATGGTCATAATGGGGCAGGGGAGGACAGTAGGCTTTAGCAGACAGCTTTCTTAAGGAATATAGATTAGCCTGTTTTGAGAGGAAGGCCCTCACTTTCAGTAGGTCCCTTTGTTTCATCTGCCTTCATCTGGGCTCCAGCTTTGAGAAGGGATTGCAGATGGGAGGTGTCACTAAGTGGGAAAGGGAATTCTCTTTGGGT
Source organism: Ovis canadensis (assembly GCF_042477335.2). Lineage (NCBI taxonomy): Eukaryota > Metazoa > Chordata > Mammalia > Artiodactyla > Bovidae > Ovis > Ovis canadensis. Next base: position 46,636,052 of record NC_091257.1, on the reverse strand, counting down.
TTAATAGATCTGTAGGTGAGTAGTGTTCCCTTTTTTGGATAGAAAGAGGAGAAGAGGGCCCTAGTTATATTTTGGTAGGATGTCTTAAGACCTAAAAGTCAGAAGTTCAGGGTAACTATAGCAGAAGGCAAAAGAGAGATTTGTTTGGGAGACCACTATCCATTTTGTAATATCATGAGGGTGTCTTTGGTAGGTCATGATGTCACTTTATTAGAATCCTTTATTAGGACTGCTGCCAGTGAACGATAGGAAGAATGAAATTCCCAATGATGCGTGTTTTAAGACTCATGTCTACACTATTTGAGTAGTGTGTACCCCAATCAGAGTGGATAATATTTGTGGATCCAAAGGGGACGAACAAAGTTTTGCTGAGACCTACAATAGTTTACCCATTATTCAATATCAATAGATACGTATTACCAATAGATACACCCATTTGAATGCAGAGTTCCAAACAATAGCAAGGAGAGATAAGAAAATCTTCCTCAGTGATCAGTGCAAAGAAATAGAAGAAAACAACAGAATGGGAAAGACTAGAGATCTCTTCAAGAAAATTAGAGATACCAAGGGAATATTTCATGCAAACATGGGCTCAATAAAGGACAGAAGTGGTCTGGACCTAACAGAAGCAGAAGATATGAAGAAGAGGTGGCAAGAATACACAGATGAACTGTACAAAAAAGATCTTCATGACCCAGATAACCACAATGGTGTGATCACTCACCTAGAGCCAGACATCCTGGAATGGATGTCAAGTGGGCCTTAGAAAGCATCACTATGAACAAAGCTAGTGGAGGTGATGGAATTCCAGTTGAGCTATTGCAAATCTTAAAAGATAATGCTGTTAAAGTGTTGCACTCAATATGCCAGCAAATTTGGAAAACTCAGCAGTGGCCACAGGACTGGAAAAGGTCAGTTTTCATTCCAATCCCAAAGAAAGGCTATGCCAAAGAGTGCTCAAACTACCACACAATTGCACTCATATCACATGCTAGTAAATTAATACTCAAAATTCTCCAAGCCAGGCTTCAGCAATACATGAACTCCTACATGTTCAAGCTGGATTTAGAAAAGGCAGAGGAACCAGACATCAAATTGCCAACATCCTCTGGATCATCGAAAAAGCAAGAGAGTTCCAGAAAAGCGTCTATCTCTGCTTCATTGACTATGCCAAAGCCTTTGAGTGTGTGGATCACAATAAGCTGTGGAAAATTCTTAAAGATGTGGGAATACCAGACCACCTACCTCCCTCCTGAGAAATCTGTATGCAGGTCAGGGAGCAACAGTTAGAACTGGACATGAAACAACAGACTGGTTCCAAATCGGGAAAGGAGTACTTCAAGGCTATATATTGTCATGCTGCTTATTTAACTTATATGCAGAGTACATCATGAGAAATGCTGGGCTGGATGAAGCACAAGGTGGAATCAAGATTGCTGAGAGAAATATCAATAACCTCAGATATGCAGATGACACCACCCTTATGGCAGAAAGCAAAGGAGAACTAAAGAGCCTCTTGATGAAAGTGAAAGAGGAGACTGAAGAAGTTGGCTTAAAGCTCAGTATTCAGAAAACTAAGATCATGGCATCCGGCCTCATCACTTCATGGCAAACAGATGGGGAAACAGTGGAAACAATGGCTGAGTTTATTTTGGGGGCTCCAAAATCACTGCAGATAGTGACTACAGTCATGAAATTAAAAGACGGTTGCTCCTTGGAAGGAAAGTTATGACCAACCTACACAGCATAGAGAAGGCAATGGCACCCCACTCCAGTACTCTTGCCTGGAAAATCCCATGGATGGAGGAGCCTGGTAGGCTGCAGTCCATGGGGTCGCTACAAGTCAGATACGACTGAGCGACTTCACTTTCACTTTTCACTTTCATGCATTGGAGAAGGAAATGGCAACCCACTTCAGTGTTCTTGCCTGGAGAATCCCAGGGACGGGGGAGCCTGGTGGACTGCCGTCTATGGGGTTGCAGAGTTGGACACGACTGAAGTGACTTAGCAGCTTAGCAGACAGCATATTAAAAAGCAGAGACGTTACTTTGCCAACAAAGGTCTGTCTAGTCAAGGCTATGGTTTTTCCAGTAGTCATGTATGGATGTGAGAGTTGGACCATAAAGAAGGCTGAACACTGAAGAACTGATGCTTTTGAACTGTGGTGTCGGAGAAGACTTTTGAGAGTCCCTTGGACTGCAAGGAGATCCAACTAGTCCATCCTAAAGGAGATCAGTCCTGAGCGTTCATTGGAAGGACTGATGTTGAAGCTGAAACTCCAATACTGTGTCCACCTGATGCAGAGCTGACTCATTGGAAAAGACTCTGATACTGGGAAAGATTGAGGGCAGGAAGAGAAGGGGACGGCAGAGGATGAGATGGTTGGATGGCATCAGTGACTCAGTGGACATGAATTTGGGTGAACTCTGGAATTTGGTGATGGACAGGTAAGCCTGGCATGCTGCGGTCCATGGGGTCACAAAGAGTCAGACACAAGTTAGCGGCTGAACTGAACTGAACTAACAATAGTGATGTCAGCAGTAGAATACTGGTAAGGGCAAACCCAGAGTAGGCCCTCATAAGTATTCATTGTTGTGCAGCCATAGTGATCTGTGCCTGCAAACTGGGGCAACTGCTCAATACAATCAGTTTGCTAATGAGTACAGGGGCATTTGCTCCTTTGTGTGATCTCCACTGGCCATGGTGCCAGGACATAAGAGGCACAGAAATCACATTGGGAGGCAAGGGTTTTGGTTACAGCCAGTGGCATTGGGATGCCAGGGTGCCTGGCCCTGTGTTTAAGAGTCCAAGAACCACAATGACCAGGCCTGTAGAGGCAAAGGAATGGAGATGCTGTATGAGTTAATAAATGTGAGCAAGTGGGTCAGCTATGGCATTAAAGTGAGCCTCTTCAATGGGACCTTTAGAGTGAGATGTGTCATGGGAGACCAATTATAAAATGTGAGGTCTGAGCAAGAATATATTCCCAATATTGAAGGTCCCATAGGTCACAGTCCTGAATATGAATCCTTTTTGTACCTATTGATTAGACCAAACAGTGACCCATTAACTGCCACCAAGGAGTCTGTAAAAAATATGGATGATGAACATACATTTGTTGAAGGACTCCTGTGCCCATGTGGCTGGACCCTTGTGGTCTATCCTTTATTTACCATATCTTGGCAATGGAATGGAAAGAAGCAGTTCTCCGGTGGGTTCCATCATATGGGATGGTGGTGCTATTGTCCATGAAATAAATGGATTCCCTTTCTCCCGGACTCAAGGGGCCTTGTAAATGGCTTACGGGGCCAGGTGAAGGGCGATCTTTCTCAGACAAGTGCATTCTACAAAACATGAGAATTAGTGTGTAAGGTTTCCACAGTAAAGAAATCACCAGATGCCACTGGTGGCATTGTTAGAGGGGTAATTTTTGGAGTAACCTCCAGGGCCTACCTGGGATGTTGTTGGGGTGACCTCCATTCAGATTGAGCTGATTTTCTTGTGATTGCCTAAATAGATCTTAATGAAATATATAGATGGGATATATGTTGCTTTTAGAAGCCAAATAGGCAAGTAGATTTGGGGCTTGTTTGAGAGGCTGGGTATTAGGGTTATTGAAGTTGGTTTGGAGTAGCCTTCTGGGGACCAAATGATGCTTCCAAGTTAAACTGAAGTGGTGTGTGGAGTCTTGAATCTTTTAGGGTGTGGTTAGTCAAAATCTGAACCACTCACATAAATACAATAGAATACTACTCAGTTATTAAAAAAGAATGAAATAATGCCACTTGCAGCAACATGGATGCAAGCAGAGATTATCATACTAAGTGAAGTAAGTCAGACAGAGAGTATTATATCACTCATATGTGAGATCTAAAATACAGCACAAAGGAGCCTATCTATGAAACAGAAAGAGACTCATAGACTTAGAGAACAGACATGATAGCCAAGGGGTGGGAGGAGGGAAAGGGATGGACTGGGAGCTTGGGGTTGTTAGATACAAACTATTACATTTAGGATGGATAAACAATGAGGTCCTACTGTATAGCATAGGGAACTATATTCAGTTTCCTATTATAAACTTAATGGAAAAGAATATTTTAAAAAGGAATATATATATATATATATATATATATATATATATATATATATATTTTAAATAATCTGGACCACAGTGTGAATATCTTGTGCAATAGCTTCATGAATTTTTGGCCTTGGTAGAATATTGTCAGTCTAAGATGGTGGCTGGTGTTTGAGAACAGAGCAAACCCATAAAGCTCCTATCTGTGTACATGGTGGGGATATTGATGTAGCCCACAGGTAATTTAGTGTAGCCCACAGGTAATCTCATAGATTGATGAAAATTGTGGCTATGAAGCTGGAGAAGTGGAGATAGAATAAAATATATTAGCAAGATCAGTAACTCCAAGGATCTGCCTCATGGAATGTATTCTCCCCCAACCCCCTCTGCCAATGATATTTATAAGCTTACTTGTCTAAGGAGTCTTACTCTTAATTGTCAGGATTTGAGTTTTCACCCTTGGGCTTCTCTTTAGTGGTGGAATTAATTTGTGAATTTTCCTTTTTAGGGTTTAATAAGGCTGTGACATGTTGAAATGCTCAGGCATTAAGGAGGATTCATAGTCTCTGTCGATGACCTTTAAGAGTGCATTAGGTTTTTGGCTTTTGTGTTTTTGAATCTTTAGGAGGTGGGAAGATAAAGCCATTTAACTTTGAGTTTTAGCTCCTGGGTGCCAAGGTTGAGCCCCTCTGTGCCCCTGAAGATCAGAATCTTTATGGTAAAATCAAGGGCAGGAACAGCTGCAGATGTGCTTGGTGCTCTAAGTGTTCTAATTAACCATTTTTCTAATTCATCATTTCCCCTGGGGGGATGAACCTCACCACCCAGTGACAGCTCTGCTTCCCAGCTCACCTGGGGACCCCCTACTGGCTCACTGGGGCTGCAGTGATGGTGGAATCAGAGTCATCACAATTGTGCTGGAGGCGACAGACACAGGCTGGAAGTTCTGCTTGAGGGCTGCTGGTGAGGTGCCTGGCGGGCTACAATCTATAGGGTCACAGAGAGTTAGATACGACTAACAAAGACTAAGCATGCATGGCACCAAACCAGTCATCAGTGGAAATCCAAGTGCTATGAATTTGCCAAAGAGCTTGACACTTTCTTAGAAAGTTAAACATAAACTTGTCATAAAACCCAGAAAGTCAACTCGTAGTTATGGACTCAAGATCAGCAAAAACATATGTCCATACAAGTGACTTGGATGTGGATGTTTGTGGCAATGTTTTCCATAATAGCCAAACAATGGAAATAATCCACGTGTCTAGCAACTGTGAAAAGATAAAACACAGTGTATCTGTATAGGAAATACCATTTAGCAATAAAAGGGAATGAAATATGAATAAATACTCCAACACAGATGAACCTCAAGTCATGCTAAGTGGAAGAAGCCAGACACAAGATATCATATGAGACAGAGACACAAGCAGATTAGTGACTGTCTGGGGTGGGAAGTGGGGTAGAAGTTAGGTACAAGGGAGTAATGGAATCATTCTAAAACTGGGTTGTGGTGATGGTTGTGTAAATCTTTAAAGGTAGTAAATATCATTAAATCGTGCTCTTAAGCTTTTTGTGTTCAGCACAACATACATGTTTTCATCCCTGGTATTTTGCTCCGTGTGTAAGCTTAATGTAGTGTATGTGCTTACCTGGGTGGAAGGTGGCACATATAAATAATGCTGTGTTGTGAAGTCAACCAAATTTGCAAAGTCTTTTTAGGTCATTTACATAGTTACACACAACACTGAGAAACAGACTAAGTTTTCCCTTAGTGGTGAGGGAGTGGGAGGTACAAACTATTGGGTATAAGATAGGCTACAAGGATGTATTATACAACACGGGGAATAAAGCCAGTATTTTGTAATAACTGTAAATGGAGTTTAACCTTTAAAATGGTATAAAAAGTAAAATAAAATGTAAACATTAAAAAAATAAACTGAAAGCAAAAACCAGAAAAGCCCCATAAAAGTTCCTCATTAGCATTCCAATTTCCTAAATTTTCCCTCCTTCCCCTGTTTTCTAAATAGTTTGAGTCAGGTTTGAAATGCCATTTGTTTATTTATTTTTTTTAGATTTTTTTTTTTGGATGTGGACCATTTTTAAAGTCATTATTAGCTTTGCTACAATATTGTTTGTTTTATGTTTTGTTTTCTTGGCCATGAGGCATGTGGCTCTTAGCTCCCCAACCATGGATAGAACCCTAACCCCCTGCATTGAAAGATGAAGTCTTAACTGCTGAACTGCCAGGGAAGTCCCTAACATGCTATTTATTTAAGATAGAGAATAATCACCTGGATGTGAGTGTTCACCTGTGATGCGTGGGATGTTATATTAAGCCCCACAAAATCAAGGAGGATTTCTGTTTATTAATATTACAGAACAGCAATTATTGGGCTGCTCCCAGGTACTGGGCTTCGCAGCTCTATCTGTGTGACCTCACTGAATTCCCACAGGGATGCTCTTCTATAGGACTATTGCTGTACAGAAGGAGATACTGGGATCATTAGTCACTTGTCCCAGGCCACATAGCCAAGAGGGGCAGCTGACGAACTTCGGAGGCTGTGCTCTAGATGGAGAAATAGGGGCAGGTCACACTGTGTCCCATGTTGAATGTAGGGTGATCTTTCCAGACATTTGGGGGACCATGGGAGGAAACAGCAGGGAATGGTTATGAATGACTGACACCCGTGGGAATGGAGGGCCTTGGTGACATGTGGGGATGAGAGCCTAGGAGGCTGGGGACCAGCCCAGAGGGGACCATTGAATCCCACCAGACCACAAAGGAAGAGCAATGAACAAGGATACAGAATGGACCAAGCGCCTGGCTTCATCAGCTAGCCAAGGGCCCATGTCCCTGCACTCTAGGATGGTAATCCAGGGCTCCCAGTCTGGAAAAGAACCCCACCCCCGGGCTTCCTCAGCACAGAGTCCTCACCATCTCTTTGGATGGGAGATTAGAGGCGCCCCAGTCTGTGTGGGTGAGCATAGAGTCTGTGCTGACCCTGGGGGGCGGAGGCTGTCTGCTGGTGGCCACCTCCAGAAAGTAGCCTTCTCAGCTTACAAGGAAAACCACAAACCAGGCCTGAGAAAGTGCACTGAGAGCCCACGACGTACTTCACCCAAGTTGGAACTAACCAAGGCAGACGGCTTGCTTCTCTTGAGGTTTATTTAATGTGTATGTGTGTGTGTGTGCGCGTGCGCAGTCATAGGCACAGATTCTCCTTTTATTCCCACTCAGTAGGTCCTGTTTGTGAGATTGCTCTGTACATTGAGGAAGAGCCAGGGAACACACCCACCCACCACCCTCATCACGAATTTCATTAAGAGCAAGTCTCTTAAGGATGAATTTGTATCCAAACGATTCTGTCTCCTGACTCAGTCACAACAAGGGGGTGTTTCTTTTGTTTTGAAAATATTCCTCCCAGAAGTACTGCTTCTGGCACCCAGTCAAAGGTTCTTAATGGCTTCCTTCATCCATCCAGTGGATATTCACACTGCAGGAAACCTCTGCTCTTATCACAGAGGTGGATGGATATGCAGGTGGTGTCTAATTTGATTTGGGTGAAAACAGCCTGCTTTCCTTAGGGAGCAGTTGCTAAGTTCAGCTCAGTGTTTGTGGCAAAGCACATCAATCCTCTAATTCTAGACATTTTCCAAGGCTCCACTCTGGTCAGTCAGGGGTCTTGGATCTGTGACAATTCTGAACAAGCATCAGGCACTGCTCTCAAACCAATTCAGAGGGAGCGGCAGGCACCTGTGATGCCCATCCTGTGTAAGTGCTGTCATGGAAACATGTCCAGGGCAGCCCAGGGGCAGCTGGACAGGTGAGGGTGCCAGCACTGAACCTTGACGCCTAAACAGGTATTCTGCCAGCAAGCAAAAAAGGAAGGCGTTCATGATACGTGGGAAAGCTCGGGGATATACAAAGAAGATGTCCTTGTGAAGCTGAAACTCTTTCAAGGGGGCTGAACCCTGGGGTGTGAGTGGAGGAGATGCTGGGAAAAAGAGGGGAGCTCCTAGCCAAATAATTCAGGGATTCTCTCACAAGTCAGGGGAACCCACCAAAGGGTTTTAGGAAGGGTGATGTAATTTGGAGAGCAGACTCTGGGGCTAGTGTCAGGCAGCGTTGAGGCTCAGCCAGGTTGACCACACTGGTTATTCAGCTAGTGGGCGTGAAGCTGAATCTGGCCTCTGTACACTGGTATACTAAGTTAAACCTTGGAGTTGGGGATGAAGTAGAAAAGAACAGCTTTATTGCTTTGTCAAGCAAAGGGGACCATAGCAGGCTGATGCCCTCAAAACTGTGTGTCCCAACTTGGAGCAGGTAGTGAGAAGTTTTAGAGTAATGGTTCAAAGAGGGTATGATCAGCTTATGGCCATTCTTCTGATTGGTCGGTGGTGAAGTAAGTGGGAGTCCGTGTCATCAACTTTCTGCTTCCCAGCAATCCGGTGTCTGTGTGCTTTTGAGCAGCTTACCTTCATTAACTGTTAACTTCTTCCTCATGGTCGGGGTTTCAGTATCTGCAAAACGGTTCAAAGATACCTAGTGTGTATCCCTTGAGGGGGAACCAGGATCCTGCCCCAAGGCTGCACTATTGTTTCTTTTGACTGCTCCTCCTTTGTCTCTGCATCCTCTCCCTTCCCTAATTAACAGCTATTTATTTGAACCTGCTCCTTGGAACTCAGGGAAGGTCACGGAGGTTGAAAGAAGCCCATTTACCATTATTAAGAAATGGGGAGACAGAAATGACTTTCATGCCCAGGAGCCCCACAGGGTTCTGCTCGTTACCAGGAGAACAGCAGTGCCAGTTCCCTACCCCATCTCTTAGTTTCCCAGGAATACCAGAGGGGGCTACTTTGTTGAGCACATGCCTGCACTTTGAGGACCTTGCCTCTCACCAGGGGTCCAGCAAATCTCTGGTTGGGGTCTATTGTGCACATGATGGATTGAAAGAGGGAAGGATTTGAGAACCAGGCAGGAGGCCATTCAGGGTCAGACCTTCACATGGGCTTATATACAGACTTACACTCCCTTCCCATTAATTTAAGGAAAACCATGAGGGATTTGGATCCTCTAGTCTTGGCGATTGAATAGAATTGGGGAGTGGTGGTGGTGAAAGGGAACTGGGCAAGGTCACAGGTATGTGCGGTTCGTGCCTCTCAGGGTAGTGGGAGAGGTAAAGGAGATAAGACGATACACGTAGATAATGCGCTTATTCTACCACATTTTATCAGAGCCCAGCAGAGAGGAATTTATCAATGAATCTCACTTTATGTCACAGTAGAACCTCTAGAGCCAGTTCTTCCTCATCATGTCTGTCTGTGGTGTTCCAGATTATTCATGTCATGTGCACTAATAAGAATTGAATTTTATATTATAATTTAGAAACACCTAACTCCTGTGGGTAATAAATTATATAGTTTGAGAGCCTTCATGCCTTATTTTTTATTGTTTTCTAAGTATGTTGTTAAATAGTTAGAAAACCAAGGGGTACTATTAAATAATATTTTCTAGGAAAACCGTATATGTGGTTTAGACTAGTGTTAGTGCCTGACGCCTATTAAAGTGCTATTTATGTAAGTGTCATATGTCAACACTAAAAGACATAGGAAAATTAGCAATTCTCTGCCATTTTCCCCACCACCCCTGTGGCAATAACTTCCAGTCCCAACAGCTGTTTGTCTTACATTTACCTGGGTATTTCTGCATAATGTGCTCTGACATTTGCTTCTTGATTTTAAAATTTAATGAGTTTATGAAGTTTATTTAATTTCATTTAATAATTGAATTTTTAATTTTTTGATGTTGATTTGTGGCAGAAATAGATTTAGTCGTGTTATTCTCCATCCGCCTTACCAAAAGACAGACAGATGGACAGACACACCTCTTCACACCTCATTCCTCCAACTTCCCTAGTAGAGCTGAATCAGTTTTTAAGTTAATTCTATACTCAGTTTACATTATCATGAGTTTGCATAAATCTTAGCTATATACTGGACTGTGATTACATTTCCTTTTTGTATGTTTTAATATTTATTCTTAAAGAGCAATTTTAGATTCACATCAAAATTGAGAAGAAGGTACAGATTTTCCACATACTCCTTACCTGCCCTGTCCCCTCCAACACACACACACAGACCCACATACACACACACACACACACACACACACAGCACACGTAGGCACACAAAGCCTCCCTCATTGTCAGTGTTCCCCACCAGACAGTACATTTGTTATAACCGATGAACCTACATTGACACATAGTTACTCTAAGTCCATAGTTTACATTAGAGTTCATGCTTGATGTTGTACATTCTGTGGGTTTGGTCAAACGTATAATGACATGTATCCATCATTATACTATCTTACAGAGTATTTTCACTGCCCTAAAAATCCTGCTGCTTGTTCATGCCTCCCTCCCTCCCCTCAATCCCTGGCAACCACTGATCCTTTTACTATCTCATTAGTTTTGCCTTTCCCAGAATGTCATATATTTGGAATCATACAGCATGGAGCCTTTTCACATTGGCTTCTTTTACTTAGCAATATGTATTTAAAATTCCTCTGTGTCTTTTCATGGCTTGAGAGCTCATTTCTTTTTAGCACTGAATAATATTCCACTGTTGAATGTACCACAGTTTATTAATTCATTCACCTACTGAAAGAGATCTTTGTTGCTTCCAAGTTTCAGCAGTTGTGGAAAAAACCACTTTGAATATCCATGTGTCTTTGTGTGGTAGTCTTGTTTTATCTTTTTCTGCTTAGTTTTTGTTTGCTTAGTTTTGTGAATAGCTTTCATAAATTTTACTCCATAGTCTCCAAAGGAGCTATAAAGTCTCACTCAATATACTCAGTATAGTCCAACAATCAGATGATCTATCACATTAATTTCTTTTTCTAGAAAATAACCCTCTTGGAACCGCCTATTTTCCTGATCCAATCAGAACTCATTCCTCTCAGCCTGCTGCCTTGTTGACATATTAGAATTTCATTTCAGGGTCATCTGTGAATTCTTCTAATTTCTCTCTTAGACTGGGGGGTCCCTATTTCCTGAATCTCAATTTTTTTTTTTTAAGATATGCCCTTATTTTGGTAGACACACCCTAGAAAGGGCTCATGAAAGATAAACTCTTTGAAGCCTCACAGGTCTGAAAATACTTCGATTCTACCTTCCTAGTACATCATGCGAAATGCTGGACTGGATGAAGCACAAGCTGGAATTGATTTCAGGGAGAAATATCAATAACCTCAGATACACAGGTGACACCACCCTTATGGCAGAAAGTGAAGAGGAACTGAAGAGCCTCTTGATGAAAGAGGCTCTTGATGAAAGTGAAAGAGGAGCGTGAAAAAGGTGGCTCATTGTTTTGAACTCAACATTAAAAAAACGAAGATCTTAGCATCCGGTCCTGTCACTTCATGGCAAGTAGATGGGGAAACAATGGAAACCATGACAAATTTTATTTTCTTGGGCTCCAAAATCACTGCAGATGGTGATTGCAGCCATGAAACTGAAAGACACTTTCTCCTTGGAAGAAAAGCTATGGCAAACCTAGACAGCATATTAAAAAGCAGAGGCATTACTTTCCCACAAAGATCCATCTAGTCAAAGCTATGGTTTTTCCAGTAGTCACGTATGGATGTGAGAGCTGGACCATAAGGAAAGCTGAGCACTGAAGAATTGATGCTTTTGAACTGTGGTGTTGGAGAAGACTCTTGAGAGTCCCTTGGACTGCAAGGAGATCCAACCAGTCAAACCTAAAGGAAGTCAGTCCTGAATATTCATTGGAAGGACTAATACTGAAGCTGAAGCTCCAATACTTTGGCCACCTGATGCAAAGAACTGACTCCTTAGAAAATACCCTGATGCTGGGAAAAACTGAAGGCAAGAGGAGAAGGGGACGACAGAGGATGAGGTGGGTTGGATGGCATCACTGACTCGATGAACATGAGTTTGATCAAGCTCTGGGAGTTGGTGATGGACAGGGGAGCCTGGCATGCTGCAGTCTGTTGTGTCGCAAAGAATCGGACATGACTGAGCAACTGAACAGAACTGAACCTAAGACTAGGCTCTTAGGTGATGTGGTAAAGAATCTGCTTGCCAATGCAGGAGATGTAGGAGGCATGGGTTCGATCCCTGGGTTGGGAAGATCTCCTAGAGGAGGAAATGGCGACCCACCCCAGTGTTCTTGCCTGGAAAACTCCATGGACAGAGGAGCCTGATGGGCTACAGTTCATGGAGTCACAAGAGTTGGACATGACTGAGCGCAAATCTAGGGCTAGAATTCTAGGTTGGAAACCTCTTTCACTCAGACTCTCTAAGGCATTGCTCAGTTGTCTTTTAGCTTCCAATGTTGTCATTGGAAAATCTGGTGTCATTTTGATGTCTGATTCATACATTTATTTATGCATTCATTTATTTTTTTCCACTCAACAAATATCTCTGGAACAATTTCTTCACCTCCTATGTGTCAGCCTCTCTTCTAGGTTATGGCCAACCAGAACAAAGCAGATGAACGTTTCTGACTTTATTTCAGAGCTTACATTCTGATCTTTTCTTTTTTTTTTCCCTCTCTCTCTCTGTCTCCTGAGGATACTCCAGTCCTTCACTGGGGGATGTAAGCTTGGCTGTGATTCTGAGAGTCCAGCAGAAGGAGTGTTTAGGGGTCTCCTGTTTGGTATATATACGTGGTATGTTGTGCTAACTTGCTTCAGTTGTGTCCAACTCTTTGTGACCCCATGGACTGTAGCCCACCAGGCTTCTCTGTCATGGGATTCTCCAGGCAAGAATACTGGAATGGGTTGCTATGCCCTCCTCCAGGGGATCTTCCTGACCCAGGGATCAAACCTGCGTCTCTATGTCTCCTGCACTGGGAGGGGGTGTGCCACCTGGGAAGCCCAGTATATACGTGGACCTTCACTTAGTCATCCCTGTTTCCACCGTAGTACCTGACCATACTCTCCTGTGTCCTGATGTCTTCAAGTTCCTCTGGTTTTGTTTCTCCAGAGACTATCAGTTGTGTATCCTGCTGGTGTGCATAAGGGCTGGCTAGAGAGGAGCTAGGGGTCCTCCTGTGTTAACTGACCCTCCAGTCTACAGTGCTCCTTTCTCTTTCTGGGGTTCCTCATGTTTATAATTCCTGTACCTCTCTGAGGCTCTGTGGTTCAAAGCCACGTGTTTCTTCTTGGCATTCCCCTCTGTAGGCATGTAGGTTGGAGTTTTCTTTGCTTCATGAAGTCACTTATGTTTTACCCATCAACTTTTTTTTTTTTCAAACAATCTTTTTTATTTAAAAACCCACCTCAAAATTCAGTTCTGGGTTTAGTTTCTGTTTAAAAATAAGCCAACATTTAAAAGCATCAAATGTTATTCGTCTACAATTCATCTTGTTATGAACGTTTTTTTTAGTTCCTGGAGGGGACATAAACCCACTACATAAGTCAGGCACAATACAGTGGCTAAAAGGCCAGAAATCAGGGCACATCTGTGTTCTCAGGCAACAGTTAGAGGTCCGAAGTGGGGTAGGGGAACGTGACTCAGCTGTAGGCTCTCTGATCTCTATGCCCCTCCAAAAACTGTTAGTAAGTCTCAAATCAGTACAGAAGAGATTGTATGTAACGTACTTAAAATCCAATCAAACCAACAACTATATCTGCTTTCTAAATTACATTGCAAAGCCAAGACAGATAAATTATAGCCTCACTATATATAATGTGTGGTCTTGATATCCATGTCACAGGACCATGTTATAGGTGAGACAGAATTATATGATACCTCTGGTGGTTTCAGAAATCTAGTTGGAAGAAGTCCATGGCTATAAGATTTCACATTATAGCAGCTCATGATACCTCTGGTGGTTTCAGAAATCTAGTTGGAAGAAGTCCATGGCTATAAGATTTCACATTATAGCGGCTCAGGCAGCAGTGTAGCCGATGAGAGAGTGGACTATGTGGTGGTTGACCAACAGAAGACCCTCGCTCTGAAAAGCACCCGGGAAGCCTGGACCGATGGGAGGCAATCCACAGAGTCCGAAACACCAGCCAAGAATGTGAAATGAAAAGACTGCTTTAATGTGTCTGAACGAAAGAGGACTGAACTGTAAAGAGGAATCCTGCTTGACCTGAGATAACTTGACCCTTCTACTCTAGGTAGATGCTCAACTAAGTAGAGTCAGAGTTGGAGGACCTTTTAGGCTTCATCAAGCTGTCAAGACTGTAAATGGTGCTTTGTGGTATCGGAGCAATTCATCACATGTAAATAATGCGGGAAAATACTATTGTTTGGTTCCCAGAGAAACATTTGTTCTGTAGGTAACACACTAGTAGTATTACTGTATTTATGCACTTTTTCATTTGAAGCGTTGGTTTGGGTATTCCCAAATGGACCTTAACATGATTCTGTTGGGAATTCTTGTTTTTCCTCAAGAACGATGCTGAGTAAACTAAGCTACTTTCCCATTGAGAAACGGCCCTTCTCACCTGCAGGATAACCACATGGCATGAGAAGTACATTTACGGTCTGCCATTCTACCTGAAACTTCATGGGGTAATCGTTAGCTTAAAATACAAAGTAGAGTTTGACTCATCATTCAATGCCTTTCAAAGCGCTGAACATCGTGTCCATCCTGGTATCAGGACTTAGTTCTCTGGTTCATGGACATTTTCAATGGTGGAACCTTGTTATATTTTGTTAATTACAGTGTTTTTGGTTCATTGAGTGAAGATTCTGCCAGGTGGGATCTTACACCTTGGAGAGAGTGAATAATGACACTATCAAGTAAGCGTATAAATCACTGATGGCATGCAGTGAGGATGTGCTCTCACACTTGTTACCATCAACTTTTAATCTTACAAAAAATTGTTTAAATGTCTCATTTTCTTTTCTTCTTGATCTCTTTCTTTTATGGCTTTATATCTTTATTTCTTTTCAAAAAATTACTGGGAATTTAGAAGGAAGCAGAGATAAATACATGCATTTATTCCACTATGTTTAATCAGAAATTGTACCATATGTTTCCAAAATTTTAAATGAAATGAATATGTAGTTTTTATGTTAATGTATGTATACTGTTTTAATTTCAAAGGGGATTGTTGGGCCATTTCAAGTTTTTAACAAGTGTAGTATTTCACACATTAAATAGCAAAATTACATTGAAATGATCTCAAAATAACAGCCCTCATTTCATTATTATGGCTTTCCTGATGGGGCTAAGGTAAGGTATGTATTTGCAACTTAAGGCTTATCTTACCCACTCTGAAGAGATGGTCCAAAGTACAGAGAAATAGTTTTATGTTAGAACTTATACTCAAGGTTGATCTCTTTTCTTTCACTGGAGCTATGTTTTTATATTAATTTTAAAATAGTTGTTATATATTAATTTAACATCTAAGACTGAAATGACTTTTCCACTCTGTTGGTTGGCATTCAAATATTAGTCTCTTTTGTTGTCAAAGAAAATGTCAAAAGTAGTACTAGCTGCTCTAGTCAAAATTGTCTTCTTGTTTTAATGTCATGTCAAAGAAAGGATGGTGCCCACATGGGACAAATAGGGCCTTCATAATTAAAAGTAAAACCAAAAGTAGAAACAGAGCTAACCATTCTCTTGTCCTGGGATTTCCTCCTTGTGACATCAGTTAGGACTTGCCCTGGCATCTGAGTAGGGAGCAGCATCCTTCAAAGGTCTGGAGAATCTTTAGTTAGTTAATTCAGTTGCTCAGATATGTCTGACTCTTTGCAACCCCATGGACTGCAGCATGCCAGGCTTCCCTGTCTATCACCAGTTCCCGGAGCCACTCAAACTCATGTCTGTCACGTCGGTGATGCCATCCAACCATCTCATCCTCTGTCGTCCCCTTCTCCTCCCACCTTCTGTCTTGCCCAGCATCAGGGTATTTTCCAGGGAATCAGTTCTTCACTTTAGATGGCCAAAGTATTGGAACTTCAGCATTAGTCCTTCCAGTGACTATTCAGGGCTCGTTTCCTTTAGGACTGACTGGCTTGATCTCCTTGCAGTCCAAGGGACTCTCAAGAGTCTTCGCCAACACCATAGTCCCAAAGTATCAATTCTTTGGCACTCAGCTTTCTTCACAGTCCAACTCTCACATCCATACATGACTACTAGAAAAACCATAGCTTTGACTAGATGGACCTTTGTTGGCAAAGGAATGTCTCTGCTTTTTAATATGCTGTCTAGGTTGTTCATAGTTTTTCTTCCAAGGAGCAAGTGTCTTTTAGGTTCATGGCTGCAGTCACCATCTGCAGTGATTTTGGAGCTCCCCAAAATAAAGTCTGTTACTGTTGCCATTGTTTCCCCATCTACTTGCCATGAAGTGATGGAACCAGATGCCATGATCTTAGTTTTCTGAATATTGAGCTTTAAGCCAACTTTTTCACTCTCCTCTTTTACTTTCATCAAGAGGCTCTTTAGTTCTTCTTAGCTTTCTGCCATAAGGGTGGTGTCATCTGCGTATCTGAGGTTATTGATATTTCTCCTGGCAATCTTGATTCCAGCTTGGGCTTTATCCAGCCTGGCATTTTGGATGATGTACTCTGCATATAAGTTAAATAAGCAGAATCTTGGGGAAGCTAATTAAGCATCCAGATCCCTGGGCCCCGCCCAGAGGCTGGACTTAGTCGGTGAGGTCATCTGTAAGCAGCAAGTATGCTGGTAATTCTGATCAGGTTAATGACCCTTTGAGAATCCCAACTCTGTAGGATACATGAGGCCTGAAATAGCATGGCTTAAATCATCTTTTTATTTAGTCTTTAGCTTTCATGTGCCCAAATTTGTTCAGCTAAGAGTTTGAGCATCTTAAAGCTATATGATCCACTTGAGCAAAACAGTTTCTTTAGCTGGCATGTTTTCCTCTTCAGTATGCTATTGTAAACCACTTTAAAGCAATTTTAAACTTGTATCTTTTTAAAAAAAATTGTGTTCTTGGTTTTTATAAATGTATTATAAATTCATTATGAAAAGCTTAGAAAATTACGAAAATTGTAAAAAAAAAAAGATATCTTCGAGAATGACAACTATCTTACCATTGAAAGTTACTTAACTACTTTTATCATATGGGTGTGTTTTCTTCCAAGAAAAAAATAGCTATTTTGTATCTTTCTTTTTTTATTTAATGTTACTAGGAGCCTAAAAAATTCTTTATAAATATATATTTTATGTGACTGTTCTTCCCTTGTTTGAGACTGCCATAGTTGAATCATTCTCTTCAATTTCTATTTTTACTATCATCTATTTCCATAACACTTATTAACATTGATATGTTATGTATTTGATGTTTGACTGTTTCACCCTGAAAAATGTAAGCTCACAAAGGGCAGAATTCAAAGTTTAATTTCCACCCCAACTGCCCCTGTACTCAGTCCCCAGGACAGTATCTGGAACATGATAGATACATTCCATAAGTGTTTGCTGAATGAATGCACGTGGGATGGACATATTTGTGCCCATACTTTTTTTACTTTACAGGTTCTTTTCTCTGGAGTTAATAACAATTTAAAAACTTCGATACCTATTGATATTTTATCAGGTTTGAAAGGAATGAATGATAAGTTGCCTCAGGAGCCTCAATTCCAACTCTGTGCGACCCCATAGACTGTAGCCCACCAGGCTCCTCTGTCCATGGGATTCTCCAGGCAAAAATACTGGAGTGGGTTGCCATATCCTACTCCAGTGACCTTCCTGATCCAGGGACCAAACCTGCATCTCTTATGTCTCCTGTACTGGCAGGCGGATTCTTTACCATTAGAGCCACTAAATGTGCCAACTTAGACTCCTGCTCCTATGGGAATTCTCATTTCATCAGACCTTTCTTACCCTAAGTATTATTATGTTTTTATTTTTGTTAGTTTGATGGGTGAAAATGGTATCTGTTTAATTTCAATTTCTTTGATTATTGATAGTTTAATATTAAACTATTAATATATCTTAAAAGTTCAAGGTAACAAACAATTTGATGATACTTTACGTTTTTATATTTTGGTTATTGGTGTTCAATAGTTATTAAAGCAAGTTTTTCTCTGTATGTCTGTGTGTTTAACAAGATGAGGTGGAAATGTGGAATTTCTGCACCATAGAGAAAAAGTAGGTATTTTTATTATTTTTCCAAATGTAGAATGTTCATTAATTTCTTTTCATTAAAAACTTTTTATTAAAGTATAGTTGATATATAATATTGTGTAAGTTACAAGTGTACAATACACAGTTTTTAAAAGTTATACTCCATTTATAGTTACTATAAAATATTTGCTCTCCTCCCTCTCTTATACAGTGTATCCTTGTTGCTTGTATATTTTATACATAGTACTTTGTACATCTTATTTCCCTACCTCTGTGTTGCCCCATCCCTTCCCTCTCCCCACTGGTAACCACTAGTTTGTTCTCTATATTTGTGCTTCTGCTTCTCTTTTTGTATTCACTAGTTGGTTGTATTTTTCAGATTCTGCATGATCATGCAGTATCTGTCTTTCTCTTTCTGACAATTTCACATAGCATAATGCCCTCCAAGTCCATCTATGCTGCTTCAAATGGCAAAATTTCATTTGTTTCTTGAGCCATATGAAGAAGCCAGAAAAGTTGGGATGTGACCTGTCCATGGTCTCAGATGTCTGTTGTCTTGGACCAGTAAGCTGGCTGTAAATATGATACCCATCAGGTGTCCATTCTTTAACCAGCTGAAAAGTACAACTCCATCATTGTTTATGAGCTCATACTGTGAAATTGTATTTCTCGGCTGTATTTTTTCCTGCTAGCATGTTTTTAACATATTGGTCATAAAGAAACAATAATAATAAGCTGGAACTACATACGGTGTTTTCAAACCATTGCATCACAGTGAATTGGTGGGGTGGGAAAGGCCCATATCCACCCACCTGTCTGGATGGTTGTAATGGCCTCTGTGTCACCCAGTGTGTATCTAGAACAGAGTCTCAAAACAATGAGCTGTGAGGGGTCTTTTTGTCTATAACCCCATTTGGCCACTCTCTTACAGTAACTCCCCATTTCGCTCAGAAAAAGAGCCAAAGTCCTCCCAGTGGTTTGAGTCATCATAAAATCCTAGCCCTGCTGCCTCCCTGACTGCATCCCTTTCAGTTCTCCTGTGGGTTCACTGCTCCAGTCACGCGGAACACCAAGCTGTTTCTAGAGCACACTATGCTCTGTTGCCTTCTCCCAGACTGTATCCTCCGGCTGGACCACTGCTTCCTGACCCTCAGCCCCAAAGATCCACTCCTCCTGTTCCTTCCACTCATTGAGACCTTCCTCCAGGTTAGCAGCTCACTGAAACCCCATCCAGCCTGTCGGCTATGCAGCCCCCACTTCCTGAACCCCTCCTGTTATTCTTTCCCATCTGGGTTGGTCTCTGTGTCACTTTTCACCCAGTGGCCTGAGATAAATTTTATTTCAGGTTTTGTCTATCTTCTGTCACTCAGAAGTCAGCTCCCTGTGGGCAAGACTATGTGCCTCTTTCCTTAGCTGGGCCTGGAATAATTGCTGGTAGAAATTGAATCAACGTTCGCCGCATTCATTCCTGTTTTACCTGAAGAACACGAGGCCCATGGAAATGACTTTGCCACCATCACATAGGGAGCAAGTGTAAGACTGGAAATCTGAGCCAGAACCCCTTTTGTCAGGGATGTATTTAAGGCAGAAAGGAGCACGTCACTGGCTTTCTGAATTACTTTTTTTTTTTTTTTAAGTTAAAAATGTGTTTTACTTAGTTTTTATTGTCATATAATTGCTTTACAATGTTATGACAGCTTCTGCTGTACAACATAATGAATCCGTTATATGTATACACATATCTCCTCCATTGTGCACCTCCCTCCCTGCTCCCCTTCCCACCCCTCTAGGTCATCACAGAGTGCTGAGCTGACCTCCCCATGCTATACCACAGGTTGCCACTAGCTGTCCATTTTACTTGTTGTTTAGTCTCTAAGTCGTGTCTGACTGTTTTGTGACCCCATGGACTGTAGCCTTTCAGGCTTTTCTGCCCATGGGATTTCCCAGGCAGGAGTATTGGAGTGGGTTACCATTTCTTTCTCCAGGGCATCTTCCTGATCAGGGATTAAACCTGCATCTTCTGCATTAGCAGGCAAGTTCCTTACTGCCAGGCCGTCGTCTTCCTTTGTTTTTACGGTGGGCTCTGTTGTTCTTCTAGTTTCTCCTTGCTTCACTGTAGTCTGGGTAGCCTCTCCTTGTCAAAAAACCAAACAAATCTCAATTATAAACCCCTTCTCCACCTTTAAGCTGTGGTTGTTTACTAAGATGACTGCTCTCAAAGCAGTGTATCACTATTCTGATCACACCTTGAAGGAATGTGCTTCAAATACCTTCACAGCAGCACTGGGAAGAAATCCCTTTTATGAAAAAGTTATGGATGTGCTTTTAAATAGATGCCCTGACTTTCTTTTCTTTATCCTCCATCTCAAGATGAAATCTACCTGACCTTCAGAACAAGGAGCACAAAGAGTTCCCCTCATTTACGTGTCCTTTGGTGAAAGTCACATGTCTTCACTGGAGTGCACTCACGAAGCCACTTGGCCTGTGATGCCAGCACCCTCAGGTGGCATCAGAGGAAGGTGATAGGGTGAGGGGATCAGGTGGCACCATGGATTCCCCACTCTGTTTCAGTCAGAGATGTGGCTCTTTCACCAGTTGGATATATTAAGCATTTGTATTCAATTTTATCAGTAAAAGAAAGAGGGGGTTTCATAACAAAACAGTTTGAGAACCAAGTGGTTAGCCATTTCACAGCTGAGGCCCAGAGAGTCTCCACACATACAAGCTTCTTTAGCTCCCAGTCCAGGCTTTTCTTCACCAGCTCCTGGTTTTATGGCCTGTAGCAGTTTTAAAACTGAGAACCACATGCATAATTATCACCTGACATGCTGATTGGAAATGAAAAGTCTGGACCCCTACTTCGAGTCTAGGGCATTAGAATCCTGTGTCCCAGGAATATGCGTTTCTAAACAAGCCAGTTGTCCATGTTTGTCCTGGGGCTTCCTATCAACATTCACCCACCTCAGCACAACGCCAGGCTGCTTCCTCATTATCTGGCATGGTGCCTGCTCCACATAGGCCACAGTTAGACCTTCATTTCCCTCCCCGCCAACCCCCTCCTTCAGGTATTTCATATTCGTAGGGAAGGGCATAAGCCCACATTTGTAGAGTGCCCCATGCAGCTGTACACGGTAAGTCCTCTATGTATGAATGAGTTCCATACTGAGAGCATGTTCGTAAGTCCAGTTTGTTCATTAGTCCAAAAAAGTTAACCTCAGTACCCCACTAGCACAATTGGCTATCTAGTACTGTATTGTAATAGATTTATAAAACTTTTCATACAAACAATACATAAAAAACAATTGCAGAAAATAAAACATTTTTAATCTTATAGTACAGTACCTTGAAAAGTACAGTAGTACAGTATAACAGCTGGCATAAGTGGCTGGCACGGAGTGAACAGACAAGTAGAGTTATCGACTGGTGAAGGGAGCGGAAGTCAGAGATGGTAGAGCTGAAGGATTGTCAGCAAAAGGAGATGGAGGGCAAGCTGCAATTTCATTCATACCCGACATTGATGGAACACACGTTTGCATCTTTAAAAGTTCACACCTTGAAGGTTCACATGTCAGGGATTTACTGTACTTGCTCACCCAGGCAAGTTTCTGGGTCCTTCTGTGGTTTTTTACCCAGAAGTCAAGAGTATCCAGAACCCACCCAATTGGACTCTATGGTTGTCTGATAAGAAGGCTTCTCCTAGAAGCTATGGGCGCTTTGGAGGCTGCAGGGTAGCAAAGTGCACTTTCATTGCACACCTGGAGCCACCCAGTGATGCTTCATGAGAGAGTGGCTACAGGTCAAGGTCTGTCCAGCCTCAAGGGCCCCACAGAATAATGAGCTCCAACCAAGCGCCATCCTTGGATGCTTCCAGGGGTAACTTGTCTAGGATTGTCTTTAGCAATGAGTAATGCATAGCAACAGGGGTTGGTTTATGCTCCTCCCTTAGCAAGGGGTCCTGGGGGAGCAGTCCAGACTGGTGTCACAGTTCCCCAAGGTGAAAGAGTCCCAGGATCCTTCATCCCTCCTTTCCACCATCCTCAGCTTGTGGTTCTCATCCTCATGTCTGCAAGTCACGGCTATCCCTGGATGGTCTTCACTGCAGTTGTGATGAAGAGAGAAGGGGTGAGGGGAAAGAAGGCTTTGCTTTCCTAACAAGGCTGTGTCTTTATACTTGGAAACTCCTTGTCTGTAACTGTCACATATTCAGCCTGGCTGCAAGGAAGTCTATAAAGAGAAACATTCCGACTTTCCCACCTGAATACTTTCTGTGTTCAGTCGCTATGTCATGTCCAACTCTCTGTGACTCCATGGACTGCAGCATACTAGGCTTCCCTGTCCACCATCTCCTGGAGCGTGCTCAAACTCATGTCCATCAAATTGGTGATTCCATCCAATCATCGCATCCTCTGTGGACCACTTCTTCTCCTGCCTTCAATCTTTCCCAGCATCAGAGTCTTTTCCAATGAGTTGGCTCTTTGCATCAAATGGCCAAAGTATTGGAGCTTCAGCTTCAGCATCAGTCCTTCCAATGAGTATTCAGGATTGATTTTCTTTAGGATAGACTGGTTTGATCTCCTTGCAGTCTCAGGGACTCTCAAGAATCTACTCCCAACACCACAGTTCTTTCAAGGAGCAAGCGTCTTTTAATTTCATGGCTGCAGTCACCATCTGCAGTGATTTGGGAGCCCCCCCAAAATAAAGTCTGTCACTGTTGCCATTGTTTCCCCATCTGTTTGCTATGAAATGATGGGACCAGATGCCATGATTTTTGTTTTTTGAATGTTGAGTTTTAAGCCAGCTTTTTCACTCTCCTCTTTCACTTTTATCAAAAGGCTCTGTAGTTCCTCTTCTCTTTCTGCCATAAGAGTGGTATTATCTGCATATCTGAGGTTATTGATATTTCTCCTGGCAATCTTGATTCCAGCTTATGCTTAATCCAGCCCAGCATTTTGCATGATGTATTCTGCATAGAAGTCAAATAAGCAGGGTGACAATATGTAGCCTTGTCATACTCCTTTCCCAATTTGGAACCAATCCAGTGTTCCACAACTGGTTATAACTATTGCTTCTTGACCTGCATACAGGTTTCTTAGGAGGCAGGTAAGGTGGTCTGTTATTCCCATCTCTTTAAGAATTTTCCACAGTTTGTTATCATCCACACAGTCAAAGAATTTGAAGTAGTCAATGAAGCAGAAGTAGATATTTTTCTGGAATTCTCTTGCTTTTTCTATGATCCAACAGATGTTGGAAGTTTGATCTCTGGTTTTGGCTTTTCTAAATCCAGCTTGAACATCTGGAAATTCTCAGTTTGTATACTTTTGAAGCCTAGCTTGGAGAATTTTGATTATTACTTTGCTAGCATGTGAAATGAGTGCATTTGTGTGGTAGTTTGAACATTCTTTGGTGTTGTTCTTCTTTGGGATTGGAATGAAAGTGACCTTTTCCAGTCCTGTGGCCAGTGCTGAGTTTTCCAAATTTGCTGGCATATTGAATGCAGCACTTTGATAGCATTATCTTTTAAGATTTGAAATAGCTCAGCTGGAATTCCTGAATACTAGAGGAAGCAAAGTGGGGATTTTTTGAATGGCCTAGGGGCTCTCAGTCCTCTCCCTGCCATAAGGGCACCCCTCGGTTGTATGGAGCAAGTGTTTTGTGTAACCCTATTTATACAAAGTGGGCTTCCCAAGTGGCAAAGTGGTTCAGAACCTGCCTGCCAATGCGGGAGACACAAGAGATGCAGGTTGGATCCCTGGGTTGGGAAGATCCCCTGGAGAAGGAAATAGCTTCCCACACAAGTATTCGTGCCTGAAAAATTACATGGACAAGGGAGCCTGGTCCACTACAGTCAGTGAGATTGCAAAGAGTCATACATGACTGGGCACATTTAATACAAGGTTATCTATACAAAGAGTCTGGATACATGGAAGAAGAGGGGACTATAGATACTTTGCTATAGAGCAAAGGACAAGATGTTAAATGAAGCCTCAATAAGATGTGAGGTCCAGATAAAAGTGGAACAGGTACAGAGGAGAATGTGGAGGTGTGGGTAGTGGAATTAGTGGTGGTGATATAACTAAAGGAAAAAATTGGCTGAATAAACATGTAAAGGAACATAAATTGCGGTGGCAGATGTCCTCCAAAATATGTACTATGGATGCCCAGGGACATATCTGCAAATACGAGCTAGAAGTCAGCAGTAGCACACCTCTGGGCTTACGATTGGAGATGCTGGTGAATCGACTACTCCCCACAGGACACCAGGTGGTGGAGATGGCCGTGCAGCAGGTAACAGAAGCCACGAAGCCTGTTTCTGCTCAGCTTCAGTTTACTTCCAAGTTATCCAGACTGACTTCGGCCCCTGCAGCTGTCTAAGCCAAGATGGTCAGCAACCTGGCCAGTGAACACTTAGCCATTCCTGTCTTACTTGCTCTGTTGAGTGGCCCACTACTTTATTCTTCGGATGGTTTTTGTGTTTGACTGTCATGATGCCAATTTAGTGACTGTCCTTCTGCGTCTCTCATTCAATGTTGCCTTCCCAACCCCTTCTAAGCCTTTGGATGCCTTTAAGCTCTGCCCTCTGTGCCTTACTCCTGCTCTTCCTTCTGCTCCCTTATCTGCCTGGCTGATTTCTCAGCTTTTCCTGGGAGGTCTAGCCCAGCTGTCCCTTCCCTTGGGTAGCCCTTCTGATTGCGTTTCTTCCCTCCATATTGCTTTGGCATAGCTCATTATCA
This sequence comes from Ovis canadensis, assembly GCF_042477335.2. Lineage (NCBI taxonomy): Eukaryota > Metazoa > Chordata > Mammalia > Artiodactyla > Bovidae > Ovis > Ovis canadensis. The sequence goes on along the minus strand of NC_091257.1, from coordinate 46,611,173 downwards.
CAGGAGACAGTTAGCTCTCTTTGTCCATCTGCTGGGTAGATTAAGAGCTGTGTGAAAGCAGGGGCTGATCATTGTGTTTGTACCTTGAGCATTTACTTAGTGTCATGTCAGTAAATGTTTGTGGAATGAACGAATGAGAGTATTAGGATATATAAACCTAGCAAAAACAGTCATCAGGACACCTAATGAGGGAGACAGGGTTTGGCAGGGGAGAGTCAGGAGTGATGGCAGGTCACACTCAGATACAAGGAGACACACCTAGCTATGTACTGTTAAATATATTTATAGGTATTGTTACCTTTAGGACTTTCCCAGTGGCTTAGCAATAAAGAACCTGCCTGCAGTGCAGGAGACACAGAAGATCCCCTGGAGAGGGGCATGGCAATCTACTCCGGTAGAGAATCTCATGGACAGAGGAGCCTGGCAGTCTTCAGTCCATAGGATTGCAAAGAATAGGACTCACCTGAGACCACTGAGCATGAAATGCATGTTAGAACATTTGTGTTATATTATTTAAAGAAATGGATATTGATTCACAGCTAGTAAGTGAAGGAAATCTTGTAGGGGGAATACTAAAAATTAATAGGGCTTAAAATGAAGTCACAACAATGCCATGGAACATTTTGATGATAAACAGAATGATCTTGCTTCTTTTCTTTGTACATGGAGAAGGGCACAGTGAAAAGATATCCCACTGATTCCATTCTTCATTGGGTTTGCCTTTTGTTTAGACTGACCTCCTGGACGGTGTCTGGCTTTGCCTTCATGGGGGCAGGCAGCAAGAAGATGCACCCTCAGTTTAGAGGCAAGATTATGAAATAGATCATTCAGAGCCTTCTTCCTCACCACAAGCACCCTGTGCACCATGGGCCTCCCACCACCTCTAGGTGTTACTGTTCCCACTGATTGTTCAGGGTCTACACTGAAACACCTCACCTAATCCTGAATTCTCACTGCTTTACCTTGTGTTTTCTGCCCCATGTTCCCCACTGTCAAATTTCTTCCTCCATATTGTGGTTCTTTGTTGAGCCATCCATCATATGGTAAGCAGAATCATATATTAATTTCCATCGAGATGTCCCTGCAGGATTCTAACTCAGTGCTGGGGTACTTGCAAACTGTAAAACAGTCATCAAGTCTCTTCAAGACCCAGAGCCTCACTGGGAAGGAAAGAATCCAAAATTGTAGAATTTCAAATGAGTTGGCTGGGTCTTTCTGGATGCACAGGCCCTTGCAAAGAGTCTCTTAAACCTATCAGACTGTGTATTCTGAATACACTCTTGAAGAAGGCACATTGCCTTTCCCACGACAGGCACTTAGTAAACATCTGAAAAATGAAAATTATAGGTATGATGAGACTGGCCCTCATGATCAATGATATTAGAAACTAGAGCTTCTGATGTCAGATTCTTTGGGGGCTGGATTCTGAGTTTCAGTAGAGATTTTGGGGGAAGGAAAGACTTCCTTCTCACATCTCCTGGATATCTTTGTGATGGGTTTTCATCACCCGATAGTGGAGTTTCAGGGTTTTCATCTTTTTTTCCCAAATAGTAATTGATCTGAGAATAGCTTCTTTGTAAAAATTTTATTGAAGTACAATTGATTTACAAAGTTGTTAATTTGTGCTGTACAGCAGTGACTCAAATATACATATATAAATTCTTATTCTTTTCCACTATGGTCTTGTCACAAGATGTTAAATACACCTCCCTGTGCTATACAGTAGGATCGTATTATTTATCCATTCTATATATAAATAGCTTGCATCTGCTAATCCCAAACTTCCAGTCCATTCCTCCCCAAGTCTATTCTCTGTGTCTGTGAATATGTTTCTGTTTCATAGATTGATTCGTTTGTGTCATATTTTAGATTCCACATTTGAGTGATATCATATGGTGTTTGTCTTTCTCTTTCTCTTTTAGTGGGATAATCTCTAGTCACATCCATATTGCTGCAAACAGCATTATTTCATTCTTTTTATGGCTGAGTACTATTCCACTGCGTATGTGTACCACATCTTCCGTATCCACTCATCTGCTGATGGCTGTTTAGGTTGCTTCCATGTCTTGGTTATTATAAATAGTGCTGCTATGAACACAGTAGTGCATGTATCTTTTTGAATTAAAGTTTTGTCTGGGTATATGCCCAGGGGTGGGATTGCTGGATCAAATGGCAACTCCATTTTTAGTTTTTTGAGGAACCTCCATACTGTTTTCCATAGTGGCTGCACCAGTTTACATGATTTGGGAATAGCTTCTTGAGCACTTGAATTCAGAGGTAAAAAGATGAAACACTAATCAAGATTGTCCTCTTTTGTGAGCAGGTGGGTTTCCATGAGACCAAGATACTAGATGACATCCTTATGTGCTTTTCCTGGACTGTCTCCTCGACCTTGAACAATATAAAGGAAATCTCATCACCTCCAATGATAACCCTGCAGCTAGGACAAAGCTGCTCATTTTTTTCCATTATTTAACCTCATGCTTTGACGGTCCACACCATTTTTGAAGAGATCCACTCTGACACTGGGCTTCCTAGGTGGCACTAGTGGTAACGAATCTGCCTACCAATGCAGGAGACAGATTCCTGGCCTGGGAAGATCCCCTGGAGGAGGAAATGGAAACCTACTCCAGTATTCTTGTCTGGAGAATCCCGTGGACAGAGAAGCCTGGCAACCTACAGTCTATGGGGTCGCAAATAGTCAGACATGACTGAGGCGACCTTGTACACATGCACGCATGCTCTGGCATTGTTTGGACTGTGTCACATGCTTAACACTCCCCACAGGCCTCCATAGCTCCACACTTGAAAACCTTTGGTGGCAGAGCCTTGGTGTAGAGGCCAGTGTGGGGAAGCCGGAATAGAACTTTATCTGTACTAAAAGATGGAGTCTTTGTTTTCGAATTTATAAATTTTGTGGGAAAACTCAGGAACTAATAAGATTGTGACATAATGGACCATCTTGCCTTCATGCTGGAGCCCGTATCCCCTCAGGCCTTACAGCTTTATTGCCTGAAGGCTACCTTCCACCAGCAGGCCTCTGTCCCTGTGCCTGGGGGGTTGTCTACTTTGCTATTGATCTGCTTTGCCTATTTATAACATGCATGAAGTCTGGGAGAATGAATGCCCTTGGGGCAGCTCTCAACTGATGACTAACAAGAGTTGTCTTGTCTTGAAAAAACCCACTGCTTGTACCACATGGGGTGAGTATCTCTGAGGCTGGCTCTACACTGGCTCCTAGAACTCGCCAAGGGTTTTCCCTCCAGTTAGCCAGAGGCACGGTAGTGACTTGCTTGATAATGTACATTTTATTAGGTGCATTTCCTTCCATCTCGGTTTTAATTTTCTGCTATTCACTTGGTTGGTGAGAGAGGGATTCCTGCCCAAGGTTTAAGGAGAAGACCAGACACCCGTACCGTGTAGGTGAGATCACCAGATGAATTAGTCACCTGTACTCCCAGCTGGGGGAGGACACTGCCTGCCACACAGAGTGGCACAGAGATTGCGTTTTGGAACATTGTGACCAAGCACGGCCTGTGGGATGCAGGTTCTATAGTGTCAAGGGAGTGGGGTGCCTGCTGGCTCTTGTGGGAGGATGTGATTTGTTTGAATAATTCTGTGGATTAGCAGTAACTGAAGCCCACTGATAAGGGATAAATGGGAACTACATCTGATCCTGTGATGAGGAGAGCTCTTGGTTAAGGGACCTTATCTGTGGGCACAGAGTTAGGAGAAGAACCTGTAGTCAGGCCATTCAAGGCCCCTGGTTTTCCCCACATGTCAAAGCACATGTCACATTGTACACGTAACACTGGGCTCAGTTTGGGCTCAGATAAACCACAGTATCTCACTCCCCTCCCATCTTCCCTGGGATCATCTGCCCAACACCCTCTCTTACATTTGAATCTTTCTCTCAGGGTCTGCTCCAGGGAGACCTTGAACATGTAGACATCAAGCGTGTCCTGCAATTGGAGCCTTTAATACTGACCAGTAATTTTCATAATTTCTACAAGTCATTTTGTTTTAGAAAACATTCCTAGGTTATTGCCCCAGTTTTGAGTCTCAAAGAACTGGTGGCAAGTAAGCTAGTTCTTTAGATCACCTGATGTTTATGGTAACACCAGGGATGTTGCAGATCTTTCTTTCTAAAAGAAAAAGAAAAAATCAGTTTGATAGATGCATGCTGCGGGTAAAAAAGAAAGATATTGAATTAATTATGAATTAATGGAATCAGAGTTACTGTTAATGTTAGACTTGTTGAAATGTTTGTATAATGAAAATCCACTTTCTGTTTTTAACTGAAGTATAGTTGATTTATAATGTTGTGTTACATATTGATATATAGCAAAGTGACTCAGTTATAATTATATATATGTATATATATTACTTTTTCTATTCTTTTCCATTATGGTTTATCATAGGATATTGAATATAGTTCCATGTGCTATACAGTAGGACCCTGTTGTTTATCCATCTTACATATAATAGTTTATATCTGCTAACCCCAAATTCCCAATCCTTCCTACCCCCTACCCCCTCTATGTTGGCAAGTTCCAGTCTATTCTCTGTGTCCCTGATTCTGTTTCTACTTTATAGATAGATTCATTGTGTCTTATTTTAGATTCCACATATTAAATAAGTGATGTCATATGGTATTTGTCTTTCTGAGTTACTTCACATAGTATAATCATTTTTTCTTTCTTTTTTCTGTAATTGTTAATAAGGGCAAAAATCTTGACACACATATTTCAGGGGTAAAGGCAAGGCTGAAATAGAAGGTCTGTTACAATGACAATCAGGAAAAAACAGAACTTGGAAATAATGCTATAAATGTTGTTAAGGGTGAGATATTAGCATAAAATGCGAGGTGGAGGTGTTGGAGGGACTGTTGCTTTAATACAAGGAGTCTGAAGGTAAGAAAATGACCATTGTTGGACCAAAGAATCCAATGAAAATTTGTTATATCTCTGTTCTTTATTGTGGATAATTTTTAAAAATCTGACACGTAATAGGTGCTAAGTTAGTATCTATGATTTCACTATTACTCAACTATAAAGGCCTAATATTAATAGAATGTAGATGGTGTCACTCTGAAGATAATTTCAGACACAGACTGAAGACTCCCCTTATGATTATTGCTTATGCATCTTAAGACCCACTGTGGGTGCCTGAATGCCCTTGAATGAGTGGTCTGTTTTTGGTGTACAAAGGGGTGGAGAAAATGGACCTCATTCCTGTTACACGTCACCTTGTTCTCAGGATACTGCCTGCTATTGTATCCTCATCACAGTGGTAGCAGGGATAGTAGTGGTAGTAGTAAGAGCATGCAGAGAACAAGGCAAGCAACCCCTGAAAAGAGACAAGAAAATAAGTGTCGAGAAGATGATTCAGTCATTTAAAAAATATATTCGGTGAGATACAAACTACCACTTATCAAATAAATAAATCACAAAGTTGTATAGCACAGAGAATATAGTTAATATTTTATTTTTTTAGGTTTGATTGATTTATTTTTGGCTGTGCTTGGTCTTTGTTGCTGCACGAGGTTTTCTCTGGTTGCCTCGAGTCAGGGCTACTCTCTAGTTTCCGCGTTCGGGCTTCTTGTTGTGGTGGCTTCTCTTGTTGGGAAGCATGGGCTCTAGGCCTTTGGGCTTCAGCAATTGCGGCACGTGGGCTCTAGAGCACTGGCTCAATAGTTGTGGCTCACGGGCTTAGTTGCTCTGTGGCATGTGGGATCTTCCTGGTCTAGGGATCGAACCTGTGTCTCCTGCATTGACGGGTGGGTTCTTTACCACTGAGCCACTAGGGAAGCCCCAATATTTTGTTTAAATGGTCAGCATGTTGTTGCAGAAGTAGAAATACAGTGAGCACAGTGAGCAGAAGTAGAAATACAGTGTTGTGCAAATCAGACATATAATGTTATGAGCCAGTTACCTCAATCATAAAAGAGGAAATTAAAGTAAAATGAGGTCAGATGGGTTGATCCTAAACTAATAAGACCCTTGTGAGAGGAGGGATTAGGACACAGACATGTGGATGCACAGAAAAGGGACATGTGAAGACAGAAGATGGCCGTGTGCAAGCAAGTCTCAGAATGAAACTGACACTGTTCTCATCTTGGTCTTGGACTTCTCGCCTCCAGAACTGAGAATAAATAATTTACGTTAAGCCCCCTAAAAGTTTTATTTACAGTATAGTCTATTAGATGTGCAATATCATTGTCTGAAGAAGTCATAGGTACTTCCCTGGTGGTCCAATGGTTAAGACTCTGCTTCCACTGCAGGTGGCACAGGTTTGATCCCTAGTCGAGGAACTAAGACCCTGCATGCTGCATGGCACAGCAAAAAAAAAAAAAAAATATATATATATATATATATATATACACACACACACACATACATGCCTTAATTTAAAAATACTTTATTGGTTAAAAATAAAATGTACCTTTGGGATTTCTCTGGTGGATAGGAATCTGCCTGCCAATACGGAGGACATGAGTTTGATCCCCGGTCCAGGAAGATCCCACATGCCACGGAGCAACTAAGCTTGTGTGTCACAATTACTGAGCCTGAGCTCTAGAGCCTGTAAGCCACAACTACTGAAGCCCATGTGTCACAGCTACTGAAGCCCACATGTCAGAGCCTTTACTGCATAACAAGAGAAGCCACTGCAATGAGAAGCCCATACACCGCCAACAGAGACTCAGCACAGCCAAATGAATAAATAACCTCCTCTTAAAAAAAACAAAAAAAAAATTACATTTGGAGCACTGGTACTGTATCACACAGCCCACTAGGCATGCAGGGAACCAAACAGTCCTGGGGTCTCTGGCCTCATGGAGCTGAAAAGTCCACTTTGGGAGGGAAACATTAATCACAGAACCCCAGCAATATTACCTTACACGAAGGAAAAGAAAACAGGGAGCTATGAAAACATAACAAGGGGACCCACTCCGGAGGATCCCACAAGGTTTCCCTGGGGAGATGATTAGAATTTGGAGAACAGGAAGAAGAAATAAATTTCACAGGCTTCCACTTAGCTGTTTTACATGGTTGGACTCCGTGATAGCTGCTGCTTCCAGTGTGATTTCAGTATATCTAATTACCTGCTAATCTGACTGCATAATACATCAGGCACTTATTTTTTGTTACCATACACTCCTTGAGTGTCTTGTTGGCTCTGATGCTGCCAAATGAGTGGCAACAATATTCTATTAACAATTGCTCCCATGCGCATTTATTTTCTGTTGTATTGAAAGAAATTTTCATCACTTTCCATTTGGCTCTATTCAATGTGAAATTACAATTGTCCATCATCCTGTCTTGTCTATATTAAATGATTTCTATATTTTCTTTTATTCCCTTCTCTGTCTCTTAGCATACTTAATCTTGTTCCATATTTGTTTATTTTAGGGGTGGGAGGACTTTTTAGCCACATTTAGTGAGTTTAAGTGGTATTGAATCCCCAAAGCCTAGGCGTTTCTGATCATTTTCAAGTCCCCTTGACTGTAAAGACATAGATACAGCAGGGCCATTAAAGTAGTAGAAGATAAATTGTTGTCCCTGAGAGTCAGTAAAATAGTTTTTTTACAGTCCATTTCACAAAGTGTTTAGAATGTGTATTACCTGATTAATCAATGTGTCGCAACCTGTAATGATGTCAATGTATTTTCTCTGTTCAGCCCGGGGATGGTGGGCAGGGAGGAGCTGGATTATTTAAGGCTCTCTTTGCCATGGAGGGGTAAATTATCCTCTGTTAACGATGAGAGTAGCTGTTGGCTACCCTTTGGTAAAGAGACGATTGGTATTGTGGGAAGACAGAAGGCAATATATACATTTGTCTTTGTGATTCATGGTAATCACTTCTGACTGGCTAAATTCTGTCCCATAAAACAACTCTTAATTACTACTTGTGGGAAGTTGCTTTAGGGAAAATAATAACCCAGCTCATACATACAGTACTTTGGAGATTAAAAATGACATTTCCTAAAAGATGATCCTTTCAAAAATAAGTTTTCTTCAAAGTTTTTCAATTTATTTAAAACGTCTTTCCTCCTGTAGCATGATTTGAGGCTGTTTCTGTTGCCTTAAAGACTGTTGTTCTCTTGGTTAATATCATTCTTAGATATTCCTCCTTTCTGTAAATAGAATCAAGATTGAAATTATTGATATGCATGAAATTATAAGTTCTATAATATTAAAATAATGAAATCTCTAGTATTCTGAAAAGGAATGTATAAAGCAAACATTTTCAGAGTCTTTATATTTCTCTACTTGTTTCCTTTATACTTTAGGGGCTGGATACCATGGAAAGTGTCCCCAAAAGGAAATAAAATTCAACTAAAAACTTGTTCTAACTTTGTACACATCCTTTAAATTCTTGGATCTTGCTTATTCAGGTTTAGTTAATTGGGAAGTTTATATACATGATTTTTTTGTATACCAATTAGAAGCACAGATGAAATAAACTACATACTATATAATTTCCTATTAGGGGCCATTGCAAGTTCCCTGAGAAATAGACTCTGGAGTGGAGTTTTGTGTATGAGAAGTATATTAGGATGTGCTCCCAGGAACAATGCCAGTGAATGGGTGAGGCAGAGGGGAGTGGCAGAGTTAGAACTCATCCTTTAATGCTTCTGCAATAATCATGAGAAACACTGGGCTGGAAGAAGCACAAGCTGGAATCAAGATTGCCAGGAGAAATATCAATAACCTCAGATATGCAGATGACACCACCCTTATGGCAGAAAGTGAAGAGGAACTAAAAAGCCTCTTGATGAAAGCGAAAGAGGAGAGTGAAAAAGTTGGCTTAAAGCTCAACATTCAGAAAACTAAGATCATGGCATCTGGTCCCATCACTTCATGGGAAATAGATGGGGAAACAGTGGAAACAGTGGCAGACTTTATTTTTTGGGGCTCCAAAATCACTGCAGATGGTGATTGCAGCCATGAAATTAAAAGACACTTACTCCTTGGAAGGAAAGTTATGACCAACCTAGATAGCATATTGAAAAGCAGAGACATTACTTTGCCAACAAAGATATGTCTAGTCAAGGCTATGGTTTTTTCCAGTAGTCATGCATGGATGTGAGAGTTGGATTGTGAAGAAAGCTGAGCACCGAAGAATTGATGCTTTTGAACTGTGGTGTTGGAGAAGACTCTTGAGAGTCCCTTGGACTGCAAGGAGATCCAACCAGTCTATCCTAAAGGAGATCAGCCCTGGGTGTTCTTTGGAAGGAATGATGCTAAAGCTGAAACTCCAGTACTTTGGCCACTTCATGTGAAGAGTTGACTCATTGGAAAAGACTCTGATGCTGGGAGGGATTGGGGGCAGGAGGAGAAGGAGACGACAAAGGATGAGATGGCTGCATGGTATCACCGACTCAATGGATGTGAGTTTGAGTGAACTCCAGGAGATGGTGATGGACAGGGAGGCCTGGTGTGCTGCAATTCATGGGTCACAAAGAGTCGGACACAACTGAGCAACTAAACTAACCAACTAGCTAATGAAGGTCTTGGCCTCATGGAGCTGGGAAGCTGCAGTGTTTTCTGTAAGTTGGGCTGAATTAAGATCATGGGTCAGGCACTGGTCAGGCATTGGATGTAGCCACCCTCCAGGGCCTGTGACCTTGGAGGTGGCTGGGCCTCCATTCCAGGATGGTTCCTGAGGAAAGACCCATATGGGCATCAGCAGAGTCCCAGCCACTGGAGGGATGCAAGTCCCAGTTCTGAAGGAGGGATGTGGACACCACAGCTCCTCTAGATGTGTGAGAACTGATTTCACAGCACTTGAATATTTAAGCATTTAAATTGACTCCAAGAAGTATTCCTCAATATCAGTTCCTGGGGTGACCTTCAACAGAAGGTTTTGGGGGATGGTCGCAAGTGATTCCAGTACTCACATGACTTCATCCAAGTCTTCACAGGCTACCTCTTTTCTAAAGCATTTCAGAGTCCTCAGTCTTGGAGATGATAATTCTTAATGAATTATCTAGCTTTTCTTTGAAGATTTTTTTTTTTTTAATGTACGCTATTTTTAAAGTCTTTACTGAATTTGTTACAATATTCCTTCCATCTTATGTTTTGGGTTTTTTGGCCACAAGGCATATGAGATCTTCACTCCCTGAACCAGGGATCAAACCCACACCCCTCGCTTGAGAAGGCAAAATCTCAAACACTGGACCACCAGGGACGTCCCAAGAATTATCTATCTCATAGTTATCATTTTATAACCTCATTCTTATCTGTTTGAAAAAGGTGTTTGTTTAAGGCTTCCCAGGTGGAAAAACTTTTTTAAAATAAAATGCCGATGGTATAGATGCAAATAAAAACTGAGAAGCATCTTATAAAGTAGTATGACTGCTAATCTCAGGTTCAGAAAAGGTGCATGGAAAATTAAATTAAAAGTAAAGTAAGAGTATGCAAAAGAGTGGCCTGGGGTGTAAAAAGGTTGTGGAAGAGGCCCAAACAAAATGAACATCTGATATTTTTAAGTAGAAAACAAGAAAGGTATATACTTGTTGCTTTGGGGTAGTTTGGATGTTGTTCCTTGAAGTTGGGGAAATCAGAACTCCTCTGTTCCTGTTTTGTTTCTGACTTCTCTTTCGAAAACAGTGGTTTCCAAAAAAGAAACATTTGGCACAGTAAAGAGACCTGAAACCCAAGACAGGTGAAGAGTGAGTCCAAGATCACCTTGTCACTTCAAGTAAATTCTGTTGTCCAGATGGAGACAGATTATCTGCCAGGAGCTAAGTGTTCCTTACCCAAGGAATTGGTTACCCACTGCTGGTCATCTTCAAGGTCTCTCAGAGAAGAGGTGCTATAAAACTAAAAATGGACCACAGGTTATCTGGATATTTGGAGGAAGGATAAAGATCTATTTTGGAAACTATAAATTGTTGAACTTGACTTACATTGCACAGAGCAACTAGAAGGGAGTGAGTGAGTGAGTGAGTGAAGTTGCTCAGTCATGTCCGACTCTTTGCGACCCCATGGACTGTAGCCCACCAGGCTCCTCCCCCATGGGATTCTCCAAGCAAGTGTACTGAAGTGGGTTGCCATTTCCTTCTCCAGGGGATCTTCCCGACTCAGGGATCAAACCCGGGTCTCCTGCATTCCAGGCAGACGCTTTAACCTCTGAGCCACCAGGGAAGCTAGAAGGGAAATGGTAGGGAATTTCCTGGAAGTCCAGTGGTTAGGACTTGCACTCTCAATCTCTAGAGGGTTGTGGAACTGCTTGTGTGCTCGGTCGTGTGTCTCTTTATGACCCTGTGTCATGTAGCCCATCTGTGGAATTTTTCAGGCAAGAATACAGGAGTGGGTTGCCATTTCCTCCCTGAGGGGGTCTTTCTGACCCAGGAATCGAACCCATGCCTCTTGTGTCTCCTGCATTGGTAGGTGGATTTTTTTTTTTTTTTTTTACCACTGAGCCTTCTGGGAAAGCCCTGGGTAACTAAGTGCCCACAAACTGTGCAGTGCACCAAGAAAAATGGTAACAGAAGCCCACGTTTTTTTTTCAAACCCAAAGCAAGAGGTCCATTTAACTTCCTTTCTTGTTTTGGAGGAAAGCAGTTATGTAGGCATATGTAACCCCAGGTCCTGTAGGCAGAAGTCCTGGTTCTGAATCATACTTTGTCACTATTAGCTGAATGACTGGTTATGTCACAGAATCTCTCAGAACTTCAGTTTCTTCATGTGTATGTAACTCTTGGAGTCACAGGCTCACAGAGGTCAACCTTAGCCTGGCCTTAAAGGATGCAGAACTCAACATGCAAAAACTAAATAAAAATTATATTCTTATTTTCCTTTCTCTTAGAATACATAAAAGGGATCCAGTTCAGAACCCTCAGCCATGCCTTTATTTTCCATGTATTCTGCTCAGTTTTTTCTCTCCTACCCGCTCCAGAGATTCAGACTTGACAAGTGCTGAGAGAGTTCTGTCACACTTAGACCACATGAGGCTCCCCCCGCCACCCCCGCCTCGCTCCCTCACCCCATCTACTCACTCAGACCTCCATTCTTTATTATTTCTGTCTGACGGCTGGTTTCTCCAAGTCTTTGCCTTGCAAAGCCTTTCAGATCTATCTTCCTCTATTAATTCTCTGTCAGCTCTCTGACTCGGATGTACAAAGAGCACAGGACCTGTCTGACTGAGATGCCCTCCTTAGGAGATAGATGGGGAGGGGACAATGGAGGATTGGAAAAGGCCACTATGGGCTTCTTTTGGCAGCTTGGTGGAGGGAGAGAGTCAGTGATGAATTTCATTTTTTTCCAGTGAGTGTTTATTATGTGCCAGGCAAGTGCTTCATGCTGGAGATAAGTAGGGAGGTGACAGACCATAGCTCTGCCCTCTTGGGCAGATGTGTAGTGACAAATAGTTTGCTAAAACAGAAAATCAGTGCTAGAAATGAGAGTAGGAAAAGTCACTCTGAGGGGATGACATTTGAGTTAAGACCAGAAGGACAAGAAGTAATGTTCCAGGCAGAGGGGGACAGTGAGTAACCAGACCCTGAGCTTGATGTGTTCAAGAAGCAGAAAGGATGGAGTGTGGGGTTGAGGGGAGAGGTTTATGAGAGAGATCTGGGAAGTCAGATAACATTGTAGGACTCCGGCTTCAATGGCAGTTTTGAGTTTTATTCTAATAATGTGAAATCACTGAAGGGTTTTGAACAAGGGAATGATAAAATATGATTTACGTCTTTGAACAATTCCCCTGGCAGCTGCATGGGGTGGATGGCAGTGGGGGTAAGGGTGGAGCAGAAGGACCATTCAGGAAGCCCTGGCTCCAGTCCAGACAAGAGAAGGTGTGCTTGGAACCTGAGTGATAGAAGTCAAGATAAAGAGAAATCAATGGATTTGAGGCAGAGCTGCCAAAGGGCTGGATGTGGGAGATAAACACAGGGGAGAATCAAGGATGATCCACTGGGGGCTTGAACAGTTCACTGCCATCCAGCGAGATGGAGAAGCCTAGAAAAGAGAAAAAGGAGTCAAAGGTTATGTTTTAGATATGCTGCATTTGACAAGATTGTCAGACGTTCAAAAGGAACTGTCAGCTAAGCATTTAGAGTGTATAAATGAGTCTGGAGCTCAAGGGAAAGGTCAGAGTTGCACATATAAATTTGGGTGTCATCACCAGAGAGACAGGACACAAAGCCAAGAAACAGGATGAGCTCTAGCATTGGAAATAGCTGGAGAAGAGAATACGAATTTTTGGGAGCAAGTTCTAGGGCATGTCTAAGGTTGTGATGTCATGGATTCAATAAGAGAAGAGTTTTCAGGGCAGAGAGTGGTCAGTTGGGTCAGATGTTGCTGAAAAATTGAGTAAGATGAGAGAGACATATCCATTGAATTTGGGGCATGGAAGATGTTTGAAAGCTTGAGGTAAACAGTTTCAGCCAGATTTGAGTGGCCTGATGAGGGAGTAAATTGTTGAGGAGGAGGAGGCAGTGATTTTAGATAATTCTTTTGATAGTTGTTGTTTTAAAGGGAAACAGAAAAACAAGTTAGGGGATAGAGAAGGATTGTGGAGTCAAGGGAGGAGAATGTGTGAATTCTTGGAAGAATGATCCAGAGGAGACTCTGGTTATGCAAAAGAGATGAGTGGGTCAGTGATTTTCATAAGAAGATGGTAAGGGCTGGGGACCCAGAGTGGGTTGGGGGCTACTGGCTTTTGATGGGACCAGGGACTTTGTTTCTGTTATGGCTCACGGTAAGATGAAGAAGATGGGCAGCATTAAGGACTAATCTATGTCTTCACCAAAATGCATATGCTGAAGCCCTAACCTCTCAATTTGACTTTGTTTATAGACATGGTCGGGTCTCCCTGGTAGCTCAGTGGTAAAGAATCCGATGTACTGATTCCTGGGTCGTGAAGATTCCCTTAGAGAAGGAAATAGCAACCCACTCCAGTATTCTTGTCTGGGAAATCCCATGGACAGTGGAGCCTGGTGGGCTACAGTCCATGAGGTCGCAGAAGAGTTGGACACAACTTAGCAATTAAACAGCAACAACAACAATAAGAGACAGGGTCTCTAGGTGGATAGTGAAGGTTAAATGAGATCATAAGTGTGGGACCCTCATCCAATAGGAATGCTGCCCTTCTAAATAGAGGCAGAGACATAGTGAGCTTTCTCTGAACGTGTGCACACAGGCAAAAGGCCGCATGAGGACGCAGTGAGAAGGCCACCATCTGCAAGCCAGGAAGAGGGATCTGACCAGAACCCAACCCCAGTGGACCTTTGATTTTTACTCTGAGCCTGTAGGACCTTAAGAAAAGAAATGTCTGTTGCTGAAGCCACCCAGCCTGCGGTCTTTTGCTGTGGGCAGCCCATGCAGACTAATGGGAGCCCAGAAGTGAAAGGTTTGAGACAGAGTGAAAGATGTGTGAAGGTGTTGCCTTCTGCGCACTTCTGTCTTCCCAATATAGCCATGAGATGGGGGCTTAAACCTAGGGAGTGTGGGACATTGAGACAGGGAGAACACATGAAGTAATGATTTTGAGAGAGGAGAGCAAAATTTATTAGGGAAACAGTAGGGTTGCCAGGTATCGTTAAATGTTCATTTGAAGCTTGCAGAGCTGCATTTATTTTATTTACATTTTATATTTTTTATTGAAATGAAATTCACATGCCATAAAATAATCACTTAAACCCACTGAAAAATGTGCAGTTGAGGGCCTTTTGTGCATGCATGCTCAGTCACTAAGTCGTGTCTGACTCTGCGACCACATGGACTATAGCCTGCCAGGCTCCTCCAAGGGAAGTCCAAGGGATTTCCCAGGCAAGGTTACTGGAGGGGATTTCCTTCCATTTCCTTCTCCAGGGGATCTTCCTGACCCAGGGATTGAACCCATGTCTCCTGTGTCTCCATCATTGAAGGCAGATTCTTTACTGCTGGGCCATTGGTATATTCAAAATGTTGTGCAGCCAACAGCACTGTATAATTTTAAACATTTCCATTGCCTCAATAGAAAAATCTGTAGCCATTAATCAGTCACTAATTGACCAACTGTTCCTCCAGTCCTTGCCAACAACTGATTTGCGTTTTGGTTCAATGTACTAGGGTCTTAAAGAGTTGGACAGGACTGAGTGACTTCACTTTCCCTTTTCACGAGATTACTCATTCTGGAGATTCCACATCATTGAAATCATACACTATGTAGCCTTTTGTGTCTGTTTTATCTTTTTCAATTTTAGCATAGTGTTTTCTTTATTTTTTAAAAATTTTCATTTTATATTGAAGTATAATCAGTTAACAATGTTGTGTTAGTTTTAGGTGTATCCATATACAGTTATACACGTAACTATTCTTTTTAAAATTCTTTATTCCCTTTCCCCTGGAGGAGGAAATGGCAACCCACTTCAGTACTCTTGCCTGGAAAATTCCATGGACAGAGAAGCCTGGTGCAGGCTACAGTCCATGGGTCACAAAGAGTCGGACACAACTGAGTGACTTCACTTCACTTCACTTATCCCATTTAGGTTATTACAGAGTATTGAGCAGAGTTGAAATCATTTCATTGGAGTTTTGTGATTTTTCTTCAGCAGTATTTGTCTGGTCCAGGGTTAGCTCAGATGGCAGGGCGTTGGGCCCGTCCAGGACTCCAAATTTTCCACGCAAGGGTGACAGAGAGAGAGGCAAGAGAATTAAGAGTGTGTTTGAGGGTGTAAGTTGGGGAAGAAGAGAAATAAAGATAGAAGGTGTGTGTTGGAAGGAGATCTCCATGAGAAGGAAGAATTTTTGTAGAGAGGATACTAGAGTAAGGGAGCTGGGCAAATAGAATGTGTGAAATTAACAGCAATAAATTATATTTATTATGTGAAACTGATGATAAAAATCCTTCACAGCATTGTTTCAAGGATAAAAGCAAATACTTGGTAAACTATAAAGTAACTTTTCAGCCTGCTAAAGTAATATAGTAGAAAATATCTTGATTTCCTTAAGGCATTCCACTATAGCTGTCACTCATAAGCTGGATTGATGAATGACTAATTGCATTGTTACAGAAACAGTTTTGATTTTGCTTGGTTTTAGCTCTGGGCCAAATCCCTTGGCAAAGTAATTACTACTTTCATCTCAGTGAACCCTTAAGTAAGAAGTTTCAGCTGGGACACTGGATGATAAGTAAGGCTTTTGGTATTTTCCAAAAGCCAGAAATGACTAGATGAAAAAGATATCAAAGAACCATAATTTTAATTTCAGGAATTTTAGGCACAAAGTTGCAGTAACTCTGAAGAAATATATGCAGACAGTACTTTTTATATTTAGAATTGCTCAGGCAGAATGAGAATGTGAAAAGACTTGTAAATTCCAAATTACATTCAATTGTATGTAATAAAGAGATTGAGGAAGTTGAGAAAATATGTATTATTGCTGGGGAAGAAACAGAAGAGTTGAGAAAAACTGATAATAAGTGGTTGAATTAGATGGAAGCATTCATTGCCTAAGGAAAAACCCATAGCTATAAGAAGAATAATCATTCTGAATATTATATTTCTTGAATTAACAGATGCATTCAAGTTTTGATAGAATTGAAAAAAGGAAGTTAGATTAACAAAATGCTAGCCTGTGTGTGCATTTATTTCAGCCTTTCCTTGACTATTCTATAGGCAGACCTCGTTTATTGCACTTCACATATATTGCATTTATTACAAATTGGATGTGGCAGCCTTGCATTGAGCAAATCTGTTGGCACCATTTTTCCAATAACATTTGCTCACTTCATGTCTTCATGTTTCTGTGTCTTATTTTGGTAATTGTAACATTTCAAACTTTTTTCACTCTTATTATATCTGTTATGGGCATGTGTGATCAGTGATCTTTGATATTACCACTGTGATTCACTGAAGGCTCAGATGATGGTTAGCATTTTTTCCAAGAAAGTATTTTTAAATTAAGGTATATATATATTTTTAGACATAATGCTATCACACACTTAATAGACTACAGTATAGTATCAACATAACTTTTATATGTTGGGATGCCAGAAAATTTGTGTGATAAGCTTTATTGTGATATTCTCTTTATTTGGCCTAAAATCAAACCCACAATATCTCCAGGTGTGCCTGTGTTCATACACATTTAACTCCTCTAAAATTCTTATGCATAAAGTTTCCAGAAGGTCTGTATATCAGGAAAATGCAGTTCAGACCAAAGGAAGACAATTCAATACAACTGTTTTTGTTGTTTTTCTAAAATTAAAAAATTGTTTTTTTTTTTTTCCTCTGGCTACACCACACAGCATGAAGTGGCTGAAATAGCTAAGTTGGGAGAGTGTTAGAGGGAAGATCTAAAGGTCCCTGGTTCGATCCTGGGTTTTGGCAGTTCAGTTTTGGGGCTTCCATTATGGCTCAGCTGGCAAAGAATCTGCCTGCAATGTAAGAGACCTGGGTTCGATCTCTGGGTTGGGAAGATCCCCTGGAGAAGGGAAAGGCTACCCACTCCAGTATTCTGGCCTGGAGAATTCCATGGACTCTACAGTCCATGGGGTCGCAAAGAGTTGGACACAACTGAGCAACTTTCACTTTCATGCAGCATGTAGAATCTTAGTTCCCCTACCAGAGATGGAACCTGTGCCCTTTGCAATGGAAACGCAGAGTCTCAAACACTGGCCCACCGGGAAGGTTTGATGCAGTTGTTTTAATGTCGTAGTGGTTAGATTCCTTAGGCTGAAATTAATAAGTCACAGCAAATTGGTCTTCCCTCAGGGTCATCCCTGGGCATGGCTTTCTTAGGTCACATCTTAGCCCCCCTTCACCTGAGGCCTGACACTTAAGCAGGGCTCACAGAATGTAGCTTGAGGAGACCATTTCTCTCCAAAACCTGGGGCCTGATTTAGAGGCCCAGTCCCTACTTGAGCGCTTCTGCTTGTTACTCATCCCTCTTAGTCCTCATTTTGATTGCCTGGAGCTGGGTCAGTCCATAGGGTGGGGGTGAGGCTCTCAGTGGCCAGAGATGGGGGCTGGCAGAGGGCAAGTGTTGTCCAGAGTAATAGAAGCCAAATGTTGATGACATGGTGGTCACCATGATTTTGAACCATGGTGGTCATGGTGATTTTGAACCATGGTCAAGATGAAAGCCTGGAAAGGCAAATCTAGCCAATGGCATTTGGGCGGGAAGTTGAGAACTGAGTAGCTGTAAGCACCCACTGCTGTGTAAGAGGGGACAGGGCACCTCCAGAGGCTCAGGGATTCAGTTCTCCGACTAGACCAGAAGGGGGCTGTCTTTGCCAATCGAGTTGGGTGTGAGGACAGAAGCAGTTTCCTTAAATCTTTCTTAATTGGGCTTCCCAGGTAGTGCTAGTAGTAAAGAACCCACCTTCTAATGCAGCAGCATATGTAAAAGACATGCGTTCAGTCCTTGGGTCAGGAAGATCCCACCATGCTTTTGTCCATAGGGTTACAAAGAGTCTGACGTGACAGCATGCACTCACAGTTGATTTACAATGTTGTGTTAATTTCTGCTATACAGCAAAGTGATTTAGTTAAATACATATATCCATTCTTTTTCATATTTTTTCCTTTATGGTTTATCACAGGATATTGAATACGATACCCTGTAGACCTTGTTGTTTATCCATTCTATATATACAAGCTTATATCTGCTAAGTCTAACCTCTTACTTCATTCCTCTCCCATTAAAAGCATTTTTTAAAAATCCAAGTGTGTTCATTGTGAAGTATGATCCATCAAAAACTCATTAGAACTTATTGGCATGTATGATCCTACTCACAAGCTCTATAGTTTCCCAAATGAATAGGAAATGGAACTAAGAATCAGCCAAAGAGGGAATATCCTCTAGGGGAAGGTACTGTAAAGAGGAGCCTGAAATGTTGCAGGAAAGAGGCCCTGTCCCAAATGGAGACAGAGCACACGGGCCCTGCCAAAATGCATAACCAGACCTAGTAGCTCTGACTGAATGAGAGTCAGAATGTTCTAAATTTCCAGTGAAATAACAGCAGGGCATTTTATCAGCTGGGAAATTGTGAATATTCAGATATGAGATTAATATACTTTAATGTAATCAAATAGTTCAATTTTGTTGAGTAGGTTTATTGCTCCTGAGTTTCGTGAAATGAGACTTGATTGACTGCACTGCTCAGAACCCAGCACCTCATTCGAGTAATTGTATTTCCTCTTTTCAAGAATTATTATGTTGTGCTGTTTCCTTGTTGAATTTCATCTGTAATTATATTGCTCTATTTTGAGATAGATCGGTCTCATAGGACACTCTCGTAACCTTTCCTAATTATGGTTTACCTGAGCACAATAAATTTGGTTAGCCAATTCTCTTACACTTTCATTCATTATTAATGAGAGCATTTGGACATCGTTTTAAATGCAGTAAAATCTCAATTAAGTAGAATGAAGAAAGACTGTGTTCTTCTGGTTAATTAAATCTTATAATTAGCTGGGGTTTAATCAGAAGATCCTTTTGATTCTGATGCTTCCTGTTGACTTTTTTCCCTAGAATTTTATTTTACTTTTCGGTCTGATCAGCTCTGAAATCTCTTTTTTCCCTGGATGAATTATAATCCTGAAGTATCTCAAGTTCATTGATCATTTATTCATTAATCTATTTGCTCAAATTCATTAGAGGGCCACTAGTAGATGAGGAAAACACAATCATGTTGGAGACAGACATATAAATGTGTCATAGAGAATCAAGGGACAATTCTGGAAATTGTTTTTAGAACACATTCTAGTTTATAGTTTGTTTTTAAATGAAAACAAAGGGAGCTTTATTGAAGATCAAATAAAAAGTATAAACAGTGAGTCAGACAGCACATGAAGTGAAGATTCCAACATTCCTTTTTTTGCTTATGTTGCTTTAAATAGTATTTGAGATTAAAAGGCTGAATATAATTCAACACAGTAACCCTTGTAAGACTTGATTTTCTATATTTGAAGAGTCAGACTGTTAGCCTCTTCACCCAGAACTTCACTTCTCAACAAGATGTTGTCCTCATTGTACATTTCATGTCTGTTTACGTTAAATTCTAACCAGAAAAATGGGTACATTTATTTTTTAAATTAAATTTTACTGAAGTATAGTTGTTATGCAATGTTGTATTAGTTTCTATAGTAGAGCAAAGTGAATCAGCTACATGTTTACATATATCCACTCTTTTTTAGATTTCCTTCCCATTTAGGTCACCACTGAGCATTGAATAGAGTCCTCTGTGCTACACAGTAGGTTTTCATTAGAGATCTATTTTATACCTAGTAGTGTGTGTATATATATATATATATATACACTATGTATAATCCCAATCTCGCAATTCACCCCACCCTCCCTTGGTTTCCATATGTTTGTTCTATACATCTGTGTCTCTCTTTCTACTTTGCAAGTAAGTTCATCTGTATCATTTTTCTAGATTCCACATGTAAGCAAGATTATACAATATTTGTTTTTCTCTTTCTGACTTACTTCACTGTATATGACAGTCTCTAGATCTATCCATATCTCTGCGAATGGCACAGTTTCGTTCTTTTTATGGCTGAGTAGTATTCCACTGTATATATGTACCATATCTTCTTTATCCATTCCTCTGTCGATGGACATTTAGGTTGCTTCAAAGTCTTGGGTATTGTAGAAGTGCTGCAGTGAACTTGGGTGTGTGTGCATATTTTTGAATTTTCTCTGAGTATATGCCCAGGCTTGGACTTGTTGGATCATATGGTAGTTCTATTTCTAGTTTATTGAGGAACCTCTGTACTGTTCTCCATAGTGGCTATACCAATTTCCCTTCCTCCCACAGTGTAGGAGGGTTCCCTTAGTTTATAGTTTCTTCATCATTGCTTTACACAACATGGGTCATAGAAAAAAATCTTTATTGACAGCAAGATTCTTGTGAGGTTTCTGTTGACTGAATGAAGTAGTCTCTCTGTGCATTTCAGAATCTCAAAAATCATCATTTTTCTGTGGTAGGGCCTTCTGCCTCATTTCACATTTACAAAATTGCCACAGTGAGATAAGACATTCCACTTGCTATTATTATTTTATTATGACATATATTCTCATCATTTTATTTCATATTTCAGGTGCCCCAAAATGTTTAGACATGATTTCTGAAAGATTTTTTGCATTGATTTTCATTTTGATGACACTAACCTGAATTCTACAAGTAAACCCAAACAGCCTTTATAAGATCTACCAGTTTTGAATAGATCAGTAAATTAGGATTTTGCTCACTGTTCAGAGGTGTTCAGTGACTAGCCTTTCGAGTATTTATGTTTAGATAGCATATAATTCCCTGGAGCCTTCACAGTAATTGGGAAGCTTCTCCATATTGGTACCCAGTCTCACCATCACTTTTCATTGCTTCAAATTTTGCTTGCTCTGCTGATCAGAAACCATTGTACCACTCTATTAAACTTTGTTGATTTTGTTATTTTAAAGAAGATTCCATTACATTATCTACATGAGGTCCCCAGTTTTTGAACTTAATGTTACCTTAATGTTACCAAACTGAACTTGGGTCTGCTCACCTGCCATGCAGGAAAACGCATCTACTGACACCAGATCATCCTGAAGGAACATACAGCGTTTATTCCAGGGCCAAGTAAGGAATATGGGCAGCTAATGGTCAAAAGACCCAAACTCTCTGATGGCTTTCAGGGAAGGGTTTTTCACAAGGCAATACTTGGCGGGGGGGGGGGGGGGGGGGGGGGGGGGGGAGGAGGGCGCTGCAGGATGCATGACTTCTGATTGGTTGATGGTGAAGTAACAGGTGATGTTTCTGGAAACTTAGTCATCAACTTTCTGGCTCTAGCCAGTCTGGAGTCTACATGCTTGTGTCAGCATGTAGTCAGCATCCTCTACCTGGGTTGGGGAGGGGTTTTGTTTCCTGAAGAACCACACAAAGTTGCGTCAGATGGATATGAATATCCTTTTAGGAGGAATCAAGACTCTTTTATCAGTGAACTCCTGTCATGACTTTTCTTGTTAAACTGCTTTTCCTTTGTCTCTGTTTTCCTTCACTTCCCTAATTAGTAACTGCTTTAGCCTGATCTTTGGAACTCAGGAAGGCTTAGAGGACAAAAGCCTTTTTCTACAAACCAGAAATGGGGAGGTGGGGCAAGGAAGGGCTTTTGTACACAGAAGGGCTCCACAGAGTCCTTCTTGGTTTCACTAATGCTTTCCTGAAAATGAACATGGAAGATGAATATCTAAAAATGAACTATAGGCTTAAAAGTTATAAGATTTTCACTCCTTGATGACTAAACTTATTTCATAATGGTGATTATGTTTCTAATATTTAAGGATTTTTAAATTCTCAAGTGCTATCCACTACTATACAGACAGTACCAGAGAGTCAATATGGAATGTGAATGAGTTATTTTCTCAATAAAGGTCTTATCTCAAAACTCACTTCTCCATCATTGTTTTGAAGAGATACTTAGTTGACAGAGCAGAAGGTTTAAGAGACAGGGGTTCAATCCCTGGATTGGGAAGATACCCTGAAGTAGGAAATGGCAACCCACTCCAGTATTCTTGCCCAGAGAATCACATGGACAGAGGAGCCTGATCGGCTACAGTCCATAGGTCACAAAGAGCCAGACATGACTGAAGTTACTTAGCCTAACTGAATTTCTTGATTGGGGGTACATACCAGATATGGACATTTAAACATGGATTTTAGCAAACATTTTAGAGACATTTCCAACACATGTCTGTTGGCCTTTTTTTAGAAGAGAGTGCATCCTCCAAACATCATCCAATTTTCTTGAATAATGCCCATTGGAGGGCTGTGTTTGCTGGGCTGGTTAAGCCTGAGTAGAGGTGTTAGGGATTATTGGAGGCCACCTGTGTGCTGTCTAGCAGGGCTCCTGGGAGGATGAACCCTGGGTCTGTCTCAGGAATGTGAATATGTTAAATGTTCTCAGTATCATACATCTCCTTTTACAGTGTTTCCTTGGTTAAGCTCTTCAGATGAAAAAGGAAAAAGAAAAATAAACCTCTTATTTGGAGACACGGTAACCTAGTCATTTTACTCTTGTAGTTTTTCCAGTTGTTTCATTGTTTTTCCGTATTTGTGCTTCTGGCCATAAGTCAGGCCCAACATTTCTTTCTTTTTAAAAATATTTATTTATTATTTTTAAATTTTTGGCTGCACTGGATCTTTGTTGCTGTGCATAGGCTTTCCGTAGTTGCAGAGAATGGGGGCTTCTCTTATTGTAATGTACGAGCACTAGAGCACAGGTTCAGTAATTATGGTGCACAGGCTTAGTTGCCCCACAGCATGTGGAACCTTTCTGGACCAGGGATCCATGTCCCCTGCATTGGCAAGTGGATTCTTAACCACTGGACCATCAAGGAAGTCCAGGCCCACATTTCTTGTAAGTCTTACTCTAGACGATTATGAAAAAATTATCAGGGCAGATGAACTTGATCCAGGAGGCTTATACAACTTTGTCACTCAAAGTGTAATCCTCAGTCTAGCAAGTTGGCATCACCTGGGAGCTGGTTAGAACTGCAGACTATTGGGACCCTTTCCAGAACTGCTAAACCAGATTCTGCATTGTAGTAAATTTCCCTGGTGATTCATGGCCATGTTGCAATTCAAGACCTTGACAGCCACCTAGAGAACTCCTGCCGAGTACTGCCTAAGTGGGTTCTCTGTTCCAGTCACCATGTGGAGTATTTTTATACATTATTATTATAAACTTTGCATCAAATCTATTAAAGAGATAGCATTACCCCCATTTTGCACACAAAGCTGAAGGCACAGAGGGGTTAAATAGTTTCTAAGGAGCTAAGCGTCTAGTGTGTAGCAGAGCAGGCATCTGAACTGTGCTGTTTGCCACCAAAGTTTGTCCTCTTTATCAAGGTAATGTTTATTCAATTTGCAGATGCTTCCGGCACACTCATTCAGAGTGTTAAAATAGTAAAGTCATGTCTTTCTTACAGATATGAAAATGAACACTTTTTAAAGATTTTATTTAACTCATCAGTAAGGAAGCTGGTAATGTGTTACAGCCAGTTCAAAGGAGCAGACACGATCATAGATCAGGAATATGGAGATGAACATGCCAAGGGAGGCAAACAGATTTTCCCACTGTAGGGGAGTGTTGTCTCTCCACTGGACAGAACTCATTTGCATGCCCGTAGACAAGAATTGTTTTATGTTGCTAGGTCTTAACTTCAATACATAGAATTGCAAAATAACTCTATTAAAGAAAAAATTATTCATAACCCTACTGCAGTGGGTGTAGGGACTCCTGCAATGGAGATTTACCATAGAGGAGAGAGACTGGACTGAACTCTGAATCCAGCAAGGAAGTATGGGGATTTATAGCCTAGGAGCAGGTGGGGCTCAGAGGAGAAGCATCAAGGGTAAGGGATGATTCTCGCCAAACCAGCCTGATAGAACTCTTGCTGGAGGCAATCCATGGTGATTGAACTGGGAAGTGGTGGAGGATGAGGAATTTGATCAGATATCAAGGGTAATAACACATGGAGGATGGGGGAATTCTAGATAAGCTGAATCAGCAGTGTTCTTATTAAAATTGGTCTCTTAAGGACATGCCCTGAATGGGTCCTAGTTGAAAAAGGGGAGTTTGACTAGAGTTTGGTCAAGGAGAGACTATTTGTCAGTTCCTGTAGACTCAGAATCCAGTAATCTGAAGTGGCAGATGCTGTAGACCAGAGGTCCCCAACTTTTTTGGCAGCAGGGACCGATTTCATGGAAGACAGTTTTCCCATGGATTGAGGGTGGGGAGGGGATGGTCTTGGGATGATTCAAGTGCATTACATTTATTGTGCATTTTGTTTCTATTATTATATCAGCTCCAACTCAGATCATGAGGCATTAGATCCTGAAGACTGGGGACTCCTGCTGTAGGCAATGAACAGCTCACCACTGAAAAACGAATTTTTCACTATAAGTGGAGGTAGAATAGAATAATGGCTAGAAACACAGACATGCACTGTGTGGGTTCAAAAGTCTACTCCAAATCCAACTAACAGAGTAACTGTATGTATATGCCCTTTGCTCTTCCAGTGTCTTGTTTCTCTTCTGTGTAAAATGGCACAGTCCCTACCATGCATATTCATTGTGAGGAGTATGTGACACATGTAAACATGTAGTTTACAACAATACAAAGCACCTTATGACTGTCCAGTGGATGTTGCTGTCATCACATTCATGCTTCACCCGAAAAGCAGATCAGAATTTTTACATCAAGGAATAATGTGGATATTAGTATCAAAAATATACTCAGTTGTTAAAGTCTTTCCATTTCCTGAGATCAAGCATTCCACGTTGTTTTTGTTCAGTTGGTAGGTTACGACCTACTCTTTGTGATCCCATGGACTGCAGCACACCAGGCTTCCCTCTCCATCACTATCTCCCAGAGTTTGTTCAAACTCATTTCCATTGAGTTGGTGATGCTATCCAACCATCTCATCCTCTGCCACCCACTTCTCCTCCTGCCCTCAATCTTTCCCAGCATCAGGGTCTTTTCCAGTGAGTCAGCTCTTTGCATCAGGTGACCAAAATATTGGAGCTTCAGCTTCAGCATCAGTCCTTTAAATGATTATTCAGGGTTGATTCCTTTAGGATTGACTGGTTTGATCTTGCAGTCCACGGGACTCACAAGAGTCCTCTCCAGCACCACAGTTCAAAAGCATCAATTTTTCAGCACTTAGCCTTCTTTATGGTCCAACTTTCATATCCATACACAACTACAGGAAAAACCATAGCTTTGACTACATGGACCTTTGTCGGCAAAATGATGTCTCTGCTTTTTTAATACACTGTCTAGGTTTGTTATAGCTTTTCTTCCAAGGAGCAAACGTCTTTTAATTTCATGACTGCAGTCACTGTCTGCCATGATTCTGGAGCCCAAGAAAATAACATTTGTCACTATTTCCATTTTTTCCCCATCTATTTGCCATGAAGTGATGGGACTGGATGCCATGATCTTAGTTTTTTTTAATGTTGAATCTTAAACCAGCTTTTTCACTCTCCTCTTGCACCTTCAACAAAAAGCTCTTTAGTTCCTCTTCACTTTTTGCCATTAGGGTAGTATCATTTCCATATCTGACATTATTGATATTTCTCCCAGGAATCTTGATTCCAGTTTGTGATTCATCCTTCTGGCATTTCACATGATGTACTCTGCATATAAGTTAAATAAGCAGGGTGACAATATGCGCCTTGATGTACTCCTTTCCCAATTTTGAACTAGTCCATTGTTCCATATCTGGTTCTAAGTGTTGCTTCTTGACCCACATACAGGTTCCTCAGGAAGCAGGTAAGCTGGTCAGATATTCCCATCTCTTTAAGAATTTTCCACAGTTTGTTGTGATCCATACAGTTAAAGGCTTTAGCATAGTCAGTGAAGCAAAAGTAGACATTTTTTTGTGGAATTCCCTTGCTTTTTCTGTGATCCAATGGATGTTGGCAACTTCTCTGGTTCATGTGCCTTTTCAAAATCTAGCTTGTACATCTGGAAGTTCTTGGTTCACATACTGTTGAAGCCTAGCTTGAAGGATTTTGAACATGACCCTGCTATCATGTAAAATGAGTGCAGTTGTACAGTCGTTTGAACGTTCTTTGGCATTGCCCTTCTTTGGGATTGAAATGCAAATTGAACTTTTCCAGTCTTGTGGCCACTTCTGAGTTTTCCATATTTGCTGGCTTGTTGAAAGAAGTTATTCACAGATCAGAGGTGTACATTGGTCTAGAAGATAAAATTTCATATCAGTTATTATAATTAGAGATAAAGCAAGTAACAATCACATAATATTTCAAAGGAAGGGAATTAATGTTAATAAAAAATCCAGTCTTTAATAACGAACAACATAGGACAAGACATTGAAATGCCTTTCATTAAAAATACTCAGTTTATCCAAGATTTTCAAATCCAAAGCAGATTAAAGAGAGGTCAGAATAATCTCGGTTAGATCAAGTAAGAAAATATTGTCGGAGGTGGGTTTTGGAAGACTTAGAAGAAGCACTTCCCTGAGAGCCTTTCCTCCCTGACTCTACATTCTTGAGTTGATTTCAAGCCCCCAAGGATCTCACAATTAGGGACCAGTGAAAGGAGACACGTAATGATCCAGTGGTAGTCATTTGTTTTCTTCCATTTATTCCCAGTCTACTCCTATTTTATTTCACCTCTACTTTGACCCTCTTCTTACTCATCTAAATTTGAAATTTTAATGAGTCTCCATATCAGATTCATCCTCTTGGTTACCCTCACTTCAACCTGCATATAGGTAAGGTGGTGCTCCCTGTGTGTCTTGGAGGACTTAACACCTAAACTGGGTCAACCTGTTTCCCTCAGGCAAGCTGTGGAGTGAGTAGGGGGAAATTGCAATTCAGAAGGACTGAAAGTCTTTTTGGTTCATTACTCAATCCTTCCTTTAATGTTATAGTGGTGGGCACTGGTGCTGTTAGTGGTTTGGGGACATTGTGTGCTTCAGTGAATATGCTGGTGTTGTTCATACACACATCTCTTGAGTTATCTGATGCTAATCCTCCTGGAAACAGTTTTACAACTCTGTAAGATGCAGTTAATTCAGAGCAACACAAAACAATTCTTATCTATAAATATGCAAATTGTGTCCAGTCTGGTAGAGGTCCAATGGACTTAACTTTGCACATCCATTTCAATATTCCTGATCTGCAAGTCTGTCTGTGGCTTCTCCTTTGAATCTGTTCCTTCATGAGAAATAGAATGACATCTATAATGTGTGTTCATTTTCTATAGGTAGATTTATGATTATCCATCTCTGACAACTATCCTTCAACAATGGTGGAGGGGCAGACTACATTAGAGTAACAGATTTAGTAACAGAGCTAGTGAATAAATTTTATCAAAGGTTACCAAAAACAGGTAAAAATTAAGATGAAAAACCAAGTTCAGTTCAGTTCAGTCGCTCAGTCGTGTCCAACTCTTTGGAACCCCATGAATCGTAACACTCCAGGCCTCCCTGTTCACTCAGACTCACGTCCATCGAGTCAGTGATGCCATCCAGCCATCTCATCCTCTGTCATCCCCTTCTCCTCCTGCCCCCAATCCCTCCCAGCATCAGAGTCTTTTCCAATGAGTCAACTCTTCGCATGAGGGGGCCAAAGTACTGGAGTTTCAGCTTTAGCATCATTCCTTCCAAAAAAATCCCAGGGTTGACCTCCTTCAGAATAGACTGGTTGGATCTCCTTGCAGTCCAAGGGACTCTCAAGAGTCTTCTCCAACACCACAGTTCAAAAGCATCAATTCTTTGGCACTCAGCTTTCTTGACAGTCTAACTCTCACATCCATACATGACCATTGGAAAAACCATAGCCTTGACTAGACAGACCAAGTTAGCAGAGATTATTTGCAGAAATTTCTGCAAGTGAAGGTGCCTGCAGTGTTCCTGTATAAGGAAGTAGTCATTTTTTAAGCAGTTCTTATATTTTGAATTAAATGACATCCACCAAAATACAGATTCAAGGTTTCTTGAAACTAACATGATGGTAGAAAATAGCCAGCATCCCTTCTGAAGACCCAGCATGGTAAGCATGTGCTTGCTTGTCTGTCTTCCTCACCAGACCCTTTGCTCCAGGGAAGCAGGCAGATGGTCTTGTCCACTGCCCTTTCTCCTGTAGCCACTGTTCCCTATGGCAGAGACACCTGGTGAGTGACTGAACAGAGGCTGGCCAGGTTCTGCGGCTATTTCTATAGGCACCAAAACTTGATTTTTTCAGTTTTTGGGTTTGATTGCTATTTCAAAGACAGACTTGTGTTTACCAAACTCATAAGAGGATGATATATAAACCAGAGTATTAATTTGTCAATTAAATAGAATAATTAAACTCTCCCATTAGATTGGAATGTTTGCCTTTGTCTCTCAGGGAAATTACGTGGCAGGGGTTCACATGATAATCAGGTATTCACTTGATGAACTTGAAGTGAGCACAGTTGGCCACTGTCCCCTCTGTCCTAGAGCTGGCAGGCCAGCTGTCACACCAGTCTACAGAGGGATTTCACCTGGTGGTCAGGACGCACTCATGGCTCATCAGCTCCTCTTCGCAGGAACAGGGAGGGAGCATGCAAGATCTGTAGATAGGAGAATTCCCATGCTTTGGGCTTTCCATTGTAAGGCTGTATTTCTAATCTGTTAAGGTATTCTTTCTTCAGAGAGACTAAAATTGATTTGGTTTTAAGCTTTTCATTAGATTCACAGTTCAGTTTAGCCCCATTTCTGGACACTGTAAATAGAATTTGGATTCTTTTTTTTTTTTCCTTTTAAATATTTATTTATTTGGTTGTGCCAGGTCTTAGTTTCAGCATGAGGGATCTTCTAGTTTCAGCTTGTGAACTCTTGAGTTGGGGCATGTGGGATCTAGTTCCCTGAACAGGGATCAAACTGGGTGCCCCCTGCATTGAAAGTGTAGAGTCTTAACCATGGACCACCAGAGAAGTCCCCAGAATTTGAAGGTTCTTGAAACTCATTAGTGACTTATAAAGAAATCATTCTTTGGGATGTTTCATTTGTCCAGGGGACTGATTGCATATTGCATTAATTAAAAGTCATTAACTCTGTTTTACAGGTCCTTGTGGATACCCACTAAATAATGGTGAGATTACTTTATAGTGATTGAATCACTTGTTCAGTTAAGAGATAGTCTTTGCCTTATCAGAGCCTTAATTATTATTAGTTTGCAGGAGCCATTGTAGTCTCTAAGCTTCTTGCTGCTGTTTTGTGAAATCTTGCCAGTTGGTTTTCAAGTCTGACTTATGAAGATAGAATTTCTAAAAAGCAGATCAGCCGCATCGATAACAATGATAGCAGAAATGCTTATTTTTGTGTATCTCTCCCTCAATCTTATTAAAGATTTTTTTTTTCTCCATGACATACTGAAATGATGAAAATGTGCCTGAAGGCTAGGTTGCCAGTACCAAACAAATAAATACTCTAATTAAATAATAAAAGCAGTCAGAATCCCTAATGTAAGACTCGCAAAGAATGGAGAAAGAGAAGTTTGTACCAGTTAATGCTTAGCAAGCTGTCAGGAAGAGATGAGCCTGGAATCACAGTCAGGGACCAAGTCCTGGATGGCTCTGTGTGTCCAGCGACAGGACATGTCCAGAGGCTGATGGGTTCCTGGCAGAGGTTCGAGCAGGGAAATGACATGTTCAGATACGAGTGCAAGACCACTCACCTTGCGGGCCATAAGGACAGAGCAGAAGGGAAAGAAGTTGGTTGAGATATTTGGAGAAAACTGGCAGGCTGAGAAGACAGGAGATCTGGAGAGAACCCTGGAGGGTTCTGTACCTAGGTGCCAGTCAGTTGTTTTAAAATAGCAATTGGGAAAGGAAGAACCATGGGAGACACCAACACCTATGGGCTGGTCCAAGAAAGAGCCTGCCAGAGAACCCTGATCAGCAGTCAGAGGTCGAAGAACCAGCAGAAAGGATTGTGATGGGAACCAGGTGCCCAGTGAGTGGTCAGCCATTCAGATGCTACTGGGAGGTTAAGTAAGAGACCTCAGAACTCCCCTGGATTTGATGATGCTTTCCAAGAATGGTTGAGTGGATTTGTAGGAAAAGCAGAGAAACAATTAGTGGGTTGAAATCCGAAGGAGAAGCAAGGCAACAGGTAGAGAAGAGCAGAAGGAGTTGTTTTGTTTTTGACTTTGAGAAGGGAGAGAACTGAACCTGGGGAGGAGGCGACAGTAGAAGGGAAAGGGCAAAGGTTCAGAAAAGAAGAAAATGAAGGGAGAGGCTTGGATCATTGAGGAGACAGGAAGGGATGGAATAGCAGGTAGATTCTGCTTTTGTAAGAGGAGAGATACTTCTTCCTCTGAGATGGAAAGTAATGGCTTATAGCTAACCCATCGAGTCTCACCTGGCAGCATCTTTTTTCCTGAAATAGAAAACATGATTATAGAAGTTAGAAAAGCACAGAATGGTGAAGGTAGCACAACAGTGAATGTGTAGGTTAGCCGTCGAGGGAAATGGGAAGGGAGGTGGCCCCTCAGAATAGAATTGTCAAGGCACCAAAGGCCTAGTGTATTGGACACCGTAGATTTATCAGGGCCCCAACCCACCTACCCATGTGATTTTGTTGCCAGCAGTCTTAGCTGGGCAGGTATAGGAATGCATTAGGCCAGAGGCTGCGTTGCTGCATTATGGCATATTTGCAAGGTGGATGCCACAGAATGTTGAAGGGGCAGGAACTTGAGCATCCTGGCTTGTTGCCAGATGTTACTTATGCTACAAATGAGTGGACAAGCAATCTTGTTTAGTGATGTGCAGGCAGAGATTGTGGTCTTATAATGGAGCATTTGATGAGGCTTTGGCAGGGCAGCTAGAGCCATCTCAGCCCTCTAGTCTTGGAAACTTCAACACTCACTTGGTTCATCAGGTTCTAGCAGATCTCTAGGAGGATGACCACTGTCCCTCCCTGACTTGTCCTGGGAAACGCTCTCCACTGTGTATCTGGCAGTTCTCTTTTGTAAAGAACTGATGTGGGGAGAAGGGTAGGGGAAGGGGGAATGGGATGAATTGGGAGATTGGGATTGATGTACGTGGGCACTGCCGTATGAAAATGCATAGTGGGAAGCTGCTGAATAGCACAGGGAGCCCAGCTATGTGCTCTGTGATGACATAGGTCTGTGGTAGTGTGGGGCGAGACAGAGATGCAAGAGGGAGGCTATATGTACTAACACAGCATTGTAAAGCAACTATATGCCAATAAAAAATAGAATAACAAATAATAAAAAAGAAGTTCTTAAACGGAGCTTTCACCAGCAAGTTGAAATTAAAAAAAAACAAACAACTATTAGAATTGGCAGAAATAAAATTCTTATTTTGAACCCATGAGAGTGTGGCCCCAGAAGTTTTGGCTCTTACAGTTTATCTAGAGGTCTTGCTGGCCCCTGTGCTTTTCTTTCCTAGACCCAACTGCTCAGACCATCAGCTTGAGTTAGTTTGGGGTCAGGGTCCCTTTCTGGTCATATCCCAGACTTCTACCTAACTGTGGGCTCTTCTGGCCCCAGGCTCTGATGTGCTTTCTCTGTTGCTTCCTCTATCATTTCAAGTTCTCCCCGACATTCAGTCCTTTCAGATGGGTCTTTCCAACTCGATCCCCAGTCATCCTTCCTCAGGTTACAAGTCAGCTCACACGTGTCTTGGAGCCATTTCATCTTTTGCCACATTGCTTGTGATCCCAGGTCTTTAATTCCTGCATTTATCTCGATGAATTTCTCTCTGTCCCCTTTGCCTTGTCTGAGACATGTCCCCAGATCAGAAGTTAAGGAGGACTTTTTAAAAATAACTTCATCTTGGTGGATGCCAACTTCTCAAACAGGATCTGTCCGTGGGTCATGACCTTGCTCAACTGAGACTGGGAAGGTTTCTTCTTTTCCTCTCTCAAGAGTAAGTAAGTCCCTCACAATTCTTCTCATGGGCTCAGATCCAAGGAACATGTGGTGATAGTTTAGTCACTAAGTCGTGTCTGACTCTTTGCAACCCCAAGGGCTATAGCCAGCAAGGCTCCTCTGCCCATGGGATTCTCCAAGCAAGGATACTGGTATGGGTTGCCATTTTCTTCTCCAGGCAATCTTCCTGACCCAGGGATCGAACCCAGGTCTCCTGCATTGCAGGCAGTCTCTTTACTGACTGAGCCACCAGGAACCTTGAACATCTAATTCTCACTTATTCCCACAACAGAGGACTGATGGTCTAGCCCTCTCTCTGGAAGGTCTATTGCCTTCCACTTCTCTATGGATCCTGGCATCTCTTATGGAGTCCGGTCTTCAAGCATTTTAAAGCACGGTGGTTATATTGCTATATTTCTGTCACTTTGAATAACAAGCATTGTTGAAAACAGCATGAGCAAGGAGTCTTGACTAAGAGGCATTGAAAGGGGTTATATTGATCAGATGCCTAAAGTAGACAAATGTTTGAAATTTAAGGGTTCTGCAGATCAGTATTTTAACATATTCCTAGGAAGGTTTTAATGACATTAGATGAAAAGGAAGAAAACTAGGAATGAAAGGAAGAAAAACTAGAAATTCAGAGGAAGAAAACTTTGAATGAAAAGGGGGCAGGACAGAAAGAGAGTGCAAAGAACTCAAGGGGCTTCCTTTCTGTTCCTTTGGCTGTGAAGTGACTTCTGTGGGTAGATGTTACCAACACCTATAGCAACAACAGTTTGAGGAAACAACTCAGCAAGGCATTTAGGAGAACAGGAATGCAACGTTTATTTAGTAACTTTCATATGTCAGCTGTTTTTATGCACATCCCATGTGATCCCTTGTCTTGATCTGCCTGAATGGACTGGGCAGCTTATAAATACCAGAAATTTATTTTTCATGCTTCTGGAGGCTGAAGTCCAAAATCATAGCACCTGCAGATCTGGTGTCTAGAGAGCCCACTTCCTCATAAACAGCCATCCTCTCACTGTCACCTCACAAGGCAGAAGGGGACCAGGAAGCCCTCTTGGGCCAATTTTATCAGTGCACTAATCCCATTCATGAGGACCCCCATGACCTCATGACCTCCCAAAGCCCCACCTCCTAATGTCATCACCTTGGGAGCTGGGATTTCAACATATGAATTTTGAGGGAGACACAAACATTCAATCTGTAGCATCCCTATAACCTACTGAGTAAAGATTTGAACAAGGAAACTCTTGGATTTCAAAGGGCAGGGTCAGAGAGTGGAACCCAGATTCAAGGCTGGCCTGCTGGCTGACACCTAAAGTCCCCCCTCTAACTTTACTCTTGCATCTCCACTTCAACCCAGATACCCTCATTTGCTTTCCATGGGCCTTCTGTGATTTCAGTTGGGCAAAGCTGTTTGGACTTTTTATTAACAAAGATACTCATGATTTAAGGGAAGTTCTATGACACTCAACCGTAATGATGCCTGCTTCTCTGTTTCATGATTCAGTCTTGCAAAGCCATCGTAATTCAAAGCACTGCTGGCTCAGTAATTCACTTCATTAACGGTGCTGCCTGAATAAAATACACAGCAAGTTAGAAATAAACAAATCTTTGGAAAGTATGATAATGCATTCAGAAAGTACAGAATGTAGACAGAAAGAGGAAGGAAGTGGGAAGAAAACTTTATCAAGATAAAGAGGAGTTTTGTGAGCCCATAAGATGCTTGTATACTGTCTTTTTAGACAAAATTTCTGGAAGATTAATTATGACTCTCTCTCGTTTATATCTTTACCTTGATACCGCCTGCTCCCTCACCTCCCATATCCAGTTTATTATGAAGTCCTGTCAGTTTTATGTCCAGAATAGATCTCAAACCTGTCAGCTTCTCTTCCTGCCCATGGATGTTGGCTGTGGGCTTCTGGTCCACTCCTGCACCCTGATGATCTCTTCTTCCAGGCATGGAGGATGGTTGCCCTTTTCTGAAAATTGCTGTGAAATCAGGTCGGGCAGACAGCTAGTTCTGGCCAGGCTGAAGCATCAGATAAAGACTGAGACCTTCCAGCACTTTCTCCTTCTGCCACAACAGTTACAGAGGCAGGTTGTTGAAAGTGCCCTGAGAGTGCAGTATGTGGTATTTCTAGGTCACGTGGAGCACGGCTGCCCTAGAAAGCCACCAAGTGTCTAGTGGCCATTTCATGAGCAAGAAATGTCAGCATGAAAAAAACAAATATCATATATTAACGCATATATATGGAATATAGAAAAATAGTACTGATGAACTGATTTGCAGGGCAGGAATAGAGATGGAGATGAAGAGAATGGACTTGTGTACATGGCAGGGGAAGGAGAGGGTGGGACAAATTGAGAGAGTAGCATGAACATATATACACTATCATGTGTAAAACAGATGCTAGTGAGAAGCTGCTGTGTAGCACAAGGAGCTCAGCTTGGTGCTCTTTGATGACCTAGAGGGGTGGGATGGGGCCTGTGGGAGGCTCAAGAGGGAGGGGATATATGTATACATATAGCTGATTCACTAATAACAACATCATAAAGCAATTATCCCCATTTAAAAAATACATGGTAAAGATTAAATAAATACTAGTATGTGCAAACAAAACAAACAAACAAACAGACTTTTGTGATGGAAAGCACCTGCCAGTGGGCAACCTCTGTGGTCACATCATAATCTGTTCCATCCTGTCTGGCAAAGCCAGGGGCTATCATCTCTCTCCTAGAGCTCCACAGAAGCCTCCTAACTTTCATCTTTTCTGTGGTTCTGCCTCCTTTTGTTTCATCTCTGAGTCAACTTCTTAAAACCTCTTACATGAGGCTACACATATCCATCTTTCCCCTGCCCCCTAACCTTGTCTTGCTGTCCATGTTATTAGGGTTCCTTCTAATCCTAGGGTTCACCAGGCCTGTGTTTCATGGGCCCTGCTTCCTGCTCCAGACACCCTTAAAACTTTCAGTCTTGAGTTTCACTTGCCTCCTTTGAGTTCCTCAAACATTCTGCAGCCTTTGCACGTGCTTTCCCTTCTATTTGGAAATGTTCCCAGCGAAGTAGCACCCTTGGATTACCCTGGGGATCTCCATCCAAATGACACTTTCTCAGAGGCCCCCACATGATGCAGGCAGCTCTGGTTACACTTCACCATGGCATCCACTGCTGTTTTCAGAGTTCTGTCCACAGACCAGAATTTTCTATTCATTTGTGTGGTTTTGTTTGATACACGTTGTTCTCCTTAACCAGACAGGAAGCTCTGCTAGGGAAAGGGGCTGTGTTCTGTGTTTTCCAATTCCATATCCTAAGCCTCCTGTGGCTGTTTCCTAACTCATGTTAGAGTCTCAGCAAATATCTTCAGGATGATTAAATAGATGCATTACCAAGAAATCGGAGTTGTGTGCATATTTTTGACATATAGGGAGAGTGATGGTTGATATTTTTTTAACTCTTACTATGGT
The DNA here is from genome assembly GCF_042477335.2 of Ovis canadensis. NCBI lineage: Eukaryota > Metazoa > Chordata > Mammalia > Artiodactyla > Bovidae > Ovis > Ovis canadensis. Next base: position 46,575,320 of record NC_091257.1, on the reverse strand, counting down.
AGGTATAGTACAAAGTGCTTTTCTTTCCTTTTTTAAAAAATTATTTATTTATTTGGCTTCACTGGGTCTTATGAATAGGCTTTTCCAGTGGCTCTGATGGTAAAGAATCTGCCTGCAGTGCAAGAGACCCAGGTTCGATTCCTGGATTTGAGGATCCCCTGGAGAAGGAAATGGCAACCCACTCCAGTATTCTTGCCTGGAGAATCCCATGGACAGAGGAGCCTAGTGGGCTACAGTCCATGCAGTTGCAAAGAATGAGACATGACTGAACATCTTATTAAGAGTTGAGACATATGGGATCCAGTTCCCTGACCAGGAATGGAGCCCAGCTCCCCTGCATTGGAAGCCTGGAGTCTTAGCCACTGAACCACCAGGGAAGTCCCCCCAGTTGTTTTTCATTGTTTCATCATGTATATATCATGACAATAACACTATAAGGTAAGAACTAGAGATGCAGAAACTGAGGCCTGAGTCAGCTAACTAGTAGCACATGTGTGTCCGCAGGGCTTATTAGGCAGCCCGGCTCCATAACCTGTTTCCTTAACTTGCTTTTTTGATTTGGTTTGTCTCCAGCTCCAGTTTTTCCAGGCTCATACAACAATAACAACAGGTCCTTATATCACAGCTACTGTAATAATTAAAGGCCAGATTTATCTTGCCTTCTTTTGAGAGAAAATTATTGATCTTCTGTGTCTGCATGCTTCCTACCAGAGACAACATCTTTTTAAAAATAAAGTCTGTTTACACACACAATGATTAAAACTATTCAATAACTTGTTCAGTTTTATGCTAACCTCAAAATATGAAAACTTGAAAATACAGTCTTCCATGGAGAATTTCTTTCTATTTGACTTTATCATGTCAGTGTATTAAAAAATTTAGACCCATCGTCAGAGGTGAAAATATCAATTTCCTTTTCCATGGAGAAATCCAATAATGGGATGAAAATTAGACTTCATTTGGGTATACTTTATCAATAAATCTGATTTTTGTTAACTGTATCTCATAAATTCTTTTAAATCAATCTTTTTTTTTTTTTTTCAAATCTTTTTCATGAAACAGCACATATCTGAATGAGAAGTCCCTCCACCTGATGGAGCGATGCCAAAATCTGCAAGCAGGCTTGGAGAGTTTATCTAACAGAACAGGAAAGTAAGTTCTACTCTTCGCATTTAGTTTGATTTTAAAATAAGTGTTTTGTGTCAAAAATGTTTCATAGCATCTTTTTTAAAAATTAGCCTCTTGAAAAATTTTTAATAAATTAATTTTTGGCTGTGCTGGGTCTTTGTTGCTGCGAGGGCTTTTCTCTAGCTGTGGTGTTCAGGCTTCTCGTTGAGGTGGCTTCCCTGGTTTTGGAGCACAGGCTTTAGGGCATGTGGGCTTCAGAAGCTGTGGTTCCCAGGCTCTAGAGCACAGGCTCAGTAGTTGTGGCAAACGGGCTTAGTTGCTCCATGGCATGTGGGATCTTCCTGGATCAGGGATCTAGCCCATGTCTCATGCATTGGTAGGGAGATTCTTAACCACTGAGCCACCAGGGAAGGCCCAAGCTCTTCATAGTCCCTGGATATCATGCTTGAATTTTTCTGCATCCAGCTCAGGCCTTTGGGAAAAGTGCCTTCTTGAAGCTTTTCTTATATGAGTCAGTTTGAGCTGGCCACTGTTTTTGCCAAGACCCTTGCTTATGATAGATTGGTCAGAACTAATACTTGTAAATGCTTCTTTTCTTAATTTTTTTAATACTTATTTTTATTCATTTATTTATTTATTTAGCTATGCTGGGTGTTAGTTGTGGCATGCAGGATCTAGTTCCCTGACCAGAAATCAAACCCAGGTGTGCCCTGCATTGGAAGCAAGGCTTCCCTGGTAGCCACTGGACCAGCAGGGAAGTCCCATGCAAATGCCTTTTTTCTTGCACAATAAGTACAATGAATTTTGAGGTGGATGTAAAGTAACTCATGCATTGTAGATGGTGCTGCACATCCGTTTTGATCATGTTGGAGCCATTGTTTTCCTGGTTTGTTGGGCTCTTTCTCAAACTTTTACTGAAGGACTAAAATTCCAAACCTCTTGCACCATCCTCCATGCATCAGATCTGTGGCGCCACACCTTATGAATAGTAGAACTTGGAAAAATTGGTCCTTACTCTCCCATTCCCTTTGACAAACTGTCTGTATTCATTGCCTGATGTGGGAATCAGTGTGTAAAAGTTACAATGGACTGTCTTCGACTCTCTCTGTGACGAACTATTCAATATTTTTGCTCCCCAAAGTGACAAAAATGCTCAATGTAACAATGAGCCATTGCTGTACTTTGGAGAAAAGCACTTGCATCAGCATGGCAGAGTGTTCTTTAATCATGGAAGGTGATTTGTTTTCAACACAAAGAATTAAAAAAAAAATTTTGGCCGCACCCCACAGCATATGAGACTTTAGTTCCTGACCAGGGCTGGAACCCATGCTTCCTACATTAGAAGGCAGAGTCTTTTTTGTGTGTGTGTGTGATTGATCAATTTACATGTAAAAAATAATTGTAACAAATTATACTAACAAAACATGAGAAAGTTTGACATATACATGGCATATCCAAAAGAGTTTTCATGTAATATTTTGGATCTGCTTCATTTGAACTTTGTATAACTACTTTTTTTTATTTTTATTTTTACTTTGTTTTACTTTATAATACTGTATTGGTTTTGCCATACATTGGCATGAATCCACCACGGGTGTGTATGCGTTCCCAAACATGAACCCCCCTCCCACCAGAAGGCAGAGTCTTAACCAGTGGACCACCAGGGAAGACCCCACTGCAAAGAATTTTACAACTCTTTTATGGGCATCAACAAATATGGTTAACTGCAGTATGCTGATGAGATTGCCTGGGCATAGTTTGCTCTCTCACTTTTTTCCTATTGTTTTGGATTTGATGTTAAGACTTTTTCTCAATTGTTGTTTAGGGGGATACCTTTCCATGATCTGCACAATTTTCAGCCAGCTCATATAATTAGCCTGCACTAGTATTCTGTTTGGCAAAAGTCTAGAGAAAGTAGGCAGGACCTGACCATTGTTATGAAAGTGTTATTTTGCTCATAGGAGACTAATTTGTTCAATAGTATTGTCTATTGTCAGGAATTGTACATTCTGCGACCAGCGCTGATACAGAGGTACAGGGGACAATTGGAAAAGCTATTCAGTGTGTGGTAATAAAAAGCAATTACATTTTCTTAGAAATAATAATTTAGCTCTGTTTTTGTCATGGTCTGTTAAAGACGTAGAATTTCCTCTTTCTTCAGTCAATTTTCCCCTTTCAGATGCTAACATAGAATTTAAGAAGATGGTGTTAAAGTGGGAGGGAGCAGTGCTCTTTCTCCCACTGGTCTTTTAAAATTAATTAATTAACTTTAATTGGAGGATAATTACTTTACAATATTGTGTTGGTTTTGCCATACATCAACATGAATCGGTTGACTACATTTTTGAGTGAAAGAAAGCTAATGGTTGGCATTGGGAAAACCATCGGATTCTTTATTTTCTGTGTAAGGCTGTGAGCTCCAGGACTGTGAGTTCGTGGTTCTGTCTGTGGTGCCTATTGCAGGACTCAGCACATAGTAGTTACTCAGCAAATGTTTGTGGAATTAAATTACTAAATGAATAAATATACTTCTTAGGTCTTCAAAGGATTTTTCTTCACCATCTCTAACTCTGTCCATAAACTTCAGTTCCTTTTTGAAAACTATTTTTAACTTCTCTGGCTCTTTCTCTTTGAATCTGAAGTTTTCTGTTTTTTCCTGCCTCATCCTTTCTCCTTGAATGTTTCTCTCGGTTTCTCCATCTCAATCCTTTTTACCAGGTGTCTCCTGGATAGAATATTATACTGTACTAAAATGCTGCCTAGCCATCTTATCACTGCATCTTATCACTTGCGTTTTTCAGTATGGCAAAGAATATTTGTGATCTTTTCTGCTTACTTTTTAAAAAATGATAATTGTGTGGATGTTCAAGTTGTCTATCTTAGTCCACATCGTTTCAGACCAATGAGCTGATTTTTCAAGAGCAAATACTTCAGAGGGGCTGACACAGGAAATGATCTCATTCCTCCCCCTGTTGGGTTTTGCTGCCTCTGCCACTGTGCAATTGTCTTTCTGTGTTCCTCTTCCTTTTTCCCAGATGATCGTGGAACCCAAAAAGGTTACATCTATATTTGTTCAGTCTCTCCCATCTGGTCGGGGTAGATGAACTGCTCTAACAGAATCTCCCCAAACAGATTATCATATCAAAATCTTGTGTTCTCTCTCATACCATGTTCAGTATAGACCTTCCTTCTTGATCGAACAACTCTTCTCTGACTACTGACTCAGGGATTCTGGATCCTTCCATCCTATGATGCAGACGTCTTCAACAGGTGATCTGAGGGTTGCTGCAGAAGCAGAGGGTGCTATAGAGAAGGTACACACAGCTTGGAGGGGACATGCATAACTTCCCATCATATCCCACTGGCTGGAACCAACCTACCTATATGTTTGGGGTCATGTGATTGGGATTGGCCAATAGAATGTGAGTGTGGTTGTCTCATGATGGGCATGAGGGTTGTAGTGCCCAGCTGGGGTGCCATATAGCAACAGCTACATGATTTGGAAAGAGAGCACCAGTCAGTGACGTCAACCAGGTATTTCTGCACCATATGCATTAAATATTAAATAGTTCAGCTGTTCTTATTATTGTATTGACAACAGATCCCTCAGGTCTTCCTTAAAGATGAAAGGAAACATTTTGCTTAAACAATATCTTACATCCTCTGAATGCTTGAATAGTGCTCTTGGTGAAAGGAGAGATTTAGAGATCTTCTTACAGAATGTAAGCCACTGCCCTACATCTTCCTGTGCAGTCATGAGGGCATGAAAAAGCCTCTTGCCTTCAAATAGCTTTTCTTGGTAAAATTCAAATTCTCACAATTAAGCTTGGAACAAAGGCTTGCATCAGCTAGGTGTGGCTTGAACCATACACTGCTGGGTGAGTGTGTATGTCTGATGAGCTGTTTCATGCTGTACCATTTAAAATTACCGAGAACAGCAGAATTTTCTAAAAGGATCATCTTAATGGGGCATCATAAAGATGTTTGTTCGAAGGCTCTGTTTGCAAGGTGAAAGGCAAAGTGAACTGAAGACTGGCCCTAAGTGTTCTTCCTGTTTATTATCTTGGGGAGCACAGCGTGACCTGAATTGCAGCTTGAAAAGAAGAAGTATAAATTATGGTAGATCAGGCTTCAAAACACATGACTCTGAACATATCACTTGACAGCCTGCTAACAATGCAAGTATTGCTAAGTTTTAAGTTGTCTGTCAGGAAAAATGAAGTGTGGTCATAGACAAGATTTTCTTGGCATAGAGTGATATATGGCTTGTCCACTCAGCTTTAAATCTATGGTGCTTTCATTGCCTCTTCAAGAGATATCCACATTTTTGTGTCTTTTCACCTCTGACCCTTTAGTTTGCCTTTTCTGGTCAGTTTTTGAGGGCTCAGGAATCTATCCCTCCTTTCTTTCCTTGTCAGAAAGGAGACGTTAACACAAAACAGCCTTTCATACCAACATGGTGTGTTCTTCATATCATGGGGCATACCTGTTGGTAACCAAAGCAGTGGCTCTGTTTACTGATACAAAATTTTAAGTTGGGTGGGTGAACTGATAACAAGGCTGTAATAGAAGTCTCTGAAAACTTCTTTTTTGTGTGTGCAAAATCTGTCAAGGTGGTTTAGCCATCATTCTGTACCTCAAAGAGAACATAAGAAGTAAGCAATCATACAATTTAAGAACTTGAGGGAATGAATAGTCTCTTAAATTCTTTTGATCCATATACCTTTTTATATATACCCTTTTATTTTATATATACCTTTTTATTTTTCTAAGCAATCAAATTCCCTCAGTTTAAAGATAAAAATAGGATTGTGACTTTTTTCAGAGTCAGGCAATCAGTTAATGGGAAGGAGGAAAATAAAATATTTTGTGTGTGGTTGTTGATGCTGGAAGTTAACCAGCATAATTCTAATCTGACTTCCTTAGTTAATACTTGGCAGGAGTTGCTTAGTATCATTTGTTACCATGCTGATAATTGGAATAGTGTATTAAGTGTTTGTCAGTGGAAATAAAACTGAATTTTCCCTCAGAGAAAAATTGAAACACTGACTTCTGCATTATACTACAATCTTGATTATGTATTCACATCAGAAGGATTCCTAGTACTTGCTCAAATAGCAAGTCATTTGAAGGAAACCTTTAATAGGAAAACAGTGACAATAAAAATAATCACACTTATTTAAGGTCATTAAGAAATAATTGGAAATAATCATTTCCAATTTCAGAAGTGAGATGGAGAAAGAAAGCAAATCTATTGCACTTGTTCACCATTTTCAAATATAACAAGTATTATTAAGGGTATTGTTTATCTACTATTTCTGGTAGCCAGACTTCCAAGATGGTGCCCACTAGTCCTTCCTTCCTGGTGTTTACGTGTTTTTCCCCTGCCTCACTAAAGGGGACTGCCCTGTGTAACCAATACAATATCATAGGAATAAAGAGGTGTGATTTCAAGGTCAGGTGATAGAGTGTTTGATAATTCTGCCTTGTCTTCTCTTAGGTTGCTTGCTCTGGGGGAAGCCAGCTACCATGTCATGGGGACATCGAGAGGTCCACATACCTGAGGTCTCCCGCCAATAGCCAGGACCACTTTGTCAGCCATGTCAGTGAGCCTCCCTGGAAGTAGATACTTCAACCTCAACCTACATCTTGACTTTACAATCTAATGAGCTGCTAGCCCAGAATTATCTAACTAACCTACTCATGAATTCCTGACCTATACAAACTGGGCAGTAATAGTTTACTGTTGTAAAACTAAGCCACTAAGTTTTAGAGAAATTTATAATATAACCATGGATAACTAACTGGCCACTCAATTCATAATCCTTTATGCTATTATATTTTTATCATAATGACAGTTTTTATAATGACATTTGTGTGTGGTTGTTGATGTTGGAAAATAACCAGCATAATTCTAATTGGAATCCCTTAGTTGATACTTGGCAAGAATTGCTTAGTATCATCTGTTACCATACTGAAGATTGAAATAGTGTATTATTTTAAGTGTTTGTCAGTGGAAACAGGGGCTTTCCCCAAGGCTCAGCTGGTAAGAACCCAGATGGCATTGCAGGAGACACAAGAGACACAGGTTCGATCCCTGGGTCGGGAAGGTCCCCTGGAGTAGGAAATAGCAACCCACTCAGTATTCTTGCCTGGAAAATTCCATGGACAGAGGAGCTTGGCAGACTATAGTCCATGGGATCACAAAGAGTCAGACACAATTGAGCTACTGAACATGTTTGCAGTGGAAACAAAACTGAATTTTCAGTAGTGGTAATAACAGCTATTTTTGTGGACCTACTGTATGCAAGGAAATGTAAGTATATCTATAGTCTTTGCAGTATTTCTTCAGAGTAAGTTTCATCATTCTAATTCCACAAGTGTAAGTGATGAACTCAGAGGGTTTTAAAATGGCTTGCAAACATGAGATGGTTAGAAGTGGCAGATCCAGGGCTTGGATAAAATTCTGACTATTCTGTTCTTGCTACTGTATGGCTCCATTCTTAATGAAAACAGAATTACAAGTCACAAATACAGGAAGAGAAAGGCATTTGACTTTATAGTGCAAAGCTACTTAAAAGCAATCTTTATCCGAAATACTAAGTATATACTTACTTTGCTCACATTCTGTTACTTATTCTACTTAAGCGTCTGTAATGTAAATATATGCAGGTAAGCTTTATCTTGCACAATTACCCTAACTGTAACTTGGGGATCAGTGTGACGTCTCTTGGTAAGGTCATGGCAGATGGTTAATTATTGTCATATTTCAAAACTAATATCTGAAACATTTGGGTGTTTTATGTTCTAGTTATATATTAAATTTCAATTTCAGAAACACACAGCAGCTTCTCTGTGCCAGGCACTACAACAGGCACAGAGACAATTGTTCTCAACCTGGAGGTGTGTATCAGACTCCCTGGGAGGTTTTTCTAAGTATGCATAGTTGCGAACAGTTTAACTCTTGCCTAAGGGACATGGCGATAAAGAAATTATTTTTACTCCATAGCAGCTCACAGTACATTAATAAAGTCAAGGACTTCCCTGGTGGTCCAGTGGTTGAGACACTATGCTTCCGTTGTAGGGGGAGCAGGTTCAATCCCTGGTCAGGGAACTAAGATCCCACATGCTACTCTGTGTGGCAAAAATTAAAAAAAAAGAAAACAAAAACACAAGAAACAAAAAAAGAAAGTCATATATTTACAATACTTTGTCTTCTCCTTCTCATTCTCTGTAGATTTCTTGTCATTTCCCTTTACTTTTGACCCTAAAGTGTCCCAGAACTCAGTCTTCCAGCCTCATTTATCTTCCTTCTCAGACCTGTAGGACTTCATTTAACCTCATGAATTTTAACTGCCATCTACCTACTGATGACTCCCAAATTTATATTTGGACCTCTTTCCAGATTCATATTACCTCTACCAAGTCAACTCTTCCCTGCGATACTCATAAGGAATCTCAAACCTTTTACATCTCACAGGATCTCCTGGATTGCTCCCTGAATTTTATACTTCAACACTGTTCCCTGTTCAGTTAATGGCAAGTCTGTTCTTCCAGTGCTCAGACCTAAATGCTTGGAGTTATTCTTGCCTCCTTTATTTTTATCTATCTACCTATCATTAACTCTTACTGGCAACCTTGAAGTCATACCCAGAAGTGAATAATTTCTTACTCACTTTATCACTTCCACCCTAGTCCAAGCCATCTTTATTTCAATATTGGCAAACATCTCTAATTCTTCTAGCTTTTATTCCTGCTGTCTCGGAGGAATATTCTCAATGAAGTAGACAGTTGGAACCCTTTAAAATGTGAGTTAGATCAGGTCACTTTTCTGTTCTAATATCTTCCCGTTTCACTCAAAATAAAAGACAGAATTCTTACAGCAGCCTGCAAAGTCCTGGCTGCTGCTGCTGCTAAGTCACTTCAGTCGTGTCTGACTCTGTGCCCAGAGACGGCAGCCCACCAGGCTCTGCCGTCCCAGGCATTCTCCAGGCAAGAACACTGGAGTGGGTTGCCGTTTCCTTCTCTGATGCATGAAAGTGAAAAATGAAAGTGAAGTCGCTCAGTCATGTCCAACTCTTAGCAACTCCATGGACCGCAGCCTCCCAGGCTCCTCCGTCCATGGGATTTTCCAGGCAAGAGTACTGGAGTGGGGTGCAGCACTTCTCAAATATACGTGTAATATATTTGCCAATAAAAAACAAAAAGAGGGTGGTAGAAGCAAAGTATCAGGCTAAGGAAATGACTACAAATGGTAAAGTAACAAACATAATAATATATAGTTGGTTTATAACATTAATAATGTAATATTGTATGACAAAAATTCAACACAAAGAAGAAAAAGGGAAGAGAGCTATGTGAGTATTATTTCTATATATCAGTACAGTTAAACTAGTACAAATTGAAAGCTGATTCTGATAAGATATATATCGTAAAGCCTAGAGCAACCACTAAAAATAGCTTAAATTATTAAAGATGTCATGCCAATGTATGACAAAAACCACCACAGTATTGTAAAGTAATTAGCCTCCAATTAAAATAAATAAATTAATTTACATTTTTAAAAAATTTTAAAAAAAGTTAACTGGCAGAGGTAAATCTTACTGTATCAGTTCAGTTCAGTTCAGTTCAGTTCAGTCGCTCAGTCGTGTCCGACTCTTTGCGACCCCATGAATTGCAGCACGCCAGGCCTCCCTGTCCATCACCATTTCCCGAAGTTCACTCAAACTCGAGTCCATCAAGTCTGTGATGCTATCCAGCCATCCCATCCTTGGTCGTCCCCTTCTCCTCCTGCCCCCAATCCCTCCCAGCATCAGAGTATTTTCCAATGAGTCAACTCTTCTCATGAGGTGCCCAAAGTACTGGAGTTTCAGCTTCAGCATCATTCCCTCCAAAGAAATCCCAGGGTTGATCTCCTTCAGAATGGACTGGTTGGATCTCCTTGCAGTCCAAGGGACTCTCAAGAGTCTTCTCCAACACCACAGTTCAAAAGCATCAATTCTTCGACGCTCAGCCTTCTTCACAGTCCAACTCTCACATCCATACTTGACCACAGGAAAAACCATAGCCTTGACTAGAAGGATCTTAGTCGGCAAAGTAATGTCCCTGCTTTTGAATATGCTATCTAGGTTGGTCATAACTTTTCTTCCAAGGAGTAAGCGTCTTTTAATTTCATGGCTGCCGTCACCATCTGCAGTGATTTTGGAGCCCCCCAAAATAAAGTCTGACACTGTTTCCACTGTTTCCCCATCTATTTCCCATGAAGTGATGGGACCGGATGCCATGATCTTCGTTTTCTGAATGTTGAGCTTTAAGCCAACTTTTTCACTGTCCTCTTTCACTTTCATCAAGAGGCTTTTTAGCTCCTCTTCACTTTCTGCCATAAGGGTGGTGTCATCTGCATATCTGAGGTTATTGATATTTCTCCTGGCAATCTTGATTCCAGCTTGTGTTTCTTCCAGTCCAGCATTTCTCATGATGTATTCTGCATATAAGTTAAATAAGCAAGGTGTATCAGTAGTAACATTAAATATGACTGGATTAAATCATGTAATCAAAAGGCAGAGATTGTCAGATTGGATTAAAAAGCATGCTCAAATTATATGCTACCTATAGAGGACACATTTTGGATTCAAATATACAAATAGATTGAAAGTAAAAGGATAGAGAAATAAATCATGTGCAAACAGTAACCACAAAAGAGCTGGAATGAGTCTTCCCTGGAGGTCCAGTAGTTAAGACTTTGCCTTCCAATGCTGGGGATAGAGGTTCAATCCCTTGTTGAAGCACTAAGATCTCACATGGTTCAGTGCCAAAAAATCAAAACATAAAACAAAAACAATATTGTAACAAATTTAATAAAGACTTTAAAAATGGTTCACATAAAAAATACTTTAAAAAATAAAACTGGAGTGGATATATTTATAGTAGAAGAAATAAACCTTTAAAACAAAAGGTGTTAGTAGAAATAAAGCAGATTTTGTCATCATAAAAGGGTCAATCCAGGAAAAAGTTTTAATTATAAACACATATGCATTTTATAACAGAGCACCAAAGTACACAAAGCAAAAACTGACAAATAAAGGAAGAAATAACAACAATAATTGGAGACTTAAATAATCTGTTTCAGTAGTGGATACAATACCAGACAGAAGGTCAATAAGAAAATGGTAGAACTGCATAATAGTATAAACCAGCCAGACTTAACAGACATCTGTAGAGTATAGTACCCACCAACAGAATATACATTCTTTTCAAATGCACACAAGACATTGTCCAGAATAAATCATATGCTAGATTATAGAGCAAACCTCCATAAATTTAAAGAATAAAAATAATACAATGACCACATTTTAATGAAATTTTAAATGAATATTTAGGGGGGAAAATTGAGAAACTCACAAATATATAGAAATTAAACAATATATTCCTAACTGTGCAGTGGATCCAAGAAGCAATATAAAGGGAAATTGAAAATAAATACACCAGCATGTCAGAATTTATGGGATGCAGGAGGTAATAGCTGAAGCATATAAGACTTCTTTCTGAGGTGACAAAAATGTTCCAGAGTTGACTATAGTGATGGTTGCACATATCTGTGAATACTCTGAAACCCACTGGCTTCTATGCTTTACATAGGTGCATTTTATGGTATGTGAATTATACTTCAACGAAGCAGTTAAAAACTTTAACGTGTCTAAAAGTCATTTCAGGATTTTATTTTAATACAGAATCTGATTCTGTTAAGTCTGAGACAGGGCCTGAGATTCTGCATTTCTGGTATTCTTACTATTTTATGCCAGTAGTGCTAGTCTGAGGTCCACATTTTGAATACCAAATCCTCTACCATCAGATTTCCTGTGACCTTCCACCTTCATGAGTGGATTTCTGAGTGACTCGTGTGTGATTTCCAGCAAATCTGACCATCTTGATGTTTCTTGAACATACCCTGCCTGCTTCTACCTCTGACTTTTGCATTTGTCCTTCCCTTTGTCTAGAATGTTCTTCCCATTCCCATACCCCCATATGTACATTGTTTACTTAATCATTACTTTTCTCCAAATCTCTGTCCAACCCCTATCTCCCAGGGCAGTCTTCCCTGACCACCCCACTTATGTTGCAGTCCTATTTCACACACTTTCCCTCTTTTTCTGTTTTATCTTTCCTCACAGTGCTAAGTACATGAGATACTTAAACATGCTATCAATTTATGTATTACTTGATATATAGTTTGGTAGGGCTGCCATAACAAATTACCATGGACTAGATGGCTTAAGTCCTTTCCCTTAAGATGGCACTAGTGGTAAAGAAGTTGCCTGCCGATGCAGAAGACGTAAGAGACACAGGTTTGATCCCTGGGTCAGAAAGGTCCCCTGGAGGAGACCCAATCCAGTATTCTTGCCTGTAGAACCCCATGGACAGAGGGGCCTGACAGGCTACAGGTCCATAGGGTCACAAAGATTTGGTCGTGACTGAAGCAACTTTGCATGTATGCATGCAGATGGCTTAAAGAACTTCCCTGGTGGTTCAGTGGTAAAGAACCTGCCAGTGCAGGAGACGCAGGTTTGATCCCTGGGTCAGGAAGATCCCCTGAAAAGGGAAATGGCAACCTGCTCCAATATTCTTGCCTGGGAAATCCCATGGACAGAGGAGCCTGGTGAGCTACAGTACTTAGTGACTAAGCAACAACAGCAAGATGGCTTAAACAACAGAAATTTATTTTCTCATAGTTCTAGAGCCGTAAAGTCCAAGATGGCAGTGTCGGCAGGTTTGGTTTCTCTGAAGTCTCTCTCCTTGCCTTCTTGCTATATGTATGAAGCATAAATATATGGTCTTTTCTCTTTGGTTGGTATTTTCTTTGCGTGTGCCACCATCCTGGTATCTCTCTGTATCTACAAATTTGATTTCTTTATAAGAACATAAGCAGATTGGACTAGGGCCACCCTAAGGGCCTTGTTTCAATTTAGGGCTTCCCTGATGGCTCAGATGGTAAAGAATCTGCCTGCAAAGAGTGAGACATGACTGAGTGGGACCCAGGGATCTGGGTCTCAGGAGACCCGGGGATCCTTAGTGGTCTCAGGAGACCAAGGGATCGCTAATGATCTCATTTCAATTTAACCCCCTATTTAAAGGCCTTATCTCCAAATACAGTCATGTTCGGAGGTCCTGGGGGTTAGGGTTTCAACATATGAATTTGGGGAAATACAAGTCAGCCCATACATTAGATTTATTGTCCACATTCCCCTATTACAATATAAATTTCAAGAGAACATGGATTTTTTAAAAAAATTCATTTTGTTCACTATTTTAATTATCAGTCTCTAGAACAATACCTTACACATAAGAGATACTCAGTAAGTATTTATTGAGTAAATACATGAAGACAAAAGGTAAGTGCTGTGGAGATATTCAGAGGATTTAGGGTGGTGGAAAAGACACAGGAGGAAGAGATAACTTGGCTTATATGAGTCATAAGAATTTAAAAGGCAAAAGGTTAATAGCCACTCTGGTGTGATTTAAAGATCTTGCCAGGTACACTATCCACGCCAGCTCATTGACTCTTTTAGCTCACTGACTAGATGCTCCTTTTCAAGAGATGGAGAAACACTAAATTAATTGATTCTTTCTGATTCCTGCGATATATAGGATCCTAGTTTTAAATGTTGATAGGATAAGATTACGAAATTATGATTTTCAAACTCTGAGTATCCTCTTACATGTCTGAAAATTTCTTTCTATGAACTTGCAAGGCGGGGGGGGGGGGTCATCTTTTTTTCTTCTTCAGAAATCATACAGCAATAGTGCTGTGAGAGAAAATGTGGAAACGTTAAATAGCTGCTTCATTATTTATTCATTTTTTCCATCCTGATGATGTGTTTGCATGTTGCAGATGTTTGTGAAGAAGATCCTCACAATTATATTTTTTTGACAGTGAGGTACTGCTTGATTTTGGCATTATAATCAAATCAGTCCAATGAAGTAAACTGTTGCATACGTGCATGCAAACTGTTGCAAACTGTGCATGTGTGCGTACGTACCTGCTTAGTGACTCAGTCATGTCTGACTCTTTGTGACCCCATGAGCTGTAGCTTGCCAGACCCCTCTGTCTGTGGAATTTTCCAGGCAAGAATACTGGAGTGGGTTGCCAGTTCCTACTCCAGGAGATCTTCCAGATCAAGGGATCAAACCCGTGTCTCCTGTGTCTTCTGTATCAGCAGGTAGATTCTTTACCACTGCACTACCTGAGAAGCCCAAATTGTTACCCCAAATAATTCTGATAAATATCACCATGAATAGCTTTCCATTTATCCCATAAATTTCTCTTAACCTTCCAGGTCTACTTTCTTTTTCATTCTTGCTCTGTGCTTCAGGAGGCTGACTTCTTTATGGTACCTTAGTTGGATTCTTATAATTTTTAGCTTCTGATTAGGGCCACTTTCTAGAAGTCATTGGTAGGAGAGTGAAAAACGAGGAGAGATAAAATCAAGGGCACTTATTTCCCAGGATTCCTCTCTATGGCCCTAGTTTGGGTAAGACTTCATTCTTTGCCAAAGGCCATCTCTCCTGTCCTGTGGCCTCTTCTATATCTATAGTTATAGTGGTGTGTGAACTTAGAGCAGTAACAGCTTTCCTCCTCTATCTCTCTTGTCACCTAGGTATGCTTCACCAATCCATGTAGCCTTTTCTCTACCATGTCCCCAGCCCTTGTAAATAGACACCTCTTTCCCTCTTGGTTGGCTAAAGTTAGTCACTGTTTGCAGTATTTCCTAACATGTGTCTTAAACATGTAATTATTATCAAAACCTCACAAGTTAATGGTTCAGAGCAGAGAAAGTATTCTTTAAAATAAGTTTCTGACTTTTTCAACTGTGGCAATTTGGAGATTTCACTGACACTGTGAAGAACTTCAGCATCTTCAGGAATTCATTCCTAAAACTGGTTTTTGAGAATTTAACTTGTGTGAGGGACACTAAACAATATGCAGAGAATAAAGGTTTGAGAGCTCTTTCTCCTATGCCAGTGATAATAACCACAGCATTATAATTAAAAGGTACTATCTCGCTGAGTTAAAAATGATGCAGATTGAACTCCCCCGCCTTCAGTGAATGAGCTCTTGGTAGGTCAGTACTGTGCATAGCTCGGTTCACTCTGCTACGTGCTTCTCTGTTTTCAGCTGTCGCACATTCATCAGCCATTCCTTAAAAAGTATTTCCCTGTGGAAATGATTGACTGTGTTGACTGAAAATCTTATACCACCATATTGACTTGCAGAATTTGTTTTTATGTAGGCCTGAGCTCTTCAGGGGTTTTGTAGACGCTAACTACAGAAGATGTTTGATCTACATAGAATACCATGTAGAAGCCTACTGATTTAATATTATTGGAGTGTCTTCATCCATTTCAATAGACAGAAGAATTGACTTTCACCATGAAGAGATGTTATTGGAAACTGAATTAGTATCTCAACTGCTTAAGTAGGATTGATAGGTAAATATCCTAAGATAAGGTCTGGGTACCTAATAAGTATCCAATAAATATTTAATTGTCAAGTTAACTAACCACTGTTGTTGTTCAATTGTCCAGTCATGTCCAGCTCTTTGTGACCTCATGGGCTACAGCATACCAAGCCTCCGTGTCCTTCAACATCTCCCCAAGTTTGCCCAAGTTCATGTCCATTGCATCAGTGATCCCATCCAGCCATCTCATCCTCTGACACCCTCTCCTTCTGCCCTTAATCTTTCCTCGTATCAGGGACTTTTCCAATGAGTCAGTTCTTCACATCAGATGACCAAAATACTAATTAACTAACCAAAATATAATTAACCATAAATTATACCTTTTGAAAAGTTCTATTTATATCTTTAAAAAAATATTTATTGTATTTATCTGCCTGTGCTGTCTTGGTTGCGGCCCTCAGAATCTTGGATCTTCATTGCAGCAGTGTTGCATGACCCCATGGACTGTTGCCCTCCAGGCTCCTCTATCCATGGAGTTTTCCAGGCAAGAATACTGGAGTGGGTTGTCATTCCCTTCTCCAGGGCATCTTCCTGACCCAGGGATCAAACTGCATCTCCTGTGTTGCAGGTGGATTCTCTACCACTGAGCCACTGGGGAAGCCCATACCCCATTTACAGTTAATATGGAACAGTGGCTTTTCTCCCTGTGCTGTACAGTAGGTCCTTGTAGCTTATTTATTTCATACACTGTAGTCTGTACCTCTTAGTTCCCTACTCCTGTCTTGTCCTTCCCTTCTGGTAACCACTAGTTTATTCTCTGTATCTGTGAATCTGTTTCTTTTTTGTTATATTCACTAGTTGGTTTTTTTTTTTTTTTTTCCGATTTCACCTGTAAGTGATATCATACAATATTTGTCTTAGAAAATATTTAAAAATTTAGCATTACATTTACTTAGTATCATTGTGTGTTATTTATAATCTACATCTCATTTAGAATGTTATTAATAATGACTTAAATAGACGTTATTTATTCTTTTGAAAATAACTTGCTGCATTATTTAGTATGATTTATTGTATGTCTTGGTACCAGAAAATACTTCTGATGGGATTAATTTTCAGTTTCATTATGAAAATAGATGAGATGCAGCATGATATATTAGAAAGAGAGCCAGACTGTGAATCAAAAGATGTGACTTTAATTCTTAGCTCATCTCCTTATAATACAACATTGAGTAAGCTGTTCATCTCAGAACTTTTAGTTTTGTCATCCATAATGGGGATGACATCATAGGTAGCTGCCTCTCACAGCTGTGGGGTAAAGGCTGTACCTTGCAACTGAAAACCAACTATAAACGTAAATTTGCAGAAAGTGTGATTTAGAGCTCAACAGGAAAGTTGGGGTTTTTTTGTAAGATTTATTTATTTTATATTTTGACTGTACTGCATCTTTGTTTCTGCATACAGACTTTCTCTGTTTGCAGTGAGCAGGGGCTACTCTTTGTTGCGGTTCTTCAGCTTCTCATTACAAAGGCCTCTCCTGTTGTGGGGCACGACTCTAGGGTGTGTCGGCTTCAGTAGTTGCAGCTCTCAGCTCTCAGTAGTTGAGCACAGACTCAAGAGTTGCGGTACAAGAGCTCAGTAGTTGCTGTTCCTGGGCTCTAGAGGGCTGGCTCAGTAGTTGTAATGCCTGGGCTTAATTGCTCTGAGGCATGTGGGATCTTCCTGGACCAGGGATCAAACCAGTGTCCCTTGCACTGTAAGGTGGATTCCTAACCACACTGGAGCACCAGGGAAGCCCAACAGAAAACTATTACAGAGGCACATTTATTTCATAAATTAGCTCACACTTGTGACACTTATATGCTCTTTCCTTCTCTAGCCATGTTCCCTGCTTATGAATCATGATAGTTCTGTGGTGATCTTAATTTTCAAAAAAAGCTGATTGGTGATTTATTTTTTTAGTAGGAAAGGGCAAGCATGTAGGGGGGAAAACTCCCTTCAACTCCCTTCAATTTCTTATTCTGTGGTCTTCCCCTTTATAATATCAGAGGATAATGCTTCCTTTCTAGACTGGACATAAAAAGAGATTCTTTGAACATAGCAACCCGAGGTAGCTCAAGTGTTGTCTTCTGATTGTAAGATGGCCAAGAGTATTTCTCCTTTAATAGAAGGTAGGTCTGCTGGTTTTAAATATTCAACTTGGTTTTAAATATTAGGGACTATAGAGACTTCCTTAGTGGTTCAGTGGTTAAGACCTCACCTTCCAGTTCAGAGGGTGCTGGTTTGATCTCTGGTCGGGGAGCTAAGAGTCCACATGCCTCTGGGCCAAAAAAAAAAGCAAAAAACAAAAACATAAAACAGAAGGAATGTTGCAACAAACTCAATAAAGATTTTTTAAATGGTCTACATTTAAAAAAATCTTAAAAATACAAAATAAAATTTTAAAAAAAGAAAAAACAAACCAAAAAAACCTCTTAAAAATAAATAAATATCAAGGACTTTAAAGTCAAAAGCCCTTCTAGGCAGCTAACTTACTGGTAAAATTAGATACCTTATGATTAACATCTTTCAATATTAAGTTAAATTAGAGCCAGCTACAATTTATTGGAGGATATACCTCATGAAAACAAAACATTTTAAAGACTATATATTTTACAGTACACCTTTATTCTGATTGGAAATGAATGAGAATCTTAATGTTCTAGACTAAGCTTAGATATGAAATTGCCCTGCCCTGGTAGCTCAGTGTCTGCCTGCAATGCAGGAGATTTGGGTTTGATCCCTGGGTTAGGAAGATCCCCTGGAGAAGGGAATGGCAACCCACCCCAGTATTCTTGCCTGGGAAATCCCATGGACAGAGGAGCCTGGAGGGCTATAGCCCATGGAGTTACAAGAGTCGGACTTAGTGACTAAACAACAACAACTTTTAGATAACTGTCACCATGTGGAGGCGGGCAACTCCTCATTCTAGACAAAGCTATGAGGCTAAAGTATAGGTTTCTCAAGTTCCTTGGTGACAAGTCTTGGGGTCCAGGGGGGTAAGATAAAATGAAGCCTGTATGCAAGTAAAACGTTTTTTTTTAAGAGATTGTTTAAAAAATGTGGAGCATTTTTAAAGTGTTTATTGAATTTTGTACACTATTGCTACTGTTTTATATTGTGGTTTTTTTGACTGCAAGGTATATGGGATCTTAGCTCCCTGACCAGGAGTTGAACTCACATACCCTGCATTGGAAGGCAAGGTCTTAAATACTGGACCACCAAGGGAGTCCCTAAAACTATTTTTAATCTCTTCTATAGTAGCTCTTTGCTTTTCTTTTCTTTTAGTATTTAGCAAAGTCTTTTAAGATTTTCAACCTTTCTTCAGTGGGAACCAAGAGAAAATATCTTTGATTAATCTTGGTGACAACATGGACAAGAGAAATACCCGAAAGGCAGGTAAATTTCAAGGGCAAAGGAGTTACTTGGTTGACGACCTTCCCGACCTCTAATAAATATGCCTTTTAGAGGTAAAGTTTAGAGGGAATGCATTGTACTGTGTGGTGGTGGGGAAGATATTTTCCTGACAAGATTCTTTACTGCCTTCCCCACCCACTCACCAACATCTACTCCATCTCTTTATTGTAAAACCTTGATCATAGCTGGCAACTAAGGACTATGATATTAACTGAAAGGAAATTTAAGGGTGTTTTTCTTCACTCAAAAGGATATATGCATTATAACTGATAACCCTTAAAGACTAGAGGCTATTTTATTATTAAAGGAGTTATTAATTAACAATGAAATTTCAGATGGAGGGAGGTCTACCAGGGACTGGGAACTGGCCATACTGTACAATTGTGCCTGTAGATTTTTTATGCCCAGTATACATCTCTTTTAACCTGTCCTAATCTGTTTGTTAAATGTTCTGTTCAAATTCAAAGGTTAAGATGATTATTTTGGGGAAATGTTTTCCATATATCCCAAGGGAAATCTATCAACTTAGAGTCTGAAAAAGATGATACAATTTATATTTATGGTAAATGTCTAGAAACTATATGTATCTGTTAATGAAAACCTAAGGTGAAATAGCCATAAGATATGTGTGTGAATTGATGTGCTGTCGGTTGGTTTGTAATACTAAACTTGACTTATGATGCATGCAAATTATACATTCCTTGATCAACATAATAATTATTTGTGAATTGCATGCTCCTAGATGTTTTGACATGAGTATGAGGTTTACTTGTTTCTATATTACCTTATTTAAGAAAAGATTTAGAGGGCTAGAATGAGTAGATTATAAATGTCATTTGATGACTTATAGATTCATTTATCAATAAGTGAGATCTTTATTTTCTAATTTCATTGACATTTGACTTTTAGGTATTCAGAAGATGACTATCTTCAGATTATCACAAATATCCAAAGCTGCCCATGGAAACGACAAGTAGAAGAATATGAGAATTTTAGGTAAAAAGTTTTTCTGTAAATAATGAGTGAAAAAATGTTTCGTACATTTTCTCTGTGGAGAGAATAAGTGAAGTGTTGGGGTTTTTGGTTGCTTGTTTTTTAATCTTACTTCCGGCAGTTTTGGGTCTTCATTGCTATGCATGGACTTCCTCTACAGTGAGTGGGAGCTACGCTCTAGTTGTGATACTTGGACTTCTCATTGCAGTGGCTTCTCTTTTTGTGGACCGTGGGCTGTAGAGCATGGGCTCAGAAGCTGCGGCTCCCAGGCTCTAGAGCGCAGGCTTAGTAGTTGTGGTGCACAGGCTTATTTGTGCTGCCACTTGTGGGATCTTCCTGGACCAGGGGTTGAACCTGTGTCCCCTGCTTTGGCAGGTGGATTTCTAACAACTGAACCACCAAGAACGTCTCATAATGTGTTGTTAAAAAGAAAAGTAGAAGAAGCCAACTGACAATCAGGAACATTTCCTTCTAAGAGTCTCTCATGAGACACAAGGCCCTTTAACCCCATCTTATACATGGAAATTTGTATTTGTAATTATGATGCTGATGTAATTACAAAAATCTCAAGTTCAAAGAGAAAGTTTTTGTTGTACTTTTTATTATTTTAGAGGATTTTGCTGCTTCTTTGTACTGTTTGTATTTTACATTTATTTATTTATCTTGTAAGGAATTTTGGAAAACAGAGAAAAATCATCTATGGTCCCATCACTATAGAACAAAAGCCATGTTCCTTTCAGCATATTCCTTTCCAGTTTTTCTCATTAGTTTTTTAATCTCAGCAACATTCAGAAATATGAGATGCTCTAGGTAATAACCAGGGAAGTACTGTCAACCTGACAGGACCAGGTTATCAGTGGATGATTACAGAGCTGTCTGTGCTGACATCACTTGGAACCTACCCAGACAGAATAAATTATATCAAAACAATATCCTATGGTGGGGCTTGCCTGGATACTTCTCTGGCACCCCTTCCTCCTCTTAAAGCTGCTCATAGGGTGAAGCCAAGCCAGGTATTGCTGTGTCTGCCTGGGCTACATTGCTCTGCTTTTCTTTGCTTCGCATCAGCACAGGTTTTGTCTTGTGCCAAGTTATGACAATTCAGAAATATGTTCTTATCTTTACTAGTTCCTGTTTTATTGGGTTGGCCAAAAAGTTCATTTGGGTTTTCCTGTGACATCTTATGGATAAACCAGAACAAACTTTTTTTTTTTTTTGCCAGCCAAATACTTTAAGTATCAAACTCTTAATAAAGAGACTTGGTTTCCCCCTGAGATTCTCTAAGAAGTATGTGCTGCTCACTTCTCTTTGGGGTGGGGAGGCAGCTGTCCTGCTTGTAGGGTCCTTCAGTCAGTATATACTAGAGTCATTAGATCAGCTACCTTTGATTCTGGTGCTAATTGAAGATGGCTTGTGGGTAACTCCCATTGGGTGAATGAGAAACTTCTTGATTGACTCAAAGCCAAAAAGGAACATCTTTCTTTCACTGAGTAGACACAGGGTTGTCATAACTTCCTGGAGGATTCCATTGTCTTTCCTAACTAGCATTTCAGAGTGAGGGGTTCCTGTTTAACTATTTAATCTGCAGGACATTTGATGCTACATTGTTCACTATAGTCAGAAAGTGCCCCCTCAAAAGTCAAATTGAAAACCAAATGTCCAATGAGATGGTAGAGCTTTTGGGTGGTAGGAGGTGATTGGGTTATGAGCGTGGAGCCCTCATAAATAGGCTTTATGACCTTATAAAATAGTCCATGAAGTGCTGTTTGGTCCTTTCCATCATGTGCGGACACAGCAAGAAGATGGCTGCCTGAGAACCCTGAAGTGGATTCTCACCGGACTGAATTGGCCAACACTGTGATTTTGGACTCCCAACCTCCAGAGCTGTGAGAATAAATTGCTGTTGTTTACAAGCCACCTGGTCTATAGCATTCCGTTATAGCAGCTTAAATGAACTTGGACATAGTCCTGTTGAAGACTAGATTTGAAAGATTCTTGTGGCAGGAATATCAGATAGAAACTGCACAGGCAATTGTAACCTGGTTGATCAGGGTCAGTGAGTAGCAGAAGAGTCTGGTTTTGAGAGACGTTTCTACAAGTGCAGAGTAGGCAAAAAAGGAGAGAAAGAGATTGAACTATTGAGGATCAATCTCAGATAATTAGCTGGAAGTACTAGATGAGTAGTGACACTGACAGTTAATATAGGGGCAAAGGAACTTCCACTTCTGGCTGTAAAGATGATTTAGAGCAAACCTCCTGAGAATAATAAAAGCAAAACAAAGCATACTAAACACCCTATTGAGGCAATGGGGAACTCCCAAGGCAGGGAGAATTTCCAGGACAAAGATACAGAAGAGAGAAGCTGAAGGAGAAGAGATCTGCCTTTGAAGCTACTTTTCCTCACAAGGAACTTGCTGGTTGCAAAAGCAAAAGCACGGGGGAGAGGCAGAAACATTGAGCAGTGCTTCCAGCAAACCCTAGAGAAGACCAGTTTTCTTCGCAACTGAAGCTCGGTTGAAGTTATTTCCATCCTCACTTGGACTTAGATCTGCCATTAACCTAGATGGCTGATAAAAACAAAATAATCCTGGAGCATAATTTAATCCACTGGTCTTCAGCCTTTTTGGCACCAGGGACTGCTTTTTGTGGAAGACAATATTCCACAGACTAGGATGGGGGGCTGGTTTCAGGATGATTCAAGTACATTACATTTATTATGTACTTTATTTCTATTATTATTACATTGCAATATATAATGAAATAATTATACAGTTGTCACTTACCACTCACTTATCAGTGAGGTGTTGATGTGAGTCTTCAAGAAGCTGATTTATTAGGGTCTCTGTGCAAACGTCTCTGCTGATGATAATCTGCATTTGCAGCCGCTCCCCGGCACTAGCATCACTGAGTCAACTCCACCTCAGATCACCAGGCATTGGATTCTCGTATGGAGTGGACAACCTAGATCTCTCCCATGGGCAGTTCTTAGTAGGGTTCGTCCCCCTAAGAGAATCTAATGCCACTGCTGATCTGACATGAGGCAGAGCTCAGGCAGTAATGCGAGGGATGGGGAGCAGTTGTAAATACAGATGAGGCTTCATTCGCTCACCCACCGTTTACTTCCTCCTGTGTGGCCCGGTTCCTAACAGGCCATAGACCAGTCCAGGCCGTAGACCAGTCCTTGGGACTCCTGATTTAATTCATTGAGGGCCTGAGTTGGAACAAATAGATTGAGGAAGGACCAGTGTGCTCTCTTTTAAGGAGAAGACTCATCTTCTCCTTTGCCATTAGGCTTGAGACTCCTACTGGGACATATACCATTGGCTCCCTTAGTTCCTAGGCTTTGGGTGTGGACTGGAACTACACCACTGGTTTCCTGAACCTTCAGCTTCCAGACAGCCTATCGTGGGACTTCTCAGTCTCCATAATCATGCGAGCCAATCCCTCATAATAAACATTCTTTCTACATATCTATAGAAGAAGAATAATCCACTCTGGAAGAAGATAACCTCATTATGAGCCTTGAATGATCCCTGCCAGTTGTGACTCACAATGTCTAGCTCAGTTAAAAAGAGATTTCTTGGGACTGCCTGTTGGTGCAGTGGTTAAGACTCTGCATTTCTACTTCAGGGGGCATAGTTTTGATCCTTGGCCAGAGAACTAAGACCCCGAATGCCTCGTGGGCCAGCTCAAAAGAAACTTTCTTTTAATTAAAAAAAAAAGAATTTTTTAATAGGTTTTTCCTTCTGTTCTGTGTGTGTGTGTGTGTGTGTGCATGCACACTAAAAATCAAGAATCTCTTCAAATCCAAAGCTGCATTAAAGAAACTGGTACAAATGATGATGGATAGATACTGTATAGCTGGATGGTATGCAGATAGACTGGCCATTTTCCCCTTAGAACTGTCTCAATATAAAAAGTGCATCCATAACCATGATGGTTACCCAGTGGTCTATCTATCTTTCAGGGACAATGTAAGTAAACATCTGGGACTATAATACTGTTTGTTGTCACTCAAGAGAATAGTCATGGTGACATTTATTTATTTATTTGAATATTTATTATATCAAAATGTTCTTTTTATGAGCATATTTGTAAACTAAATTACATAAACCCTCAACAGAAATCTGTGCCATTAAATTATAATAAACCATTCATTTTCCTCTATTTTTACTGATATAGTTTGCCAAATCTGGAGAGTTTCTGGCTTATTTATAAAGCTGGCATTATGGAAATGTCCCCTATTATTATAGTTGTCAAGTGGCTAAATACTTTTCTATTTTATTTATTTATAGCAATTTATACGAAATTGAAGAAAAGTGAAAAGTGTTAATATTCTTTTAGCAGGAATAACAAAAGTTACACTAAACTGTGAAAAATATGAGCAAGTGAATATATTCTAAATCCAGCTGTAGCCTGATTGTTGAAACTCCCACAAGTTGACACCTAGGAGCTATTGAAGATTATGGGATTTTTGTGGTCACAGGATCTCAAAATCAGAGAGCTTCTATAAGTGTTTCTAAAATGAATGTGCTACTTGCTAGTAGAGGGCATGTATCTTATTTATCAATAAATATTTGTTTTGGGTTTACTATGTCAAAGAACAGGCTTAAGCCTGATACAGTAATCAGGCACAAAGTAGAACCTTAATAAATATGTATTAAATAAATGGATGCATGAAAACAAACAAGAAGATATAAGGTTTTCTTACTGACTTCAAGGAAATTGTAAACCGTTTGGAGAGACAAGAAATAAAAGTGAATGTGTGTGCTCAGGTGCTCAGCCATTGTCTGACTCTTTTTGACCCCATGGGCTATAGCCCATCAGGCTCCTCTGTCCATGGGATTTCCCAGGCAAGAATACTGGGGTAGATTGCAATTTCCTACTACAGGGCATCTTCCTGCTCTAGGGATTGAACCTGAGTCTCCTGCATTGCAGGCAGATTCTTTACCAGCGTAACATCTGAGAAACCCCAACAGTATGACTATTTATGATTTAATGTAAAAATGTGTGATGTATAGCTAGTGCTAGCATTAGTCATTCAGTCTTATCTGACTCTTTGTGACCCCATGGACTGTAGCCCATCAGGTTTCTCTGCCTATGGAATTTTCCAGGCAAGAATACTGGAGTGGATAGGTATTCCCTTCTTCAGGGGTTTTTCCCAACCCAAGAATAGAACCTGGGTCTCTTTCATTGCAGGCAGATTTTTTACCATCTGAGGTACATGGGAAGCCTGAGTGATACATACAGATACTACAATAGTAAAGGAAAAAACTACTCAAAAAAAAAAAGAGAAAATCTCAGCCCTCTTTTTTCTTCCTTGGTATATAATTTCATTTGCAAATAACTGTACAAAATTAAGAATGTCAAGGTCTTCCCTGGTGGCTCAGATGGTAAAGAGTGTGGCTGCAATGCCGGAGACCTAGGTTCGATCCCTGGGTTGGAAAGATCCCCTGGAGAAGGAAATGGCAACCCACTCCAGTATTCTTGCCTCGAGAATCCCATGGACAGAAGAGCCTGGCGGGCTATAGTCCATGGGCTCACAAAGAGTCAGACTGACTGAATGATTAACACTTTCACTTTCAAGAATGTCAAGCTGTCTGCCTTCTGCTTTTAAAATTTATTAATTTTCATATTACAATTATTTCCCCTAAGCATAAGTTGGTACACGTATGATTTGCATAAAATTTAACCTGGATTTCAGTTTAAGAAATTATAGATGGTTTCCAATTTACAATGGTTCGACATAACAATTTTTTGATTTTATGATGGTGCACATTCAATATGCATCCATTAAAGACAACTTCACATTTTGAATTTTGGTCTTTCCCGTGGTATCTGAGGACAGAGGGAACCAAACCTTCCCACTGCACGGAGAAGGTATCTTGAGATTGAAGATTGAGGCAGGTAGCTCCATATAATCAGTGGATCCATTTATTATTATGTGGTAACTTACTTCAGAGTAGAATCAGGTGGATGGTGACCCAGAGCTGTACTTCACATCTCGAGGGGCCATTGTGACAATTGTATAGTTAACTTAGGGTGTGGGGGAATGTGCTTGCAGGCAGTGGGTGCATTCCTAAGTCAAGATTTATGATGGAGAGCTAGTCTCATGCTGCTGCTAAGTCGCTTCAGTCGTGTCTGACTCTGTGCAACCCCATAGATGGCAGCCTACCAGGCTCCCCCATCCCTGAGATTCTCCAGGCAAGAACACTGGAGTGGGTTGCCATTTCCTTCTCTAATGCATGAAAGTGAAAAGTGAAAGTGAAGTCACTGAGTCGTGTCCAACTCTCAGCGACCTCATGGACTGCAGCCTACCAGGCTCCTCCATCCATGGTATTCTCCAGGCAAGAGTACTGGGAGCCAGGAATATATCAGCAAAGGTCTTTATCAAGAGATGCAGATTTGATCGCTGGGTTGGAAGATCACCCAGAGTAGGAAATTGCAATCCATTCTAGTATTCTTCCCTGGTAGCTCAGCTGGTAAATAATCTGCCTGCAATGCAGGAGATCCCAGTTCAATTCCTGGGTCTGGAAGATCTGCTGGAGTCCCTAGGGATAGGCTGCCCACTCCAGTATTCTTGGCCTTCCCTGGTGGCTCAGCTGGTGCAGAATCCCCCTGCAATGTGGAAGACCTGGGTTCGATCCCTGGGTTGGAAAATCCCTTGGAGAAGGGAACCGCTACCCACTCCAGTATTCTGGCCTGGAAATTCCATGGACTATATAGTCCATGGGGTTGCAAACAGTCGGACATGACTGAGTGATTTTAACTTTCACTAGTATTCTTGCCTGGAAAATTCCATGGATGGAGGAACCTGGCAGGCAACAATCCATGAGGCCACAAAGGGTTGGACATGACTGAGTGACTGAGCACAGCATCCTTTTAATGATTAACTTGTAGCAAAAGCAATAGAATACAAATATTAAAGTAAAAGAAACAGATGGAATATGGAGTCAGATGTGTTCCTCCCTGTGACAGTAACATTGAAATACTTAAACATGTTTAGAAATACTCCCTACTCCTTGTTCTCTACTTCCTCTACTTCACCGCTGAAAACTATTTTGTGAAGCTCTGGGAAGCAGGTTTTATCCTAGCAGAAGATTTTTGAGCTTCAATAATCAGTCTTCGATTCCCTAGGTAACTTGCACGATAATTACTGCATTAGCTTTCAGGAATCGTTTTCTAACTTAAAAGAACTGTGTTCATTTGTGTAATCAATTACAAAAAGCTAACAGTTACACAAGCAACAGTGCTTAATTTTCATTTTACTTTTGCCTTTTTCCCCCCAGAAATCATCATATGATTATTTTGGTTTTGGTTTCTTTTGGATCCTCTAATACCATTTAATTTCTTTAGACATCACTGTTTCATAGACATGAGCTTGAATCCAAAAAATGACTGAATATTATCAATCACATATTTTCTGAAACTTAGTGGCAGAAAATGGTGCTATTAGAAAAATGCATGTGTTTAAGATTCATGCAAATGAGATGCCTTTCAAATTACTTGTAAAACAGGTATTTTGTGCTTGATTACTTTGTTATAGATAACTATTACATGGTAGCAATTTTATTAAATTATCCCCTCAGGTTTGGTTAGATTAAAATTTTGTGAAAATAACTTTGTCTTTCTCTGTGTTGACTATATAAGAAAAGATTTCATTGCTGTCTCGGATTCATTGATATCTCTAAAATAACAGCCAGGGTGTTGCTTTCATTTTTATTTGGACTCCATTGAAAAAGTACAGTGTTAAACCAAAGAAATGTATAAACTACGTATCATATATGCTAATTTTTGTGTATTTTTGGCTGCACTGTGTGGGTTGTGGGATCTTAGTTCCCCAACCAGGAATTAACTCAGGCCAGTGGCAGTGAAAGTGCTGAGTCCCAACCACTAGACCATCAGGGAATCCCTTCATATGTGTTAATTTTTTTACTACATGATGCTAACATATTTGAAATGGTGCCATTTCATGATTTATCTCTGTGAAAGGGCATAAATACTGCAAATAAATAGATGGATAAGTTAATATTTTTCAAATCATAAAACTGAGCAACCAAACTTACTTGAGCCAACAAAGTTTTCAACTATTTTCTGAAATATAACACCAAAAGCAATAATTGTGGTTTGATTTTGGTTAGTATTTGGTGAATTTATGCTTTTTTTCCCCCAGTTAACAGTTAACATTATTATGTCCCAGGCATTTTGTTTTGTAGCATTGATATCTTAGAGAGAAGCAAAAGTAGTCTCTATCAGAGACTTCTTTTGATTATACAAAACCATGTTCACTTTTTCTGAACCTCTGTTCTCTTCCTCCTCATAACCTTGCTGCTTATGATTCACACAGGGTGACTCTGATGATGGCTCAGAGCAATACATATTTTTAAAAAATTTAAGATGTTTGCACTTTATGATAGATGTTTTGGGTCAGTTGTCAGATTGAAAAAGCTTCTTTCCCTCATTTCCTCTGCCTTGAGACCATTTTTCAGTGTTAATATCCTGTCATATCATTTTCTATTTGTCATGCCATGCAGTCTGCCTGTGCATTTCAGGAAGCAACAAAACCACACCATGTCATCACACCTGCTGTATTTAATAATAGAAACTGGCTCTTGCACATTTAGGGACTAGTCCCTCCCAGTCTTCAGAATATAGACTTTGCCATAGAAATGTATCAAACCACATGGGATTCATTCATCTTCTAGATTTTATTTAAAAAATGTATTTCCCAAGTTGTACTTGGTATTGACCATATTGCTTTATGCTCCTAGATCAGAGAGCAATATGGTCAATACCATATTGCATAAAGCAATATGGTCAATACTGTTGGGCGAGTGTGTAATTTCCTCGGTTCTGTCTCATCACAACAAAAATTTGAAGCAAAGGATGGACCAGTGTTTCAACTCTGTGCAGTTTCCTTGGACAGACCAGTGTGATAGCTCCGTGTTATATCTCAGTTTTATTTAGAAAGCAAAGAAAAGACATACTTGAAGCCTGAGGGCAGGCCGACCGTGGGAAGACGTGAAGAGAAGAGAAGCACCCGGGCCCAATTTTGTCTCTTTTAATATTTTTTTTTTCTCCTCACCTGAACCTGCCCTATGTAAATTGGGCTCGCTAGGAGGGCTGTTTGTTTTACCTGAGGTTTTCACTCTGTTCTCCAACCTTCCTTTGTTCTATTTTTGCAGGCTTTTCCCTTCTTTGTCTTTTAGCCACCGCCATTTTGGACTCCTTTCTCCTATTCTAACTACCTAACAATACCAAGAGAAATACATTTTTGAAATAAAGTCTAGAAGATGAATGGATCCCATGTGGTCTGATGCATTTCTATAGCAAAGTCTATATTCTGAAGACTCTGCTCCTTGGAACGTTTCTTCATTGGGACATTACATTGTTTGTTTGACTGCTTTGGGTCTTAGTTGCAGCATGTGGGCTCTTTTTGCTGCAATGAGTAAGCTTCTCTCTAGTTGAGGTGTGCAGACCTAGTTGCCCTGTGGCATGCGAGATTTTAGTTCCTCGACCAGGGATTGAACCTGTGTCCCCCGCATTGGCATGCAGGTTCTTAACTACAGACCACCAGGGAAGTCTCCATTACATTGTTTAAATACTGATGCAATGTCTTTGTTTATATGTAGATCTTTCTCCAGTGTTTCAGCATTATCTCCTTCACTTCTGAGTTAGCATTTCAATGGAGTTCCTGTCCTGTGCTTTGGCAGTCAGTCTTTCACATTTTATTTACCCTGGTTTTCTTATATTCTACTCAAGTAGATGAGCTGGTCTTTCATATAAGTCAAAATATCAGTGTACACATACAAGGGAAAAAGTCATCTGAGATGCAGGCAAAATTCAGTCTTTATTCATTCTCTTCCTCAGCCTGAAACCTGTGTTATTCCTGTTATAAACAGAGAATCACATACCCTCTTAGGTTTTCCTCTGCCTACAAGTTATAAAGCAGAACTTTGAGTGGGTTGAGGTAAAGCTAAAATTGTGAAGTATGTAAAACGTTCATTTATTGTATATTTCATATATGTATATTTCAAAAAATATTTAACATCTAAGTCTGGGGCAAGTGCCTGGACTTCTCTCCATCCCCCTTTTGGACCTTCTATAAATTATCCCAGTTCCTTCCTCATTTCTCTCTTGCTTCTGTAGCATGGGATGTCAAGTTTCCATGTTCCCAAATGTTTTCTCCCATATTATTCCTCAAAACTCCACTTTTTCTGTGCTAGATCATCCCCGCTAGGAGATGTACCAATCATGTTATGATGTGAATGGTGAATGGGGTGGCTTTTCTGAACACCCTACCTCCCATCCTGTGTCTAACAGGATTCATTAAGGAGAGTCACCAATATCTGATTTACTAATTCTAAATGTCTAGGCCATTGCACCTTCCTGTCAGAGACAGCCAGAAACTTGAAGGTAAAACTGTGTGATTAGTATCAAGAATTAACCCGAGTCAGGGATGGCCATCAAATTTCCCATCTTAACTTTCAGTGTGATCCCTACCTGATAATCCCACAAACTAACATCAGATCCCCTCCTGGTTGCTGGAATTTCACTCCATATCCTGGGAGGCTAGTTCAAGCTCACAGGTGGTTCTGTCTTAGTTTAGAAAGAGGCATATTGCTAAAAAGAGATAGTATTTATTTGAAGCCCTTAATTCTTCTGATCTCATGGACTAATATGGAATATTTTCATGCCTTTTGAAGCTCTGCAAATCACTGGAATTCTTAGACCATTGTATTCTTAATTCCAATCTATTTTTTAAGTGTGAAACATGCATTCATTATGAGCCAGTTGATTCTAAAATCATTGTCTTTTGACATGCTATCTTTGTTTTAAAACTTGATTTAATTTATTTGTTTGGCTTTGTTAGGTCTCAGTTGTAGCACATGGAATCTTTGTTGCATAATGTGAGATCTATCGTTGTGACACATGGGTTCAGTTGCCCCACAGCGTGTGGGATCCTAGTTCCCTGACCAGGCATCTAACCTGCTTCCCCTGCTTTGCAAGGCAGATTCTTAACCACTGGACCACCAGGGAAATCTGTGACATGGCATCTTGATTTGAGGGGTTTTTAAAAATTGTCTTATGTATTTAATTTGGCTGTGCTGAGCCTTTATTGCTATGTGTGAGCCTTCTCCAGCTGCAGCAAGTGAGGGCTGCTCTCTAGTGTCAGTGCCTAGGCTTCTCATTGCAGCGGCTTCTCTGGTCGTGGAGCACGGGCTTTCTATGGCGCTCGGGCTTCAGATTGTTCACTAGCTCTCCTCTGGATCACTGCAATGACCTTTACTCTGGTCATCATTCACCATCCTGGTACTCTTCTCATCCATCTTCTGTACAATGCCTGGATGGCTTTTTAAACAAATTTTTATTGGTGTGTAGTAGATTTACAATGTTGTGTTAGTTTCAAGTGTACAGCAAGGTGATTCAATTATACATGTACATATATTCATTCTTTTTCAGATTCTTTACCTATATAAGTTATTACAGATTATTGAGTAGAGTTTCCTGTGCTAGAAGTCCTTATTACTTATCTATTTTTTAGATAATAGTGTGTATATGTCAGAGAAGGCAATGGCACCTCACTCTAGTACTCTTGCCTGGAAAATCCCATGGACGGAGGAGCCTGGTAGGCCACAGTCCATAGGGTCGTGAAGAGTTGGACACGACTGAGCAACTTCACTTTCACTTTTCACTTTCATGCATTGAAGAAGGAAATGGCAACCCACTCTAGTGTTCTTGCCTGGAGAATCCCAGGGATGGGGGAGCCTGGTGGGCTGCTGTCTATGGGGTCGCACAGAGTCGGACACGACTGAAGCGACTTAGCCTCAGCAGCAGCAGTGTGTATATGTTAATCCCAAACTCCTAATTTATCCCTCTTCCCCCTACATTTCCCCTTTGGTAACCATAGGTTTGTTTCAAAATCTGTGAGTCTGTTTCTATATCATAAATAAGTTCATTTGTGCCATTTTAAAAAATTAGATTCCACATATAAGTGATATTATATGATATTTGTCTTTGTCTAACTTGACTTCACTTAGTATGGTAATTCCTAGGTCCATCCATGTTGCTGCAAATGATACTATTTCATTGTTTTTTTTATGGCCAAGTAATATTCCATTGTATATAGGTATGGAAATTGGGTGATGATCTGTGGTCACAATTCAATTCCACCACATCTGTCCCTGCCCCAACCTGTTTGGAATCTGTTGAGTTTTTTGTTTTTGTTTTTTTTAATTCAAAGCTGACACTAAATTCAACCTTAAGGCCCTGTGTTGCCTGGCTACCACCTACTTCTTTGGCCTCACCTCACTCCACACTCCCCTTGGCTCCTTTTGCTTCATTGTGTTGGTTTTCAGCTTCATCAAATATCCGATTCCTGCTTCAGCCACAGCCCCAAAAGCTCTGTCCCTTTGGCCTCCTTCACACCCCTGTTCACATGCACTAATCTTTCAGATCCCAAATCCGTCACCTCTGCTCAGGAAGGCCTTCCCCACACCCTCACATGGAGTCATTGCTGCTGTCCTATGACACGATTCTCCTTCAGAATGCTATAAAGTATGGATTTCCATTTTGTGTGTGAAAATGTTTTCAGAGGGACAGTAGTCTTGAAGCAGGATCTTATTTCCCTGTCCAGGGATTGAACCTAACTGCCAGTCTACCAGGGGCTAGAGACTAGAAGCAAAGTTGCCTGATTCTTACCCCATTTGAAAGCAAAAATGTTTCAAAGAGGCAAAAACTGCAAAACAGTTTATTATTAGAGACACAGCACAACATATGGTACAGCACACAGAGAAACAAGTTTATTTGTGTATATCAAAAGCAGGGCAGAAATACATACCTGGAGAAGAGTGCAAAAGTCCTGAATGAGGAGCACAGAAGCTACATAGAAATACACACCCACAGAGAAAGGGTATGGGCATCCTCCCTAATGAGGAGGAGCACATAAACAGATAATTTAAATCACTTACATAGGGCAGGGCTTCTGGGTCTTTGTTTACATTTGGCCAATTATCATGTTTTTTTCTTCTGAATTGTCCTCCTTGGACCCTCCCCAACATGCATGTGCATCCTTTTTCTAATATGGATCCCACTAGGATTATTATTATCATTTATTTAATATCATTTTCCTAGCTTGCAATTAATATTTTATTGAAAATAATTTATACCCTTGGCATCTGTAATAAATACAGCAAGCTATGAGTAGCAGCAAAGCTGTTTCAGGTCCAGTCCTCTGCCTGGAGAGATGTGTAAATATTTGGAAGTCTCACTTTTGCTTCTGAGATGCATTTTCTTGGGATTATACCATCCATTTGATAAGAACAAGCAGTTTCTATTCTATGTGTCCTACTAGAACTTTCTTTGATCTTTTCATGTTGGGAAATGGATTATAGGGCAGAAAATACTACGCTTCAGGTTTCTAGGTTGGAATCTTCCTCTGCATTAATTCCAATAGAAAAGGACTTACCTTTATAGGAACCCTCTCTGGCATGTCCCTCCTTTTCAGGAAGGCTGGTCAAATCGTGTTTGTGACACACTCTGAGGTCCAACAAGAAATGACTCTGAGTTGCCAAAAATTAACCAGCCTATGGAGGCAGAGCACAGAGTTCTGCATTCCATTCTTTACCCAAATTATTTACAACACCCGCCCTGCCACACACACCGGGGGGATGAAATAAAGGGCTGGGGTGTCTCAAATGGTAAAGAGTCTGCCCACAATGCCGGAGACCTGGGTTCGATTCCTAGGTTGGGAAGATCCCCTGGAGAAGGAAACGGCAGCCCACTCCAGTATTCTTGCCTGGAAAATCCCATGGACAGAGGAGCCTGGCGGGCTACAGTCCACAGAATCACGAAGAGTCAGACACAACTGAGAGACTACCACAAGTTCAGGGTAGGATGGGATAAGAACCCTTGAGCAAAGCCTGAGGGCAGATAAAAAGCCAGGGTGTGGAGATAACCAGAGGCCAAAATGCAGCGAAAAAGTGAAGTTGCTCAGTTGTGTCCCACTCTTTGGGACCCCGTGGACTGTAGCCCACCACGCTCCTCTGTCCATGGGACTTACCAGGCAAGAGTACTGAAGTGGATTGCCATTTCCTTCTCCAGAGGATCTTCCCAACCCAGGGATCGAACCCAGGTCTCCCGCATTGTAAGCAAGACAGTTTACCATCTGAGCCAGCACGGAAGTGGTGGCAATCTCAAAAAAACAGAATGATCTGTGCTTTGTTTCCAAGGCAACCCATTCAATATCACAGTAATCCAAGTCTATGCCACAGCCACTAATGCTGAAGAAGCTGAACGGTTCTGTGAAGACCTACAAGACCTTCTAGAACTAACACTCAAGAAAGATGTCCTTTTCATCATAGGGGACTGGAATGCAAAAGTAGGAAGTCAAGAAACACCTGGAGTAACAGGAAAATTTGGCCTTGGAGTACAGAATGAAGCAGGGCAAAGGCTAACAGAGTTTTGCCAAGAGAATGCACTGGTCATAGCAAACACCCTCTTCCAACAACACAAGAGACCACTCTACACATGGACATCACCAGCTGGTCAATACTTAAATCAGATTGATTATATTCTTTGCAGCCAAAGATGGAAAAGCTCTATACAGTCAAAAAAATAAGACTGGAAGCTCACTGGCTCAGATCAAGAACTCCTTATTGCTAATTTCAGACTTAAATTGAAGAAATAGGGAAAACTACTAGACCATCCACGTATGACCTAAATCAAATGCCTTATGATTATACACTGGAAGTGACTAGTAGATTCAAGGGATTTGATCTGATACAAAGAGTGCCTGAAGAACTATGGACGGAAGTTCATGACACTGTATAGGAAAAAGAAATGCAAAAAGGCAAAATGGTTGTCTGAGGAGGCCTTACAAATAGCGAAGAAAAGAAGAGATGCTAAAGGAAAGGAGAAAAGGAAAGATATATCCATCTGAATACAGAGTTCCAAAGAATAGCAAAGAGAGACAAGAAAGCCTTCCTCAGTGATCAATGCAAAGAAATAGAGGAAAACAATAGAATGGGAAAGACTAGAGATCTCTTCAAGAAAATTAGAGATACCAAGGGAACATTTCATGCCAAGATGGGCACAATAAAGGGCAGAAACAGTATGGACCTAACAGAAGCAGAAGATATCAAGATGAGGTGGCAAGAATACATGGAAGAACTATACAAAAAAGATCTTAATAACCCAGATAACCCCAATGGTGTGATCACTCACCTGGAACCAGAAATCTTGGAATGTGAAGTCAAGTGGGCCTTAGGAAGAGTCACTATGAACAAAACTAATGGAGGTGATGAAATTCCAGTTGAGCTATTTCAGATCCTAAAAGATGATGCTGTGAAAGTGCTGCACTCAATATGCCAGCAAATTTGGACAACTCAGCAGTGGCCACAGGACTGGAAAAGGTCAGTTTTCATTCCAATCCCAAAGAAAGGCAATGCCAAGGAATATTCAAACGACTGCACAATTGCACTAATCTCACATGCTAGTAAAGTAATGCTCAAAATTCTCCAAGCAGGGCTTTAACAGTATGTGAACTGAGAACTTCCTGGTGTTCAAGCTGGTTTTAGAAAAGGCAGAGGAACCAGAGATCAAATTGCCAGCATCTGCTGGATCATCAAAAAAGAGAGTTCCAGAAAAACATATACTTCTGCTTTATTGACTATGCCAAAGCTTTTGACTGTGTGGATCAAAACAAACTGGAAAATTCTGAAAGAGATGGGAATACCAGACCACCTGACCTGCCTCCTGAGAAATCTGTATGCAGGTCAGGAAGCAACAGTTAGAACTGGACATGGAACAACAGACTGGTTCCAAATTGGGAAAGGAGTATGTCAAAGCTGTATACTGTCACCCTGCTTATGCAGAGTACATCATGAGAAACGCTGGACTGGAAGAAGCACAAGCTGGAATCAAGATTGCCAGGAGAAATATCAGTAACCTCAGATATGCAGATGACACCACCCTTATGGCAGAAAGTGAAGAGGAACTCAAAAGCCTCTTGATGAAAGTGAAAGAGGAGAGTGAAAAAGTTGGCTTAAAGCTCAACATTCAGAAAACTAAGATCATAGCATTCAATCCCATCACTTCATTGCAAATAGATGGGGAAACAGTGGAAACAGTGTCAGACTTTATTTTGGGGGGCTCCAAAATCACTGCAGATGGTGACTGCAGCCATGAAATTAAAAGACGCTTACTCCTTGAAAGGAAAGTTATGACCAACCTAGATACTATATTCAAAAGCAGAGATATTACTTTGCCAACAAAGGTCCATCTAGTCAAGGCTATGGTTTTTCCAGTGGTCATGTATGGATGTGAGAGTTGGACTGTGAAGAAAGCTGAGCACTGAAGAATTGATGCTTCTGAACTGTGGTGTTGGAGAAGACTCTTGAGGGTCCCTTGGACTGCATGGAGATCCAACCAGTTTGTCCTAAAGGAGATCAGTCCTGGGTGTTGTTCATTGGAAGGACTGATGCTGAAACTGATACTTTGGCCACCTCATGCAAAGAGTTGACTCATTGGAAAAGACCCTGATGCTGGGAGGGATTGGGGGCAGGAGGAGAAGGGAAGGACAGAGGATGAGATGGCTGGATGGCATGACTGACTCGATGGACATGAGTCTGAATGAACTCCGGGAATTGGTGATGGACAGGGAGGCCTGGCGTGCTGCAATTCATGGGGTCACAAAGAGTCGGACACGACTGAGCGACTGAACCGAACTGACTGACAGAGTATTGAGTCGAGTTTCCTGTGCTATACCGTAGGTCCTACTGCTGCTGCTGCTGCTAAGTCGCTTCAGTTGTGTCCAACTCTGGGCGACCCCATAGACAGCAGCCTACCAGGCTCCGCCGTCCCTGGGATTCTCCAGGCAAGAACACTGGAGTGGGTTGCCATTTCCTTCTCCAATCATGAAAGTGAAAAGTGAAAGTGAAGTCACTGAGTCGTGTCCAACTCTCAGCGACCCCATGGACTGCAGCCTACCAGGCTCCTCCGTCCATGGGATTTCCCAGGCAAGAGTACTGGAGTGGGGTGCCATTGCCTTCTCCGTACTGTAGGTCCTAGTCTCTTTTATATTATTAAAAAGCATATTATAAAGCAGAGACATTACGTTGTGACAAAGGTCTGTTTAGTGAAAACTGGTTTTTCCAGCAGTCATGTATGGATGTGAGAATGGAGTATAAAGAAAGCTGAGCACCAGAGAATTGATGCTTTTGAACTGTGGTGTTGAAGAAGACTCTTGAGAGTCCTTTGGACTGCAAGGAAATCCAACCAGTCAATCCTAAAGGAAATCAGTCTTGAATATTCATTTAAAGGACTGATGCTGAAACTCCAATATTTTGGCCACCTGATGGGAAGAACTGACTATTGGAAAAGACCCTGGTGCTGAAAAAGATTGAAGGCAGGAGAATAAGGGGGTGATAGAGGACCAGATGGTTGGATGGCATCACCGACTTGATGGACAAGAGTTTAAGCAAGCTCCAGGAGTGATGAACAGGGAAGCCTGTTGTGGTGCAGTCCACGGGGTCGCAAAAAGTTGGATATGACTGAGTGACTGAACTGAACTGAAAGGCAGGAACGCAAATGCCCAGTTCCCAGAGGCCAGATAGAAACAGAAGGTGAGTCTGGGGCTGAAGCCAAAAAAGCAGAAGATGATGAATTCCTCAGTGAGCTGCTAGGG
This sequence comes from Ovis canadensis, assembly GCF_042477335.2. NCBI lineage: Eukaryota > Metazoa > Chordata > Mammalia > Artiodactyla > Bovidae > Ovis > Ovis canadensis. The sequence continues at coordinate 46,537,601 of NC_091257.1, read as the reverse complement.
CTGACCTGGGAGAAGTGCTTGAGAGGGCAGCTATAGCAGTGGCTGCTGGGAGCATATGTGGCCCGTTTGTCCACATGAATCAGGTTCATGAAATGACCATGAGTGTAACTGGCTTCCTACTGTCTCTCCATTTGTGCAGAAGGAGCCTTTTGCTGGACATATGCAATGCTTATCACTGAAGCACACATTAGAACTTGGTTTGGTAAGTTTAAAGACCATGAAATAATGAGACCTTTCATAAAAGAAAATGGTATCAGTGCAAAATATACAGGGACCGTTTTCCTGAAGAAATGCTTTATAGAACAGCACGCTGGTGCTGATTGATCTAGCCTTATAACAATAAAATTCCATCTCCATAGGGTTCAGAGTGTTACTTAAGAATCTTAAATATGCTATCAGACAGTGTCTGGAAAAGGAAAAAAATTCTTACTCCTTTTTTTTTACTTCTCTTCCAAAATATCTAACTAAATAAAAGTAGAAATGAATGGATTTTTCACATTTCCTTCACACATTGAATAATGACTGTGACCTGGATTTTTTTTTTTTTTTTGGTCTGCAAAGTAAAATATATTCCAAAAATTTAACATTCATCTTTACAGCTGATTCTGTATTTTTAGAACTTGTGTTTTCCACACTTATGTAATTGGCTATTAACTTTAATGGAACAATTTTTAAAAGTCAGGAGCCAGTCCTATGCTGGGGCGCTTGGAGAGATTCGGGAGGTGAGTTTGCTCATCACTTTGTGCTCATTCAGAATGGCCTCGGGAGCCAGCCAGAAGGTCCAGTCCCTCTCCTGTTTTCAAAGACTTTGCAACCCCACTTTTTCTCAATCTGACTTCTCATTCCACTCCTGCCGTGTGACCTCATTTTATCTTTATGAGACTTGGGATGAGTGAAAACAATAACACGTTACCATTTTATGAGGTCTTCCCAGGTAGTACTAAAGAATCCACCTGCCAATGCAGGGAACATTAGAGATGCAGGTTTGATCCCTGGGTTGGGAAGATCCCCCGGAAGAAGGCATGGCAAACCACTATGGTATTTTTGCCTTGAGAATCCCAAGAATAGAGGAGCCTGGTAGGCTACAGTCCATAAGGTCTCAATGAGTCAGACATGACTGAAGTGACTTAGCACGCATGCACACATTATGAAAAGGCAACGCCCCCAACCCTGCTTTGATTTAAGGGCTCCCTGTCTCAAAGGAGGCGCCACCTCCTTCTAGTAACCCTGATCAGAAACCTGTGCCTTACCCTGGACATCTTCCCTTCAGTGCCCATTTGCAGTCCATCGCCAGACTTTAACAATTTCACCTCCCAACTATGTCTCAAAGCCACTTCCTTCTTTCTACTCCCCACCACTGCTTGGGTCTGGGTTACCATGATGGTTAGTTTTGATTGTCTCCTTGCCTAGGCTCTAGTACCCAGTCAATATTTAATCAAACATGAATCCAGATATTGCCGAGAGGGTGTGCTTTACATCCACCAGCAGTTGACTTTAAGTAAAGAGAAAGACCCTTGATAATGTGAGTAGGTCTCCTTCATTCAGCGGATTTCCTTAAAAGCAAAAACTGAGATTTCCCAGAAAAGATGTTCTGTTTCAGGACTGCAGCATCAACTACTGCCAGCCGGCCCTGCAGAGTTCAGACTTGCCAGTCCCCATGACTGCATGGGTCAATTCCCTAACATAAATCTAGATAGATAGATAGCAGTGTTAATTGACTCTTGCTTCTGCTTCTCTGGAGAGCCCTAACTGATAAGAGCTGCTCTAATGATCTCAACTATTACCTCTACTACTGCTGCTAAGTTGCTTCAGTTGTGTCCGACTCTGTGCGACCCCATAGATGGCAGCCCACCAGGCTCCCCTGTCCCTGGCATTCTCCAGGCAAGAATACAGGAGTGGGTTGCCATTTCCTTCTCCAATGCATGAAAGTGAAAAATGAAAGTGAAGTCAGTCAGTCATGTCCAACTCTTAGCAACTCCACAGACTGCAGCCCACCAGGCTCCTCCATCTATTGGATTTTCCAGGCAAGAGTACTGGAGTGGGGTGTCATTGCCTTCTCCAACTGTTACCTCTAGTTATCACCTAACTGGTGTTCTGGTTGTCTGTTGCTGCATTATAAACTAATGAGTTGTGACTTCCTTTGTAGTCCAGTAGTGAAGACTCTGTGCTGCCACTGCCAGGAGCACAGGTTTGATCCCTAGTCAAGGAACTAAGATCCCACATGCTGTGTAGCTTGGCCAAGAAAAAAAAAAAACAAAAATGAAAGGCAGTTGATTTAAGGCAATGATTTCATACTCTCTCACGGTTCCATTGGCTGACTGGGCTGAGCTGGGGGACTCTTCATCAAGGGCTGTCATATGTTTTGTCGTCTGTGGTTGGACTGGGCTGGGCTGGACCCCCACAGTGGCCTGCTCCCACAGCTGGCAGTTGATGTTGACTTCTGTAGGAGCTCAGTGAGGGCTGCCATTTATAGCACATGCAAGAGACCCTTTGCTTGTGACCTGTGCTTCTTACAGCTTGTCCAGAGACTGAATGTTCCAGGAGACTCAGGCAGAAGCCCCAAGATTTTTATGACCCAGAACACCACTTGTGCTGTTTTCTCTTGGTCACAAGAGTCACAGAGGCCAGCCTAGACTCGAGGGAAGGGCCTTGAGATTTTATTTCTTAATATGAGGAATATCAAGCTAGGAAGAGAAGGAATGGTGGTGGTCATCTTTGGAGACGATCTTCAGTACTGAGTCACTGCCATATCCTCCTAACTGACCACACCAGTTTATTCAATCCCCCCTCCCCTGACCTGTCCTCCCCTCTAGAGCTAGGGGACCACCCTGGCAGATCTCACTGTGTCCTTGCCATAACTAGACCTTCAATGACTTGTTCTTTCCCATAGAAAGAAGTGGAATTGTTCCCCTTGTGTTACTTCTGAGACTTGTCCTGATGCAGTTCTTCAGGGTTCCCTACCACGCACTCTGCCTTCCAGTGCCAGAGTTTCTTCCAGCAATTTGCACATTTCATGTTCTTTCTCCTCCCAGCTTCCATATGCCCTGTTTTCTGTTTCTCAGTGTCTTCCTCTGCCGTACTTGTCTCTCTTTATAGTAAGTCCTTTACATACGAACCTGCAAGTTTTAAACTTTCAGAGATACGAACTTGCATTTGTGTGTTCAATCATGTAAGTTAGTTCACATGTCCAACTTGCTTTTCAAGATGCTGTACTGTAAGATTTAAATCGTTTTTATTTACTATTTGTATTTATTTTTTACATATTATTTGTGTGAAAAGTATTATAAACCTTTGACAGTACAGTAAAATACAGCCAGTCATGTTAGTTGGGTACCTAGGCTAACTTTGTTGAACTTACGAACAAATTGGACTTCAAAACGTGCTCTCAGATTGGAATGGTAAATAAGTCCCTTGAATTTGTGCAGGTACTTATGTTTTAAAACTCCTTTTCCTAGGACCCTCATTAGAATCTTAGGGAACGGATCCCAGAAAAGGGCAGCTCTTTAGTCTCTGACTCACCCTGCCTGCCACACATCTCATTAGGGAGTCTCAGAGAGTTTGATAAACAGAAGAGAGGCCTGTGAGCCCTGGGCTGGGACACTTAGGTAGTTAGTATTCAGAGTGTCCTATAGTGTCTTGTACACTGTGAGCCTTAAGCCATCATTAACATTTCATGGAAATCTGGGAAGCATCCCATTTAGAACTAAAGAATTTTGACCCGGGACTCAAAATGAACTGGGAAAAAAAAAAAAAAAAATGTGAAGATGAAAACCAAGGAAACACTCAGCACCTATAGTGGTAAAAGAAAAAGGAATTTCTTCAATTTGAACAAAAATCTCTGCCTCCAAAGTACTTCATTAGACCAACTGTGATGCAACTTGTACATCTTCAGATTCCACCTTTATCAGTTCAGTTCAGTTCAGTCACTCAGTCACACAGTGTGACTCTCTGTGACCTCATGAATTGCAAAACTCCAGGCCTCCCTGTCCATCACCAACTCCCGGAGTTCACTCAGACTCCTGTCCATTGAGTCAGTGATACCATCCAGCCATCTCATCCTCTGTCGTCCCCTTCTCCTCCTACCCCCAATCCCTCCCAGCATCAGAGTCTTTTCCAATGAGTCAACTCTTCGCATGAGGTGGCCAAAGTACTGGAGTTTCAGCTTCAGCATCATTCCTTCCAAAAAACACCCAGGGCCAATCTCCTTCAGAATGGACTGGTTGGATCTCCTTGCAGTCCAAGGGACTCTCAAGAGTCTTCTCCAACACCACAGTTCAAAAGCATCAATTCTTCAGCATTCAGCTTTCTTCATAGTCCAACTCTCACATCCATACATGACCACTGGAAAAACCATAGCCTTGACTAGACAGACCTTTGTTGGCAAAGTAATGTCTCTGCTTTTGAATATGCTATCTAGGTTGGTCATAACTTTTCTTCCAAGGAGTAAGCGTCTTTTAATTTCATGGCTGCAGTCACCATCTGCAGTGATTTTGGAGCCTAAAAAAATAAAGTCTGACACTGTTTCCACTGTTTCCCCATCTATTTCCCATGAAGTGATGGGACCAGATGCCATGATCCTAGTTTTCTGAATGTTGAGCTTTAAGCCAACTTTTTCACTCTCCTCTTTCACTTTCGTCAAGAGGCTTTTTAGTTCCTCTTCACTTTCTGCCATAAGGGTGGTGTCATCTGCATATCTGAGGTTATTGATATTTCTCCTGGCAATCTTGAAGCCCAGTGTTTCTCATGATGTACTCTGCATATAAGTTAAATAAGCAGGGTGACAATGTATAGCCTTGACGTACTCCTTTCCCAATTTGGAACCAGTCTGTTGTTCCATGTCCAGTTCTAACTATTGCTTCCTGACCTGCATATAGGTTTCTCAAGAGGCAGGTCAGGTGGTCTGGTATTCCTGTCTCTTTCAGAATTTTCCACAGTTTATTGTGATTCACACAGTCAAAGGCTTTGGCATAGTCAATAAAGCAGAAATAGATGTTTTTCTGGAACTCTCTTGCTTTTTCCGTGATCCAGCAGATGCTGGCAATTTGATCTCTGGTTCCTCTGCCTTTTCTAAAACCAGCTTGAACATCTGGAAGTTCACGGTTCACGTATTGCTGAAGCCTGGCTTGGAGAATTTTGAGCATTACTTTACTAGCGTGTGAGATGAGTGCAATTGTGCGGTAGTTTCAGCATTCTTTGGCATTGCCTTTCTTTGGGATTGGAATGAAAACTGACCTTTTCCAGTCCTATGGCCACTGCGGAGTTTTCCAAGTTTGCTGGCATATTGAGTGCAGCACTTTCACAGCATCATCTTTCAGCATTTGAAATAGCTCAGCTGGAATGCCATCACCTCCACTAGCTTTGTTCATAGTGTTGCTTTCTAAGGCCCACTTGACTTCACATTCCAAGATGTCTGGCTCTAGATGAGTGATCACACCATCGTGATTATTTTGGTCGTGAAGATCTTTTTTGTACAGTTCTTCTGTGTATTCTTGCCACCTCTTCTTAATATTTTCTGCTTCTGTTAGGTCCCTACCATTTCTGTCCTTTATCGAGCCCATCTTTGCATGAAATGTTCCCTTGGTATCTCTAATTTTCTCAAAGAGATCTCTAGTCTTTCCCATTCTGTTGTTTTCCTCTATTTCTTTGCATTGATCACTGAGGAAGCCTTTTTTATCTCTTCTTGCTATTCTTTGGAACTCTGCATTCCACCTTTATAGGTCAAGGCTAAAAGTATTAAGCCTTGAGCAACCTACTTCTTGAGAGTGATAGCTTATGGTGAGCTATTTCAGATTTGTGATCTCTGAAGAAGATTTAGCTTCAGGACCAGGGACCAGGCTTGATCACTCAAGAGCTTTTGTATAGCAAAGTTTTATTAAAGTATAAAAAGGGACAGAGAGAGCTTCTGACATAGACATCCGAAGGGGGACGGAGAGTGCCCCCTTTGCTAGTCTTATATACTTTTACTATATACTTTTCAATATACTTTATACTTTTCAATTGGTTATTAACAATAAATTAAAAGAATGTCTCAAGGCTGTAAAGCTCTTAACAGACCCACTCCCACAATAAACATTTTAAGATAACAGGATTAGAACTAATAATAGAAAGATCTTACCAGACCCACTCCTATAATATACATTTTAAGGTGACAGGATTAGTCAGAAGGTTCTCAAGAAGGAGAAACATGTCCTCAAGCAGGATACATTGTCCTTATATAATCACTGGTATGGAGTTTAAAGAAAAGCATATCCTTGAGCAAGATAAGATGTTTTGTTGTGCAGTCATCAGCTCTGGGCTTAAAGAAAGAAATAAATTGTCCTTTTCTCTTCCTTGAGAACTCCAGATTCCAATCTCCTCCTCAAGAGCCCGGGATCCCTTTCTTCTCCTTAGGGACCCTGGACTTCTTAGCAACTTGTCTAGGAATTGACTCTCTCAAGAGTGAAGCACTCTGAAAGGAAGTAAACTGTTTCTAGATCTGGAAATCTGTGCAGTATAGAGGGTCTCCAGTCTTTTCCTGGAGGTGGAAGGGAGTAGATTTCTTTTCGGAACTGGATTGTGTGGATAAAGTTGCTGAAAGCACGACAGAGCAGGATTAGATCATCTCAAGCCAGGGGTTTCTTTTCCATTAAATTTTGGGACACAGTGTCTGGACCGCTTGATAACCTTGATCCCGTCCATCGGGGACCATGGACACCCTCTGTATAAAACAAGAACCTTGAATGTCTCAGTTAATAGAGGGTTTGAAGCATTCACTTGTAAAATTTTTTGCAGCGTTTGAGTTGTGTCTGGACAGGTTGTCATCGAGGTGCTACCAGCATTATTTTGGGAGCCACTATGTTGTTTGGTGCCATTCTGGAAAGCATCCTAATGGAAAAAGCTCAAAGTCAAGCATTACCCACCCAATGTACTCTAATGTAAATTGCAGAGAAGTGAATGTCAGAAAATGTAAGTTAACGTAAGGTAACAACCTCAGTCCTATCACAATAAACTCTCAACTCCTGTTTTCTCATCTCTAAAATAGGAATAATTATATGTTCTACCTTCTTGGTTTTTGTGGGAATCAGATGTCATACTAAATGTGCAATGCTCTGGAAAGTACAGTGCTTTACAGGGATGGGTTTGTGAATGTCAATCTGGCTGAATATTTACTATGCATTGGAAAGGGTGAGCTTTTTGACTTTGTCTGTGTCAGGCAGGCTGGATGGCTCAGTGAGGTGCATAGCACCAGGGACCTGAGTCATGTCTCCTGTTAGCTGGGAAGAAAAAACAGCATTCCTTGACCAAATTAGGAAGGCTTCCCATACACACCAACCAGAAAGAAACAGGACATGCGCTCATCCTGTCTAGCCAATCATGTAACGCCAGCTACTCCTGTACCTGAGACAAAGAACTGACTGTGTATAAACCGCCATATCCCTTTGTTCGGGGTCCCTGTAGGATTCCGCTGTGTCGGATGAGACTCGGACCCTAGCGCGCTAGAAATAAACTCCCTTCCTGCCTTTTTACATTACTGTGGAGGACTTTCTTTATCTCGGTTGGTTCGGAGATACGGGCTCGGTGCATAACAGTCTGTGGGTTCAAATGCTAATCCATTCCTGAAACACTGTCAAAGACACCCCCCCAAAATAGTTTTGCCAGTTCTCTGAGCAACTTGGCTCAGTTAAGTTGACGATGAAATTCACCATCACATCCAGGTAATACCATCAGTGTCCTTTATTTCTTAATGTCTTTTGTTCTTTTTATGCATAAAGGGGGAAATTGCCACACTCATTATTGTGAGTGCATCAGGTTGACTTTGGAGTCACCAAGGATTAGAATTGACTTTGTTTTTAGGAATGATGGAAAATGGAATAGCAGAAATAAAATTTTATTTTGTTTTGTTTGTTCTAAGCATCTCAGCTCTATACTAGCACTGGCTGTTACAGGGATCTTTACCTTGTGGATGAACTGGGAAATGACAAAGAGCATAAATTTATAATTCTGCTACTGAATATAAAGGCTTAAAGTGTCACATTAGTAAGTGATCCAACATAGGCTACAAAAATGATATTTTTGGATAATTATTCTGATGTTTTTCCTGGGAAGTTATTATGAATGTTTAGGTGTTTAACATTGATTTTTCCCCTTCTTTTTTATTTTTATTTCTTCATTGGAGTATAATTGCTTTACAATGTTGTGTTATTGTAGTTTCTGCTCCACAACAAAATTAACATTGATTTTTGATAGTGATTTCTTTAAAAGTGCAAGGAAGGAATGGCTAAATCGATTCTGGTACATTCAGACAATGGAAAATGACTCAAGCAATAGAAAGGGACAAGTTACCAACATACACAGCAACATACATGAATGGCAGAAACATTTATACCAAGTAAAAGAAGCCTTACACAAAAGTGTATATATGATATGATATTTTAAATTAATTAAATACAAAAATTTTTATTAGAGTACAGTTGATTTAAAATGTTGTATTATTATGATTATGCTTATATAAATTCTGGAACAGGCAAAACTAATGTTTGGTTAAAAAAAAAGATCAAGAATGGGGTTGCCTTGAGGTGGGGTTGGGCTGGAGGTGGACTAGGAAGAGTTTGAGGAATTGTTTGGGAGAATTGGTAATATTCTATATCTTAATAGAGGATTGGGTTACAGGGCACTTCTCAAAACTCACTGAATACATTCGGGATTTTATTGTATGTAAATTCTACCCCCAAATACATAATAATGTTATACATGCTGAAGTATTTAGGGCTGAAGTGTACTGATACCTTTAATTTACTTTGAATTGTAATATCGGTAACAGCAAAAGTGAATTGATGAGTAAATACACATTAAGGAAAATACAGTAAAAAAAATTACTTGTGAAGTCTATCTGGTCATTTTTCAAATGAACATTGTCCAGTTCTTTCAAATTTCCTGTGGATTTGAAAATTTTATAATTGAGAATATAATTTCAGAAAATTAGAAAAAAAAAAAATTGGCTGCACTTTATGGCTTGTAGTTTCTCAGCAATGGATTGAACCCAGGCCACAGCAATGAAGGCACTGAATCCTAACTGGTAGCCAACCAGGGAACTCCCAGAAAAAAACTGTTTAAAATCCCACAAAGGGTACTCTGCTTAGTGCTTTTGAGTGTGTGTGATGCAAGGAGATCCAACCAGTCCATTCTGAAGGAGATGAGCCCTGGGATTTCTTTGGAAGGAATGATGCTAAAGCTGAAACTCCAGTACTTTGGGCACCTCATGTGAAGAGTTGACTCATTGGAAAAGACTCTGATGCTGGGAGGGATTGGGGGCAGGAGAAGGGGATGACAGAGGATGAGATGGCTGGATGGCATCACTGACTCGATGGACGTGAGTCTGAGTGAACTCCAGGAGTTGGTGATAGACAGGGAGGCCTGGCGTGCTGCGATTCATGGGGTCGCAAAGAGTCGGACACGACTGAGCAACTGAACTGAGCTGAACTGATGCAATATTCTTCCAAGCACCAGATAGCCTTAGAGAAATTAAATTACTTGTAGATAGTACCTGAGAGTCTATTCTACTGCCTCTCTCAATGTGTTTTGTAAGAGATATTTAAAATTATAAACACATAAGGATTTCTGAGTTTGCAGTATGTCACATGAATTGTTATGAAATTAAATTTATCATTAAAAATACTTACTATCATGGTTTTGATGACACATCATTTCATTTTCAATGTTTTCTTTTGTTGTTCTCCATGATCTCGCTTTTAGAAATGGTAGGTTCTGAAGTACAGAGAGGGATACTATTTTAATAAGATAAGCTGACTTATAAGAATTCATTTGAAAATCTTGATTTTTACGGTTCAAATAAAATCATAGCACTGACTTTTCATACCCTGAAAGTTATTGGAATCCAAGATGACTGGAATGTGATTCAACATAAACAGGACTTCCCTGATGGTCCAGTGGTTAAGTATTCACTTTGCAATTCAGGGGACACAGCTTCGATCCCATCCCTGGTCAAGGAACTTAAATCCCACCTGCCACAACTAAAGATACCATGTGCTGCAATTAAGACCTGATACAGTCAAATAAATGAATAAATATTTTTTAAATGACCATGATAGACCAGAGTGTTATATTTTTTTCAAAAGAACCAAGTTCAGTAGGAACATATATAAAAGTATACCCTTCAGGACCAAAAACCAATTAAAAAATGTGCAGTATAGAAGAACCAGTTGGGAATCTAGGGTATCAATACCCACTGATATCAATACCTACTGATATCAATACCTACTGAGTATTCACTGTTCCTTGTGCTATGATAGGACCCAACTACAATATATATTTTAAAGTAAACAGAGAAATATGTAAAGGTTTAAAGATGAACAAGATGACTTTAGTGAAAACCGGTCTTACGGAAAAAATCTGAGAGAAGAGGAAATTCTCTAAATGCATTTACATGAAGTGTTTTTATGGAAAGATTCTGTGAGAAACTAACCAGAGAAGTGGATTTAAGAGAAGAGAGTTCATTTGTGCAAATGACAGAGTCTCTTAACTTCAAGGTTGTGAAATTATGATCAAGAGGTTATATGGAATCTACATCTCTGGAGAATTACACTTGCAAAATGTAAATTCTGAGTGGTTCTATATTCACCTGCCAGAAGTTGGGGGTAAACTCGGATGATCCCTGGAAGGACCTTTCTGGGTCTGCATTCTGGCAGTAAGGTGTCACTCCACTGGAACAGTTAACAGACATTACTTGGCTCTAAATTACTCTAAACTTTCTCTAAAGAATGGCAGCTTTAAATTCGCCTACCTTAAAAATTCACTCTATTAATGTGCATCAGTGCAGTTATGATTAACTGTACTGTATTATATACTTGTAATTTTCTAAAAAGGTAAATCTCAAGTATTCTTACCATAAAAAAAAAGAAAGATAACTATGTGGAGTGATGGGATATGTTGATTAGTTTGATTATGGTGATGACTGTACAATATGTGTGAGTATCAAAACATAAACGTAAACAATTTGCATTTGTGACATTTTTCTTTTTTTTTTTGGCCACACTGCCTGGCTTGTAGGATCTTATTCCCTGACCAAGAGATTGAACCCAGGCCCTCTGCCATAACGTGCTAACCACTGGACCATCAGGAATTCCCTGTATTTGTGAATTATACTTCAATGAAACTTGAAAAAAATCACTGTTGAATGGTGCTTCTTTTTGTTGAAATTGTCTTGTAATAAATGATTACATATTGCTTTGGTGATGGTGTGTGATACTGGGCTTAATTTGATTTCTATACTTTTTAATAAAATAATTAGAAAGTATTCTATCATTTTCTTTTTGTTGTTACAACATTATCATGAGAAAGAAGTCTTTATATTTATTTTATATATTTATTTACTTACTTAATTATTTTTGGCAGCACTGGGTCTTTGTTGCTGTGCAAGGACTTTCTCTAGTTGAGGCAAGTGGGAGTCACTCTCTAGTTGCATTGCACAGACTTCTCATGTGGTGGTTTCTTTTGTTGCAGAGCACGGGCTCTAGGGCACATGGGGTCAGTAGTTGTGGCTCCTGGATTCTAGAGCACAGCTCAATACTTGGGGCACACCGACTTAGTTGTTCTACGGCATGTGGGATCTTTCTGGAGCAGGGCTCGAATCCATGTTCACTGCATTGGCAGGTGGATTCTTTACCACTGGACCACCAGAGAAGTCCCAAGTCTTTATATATAAACCACTATATACTCAGTATTTCTTGTGGGTGACTCAGTCCTTACCTGAGTGTAAGTACATTAGTGTTCTTTGCTATTTTATCCTTGCCCCATCCAGGGCCAGTTAGAATGGAATGAGATAAAAATGAAGATACCTTGTGAATGAGGTATCTTCTCTCTGAAAGTCAATATGGCAAAATTCTCATCTGCATTTTCCATCCGCATCTCTATTTTGGATTTCTTAATCTTAATCCGTGACTCATTTGTCTCCTTATCCTTCGCAGGGCAAAACTCGCTTCCTGCTGTGATGCTGTTCAAAACTTCATTGTTTCTCAAAACAACACTCCCATCGGGACCAACATGACCTATGAGGTGGAAAGTAAAAGCAAAATCCAAATTAAAGAAAACATTTTTGATATGTTGCCAGTGGTGAGTGAAAATTTCTTGTGGTTTCTGTGTGTCACCATTTAAGGTGAACATTGTCTCAGATGAAGTAATAACATAAACATGGAGGAGTTGATTCATTAAAATGCCACACTCTGATGTGTAAGATACGTACGGTGGTCCGTTTTCAGCGGGCAGTTTTGAATCCTTGTGGCTCTGCAGGGAATGGTATTTGTATCTTAAATAATAAACTCCTCTAGCCCTTGAGTCTTCATGACTCATCCTAGTATGAGATGAAGTATTGGGCTTTCTGCATAGTAATTACTAGGACTTGGGGAGATAACCATTTTTTACCTGGTTCTTTCACTTGTCAGTTTTGGTGACTAACTCAATTTTTTCACAAAGAACTGCAGGTTTATGTGACTAATCTTTGGGACATAAATACATTAGAGTTCCTGGTTAGTAAACATTGCTTCCACTAGACAGGGATTTTTTTTTTAATTTAAAATTTTAAAATTTAAAATGAATTTAGTTTGTGGGAAGCAATCTGAGAAAGATTTAAAAAATATATAATTAAGAAACTCAAATTGACAAAGATGACCATAAAAACAAATGGTGAAAGTGATATAGTTAGATATGAAGGAAGGACAGATAAGAATGAAAAATATAACAATGAAATCAATAGTAGAAAAGATAATTTTTATCCTTTTTTTCTTAGGCATTTTTATCTAGTGTGTTCACTGATGTATCCCAAGTTCCTAGAACGTTTCCCAGTGCATAGATGCATTCATTGTATTGTCATTTATTAAACTAAGTAATGATACATTATCATTACAATATAAATTCAAACTTGGGGGTAATTTTTCTCATGAAGAGTATCCCACTGTTAATAGACTATGCTTTCAGACATCATTTTATGATTTGATGAAAAGCAGTTAGGCCACGTCAGTGGTCAAAATGGGATCACTTTATATATGCAGTTTATCAACTGTAGACTATTCAGTTCTTACAATTAATTCCATTATGTGGGACATTTGACTTCTTTTGATTGTTTTATTGTTATGTAAGTTGTTCCAGTTTTTTTCAAAAAAGATTACAATTAAAGGGAAGTATAATTTTCTGGGAATGAATAAAATCAATATAAAATGTTAGAGAAAAAATATTGCACATTTTCTGGACAGGAATGGTGACCAATTCATACAGCATTCTGAAAACCCCCTCATGATTCATTGAAATTACCAATAGCTAAAATGATAGCAAGCCATGAAATTAAAAGATGCTTACTCCTTGGAAGAAAAGTTATGACCAACCTAGATAGTATATTCAAAAGCAGAGACATTACTTTGCCGACTAAGGTCCATCTAGTCAAGGCTATGGTTTCTCCTGTAGTTATGTATGGATGTGAGAGTTGGACTGTGAAGAAGGCTGAGCGCCGAAGAATTGATGCGTTTCAACTGTGGTGTTGGAGAAGACTCTTGAGAGTCCCTTGGACTGCAAGGAGATCCAACCAGTCCATTCTGAAGGAGATAAACCCTGGGATTTCTTTGGAAGGAATGATGCTTAAGCTGAAGCTCCTGTACTTTGGACATCTCATGCAAAGAGTTGACTTATTAGAAAAGACTCTGATGCTGGGAGGGATTGGGAGCAGGAGGAGAAGGGGACGACCAAGGATGAGATGGCTGGATGGCATCACAGACTCGATGGACGTGAGTCTGAGTGAACTCCAGGAGTTGGTGATGGACAGGGAGGCCTGGCATGCTGCAATTCATGGGGTCGCAAAGAGTCAGACATACTGAGCGACTGAACTGAACTGAACTGAAAGATGGTTCAGTGGTCAAGAATCTGCCTGCAATACAGAAGACCCAGGTTTGATCCCTGGGTCAGGAAGATCCCCTGGAGTATTCTTGCCTGGAGAATTCCATGGACAGAGGAGCCTGGAGGGCTACAGTCTTTGGGGTCACAAAAGGTCGGACGTGACTGAGTGACTGACACTTTAACTTTCAAAGAATATTTATATCCCTTATCAGAGAAGCCCTTGGGGAGGTCCACAGAGAGCAACTCTTTCAACCAATGCCATTTTTCCTAGTGTTTTCCTTGCTTTAGGCTGGCCAGAACAGAGGAACAACAGGTATTTTTTGCTTCTAATTGGCACCTTGAAAAGAATAACTTAACATAAGCTTGATAATTCTGGATGAGATTAACAACAGCATCCATTTTCCAAATTGATGCTGACTTTTTAAAACTGAGGGGAGGAAATTCTGAAGTTAATACAGTAGCAACTGCAAAGTGAACTCACTTTTCTGTGTTTCTTCAACATCCCATCCATGGACACAGCATCCAAAGTTGCCTTCTGCACTCCCACCCTGCTATGTTCTGCCAGGCACACAGTGAACAAACCGCAGCATTAGATGCTTTTGATGAAATGTTGTAAAGTCACTTTCTCCAAAAACTCTGCCAAGTAACTTGAAAACAAACAACAAAGTTGGTTTTCTTTTTGTTGTTGTTGTTTCTCCATTTCATTTTATTTTACTTAATTTTGGTCACACTGTGAAGGCATGCAGGATCTCAGTTCCCTGACCAGGGATCAAACCCATGCCCCCCTGCAGTGGAAGTAACCACTGGGCGACCAGGGAAGTCCCCAAAGTTGGTTGACAATTGGAATGAGCAACAAGCAGACTGCTGAGTTGCCCAAAGATGCATTTTATTAGGAGGTTTAAAGGACATTGAAATTTTCATTTATTTAATCTCTTACTGAACATGAGATCTCAAAACATGGATTTTTTTTTTTCTTCCTAGTTGACCAAGAAACCAGAGAAAAATGTTCATTATATTAAGTGCTTAATTGGAGATAGGTTCCTCTCAGTAATCTCTTCTGTTGTACCATAAAGAGCCTATTTACATTCCACCCTATCTGTAAAGTTCAGAATTTACTGTGGTATTGTTTAGTAAATACTGTCTGAAAACAGCTGTTAATAGAAGTTCAGTGACTTGCAATAATCAGTGGTATGTGAGAACCATTCATTAAAGAGCCAGGCATTCTGCTGGGCATCAAAGCCACACAGGGAAATAAGGCACATCATTTTTTAAAAATTTATTTTAATTAATTGTTTGACCATGTGAAGCAGCATGTGGCATCTTAGTTCCCCAACCAGGGACTGAACCCATGCCCCGTGTAATGAAAGTGTGGTTTCTTAACCACTGAACAATCAGGGAAGTCCCAAGGCACATGCTTAAGTTAACCTTTATCCCTTGAATGAGAGCATCTGTAAGATGACAGTGGACTATGAAACAGACTGCCTGGATTTGAATCCCAGCTCTGCTGCTCTCTAGCCATTACTTAAACTCATGCCTCCATCTTCTTGTCTGTAAAATGCTCACAAGGGTGTTGTATGGATTCTGTGTGTTAAGGTACAACTCAGAAAAGTGCTTTTCACATAAGAAGTACAATATGATTTTTCATTTTTAGGGACAATCCAGATGTGCTGAAACATAGTTCTCATCACTTGTTTGGCATCTCCCAATTCAGCATGAGGAGCACAGGGCAGTCAGGTGACTCAGGGTCTGTCTGTAGGGCAGCTCAGAAGCACACTGGTCCTGGGGTGTGCTTGTATACCAGACAGGAGGGTTCCCTGACAGCAGCAGTGTAAATAGCCCCATTGTGGTGATTATAATTTACCACTGGTTTAACAACCAGCTGACAAAATTCCTGAATATTTACCAGCTGGTTCCCATAAGCTGGGACAACCGGGTTCCAACGTAACATTGAGGGTTATACCCAGGTAGCCACTAGGCCAGCAGTCATTCATTGAGAAGTGATGTTCCTCTGGGCAAGTGCAATGAAAGATGGGGGGGTTGAAAAGTAATAAACATACTCCCTGCCCCTTAAGTACCTACGTTCGCATTCTAGAAACAAAACAGGTGAATCGGGACCTTGTATTGTGGAAGTCTTGTGCTGACATCCTTGCTGCTGATTAAGGTCACAGCATGACTTCCAGAAAAGTGACTGGCAAAGGCCAACAACACTGTCTAATTGACCAGTTATTTTCAGACTGTGAAGGAATTGGTCATAGTGAAGAGTCTTTAGGGATTGGCTAGTTGGATCCTTGGAGGAAACAAAAATGATTCTGGTCTTGGAAATGAATTTGAAATAAATCAGCACAAAGTGACTAGGCTTCCTCAAAGCACCGTGGCTGGTCATTTATGGAGACAGCAGGCGTAAATTTCCTGTCATCACTGAGCCTGAAGATCTCACTATTTAAGAAGCACAGAGAACTTTTGCTAAATTAACTTAATTTTATGGCCAAGAATAGAGAATTTAACGCAACTTTATAATTGCCTTATTTTTGGCTGAAAATGGTCCTGTTTGTCGGAAAGACTCGTGAATTTTTGTCATCCTCAATTTATTTACTTAGTTAAGGGATGTAAAAAACACTAAAGTACATTTTAAAAGCAAATGTATTATATTTAGTATTTTTACATTAAATTGTATATGGTATGCTATGTATTCCTCTCAAGAAAGATGAAACTTAGGTTTACAGGGTTTCTTTTTTTCATTCTTGTCAAAGAACGAAACTAGAACACTTTCTAACACCATACACAAAAATAAACTCAAAATGGATTAAAGATCTAAACGTAAGACCAGAAACTATAAAACTCCTAGAGGAGAACATAGGCAAAACACTCTGACATAAATCACAACAGGATCCTCTATGACCCATCTCCCAGAATATTGGAAATAAAAGCAAAAATAAACAAATGGGACCTAATTAAAATTAAAAGCTTCTGCACAACAAAGGAAACTATAAGCAAGGTGAAAAGACAGCCTTCAGAATGGGAGAAAATAATAGCAAATGAAGCAACTGACAAACAACTAATCTCAAAAATATACAAGCAACCCCTGAAGCTCAACTCCAGAAAAATAAACGACCCAGTCAAAAAATGGGCCAAAGAACTAAATAGACATTTCTCCAAAGAAGACATACAGATGGCTAACAAACACTTGAAAAGATGCTCAACATCACTCATTATCAGAGAAATGCAAATCAAAACCACAATGAGGTACCATTTCACGCCAGTCAGAATGGCTGCTATCCAAAAGTCTATAAGCAATAAATGCTGGAGAGGGTGTGGAGAAAAGGGAACCCTCTTACACTGTTGGTGGCAATGCAAACTAGTACAGCCACTATGGAGAACAGTATGGAGATTCCTTAAAAAACTCGAAATAGAACTGCCTTATGACCCAGCAATCCCACTACTGGGCATACACACCGAGGAAACCAGAATTGAAAGAGACACGTGTACCCCAATGTTCACTGCAGCACTGTTTATAATAGCCAGGACATGGAAACAACCTAGATGTCCATCAGCAGATGAATGGATAAGAAAGCTGTGGTACATATACACAATGGAGTATTACTCAGCCATTCAAAAGAATACATTTGAATCAGTTCTAATGAGGTGGATGAAACTGGAGCCTATTATACAGAGTGAAGTAAGTCAGAAAGAAAAACACCAACACAGTATACTAACGCATATATATGGAATTTAGAAAGATGGTAATGATGACCCTGTATGTGAGACAGCAAAAGAGACACAGATGTCTAGAACAGTCTTTTGGACTCAAAGGGAGAGGGAGAGGGTGGGATGATTTGGGAGAATGGCATTGAAACATGTATAATATCATATATGAAATGAGTCGCCAGTCCAGGTTCGATGCAGGATACAGGGTGCTCGGGGCTGGTGCACTGGAATGACCCAGAGAGTGGTACTGGGAGGGTAGTGGGAGGGGGGTTCAGGATGGGGAACACGTGTACACCCGTGGTGGATTCATGTTGATGAATGGCAAAACCAATACAATATTGCAAAGTAATTAACCTCCAATTAAAATAAATACATAAATAATAAAATAAAAATTTTAATAATATTTTTATTTGTAAAACTAAAAAAATAAAATAAAAGCAAATGTATTATATTTAGTATTTTTACATTAAATTGTATATGATATGCTATGTATTACTCTCAAGAAAGATGAACCTTAGGTTTACGGGATTTCTTTTTTTTTTTTTAATTTTATTTCTTTATTTATTTTTGGCTGTGCTGTGTATCTTCATTGTTTCACCCTGGCTTTCTCAGTTACGGCAAGTGGGGGCTACTCTCTAGTTGTGATGCACGGGCTTCTCATTGCGGTGGCTTGTCTTGTGCAGCACAGGCTCTGCGCACACAGGCTTCAGTAGTTACAGCTCACAGGCTCCAGAGGGTGCAGGCTTCAGTAGTTGTGGTGCACAGGCTTAGCTGCTCCATAACAAGTGAAATTTTCCCAGATCAGGGATCAAAGCTGTATCCCCTGCATTGGCAGGCAGTTTCTTAACCACTAGACCACCAGGGAAGTCCTACAGGATATCTTATGATTAGTCAGAAGTTGATTAACATGCTATGGTATTGCTTCTTGTTCTTTTTCTTTCCTTAGTATATGTAAAACTTCAGCTACTTGAATTAAGCTGATGATGTTTATGGTTCTAAAACTAAAGATATTTATGGCAACTTTTCACTTTCTGTTGATAGTTTCAACCTTTTATGGGATACTCTTTTAATCAGTGTGCAGTGGTTGGAAACGGAGGAATTCTAAATCAGTCTCTCTGTGGAGCTGAAATCGATAAATCTGACTTCGTTTTTAGGTAAGTACTGTCAGATTGTTTTCTGGTTTTTTTTTTTTTTAATCCAAGATCAGTTGAATATTTTAAAAGAATATTCTAAAGATACTCTGTTTAAATTTTGATCTTTGAAATTTATTGCTTAAGCCTACAATTTATCTGGTTTGTTTTCTGAAGTGTTAAATGGATCATGAATTCCTTTGAATGTTGATAGCAGAAGGATAAAACTGTGCTATGCTTACTAAACTTTCCAGAAACCCTGTATGAAATCGTGGTGAAAGAGGATCTTCACTGAAGGACTTGTCAGAGACTTCAGTGTATCAAGGATAACTTTTTTTTTTTTTCTTAAACAGCATTTCAAGAAAACTTTGTTTTCAAGTAATACTTGTGAAAATGCTGACTTCAATTTTGTATAGCCATACAACATCATTGTTTATTTAGGTTTCTGGCCTGAAATTTAAGGGGGAAAAATGTGGCTTGTAAAATTCTGATCTTTTATATCTCAGTACAAGCTAGCTTGCCAAAAACAGAAGCAAAAGTGGTTTCTATGTGCTTCTGAACTAATAAGAAACCAGAGAGCATCTCCACTTTCAGAACATGATGGAAAGATGATTCATCCTTGTGAGGATGGATTTCAGTTGAAATGTACCTTTTCATAAGGTTGAAATCTGTTTCTTCCTATTTCATGAGTGCTGATTGCATGCATCGGAGGAAGATCCTTTGATCTTTATTGATTTAATGCTGCCCTTTTTAATAACACATGAAAAGGAAACACAATTTTGAATCAGGAGCTCCCCCTCACTTTAATCTCATTTAGAATTTTATGCTGAAAGTAATGACAGAATAGACCTGGCAGTCCAACAATTATTGTGTTCCTTATGATGAATGTGAAAATGGTGAATACCTGCATGATTTAGCCATTTTGTTAAAGTACTCAGTATGGAAAAGCCAGGGGGGAAATAAATAATTCTTCTCATAATAGACTTTTTATAGACTGAAAATTCCCAAAACATGTGGGGTGAATAGTATGCCTAAATATCCATTTTACTTTATAGCAGGTATAAGAAATACAAGTTTAGGTTTAACAAGCAGAAAAACTCAACAACAGCTACTTAATTTATAACTCTGAAATAAATGTATATATTCTAGATTCTGCATTTGCTGATGGCAGGTATTTTTCTGAATAGAAATACTTAAAAAAATTTTTTTTCTGAATATTAATACTAACTTCAATACTTTTGGAGTTAGCCTTCCAAACAGAAAGGTCAGATGGGGGCTATACATAGTTGATGTCATTAAAATTTATTTAATGTTTAAGCCTATATTAATTTTGGCAATGCATGTTTTATAGTTTATAAAACCATCTGGAAACTGTTTGTGATTACTTTTCATTTCAGAAGATTTGGAGCTGTCAATTAAAAGTGTAAGGAACAAGAATAGGTGTTGAGTGGCTTCACTGTAGTTTATATATGCAATATACAATGTTTCCCCTATGGGTCTCCAGTGATATAATATTAGAAATCATTGTTGAGTCTTCAAAAGGATATGAAGTAGTTATGTTCTGGAAAGTAGATTTGTTACAGGAAGTCCACTAATGAAGATATTTCTGTGGCCTGTTATCTATGATTAATATTTGTTTCTTCAAAAGTGCCATCTTTGTTTTAGGATGTATCTTTTTTATCAGTGAGTACATGTTTCATTTATTCATATATTTCACAGAGGATGAAATAGATTATTTTAATCTCAGGAGCATTACAGAACACAGTCAAGTTTAAACAGCTTTCCTCAGAGATGCTCCCTTTGTATGTATAGCTTTAAAGAAATGGTCTACTTGAAATTCTGTAAATGATACTTAGGGAGTCGTAACCAACTTTCCCTTTTTTTGTGACAAGAATATGCTTACTCAAAATTACAATTCTTAATTTGTTTTCCAATTTAAAGACCAATTAGTACTCAAAAGAGGATGAGAACATCAATATGAAACCATCATTATAAGAACATTAGAGCTTTATTTATTAACAGCTTAATTTGGTGGAAAAACTATCCATATGGGAATCAGGAAATTTTTAGTTTTTTATATACATTTTGCTTCTGGCAGACATTATAACCATAATGACAATGCCTCAATTTTTAAAAATTTGTAAATTGACAATGATACCTAACAGAAGCCAAAGATACTAATAAAACATGGCAAGAATACACAGAAGAACTATACTAAAGAGATCTTAATGACCCAGATAACCCCAGTGGTGTGATCACTCACCTAGAACCAGATATCCTGAAGTCTGAAGTCAAGTGAGCCTTAGGAGACACCACTATGAACAAAGCTAGTGGAGGCGATGGAATTCCAGCTGAGCTATATCAAATCCTAAAAGATGATGCTGTGAAAGTGCTATACTCAATGTGCCAGCAAATTTGGACAACTCAGTAATGGCCACAGGACTGGGAAAGGTCAGTTTTCATTCCAATCCCAAAGAAAGGCAATGCCAAAGAATATTCAAACGACTGCACAGTTACACTCATCTCACATGCTAGCAAAGTAATGCTCAAAATTCTCCAAGCAGGGCTTCAATAGTACATGAACTGAGAACTTCCAGATGTTCAAGCTGCGTTTAGAAAAGGCAGAGAACCAGAGATCCAATTGCCAACCTCCGTTGGGTTATTGAAAAAGCAAGAGAGTTCCACAAAAACATCTACTTGTGCTTTATTGACTACGCAAAAGCCTTTAACTGTGTGAATCACAGCAAACTGAAAAATTCTTAAAGATGTGGGGATACCAGACCACCTTACCTGCCTCCTGAGAAATCTGTATACAGGTCAAGCAGCAACAGTTAGAAACAGACGTGGAACAACAGACTGGTTCCAAATTGGAAAAGGAGTATGTAATGGCTATACATTGTCAACCTGTTTATTTAACTTACGTGCAGAGTACATCGTACACAATGCCAGGCTGAATGAAGCAAAAGCTGGAGTCAAGATTGCAGAGGGAAATGTCAATAACTTCAGATATGCAGATGCCACCTCCCTGATGGCAGAAAGTGAAGAGGAATTGAGGAGTCTCTTGATGAAAGTGAAATAGGAGAGTGAAAAAGCTGGCTTAAAATTCAACATTCAAAAAACTAAGATCATGGCATCTAGTCTCATCACTTCATGGCAAATAGATGGGTATCAATGGAAACAGTGAGAGACTTTATTTTTCTTGGGCTCCAAAATCACTGCAGATGATGACTGCAGCCATGAAATTAAAAGATGCTTACTCCTTGGAAGAAAAGCTATGACCAACCTAGATAGCATATTAAAAAGCAGAGACAGATGGCAACGACGACCCTGTATGCAAGACAGCGAAAAAGACACAGATGTGTATAACGGACTTTTGGACTCAGAGGGAGAGGGAGAGGGTGGGATGATTTGGGAGAATGGCATTCTAACATGTATACTATCATGTAAGAATCAAATCGCCAGTCTATGTCTGACGCAGGATACAGCATGCTTGGGGCTGGTGCATGGGGATGACCCAGAGAGATGTTATGGGGAGGGAGGTGGGAGTGGGGTTCATGTTTGGGAACACATGTAAGAATTAAAGATTTTAAAATTTAAAAAAAAAATTAAATAAATAAATAAAATTAAAAAAAAAAAAAAAGCAGAGACATTACTTTGCCAACAGAAGTCCATCTAGTCAAAGTTACGGTTTTTTTAGTAGTCATGTATGGATGTGAGATCTGGACCATAAAGAAAGCTGAGTGCCGAAGAATTGATGCTTTTGAACTGTGGTGTTGGAAAAGACTTTTGAGAGTCCCTTGGGCCTCAAGGAGATCAAACCAGTCAAACCTAAAGGAAATCAGTCCTGAATATTCATTGGAAGGACTGATGCTGAAGCTGAAGCCCCAATACTTTGGCCACCTGATGTGAAGAACTGACTCATTGGAAAAGACTCTGATGCTGGGGAAGATTGAAGGCAGGAGAAGAGACAACAGAAGATGAGGTGGTTGGATGGCATCACCGACTCGATGGACAAGAGTTTGAGCAAGCTGCAGGAGTTGGTGATGCACAGGGAAGTCTGGCATGCATGGTCCATGGGGTCACAGAGTCAGACACGATTGAGTAACTGAACTGAACTGACCACCATGGGAATCTAATTAATATAAATAATTTAAATAAAAGGATTGTGAACTCTTCAAATGCTAGGCTAGGTGTAATTGTCACTTCTAGTTTTGTCACTGAAAGCATTTATCAGAGTCTTATGTTTTATCCGATATTTAAATGCCAACTAAGAGTTTGTTGCTGTTGTTGTGTAGTTGCTAAGTCACGTCCGACTCTTTTGCAACCCCATAGACTATAGCCTGCCAGGTGATAGGATTTTCCAGCAAGAATATTGGAGTAGGTTGCCATTTCCTTCTCCAAGGGGTCTTCCCAACCCAGGAATCGAACCTGTGTCTGAATTCTGTACTTATTAAATATTTTCGATGGAAATCAGATGAATTCTGAGACTCTATTTACAGCAGTAATTTTCTGCAATAAAATGAGAATGGTCACATGCATATGTGTGGGTGTACTTTTTTTTGAAAGTTATATTTTGAGAATATTTTTTCTTCCAAATTTCAGGTGTAATCTCCCCCCAACCACAGGAAATGTTACCAATGATGTTGGCACTAAAACCAACCTGGTGACTCTAAATCCCAGTATTATAAAGCTAAGGTAAGTCCCTCCAAGTTACATAACTGTTCAAGACCATTTTTTTATTATTTAACCTGTTTCTTAGTCTGAGCCCTAATCTTGCTGCTGAGACTGACTGGAATGGCTTTGTAAGGAAAATACATAAGAATATATTAGTAATTTAGGTTGGGCTCCTAAGAGGTATGTCCAGTTGTACTTCTAATGTCATAAGTCAAGGGTTGCTAATCAAATTAGAACTTACTTATCTCTTCATGTTTTTCACCAGTACTGAAGTTTTTAAAAAATTATTTCCTTCCAGAATTTCAATGTTACTATTTTATCTTGATAAAACTTTCTTGAAAAAACTTAGTCTACTTAGGAGCTTCAGAGAGTAAGCCTTAGGAGAACCTGACAAAATTGTCAGGGTACTTTGGGCAGTTTATTACTAAAAAATAATTCCCATATTTTATTTTCCACAATGTCACTACTATGAAATATTGGCTGCTTAGTAAAAATCCCATTAAAAGTGAAAGTGTTAGTTTCTCAGTCATGTCTGACTCTTTGCGACCCCATGGACTGTAGCTTGCCACGCTCCTCTGGCCGTGGGATTCTCCAGGCAAGAATACTGGAGTGGGTAGCCATTCCCTTCTTCAGGGGGTGTTTCTGATCCAGGGGTCAAACCCAGGTCTCCTGCATTGCAGGGAGATTCTTTACTGTCTGAGCCACCAGGGAAGCCCCAAAATCCCATACTTAGTTTAATTCAGTTGTTTTCATCCAAAGTGATTAGTTATTGTTGGTAGTAGAATATATCCCCCAAATAGTTCTAGTATGACTTAAGAGAATATAACATATTGTACCCATCTCCCCAGAGTTTGTTTTCTAAACACATGCACTTAGGTATACCAGTGTATTTACTGAGGCATTATTTAAATTAAACACATAGAGCTATCACAGTCCATGGAGGAAATTTAAAATGCATATGTGTGTGTGTGTGTGTGTGTGTGTGCATATAGATATTTTAGGTTTTCTAAACCAGAGATCCCCAGCCTCTGGGATCTAATGCCTAATGATCTGAGGTGGAAGTCATATAATAATAATAGAAATAAAGTACACAATAAAGATACGTACTTAAATCATCCCCAAACCACCCCCACCCCCCAGTTCATGGAAAAATTATCTTCTGTGAAACCAGTCCCTGGTGCCAAAAAGGTTGGGGACTGCTGTTTTAAAGGAAATTGTTATTTTATAATAATATGTATACTTGCATACAGCTCAATGAATTTTTAAAAAATGTATAGATATTTTAAGAGTGTGCTGTGTTTGAGAAAATGTATCAGTCTGATACATTTGGAAGATGTTTCAGCATTAAAAAGCAACCTCAGGAAAAAATTACTGAGTTTGAAGATAAAGTAATTTTTAAAAATGTATGTCCAGCAAGGATATTGCTCTGTAAGAAGGTAGAAATGAAAGAATAGATATGCCAAGAAAGAAATGAAGACCTAACCCTTGATATTTATTATATAAGATGCTTACTTAACCTGAATTTCTCTGAATCTTCAGTTTGTCTCTTTTATATACAGTGACATAACTGGTTCTGTTTTTTGGTCAGTGGTGAATTCAGCTTCATGTTACCCAAACTGTTCCTTTGATGATTATTGTTAAAATCACAATGTTTTAAAAATTTGGCAGATATGGGAACTTAAAGGAAAAGAAAGCAATATTTCTGGAGGACGTTGCAGCCTATGGAGATGCTTTCGTTCTTCTGCCTGCGTTTTCCTTCAGGGCCAATACCGCGGCCTCTTTTAAAGTGTACTACACGCTGAAGGAATCTAAAGCAAGACAAAAGGTTTTATTTTTCCATCCCAAGTACCTGAAAAACCTTGCACTCTTCTGGAGGACTAAAGGTGTGACCGAGTATCGCCTGTCCTCTGGCTTGATGATCACAAGTGTGGCAGTCGAGCTGTGTGAGAACGTGAAGCTGTATGGATTCTGGCCCTTCTCTAGAACTGGAGAGAACATGCCTGTCAGCCATCACTACTACGATAATAAGTTACCTAAACGCGGTTTCCATGAGATGCCCAAAGAGTATAGACAAATTCTCCAGCTTCACGTGAAAGGCATCCTCAAGTTACAGTTTAGCAAATGTGAAACAGCCTGAACCAAATGCCTTTAAATGGGCATCATGTTCACATAATGCAGTTGGTGAGTAACAATATTCCCAAACACCGAGAGAGATGGTTGTAGTGTTTCATAGGAAGAGTCCCAAAATTTGGTTGGCTCCGTGCTCCACACTATGTTTGCAACCTTAGCAACTCATTTAATTGTTCTAATCTTCAGCTTCTCTTCCTGTAAAATGGGCATCATGATATCTAACTCATATTAGAAAAATGTGATAATCTATGAAATCTTTTGGCAAGTATTTGGTGTGAGGTAGGGACTCTAAGAATATTTCTTTGTTGATATTTCCCATTTTCACCCTCACCAGACATAATAAAAGGTAGGCTGTCTTGAAGACTCTTTTTGGAGAGAACAGCTGAGTTGCCAAATATCCACTGGAATTCTTTCTCTGGCAGGAACCTCTGTTATCCATAAAATCATTCCCGCCTTTCTTCCTAACTTAAAAAGTACATATAAGAAAACTGTTTACTTAAACAAAAAGCCTTTCGTTATTCAGGAATGAACTCCTCATGCTTCTAATTACATTCACTTGTGTCTTGAGCCACACTGATGTAGTGGTTGGATTTAGGCCAATTCTTTTCCTCTTTTACATTTAAAAATCACTCTTTAACATACCTATATTTACTACTTCAAGGGCAGTTACAATTTTTCATACCTGTTGTCTTGTCTGTGGGGAACAGCTGCTTCATGTTGACCCTTTCCTAAGCTCTGTGAGAGAGATGTAAAAATGACTTAAGGCCTGCAGGAAGGAAGAGATGTGTGTTTCATAAACACATTGATGTGCATTTTGTAAACACATTGTGCTCAATGTTCACGAAAGCTTTGAGGAGACAGTACTGTGAGGAATGAAACAAGAATGATTCAATTGATTTCAATGAAATCTATTTCAGAGAAGAGGTAGTTTCTGAATTAAACCTAGTAAAGGAGGAAGTCTTCACCAAATGAAGAAGAATCTAGGAATCCCCTTGATTCCAATTGAAGTTATTTGAGGGTAAATCATGGTCTTTGCCCCTCAAACTTCCACGTGATGGTGGGATATATAGCCCATGGGGGTGGTGGGTTGGACCTACATCTGTGAAATGGGAATAATACCAAGCTGATTGATTTCACAGGAAAGTCGTAAAAACTAAAGCCCAGAGAAACAATTCTCAGCAAGGAAAGGTGTACGTTTACATGAGAGCTAAGACTAATCATTTAAACACCAATATAAAGTAAAGCTTAAGGAGACATTGAATACTAGCATTTTCAAAACACTCCCTTAGGTTATGATGTTATACATGTTGATGTAGTTCATCCCTGCAGCTGTTGAATAAGTTATTTGACTTAAATAAGTAATAACGTACACACTTTCCTGCTCATTTTTGTACCAGTGTGAGAAGAGCAGAAATAGGAGCAGAGCAGAGTGGACAGCATGACAAATTCATTATGAATACAATTCTGAATTCTTCACTTAGCCAGATTATTGTTTTATTCAACATTCACTTGTAAGAACACTCTGCTGCCAACTGCTTATTTTGCAAAATTAATCTTTAATTTTCAGTTTGATTGTAGTTGACTTTTGTAATACTTTTCTTGATTCATGTTCTCATTTGTTCTTCTATAGCAAATGAAACTGATTACCTCCATAAACTGGTTTAAAAGTTCATATATAAATATTTTCTAAAAGAACCATGCTTTTAGTTGAATAGAGTCTAATTCATGTATCTTTTTGTAGCAAAGAATACATGACTGTTTTCTACTGCTTCTAATGGGTTTAATTAGTTTTTAAAAATCTGCTAGCAGGATTGATAATGTCTTTATCATGTTATTAGCAGTGATTATGAAAAATAGATCAGAACACTCTAGTATTTTATAGTTTAGTAAAATGTTTCCCTCAAAATGTTTTCTGCTGGGTAGAAACTTCAACTTTCCATTTTGATGACACTGAAAATACATGATTGATGAGTAAAAATAATAGAATATACTGAAATAAATCATTAAATATATGACACGGAGAATTTGTAAGTTATTTTAATAAAAATCACTTACGGTTAGGACATTTAGAGCTTACTTAAGTTTTTCCCATGTAACTTCCTATTTTAACTTTGGATGTTTTGTCTAGAATATAAAAATAGAATTTTCAGTGTCACTGATAAGAATTTTGGAAATACTCAAAATAGTGTGAAAGTAAGGAGCATTGTCCCAAAGATATCCATGTTCCAGTAAAATGTCAGTAGAAAAACTTTTAAGTTGTGGAAGACATCGTATATCTTTTGCCATGAACACAACCAAAGTTGGTTTCTTGTTTCACATTTGTATTAACGTTTGTGTTGCCAGCCTCAAAGCATATTGGCGTTTTACAGCTATCCTGCCTAGATTTACATTAACCAAAATTGAGGTCTCAAACAACATGTGTGTTGTTTGTATTGATTCCTGAGTTGGTCTGAGTTGTTGTGAAATCACAAGAGCTTGTAGTTACCTGCCCTTGTCTGAAACTCTCTTTACTTCTCTAGTGTCCTCAGAGTTGTAGAGAAATAAATGGGGTGGGAGGATGGAGTTCACGTGACATTATCAAAATTCATGTTCTGTTATACTTTTGTTGTTATTGTTCAGGCACTAAGTTGTTTCTGACTATTCTCCTGAATTGGTAGGCAGGTTCTTTACCACTGAGCCACTAGTGAAACCCCTTATTATACTTTAGAAAGTTAAAAAAAAAATTGTTTTGGAACAGTAGGACGTTACTGGAGCATCACAGTGGAACACATAGAAGATCATCGTCTTCCAGGAAATGTTATCATGTAATCTATCAGCTGTGTGAATTGGAAATCATAAGTAACAATTTTTGTTCTCTAATGGTGAGCTATTATACGTGTTTCATCAAGATCCAAACGAAAAGAGAAACTCCGAACTCCATTCTGTAGATTTAGTGATTCACCAAGTCTGACATGACACTCTCAAGAAATCTCTGGATGTAATGAACACTTGTTAGATGAGTGAGTTTGATCTTCTGCTCTTAAATTTCAGGTACATCCATAGGCATGGAAAACAAAGTCAGTACTGGTGCTAGCCATTACCAACCCTTAGTTAGGACTCCAACTCATAATACTACCTGCTACCAGTACTTTCTAAAGGAAATACTGGCTTGGTTGATTTCATTTTCTACTTGTTGTTTAACATCATGGGGGAATGTAAATGAATAATAAGAGCCCAAAATAATTTCTATCAAAACCCAAGGGTAAAGGCAGAAATATTTATTTAAGCATATAAGAATGCTATATGGTCCCTTGGAAGGATTCCATGAATAACTGCATGGAATTAAATTTTACACAATGTAATAGTCCTTGAAGTCTCTGCTGTTTTTTTCCTACTAACAAAAGGCAAGATAGATCATGACTTTCATGAAAGAAGATTTCCTTCTGAATATAAATTCCAACCCGGTAAATATGTGGGCACTCAGCCAGGTAATCAGCCAAGGACATTTTTTTTGAGGACTTACTATGTATAGAATACTGGAGTAAGCCATAAATCAAACCTGTTTGGGGCAAGATTTTTCCTTGCTTACAAAAAAATTTACCAGTTAAATACTATATCGTGTCAAGTACCTTGAATCATCCCATACATTTCAGAAAGCTTTGGGAAATTTGGAAAGTTTTGTGTAAAAGGTATAAATAGCTACTACAGAAGGATAATTATAATGCAATGTATAGCATAATTATGACAGTAAAAACATCACTTGCAACATGACATGGAGACACACTGTTCTGCTACTAAGCCTTGAAGGAACTGCAGGGATTCACAATATCTGAAGCACTGGACCTAATTAGACTATTTCTTTCTTTATTCTTAATTTTTAAAACTCCACTTGGAGCCCCTGAACTGCATGAGTTCAGGGTTTACTATCTGCATGTGGCTTCAGAAGGTTGACTCCAGAGTGAGCAGTCACCATTATCCTCCCAAAGATGGATGGCCAGGAATATTTTTCTTGCCCATCTCATCTGGGTCATCACTCTTCCAAAGGCATTCTTCTTTTTATATATATAAAAAAGTGTGATATATGATAGATAAACATCACTTTATATAATGGAGAAAAGATCAACTCTTCAGCAGATGGTATTGGTGATATGGAAAAAGATAAATTTCTATAATACACTGCACTTTTACAATAATAATACAATGCAATACAATACAATAATAATACAATAATACAATGCACATTATACATTTCTATAATACATTATATAATACATTGAAAAAGTTGGACTCTAGGTAGATTAAAGAGAGTTTAAAGGAAAAACTGCAAAGCTAATAGAGCAAGATATAGGTAAGGGGCTGTTCTCTTTAAACATAACCCCAAAAGAATTTTTAATTAGGTTAAGAAATGATGACTATGGCTGTGTTAAAATGAAGAATTTCTAGTCAGTGAACAACACCTTAAACAAAGCTAATAGGCAGTGACAGACCGGCATAGCTTTTAGCAATGTGTAAAATTAATGACATTAATATAGAAACATTCCAGGAACTACAAATCAACAAATAAAAGATGAGAAGCTCAATATAAAAATGAATAAAGAATAAGAATGTGCTCTACAAAGAGAAAAGCTGAGCATCTAATAAGAATGGAAAGTGATGCTCAAACTTACTAATATCTGAGAAATAAAAATAAAAATGAGATCTATTTATTATATTGCTAAGAATTTGTAAGACCATTAATTCAACCAGTTTGGAAAGCAGTCTCAAAGTACTGAGGTAGTAAAATTATTTATTTGTCCTTTGGCCCAGCATGATCTTAGTTTTCTGAATGTTGAGCTTTAAGCCAACTTTTTCACTCTCCACTTTCACTTTCATTAAGAGGCTTTTTAGTTCCTCTTCACTTTCTGCCATAAGGGTGGTGTCATCTGCATATCTGAGGTTATTGATATTTCTCCCAGCAATCTTGATTCCAGCTTGTGTTTCTTCCAGTCCACGTTTCTCATGATGTACTCTGCATATAAGTTAAATAAGCAGGGTGACAATATACAGCCTTGACGTACTCCTTTTCCTATTTGGAACCAGTCTGTTGTTCCATGTCCAGTTCTAATTGTTGCTTCCTCACCGTCTAGTCAAGGCTATGGTTTTTCCTATGGTCATGTATGGATGTGAGATTTGGACTGTGAAGAAGGCTGAGCGCCAAAGAATTGATGCTTTTGAACTGTGGTGTTGGAGAAGACTCTTGAGAGTCCCTTGGACTGCAAGGAGATCCAACCAGTCCATTCTGAAGGAGATCAGCCCTGGGATTTCCTTGGAAGGAATGATGCTAAAGCTGAAACTCCAGTACTTTGGCCCCCTCATGCGAAGAGTTGACTCATTGGAAAAGACTTTGATGCTGGGAGGGGTTGGGGGCAGGAGGAGAAGGGGACGACAGAGGATGAGATGGCTGGATGGCATCACGGACTCGATGGACATGAGTTTGAGTGAACTCCGGGAGTTGGTGATGGACAGGGAGGCCTGGCGTGCTGTGATTCATGGGGTCGCAAAGAGTCGGACATGACTGAGCAACTGAACTGAACTGAATGGCCCAGCAATCCCACCTTTCACATCTGTGACTCAGAGAACTTCCTTTGTAGGTCCACAAGGAGACAAGTGTTAAGGTATTTGTTTCAGGGACTTCCATGGTGATCCAGTGGCTGAGACTCTGCCCTCCCAATGCAGGGGGCCTGGGTTCAATCCCCGGTCAGGGAACTAGATCCCATGTGCCACAACTAAGACCCAGTGCAGCCAAATAAATACTTTAAAAAAACAGTATCAGAAACATAAAATATTTTTTAAAAGATACTTATTTCAATATTGTTTGCAGTAGCAGGAAGTTGGTCTCCCAGGTATCCTTCTCTAAGGGAGTACATGAGTTAATTTTGATAAATACATAGTATGGAATACAGTGCTGTCAATTAGAAGCAATTTACTGATGTGTATAGAACTAGGATAAATCCTTACAATACAGCATAAAGGGGAAAATAAAAGTTATAGCACAATGCTATTAAAATATGTATTAAAGCACATACACATATATATATTACATATACACATACATATATATGTACATGGAGAAGGCAGTGGCACCCCAATCAAGTACTCTTGCCTGGAAAATCCCATGGACGGAGGAGCCTGGTAGGCTGGAGTCCATGGGATCACCAAGAGTCGGATACGACTGAGTGACTTTCACTTTTCACTTCATGCATTGGAGAAGGAAATAGCAACCCACTCCGGTGTTCTTGCCTGGAGAATCCCAGGGACGGGAAAGCCTGGTGGGCTGCCATCTATGGGGTCGCACAGAGTCAGACACCACTGAAGCGACTTAGCAGCAGCAGCATATATGTACATGCATATTCAAAGACATATATTAAATGCTAGAAGAGTGCCTAATTAGGAGGGGGAAATGGGACTGGATTTAGGGATAAAATGGGAAATGAAGGGATAAAATAAAAAATACAAGGAAACGACCTTGGAGGGACAGCAGCTACCAAGCAGGCCATAAATGAAGAGCCTGATTAACAGCTCATAATCCAAGGCGAAGTTAAAGTAACATAGAATGAAAGAAAGTGAAAGTTAAGTTGCTCAGTCATGTCCGACTCTTGGCGACCCCATGGACTGTAACATATCAGGCTCCTCTGTCCATGGGATTTTCCAGGCAAGAGTACTGGAGTGGATTGCTATTTCCTTCTCCAGCGGATCTTCCCGACCCAGGGATCGAACCCAGGTCTCCTGCATTGTAGACAGACGCTTTGCCGTCTGAGCCACCAAGGAAATCCAGAATGAATAACATATTAATTTAAAAAGAGTAAAAGTTCTAAAATAACATATTTTCTCTTTTGTTCCAAGAGGGAGAGGACAGACATCCTGTGGTAGAAAAAAATAGTGCTAAGGAGGTATGTTTTACAGAAGGGGAAAGTGAAAGTGAAAGTTGCTCAGTCCTGTCCGATTTTTTGTGACCCCATGGACTGTAGCCCACAACTAGGCTCCTCTGTCCATGGAATTCTCCATTCAAGAATACTGGAGTGGGTTGCCATTTCCTTTTCCAGGGGCTTTTCCCAACCCAGGGTTTGAACCTGGGTCTCCTGCATTGCAGGCAGATTCTTTACCATCTGAGCCACCACAGAAGGGGAGACATGGTACAAATGAGTGAGAAAAAAAAAAATACACATAAGGAAGTGAACATTTATATGGTGCCAAGTACTATGCTGCCCAGGTTTGATCCCTGGGTTGGGAAGATCCCCTGGAGAAGGAAATGGCTACCCACTCCAGTATTCTTGCCTGAAGAATTCCATGGACAGTGGAGCCTGGTGGCTACAGCCCACAGAGTCACACAGAGTCGACTAACAAGTACTGTGCTGGTTACTTATATGTGATATCATGTTTAATAAGACAAGCCTTTGATACATATGTTCTTATTCTCGCATAACATACAAATATAGAAGATGAGACTCAAACAGGTAAGTAGCTTTTGTAAGGTTACATTGTAAGAGTAGGGCTAACATTCAAACCTCCATGTTTGACTTTAAAGACATATGTTCACCAGGAAGCCATCTTCACAATCAAGATATTATACATATCTATTATCCCAAAATGTTTTCTTATGCTTCTTTTACTTAGCATAATAATATTAAGATTCACACTTGTTTGTGCGTCAATAGTTTATTCCCCTATTTATTGACTAGAAATCTGTTCTAGTCTATGGATGTACAATTTGTTCATCCATTCACCCACTGATGCATGTTTTAGTTGGCTCCAGCTTTTGGCTGTTACAAATACTGCTCTCCTGGACATTCATGCACAAGTCTTCGTGTGGACACATGGTTTCATTTCTTTGGCGCCAGTATGTAGGGTTGGAACAGCTGAGTCTATGGTCAGTGTATGTCTAATACTTTTTAAAAATACCAAACTGTTCTCCAAAGTTGTAACATTTCATAACTATCAGCAGTCTATACCAGTTGTGGTTACTTTATATCTTTGATAAAATTGTATATGTTCAGTCTTGTTTAAATTTTAAACATTCTGTTGGGTATATAATTGTTTCTCCTTACTTTAATTTGAATTTTCTTTATAATTATCTTTTCAGGTGTTTATTTGCTTTCTATGTATCTTCTTTGGTCAAGTGACTGTTCAAATACTTTGACCATTTTTTTTGATTGAATTGCTTTATTATGGCCTTCTAAGAAAATCCTTGATACAAAGCTTTTGTCAGATATGTTTTGTAACTACTTTCAGTTTGTGGTTTACCTTTTCTTAATAGTGCCTTTTAAATAGCAAAAGTTTATAGTATCACTAAAGTTTAATTTAGTGATAATTTAATTTTACAGTTTGTGCTTCTTGTTTCAAATTTAAGAGTTCTTTGACAAACCCATGGTCACTAAAATTTTTTCCTGTTGTCTTCTAGAAGGTTTATGCTTTGACTCTTGTATTTAAATCTTGAGTCACTTTGAGTTAATTATGTGTGTGTTCATAGTGTGAAGTAAGGGTCACTGGATTTCAACTATAAAAACTTAATTACCTTAATTTTTATATTTGCTTAAGGTAATTAATATGAGACCTATTTTTGTTTTTAACATGGGAGTTAAGTGCTGTAGATTTTCCTCCAAAAACTTTAGCTGCTTTCCACAAATTTTGATATGACATGACATGTTTTGTTCTTCATGGAATTCAGAAATAATTTCTGACTGACTTTTCACTTCTTCTTTGTACCAAAGGTTATTTAGAAATATGTTATTTAGTTTCAAATATTCCTGAACTGTTCCAGATAATACTACTGTAGATTACTTTAGATTAATTTCAGTATGGTCAATGAATATACTTTGTAAATCCATTTAACTTTATTATGACTTTTATGAACCAGAAAGTGGTCTTTCTTGGTAAGCTTTTCTCTGTGCACTTGAAAAGAATGTATATTGTGATGTTGCTGGGTGGAGTGTTTTGCTAATGTCAGTTAGATCAGCTCAGTTGATATTATTGTTTACATCTTCCATGTCTTTATTTTCTGTGTACTCGTTTTGCCAGTTAGTGAGAGAAGAGTGTTAAATCCTTGACTATAACTGTGGACTTAACTGTTTCTTCTTGCAATTTTATCCATTTTTGCCTTGTGTATTTTGTACCTCTATTAGTAGGTGCTTAAATGTTTAGGGTTGTTATGTTCTCTTGATAAATAACCTTATTATCATTCAGAAATTATCCTCTTTATCCCAAGTAATATTATATTCTCTGATATCCTCTATATCCCAAGTAATATTATATTATATTAATTATATATATTATATTATCCCAAGTAATATTATATTATATATTATATGTATATTCATATTATATTATATACTATGATATTATTATAACCACTCCAGCTATTTTTAGTTATATAATTAGCATATCTCTTAGCATATCATTTTACCTTGAATTTATTTGTTTCTTTATACTTCAAGTTGTTTTCTTATAGACAGCAAATTTTGGTTCTTATGTTTTTTATTTAAACTGAACATCTGCCTTTCATTCATGTGTCTATATCATTTAGATTTAACCTTACACATTTTACTTCTACATATATTATAAACTGCACTGTGCTATATTGTATTTTTTGTTTATTTGTTTTAAACTGTCAGTTACCTTTAAAAGTTTTTTTAAAGAAAATATTTAGTATTTATCCACCTGCTTATCCTTTTCAGTACTCTATATTTTGTGTAAATCTGCATTTTCAATGAATATTATTTCTCTGAAGGATTTCCTTTAATATTTCTTATAGGACTGGACTGCTGGTGATAAATTCCTTCAGTTTTTATACAGTTTTTGAAGACATGTATATTTCTCCATTGTTTAAAATCTTTTTTTAAAACTGAACTGACAGTATATGTTCTTTTAGTATTTTAAAGGTAGTGCTCCTCTCCCTTGTGACTTGCATTGTTTCCAATGAGAAGTTTGTTGTCATTCTTACCTTCGTTCCCACGTTCATGATGTTTCATTTTTCCATCTGGTTTACTTTAATTTTTTCTTTCTATCACTAGTTTTAAGCAGTTTTATTAGTATGTGATTTGGTATAATTTTCTTTCTTGTCCTTGAGTTCTTTGAGTATCTTGCATCTGTGGACTTAACAGCTTTCATGAAATTTGGAAAGTTTGGGTAGTTATTCAATTATTTTCAAATATTTTTTTGTCTTACCACTTTATTTTTGGGGAGGAGGGTCTGTTTTTCTTTGGATAGTTTCTATTCCATCTTCAAATTCACTACTTTTTAGTTTACTGTTTCTAATCTGGTATTAATCTTATTTAGTATATTTATCATTTTAAACATTGTGGAAGCTTTGTGTCTTTTTATACCTTTCATGTCTATATTTAGTGTGCTTGTGTGTTTATTTCTCTAACTTCTGAAACATGTGGAATATACTTATAACCCTTTCAGTGTCTTTTTCTACTAATTCTATAATCTTTGTAATTCTTGAATCTGTTTCTACTGAGTTGTATTTTCCTGCTTCTTCAAATATCTGATGATTTTTTTATTGAATGCCGGATACTGTACATTTTGTTTTGGTGTGTATTAAATATTTTGGTATCCTATAAATGTCTTAAGATCTTTTTCTGGGAAGAGATTAAGTTACCTATAAAGAGTATGTTTTTTCTAGAGACTTACTTTTAGTCTTCATTAGTTGGAATCATAGCAGCACTTATCATAGACTCTACTCAGCGTCTCATGAATTACAAGATTTTCCTTTCTATTTGGTGAGAACGTGAATTATTCCTGGTCTTTTCAAGTTTCAGGACTTTTTCCTTCTCTTTTCTGGTGATTCTCTCCCCAGATTCAGGTAATTTCCTCCCTTAAATGTGCTTGTCACTCCTCAGCTGTAGACGGAGCACACTGCAGAGGTTTCTCTCTGTGAAGCCTTCTCCACTCTGTATCCACCTGGGCATCCCCAGGCCCCTGAATCTATAACATCTATCTACTCAGAGAATCCACTGGACTCTGCTTGAGTTTTCCCCTCCCTCTGCTGTGGCCTAGAAAGCATTTGGCAGTAAGTTAGGGGAGTTGTAGGACTTGCCTGATTTGCATCCCCTTTTCTCTAGGATCACCATCTGGAGCTGCTTAACGTCCAGTGTCTGAAAACCATTGTTTCATTCATTTTGTCTATATTTTAGTTGTTTCAGACAGGAAGTTAAATCCAGTACCTGCTACTCTATCTTATCCAAAAGGAGAAATTCCTATATGATTTTATTTTTGTACATAATTGACCAGGGGATTTTTGCAGAAACTAATGCCTGTGGACAGCAATTTGTTATATATATATATATATGAATATTGAAACACTCCAGTCAATAACATTTGGATAACAAAAGACAAATTAATACATAAATACGTATCTGGTCAATAATGTGTTTATAGTGTTTGCCACCTGTCTTTTCTTGGAGTTGCTGGGAATATTTTTGAGGCTTTCCCTTTGCCCATCTGAAATTTAAGCCTGTTTTTTAATTTTTTTAACTTTTTATTTTATATTGGGATATAGCCAATTAACAGTGTTGTGATAGTGACATCAAAGGGACTCACCCATATACATATATGTTTCCATTCTTTCCCAAACTCCCCTACCATCCAGGATGCCACATAACACTGAACAGGTTCCCTGTGCAATACAGCAGGTCCTTATTGGTTATCCGTCTTAAATATAACAGTGTGTACATGTCAGTCCCAAACTCCCTAACTATCCTTTCCTTTCCCCCCACCCTTCCTCCTGGCACCTATAAGTTCATTCTCTAAGTCTGTGAGTCTGTTTCTCTTTTGCAAATAAGTTCCTTTGTATTTTTAGATTCCACATATAGGGGATGTCATATGGTATTGCTGCTTCTCTATCTGACTTACTTCACTCAGAATGACAGTCTCTAGATGCATCCATGTTGCTGCAAATGGCATTACTTCATTCTTTTTGATGAGAACCTGTTCTTTTAAACCCAAGGTGCTATAATAGACTACCAAGTCAGTGAGATCCCATGGAACTAATTTTATTATGAGAATATAATTAAAATATTTAATTCAGTGGTTATTACACACTTGGCACCTATATAAGAATTTGGCTTATGTTATCTTATTTAAACCCAATCTGTGAGGTAGGTTGTATTATCTCCACTTCATATATGAGAAAGCAGGCTAACAGAGGCTAAGAAACATGCTCAAAGTTACATAGTATACATATATCAGAGTAAGTTTTCAAGTTTAGGCTGTATAACCTAAGCTTGTATATTTAATTAATATTTTAATCCTCTCTTTAGTTTATTATGGTTGATGTTGTTTTGCTTGGAAAAATGAAAGTATCTAAAAATTTTAAATTTTAGGATTTTACCTTCACTCCTTTGGGTCTTTCTTAATTGTGTTATTCTTGATAAATTCTAAATTTTTACTTTTCTAAATTAAGGAATTATGGCTCAGGCTTACATTGTAAATTTTAACATATTCTACTATATTCATTTTAAAGTTTATTGGGACATAGTCAATATGTTAAATTCCCTGGAGTTCTTTTTGAAATGAGCATTTAATGTGATAAATTAATTTCTGTTATCAGCCTGATTCTATTTTATTTGCTTTGAGGTATGTGTATGTAACTGTGCAGTGAAATCGAATAGTACCAATGCATTATTATTCTATTCCTTGTCTCTTGGGACCTCAAGGAGATTTAGAATAAGCTGATCTATAAAAATGTGTTCATTGGAGACTAGTATCACCAGTTTTATATGATATGGAAATGCGAGCAATCAGAAATTAAGGCTGTTAAAGATTTGCCAAAGTTAATTATTAGCAAAGTTAACAGCAGATACTCAGTGTTCCAGGCAAGCAGCACCTCAAGCCTGATATCATTTACTGAAAACTTGTGTTGCATCAAACACGGTACATAAACCTTAACTTGTGTTGAGAATTCTTGCAAGGTTGCAATGGAGCTGTCAATCTGATTTTCACAGGTTAGAAAATTACTCAGGAAGATCAGAGTGCTTTCAGCTATAAATGTCAAAAACCTCACCGAATTGGCTTAAATTCTGTCAAATTCTTGGCCACGGATATAGAAGTCCAAAGATAGGGCAACCTAAGAACCTTGGTTCTGGCTTCATTTCCCTAAGAGAGCTTTAGTCTGGCTCACTTCTGTGTGTTGACTTCATCTTAAGACTGGTTATTGAACAAAGCAGCACAGCAGGCTGCATTGTATGTGCATCTGTGCATACCCAGAGACGAGGAGTCACTTCTTTTTGTTTGATATTGGCATACAGCTGATGAACAATGTTGTGATAGTTTCAGTTGTACAGCAAAGGGACTCAGCCATACATATACATGTATCCATTCTCCCCCAAAGTCCCCTCCCATCCAGGCTGCCGCATAACATAGAGCAGCATTCCCTGTGCTATACAGTAGGTCTTTATTGGTTATCCATTTTAAATAAAGCAGTGTATACATGTCAATCCCAAAGTCTTTAACTATCCCTTCCCCCAACTTTCCCCTTGGTAACCATAAATTCATACTCTAAGTCTATGAGTTTCTCTTTTGTAAATACGTTCAATTTTTATCATTTCTTTTTAGATTTCTCATATAAGGGATGTCATATGATATTTGTCCTCTGTTGTGAGTCACTTCTTGACACTGTCCCAGAAGATAGAGGAAGAGTTTTACCCAAAGCCCCAGCAAAACTTTCCTTGTTTCTCATTTGTTCAGATTGGTCACATGTACATTCCTGAGCCAGTCATTGGCAGAGGGAATAAAGGGAATTTGAAGTTAACCTTTTTAAGAAGTCCTATGCCTGGGAAGCATGGTTTTGAAGGGAGACAGGCGGTGTGTCTGAGAAATTCAGAGTTTTGTTGGGAACAAGGAAGAAAAGATTTTGGATGGGCATCCAACCATTTTTGCTGCAAGCAATCTTCCATCGACTAAGTGGCTGAACTAGAGTTCAGGCCCAGATAGTTTGACTCCAAATTTCACATTCTTTGTCTCAAGCTGTGGAGAATTTTAGTACACCATCCTGCTGATCAAAGAGGAAAGAAACTTGTGTGACATTAAAATTTTTTCATACAATTAGATGCTTTCACTTCAGGAGCAAGTCTTACTTGAATGATGCCTTTTCCATTTTTGTTTTGAACACAGATCCCTCTTCTCTGTTACTGAAAATGTAATATGTAGGCTCCTGTACTCTTTGTTTTACTTGTAAGACAATGACTTGATTAATTTTCATCCAATATGTGAAGTGAAATGTTTACTCATGTGTGAAGTCTTATAAATAGCTATTAAGACTTTTTGCTTTAGAGTAGACTTTCTGTGCTTCCTGATTTTGGGGTAATTAGAATGATATTTTACCAACTTTGTCTAAAGAACCCAAACCTGATGGCTCCCCAGAACAATATTTGCCCATTAATTATTTACCCAAGCTTACTCTTCTAAGAATCATGAAATTTCCTATGTATCAGCAGCACCATAGTGGTTCTGGTCATAGAGTCTAGTAATAAACATTTCTGAAGAGAAAGCTTCCTTCCACTTGGTACCTAAGGCAATGAACTGAAGCAATAGTTCATTGAACGTTTATTCTTAATAATAATATGTCCTAGTTTACCCAAGTAGTTCTAGTTTATCCCCCTTTATTCTCAGAGATGTCCAGTTTGAATGTAAAATAGTACCAACTTTTTGGAAATTAGATTTCATAAACAGGATTGAGTGGGGCTTTAAACCATGTAACTTAGTCAAAAGTTTAAAGTTCGAGTTTCAAAAACTTAGAGATGTAATATTTCCACCTCCCTGGAATATTGTTCCAGTGACAAAAAGGATGCAAATATTCTGGAATAGACATTATAGGGGGTGATGTAACATTATGAATATACTTAGTGCCACTTAAATGTACAGTTGAAAATAATAAACTTTAAGTGGACATTATATCATTTACAATTTAGTATATGTAACAAAAAATACACATTAAAAATGGACTTGGAGGGGAGAAAAGGAAGGCTCCAGTGATGCTACTGGCACTGGGGCTGCTTGTCTGAGATTCAGGAGAGCAGTGCTACCTGGTCCCATTGGAGGGTAAAGTTCATGAGAACTTCACATGCTAAAAATTCCAGTTTCAAGATAAATTTTAATGTCTGACAAATTTCCAATCCATTCAGTCTCATTTAATAAGTATCTTTGGACAT
Organism: Ovis canadensis; assembly: GCF_042477335.2. NCBI lineage: Eukaryota > Metazoa > Chordata > Mammalia > Artiodactyla > Bovidae > Ovis > Ovis canadensis. The sequence continues at coordinate 46,496,920 of NC_091257.1, read as the reverse complement.
ATGTAGTTGTTTTATAATTAAACAGAGCACTTCAATAATAGTCCACTTTATAATGGTTGTAGTTAACAAAAGTTGAATGCCGTTGAGCACTTACAATTATTTATTATGGATAGCGTCAGCATATTTTATTATCATAGTGGATGTCATGTAGGTGGGCCCTCAGCTAGTTCTAACTGACCAAACCAAAAACTGTGATCAAGCATGAGCAGTAAATACTTTTAAGATTTGTGTCATTACTAACTTTTTTGAGTTATTGTTTATTTCATTGAGTTCTTTGAGGATGTTACCAGCATTATTCTCATTTTAAGATGAGAACCTTGAGGTTTCCAAACAGCAAGTAACTTGAACTGGATTATACAGCTGATAAGCAAAAGACAGGAGAAATGACTTTTTAAAAACTTTCTTTTGAATTATTTCAGCTTACAGAAAATGAACAGAAATAGTAATCCTTCATGTGCAATTCAACCATTGATTTAAGGGTAAAGTGAAGATCTCATGATCCTTCACTCTAAGGCAGCATGTATTTTCTAAAAACAAATGGACAATTTAATTAGTAATGAACTTCAGGAAACAAATTTTCCTCTTAACCAATATGTTAGATAGTCCCCCCCATTTTATGAAGAACAAGACTATTATTTACATACATAATCACTGAGTCCGTGTGTGAATCTTGATTCTGAGAATAATGTTCTCTAGAGTTCTTGCTGTCCTTTGGCATATATAGTCAAACAGCAAGTGCTATTGTGACTTGTCAGTAAATTCAGTCTAAAGACTGTTCTAATAATAAATAATTATTATTATTAGAATTCACTTTAAGTTGGCTTTTTAACAGCCTATATAGCCTCTGGATGCAAATGAGGATAAGAGATGGGAGTCCACAGGTTTCTTCCACAATTTTGTTCAGTAAAGTTACTGCTATGAATCCAAGCAGAATCCTCGAGTCTTCAAATGTCTCTGACCCCTGTAAGCCTTCAGAAAATGTGAAGGTGGTTCATTTTGTCTCTGGCTTTCCAAGTGCCATATAGCAGGACCTTGTTGGTTATCCATCCTCTCTAACTAATAGCCTACATCTGCTAACCCCAGCCTCCCAGTCCTTCCCCTGCAACCCCTTCTTGGCAACCACAAGTCTGTTCTCAGTGTCTGTGAGTCTGTTTCTGTTTCATAGATGAATTTATTTGTGTCATATTTTAGATTCCACACACAAGAGATATCATATGGAATTTGTCGTTCTTTCTGACTTGCTTCACTTAGTATGATATCTCTAGGTCTGTCCATGTTGCTGCATCAATGGAATTTCTGATACTAAACATCAGTCTAACCTCAGACACTTCATATAAGTAGATTCCTGAGAAGAAAGTGATATTTTATTTTTCATATATGCAAGATCTCAAAGCTTAAAGCTGTCCTTATCTTTGAGTTTCCAGTGTTTCCATTCCATATCAGGCCCACTGAATTTACGAGCATGACTCCATCCCCTAAACTAGCAATTGCCAGGTCTCAGAAAAGATCTCAAGGACGTGTACTTTTAGGGGTTTTCTGCCCTTCCTCTGAAGTTCTTTACTTTATCCCCCCCAAAATCCGCAAATGAGGGAAGAGTATTTTATCCAAGACAAGAATAAACAAACAAACCAAAAAAGGAGATTTTAGAAGCAAGGTAATCTTGAAATGATTTTAGATACAGCTAATTATTAATATTTCTTTAAGATGCCTTAAAAACTTGTGGAAGTAGTTGCCTCTAAACTGTAAATAAATATTTTTTCTTCAACATTAAATAATCTAAGAGCTAAAATTAGTCCAAACTCAAGGACTTCAAACTACAGTAAGAGAACATATTGTTTTGCAGTTTTAAATTTGTCTTAGGATGAGGTCTGTGATACTGCTTTTTTTTGCCGAGTAACCATACACAGTTCAACTCCTGGGACTTCACGATAAGGACATTCTTTTACAAAGCTGTCTTTGATGGTCAAATACCATTTTCCTCCATTTCCTTTCTGAAATGTGTTGAGGTTTTAGTTCTCAAATGTAGTTGTTATAAGAACTAATTTTTAAATGTAGCATTGTTTTATGTGAGATCTAATGTCCCTTTCATTAATTTGCCAAAAGCTAGTAAAACATCTATCATGGGCTGCTTATAGGGATGCAAATATGTTCTTTAAAAATTTAGATTCTTGGGACTTCCCTGGTGGTCTGGTGGTTAAGATGCTGTGCTTCCACTGCAGGGGGCATGGGTTCTATCCCTGGTCATGGAACTAAGATCCTCAGAGAACTAAGATCCCCTATGCCACATGGCTTGGCCAAAAAATGGAAAAAAATTCAAATTCTAGGAGGAGGACTGACTTGTTAAAGAATTACAGTATAATGCAGTGAAATGCCCAGAGAGCTCTAGAAACACAGAAGAGGCACTGTAACTATGCCTGGCTGCTGATTGGTAGATGAAGGTTTAAAATCCATGTAAAGGCACACGTCCAGGAATAACCAGAGGTTATGAACTCTTTCCAACTTTAATTTTATACTTATATGCGTTAATACTTATTAGTAGCACAGGTGTTCATTCTTTTCAAAATGAATTGATTTTAATACCACCCGTGAAAGAGAGGCTCTGATATGGGTTTCACTTTCTTAAATTATTTTTTCTCCTCTTCCTTTATGACCCCGGTTTCATCATCTCTAAATGTGAGAATAATAATCAGGACCACCACACATGGCTTTGGAGGCTGTACGCTGCACCTCAGAGACATTATTTACATGGACCAATATGTGGTGGCGCCCCCTGGAGTTTCCAGCTGGTATTAATAGTACTACCTACAGGGCCGTGGGGAAAGTTTTTTTTTAAAAAATTGAATTATAATTGGTTTACAATATTAGTTTCAGGTGTATAGCATAGTGATTCAGTATTTTTACAGATTATACTCCCAAACTATCATAAGAGAGAGGCTCTATTTCCCTGTGCTGCACGATACCTCCTTGCTTCTTATCTATTTTATACATAGTAGTTTATACTGCTTAATCTATCTTGCCCATCTCCTCTGCCCTCTCCACAGTGATAACCACAAGTTTGTTTTCTGTATCTTTCTGTCTGTTTCTGTTTTACTATATACATTCATTTTATTTTTTAGACTTCACATACAAGTGATACTGTATGAAACTTGTGTTTCTCTGTCTGACTTATTTCACTAGGCATAATATTCTCTAGGTCCATCCATGTCGCTGAAAATGGCAGAATTTCATTCTTTTTCATGGCTGAGTGGTACTCCATTGTATATATAGCACATGCTCCTTAATCATTCATCTACTGATGGACAGTTGAGTTGCTTCTGTATCTTGAATATTATAAACAGTGTTGCTGTGAGCATTGGAGGGCATGTATGTTTTTGAAGATTAGTGTTTTTATTTTTTCTTGATATCTATCCAAGAGTGGAATTGCTGGATCATATGGTAGTTCTGTTTTCAGGTTTTTTAGGAGCCTTCTCCACACTGATTTCCATGGTGGCTGCACCAATTTACATTCCCACCAGCAGTGTACCAAGCTTCCCTTTTCTCCATATCCTTGCCAACATTTGTTATTTGTGGTCTTTTTGATGATAGCCCTTCTGATAGATATGAGGTGATGTCTCATTGTGGTTTTGGTTTGCTTTTCTCTAGCAACATGGAGCATCTTCTTATATGCCTGTTGACCATCTGTATGGTTTCTTTGGAAAAATGTCTGTTCAGGTCTTCTGCTCATTTTTTGTTTGATTTATTTGTTTCTTTGATACTGAGTTGTATGAGTTATTTAATATTTTTAATATTGGCACTTTGTCAGTCGTATCATTTGAAAATATTTTCTCCCATTCCAGAAGTTGTCTTTTTGTTTTGTTGATGGTTTCCTTTGCCATGCAAAAGCTTTTACATTTAATTAGATCCCATTTGTTTTTTTGCTTCTACTTATTTTGCCTTGGGGGATGGATTAAAAAATATCACTGCAGTTCATGTCAAAGGTTAAATGATCTATGTAAAGTGATAAGCACAGTGGTAAGGACATAAGGATTCACTACATGTAGCCATTGCTGCTATTATTTATTATATTATTATTATTTTACATGCATTCTTTTTATATCCTTTAAAAAGGTGAAACAGAGATGGGTCAGTGAAGAAATCCAAAAGCTGTTGATCATCAAATATAACTCTAATGAAATAAAGCCACTATTATGTATTTTAAGAAACAACTCTGCACTTATATTTCCATCACAGTTGTGACATGATTAACGTGACATTAATCATGACAACATTGTAAACTGTCTTATACTTTATTGTGGTGTATAAATGATTGTCTTATATTTTTTTATTTCCAAGTGGAAAAATTTTAGTAGGTGCCTAGAGCTTCTCCTACATTATTTTCGTTACAGTATAAACTACTCTATAAGTTTTAGAAATCTATACTTGAATTAAGTTATTTTTCAAAATAAATTAATAATAACTGGCTTCAAAGACATATTAGAATGGCTGAGTTTTTTACATATTAATATTTGAAAGAGACAAAATGCATTGGTGCTGCTTGCTTTTAAAATATAAATCTGATATTGTTAAAATATTTCAGTAATTATGTTTTGTGCTTAAATTCTTGAAGAGCTATGAAAATGCATTTGGTTCATTATTGATCATTTCCTTACAACTCTGTGCCTATTTACTGATATTTTAGTATCTGTGTATAATAATAATAAAGATGTGCTGAACATATTTTTGTGCTTTGGATTAATGTAAATTCTAAAACAGAATGTTTGTCTAATGAATTTCTCCAGGTATTTAATTTCATGAACTATTGTTAGGCAGAATATATTTACTGTCTTGCCATTTACATTTTAGGAAATTTCTGATATAAAGTACATCCAAGAAAAGTACATACATACTTTTATCTGAAAATTATATGAAAAAGTTAAATGAATTGGGAATGTTAGATACTTATTTAGGGTAATGATAGCAAGCATCATAAACAAACCTCAAGATGTGTAACATTTCCAACAATACTGAAGTTTATTTCTAGTTTTTGTTAAGTCAATAGTAAGTGTTTCTTCCTATACTGCTGGTGGGAATGTAAATTGGTACAGCCAATGTGGAATACAGTATGGAAGTTCCTCAAAAAGCTGAAAATGAAATTGCCATATGATCCTGCAATCCCATTCCTGGGCATATATCTGAAGAAAACGATAATGCAAAAAGACACATGCATCCCAATGTTCATTGCAGCAGTGTTTACAATAGCCAAGACATGGAAGCAGCCTAAATGTCCATTGGCAGATGAATAATAAGACGTGGTACACATATAAAATGGAGTTATTACTCAGCTATTAAAAAAAGGAATGAAACAATGCCATTTGCAGCAACTTGGATGGACCTGGAGATTATCATTACTATGTCTATCATTACTATGTTCACTATTATCATTACTGTGAAGAAGTCAGAAAGAGAAAACAAATACCGTATGACATCACTCGTATGTAGAATCTCGAACATGACACAAAAGAACTTATCTGCAAGACAGAAACAGACTCACAGACATGGGGAACAGGCTTGTGGTTGCCAAGGGGGAGGGGTGTGAGAGAGGGATGGACTGTGAGTTTGGGATTAGCAGATGCGAACTGTTACATACAGCATGGAGAAACATCAAAGTTCTATTGTATAGCACAGGGAACCATATTCAATGTCCTGTGACAAAGCATGATGGAAAAGAAAATGAAAAGGAATGTATATGCATTTATAACCATATCACTGTGCTGGACAGTGAGAATTAATACACATTGGAAATCAACTATGCTTTAATAAATAAATTCTAAAACAAAGAATAATATGTGTTCCTGATTGGTGGGAAACTCACTTCCAAATAGTAATTCTAAGACTCTGACTCACTGCATTTTGCATTCTGCTGTCTTCAAGGCATGTTCTCTAAATTCATCTATCCACATTTATTTAGAGAAAAAGACAAACATAGAGAAATGCAGATTTGCGTACTTTTTATGGGCCAGATCGAAATATGGTGCCCAGCACTTCTGCTCACATATCATGGGCATAGTGACCTGGCCGTACCTAGGCAGAAGAATAAGAAGTGTCATCTTTCTAAGAAGGAGATTGGGTGAGCAGCTGAAAGTCCCTACAAATCAGACATCTTTTGGCATAGTTTTCCTCCACACACAGAACACACTCTCTCCTCAAAGAAGGACAACCCAAAATATCATATATACATGGTTTACATAATATATATGAAATATATAATAGAAATAAAAATTATGAATTATAATATATAAATATATGAAATGTAATGGTTTTATACACAATATATATTTATATGTAAATATATATATAGTTAGTATTGTAGAATTCCTCTTTGGGGGATATATTGCTTTTGCAGTCTACTTCTTACACATCTAAATTGAGGAGAGGAAGGACTATATTAAGGAATAAACAATCAAGGGCATTGTTTTACTCTGGGCTCCTAATAGTTCTTTGGCACTGTGACTCCTTCAAAAACTTAAGAAGCCTCTAATTTTTTTTACTTCATCAGTTATTTGTGTTAGGAACCAAACCCAAGTTCTTTCCTGAATGTCATCATCAAGACTAATTTTCTGCTTCCTCTCTTGCCTCTTTAGCTCAACTTTTTTTGGGTTACCTGGGGCCCACAAGGCACAGAGAGAGCAGGCTGGAAGGCTGGGAAGAACATCCTATGGAAGAACCCAAGCAAACTTCTTGGCTAACCCATTATTTAGTTGGGGTTGAAACTTTTCACATTCATAAATATAACTTATAATACTGTTTATTTAGTGATTGTATAAGTAGCATAAGCATGTAATGAAATTGAATGTAATCTCCATTAGATGATATTTAACTGCCCTTATTATAATAGTAATCTGAATTTGATAGTTGATGAAAATGTATTATCTTCGTCTGGGCACACACACACATGATCCCTATGGCCCATTAACGGTGCCACTGAGAAAGAATTTTCTGGATTACTTGGTAAGTATGTTAGCATAAATTAGAACAATTATGTTTTCTACCAATTTCCTACTATTTGCCTCTATTAACGTACTTTAAAACCTCTCTCCAATATTTGTCTTTATTGCAAGTGTATTTCCATTTTACTCATAGGAAAAGTGACATAATAACAATGGATCATTTATTGAATGTAATTGATCTGGCATTTTACTTAAATCACTTAATGTTCATAATTACCCTCATATGTAGCTACTGTCATTCCCATAGTGGGCATAGCTATTTTGATTTTATTGGCAGGAAATTCACTTTAAATCTAAAAAAAAAAACAGAAAAGAGGAATTGACTGCAATTTACAGTCTCACTCAAGAACAATTTAGACCCATATGTGAGTTAAACCAAGAAATGGAAAGCCATTGAATGTGGAGACAGCCACTTCTTTTTAATTTAACTTTTATTTTATGTTGGAATAGAGTTGATTTACAGTGTTGTAATTTACAATGTTACATCTAGTTTCAGTGTACAGCAAAGTGATCCAGTTGTACATACGTATATCCTTTCTTTTTCAGATTCTTTTCCCATGTATTAATAGTTAAATACAGAGTATTGAGTCGAGTTTCCTGTGCTATACCGTAGGTCCTAGTCTCTTTTATATATAGTAGTGTGTATATGTGTATGTTATGTACACACTACTATGTATATAGTAATCCCAAACTCTTAATTTATCCACTCCCAACTTTCCCCTTTGATAAAAAGAGGCTGCTCTTAACCCCTATCCTAAGACAGCCACTTCTTCAGTCTTTGCTCCCTGGTTCTCAATGACATTAACTTTTATTTTTCTAGGGCTCCTGGTTTCCTTTCTGTTGTCTGTCTCTGCTTCTCCTTGCATGTGCTACCCCTCCTTTCTCTAGTTCCAGCCACAAGCAGAGACTTGTAGACTGCTACTCTATCTGAAGGATAACTTCCAAGAGGAAATCTGATGGTCCAGGTTTGGTCAAGTGTCCACTCCAGGCATTAGGCCAAAACCTGGCCACTGATGCCCCAGTTCAAGAAGGGACATAGAAGGGGATGCTGTGCTCTGGAAGACACAAGCAGATATGCACTATAGCCACTATTCTAAAAATAAGGAAACTGAGACACCCAGAAGGTAAACAATTTAGCCAAAGCTGCTAACAAGAGGGGAGGCAAGTAGGATTTCAGCTGACCTTCTTGTGAATCAGAAACTCATATTGTTACATTTTGCTACTCGGCTTACCCTGCAGAGTATGAATCAGTACTTCCTTGAATCACCATCTTCTACTTTCACTATTTTAATGAATAAATAGTCCTTAATGAATAAATAGTCCATTATGGTCATAATAATTATTACTAGAGATCTTAATAATTTTTCAGTGACCTGGTCTTCTCCTTTAGGAGTTCTCCAACACAATCACACGCTGAAGGTATAAAGTAAAAACTTTCAATTCTTTCTATTACCCTGTAACCCCATGAAATTCAGTTTATTTCCCAGAAATTCAGTGCAAAAAAATGTTTAATTCATCAATAGGCAGAAATGTGACACCCTTTGAGTAAATGATACGGTTCCACATGAATACCATTTATCCAGTGATTGTGTAAATAGCGTAAACATGTAATGAAATCTAGAGGCTGGTTGTTGGTTATTGTTGGAACCTTGTAATTCTTATTTATCACCAACATGGAGGAATGCACTTTGAATCATCTGGTTTCCTAGTTAGGACACTTCTGTCCTGCAAGGGAAAATCAAGGTGAACATACAGTGAAATGTTAACTGTCATCAGGAAACAGAACTTGTATGACTCTGGGAAAATAAAAGTAAGAAGGGAAAAACCAGGTAAAGGATTATGTTAAAAATGGTTCTACTTTTAATCGAACAAGGAGAGAAGTGATTCTGTTCTGTGGTCCTTGAACCTGTCTAAATGGAAACAGGCTGTCCCATAAAATCAGCACGGATTCATATATATGATGACTTTTTGATATGGATTTACTAGCCTGTAGGGCTCTTTGGGGACTGCACTGCCATCTCCAAAGCTCATTTCAATCAGACCCATGAACGAGAGGTGAAATGATAATGTTTCAGGCCATGCAGGTCTTCAGCTCAATCTTGCCATCAAGAGATTTTCTTCAATATGTTATTTGACTTCATCCACTCAGCACAGAACAAATATTTGAGGGATGAAGGAAGAGAGCACAGTCATATTTTCTTAAGGGTGATTATTTTTTAGCTGAGAATAGCTATCAGGGGACTGACGTTTCATAATCACCATGATCTCCTAATAACTTGCACTGTGGCTAAATCTGATTTGCTCTGAAATAAAGGATTAGCAGAGTTTCAGGTGCTGAGATAGCAATTTGATGTAAGCTGCTATTTTCTGCAGTTTAAAAAAAAAAAAAAAGAAAGAAATGAGAGTAGCCAGTCGAATGCAGAATGCTGACAGCTGCTTGGAAATGGATCTCTTCTATTGGGTGATTCTTTCTTGTATGCAGAATGCTTCTCACAAGCAACAGACTTGGAAGGTCTAAAGGTTTGCACAGCTCCTTAGATTGCCATGTTGGGACTCATGTAGAATTTAAACCACACTCTTCAGATCTTTAACCTAGTGATTTGGGCTAGTAGAAATTTGCAGTTTCTGATTTTCAGAGATTTCCGAAGATGTTTGAGTTTTCTCTGGACGCAGTACTCCTTGGTTCATAGGAAAATTAATTTCTCGCCTATATGAGATGGAGACAATTTTACACACTCAAATAAACATGCAGTAGAAGAGACTTCGTCCATATACTTGCTTTTGCTTATAGAGCCTCCAGGATTCATAAACTTCAGCTTACTTACTTTTTATTGTAGACAACTAAGAAAATCTTAGCCTCTATCTCTTTAATGAAATGGGTCTTCTGTGTTATAAATGATTTAGTGAGAACTAAAAAATATTTATTGACTCTTGACTTCGTGATGTGATGCAAGTGATGGGGAGAAATGAAAGAATAAATACTTCTTTTAAAATAAAATAACCGTCAATAAAAAGGGTTTTGAGTTTTCCTTCCCGCTTTTCACATGCTACACATTATAATTCTATGATATGCCTGTCATTCTGAAATATAGTTGCTCAAAAGAAATCTTTCGTTCAATCCACAGATGTTATGTTTAAATGTATATAAACCTAGATAGTATATTCAAAAGCAGAGACATTACTTTGCTGACTAAGGTCCGTCTAGTCAAGGCTATGGTTTTTCCTGTGGTCATGTATGGATGTGAGAGTTGAGTCCCTTGGACTGCAAGGAGATCCAACCAGTCCATTCTGAAGGAGATCAGCCCTGGGATTTCCTTGGAAGGAATGATGCTAAAGCTGAAACTCCAGTACTTTGGCCACCTCATGCGAAGAGTTGACTCATTGGAAAAGACTCTGATGCTGGGAGGGATTGGGGGCAGGAGGAGAAGAGGACGACCGAGGATGAGATGGCTGGATGGCATCACTGACTCGATGGACGTGAGTCTGAGTGAACTCCGGGAGATGGTGATGAATAGGGAGGCCTGGCGTGCTGCAATTCATGGGGTTGCAAAGAGTCAGACACGACTGAGCGACTGAACTGAACTGAAACCACCTTTTGTGTTTTTTTTAAAGACTTTTTTTTCATGTGAACCATTTTTTAAGACTTTATTGAATTTGTTACAATATTGCTTCTGTTTCCTGTCTTGGTTTTTTGGCCCCAAGGCATGTGGATCTTAGCTCCCCTAGTGGAGATCAAGCTTGCACCCTCAGCATTGGAAGGCAAAGTCTCAATCAGTGGACCACCAGGGAAATCCCTCACCTTCTGTGTTTGTAACTGATTGTGAATGTTACTAGCAAACTAATAGCAGTACATGCTGCAAAGAGTCCTTGGACTGGAATGAGTAATACTGACACCAGATTGTAAAAAACAGTGATCACTTCTTACCCTTTCTTTCTAGGAATCTTTCTGGGTGGTAATTCTTAGTAATTAAAAGAACAACTTTTATATTTTGACTTAAAAGGAAAAACTAACTCTGCTGCTGCTGCTACTGCTGCTAAGTCGCTTCAGTCATGTCTGACTCTGTGCGACCCCACAGACGGCAGCCCACCAGGCTCCCCCTCCCTGGGATTCTCCAGGCAAGGACACTGGAGTGGGTTGCCACTCTACACCCCAACAATACTGACCCAATATTTTTTGAAAGGATTGTTGAGAGGGCAGGTCATTTGGACTGGCCAAGAGTGTGTACCAGTAGTCTGTTCCCACAGACTGTATCACCTGCCCACAATGGAACTATGGACTCACCTCATTTAATTGCACTTCATTATGCTTCACAGATTTGCATTTTCTACAAGTTGAAGGCTTGTGGCAACCCTGCCTCAAACAAGTCTATCAGTGCCATTTTTTCCAACAGCATTTGCTCTCTTTGAGTCTCTGAGTTGTTGTCACAATATTTAAAAAAATTTTATTATTGATTTTTGATGTTACTGTTGCAAAAAGATTAAGACTCACTGAAGGTTCAGAGGGTGGTTAGCATTTTTCTTTTTTTTTTTAGCAACCTAGTATTTTTAAGTTAGGGCTTCCCAGATAGTGGGTAAAGAATCTGCCTGCAATGCAAGAGACACAGGAGACATGGATTCTATCCCTGGGTCAGGAAGATACCCTGGAGGGAGGGCATGGCAACTCACTCCAGTATTCTTGTCTGGAGAATCTCATGGACAGAGGAGCTTGGCAACTACAGTCCACAGGATCGCAAAGAGGCAGATACAACTAAGGCAACTGAGCACATTTGTTTGTTTTTTTGTTTTAAACTTTTTATTTTATATTGGAGTATAGTTGATTAACAATGTTGTGCTATATTCGGTTGTACAAATACATGAATATATTCTTTTTCAAATTTCTTTCTCATTTAGGTTGTTACATGATATTGAACAGAGTTCCCTCTGCTATACTGTATGTAGGTCTTTGCTGGTTATCCATTTTAGATATAGCAGTGTGTACATGTCAATCCCAAACTCCCTAACTGTCCTTTCCCCACATCCTTCCCACCTAGTAACCATAAGCTCTATGAACGATAACTTAGAAAAAATAGTCTCAGTAGGTATGGAACATGAGCACAAACAATGAGATAGTTTCTTGAACACAGACTAAAATTTGTATTTCAAAATGAGCATTCTCAAACTTAGTTATATTTAACTTTGATCTTGGTGGAATATTTTTTTATTTTTAAAAGTTATTTATTTTAATTGGAGAATAATTACAATATTTTGATGGTTTTTGCATACATCAACATGATTTGGCCACAGGTATACATGTGTCCCCCCATCCTAAACCATCCCTCCCCACGCCATCTGTCTGGGTTGTCTCAGAGCACCGGTTTTGGGTGCCCTGCTTCATGCACTGAACTTGCACTAACTGGTCATTTGTTTTACATATGGTAATGTGCATGTTTCAGTGGCGTTCTCTCAAATTATCCCACCCTTGCCTTCTCCAGGTGAATCCAAAAGTCTGTTCTTCACATCTGTGTCTCTTTTGCTGCCCTGTATGTAGGATCATTGGTACCGTCTTTCTAAATTATATATATATGCTTTAATATACAGTATGTGTCTTTCTCTTTCTGACTTACTTCACTCAGTATTACTAATAGGCTCCAGGTTCATCCACCTCATTAGAACTGATGCAAATGTGTTCCTTTTTATAGCTGAGTGATATTCCATTGTGTATATCTACCACAACTTCCTTATCCTTTCATCTGCCAATGGACATCTAGGTTGCTTCTGTATCCTAGCGATTGTAAATAGTGCTGCAGTGAACATTGGGGTACATGTGTCTCTTTCAGTTCTGGTTTCCTCAGGGTGTATGCCCAGCAGTGGGACTGCTGGGTCATATGGCAGTTCTTCTCCCAGTTTCTCCATAGTGGCTACTAGTTTGCATTCCCACCAACAGTGTAAGAGCATTCCCTTTTCTCCACACCCTCTCCAGCATTTATTGTTTGTAGACTTTTTGATGATGGCCATTTTGACCAATGTGAGTTGATGCCTCATTGTGGTTTTGATTTGCATTTCTCTAATAATCAGTGAAGTTGAATGTGTTTTCATGTGTTTATTAGCCAGCTGTGTGTCTTTAGAGAAACGTCTGATTAGGTCTTCTGCCCACTTTTTGATTGGGTTGTTCATTTTTCTGGTATTGTGTTGCATGAGCTGCTTATATATTTTGGAGATTAATTATTTGTCAGTTTTTTTGTTTGCTATTATTTTCTCTCATTCTGAAGGCTGTCTTTTCACCTTGCTTATAGTTTCCTTCATTGTAAGCACAGTTTTAAATTAAGGTGTGCACCTTTGTTTTTTTAGGTATAATACTATTGCAAACTTAATAGACTACAGTAGTGTGTGTGTAAACATAACTTTTATAAGCTGGGAAACTAACAAATTCCTGTCACTCACTTTCTTTGTGATATTTGCTTTGTTGAGTAGTTTGAAACTGAACCTGCAAAATCTCCTGTAGGAGGAAGGTGAATTTAATTTATTCAAACTAGAAATATTTATCAAGTACTTTCTATAGTCTGTATCAACTCTACATCTAACTTGAACTCTTTAAAGGTGCATAGTGAAATGTTGATAGATGTATAAAATTAATGTTATATGTGTATAATGTCAGATGGAACACTGGACTGAATGGACTGGGAAACGTGGTATAAATTAAGTGCAGGCTACTATGCTACAGCCTGTGGAACTCGCTTAACCTCATACCAATGTCAAAGAAGAGAAAGAATTTAGGAAGCAGGTGAAAACTTCAGCTCCCAAGTAAATAGGAGCATGTAGTTGGGCCGGTAAGCTGTGTCCTCAAAAAGCACTAAAGGCAACCAACTGAGTAACTGCAGTCACTGAGGAAACCTTGACTTCACACCAGGAGGCATTATGTATCAAAGAAGCGATTATTACCACAGAAATAAATTACAGTTCATTTCGAGTCATTTTTGAGTTCAATTACGAGTCTCTAAACACCTGCAAGTATGTCACAACTTTGTACATTTCCAAGAATAAATCAGATACAGATGTTATGCTCAAGTCCCTAACTAGCTAGCTGAGGAAATAAGATACTAATTCAAATAATGATGGGAAGTGAGATATGGCCTATGAGATATAAAGTGTGACACCCATGAAACCCTGCCCAAGTCTTCCCTCAGACCTTCCTTCTGGAAGTAGTGTGTGCAGAGAAGAAAGTTAATTTTCAGGACCCACTACTGTTCTTCTATTCAATCTTCCTTCCTCCTGCTTCTCTCGCCTCCCATCACAGGTACCAGGCTCAAATCGTGGTCCAAAGTCTGCTGCCTTCTTGTGGCCTCATTTCTTCACCTTCCACAGAGGATTCTCCTAATAAAGTTCTTGCATTTCTAATTCTTTTATTGTGTGTGTGTTGGCTCTTCATTGCTGCATGTGAGTTTTCTTTAGTTGCGGTGAGCAGAGGCGGTGCACAGGCTTGTCAACACTGATTATAGCAAGATTCCTCAGTGAGATTCCATGAGTTATCTTTCCCACCAGAATGCTAGCAGTTTACTTCATTTTAGGGAGAATTAACTTCATTTCTCCTCTTCTCCCTATTCCAAAGATAAGGAAGCTACAAAGTTGCGAAGTTCCAAAAATCACTAGGGGCAGCCAAGGGACAAAGTGAAGGGAAAACCTTCAACCAATGATCTCCTCCTGTGAAACACACAGGTATAAGCCTTTGAGAAGGAAAGCATTAGTGGCTGGAACATCACTCTTCACTAATTTTCCTAAAACATTAATCACTTGCACAACAACCTTCAGTGGCTTTCCCTTCCCAAAAGAAGGTCCAGGGAACACTAGAGTTTCAAAGTGCTCCTCACCTCCAAAAAGACATGTGTGGGAAGTTGTCTGGTCAAATGAGATCAAGAAACATTTTGTACCGCATCCTACTCTAGCTCAGAAAGTTCCAAAATAAAGGAAGTCATTCAGCTTCATTGATTTGAGTGTTTCCTAAACTTACTTGATCGCAGAGTACATAATTCAGCTATCTCAAATAAATATTTCACAGAATTCTTGTTTTTTGAGAAATTTCAGCTTAGAAAAGAAAGCAAAATTTACTGCATACCCCAAAATGGATAAATAAATAGATTTTTTTGACATTTAATTTTTAACATTTTAAAATATTCTTTTCCATTATAGCTTATCATAAGATATTGAGTATAGTTCCCTGTGCTATACAGTAGGACCTTACTGTTATCCATCCTATATATAAAAGCTTACTGGATAGATAATTTTTATTTCAAAAAAGGTTTCTGTTATTCTACTCATAAATAATATATATTAATTAATGCCCAAAATGTAAGGAAGAGAATTGAAACCTTCTCCTGACATCCCATTAACCTCCACCATTTAATATTGGACACTTTACCCTGGTGGCTCAGCGGTTAAAGCATCTGCCTGGAATATGGAGACCCGGGTTTGATCCCTGGGTTGGGAAGATTCCCCTGGAGAAGGAAATGGCAGCCCACTCCAGTATTCTTGCCTGGAGAATCCCATGGATGGAGGAGCCTGGTAGGCTATACAGTCCATGGGGTCGCAAAGAGTCGGACACAACTGAGCGACTTCACTTTCTTTCTTTACTTTCATACATCTCTTTATAAATCCACACATATAGAAAATAATACAGAAATATCATACATACTATTTAATCTTGGATACCCCATCTCTCCCTCTCCCTCTCCTGCTTCTCTCTCTGTCTGCCTCCTTGCTTTCCCCATTCCTCCCTCCGTCTCTTCCTTTTCTCTCAAATACTGGCATTGCCCCCATTTCTCCCCACCACCAGCTGAGTAGTATTACAGATTTCTGTATAATCTTCTTCACTTTTCTCCATGCTTTTGTATAAACACAGACACAAAGTGGTTGTATAGGGTATGAAAGTATCAACATTTCTTTGACCACTTTGTATTCTTGGCACCCTTGTTGAAGATTCGTTGACTGTATATGTGGGTTTTTTCCCCCTGGGCTTTATATATATTCTGTTCCATTGGTCTATATGTCTGTTTTTATGCCAGTGCCATTCTGTTTTAATTACTAAAGCTTTATAATATATTTTGAAATCAAGAAGTGTGATACTTCCAATTTTGTTCTTCTTAAGATTTAGAGTCTTTTGTGGTTCCATATAAATTTTAGGATTATTTTTTTCTAGGAAAAAAAAAAAGCCCTTGAAATTTTAATAGAGATGGCATTGAATCTGCATTTGCTTTTGTATAGAATAGACATTTTAACTATATGAAGACTTCCAGTATATGAAGGTAGGATGTCTCTCCATTTATTTCTCTAATTTTTCTCATAGGTGATTCATAGTTTCTAATCTACAAGTCTTTCACCTCCTTGGTTAAATTTATTCTTAAGTATCTTATTCTTTTTTATTGTAAATGGTATTGTTTTACTGTTTCTTCATGATTCAGCCTTGATACGTTGTATGTTTCTTGAAATTTATTTCTTCTATGTTATTTTTTTGGCCCTGTTTTATTTTATTTTTTAAAATTAATTCATTTATTTTAATTGGAAGCTAATTATTTTACAATATTGTGGTGGCTTCTGCCATACATTGACATGAATCAGCCATGGGTGTACACGTCTCCCCCATCCCAAACCCCCCTCTCACCTCCTTCCCCATCCCATCCCTCTGGGTTGTCCTAATACACCAGCTTTGAGTGCCCTGTTTCATGCATTGAACGTGGACTGGTCATCTGTTTCACATATGGTAATAACTATGTTTCAGTGCTATTCTCTCAAAGCATCCCACCCTTGCCTTCTCCCATAGAGTCCAAAAGTCTGTTCTTTATGTCTGTGTCTCTTTTGCTGTCTCGGATATAGGGTCGTCATTACCATCTTTCTGAATTCCATATATATGTGTTAATACACTGTATTGGTGTTTTTCTTTCTGACTTACTTCACTCTGTATAATAGGCTCTAGTTTCATCCACCCTCATTAGAGCTGATTCAAATGTGTTCTTTTTAATAGCTGAGTAATATTCCCTTGTGTATATATACCACAACTTTCTTATCTGTTCGTCTACCGATGGACATCTAGGTTGCTTCGATGTCCTAGCTCTTGTAAACAGTGCTGCAGTGAACACTGGGGTACATGTGTCTCTTTCAATTCTGGGTTCCTCAGTGTGTATGCCCAGAAGTGGGATTGCTGAGTTGTATGGCAGTTCTCTTTCCAGTTTTTTAAGGAATCTCCACACTGTTCTCCATAGTGGCTGTACTAGTTTGCATTGCCACCAACAGTGTAAGAGGGTTCCCTTTTCTCCACACCCTCTCCAGCATTTATTGTTTGTAGACTTTTGGATCGCAGCCATTCTGACTGGCATGAGATGGTATCTCATTGTGGTTTTGGTTTGCATTTCTCTCATAATGAGTGATGCTGAGCATCTTTTCATGTGTTTGTTAGCCATCTGTATGTCTTCTTTGGAGAAATGTTCTCTAAAATATTTAATTTGTTGGTGTGCAATTGTTCTCAATAGTCTCTTAGAATCCTTTTTCTTTTTTGTGTGTAGCATCAGTTATAATGTCTGTTCTCTTTTTTTCTTGATTAAGCTCATGAGACTTTTTTATCAGTCTCTTGGAAGAACTGTCTTTGAGATACATTTAACCTATTATTATGTATTTTTTTCTATTTCATTTGCCATCTTAATTCCTTTTTATGCTCTTTGTCTTTGATCTATTTCTAATTTCTTAAAACTCATGTTATATTTCTTTATTTTATTTTTTAATTGTGGAGGTATATGTGTGGAAAAGTGGTAACTTAGCAGGTCTGGCTTCTCAATCTGTGCACATTCCTAAAAAAGATTTGTCTTCAGGAATGGCCCTTGATGAAGATGAACTCTAAACCCATAGAATATTCTGCCTAATCAGAGTGTTTTTGCATGTTCAGGGCCTTGGATCATGCAGTACCAGTTTAACCAGATAGTTTATCCTAACAATGTGATTTTTTTTAATGAATGCCTATTTTTGCTCTGAGAGGCCGGAGTCTGAGTAGCTGAGGTCAGTCATGCAAAGCACCATGTGCTTGTGTTTCTGACTTTCAATAAAATGCTGGACATCAAAGTTCAAGTGAGCTTCCCTGGTGGACAGCAGTTGGCACATGTTGTTACACATTGGTGCTGGGAGAATGAGTGCCTGTGTTACTCCAAAGGGAGGGGACACGTGAAAGTTTGCGCTTGGTTTCTCCTGGACATCATCCTATATGCCTTTTCCCTTTGCTTGTATTAATCCAAATCTTCTCCCTGAAATACCTGTATGATAGTTTGCCCGAGTTGTATGAGTCCTTCTAGTGAACCATCCAGCCTGAGAGTGGCCTTGGCGACCCCCAGCACAGCATTCAAGGTTATAATTCGTCGGAATACAGTTCTCACTGTGTTCCAGAGGCTTTAGCATGCAGTGACCATCCTTTCATTGCTTCCTCTATTATTCAGGATTTCATTTTGACTGTTCTAGCCAAGATATATTTAGAAGTAAATTTCTTATTTTCTGAGTCATAGGGGCATATTCTAACTTTTCCTCATTTTATTGGATGATGATTAGACAATGTGTTCTTTAAAATTTCAACATTTGTGAATGTTAAGTTTTCTCTTTGTATGCAGTACATTCATAATCAAACATCATTTCTTTAGTATTATATGAAGATAGGATGGGACTTCCCTGATAGCTCAGTTGGTAAAGAATCTGCCTGCAATGCAGGAGACCCCGGTTCAATTCCTGGATCAGGAAGATCCTCTGGAGAAAGAATATGCTACCCACTCCAGTATTCTTGGGCTTCCCTTGTGGCTCAGCTGGTAAAGAATCCGCCCACAATGCGGGAAACCCCGGGTTGGGAAGATCCCCTGAAGAAGGGCAGTATTCTGCCCTAGAGAATTCTATGGACTGTATAGTCCATAGGGTCACAAGGAGTTGGACATGACTGACTTTCACATATGAAGATAGGATACTATTATTTTGTATTAATATTTTGGACACTCTCTTTTGCCACTCTTTTCCCCCATGTACAAGAAAAATGATAAATTTAGAATATCTTTTAATTTTACTTAACTCTCTCCTATTGTCAACTCCCAGGTTTTGCTGAATATGTAGCTTTTTAGTGTAAGACAGTCATTAGCATTTTAGTCCCAGTGTGTGGCAGGAAGAAACTCTGTGCTGAATATGGATCAGATCTACCAGAGGCAGCCTGAATTATTTCTATAGCTGTGGAGAAAAGAACCAGTGAGGGGGTTCTGAAGGCTTTCTGAAAAACAGGAGGACATGCAGTGTGGTGGATTCATTATCACAAGGCCAGATAGTTTACATCCTGAGTGGTAGGTTTATTTTTCCCACGTCTTGATGAGCTAATTTACAGCTGAAGTGAACAAAATCAATTTCCTATAACAATGTTTTCAAGCTTTGTGGTTAAACCATTATATTTACAAACCTACTTGTCGAATACTTATGTTTCTCAAGAAGTTTTGTTTTTTCTCTTAATGATCAGTAAATATCAGGACAGCATCTCTTCCAGAGTTAGTTTAATCTCAGAGACCTTGGATCTTTCTAGGTAGTTTCCAGCACTGTTTGTTTAAAGTCTCTGTTAGCTAGCAGGATATAAATATTTTTCATCATTCTCCTTATGTTGCTAAGAAAAGCAGTATCAACATAGCCCTTGAAGAGTTACATCATGAAAGATGACTTTCCTCTCAAGGCTTCTTATCAATTAAAAGTATAAATTAGTTTTCTATAATTAAGGTCAGTCAAATTCTAATCTTAGTATTTGACCAATCTTCATTTAGATTTAATGATTTATGAATTTGAAGGTTTTCTACTGATTACTGTTTTCTCTTTTCATCTTTCTGATCTCTATTCTGAATGTTTTATTATTTGACTGAAAGTATTTTTTTCTTAAATATTATCCTTGGATGAGTTTCATGGATATGTTTTAAGCCTTGAATATTCATAAATATATTTTCCTTGATGGGTGAATGGAGGTGTTCTTTGGATTGCAGAGGTGTTCTTTTAACCAAAAGTCTACAGCCATCTCCCATGTTCATTCTGCAGATAACCTTTATGCTAGTCTAGTTTGTGTGTGCATGTGTTTGAGTGTGTGTGTGTGTGTGTGTGTGTGAGAGAGAGAGAGAGAGGGAGAGAGAGAGAGAAAGAGAGAGAAAGAGAATTATTATTTTTCCTGTCTAAAATCTTGTAAAAATTTTAGTTTTAGATTTCAAGAATTTTGACAAGAAATGCAAATAGGGATGTCTCTAGAATTCTTATTGAACTGTAGACTCAGTTAATGGGGTAGGTAGAATAATAGCCTCGGAAAGATGTCTTAATCACCAAAATCTGTGACAGTCTTATCACATCAGAATTAAAGATGTAGATGGAATTAAGGTTGCTAATCAATTGACCTTGCCGTGGAGAGATTATCCTGGATTATCTGGGTGGTCCCAATGTGACTACAACAACTCCCCTAAGTGAATGAGGGCAGCAAGAGGGTCAGAGTCAAGGACTGAAAATTTGCCTATGCTGCTTTGAAGATGGAGAAAAGGACCCAGAGCTAAGGGATGTAGGTACCTCTAGATGCTGGAAAAGGCAAGGAAACAAATTCAGCCTCCTTAATTTTAGCCCAGTGAGCTAAAATTTGATTTCCAGAACCCTAAATAAATAAATTATTGTTGCTTTCTATTAAACTTGTGATCATTTGTTTCTGCAACAACAGGAAGTTAATACAGTTGAGCTTGCATCAAAAGGAAAACAATCCTGCCTAAGCTTTTTCCTGTTGTCCTGGTCAGAGGTTTTGTTTCTGTCTTCCAGGTCTGCTTATGGCTAGCAGGTGCCAGACTGTGGAGAAGTAGTTGGAAACTATAATTAGGAGGAGGACTTCCCTCATAGCTCAGTTGGTAAAGAATCCTCCTGCAGTGCAGGAGACTGTGGTTCAGTTCCTAGATTGGGAGATTCCCCTGGGGAAGGGAAAGGCTACCCTCTCCAGTATTCTGGCCTGGAAAATTCCATGGACGGCATAGTCCATGGAGTCGCAAAGAGTCAGACACTACTGAGTGACTTTCATTTTCATTTATAATTAGGAGGGGAGGGCAGCAAGAAATCAGTCAAGTGTCACCTTGCTATTACCATTGGAGTTTCCTGGTGGTACAGTGGATAAGAATTCGCCTGCCAGTGGAGGGGACATGGATTCGATACCTAGTGTAGGAAGATCCTACATGCTGCAGAGCAACTAAGCCTGTGTGCCACAACTACTGAGGCCATGTGCCTAGAGCCTATGGTTCCTCAAGAGAAAAGTCACTGCAGCAAGAAGTCCGCACACTGAAACTAGACGGTAGCCCCCAGTTGCTGCAACTAGAGAAAAGCTTGAGTGGCAGCCAAGACACAGCACAGTCAAAAAATAAATTTAAAAATAAAAAATTTTAAAAAAAATTCTCATTATTTACCTTTTCAACCTTGTGTCCTGCCATCCCTAGCACAATGCCTTCACCTTAGGCTTCATTTCTTTAGTCAAGCTAGGCTACTGACTGTTCTTTTGCATCCTTCATTTGAATTTTAATATTATAATAGGTTATAAACGTAGAGGTTGCAGGCAAAAGGGAAAGAGAGAGAAAAGAACTAGACCAGAGATACAAACAAAGCCATAGTCAGGTATAGCTTTTGTCATCTGGGAGGTAAAACTAGTACAATTATAGGTCAGAGTGATTGACACCCCCAGAACTCTGTAGACAAAGAGGTCCTCTACCTGCGGTAAACAAATAAATTAGTGGGAATAATTAACATGACCGATGGTAAAACCAAGATAAGGCTCAAGAAAAGAACTGACTGGATAGGGATAAAGCCAAGCCTGAGACTTCCAGTCGGGAATTAAAAGGCAACAGATCAAATTAAGTAGCCCAGCACACTGTTTAGATTTTGACTTTGCTTGTTAATTAGAAGCCTTGCTCTATTTGGCAGTAATTACTCTGGGCTGGAAAGTTTGCAAGATGCAATAGCATGCATTTAATGGACGAAATGCACTTCTCTAGCAAAAGAGTGTGTCACCACGGGCAGAAACATGATAGGAGGCGGAGGAACATGTCCCAGGATGTCAGGCTAAAGGGAAACAGCCATGTAAGAAATGCACGTGGGGCTTTCCTGGTAGTTCACTGGTAAAGAATCTGCCTGACTGTGTAGGAAACACGGATTCAATTCCTGGTCTGGAAGGGTCCCACAACCTGTGAAGCCACTGACCCCGTGTGCCACAAATATTAAGCCTGTGCTCTAGAACCCAGGAGCTGCAACTACTGAAGCCCATGAGTCTAGAGCTTGTGCTCCGCAGAAAGAGAAGCCAGCTCAATGAGAAGCCCATGCACCGCAACTAGAGAGTTCAGTTCAGTCAGTTCAGTCGCTCAGCTGTGTCCGACTCTTTGTGACCCCGTGGACTGCAGCACACCAAGCTTCCCTGTCCATCATCAACTCCCAGAGCTTACTCAAACTCATATGCATTGCGTTGGTGATGCCAATCAACCATCTCATCCTCTGCCATCCCCTTCTCCTCCCGCCTTCAATCTTTTCCAGCATCAGGGTCTTTTCCAATGTGTCAGTTCTTCACATCATGTGGTCAAAGCATTGGAGTTTCAGCTTCAGCATCAGTCCTTCCAATGAATATTCAGGATTGATTTCCTTTACAATTGACTGATTGGATCTCCTTGCAGTCCAAGGGACTCTCAAGAGTCTTCTCCACTGCGCTCAGCTGACTTTATAGTCCAACTCTAACAACCACAAATGAGTACTGGAAGAACCATAGCTTTGATTAGACAGACCTTTGTTGGCAAACTAGTGTCTCTGCTTTTTAATATGCTATCTAGGTTGGACATACCTTTTCTTCCAAGGAGCAAGCATCTTTTAATTTCATGGCTACAGTTATCATCTGCAGTGATTTTGGAGCAAAAGAAAATAAAGTCTCTCACTGTTTCCATTGTTTCCCCATCTATTTGCCTTGAAGTGTTGGGACCAGATGCCATGATCTTAGTTTTCTGAATGTTGAGTTTTAAGCCAGCTTTTTCACTCTCCTCTTTCACTTTCATCAAGAAGCTCTTTAGTTCTTCTTCACTTTCTGTCATAAGGGTGGTGTCATCTACATATCTGAGGTTGTTGATATTTCTCCTGGCAATCTTGATTCCAGCTTGTGCTTCATCCAGCCTGGCATTTGGCATGATGTGCTCTGCATATAAGTTAAATAAGCACTGTGACAATATACAGCCTTGATGTACTCCTTTCCCAATTTGGAACCAGTTTGTTGTTCCACATCTGTTTCTAACTGTTGCTTCTTGACCTGCATACAGATTTCTCAGGAGGCAGGTAAGGTGGTCTGGTATTCCCATCTCTTGAAGAATTTTCCACAGTATGTTGTGATCCACACAGTCAAAGGCTTTGGCATAGTCAATCAAGCAGAAGTAGATGTTTTTCTGGAACTCTCTTGCTTTTTCTATGATCCAATGGATGTTAGCAATTTGATTCCTGGTTCCTCTGCCTTTTCTAAATCCAGCTTGAACATATGGAAATTCTCAGTACATGTACTGTTGAAGCCTGGCCTGGAGAATTTTGAACATTACTTTGCTAGCATATGAAATGAGTGCAATTTGAACATTGCACTAGTTTGAATGCAGTAGTTTGAACATTCTTTGGCATTGCCTTTCTTTGGGACTGGAATAAAGACTGAGCTTTTCCAGTCCTGTGGCACTGGTGAGTTTTCCAAATTTGCTGTCATATTGAGTGCAGCACTTTCACAGCATCCTCTTTCAGGATTTGAAATAGCTCAACTGGAATTCCATCACCTCCACTAGCTTTGTTCATAGTGATGCTTCCTAAGGCCCACTTGACTTCACATTCCAGGATGTCTGGCTCCAGGTGAATAATCACACCATCATGATTATCTGGGTTGTGAAGATCTTTTTTGTACAGTTCTTCTGTGTATTCTTGCCACCTCTTCTTAATATCTTCTGCTTCTGTTAGGTCCATACCATTTCTGTCCTTTATTGTGCCCAGCTTTGGATGAAACTTTCCCTTGGTATCTCTAATTTTCTTGAAGAGATCTCTAGTCTATCCCTTTCTATTGTTTTCCTCTATTTCTTTGCATTGATCACTGAGGAAGGCTTTCTTATCTCCCCTTGCTATTCTTTGGAACTCTGCATTCAAATAGGTATGTCTTTCCTTTGTCCTTTGCCTCTCATATTTTTTCTTTTCTCAGCTATTTATAAGGCATCCTTGTAAAACCATTTTGCCTTTCTGTATTTCTTTTTCTTGGGGATGGTCTTTATCATTGCCTCTACTGTACAATGTCATGAACCTCCATGCGTAGTTCTTCAGTCAGTCTATCTATCAGATCGAATCCCTTGAATCTTATTTGTCACTTCCACTGTATAACTGTAAGGGATTTTGTTAGGGACCAAACAACGGGCTCTAGGACCTGAGTCATGTTTACCAGAAAGAGACAGGACATGCACTCATCCTCCCTGGCCAATCATGTAACGCCAGCTACTCCTGTAACTGAGACAAAGAACTGCCTGTATATAAGCCGCCATACTCCTTTGTTCGGGGCTCTAGTCGGATTCCACTGTGCTGGATGAGACTTGGGCCCTAGCGTGCTAGAAATAAACTCCCTTCTTGCCTTTGCATTACTGTGGTGGACTTGCTCTCTCAAGCGGTTCAGAGATATGGGCTCGGTGCATAACATTTGGGGGCTTGTCTGGGATCTCCATCCCACCGGGGAGGACAACTCTCCTGGTAGAAGGGAGTAACCTCGTTAGGAGATAAGAGCTCTGAGCACTGGTGCTAACATTGCAGAAGCCCAGATTAAGTCCGGGGCCCAGTATCGTACTGGGGAGGCATCTGGGTGTAAAGTGCAGAGGCAAGTCCAGCGTGAGGCCGAGTCCCCGGTAGCATACCAGGAGGGCAGCTGGCACTGAGGACGTCTTGACAGTAAGACACTTGCAAGTAGAGAAGGGGTTTCTAGTGCTGTAAAGAGGACTGAAAGTAATATTGAGAGTTGGAATCTGTTTGTTGTGTCGTTTCTGTGTCTCTGTGTGCCGGCACTGTCCGTGTGAGTCTCGTTGTTGTTCGTGTTCTCTGTACCCATGGGGCAGACTACTACTCCGCTGTCTCTGATGACTGACCACTTCTCTGATTTCAAGTCTAGAGCTCAGAATCTTTCGTTACTGGTGAAAAAGAGCTGGCCCAGATATTTTTGCTGGGGTTAGAAACAAAAACAGGTTCCAAAAAAAGAAAAAATTGGACTCAAAAACTGAAGAAAAAACGACAAGGCGTAAGCTTGAAAAAAACCAATGTGCATTTTGTAAAAAGTTTGGACATTGGAAAGATAAATGCCCCAAGAAAAATCTGAAAGAGGAGCCCAAGAACCCCAAGAATGAGACTCGCTCTCCAGACAGTCATATCCTCTATGAGGGCGAGGATAGCGACTAGGGGGGTCAGGGCTCGAAGCCCCTCCCCGAGTCCTGGGTAACTATAAATGTGGAGGGGAAACTGGTTGGCTTCATGGTGGACACAGGAGCCCAATACTCAGTCTTAAACTAAAAAGATGGACCCATGTCTAAGAAAAGTAGCTGGGTGCAGGGAGCAACTGGGACTAAACGTTATGGATGGACTACAAAACGTCATGTGAACTTGGGGGCCCACCAGGTAACCCATTCTTTTCTGGTGATACCTGAGTGTCCAGCGCCCTTGTTGGGAAGGGATTTACTGTCTAAAGTGAATGCCCAAATTCATTTCGACCACGGACAAGTGTCGGTTTTAGATGGGACCAGGCATCCTCTTCAGGTCCTGTCTCTGGCATTAAAAGATGAATACAGACTCTACTTGCCAGAGGCCCCAGCGACAATAAGCCCTGAAGCACAACCATGGGTTCAAAGATACCCTCAGGCCTGGGCTGAAACTGCAGGAATGGGACCAGCCAAACAGAGGCCCCCTATCATTGTGGAACTGAAAGCCAGTGCTTCCCCGGTGAGGGTGCGGCAGCATCCCATGAGTCAGGAGGCTCTACAAGGAATTACTCCTCATATACAACGCCTCATAGACGCTGGGGTCCTGAAAAGGTGCCGGTCCCCATGGAACACTCCCCTGTTGCCTGTAAAAAAGCCTGGGGGAACTGATTTTAGACCGGTTCAAGATCTACGAGAAGTAAACAAACGGGTGAGTGATATTCATTCTACAGTTCCTAACCTTTATACATTGCTAAGCAACTTGCCTCCAAACTACATTTGGTACACTGTTTTAGATTTAAAAGATGCCTTTTTCAGTTTGCCTCTTGCCCCCGCAAGCCAAGAGATCTTTGCCTTCAAATGGCAGGAAGACGGTGGTCAGACCCCTGTGCAGCTGACATGGACTCGCTTACCACAGGGTTTCAAAAACTCACCCACGTTATTTAATGAGGCCATGGACGAAGACCTCCGTGAGTATCGGGTTGAACACCCTACCATTGTTTTATTACAATATGCTGATGACCTTATGCTGGCAGCGGCTACAGAAAAAGAGTGCCAAGAGGCAACAGGTGACCTTCTCCAAACCTTGGGGACTTTAGGTTACAGGGTCAGTGCCAAAAAGGCCCAGATTGCCAAGCAAGAGGTTACATACCTCGGTTATAAGATAAAACAGGGCCAGAGGTGGCTAACACAGGCTATGAAAGAAACCATCCTCCAGATCCCTGAGCCGGCAAACCCTAGACAAGTGAGAGAATTTCTGGGAACTGTGGGATATTGCCGGTTATGGATCTTGGGGTTTGCAAAAAAGGCCAGGCCCCTATATGAAGGGACCAAAGAAAACAAGGACTGGAAATGGACTGAGCCAATGAAAGAGGCCTTCCAAGAGCTCAGGCGAGCCTTGCTGGAAGCTCCTGCCCTTGCCCTCCCTGATCCATCTAAGCCTTTCCAATTATTTGTAAATGAAAAGCAGGGGATAGAAAAAGGGGTACTAACACAGAGATGGGGACCATGGAAGCGACCTGTAGCTTACCTTTCCAAGAGACTGGACCCAGTGGCAGCCGGATGGCCACCTTGCCTCCATATCATTGTGGCCACCGCGCTCTTAGTCCACGATGCTGATAAACTGACTTATGGACAGAGACTCTTGGTCTACACTCCTCATGCCATAGAGAGAGTTTTAAAGCAACCCCCAGGTAAATGGATTTCTAATGCCTGCTTGACGCACTACCAGGCCTTGCTACTTGACACCCCACGGATTCATTTCCAAACGCCCTGCACTCTAAATCCGGCCACTCTTTTGCCCAATCCGGAGGAAAATAGCCCCCTCCATGATTGTGATGAGATACTGGACGGGGTAACAGCAATACGAAAGGACTTAACTGATACTCCGCTGGATAGCAGTGAGCTAAAATGGTTCACAGATGGCAGCAGTTATGTGAAAGATGGACAGAGACAGGCGGGAGCCACAGTAGTAGATGACTCTGGACAGACGATATGGGCAGAGGCCCTTCCCCCGGATACCTCAGCACAAAAGGCAGAGTTAATTGCCCTGATTCAAGCATTAGAGAGAGCCAAAGGAAAAAGAATAACTATTTTCACTGACAGTCACTATGCTTTTGGCACGGTACACATCCAGGGCCCAATATATCGGGAACGGGGGTTTTTGACAGCTAAAGGAAAAAAAATTAAAAATTTGCCTGAAATCCGTAGACTTTTAGAGGCTGTACACATGCCTCGGGCTGTGTCAATAGTACACGTACCTGGACATCAGGGACGAGGGAATCGTGCCGCAGACCTGGCAGCTCAAAACGTAGCTGATGAAGATTTCATCACCCCTGTGTTGGCGATCAGACTTCCACCTCCAGGTATGGGAACTCTGCCCCCAACCCCTGAGTATTCATCCACAGACCTTGCATGGATCCAAGAACACACCAACCTTCAAAAAGGTGAAGATGGATGGTACTGAGACTCAGACGGCTACTTGATATTCCCTGCTCAGTTGGGATGGCAACTATGTGAGCATTTACACTTGTCTACTCATCTGGGAGAAAAGAAGACTCTGATGCTCTTTCAAACTGCGCCCCTGCGATTTCCCCGGCACCAGACAGCTGTAAAGAACACAGTGCGTGCTTGTAAGGCGTGTCAACAGATGAGGCCAGGAGAAAGACAACATGCAAGACTGAGGTATCAGGGAGAAGGACCAGGGCAACACTGGGAAATAGATTTCACCGAGGTAAGGCCAGGCAAGTATGGTTACCAGTACTTGTTAGTGTTGGTGGATACCTTTTCAGGGTGGGTGGAGGCTTTTCCTACAAAGGGAAAAACCGCGATGATAGTGGCGAAAAAGATCTTAAAAGAAATAGTTCCCAGGTTTGGCCTGCTGGTGACCATCGGCTCTGATAATGGACCTGCTTTTGTGAGTCAAATAGTTCAGAGCCTTGCCCTAGCCCTGGGGACTAAATGGAAGTTACATTGTGAATACAGTCCACAGAGCTCAGGGCAAGTAAAAAGAATGAATCGGACCCTAAAAAAACTTTAACTAAATTGGCTATAGAGACTGGCAGGGACTGGGTGACCCTCCTTCCCTTCGCCCTCTTCCGTGCCCGTAATACTCCTTATCAACTTAATCTGACCCCATTTGAAATTCTGTATGGGAGACCTCCCTCTGTATGTCCAATATTTGAAGGGAAGAAACTACCGCCTCCCACGTTGGGACAATTCCAAGAGGCCCTGATGGCCTTAAGCAAGGTGCACTCTCTTGTCTGGAAACTGCTCCGGGAAATACATGTGGGTCAAAATAAGGGAACTATTCCCTCACATGACATTGGCCCAAGAGATTGGGTATGGGTCAAAAGGCACCAAACCAAGGCACTAGAACCCAAATGAAAGGGTCCTTATGTTGTTTTTCTTACCACCGCAACTGCCCTAAAGGTCGACGGTATTGGGCCTTGGGTGCATTGCAACCATGTACGCCCAGCTACTTCAGCAGAGCAGGAAGATGCTAAAAAAGAATGGAAAGCGTCTCTGCACCCATCCAACCCCCTGAGGCTGAAGCTCCGTCGTCGACAGGACCAAGACAACTCGTCTAGACCATCTTATGGATGACCATGTTACTCTGCTCCGAAGCTGCCAGTGTGAACCTGCACCAACCCATCAGAATCACCTGGAAACTGCAAAATGGGCTAACACGTGAGATGCTTAACTCCACCACCACAATACATCCACCAAATACTTGGTGGCCAGACTTATACTTTGACCTTAAGCTGGTGGTAAATGTACCCTGGAAGAGGGGCAAGCTCCAGAATCATGCATTCTGGGCATGTCCAGGTGCGCCCAGGCATAACTGGAAGATCTGTGGGGGGATACAGGACTCTTATTGTAAATCTTGGGACTGCGTAACCTCCAATGATGGGTCGGAGACTCCAGGGTATAGACGGTGGGATGTAGGAAATTGGGACTTGCTTAACTTCTCATTTGTAGGACCTGTACCTCCATACTCCAATTGAGAAAAGGATCATAACTTTGCCCAGGTAAAAATAAGGTTTAACATTGACAAAGCAAAAAAAGAAAAGGCCTGGGTCAACGGGATATCATGGGGGCTCCAGACCAGAACTGACGGGTTCCCATACCGGGAGTATTATAATGGGATCATTGTTGTGAGTCAAGTTTTAGAACCGGTACGAATGTATAGTATCGGTCCAAACCCCGCTGAACAGGTCCATGCAACTCTCTACCCGACAACCTCCCTACCTACATCCCAGGGACCAACAAAAGACCCAGAGGCGGGCCCCCTTGCTAAACTCGGACAAACAGATCCACTATGAAGATTAGTAAAGGCAGCTTATGCTACCTTAAATCAAACCCATCCTGAGGCAACTAAATCCTGTTGGTTATGTTACAACTTAATTCCCCCTTATTACAAGGCAGTAGGCCTCAACGCCTCTTACGATCTGGCCAACGGCACCAATCCTCCCCAATGTCGATGGGGAGACCGAAAAGTAGGCCTTACAATGAGAGAGGTATGGGGAAAAGGGTTATGTATGGGCAAGGTATTATCAGAGAGGTCTCCACTGTGTGCGCATGTCGTTGAGCCTACGGACTTGCCCATAGCCAGGTGGCTAATACCACGGATGGGAGGATGGTGGGTCTGTTCGCACACGGGGCTGACTCCGTGCTTACACAGCTCAATCTTTGATCCCAAAGAAGAATTCTGTGTTATGGTAGCAGTTGTGCCAAAGATTCTGTACCGACCAGAAAAAACAATATATGATTACTGGGCCCAAAAATTGACCGTAAATCCTCAAGAAAGAACTTACAGAGTCAAGAGGGAACCTCTTACTGCCATAACCATAGCAACTATGTTTGGTCTTGAAATAGCCGGGGCCGGAACAGGAATAACAGCTTTGTTCCTGCAAAGCCAAAGATTTAACTCCCTGAGAGCGGCCATAGATGAGGACATCACCCGTATAGAGCAATCTATTAGTCATTTGGAATCATCTTTAACTTCCCTATCTGAAGTAGTTCTGCAAAACAGAAGAGGATTAGATCTGCTCTTTCTGCAACAGGGGGGACTCTGTGCTGCCCTAGGAAAAGAGTGTTGTTTTTATGCTGATCACACAAAAATAGTTAGAAAATCTATGGCCAAAGTAAGAGAGGGACTAGCCCAACGTAAACAAGAACGTGAGGCTCAACAAGGATGGTTTGAGTCTTGGTTTCAACAATCCCCTTGGTTGACCACCCTAATCTCCACCTTGCTGGGACCCCTGCTAGTACTTCTACTGATGCTTACCTTTGGCCCATGTATTATCAATAGACTTGTAGCCTTTGTAAAAGAATGCATAAATACAGTACAGCTGTTTGTGCTTCGACAACAATATCAAACTGTGTCTCAGGACCGAGAGGAAGATTCCTCTATATGATCTAAAGACAGGGGGGAATGTTAGGGACCAAACGACGGGCTCTAGGACCTGAGTCATGTTTACCAGAAAGAGACAGGACATGCACTCATCCTCCCTGGCCAATCATGTAACGCCAGCTACTCCTGTAACTGAGACAAAGAACTGCCTGTATATAAG
This sequence comes from Ovis canadensis, assembly GCF_042477335.2. Lineage (NCBI taxonomy): Eukaryota > Metazoa > Chordata > Mammalia > Artiodactyla > Bovidae > Ovis > Ovis canadensis. Next base: position 46,465,888 of record NC_091257.1, on the reverse strand, counting down.
CCGCCATACTCCTTTGTTCAGGGCTCTAGTCGGATTCCACTGTGCTGGATGAGACTTGGGCCCTAGCGCGCTAGAAATAAACTCCCTTCTTGCCTTTGCATTACTGTGGTGGACTTGCTCTCTCGGGCGGTTTAGAGATACGGGCTCGGTGCATAACAGATTTGATTTAGGTCATACCTGAATGCTCTAGTGTTTTTCCCTACATTCTTCAATTTAAGTTTGAATTTAGCAAAAAGGAGTTCATGATCTGGGCCACAGTCAGCTCCCACTCTTGTTTTTGCTGACTGTATAGAGCTTTTCCATCTTTGGCCTCAAAGAATATAATCAATCTGATTTCGGTGTTGGCCATCTGGTGATGTCCATGTGTAGAGTCTTCTCTTGTGTTATTGGAAGAAGGTGTTTGCTATAATCAGTGCATTCTCTTGGCAAAACCCTGTTAGCCTTTGACCTGCTTTGTTTTGTACTCCAAGGCCAAATTTTCCTGTTACTCCAGGTATCTCTTGACTTCCTACTTTTGCATTCCAGTCCCCTATGATGAAAAGGACATCTTTCTTGAGTGTTAGTTCTAAAAGGTCTTGTAGGTCTTCACAGAACCGTTCAACTTCAGCTTCTTCAGCATTAGTGGTTGGGGGATAGACTTGGATTACTGTGATATTGAATGGTTTGCCTTGGAAATGAACAGAAATCATTCTGTTGTTTTTGAGATTTCATGCAAGTACTGCATTTCAGACTCTATTGTTGACTATGATGGCTACTCTGTTTCTTCTAAGGGATTCTTGCCTGCAGTAGTAAATATAATGGTCATCTGAGTGAAATGCACCTATTCCAGTCCTATTTTAGTTTAGAACCTATTTTAGTTCACTGATTCCTAAAACGTTGATGTTCACTCTTGCCATCTCCTGACTACTTCCAGTTTGCCTTGATTTATGGACCTAACATTCCAGGTTCTTATGCAATATTGCTCTTTACAGCATTGGACTTTATTCCTACACCAGTCACATCCACAACTGGGTGCTGTTTTTGCTTTGGCTCTGTCTCTTTGTTCTTTCTGGAGTTGTTTCTCCACTGATCTCCCGTAGCATATTGGGCACCTACCAACCTGGGGAGTTCATCTTTCAGTGTCCTATCTTTTTGCCTTTTCATACTGTTCATGGTGTTCTCAAGGCAAGAATACTGAAGTGGTTTGCCATTGCCTTCTCCAGTGGACCACGTTTTGTCATAACTCTCCACCATGACCCATCCATCTTGGGTGGCCCTACATGGCATGGCTCATAGTTCCACTGAGTTAGATAAGGGTGTGGTCCATGTGATCAGATTGGTTAGTTTTCTGTGATTGTGGTTTTCATTCTGTCTGCCCTCTGATGTATAAGGATAAGAGGCTTATGGAAGTTTCCTCATGGTGAGAGAGTCAATTCCTATGTAGGTTGATAAGAAGTCTGAGGGTCCCCAAGGAGAGAAGGGTCTGGAATTCTCAAGGAGGAGGAAAAAGGACAAATTTTTTTTCCCTCTACATTCCTTAGGATTATATAACAATAATGTATCCTGCTTGAGGACAGTCTCTGGAAAAAAAACCTTCTGGTAATCCTGTTATCTTAAAATGTAAATTATGGGAGTGGGTCTCAGTTCAATTCAGTCGCCCAGTCGGGTCCGACTCTTTGCGACCCCATGAATCGCGGCACGCCAGGCCTCCCTGTCCATCACCAACTCCCGGGGTTCACTCAGACTCACGTCCATTGAGTCAGTGATGCCATCCAGCCATCTCATCCTCTGTCATCCCCTTCTCCTCCTGCCCACAGTCCCTCCCAGCATCAGAGTCTTTTCCAATGAGTCAACCCTTCGCATGAGGTGGCCGAAGTACTGGAGTTTCAGCTTTAGCATCATTCCTTCCAAAGAACACCCAGGGCTGATCTCCTTCAGAATGGACTGGTTGGATCTCCTTGCAGTCCAAGGGACTCTCAAGAGTCTTCTCCAACACCACAGTTCAAAAGCATCAATTCTTTGGTGCTCAGCTTTCTTCACAGTCCAACTCTCACATCCATACATGACTACTGGAAAAACCATAGCCTTGACTAGATGGACCTTAGTCGGCAAAATGTCTCTGCTTTTGAATATACTATCTATGTTGCTCATAACTTTTCTTCCAAGGAGTAAGCGTCTTTTAATTTCATGGCTGCAATCACCATCTGCAGTGATTTTGGAGCTCCAAAAAACAGAGTCTGACACTGTTTCCACTGTTTCCCCATCTATTTCCCATGAAGTGATAGGACCAGATGCCATGATCTTCGTTTTCTGAATGTTGAGCTTTAAGCCAACTTTTTCACTCTCCTCTTTCACTTTCATCAAGAGGCTTTTTAGTTCATCTTCACTTTCTGCCATAAGGGTGTTGTCATCCGCAACTCTGAGGTTATTGATATTTCTCCCGGCAATCTTGATTCCAGCTTGTGTTTCTTCCAGCCCAGCATTTCTCATGATGTACTCTGCATATAAGTTAAATAAGCAGGGTGACAATATACAGCCTTGATGTACTCCTTTTCCTATTTGGAACCAGAGTGGGTCTAGTAAGGTCTTTATATCCTCCAGACGTTCTTTTGATTCTTTGTAATAACTAATTAAAAGGTATATAACTCTATTGCTAACACTAGTGAGGAGGTACTCTTTCTGCCCTCTTCTGATGTCTATATCAGAAGCTTTCTCTATCCCTTTTATACTTTAATAAAACTTTATTACACAAAAGCTCTGAGTGATCAAGCCTCGTCTCTGGCCCCAGATTGAATTCTTCTCCTCCGGAGGCCAAGAATACCGGGTCTTTCATGGTTGAGCAGCAACCTTTCAGTGGGAAAGACTGACTGAGGGGGAAACTGGGTCTTGTTCTGATGGGTGGAGGTGTGCTTAGTAAATCTTAAATCCAGTTATCTGTGATGGGTGGGGCTGTGTTCCCTCCCTGTTGTTTGACCTGAGGCCAAACTATGGTGGAGGTAATGAAGATAATGGCAACCTCCTTCAAAAGGTCCCATGCAGGTACTGCTGCACTTGGTGCCCCAACCCTACAGCAGGCCACTGCCAACCCACACCTCTGCTGGAGACTCCTGGACACTCACAGGCAACTGTGGGTCAGTCTCTTGTGGGGTCACTGCTCCTTTCTTCTGGTTCCTGGTACATACAAGGTTTTGTTTGTGCCCCCCAAGAGTCTGTTTCCTCAGTCTTGTTCAAGTTCTGGCAGCTCTGTGGTGGGGTTAATGGTGACCCCTCCAAGAAGGCTTCTGCCATACCCAGGTCTACTGCATGCAGAGCCCCTGCCCCTGCAGCAGTCGACTGCTGGCCCATATCTCTGCAGGAGACACTCAGACCCAGTTCTGGCTCAGTCTCCGTGGGGTCTCTGGGTCCTGGTGCACACAAGGTTTGTTTGAGCCCTCTAAGAGTCTCTGGAGGGTATGGGGTTTGCTTCTAAATGCTATTTTGCCCCTCCTACCATCTTGCTGGGGCTTCTCTTTTGCCCTTGGACATGGGCATCTTTTTTTAATGGAATCCAACATTCTCCTGTTGGTAGTTGTTCAGCAGTGAGTTGTAATTTTGGAGTTCTTGCAGGAGAAGATGAGCACACATCCTTCTGCTCTGCCATGTCTCTAGAGAGTAGTGCACTGCAACTAGAGAAGGCCTGCATGCAGCAATGAACACCCAGCACAGCTAAGCTGCCTTCCTACAGCTTTAAGTCTTTGAGTCAAATATTTTGATTTTTGAGCATCTTTCTACAGTCACAGAGAACTGTTTACTGGATATTAATGCACATATCAAATTTCAGATGCTAATGAAACAAGATTGGAGTAGACTATATATGTGATGTCTCAATGAAGCTTTCATTTGCTTGCTTTATGTTTCATCTCATTTTTATTCATTTTCCTTTATCAATTCAAATATATTTTATATTGTCTTTATTTTCATAGGAGAGCCCATGAGGTTTGAGTAATTATTCTTCTTTAGGGAAAAGCTAACAATAACTACAACATATTCCTTAATTTACCCAAAAATCTGGTATAAAGAGAAAGTAAGTAACATGTCTGAGGGCATTAATATAACTCTTGGAGATAAAAGTCCTGAAAAATAATTTTCACAAACTTCCAAGTAACCATCACTATGCTTCATTTTTCTAACAGGAAACAAATATATAAAAATGGAATCTATCATAAGGTTAGTATTTTAGGAGTATTGTGATCCTGTCTGTTTTATAAGAGAGAAATAGGACAACATTTCACATTTTTAAAGTTCTTTTGAAAGGATCTGAAATAAAGTGCAAGAATGTTAATGGACTGTATAACTTTGACATGCTGAAAGTAATAGACATTCTGGGGTTCTGTGAGAGGAATGGTGTGTTCCAGGGCCAAGTGTGTGGAAGCGAAAAAATTATTTCACAGCCATATCTAGTGTTAGTTTACCTCCAAATTTGAGATACCCGTCGTCCTGAGACTTTCATATCTACAGCTCCAGACAGCTGTAAGGAGCAAGAATCAACAAAAAGATAGAGATAAATATAGAATGATTGTCTCATGTTTAGACCAATCATTGGGTAAGACCTCAGATTTGAAAGTAAATAATCTAAGACTAATAGGATTTATTTTTTTATTTTCCATCGTGTTTTATTATAGAATAATAAATATAGTTCCCTGTGCTATACAATAGGACCTTGTTGTTTATCCATCTTGTATATAATAGTTTGCCTCTGCTAAAACTAATAGGATTTAAATGTTAAGTTGGAGAACACAGGATGAATTTTAAAAAACAAAATTAAAATTCTCATTTCTTATGATAAGGTGTAAAATGCTTATGAGTGAAGTGTTAGTCTCTCAGTTGTGTCCAACTCTTTGTGACCCCACAGACTGTAGCCCACCAGGCTCCTCTGTCCACGGGATTCTCCAGGCCAGAATACTGGAGTGGAGGGCCATTCCCTTCTCCAGGGGATCTTCCCAACCCAGCGATTGAAGCGGGGTCTCCTGCACCACAGAAGGTAAAATTCTTTACCTTCTGGGCTACCAGGGAAGCCCCAAATGCTTATATGTCTAAATAAAAGATTACATTGTTATTTTACTTGGAGTTTTTCTGATTCAGCTTCTTTGGGGAGCATCAAAATAAAGTGGGGATTTGAGTCCTATCAAGAAACTGGACTTTCTCCATTTGCAAAATAGAGAGTCCAAAAAGCTGTGAAGATCATCTCTTCCAAACTTAGAAACTCATTTCACTTGTAAATCAAACAGCCCTCAAGTTTGAGGGAGCAATTAGAGGGTTTGGAGGCAGGAAATAGTGTTTTGACTGAGCCAGTTTTATTCCTTATAATGCTATCATTTGGACTTAATCTTCTGGCAGTGTGGTTTATTATGCAGTAGACTTTAAGGTGTTCTCAAAATATTGAATATTTTTATGGAGTTCTTGATATGCTAACTGCAGGTTGTATCATGGTAAAATGGTTTTTATTTCTTAGGTTAAAACAGAACTCTTCTTGAAGAAAGAAAAACTCAGCCCATTGATTCTTTTTCACTCATACCTTAAGCCCAGCACCATTATAGTAAAACATGCCTGCTTCATTTTTTTTTTTTTTGTATAAGGAGTGTTTTGCTATAAAATACCTTTAATTATCCAGATAATAGAGCAGCAGTGGGATCTGATTGGAAATGAGGCTGTCCAGCTTTCTCATGTGCATTTGACAGGAAAGAACTGCTGACCCTAGCCATCACCTCATCTAAATGGATTTTATCTCATTTCTGGGATGTTTTATGTACCACAATCACATGGAACTTGAAAGGGACAGAAAAGTTTGCTTGCGCTGGCAAATCTCTCCATCCTGGATTATTTAAATCCCTCTTCCTCATTCATTTTCTTCTGTGAGTTTTCACTCTTCAGGGGGTCATAAATTAGTCTTTTCTTTCTGATTTACTGATCATCAATAATAATAAGACATTAATGGGGTGTGGAATGTTGCTCTTTTGGTTATTTTATGTATTAATATATATCACCTCTGGGATTCCCTGTAGTCAGTGGTTGAGAATCCACCTGCCAATGCAGCGAACATGGGTTTGATCCCTGGTCTGGGAAGATTTCACATGCCTTAGGGCAGCTAAGCCCATGCACCACTACTGAGTTGTCACCAGCAGTGACAACTACTGAGTCCATGGGCCTAGAGCCTGTGCTCCACAAGAGAAGCCACCGCAATTAGAAGCCCCTGCCCCACAACAAAGAGGAGGCCCTGCTTGCCACAACTGGAGAAAGCCTGTGCACAGAAGTGAAGACCCAGCACAGCCAAAAATTAATTAATTGGTTAATTTGAAAAGTAAAGCTATTCATGTCAATGTATGGCAAAACCACTACAATACTGTAAAGTAATTAGCCTCCAATTAAAATGAATTAATTTTTAAAAAAGAAAAGTAAAGCTATAAAAATACATTATCACCTTAGCCCACTGGGGTGCTTTTTCCTATCTTGCAGAAGGGAAAACTGCCCCTTGGTGAGGTTCAGTGTCCTCCACAATAACCCCACAGATGATAGATGGTGGAACCAGGATCAGTGTTGAGTGTTTAAGATGTCTACTAGAAATTGCCTGCAATATCATTGGTGTTAATCACTGTTGACTTGGGTCTAAAGCATTAGCTTTCTAGTAGCGTTTTCTCCAAAGGAGCACTGCTATCTCATACAAGAGGGTTCTGTTTCATCGTTCCTTGTAATCCAACAACCGGAAGTCTTCATCCTAGAGGTCCTCCAAAAGATCCTAAATTCTTTAAACCACAGAAAAACTGTCCAGAGGAGAGCCAACAAGCTACCTGAGAGATGAGTTTGATATAGAAGTATAGGAAATGATTTGCTCTATTGAAACAACCACATTAGCAAACCAGGCACAAAGCCAATGTCGTGGTCTGTGCGCGGGTTGGAAAAGAATTTCCAGGCATGAGGCAGAAAGAGAGGAGAACAGAGTTTATTAGAGCTGGAGACATTGTTAGAACAGCAGTCCAGCCTGGGGGAGAGCTGACCCTTTTGTGGGTTACTAGCCAATTTTTATAACCTCAAACAAAATTCCTGCTGAAAGGGTGGCATTAGGTGATTGGTCAGGGTGCTGTAGGGCAATAGGGTGGGTTTTCTTACCTAATATGGGGTTAGGGAGCTGGCCAGTATAGATCAGAGGGCTCATGGCAGTGGTTGCTCTGAGACTCAGTTCCAGGCATGACCTTGGTGCAGGACTCCACATCTGCGGCCTTTGTACCTGTGACCTTAGTATAGGGTTCCATAGCTAATGAAACCACTAGAACCTGGTTTACCATTGGAGACTGAGGCTCTTCACCACTTGTCTGATTTCCATTCTTCTGCTTCAAGAGTCTGCATTTCTCCTGGTGGAGTGGTGAACCATTTCCTGTTTAGGAATGTAGCCTGCTGGTGTCATCATGCCATGCCCTTTTGTGCTGGGTGGTCCCATTAAAGGGACTCTGTCTCCTGCCACTAGATTGTCTCTTGTCTTAAGAGGTACCACCTTAATTGTTGTGATACATGCACACTTTGCCAGTAATGGTGAACTGTACAGTTTTCAAAAAGATGTATCACCATTGTAAATTTCCTGCCCTACTCTGCTGTTCCTCACATAGAGCTGTGTAATAATCGTTGACTGATTGGTGATTCATCTAAGATTCTCCAGCTCCTAGTGGCAGGCACAGACATAGGAAAAATTTTAAAGATTGAGAGAGAGGTAATTGTTCTGAAATCAACTCTGCAGTCTACAAAAGCAAGGTCAAGGGAAGCCAGTTCAAACAGCTTTCTTTTTCTACAAGGATTGTTTACTTATCTAGAAGTGTCTTTATAACAAAGATCCATCCATGGGAAATGATTCTCCTTGGTATTTTTAACTTGTGGAAAGCTCATCTCAGAGTTAATATCTTGACATCAATTTCTAGGAAGCAGCTCTGAACCTGGCTATGCTTCAGACTCTGCAGAACACAAGTAAAAATGAAAGAACCATTCAAGGAAAGGGTTCTTTGAATAGTTTGTGTCATAAACCATCCTGTGAGACACCAACTGAACTTCGTTGAGGCCTGAAAGCTCTGAAGCTGACCCCTAGATAGTTAGATATTTATACCCCCTAGAGTCCTCTATTAAAGCAGAAAGAATGGAAAAGAAATCAGATGAAGTAAAAAATCTGGCTAGTTTGGTAGAGATAGAAAACTTCTGTTAAAATCTTATTATCCATTTTGAAAATCTTGAGAAGAATTTCTTTTCAAAATGATCATTCCTTCTGAAAAATTCCATTTCTAGGAACCACAGTATATGATACATCAAATTCATGAAATTCAGAGTCCATGAAATTTAAAGATGAACTTTCTTTTAACTCTCAGATAACAGTCATAGCATTGCCGTTCCTTGTTAAGGAAAAGAGGAACAGTAAGGAAACCATATCTAGTAAGATCTCACTGGGGAAAAAAAAGACCTTACTGAGGCTGGCTGTGTGCTAAATATTTTCATACACCTTTGTCTTCAAAGTGAAGAACAAGGCTTGAAGGGGGAGAACAAGCAGGTGGGGGGGAAACAGCACAGCATGCCTGCTTGAGTTTACAGCTTTATTGCAAGGTACAGGGTATAATCTTAAACTAGAGAACAATCTTTCATAGTCTTCCTTTCTCTAAAATACAATTTCTATTTAGACAACCAATGGTCCTTAAAATGTCTCATCAAGGAAACTGCAAAACATGTTTCAAACGTAGAGTTGTTTTCCCTTTCTTTTTTCCAGGTAATAAACACTTGACATTTAGGGAATGCAGTTCTAAATTTACAAAGCACATAGCACTCTTCAGCTACGCTCACTATCTTATAAGGTGCCAGTCAAGTCCATCAATTTATCTTATCGAACAGATTTTTGTTTATTAGTGCGGCAGTATATTTTTAGAAGGATGTGAATGCTTGATTCACAGAAGGTGCAGTGGCATTTGAATTAAAAATTTTAAAGAAAAGATAACTAATTTTTAAATCTTTAGCATTTTCTGCATGGTTCCTCTTATATATTGCACAGTTAGGAACATTGGTGTGAATTGTGTTTGCTCAGCTCATCACAAGAATCTTGGCAGTGGCTTTAGCAAAGAAAAAAATGCAAAAAGGATATTAATCTCTCCTGCAGTTAGTGGTAAGCAGCAGAATTTAAGTCTGATTGTCTTCAACCTAAAGGGAACTTACTGGGATGAGAGGAGAGCTGGAGGACCAGCTTGGAAAACAGCCAAGAAGCACAGAAGTGTGAGAAAGCTAGGCAGTTAAGAACCATACAACAGGTCACACTGGGGTCTTGGACATGACTGAGCAACTAAACTGAACTGACTGATCAGTGATGAGGCCATGGCTATGAACTCTGGCCACTGAGATCCTGACAGTCAAGGAGAGTCTTGGTTCCCTGACTGCTTTGCTATAGACAGGGGAAACGCCTGGTCCTGTAGGCTTCAGGAGAAAGATTTCCATACTATGGGAGGTTTCCTAAAAGGGAGGATAGGAACTTACTTGGAGGTCCAGTGGTTAAGGCTGCATCCTTTCACTGCAGCGTTTCTATCCCTGATCAGGGAACTAAGATCCCACATGCCACATGGCACAGCCAAAAAATAAAAATAAAATTTAAGAAAAAGTGTGCTAGTAGAAGGGTAGTGTGGCTGTTGGACGATCCTTTGGATGGCATGTGTCCCCAGAATTTAAGGACAAGCTGATCTACAATGGCGACTATAATATATGCTCACATTTTGTCTTATCTCCATTCCTCTGGCAGTGGCTGCTACCCTATGACCAATTAGAAATTAAAGAAAAGCTTAGATATTATCCAGTTCAGAGTCTTCCTTTTATAGTTCAAGTGAACTTCTGACAGAAGGTGACTTGCCCATCATCACTTTCCAGGAAGTAGCAGTTGAAGTTGAAGCCATGTCATTCAAGGCCACCAACAATGCCTTTATCAATTGGTCACGGCGACCAAGCCACAACCATCCAGTGTTAGGTTGCTATCTTAGTGGTGAAAACATGAAACCTTTTCATGAGCTCACTTAAATAGTACCTGTTGCCTCACGAATCTCTACTATTAATAGAATTTCAGAATCAGGACACCTGAGTTTATTTATTCTGCCGACTCCACAGTCTTAAACAAGTTACTTAATCTTTCTGACCCTCTGTTCCTCTGTCCGTGAAAAGTGCAAATATAGCCATCCTTATGACATTGCTGTACAAAATAATTGTGATAATACTTAGGAAAACTTGCTGTATACTTTAAAAAATGGCATGTGACTAAAATGAAGTTTAATTGGTTAGGTTAATTAGCTGGTTATAATAATAATTTTTGAAAGCCTGCCTCACGCAGTTACCCTGTGACCAACAGATAAGGCCATAATTCCCGCCTCCATTTATAATTTACTGGCCCAAGGATATTATTTGATTTGCTTAAAATGCTGTGTATGGAGGCAGAGAAGTCAGAAAAATGAGTTCTAAAACCCATCTTCTGATTCAGAATACAGTGTTTTTACCATTGACAGTAGTAATGAATAATTTTAAGGGCTTTTTATTTTGTGTCAGCTCAACTAACATCTCTAATCCTCAGACCACCCAAGTATAAGCTGTAATTTCCTTGTTGTTCAGTTGGACCCTGATACCCAGGGATGTTATATAATGGTGCTGGAAGTTATCCCAGCTGGAGGTAGAACCGAGATTTTTAAACCGAAATCTTGCCTTCTCCAAAACCTCATTCTGTGGTATCCCATTGCCTATTCTTTCTCCAAAGTGGCAGCACTATAATTATAAAACAAAGAGAAATGACAGCTGTGCTATTTTGTCATGAAAACAATAATAACACTATCATTTTTCAAGCAGTATATATGCTAAGTCTTTATCTGTATTATAACATTTAACTTTTGTGGTATACTCTGAGAAAACTAGGGCTTAGACAAGTTTAGGAACTTGATCAAGACCTTGCAGATGGTGATGTCAGGATGCCAACTCCCCTGTGACTCCAAGGCCCACAATCTGAATCACTCGCTGTGGCCAGGTTCTGCAGAAACCCAGAATTACAACAGAACAAATTAACTGCTGGGCTTTAATTTGTCAGACCTCTCTTATGGGGTTAATTTGATCAGAATCAAATGCCTCGTCTCTCTTATGAGAAGTGAAATCCATAAACTAGAAAGGTGTGAGAATGAAGTTTTCAGTTTTTCTACGTCAGCCAAATTCATCTTCATTTGGAACATTTTTGTGCACTCTTCGTCCACGTATTGGAAAGAATGAATTTTTCAGAGATATTTACCCTTATCTAAAAAATTTTCTCACACCATACAGGAAAATAAACTCAAAATAGTTTAAAGGCCTAAATGTAAGACCTAAAACAATAAAACTCCTCAAAGAGAACATAGGCAGAACAGTCTTTGACATAAATTGTAGCAATATTTTCTTGGACTGGTCTCCTAAGGCAAAAGAAATAAAAGCAAAAATAAACAAATTGGATTCAACTAAACTAAAGAGATTTGGCATAGCAAAGGAAACCACCAACAAAACGAAAGGACAACCTACAGAATGGGAGAAAATATTTGTAAATGATGCAACCAACCGGGGTTAACATCCAAGATATATAAACAGCTCATACAACTCAATAAAAAAAACAACCCAATCAAAAAATGGGCAGATGGCTTGAATAGACATTTTCCTCAAGGAGACATACAGATGGGTAACAGGCCCATGGAAAGATGCTCACCATTGCTAACTACTAGAGAAATGCAGATCAGAACAACAGTGGGCTATCACTCACACTGGTCAGAATAGCTGTCATCAAGAAGAACACAAATAAATATTGGAGAGGATATGGGGAAAGGGAACCCTCATACACTGTTGGTGGGAATATAAACTGGTGCAGTCCCTATGGAAAATAGTATGAAGGTTGCTTGAAAAACTGAAAACAGAGCTACCATAAGATCCAGCAAATCTACTCCTGAGTATATATCCAGAAAAAAATGAGAACACTAATTTAAAGAGATACATGCACCCCAGCGTTCATAGCAGCATTATTTACAATATCCAAGACACAGAAACAACCCAAGTGCCCATCAACAGATGATTAGATTAAGAAGATGTGATGTATTTATACAATAGAATATTACTCTGCCATAAAAAGAGTGCAGTGCAGATGAACTTAGAGAATACATAGTGCAATGTCAGAGAAAGACAATTATCTATCATATGATGTCACTTATATGTGGAACCTAAAAAACAGTACAACTGAATGTATATTTAAAACAGAAATAGACCCACAGACATAGAAAACAAACTTATGATTACCAAAGAAAAGAGGAAGAGGGGAGGGACAAATCAAGGATATGGGATTAATGGATACAAATTACTCCATATGAAATAGATAAGCAATAAGGACATACTGTATAGCACAGGGAATTATACCCACTATCTTGTAATAGCCTGTAATGGAATATAATCTGCAGAAATACTGAATCACTTTGCTGTATACCTGAAATTATTGTAAATCAACTATACTTCAATTTTTCTTTAAGTTTTTTTTTTTTTTTTTGATGTGGACCATTTTCAAAGTCTTTATTAAATTTGTTACAATATAATTTCTGAGGTTTTTTATGTGTTTGTTTTTTGGCGGCAAGGCATGTGGGATCCTAGCTTCCTGATCAGGGATCGAACTCTCACCCCTTGCACTGGAAGGTGATTCTCAACCACTGGACAGCTAGGGAAGTCCCTATACTTCAATTAAAAAAAAAAGAGATTTGCTTGCAGAGGAAGGCAATCGATAGAGGCCATCTCAAAACTCCTGACCACCAGAGGGCGGTAGACCCCACAGATCCTCGCTACTCAGTATTGCCCTGGACCAGCAGTAGCATCACCTGGGAGCTGGCTAGAAATTCAGTATCCCAGGCCGTGCTTCTAATCGATTGAATCAGAACCTTCATTTCAACAAGATTTCCTGACAATTTTTATGCCAGTTAAAGTTTGAGAAGCACTCTCCCAAATTGTAGCTTGGTCAATCAAGAACCAAATAGCCCTAGAAAGTTTCCTGTTCTTAACATGAAAGCAAGTCCATTATTGGGTATTTACTGTGAGCAAGGCATTTTGCGTCCACTGCCTCTCATTGTCATCCCAGGCAGGTGTTCTTAATCCTCTTTTTATCTGGGAAGATTGAGATTCAGAGAGATTAAGTAACTTCATAGAAACTAAAAAGCCAAATGGAGGTACCTTGGATTTGAACACGGGTATATCTTCCAGCTGAGCAATTTCCGTTGTTCTTGCTACTTTTTGAAGTACTGTTTGAAAAGGCATGTTTTCAGGTCATAAAAAGATAGAAAGGAATTCGGTTCATTTTACACTTGCCTTGACTGTGCTGCTCTCTTCCTTAATGTTTCAAGTATAGGGGTTCTATCTATCTGGCAGATAAAAGGACTATAATAAATAATAGGAAAATTCAGAAATGGTTTTAATGGCCATGATAAATTCATCTTTTGCTTAAATAGTTATGTGTGCAGTGGATATGTATCCATCCCTTCATTTCCATATGGAAATGTGGCCCTTGGACAAGCCCTGTGATTTCTAGACCTACCAGTAGATGTCAGTATTTCTTTGGACACCACAACGGCCATTTGGGTTTTTGCCTTACCACTCTGTCATCAATTGTCTTGAATGAATGAGTTTTGTTATTGTTGTTTGTTTGCTTGTTTGTTTTTACATTTTCACGCACAGCAATCTTCTTAGCCTGATATCTTCAAAGGTGTTAATGACCCAGAAGCAGTTTTCTCTGTCTCTGTCTTTCTGTCTCTTTCTCTTACACACACACACACACACACACACACACACACACACACACACACGTCTTTTTTATGGAAAAAATTCAAATGAAGGATTTTATCCCAAGGAGATCTTCCTGTGCCGAGGTTGGGAAAAAACATTTGAGGATACTAAAGCCAGATTTCATCAAGCTTCTGGCTTGTCAATCAAACCCACCCTACTCTCCAGGAATTAATCAGCTACTGTCATGTTCAATGCCAAGCCAAAAGGAACTGCCCCTTGAAAAAAGTGACTCAGAAATCAGCAGGACAGACCGCTCACTCTAAGTACTTTCATCAGAGTTACCTCGGGTAAGACCGTTGCCTCCTACCAAGGTTTTATTTATTTCTCAAATTATATTTTATATGCAGGTGTTTTCTGGGGCCTGTTTCAGAACTTTATTAAATGTGTAAGAAGGCTGAATAATTTACCAGGTGAACAGAAGACTGGAATTTAAGTAGATGTGCATTTGATTTTAGATGTGGTGTTTGCGTTGTGTGGCTTCTCCTTCTCCTACCAGCAGGAGGTGTGCTACTAACAATTAAACACTTCCCGCTGAGGGCTTTTTCTTGTCTGCTTTCCAAAATGATTTGGCTCCTTTTTTTACTTTTGCTTTAGATTAGCCACAGAAAATCATTTGACAGGTATCTGAAGAGACTAACTTCGCTAACAAGGGAGGTTATTAGTAGCTTCTTGGTAAGAAAAAAAGAAATCCTGAGAGGGATTAAATAAGAGTAACACTTTCTGAGTCATTAGGTGCTAGACAGGTTAAAATACCAGGAAAATACACTATAGCATTCAGTTTGGCACCAGGTAAGGACTTAATGGTTCTCTGGATTTCCCATATTCTGTGTGGAACATTTAAGCCCTTCAGAAGCCTAATTAGCAAGCATTTTAGTTCACATTGCAAAAGAGGACATGATCAGCTGTTAGCTGGCAAATTTTGAAGCACTTTAGGGTTACTTCTGGAGAAGGCAATGGCACCCTACTCCAGTACTCTTGCCTGGAAAACGCCATGGCAGAGGAGCCTGGTGGGCTGCAGTCCATGGGGTCGCTAAGAGTAGGACAGGACTGAGCGACTGAGCGACTTCACTTTCACTTTTCACTTGCATGCATTGGAGAAGGAAATGGCAACCCACTCCAGTGTTCTTGCCTGGAGAATCCCAGGGACAGAGGAGCCTGGTAGGTTGCCGTCTATGGGGTCACCCAGAGTCGGACACAATTAAAGTGACTTAGCAGCAGCAGCAGCAGCAGGATTACTTCATGATGTCTGATCTATACAGCAATTATATAGAAGGATGGTGAGAGTTACTCTCTTCAAGAAGTTTGGAAATGGAGCTAGTTTAGTATTTTTCAGAACTCATGTATTTATAAGCTAGGTTTTGGGGTTTTGTTGTTGTACTTAGTATTCAATAGTGGTTGAGAGCACACACTTTGTTTTTTGTTGTTTTAGCATTTTATTTTTTATTGGAATATAGTCAATTAACAATGTTGTGATAATTTCAGGTGCCAGCAAAGGGACTTAGCCATAGATAACACATGTATCCATTCTCCCCCAAACTCCCCTCCCATCCAGGCTGCCATCTGAGAGCATACGCTTTGGATATGGATTCAAATCCCAGCTTTATAACTTACTGGCTGGATGGCTTTGTATTACTTAACTTTTGTATAAACCTCAGTTTACTCATCTGCAAAATGGGGATGATAAGCCTAGTTTATAGGATTATTGTGAGATCTCCAAAATCCAACTAGAAAAACATCTTTGCTCTGTCTTCACCCCCTACTCTAGGGATTAGTCTTAGAGATTTCTGGGATAGTTGACCTGCCTAAGATTTGATATACTCATTTAATCATCATATATTAAACACATACTGTGTGTCAGGCAAGTGTGTGCTGAGTACTAAACATATGGTAGTGATCAAGGAAAAAGGGATCCCGTCTGCCATGGAATTTACGTTCAAATAGGGGATGGAGAAAACGGATCAACAAGCACACAAATATACGATAACATTATTCCCTGGTGGCTCAGATGGTTAAGAATCTGCCTGCAATGCGAGGGAGCTGGGTTCAGTCCCTGGGTGGGGAAGAGCCCCTGGGGGAGGGCATGACAACCCACTCCAGTATTCTTGCCTGGAGAATCCCCATGGACTGAGGAGCCTGGTGGGCTATGGTCCATAGGGTCACAAAGAGTCGGACATGACTGAGTGACTAACCACAGCACAGGGGACACAGAAAATGGATCAACAAATGCACAAATATATAATAACATTATAGACAGTAAAAAGTGTAGTGGAGAAAATAAGGAAAAGGAACAGAAAGTGAAGAAGAAAGTCTCTTCAAGGAAGTGATCTTAAAGGAAAATGATCATTTACAAACTTTAGCAGGGCCTTCATGAAGCTAAAGAGAGGCCATTAAGGTTCTTAATGGCCTTAAGAACCCTAGAGAAAGATGCTTCAGCAATAATTCCCGTGGCCTTCCCTGATGGTCCAGTGGTTAGGACTCAGTGCTTCAATTGCCCGGGGCTCGAGTTTGATCCCTGGTCAGGGAACTTAAGATCTCACATCCCATGCAGGGTGGCTCCCCTCCACCCCTGCAAAACAACAGCAACAAAAAGGTGGATAAGTAAGTAATGGATTTCTAACTCACATGCATACAAAACCAGGACACAGTCTGAAAAGGAAGAGAATGAAAGAGGGGCAGACACTGCTCTAATAAAGTGATAGTTTCTTCTCTTTGGAGAGTTAGAGCATCTTTGCACATTAGGTGGCATCCAAGGAAATACTCTTTAACGAGAATTATTGTGTGGTCCTCGGTGAGGTGACCATGATGGTTAAAAACCCCCTTCAAGAAAACCTACTGTGGAACATAGTTGATTGTCTACATCTGTTACTTTTTGAGGTCTGCTTTGGAGTCTCCATTCATTTTCGGTCAGTGCTACCTTTAGGCCATTCCCAGACAATGACTGAGCATAACGTGTGCTGGAATAGGGCCATTTGTTGGATGCAGTATTTCTCTAAGAGATCAACTTTTGCTCAAGACTCCTCATGGGTCTGGCCAAAACTTTTCTTAGAGCAGCACTGTAATCAAAGGCTCTTCTTACTCAGTTCTTCCTTCTCTTTCTCCTTTCACAGATGTCAGACCTGCTTTGTAGTTTGAAGTTTCTCCCTCCCTACTTCTCTAGCTCCCTGTGTCCTTCATAGGTATTTCATCCAATAAATCTTTTGCATATCCATTCCTTTTTTGGCTTCTACTCCTTGGAAGACCTGAACAGACAAAGTTGAGACTAGGAGTGGTCAGAGAAAACAGGTGGTTAGATGAAATTTGCAAGCCAGGGCTCCATGAGGCAAACTCAAGAGCTAGGTTTGTTAACAGACCTAAGGATGGGGGCATGAAGGGTCCTGTAACCATTAATAGCTATTAAGCCACAGTTACCATCATGGCTGGCAAGGTTGGAAGGGAAACTAAAGAGACTTGACCCACAGGAAATGGTGGAGATGGTTAATAGACCCTGGCTTCCTTATGGGCAAAACAGACAGTTACTCAACAAAGATGCTTCTTAATTTCTCCAACCCAAAGAAGGCAGCAGTGGAGGAAGAAAGGCAGGTGGTGATTACCCATTAAAATGTGGTTAAGATTTTTTTGATGTGGACAGTTTTTAAAATCTTTATTGAATTTGTTGCAATATTGCTTCTGTTTTATATTTTGGTTTTTTGGCCTCAAAGCATGTGGGAACTTAGTTCCCTGACCAGGGATCAAACCCGCACCCCTGCATTGGAAGACAGGTCTTAACCCTGGACCACCAGGGAAATCCCCCATTAAAATGTTTTGATGTCTTGCTCAACTCTGATTTGAGCCAGTGTTCAGATCTAGAACACGTTGACTCTAAGGTGGCTGTGGCCCTAGAGAAAGAACCCTGAGACGCTTCAGCAGTCATTCCAGAAATTACCCCCATGTCTTTCCTCTAAAAGGACCTGTAGTCATTTACTTAAGTGACTATACTCTGAGAAAGAGGAATAACCTGATTTTTTGAGGGCTTTTGGACACAGGGTGTGAACTGACAATGGTACCGAGGTCCGAAGCAGCTTCATGGTCTCCTTGCACAAATAGAGTCCTGGATAAAGTCCCGCTCACAGTGGGCCCACTGGGTCTATAGACTCACCCGCTGGTCATTTTCCTGGCCCCTGAGTATGTCATCAAAATGGACATCCACGGCAGTTGAACTGTGGCCTGAGAAGTGACAGCTATCATGGTTAGGAAAGGCCAAGTAAAAATAACCTCCTCTCCATTTTCCCAGCCAAGATATTAAGTCACAAACAATTTCATATCTCAGAGGGATGGCAAAGATTCATGCCACCATTTGAAACCAAAAGAATGCTAGGATGGTGATGTGTATCACATCCCCATTTAATTCTCCAGTATGAGCCTTGCAGAAACTCACTGGATCCAGGAAAATGACTGAAGACTATAGTGTGCTCAGCCAAGTAGCAGCCCCAGTTTTATGTATTGTGCCGGATAAAGCACTTTAGGATTGACTAGTTTGATCTCCTTGCAGTCACACAACATTGTAAATCAACCGTACTTCAATTTAAAAAGTTGTTTATTTTGAAAAATGCATACTTCTCTCTCCTCTGGGCAGCTGGTTGGATACTATGCTTTATCTTCTTAAGCTTTGGCCTGAAGACAATAGTCCATCCTTGGCAGGAACATATTTATAACATTTTTGAGAACTCACACACACACACACACACAAACAGTATTTGAAATTCGACTTTGTGTCATTTTGGTGGGCTCCAATTTTATGAACTCAAACTTTACTTACAGAGATTATTTAAAAGAAAGTCCATTCACCAAATAATGTTAACACAGCGTTGTTTCGGAATTGATCACCTCAGATTTTTTTCTGATCAACCATTTTAGACGGTTGTTCCCACTGCAAAATCTTACTTGTTGCTGATTTTATCGGATACCATAAAATCTCATCAACATGGTACTGTCAAGAGGACTTCATGGTTGGCCAAGAAATGTACTGAAAGCCAGGCATAGGTCTGAGTGCGTCAAATTGTTGACCAGAAAAAAATGGCATTGCCTGGATGACATTCTGCTTCAGCTCTGCTCTGTCAGTTTGAAGCAAAAGATCTCAGTCACTTGTGGGCTTGAAAGGTGACTGCTCAGAACAGCAGGAGGGATTTGCTGAAGCACATAGCTGTTGGAACAAAAAATTGCCTGTTTTTGCCAAACCCCAGAGGGAGAAACATTTTGAAATATATTCTGCCTGGAACTGATTGCATAGTTTCATAGACAGTTCACCCGATCTACCACCTGGGGGCAGTCAACCTCTCTCTCCATGTTTAGTTCTCCCATAAACCACTTTATGACAGAAGAACCAGAGGGAAAGAGTGATTGTCTGGAGGTGGTGAGGAGAACGTTCAATGATCTTACTCTACCCATAACCCTAAACTGTATGGATGTGCTAAAATGTGTGTCCTTAGTTGCTCAGATGTGTCTGACTCTTTATGGCTTCATGGACTGTAGGCTGCCAGGCTCCTCTGTTCATGGAATTTCTCAGGCAAGAATACTGGAGCAGGTTGCCATTTCCTACTCCAGGGGATCTTCTCAACCCAGGGATCAAAGCCGCATCCTCTGTGTCTCCTGCACTGACAGGTGGGTCCTTTACCACTGTGCCCTGGGAAGCCCGTGGTCTATATTATACATCAGTCATTCAGTCATTCAGTTGTGTCCAACTCTTTGTGACCCCATGGACTACAGCATGCTAGGCTTCCCTGTCCATCACCAACTCCCAGAGCTTGCTCAAACTCATGTCCACTGAGTTGGTGATGCCATCCAACCATCTCATCCTCTGTGGTCCCTTTCTCCTCCTGCCTTCAGTTTTTTCCAGTGAGTCAGTTTTTCGCATCAGGTGGCCAAAGTATTGGAGTTTCAGCTCCAGCATCAGTCCTTCCAATGAATATTCAGGACTGATTTCCTTTAAGATCGACTGGTTTGATCTCCTTGCAGTCCAAGGGACTCTCGAGAGTCTTCTTCTCCAACACCACAGTTCAAAAGCATCAGTTCTTCAGCACTCAGCTTACTTTATAGTCCAACTCTCGCATCCATATTTGACTACTGGAAAAACCATAGCCTTGACTAGATGGACCTTTGTTGGCAAAGTAATGAATCTACTTTTTAATATGCTGTCTAGGTTGGTTATAGCTTTTCTTCCAAGGAGCGAACATCTTTTAATTTCATGGCTGCAGTCACCATCTGCAGTGATTTTGGAGCCCCCCCCCCCCCCGCCCCGCCCCAGTAAAGTTTCTCGCTGCTTCCATTGTTTCCCCATTTATTTGGCATGAAGTGATGGGACCAGATGCCATGATCTTCGTTTTCTGGACGTTGAGGTTTAAGCCAACTTTTTCACTCTCCTCTTTCACTTTCATCGAGAGGCTCTTTAGTTCCTCTTCACTTTCTGCCATAAGGGTGGTATCATCGGCATATCTGAGGTTGTTGATGTTTCTCCCAGCAATCTTGATTCCAGCTTGTGCTTCATCCAGCCCGGCATTTGGCATGATGTACTCTGCATATAAGTTAAATAAGCAGGGTGACAATATATAGCCTTGACATGCTCCTTTCCCAATTTGGAGCCAGTCTGTTGTTCCATGTCTGGTTCTAACTGTTGCTTCTTACCTGCATACAGATTTCTCAGGAGGCAGATAAGGTGGTCTGGTATTCCCATCTCTTGACGAATTTTCCAGTTTGTTGTGATCCACACAGTCAAAGTCGTGTCCGACTCTTTGTGACCCCATGGACTGCAGCACAATAATTTTAAATTATCCATATTTAATTGGAATATGGATAATTAAATATTATCAGTATATTAAATATTGTCCATATATAATGCTTGTGTGGCTGTTCCTCAGTCTCTCTGAACCCACCGGAAGAAATAATCAGTCTATGAGAGTTAATAAGCCTTTTTCTTATCAAGAAATGCAAAGAATCAAGGAGGATCTGGGAGACTATTTAGAGGACCCAGAAAAATATATTAGAGCTTTTAAAGGTGTTACTTTGCTTTATGACCTTACTTGGAAGGATGTGATGTGTATCTTGGGACAAACGCTGACTCCTGACTCAGTCGAGTTTTGGGAAAAGCGGTTGCTAATGGAGATGAACGGCTTGGTAATGAATCAGTGGGGAAGAGGGAGAATGAGATAGCCGCCCTCCCCACTGAAAACCAGGCGGTCCCAATTACAGAATCAGACTGGGACTACAACACAGCTAAAGGAAGATGGGATCAGAGTCATTTTGTCAGATGTATTCTTGAAGGACTCAGGCAGGTGCGTGCTAAGCCTTTAAACTATGGCAAATTGGCAAACAGGACAGGAGGAGAAGGAAGCTCCTGGTAAATTCCTAGATAGACTGAGAGAAGCCCTTCACAGTTTCACTGAGATTGATCCCGACTGAGCAACTTCACTTTCACTTTTCACTTTCATGCATTGAAGAAGGAAATGGCAACCCACTCCAGTGTTCTTGCCTGGAGAACCCCAGAGATGGCAGAGCCTGGTGGGCTGCTGTCTATGGGATTGCACAGAGTTGGACATGACTGAAGCATCTTAGCAGCAGCAGCAGCATATATAATGCAGGGTAATTAAATATTATCCATATTTAATTGGAATTGAAAGATGGAATTTGTTGTGCTGGGGCAAAACAGGCAATAAATGGGAAGAGAAAGACTTTTGAGATTCTCAAGCATAATACAGGCTTCCTAGAGTTTTCTTTAGACTATATATTATAAAATTCATTTCATTCAAAAGATGCATGCACCCCAGTGTTCACAGCAGCACTATTTACAATAGCCATGTCATAGAAGCAACCCAAATGTCCATTGACAGAGGAATGAATAAAATAGATGCCATACCTGTATAAAGTGGAATATTACTCAGCCATAAAAAGAAGGAAACAATGCCATTTGCAGCAACATGGATGGCCCTAGAGATTATCATACTAAGTGAAGAGTGTCAGAGAAAGATATCATATGGTATCACGTATATGCTGAATCTAAAAAAAATAATACAAATGAACTTGCTTACAAAATAGACTCACAGACTTCAAAAGCAAGCTATGGTTATGAAAGGGGAAAAGTGAAGGTGGATAAACAAGGAGATTGGGAGTAATATATACACATTACTATATATAAAATAAATAATCGACAGGGACCTACTGCAGGGAACTCTACCCAATACTCTGTAATAACCTAAATGGGAAAAGAATCTGAAAAAGAATGGATATATATGTATGTATAACGGGCTTCCCTGGTGGCTCAGCTGGTAAAGAATCCACCTACAATGTGGGAGACCTGGATTCAACCCCTGGGTTATATGTATAACTGAATCACTTTGCTGTATACCTGAAACACACAGCATTGTAAATCAACTGTATCCCAATTTAAAAAATAAATTTTGTTTATAGATAGTGAACTATTAGGTATGGAACTTGTGAAGTGTCAAATCTTTGATAAATCATGCTACTGCTAAGTCACTTCAGTCGTGTCCGACTCTGTGCAACCCCATAGACAGCAGCCCACCAGGCTCCCCCATCCCTGGGATTCTCCAGGCAAGAATACTGGAGTGGGTTGCCACTTCCTTCTCCAGTGCATGAAAGTGAAAAGTGAAAGTGAAGTTGCTGAGTTGTATTCGACTCCTAGTGACCCCATGGACTGCAGCCTACCAGACTCCTCCACCCATAGGATTTTCCAGGCAAGAATACTGAAAACCATCCAGTTATCCTCTCTTTTCCTCGAGTATACATTGCTTCAAGTTCAAGAGGACAGTGACTGAAAGACAAGATTGGGTCTCATTACAGAAAGGCTTGGGAAAAAGCTTTGGCTATACAGTGGTACATCTCCCCTTTAAGGGTCCTTTTCAAGATGATTTTCCAATAAATGTATGTTAGAATAATGCTCACTCTGTCATAAATCAAATTTCCATGCACTTGTTATGAACTGAATGTTTATGTCTCCTCAAAATCTGAAACCCCTAAACCCCAATGTGAAGTATTTGGAGGGGCCTTTGGAAGTAATTAGGGTTAGATGAGGTCATAACAATGGGATCCTAACAATGGAACTAGTACCCTTGTATGAAGAGAACAGAGAAATAGCTCCCAATTTCCTTCTCTCCTCCGTCCCGCCCTCCCTTCTTCTCTTTCCCTCTCTCTCTGCCATATGAAGATTCAGAAAGAAGATGGTCATCTGCAAACCAGGAAGTGTGCTCTCACCAGAACCAATTCTTGATCTTGAACTTCTCAGCCTCCAGAACTGTGACATAAATGTTTGTTAAGACCCTCAGTTTATGATATTTTGTTATAGCAGCCCGAACTGAGATCCATGTTTTTTTTTTAAATTGGAGTCTAATTACTTTACAATATTACATTGGTTTCTGCTGTACAACAGTGTGAATCAGCTGATGGTGCTAGTGGTAAAGAACTGCCTGCCAATGCAGGAGGCATACGAGACACGGGTTCAATCCCCGAGTCGGGACGATCTCCTGGAGAAGAGCAGGGCAACCCACTTCGGTATTCTTGCCTGAAGAGTCCCATGGACAGAGGAGCCTGGTGGGCTGCAGTCCATAGGGTTGCAAAGAGCCGGACACGACTGAGCATGCACACGCACACACACAGTGTATATATGTCAATCCTAGTAGAGACAGACATCAAGAGAGCATAATGGAGTATCCCAAATGAACCCATGGATCTCATCGGGGGAAGGAGAGGATGAGAGCCATGGGTTTATTTGGGATACTCCATTATATTCTCTTGATGTCCATCTTTACACCGGTACTACACCATCATATTTTACTGTAGCCCATCTGGTAAGACATATCTTTCTAATGCAGTGTTTATCTTACCTCAGAGAGAATCTTATTTCTTCTCAGCCCATTGCTTTGCTTTGTGCATAATTTGTCTGTAAATAGTTTGGAGTTTTCTAAATAAGCAATGATATTGTTTGCAATTAATGACAGTTTTATCTTTTTCTATTACTTTGTCTCTCCTTTTTCCTATAGTACAGTGTTGGATAGGCGCAGGGATAGAGGTATCTTTGTTTTTCTTGATCTTAAAAAGAATAATAATTATTTCACCATCGTTTTTTATGTTTACTCTTGGTTTCTAATAGCTATCTCATATTGAATTAAGACGGAGAAGGCAATGGCACCCCACTCCAGTACTCTTGCCTGGAAAATCCTATGGACGGAGGAGCCTGGTAGGCTGCAGTCCATGGGGTCCTGAAGAGTCGGATACCACTGAGCAACTTCACTCTCACTTTTCACTTTCATGCATTGGAGAAGGAAATGGCAACGCACTCCAGTATTCTGGCCTGGAGAATCCCAGGGATGGGGGAGCCTGGTGGGCTGCTGTCTATGGGGTCGCACAGAGTCGAACACGACTGAAGTGACTTAGCATAGTATAGCATTGAGTTAAGAAACAGCCTGTACATTCTTATTTTTGTAAAAGTTTTTATAATAATTAGAGGTTGACCTTTATGGATTTTTAAAAATCTATTAAGTGGATCATATGATTTTCTCCTTTAATATGTTAAAATGTTAAATTATGTTAATCAATTTTTAATATTAAAATAATATCATATCCCTGAGCTGTATTCAACATTTATTATTTTTTATAGGTTTAGAATACATAAATATGTTTTTAGAATATATTGTCTGATTTGTATAAAATAGCATCACTGACTCAATGGAGAATAATTTGAGCAAACTTCAGGAGATAGTGGAGGACAGAGGAGACTGGTGTGCTGCAGTCCCATGGGGTGGCAAAGAGTCAGACATCACTTAGCGACTGAATAACAACAAGGAAAACACATCACTTCCATTTCCTGGTTCAAAGAACATAATTGATAGCCCCACTATCATCCCTCTGGATTCACCACCTCATTTGAGTCAAGGACACACTTCCCCTGGGCTGCTCCCAAACCAGTGACTGAACACGGTAAAGATACTAGCACTGATCCATTCCTGTGGGACAGGGACTCCTCTAAGCAGCCCCGACTGACTTGTGGACCTTCCCTAGGATCTCCTAAAACTTTCTTAAATCTGCACTGCATCTGAGACTGCCCCTACTATTCCATCCTTCTCTCTCCTTTCACTACTGTCATGCCTGTATTGCAACCTAAAAGCTCACATATCTCTTCTTATGTCTTCCTATTTGTCCATCAGAATAAATCTCTTGTACACCTAATTCCATCTTTGGCTGTTCAGAGAACCTCAGCCAACACAAGTTGGGTTCACTGATGTTTTGTGAGGATATTTATATCTCTATCCATGAATAATGTTGACCAGTAGTGTTTGTCTCTACTGGGTCTTTGTCTAGTTTGGGGATTAAGATTGTGCTGTATTCATATAAATAGTTAGAAAAGTTTCTCTTATTTTTATGATTTGAAAGTGTTTGTGATGATTTGGAATGTATCCATTACACGTTTGGTGGAATTCAACTGCTGGGAATCTGTTCTTAATGTTTTCTTTTAAGAACGATTATTCAGATTTTCTCTATCATCTTAAGCCAGTTTTGATTGGGACTTTTGATTTCAAACTCTATGGCAATCTGTATTTTCCAAAGATGGCTACAACATTCTCTCATTCCACATGCTCTTCTCTAATATGACCTTGCCAGTCTCACCTTGAGAGGCGGAGTCTATTTCTCCACCCTTGAATTTGGGTGGTCTCTGTGACTGATTTGACTGATGGAGTGCAGTGGAAATTACGCTGTGTTATTTACAGACATATTTCTTATCAAACCTGGACATTTGTGCTTCCTGGCTCTTAGCAGTGAGTCACACGGTAAAAAGCATTACTGTCCTCAGACCATGCTGTTAGAAGCCTAAACCATGGATTATGAGACAATATATGGAAAATGAAAGAGGCCTTGGAACACTGAAGGAAGAGACTTAAGAATGAATAAGTCATATTCTATGTCAAGTCCAATCAGGGCTTCAGATGACCCCAGCCTTGGATACCACCTGACGGTAGTTGCAGGCTCCCTGGCTGAGCTTGCTCAACCCACAGAAAAATAAATTATTGTTGTAAGCTGCTGAGTTTTACAATTGTATCAGTCATAGTGGCAACTGATAACTGAGTGCCCGTCTTCTCCATGAAAAAAACTGTAATAGCTGGAGTAAACACATACACACACACATACACACATGCAAGCAACTGTGTAAATGTTTTGAGGGCAACCAATACAGTCAAGAATGGAGATTAATGGCTATATCCCTTGGGAGAAACAAAGATTCCAAAGTGAAACCCACAGTCACTTGGTTTTTCCCATGAAGGCAATGTCAAAATGAGGGAGAGACTGCAAACATAAAATCGTATTCTTTCTGGGCTAAGTTGACAGAGAAACATTCAAATTGTTGGCCACCTCCAAAGCTGTATATGTTCAGGGTGAGATTTAAAGAAACCCAGCAGAAAATAGTAGCAGGGAAACTAAAAGCTGGGCAGAGATTTCAACACCTGCATAGTTCTGGAGAAACGGAGGCCAGAGTTTCTGCCGAAGTGGAAGGGCTTTGGGAAACACATGCAGGCTGTAGCTGAGGTTCAGAAATGTCCCATCCTGAGGCCAAGGATCACACCTGAGAGATGAGGACCAGAACTAAGGTGATGGGGTTAAAATAGTCAAAGACTAACAAAAAGTTAAAACAGTCTTACCAGGATTAAGATGACACGCAAGTACTCTATTTGCCTATGAAAAGAAGACTTCTCTGCATTTTTAGAGAATGAAAATATTGTTCAGAGCCTAAACAAGCATCATTTAAAATCTTCAGTATCCAGTAAAAAATAATGAGGCAGGTTAAAATAATCAAAACCCCAAAACAAAAACCCAAAGAGAAAACAGACCCTATAAACAAAAATAATATGTGATTCACATATTGACATTAGCAGACAAAGACCTTTAAACCAACATTACGAAATAGTGTAATTACAATTAGGACTTCCCTGGTGTTCTAGTGGTCAAGAATCTGCTTTGCAGCATAAGGGATGTGTGTTTGATGCCTGCTCAGATGACTAATATCCCACATGCTGCAGAGCAACTACTGAGCTCACCTGCCACAACTAGAGAGTCCATGTGCTGCAACGAAAGATCCCACGATGCAGTGAAACTCCTGCATGCCGCAGCTAAGACCCGATACAGCCAAATAAATGATAAAATTTGCAATTAATGTGATAAAGGAAAATAGAGGGAAGTTTCATATTCTGGAGAGACGGGGCCCATGTCAAGTTAAGATCAACATCAAAGACGAGAAGCCACAGTCTGAATGCCAAGGACAGAACAAGACCCTTCTCCTGGTTAGGTCAGCTTAAGGAGAGCTAAATGGATGTGAAGTGACCTGTGTAGCTGCTTTGCAACATCTGTAAAGTAAAATGCATCCAACACCTCATAACAACACCCCCTGTTTGCTTTAGTCAGTTCAGACTGTCATAACATAATACCATGGACTGGGGACTCAAACAATAGAAATTTACTTCTCACAGTTCTGGAGGCTGGAAGTCCAAGATCAGTTCAGTTCAGTTCAGTCGCTCAGTCGTGTCCGACTCTTTGCGACCCCATGAATTGTAGCACGCCAGGCCTCCCTGTCCATCACCAACTCCTGGAATTCACTCAGACTCACATCCATCGAGTCAGTGATGCCATCCAGCCATCTCATCCTCTGTCGTCACCTTCTCCTCTTGCCCCCAATCCCTCCCAGCATCAGAGTCTTTTCCACTGAGTCAACTCTTCACATGAGGTGGCAAAAGTACTGGAGTTTCAGCTTTAGCATCATTCCTTCCAAAGAAATCCCAAGGCTGATCTCCTTCAGAATGGACTGGTTGGATCAAGGCACCAGCAAATCTGGTGTCTGATGAGAACCTGTTTCCTCTAGATCAGCAGTCCTCAACTTTTTGGCACCAGGGACCAGTTTCAAGGAAGACAATTTTTTTCCATGGATCTGGGGTCGGGGGAAGGGGCAAGGATGGTTTTGGGATGATACTCATAATAAGGAGCATGCAACCTAGATCCCTCTTATGAGAATCTAATGCCACCACTGATCTGAGAGGAGGCCATAATGCTAGCAATGGGGAGTGGCTGTAAACACAGATGAAGCTTTGCTTGCTCACTTGCTGCTCACTTCCTGCCTTACAGCCTGGTTCCTAACAGGCCTGGCCCTTGTCCACAGACCAGGGCTTGGGGACCCCTTCTCTATAGGGCTTCTCTTTGTATCCTCATGGGGTGGAACATAGAATAAAGGGAAAGCAAGCTCTCTGTGTCTTTTTATAAGGGTACTAATCCCTTATTAGTACCCTTATAATACTAAGGTATTCAAGAGGGCTCCATCTCATGAATTACCTCCCACAATAAATTAATCACCTTCCAAAGGCCCCACCTCCTAAAGCCATCATGCTGGGGGTTAGGATTTCAACATATGAATTTGAGGAGGGGACATGACCATTCAGTACATAGCTTTGTTCTCCAGTTATGGGTAGACTATGAACTCAATAAGGGAACTGACTTTGTGATTGTCCAGCCAACACCCAGTGAGCGCCTGACACATACAGGGAACTTGAACTTCCTATGAGTCTGTAGCTTTAAACTGGTCTTCTTGGACTGAAGAGAATCTTCATCTGAGAGCAGCCTATTAGATTCTGTTGACTCCCCCAGAGCCTTCCATTGTTGTCTGCTCACCTTCTACTGTGCCCTAAAAGAAATACTCACCTTATAGGATAACTGTGTGGAGCAAGTCTCCAGAGCATTTATCTCAAATTGTTCTCTACCATGAGAGGGTATTTAAAAAAAAACCAGAGAATTGACCAGTCACATGTGGCCACAAATCTTTAAGCAGTGTATTCACCATCAGTGACTTTGCAAACTTAGGGCCTTTTGCAGGCCTCCATCACAGACCTATTTCAAATACAGACAAGGAGAATGGTCTCCCAGTGTTTAACAGTGACCCTGTTAAGGGCTGAATTTGTGTTCTTTGTCCCAAGGTACTCCCCCCTCCCCCACCAACCCCTTCTGCTATTCTTAGGTTGGTGTCTTAATCCTACATTAACTCAGAATGTGACTGTATTTGGAAATAGTGTCTTTAAAGAGGTGATTCAAATAAAATGAGGTCCTACAGGTGGTTCATAATCCATTATGACTGGTTTCCTTATAAGAAGAGATAATCTAAGGGGAGAGTTTTCAGAAGAAACCAACACTGCTGGTAGCTTGACTTTGGATGTCCAGCCTGCAGAACTGTGCGAAAATTCATTTCTGTAGTTGAAGCCACCTGTTCTGTGGTACTTTGTTATGCCCCGCCCCAGTGGATATATGGAGACCCTTTTTTTAGCTGAAGCCTGGCAGGTTGGAGTGAGAGCCTTCTTTGGGGCAAAGTGTCTGCCTCAACCTTGTTTTCTTCAGGAAGAAACCAGGGGAAGCTACTATCCCCCTGCCGCTCCCCCTCACCTCACACCCACCTCCCCACTCGGTCCGCAGCCTTGGGAATGAGATTGTCTCCTAGCTCCTTTGTCAGAGGCTGGGCGTGGGGAGGTGGGGCTCACGTCAGACATGCTGTAACTGAGTCAGACCATTCGTCTCAGTCACCAGCCACCTCTTCCATCTGTCACCATGGTGAGAAACCTCAGAAAGACTTAATTTTCACCTTATTTCCACAGACTGCACCATCCCCTTGGTCACTTTCCCGAGACTTCACGCTTTATGCATCATTCTCTTCTCCCCATCCCCTACTATCTTTTTTTAACCTCCTTTAATCTAATGTTATGCATAAAAGAACCAAGCATTCAGCTTTGTTTCATTGTAGTGGTGAGAACATCCTTTCTTTTTATTAGTTTTTCAAAGTTGAAGGTAAGGACAACACTAACAGTAGGACTGATGATAAAAATTAAAAAGACTTACATAGATTTGAATTCCTATAATGTGGGCCCTAGGGTTTTTTTTTTTTCCACTAAAGGCTGGTTTCTGACAGTTGGAGATAAGGGAGATGAGCTCATCTTTCATTTCAGGGACATGATTTTTAGAAAGAGCTGTAAGGGAATTTTGAAGGTGGGGAACCCACTAGTCTCAAGATATTTAGCAGAACTTGTCATCTTGGTTCCTTTTCCCCAGGGGTGGGGGGACACAAGGGAAACTAAGCTTTATTTGTTTATTAATATGAAAGTTATATGCTTGAAGAAAACCAGTGTGAGCCTGGTGTCTTCCCTGCATGATCCTAAGCCAAAGGTAGGGTACGAATGATGAGACAGGAAAAATATGGCTAGGAGGCTGAGAGGGATGTGATGAAAATGGCTAAAGAACAACAGCAACAAAAAATCAAATAAAGTTTCTTCAGGGTCCAAGCACCTGGATATTTCCTCTGGTGATACACACGTCAGTTGTTCAGATACGGGGGTGGGGTGAGGTATGGGGTGCAGGACTACTCCAGGAATCACAGCAGTAATACCTTTTCCTGTGATACTATGCTAAGGGTAGGATGACCAATAGGTGGAATCTATTGTTCAAATTAGTACACTTGTGAGCCTGAAAAGGGGGCATTTTAATCAGTAAGCATAAACCAAGACCATCCCACGCAGACTAGGATGTAAAGCAACTTGACTAGGGGTCACTTCCTAGGCCAATTCTTTGTTTACTCACACAGATGAAAATCATAGCTTATGTTACTTAGCACAGTGCCTGGCATTTGAGTAAACAAAGTGTAAACCATCTTACTTTCTCCTCCGTCAACTCTACAGAGAGATAGATGTAAGCACTTAAAAATTACAGGGAGGTACTTCCCTGATAGACCAGTAGTTAGGACTCTGCACTTCTCCTGCAGGAGGCGTGAGTTCCATTCCTGGTTGAGGAATTAAGATCCCTCATGCTGAGTGGCCAGAAAAGAAATAAATAAAATAATTACAAGGAAAGCCTATCATAGCATTCTTGGAGAAGAGGGAATCACAGTAATACAGGAAATTGGGACTTAAAGAAGTCTAGGAACTTCTTACAGAGAGGAAATTTTCCTCCAGGACACACAATGGACCATTAGAACTCATACTGCTTCCAGGCCAAACCCTCCCTCTTTTATTTATCTAAACTTTAGAAGGCAATGGCACCCCACTCCAGGACTCTTGCCTGGAAAACCCCATGGCCAGAGGAGCCTGGAAGGCTGAAGTCCATGGGGTCACTGA
Source organism: Ovis canadensis (assembly GCF_042477335.2). Taxonomy (NCBI): domain Eukaryota; kingdom Metazoa; phylum Chordata; class Mammalia; order Artiodactyla; family Bovidae; genus Ovis; species Ovis canadensis. The sequence continues at coordinate 46,434,887 of NC_091257.1, read as the reverse complement.
GGGTCGGACACGACTGGGCGACTTCACTTTCACTTTTCACTTTCATGCATTGGAGAAGGCAATGGCAACCCACTCCAGTACTCTTGCCTGGAAAATCCCATGGACGGAGGAGCCTGGTAGGCTGCAGTCCATGGGGTCGCTAAGAGTCGGACACGACTGAGAGACTTCACTTTCACTTTACTTTATCCCTCTTCCTAAACTCTGCTCACATTATGTGACCTATAGGAAGCTTTTCATGACCATAGCACTTCATGCTTATTGCCCTAGATTTTGAAAGCTGACTAGAAATTAGCATCATTCTACCACTTGTCAATTTTATTGCCCAAGGAACAGGTAAGAATTTTCCTTTATTGTGTGTCTAACATCAGTTCCTCAAGCACAAGTCTTTAAACATATCTGTAAGTAGATATATGTTATACAAATGCATTTTGGGCTTCCCAGGTAACTCAGTGGGAAAGAATCTTCTAGCCAATGCAAGGAGACATAGTTCCATCCCTGGGTCAAGAAGATCCCCTGGAGTAGGAAACGGCCATCCACTCCAGTTATTCTTCCCTGGGAAATCCCATGGATACTGGAGCCTGGAGTGCTACAGCCCATGGGGTCGCAGAGTCGGACATGACTGAGCTCACGCATGCATGCAGATATATACATTTAGGCATCACATATAGTTATACACACCGAAAACCTGGGTAGTTTCTGGTGTCGAAACTAAATGAATTTGTTCCATCTCTATGTTGCTAATGGAAGATGCAGCCCTTACATCCTGGCTGTTGTCTACGCTTTAACCCCCATAGTAGAGTTTGTGCCACTCATGCTGCACATAACAAAATGCAGTTTTCGTTTTGGTCAGGTTTTTCGCTTTAGGATGTCTGTTTGTTAGAACTGGACTCACACATGGATATGGACCTAGCTGAACTCATTTTATGAAAAGACCTAGTGTCACTGCAAGTTATTTTATAACATCTATTTGTAAGTTTAAAAAGCAACTGAATTGCAAAGAAGCAAGGTCTACCTAAAATGACCAAAACTCAGTTTCAAGCATAAAGTTGAATTTCTCAAGTTAACCTAACCTTGATTTTGTGGCAGTTTGACCAATAAATACTTGGTCCAATTCTTGACCAAAAAATACTTAACCAAAACATAAATATTCTCATGAAATTTAGTGAATTATTTAGATATTATCAAATAAGTAAGATACCAACAGAATTTTCCAAAGATTTATTGAAGCAGAAACAAGTTGGTCAGATACTTGATGGAAAAAAGCAGTTTTAATGGTATTCAAAAATACTTTTTAAAAAGTATTCTAGCACAAGGCGTCTTCAGTAAACTAGATTATGTTGTAAACTTTTTTCTAAATCTTTTATGGGTGTTGGTTCAAGAACTAGGGCTTATTCCTATTCCAAATCTATCTTGCGCTCCTGAAAAAACTGCAGAAAGGCACTTGAAAGCTGTTTCTTTAAGATATGGATTTTTTTTCCTTCTTGCTGGTAGTATTTTGCTGCACGAAGTATGTGCAGTTTTTATTCCAGATCATCGTGATGCTGGGAAGTTTCGTTGATAACCTGTTAAGAAAAATAGAACTCAAATCAAATACAATAGTACATACTAATGAAGAAAGGATCCCATAAAGCCTGTCAAAGAAAAATCCTAGGATATGGATATAATTTATTGTGAAAATTGGAAGATTACATTGGTTCTGTATGAAAAGGCTCACAGAGTGGGGAGAGAGACATATGTAAGATGCTCTTCACCTACAGGCAAAATATGTATCCAATAGGATGCTATGACTTAAAAATACTGTGTGTGTGAAGAGTGCCGTAATAATTGTCAGCAGCAAAATTTACAATTAATACTAAAATGTGTAAGTACATTTGATGTGCAAGGGAAGATTACTTGAAGATTACAATACATTTTGACCTTGTCTTTCCTGGCACAGAGAGGTCTAGGGAACTACTTAGTCATGTGCTATGCCTTTGTATCACACCATGACAGGGTCTAGGAGTGTCCAGGGAAGGCCCTGTGTGCAGGATCAAAACATTCCTAATGTTGACATAGTCAATATGAATTCATGACACAGTCTCACGAATCCAGTTTAGGAAGTAACTTAAGGAAACAGTACTCCTGTTTCAAATTAAGCACCAAAGTAAATCACTAATTTTGGACAAAGGCAGACTATTACCTCACTTTTGCATCTAGGAGCCAAATAATTAGTTGGATGTGGGCACTGGCTGGAAGAAGTACTATTCTCCTTTTAGGAGACATGATTGAAACTGAAACCTCCCAAATTAGCTAGCTGTATCTGACACAGATTTATGGATTTAAAGGCTTATCAATGCTGGCCTAAGATTATTTCTTTTTGATTTAATGATACCAACCTGTCCATCTCTGGTTTCCACCGTCTTAATCAGAAGTGTCCTTTTTGAGTGGGTGTCAACCAGAGGAAGTGAATCCAAATTGGTTTCTGAATAAAGAAAATAGGTCCAAAATGAGTAAAAATGAAATTTTTAAAAAGAAACAATTTTGTCCAAAAATAATGTTTTTGTTCATCATTGTTTAAGGCACTATTCCCAAAATAATTCTGAAAGATTACCACCTGTTTTCAAGCCCAGGGGCTAATGTTACTGAGACATCAGAATGGGATGGACTGTTTTAGCATTTACTCCATGTGGAGCAAGAAAAATGGAGTTTCAATTTAACTGGAAATACAGAATATAAAACCGTATTTGTTTGAAAATTATGGCTCTCCTAGAGAATTTTCTCTTTATGGTATTTTTCAATTTTAAAAATGAGTGTTTTATAAGCAGAATGGCTACAAGCTGCTAAAATGTTTCATAGGGAATTCCCTGGCAGTCCAGGGGTTAGGACTCCATGCTTCCACTGCCGGAGGCCCAAGTTCAATCCCTGGTCGGGGAACTAAGAGCCTACATGCCACAGAGATCAGTCAAATAAATAAATGAATAAAAATTTTCATAAAGGATAATCAAATGCTTACCCCTCAGGTTCAGGGAAGAAAAGTTTGGAAGAGGCAGAGAAATCCTATAAAAAGAAAAACAGTCACATTTTTCATAAACAACGAGAAACAAATTTATACAGTTATTGTCATCAATTAAGAAAATTTATGCTTTTAATTCACTGGTGACGGATTCGCTTTAGAAGAATTAACCCATGATTGGTCCCATTTGTATATTTAAATATTTTACTCCAAGCGTTTCCTACAGGGACTGGAAGTACTGTAGCGTGACTACTGGTTTTCACAGAATCAACTGCAGGTTCAGACCCCAGTTCCGGTGATTAACTAACTAGGACAAGGAACTCAGTCTCTGAACTGAAGATTTCTCATCTGTAAAAAGTGGTCAGGAGCTACCTTGAAGAAAGGTTCTGAATATGAAATGAATGGTGCGTGGAAAACGAGGGGCACAATACCCAGCCCAGGGCAGCTAGGAATTCACTCCCAGGAGCCCTGTTCCCTACCTGCTCTCCTCTCCTTCCAGCAGCTTCCTGTAGGTGGCGATCTCGATGTCGAGCGCCATCTTGACATTCAGCAGGTCTTGGTATTCGCGCAGGTGACGAGCCATCTCTTCCTTCATGTTCTGAATCTCATCCTGCAGGCGGCCAATAGTGTCTTGGTAGTTAGCAGCTTCCACAGAGAAGTTCTCTTCCATTTCACGCATCTGGCGTTCCAGAGACTCGTTCTGCAGGAAAGATGAGAAAGGTGGCTGGTGTTATTTCCCAGAAACAAACAAAAACAGCTATTCCCCCAACCTCAGCGGTAAAGAATCCGCTTGCCAATGCAGGAGACTCAGGTTCGATCCCTGGGTTGGGAAGATCCTTTGGCAAAGGAAATGGCAACCCACTCCAGTGTTCTTGCTTGGGAAAGGCCAAACGGGGTCACCAAGAGTTGAAAACAACTGACTGACTAAACAACAACAACCCCAACCATTTCCAAACTATCTGCAATCATTTCCCCTCACAGCAAATGGGAAGAACTCCAACTTTTGGTGGAAAATAATGTACCAGGTTCCTTCCTAGTGGAAAAATAATATAGGTATATTAAAACCTTGGGATCTCCAAGTTCTTTTTGAATGAATCTGAACAAATCATTTTCTTGGGATTAGAATGCCAATTTTTCTCCCTTTGAACAAAGTTTTCTTCCAAGAGCACCCTCAGATCGGCCACCTGAATGGCCACAAGCTGGTGATCTGCCTTCTGTTCAGGAAGGACGATACTCACAGTCCCTTTGAGTGCATCCACCTCGCAGGTGAGAGACTGCACCTGCCGGCGGTACTCGTTCGACTCCTGCTTGGCCTGGCGCAGGGCGTCGTTGTTGCGGTTAGCAGCTTCAGAGAGGTCAGCAAACTGTCAAGGAGCAAGCAGAAACCCTGGTCAGCCACGGGCCTCGTCCACAAATCCTCTAAGATTCTATGTGGCCTGGACAAATGAGAAAGCTTAAAGATGGTGAACAAACAAATAAGTAAATAAGGCATGATGCCAACCAAATTTTACACTCAAAGTTCCAAACTCAACATCTTCCAGGATACGTTTAAATTTGTTTTGATAACCAGAGAAAAAGAGGTGGAAGGCGGATGTTGAGATTTTCAAGCAGAAATTTACTCTGCTGCCCTCATTTGCAGAGGGTGGAGGTCAAGAGCATGGTTTGGGGGTTACCTGGAAGTAGGGTGACGGATGGCAGTGGGGAATGATGGGGAAAGGTGGGAAGTACAGCAAGAAATAAAACTTGAACAAGAAAAGCCAGCTAAACTAGGGAGCTAACAGGTACTTAGGAACCACAGACAAGTACAGCAAACAGAATGGTTTCCATTTGTTCTGGCCACACTAGCTTGTCTGTACCTTGGACTTGTACCATTCCTCAGCCTCCTGAAGGTTCTTGGCGGCCACGCTCTCATACTGCTGACGGACATCACGCAGGGCAGCCGTGAGGTCAGGCTTGGAAACATCCATATCGATTTGGACGTGCTGCTCTTGAATCTGGGCCTGAAGCTCCTGGATTTCCTGAGGCAAGAAAGACAGAAGGTCAGCTGTGCCAAGTACGGGAGCAGCTTCACCCACAATCGTTCACAGACAGTGACTCTTCTTACCTCATCGTGCAGTTTCTTCAAAAAGGCAATCTCTTCTTGCAGGGATTCCACTTTACGCTCCAGGTCAAGACGTGCCAAAGAGGCATTGTCAACATCCTGTTTTGAGAAGAGAAAAAAGAAAAAAACAGGACATGGAAGAAGATGCTATAAAGTCTGTGGCTTATCCTATTTATTCATTTTAAATGAACCAGACAAACTTAGCCTCTTTACTATCAAAAGGGCATTGACAAATTTGATAACCTTTAAATAAGTTTGTAAATCACCCAGGGCTCCAATATACTGTTTTCTGCTCTTCATTAACAAACTTGAATTGTGATCCATTGGGTTGTACTCAAGGTGACCAATAAATATTTAAAAATATATAACTGTAAGCCAGCATGGCAGGCTGCAATCAATCATTATTGAATCCATAGTATCAGTGAAGTTTTCATTACTTTTTTAAATCTAGAAAATCAGTGTCACAGGATTTTAAAATTTTTTGAGGCAGGGGTAACATTATGGAATAATATTGATAGAATAACAAGAACTGATCAGATTTCATACCTCCACTTGATCAGATTTCATACTTCCATGTGTACATGAGAACACACAGAACAGAAATTTGTGCTTCTGAAGTTTCAGCACATAATACCTAAGCTCTCTTTTTGTCTCCTCAAATCTTCTGAAATTTTTTCTCAGGATCCCAAGTAAGTCACCTGATATTCAAGTTACAAGCCTAAATCTTTACTCCAATTCAGGATGTACACTGGCAAATATGTAGTTCAGCCAAATAAAGAAAAAGAAGGGTAACCCTGAACTGTATTTGCTTTGCTTTCTCTGGTAGATTTTTCTCCTGAAAGTCACCTATCTCATTCCACAAGGGTGTGTCCACATCTTTTTCACTTAGTACTAGGTCAGTTCAGTTCCTTAGCATGTTTCAGAATGACTAATCAACATGCACATACTATATGTAAAATTTTTACTGCTCTGGTCTCCTCCTATGTTTTCACCATGTGTAAACTGGTGGAAAGATTTTATTGCCCCTCAGGGAATGTCTTGAGGATTTTTATACCTCTTATCTTGTAAGCCAACTTCCCCTTGTGTCTCAGCTGGTAAAGAGTCTGCCTGCAATGCGGGAGACCTGGGTTCGATCCCTGGGTTGGGAAGATCCCTTGGAGATGGGAAAGCTACCCACTCCAGTATTCTGGCCTGGAGAATTCCATGGACTGTATAGTCCATGGGGTCGCAAAGAGTCAGACACGACTGAGCGATTTTCACTTCACATATCTTGTAAGCAGTTATATTTGGAGTCCAGGTTAGTCTTAAAATGTAGACCTGTTTCTATCACCTTCATGGAAAAGTAAATGAGAAAGGGGTGATAATAAAATGATCAGTCTTGGGAAAAAGAATCATTTTTGCTTGTTGTTAATCATTGCAAAAGATAATATCCTATTCTCAATTTTCAAAAGTTCTATGTGTTATTATACTTCTTTGAAGAGAATATGAGTGGTTTTATCTAATCCCTAAATAGGAGGAACAATTTATACTAATATTATTTTATATGAAGTTACTACCGGGGAAGAAAACATTACAGACATGATGATCAGAAATGCTCAATGACTGAAATAAACCACACATTTCTGTGTTTAACTTGATAAATACATTTCTGCTTCAAAAAGTATTCTAGACTATTTGCTTGAGGGAGCTTTTAGAGCCAGTCCCAGTGAGTGTTCAGGAGAATAAAACTGCTGGCAACTAATCTTCTTTGGGATCCAACTTTAAGTTAAAAATCCTTAAAGGCCATCTATCTTTGGAGCAAGAAAACCATTTTTCTTAAAATCCTATCCTTCATTTTTAGCTTTATTCTTTATGGAGAAAATGCTAAAGAATACAAGGATTCAAAAAAGGAAGGCCTTTCCAAATGTGAGGTAGGACTGCAGCTTTAAGAACTTTTCACATCACATACTTCGAGTCTGGGCCAGATATTAGATAACGGGGGTGTTAGCAAATACTTGTGTCCAATTAGAACAGTGCTTGCATCATTACATATTCAATAAGAATGTAGCCTGTTGCAAAGCGTCTCCAGGAACACAAAGACTCCTATTCTTTCTGACCAGAGCCACCACACTTGCCAGAATGTCTGTATCTACATTCCATAGTGAAGTCCGTAGAAACCATTAATACCTTTCAGCCAAGGGGACAGATGGCTCCTTTTCATCCTTATTAGATCACAAATTAGTTGTGCATAGCGATACTTCTGTCTAACCTTGGGGCCACAATAGAACTTGCCGGCAAGAAAATAAAATTTCTGGCTCCACTAAGTTTCTTATCCTCCCATCCATTTCACATCTAAAACTACAGGGCAGAATTGTGCTTTTTGTGGCCTTGTAAAAGGTAGTCAACTTTGGCAAAACCGCAACCTAAATCAAACTGTAACTCTTCAAAATCAAAATATCAACGTGTTGCAAACACGAAACGGAAAAAAAAATGATTTCTTGGGAAAAGAATCTTGAAACAAATTAAAAAATGTTAAAGACCATGTCCTACGGAACGGTTTAATCATTCAAGGGCTTTTATCCAGAACTGCGGTCTCTCTGCCACTAGGGGGCTTGGCGCGCAGACGTGAAGTTTTGTATGATTCAGACTTGGGTTAAGAAACTTTTAGAATTGCCCGTGGGTTGGGCTGGAGGGTGGCGTCCGGTGGCTTCGAGTAGGAACGGAATCTACCAACCTGTCTGAAAGACTGCAGAGTGCTCTCGGCTTCCTCTCTCTGAAGCATCTCCTCCTGCAACCTGAAACAGTTTCAGATTAACCACAGGGGAACCGGGAAACCGCCAGGGGCGGGGCGACCACACCCAAACACCCAGTCGTGGCGCAGAGACCCAAGGGTTGCTGCGCCACCTCCGCGCTCAATTAGCGACCGCGGCTTAGACCTGCTGTCCTAGGCAAGTTTAAGCGGGACCTTGGCCTCTGCGTGGAAAAGCAATCACTGTCGCCACCCCGACCTGCGAGACGCCCGCCACCACCTCACCGCGGAGACTCTACAATCCCTTTGTCTCGCTCTCTCCACGGCCCGTTGGCTGGCAGCCAGCCAGAGGGGGCCAGGAAACTTTCTCAAAGTTTGGGGAAATCGCGTTCATCCTTTTCTAGGGCCTTAGCAGCAGCAGCAGCAGCAGAGTACACAGTGGTAGTTTTTAAAAGTCTGCAACTTGAAACGTGCGTTCTTGGGCAATGAGTCGGGGTAGAGGGAAAATGCTAACTTGGAAGATCCTGGTTCAGGGCGGGGCCCGCACCGCTTAAGCCACAACCCTGCTCCCCCGCTGTCCCCCACCCCCACCCCCGGCAGCCGCCGCCCGGGCCACATCCCCAAGGGCGTGGCAGCTCCGGTATCCACTTCATCCCTCCCTCAGCCCCGCGTGGGCGCCGCCTTACTTCTCCCGGAGCCTCATGATGTCTTCGGCCAGGTTGTCGCGCTCCACCTCGACGCGGGCCTTGTCGTTGGTGAGCTGGTCCACCTGCCGGCGCAGCTCTCGCATCTCCTCCTCGTAGAGGTCCCCCAGGCGCGACTTGCCCTGTCCCTTGAGCTGCTCGAGCTCAGCCAGCAGGATCTTGTTCTGCTGCTCCAGGAAGCGCACCTTGTCGATGTAGTTGGCGAAGCGGTCATTGAGCTCCTGCAGCTCCACCTTCTCGTTGGTGCGGGTGTTCTTGAACTCGGTGTTGATGGCGTCGGCCAACGAGAAGTCCACCGAGTCCTGCAGCAGCCGCACGCCGGGCACGCCGCTCCGCAGGCGCACTGCCGAGGAGCGCGTGGCGTACACGCCACCCGGGGACGAGGTGTAGAGGGTGCGGCTGGTGGAGGGGCGCAGCGCACTGCCCAGGCTGTAGGTGCGGGTGGACGTGGTCACGTAGCTCCGGGTGGAGCTCGGCCGGCTCGCGGTGCCTGGGCCGCCGAACATCCTGCGGTAGGAGGACGAGGACACGGACCTGGTGGACATGGCTGCAGAGGGTGGCGGTGGACTGGGCGACTGCGGTAGCACGGACTGGCTCCGGGAGAAGAGGCGAGCGCGAGGGCGCGGTGGGTGTGGGCAGAGGGAGCGGTGCTGCGTCTCTGGCGCGGGGAGCCCGGAGCGAGAGTGGCAGAGGACCGGACCCCGCGCGGGGCGCAGTTTTTATAACCGCGTTAGGTAAGAGGGTTCCCTCCCACTGCCATCCCGGCGACGGAGTGCGCCAGCCAATGGGGAAGGCTGGGCGGGGGGTTGGGGCGGGGGCGCCCCGGAGCCGTCCTCCTCCCCCATCTGCCCCAACGGGGACTGAGCACAGTCCCGTTACTTCTTAGCTGGGCTGGGACTTTCAGGGGCTTTCCTGATGGTGGCCCGAGCTCTGCTCACCTCTGGGTGCTGATAAAGGAGGGGTCGCGCAGTGGTGCAGGGGGAACCCGCCAGGACTGGACCAGAGGGGTCCCGGGCTCCGCGCCAAAGAGCTGTAGGAGGAGGCGCGCGGGTGGGAGGGGCGCGCCGCAGCTGGGTTGCGCTTTACTGGGAGAGAGAGGATGCGGAGCCCCGCGGGCCAAGAAGCAGGAGGAGGGGGAGTGCAGGATCCCGCAGAACTGGAGGCGTGGAGAAAGAAACAAAGAGGGCCTGAGATTAGAGCGCGAGGTGGGGGCGCGCACAGCTCTGGACGCAGGGCTTGGGCCCCGCGCAGGAGTGTGTGCACAGCCCGCTTCGAAAGAGGATCCGATGCGGACCCCGTCTCTCTTCGTCCTCTTGTCTTGGGAATTCCTGTTCAGGGACCTAACGGACTGGGTCCCCTTTGGACGGTGCGCGCTTCGAGGCGGCGGCCGAGGAAAGCCCGGGGGAGAAGGGTGGGGTCGCTGAGTCACTGGCACTGAGTCACTGCACCCGGCTGTCCCGCCGAAGGCTCCTAGCGGTACAGGGAAACCGTTAGACGAGATTGACTCCAGCCTCCCCGGGCCTGCGCGCACTGTTTGTCGAAGTTTAACACAACTTCGAGCTGGGCCTCAGCTTTCTCGTGGGCAGTTCGCCTGCGTGAAGACTAGCGCGCGCCTGAGTTCTTAAGAACCCGACAAAGCCAGATTTTGCTCCGATATGCAGGCTTCTCTGTAGTAAGAAACTTCTGCACACATTCTATAAGCGCCGAACGCGGGTCTGGGGCATCACAAATGCACTCCGGGGAGGTTCTTGCCAAGTTCCCCCTCACTCTTCTCCCTGGTCCCCTCTCGGCCTCCCCCTCCCCCCATAAAACCACACCCGACTTTTAACAGGATCTGGAAGTTTGGGGTGAAGGAGGAAGCTCTGCGTCCGCAGCTGCACAATCAAATTGATCTCTGGTTTTTCTGCTGTTGCGGAAGTCATTCAAGGTATAAACCTGCGCTAATTATAAGAATGAATTAGGTGATACTTTAAATGTTTAATTTGGTGAATGAAAGGCAGTTAGTTGATTAAATGATTAGTTAGAAAGGCAGCTAGTTAGCCTCAGATGATAGAATGTTTGCAGGGACTGATGCATCCTGCAGGATTCTGGTGTCTTGTCGGGGAAAAGTCACTGGTCCGTTGGTCGATTTTCCAGAATTCCTGCAGTTGGACTTAAAGTGAGAGAAACAAAATTGAATACGGGGCAAAATGTTTTAGTGTAGGGTGCCAAGGGAGTGTTCAGACTCTTAACACCAAAACCTTTTTAGATAAATCCCTCAACTAGGTTTTTGTTGTAATGTTAGTAACAGGAAGAACAGAATGGTTACCCCCAAAGAGAGACAAAGAAAATCCAAAACAGTCTTTTAGTGATACCTACAGCAATTTAAAATTCAGAGGTTTTTTGTTTGTTTATATTTACAAGACTGAAGGAGTATTGAAAGGATTAACCCCCAAACCACTGTTAAAATAAAAGCCTCTTGATTCTGTAGTGAATGGAGAGGGGGATAGGATAGGAAGAGGTAAATCCTTTTCTCTGATTTTTGTTTGTTTCGAAAGGGGAGTACTGAAGGTTACCTGGCATTTAAGAAAAGTAGTTTAGAACCAAATGAAGGGTTTATTTCTGTAGAAGCCTCTTTTAGGCAATATTTTGTTTACCACATTTCAGTTCTGGCAAATGGAGCCAACAAGCTTGAGCAGCAGCTCCCCTGTTGAGGACATCCTTAACTCTCTCCTTCTCTGGAAGGCTGCGGGTCCCTCTTGAGCATTCCTGGGGCATGGCGCTCTGGCAGACCCACTCAGGCAGACCCGCTCAGGCTCCGTGTTACCCTCTTGCTCTCTGAGAGCCCTTTATTCAAGCCGCTGCTCAACAAATGTCACCATTGTGAGTTTGCACGGAACCTTAGCATGAGAAAAAAGCCATCTCCCTCTAGGGGAAGGGAGGGTGAATCTTACTCCCACCTAAAATGCTGATCCCAGGGCAATGCGCTGGTGCTGTCAGAGGACGCTTGCTGTCTGACTCACTATGGAAAATGAGGGCAAGGCCCTGGTGCGGTGTGGCAGGGTGCCCTGTTGGTGACCACAGCAAATTCCTCAGGCCTATGGTGGCTTCCTCTGGGGTGGCCACTGGCCCGCCTCATCATCTCAGGGGCATCCCTTCTCCTTTCTAAACTGTTCCATATCTGTATTCTCAGGATTGTGATATGTTCACTTGCTGTCTTGAGTAAACTGGGTGACTTAAGCAACAAACATTTATTGCTTCCGGCTCTGGAAGCAGAAAGTCCAAGATCAAGGTGCCAGCCAATTTAGTGTGTGATGAGAGTCTGCTTGCTGGTTTGCGGATGACCTTCTTGTTTTGCCCTCCCTTGGCAGAAAGAGTGCAGGTTGTGATCTCTTTCTTTCTTATAAAGGACACTAATCCCACCTTAGGGGCCCCACCCTTGTGACCTCATCTAAACCTAATTACCTTCCTAAGGCCCCACCTCCAAATATCCACACACTGGAGATTAGGACTACAATATATAAATTGTAGGAGCCACAAACACTCAATTCATAGTACTTGCCATACAGCACGTGTACACACACACACACACGCAGATACAGGATCCAATATGTCCTTCTCATTAGAAATTGCCATAGCTTGGGGTAGATTGTAGAGTGTAGAAAAGTGAAGGTTATTGAAACACTTCTACTCAATTTATACAGAATGCATGAGACTTTGGAAAAATTTTATTTCATTCTGAGATAAATTATATACCACCCAGGATAGTGCCTCAACCAAGGGAGGATGGCCATCCATGAAAGGGATCTATCTTTCTGAACTAATATCCTTGAACATGGTAACTCATCCTGCTCTATCTGCACCCCTGTTTTCTTAGCACCTTTTGGAAGTAAACAGTGCACAGACATCACTTTCTCTGTTTTCATATTTATTTTTTGATTGCTATGAAAATCTATCTCCAGAGTATTTTTGAATGCTGGACTCTGAAGCATCTTCAAACACTGTGTGCTGCAAGTTGTCTATAAATAAGGACACAGTGGACCAATTTGTATGCCAGGCATAAACATGACCAAATCTAAAGTACTCAACAGTGATTTTGGAATTTGCAAGCTGTGGTGATGTCAGTTGAATTGGGCAATTTGAACTGACAGACCAGCCAGCCATGTGGAGAGGAGCTTAGTGGCCTGTGGAGGCTTTAGGAGAGCTGGGTGGCAGGAGGTCGTGCCAAGAGACCAGCTTCTAGCTGGATCACCTGGACAGAATGTCAGCAATGAGAAGGTGTCTAATGTGACAGGATGAAAACCATGGCAAAATCTAGAGTGTGTGGTATTAAAGATAATAATAATACTCAGTAATGTTAGTGCTGTAGTTTTTGTGTCTGTGGGATGACAGGAAACTTGAATTCGTTTAATTTAACTGAATGCTCTTCTAGCATACTGCAGGATATAGTAGATGGTCCATTTTAAAGACTAGGCAACTAAAAAGCAAGCCAAAAATCTGCCCATGGTGATATAACTAGCAGTGGAGGCAGGAAAGGGGCACGCATTTTCTTTTAATTTTTATTGAAGTATAGTCACTTTAAATGTTGTGATAGTTTCCACTGTACAGCAAAGTGAATCAGCAGTTGTTGTTCAGTCACTAAGTTGTGTCCGAATCTTTGCCACCCCATAGACTGTAGCATAGCCAGGCTCCTCTGTCCTCCATTATCTCCTGGAGTTTACTCAAATTCAAGTCCATTGAGTCAGTGATGCTATCTAACCATCTCATGCTCTGGCGACCCCTTCTCCTTTTGCCTCCAATCTCTCTAAGCATCAGAGTCTTTTCCAATGAGTCAGCTCCTTGCATCAAGTGACCAAAGTACTGGAGCTTCACCTTCAGCAACAGTCCATCCAATGAATATTCAGTGCTGATTTCCTTTAGGATTGACTGATTTGATCTCCTTGCCTTACAAGGGACCTTCAAAAGTTTTCTCCAGCACCACACTTTTAAAGCATCAATTCTTTGGTGCTCAGGCTTCTTTATGGTCCAGCTCTCACATCTGTACATGACTACTGGAAAAACCGTAGCTTTGACCATATAACCTTTGTATCAACTATACATATACATATACCCCCGCTCTTTTGGAATTCCTTCCCATTTAGGTCGTCACCAAATACTGAGTAGAGTTCCTGTGCTATACAGTAGGTTCCCATTAGTTACCTGTTTTATGTATAGTGTTGATAGTATGTGTGTGTCATTCCCAATTACCCATTCTTCCCACCTTTGTTACCCCCTTGGTAGCCATACATTTGTTCTCTACATCTGTATATCTATTTCTGCTTTGTAAATAGGATCGCCTGTACCAGTTTTAGGGGGCAAGCATTTGAATTGAGCTCTTTCTGACTCCAAGTGCACTTTTCTCATTGGCTTGATGACATTTTGCTTGCTATTAACTAATTTAATTCACAAACATTATTTAGAGGCATACTGTGTTTCAGGAGCTGTAGGTATAGGATAACTACCAGGTTATGTTGTGAAGAGCAGCTTCCTAAAGGAATTTGACAGATCCTTAGAATATCATGTTTTACGTTATTCAAATGATGAAACAGTGGTTCATAATACATAAGAAGGGAGTTTGGTTTTCACTTGGCTCTAAATCTTTACTTCGAGAGTGAAATATTTTCACCTAGATTTCTTTCTGTCTCTTCAAAGACATCATTTTCAAATTTAGACTTAACTCATCTCACACTCTAAACCCCATGAACCACTACAGCTTCCCCTTCGAACTTCTCTCTCTATTTAAGGCAACACAGCGAGCTAACAAGACTGGAAACTTTCATCCTCCTTCCCACTTCCTTACCCTTGGATGGCTCAGATCCCATGGGTGTCCTGTCCACTGCTTTCTGCACCCTCTCCTCTCTTTCGTCGCTGTGACTCATGTCCAAGCCATCCTATATCTCATCCCTGCAATACAGCAATTGGCTTCCCTTCTTCCAGGCTCTGCTTAATCACACCAACATGTCTGACTTTGAACCAAAACCTCTTTTTCTTAATAACTGCATGCTTAAGACTCCCTAAAGCTGCAAAGTGAATGATTCATTCCCTTGTTAAAAGGTAAAGTCCGTGACAGTAGAGACTTTTGTTCACTATCTTATCTCCAGTGCCTACAGAGAAGCCTGGCACATTTATTGAATGTATGAATTAATGCACGAATAGTTCCTAGAGGAAAGGAGGAAGGGGGAGAAAAGAAGAAGGAGGGAAGGGTGGGAAGGAGGGAGAAAGAAAAGAGAGAAACAGAAGGCTAATACTAGTGCTAGTCATTTTCCACAGGACCTCCTCTCATCTTTACAGGGTATTATGATCCACAGCTTTCATTAACACTCAGAACACATGTATTGAATGTTTGCCATGTTCCAGGCATCCTACTAGACGGTGGAGAATGTGAGCAAGGCAGGTACAGTCCAGGTGCTCTTGGACGTAGAGCTGGATCCATGTGTGCACGTGTGTCAGACTGAGAGACAATTCTTAAGGGACAAATCAAACAGTTACAGTTTGTAATAAACATAATGAAAGCAACATTTTTTTCTTCAGAGGAGGTTGAGGCTCATCGTTTGACAGTGGCCTGTGAAAGCCAGGCTAAGTATGCCCATTCATCCTTACCTCCCACTGCTCCCCACCAGACAGTAATTTCAATGAGACCCTAAGCTCCTCTCAGTTCCATGAATACAGCTCATTTCCCCCTACCCTCACATCTTTCTTTATATTCCATTCATCAGACATAGGTACTTGTTTTTTGCACTGCCTGCAATGTTTCCTAGTGTATTCGGGTAAGCTAAGAAACTTTTCATGCCTCTGGGGAGCTCATAGCCTTGAGGAAAAGTCAGGAACCACATGAAAGAGCTCTATTATGAATACATAGCGGAATGTGGTCAGTGAGTGCTCTGATGGAGGTATGAATAAAATGCTGAAGGGTTTATATGGAGACAAGGTCACATCTATTTGGGTAAGATCAGAAAATGTATTCAGAAAAGGTGACGTTTGAGGAATGAGTGTGATTTCTACAGCTTATCACAGACAGAGGATGCTCAATGCTGATGAAAACTCATAAGCAAAAACTGTACAAGCATCCAGGTTCTGGGGACATGTAGGTAGTAGAAAGAATCCCGCTGTGGCTGATTATGGAGCAGTTGTAGGGGAGAAAGGGAATGGAAAGCTTATATGGAACCATGCATTAGAGGACTAAATGCCAAGGAAAGGAGTTTGTAATTAATGTGGTGGGTAGTGGGACACTGCAACTTTTGACGAGGGGAAAGACATGCTTGTGGCTGTGTTTTAAAAGGATTGTTCTGGCATATTGTGGAAGATGAAATGGGAAGACCAGTCTGAAAGCTGTTTGCAGTAGATTGTGTGACTGGTAAAAGCCTGATCTTGGTGGGTACAGTCATGAAGAAGGAGGATGATTGTTAGACACTGAAGTTGGGAAGAGGGCAAGCAAGTCAAGGGCTCTGAGCTTTCTGGACTGATTAAAAGAATAGATGCTTTATAGATGGAAGATATTTTAGGTGGAAAATTACTCTTAGATGAACAATAATTCACTCAGATCCATTTACCTGGAAGTACTTCCTTTCTGTAGTCTACATAGAGCAAAACCTTATGAAAAAGGTAGGGTATAGGGACTTCCCTGGTGGCCCAGTGATTAAGACTCCACCTCCTAATGTAGTGGGTGTGGATTCAATCCCTGGTTGGGGAAACTGAGGTCCCATGTGCTGCAGGATGTGGCCAAATTTTTTTTTTTAAGTTCAAAAAAAAAAAAAAAAAAAAGAAGATGGGTATGAATTGGGTCATGCAGTTTTACTCCTTACAATATTTCTAGTCTGTTCACATAAATCAGTACTGATTCCCTTAGATTGTTCCTTATATAAGTTGAGTGTGTTGGCCTGCTTTCCAGCCGTTGGTACAAAATTGTGAACTTCTTCAGTTTCCTCTAACATAGTTTTAAAAAGTTCAAAGACTTGGAATGCCTTCCATCACTTTTATGCCTCCAAAAAAGTTCCACAGAAAAAGAAGCTTGAAGACGAACTTCTAGAATTTTCTTTGAAACTTTTTCTTGGGGGAGGCAGATGATCATTTCCCTTAAAACTATGTAACTACACAAATATTATGGAATTTGAGCTTCCTACAGATTAAACATGCTTTTCTCATATCACAAATTATGAAAAATTGTTCTGAAACAGTACTGTAATGTATTCATCTGTTATCTCTAGACCTTTAAGAGATTATACATATGATGTTTACATATATTTTATACATGTATATGTAATTTTGATTTCCTCAAAGTCTAGGGCACCATCTCTAACTAAAGAAAGAGAAGGTGATGAGGATGTAGGAGGGACAGGGGATGTTAACTGCCACACAGAGGAAAACACGTGCAGAAAAATAATTCAGATTGATGTTGGACAAAGACATGAACCTAGGTTGTCAGTATTGGTTCACGTGGTCCAAAAAGCAAGACAAAAGCAGCCCAGATATAAAAACCCAGACCTTATTGGAAAGAAAGCTAAATGATAGCATCAGAGTTTAGTTATGGGCTGAGTGAGACCTTAAGAGAGCAAGCAGGTTTTGCCCTGTGTCCTATGATGTTGCTCATTTTCATCAGAGAGAAGGAAGCCCTGCCAGTGTTAGAAAATCTGCCAAGTTGCTTTGGCATCATGGGAGTTTACTCAGCTTATTTGGAGGAGGTCATCAAGTTCCCAGGGGTAGACTTTTTTCAGAAGATATTTTGGTAATGGGTCTAATTATAGTAACTTTGTTTAATAGCATACTTTTCTTTGAAAGAATTGAAGAGTAAAAATAATTTTGAGTTCACCTTTATGATAACCTATGAAGTTGGGAAAGAGATCCTGACTATCTTATAGCCATAGTCTGTTTGTGTATTTGGGAAGGATTAAAGAACCTCTTCCCTCCTATCTCAAAACTGACTAATGAATTGACCAATCTTTCCAAAAATCTGGAGAAGCTTTAGCACTGCCTTGTCACATTCATTTAGCCAGCAAAGTGATTTTTTTCAGAATCTTGATTATTTAACTTTGACTATGTTTGATAAACTCAGAGTTTAAAATATACCCCATCAAACTTTGGTCTCTGTGTGTGTTGAAAAAGATCAGTATGACTTGTCAGAGTTAGAAATGAAAATCAGGGGGCTTCCCTGGTGGCTCAGTAGTAAAGAACCTGCTTTCCAATGCAGGAGACTCAGGTTTGATCCCTCGTCTGGGAGGATCTCATATGCCATGGAGCAGCTGAACCTGTCTGTGTACTGCAACTACTGAGCCTGTGCTCTAGAGCCTGGTTCCCTAACTACTGAGCCCACATGCCTCAACTACTGAAGCCCACTCATCCTAGAGTCCATGCTCCAAAACAAGAGAAGCCACTGCAACGAGAAGCTCATGCACCTTGACAAAGAGTAGCCCCTGCTCATCATAGCTGGAGAAAGCCCGCCACAGCAACAAAGACCCAGCATAGCCAAAAATAAATGAATAAATAAATACTAAAAATTTGCTGCATGTCTCAGGAAACTCAAACAGGGACTCTGTATCTATCACCCTAGAGGGGTGGGATGGGGAGGGAGATGGGAGGGAGGTTCAAAAGGGAGGGGTTATATGTATACCTGTGGCTGATTCACGTTGAGGTTTGACAGAAAACAAAATTCTGTAAAGCAATTATCCTTCAGTTAAAAAATAAATGAAAATCAAAAACATGATTCTGAGGGGGGAAAAAACCCCAATGCAAAAGAATCAAACTTATATTCTCCTAATTACAAAAAAAGACAAAATATTAGAAAAAATAAACAAATCAGAGTAACCCTAAATGAAGCCATGTGACAAATGAAAGGACATCTAAGAGGGCAAAATGACAAAACTAAGCAGGGCAAAAGGATTAAGAAAATTCATTAGAATGATACAAAATAAGTAAAGAAAGAACATTCTGAGTTAACTGTAGCAGAATAAAGGGATTGGCAGCCCTCTCTGTAATTCTGCTGCAACGGTTTCCAAAAGATTAAGTAAGACTTTGTATTTCTAATTAGCCAAGTACTAGAAATATACTCTCTAATGGGACTCATATGGCTGTGTGGAGTAACTGCAAAAATATGATGAGATTTGAGCTTAATACAGATTAAATATACTTTTTGTATCATAAATCATGAAAAATTTCTGGAACAATATTTATTTATTCATCTGTCATCTCTAGAACTTTAGGGGGTTAAACACATGTGCACAGAATACAATGCAGTCATATTTGCATGTCTAATCAGGGTTTTTCTTTTGCTGACTTTGGGTTGGTTTTCACAATCCTTGATTAGTGAACTCTAAACAATGTTAATGATAACCAGGCATGATTTTGCTGTTGTTCCTAGAATCAGAGTGTGGCCCAGATGGGAAGGCTAGTGGTAATCATAATGATAGCCTACGTATATGAGTGCTTACTGTTTGCCATGTGTTAACTTATTTAATCCTCACAACAACCCTGTTAAATGTATGAAGAAACTGAGGCACAGAACAACTTGAGTAACTTGCTCAAGCTCACACAGCCAGGAAGTGGCAGACTTGGGATTTGAACTTAGGACTTCTGGCTACAGCTCCCCTTCCAACCTTCACTGCATTGCAGTACTTTACATGCCATGGTGCTTTTTGTGCTGGTGACATCCCCATGTCTCTGGAATTCTTGTCATGGTGTCTCATCTATCTCTATGGATTTCCCCTCGCCCCCTTCCCATGCAGCCACAAGACCCCTTCTGATTCAGAGAATAGAGTGCCCTTAATGAATCATCAGGACATCGATGGGCATTTTCAGGGTTTTCTGTGGAGATCTCATTTTTTAATTCTGACTCAGTTCACCAGAATGAAGCGATGACTATGACATATCATCCCTGCATGCAATGAGATGAATGAAAATCTTTTGTGGAAAAGAGAGATGCTGACCACATTTTTGGAACACATCACCTCTATAAGTAAAAACAGCTTTTCCCCATACTTACTCTATTAGTTTACATTTTAGGGAGATTTATTAATGTTTGGAATATTGTGTAGTCCAAGAGTAATGAGAGACATGTATGAAATGAGAGATTTAGTGAACTACCCAATTACCGAAATTCTTTTTTTTTTTTAACATTTTTATTGGAGTATAATTGTTTTACAACTTTGTGTAAAGTTTCTGCTATACAACAAAATGAATCAGCTATATGTATATGGAGAAGGCAATGGCACCCCGCTCCAGTATTCTTGCCTGGAAAATCCCATGGATGGAGGAGTCTTGTGGGCTGCAGTCCATGGGGTCGCTAGGAGTCAGACACGACTGAGCAACTTCACTTTGACTTTTCACTTTCGTGCATTGGAGAAGGAAATGGCAACCCACTCCAGTGTTCTTGCCTGGAGAATCCCAGGGACGGGGGAGCCTGGTGGGCTGCTGTCTATGGGGTCACACAGAGTCGGACACGACTGAAGTGACTTAGCATACATATATCCCCTCCCTCTTGAGCCTCCTCGCACCCCCTCCGTCCCCTCCAGGTCGTCACAGAGCGCTGAACCGAGCCCCTTGTCTTATGCAGCAGCTCCCCACTAGTGCATATATGTCAGTGGCACTTTCTCCATTTATCCCACCCTCTCCTTCCCCGTTATGTCCACAAGCCCATTCTCTGTGTCTGCCTGTGACCAAGATTCTTAAGGCCAAATTCAGGCTATGTTACTGATAACACATAGGACCTTACGACCCAGTTTTAAACATTTCTTGCACAATACTAATCTCACTGCTGTTGCAGCTCAGATTTTTCCAAGAACTGCACACTTGCACCACTCTCTGTTAAAACAGCATGTTAAAGTGTTTCCTGTGGGAACAAGGGTAGGAGCAACAGACATCACAGCCCCATTGTAGATAGAAGGGGAAAAGGATGCATGAAAGCAAGAGCCTGATGAAATCTCAGCAGTGGCACCATTACCTAATAGATTGAAATATTCTGAAGAGAAGCAGTGACCCCATCCAGTCAGTATATTTAGGGTCCTCCTGGGGGCCAGGCTCTCTGCTGGGCTCTAAGGACCCAGAAATGAATAAAGCATCTTCCTTGTATTCAGAGGGCATCTAATTCCCTCTTCTATTCTCTCTTAAATCCTTCTGTCTGAGTCTTGAATGATCTTTCTGTCACTTTGAGGTCTAGTTCAGTAGTTTCAGTAGTTCAGTTGATGTCCCCCTCAAGTCAGAAGGAAATAACAACCACTTTTTCTGTGAAATCCATGGAAATGTCGAGTTTGCTGTTTTGTTCTCCTTGACAAAATAGAGCATAATGACTAGTTGCTGGGTTGCTACAGAAAACACAGGCCCCAAACGGCAACCAGGAAGAAAGAGTACTTAGCAATTAAGTAAAGGAAATGACTAGTGGGTTCGAAACCCAACCCACTGCCCATGTATTTCTTAGCAGAGTCAGGCAGCTGAGTTACTTAGGCAACTGTTATCACTAAGGAAGTAGTTTTGGTGACTCATGCTCATACAGAATAACTTCTTTGCAAGTCTGTGTATTCAATGACCTTACCATTATCCTCATGTTTTCCCTTCTCTTAGCACTGGGACATAAAAACCGCATTTGGATGACTTTGGTTTATCACTTAGAAGTGTTATCCTTCATTGGCTGGCTCATATTTTGAAATGTGATGGACACGAGGTGATATTGCAGGCAATAGTTCCTGCAGTATGTTCCTATATTAAAAGTAGAACTGACAGCTTTTCTAAGCAGAAATATTATGTCTTGTTTTTTATTGAAGTATAGTTGATTTACAGTGTTGTGCCAGTCTCTGCTGTATAGCAAAGTGACTCTGTTATACACATATATACATTTCTTATACTCTTTTCTATTATGGTTTATGACAGAATATTGAAAATACTCCCTGTGCTATACAGTGGGACCTTGTTGTTTATACTAGTATATACAAACTTGTATATACTAGTTTGCATTTACTAATCCCAAACTCCCTCTCCATCCCCTTCCTTCTTCTCTCCCCCTTG
Source organism: Ovis canadensis (assembly GCF_042477335.2). Taxonomy (NCBI): domain Eukaryota; kingdom Metazoa; phylum Chordata; class Mammalia; order Artiodactyla; family Bovidae; genus Ovis; species Ovis canadensis. Next base: position 46,413,357 of record NC_091257.1, on the reverse strand, counting down.
GCAACCCTAAGTCTGTTCTCTATGTCGTGAGTCTGTTTCTGTTTTGTAGACAGGTTCACTTGTGCCGTATTTTAGATCCCATATGTAAAGTGACATCACGTGGTATTTGTCTTTCTCTTCCTGACTGCCTCACTTAGCGTGAGAATCTCTAGTTGGATCCATGTTGCTGCAGATGACCTTATTTCATTCTTCTTATGACCGAGTAGTATTTCATTGCTTATAAGTACCACAGCTTTATCCCTTCATCTATCAGTGGATGTGTAGATTATTTCCATGTCTTGGTTATTGTGAATAATGCTGCTCTGAACATAGGGGTGCATGTATATTTTTGAATTATAGTTTTGTCTGGGTATATGCCCAGAAGTGGGATTGCTGGATGATATGGTAACTGGTTTTCTAAGGACTCTCCATACTGTTTTCCATAGTGGCTGCACCAACTTACATTCTCACCAACAGTGTAGGAGGGTTCCCTTTTCTCCACACCTTCTCCAGCATTTGTTATTTGTAGATTTATATCTGGTAATAATAACATAATAATAACATTTCTTGTCAGTTATTTTTTATTTATAAAAAGGTACTATTTAAAATACTAGTCACACTTGTACCCACAATACCAAAGTATTTTATACCATAACACAAAATGCCTTTGTCTTTCCCTAGAGAGATACAAAATGGAATTCAAGTTTCCACTGAAAGCTTTCTAGGGATGATCATCACAAAAATAAAGGACCCCTAAGAAAACTCCTTTTGCCAGCTTCTCTCTTCAGATTTTTGATCTACCTGTTTGATGTTCCAACCATATTTGTTTATGGAAAATTGATATTTTTTTCTGTTAAAAATAGTAGATGGTGTAGGGAAAAAATGAGTTAATGAAAAGAGTTATAGGTTGATGTGTTTGGAGAATTGTTTGGAAGAACTTACATTGACAGAGAAAAACAAAACAAAACTGGGAGCCAGGTGTCTGCGGTGATTTTGGGTTAGGGCATAACAGCCTGGCCTGGCCTCCAGGTTTTTCTGGTAGCCTCAGTAGTGCCAGCTTTCAATGTGGTCAGCCTCGGGCTCACCTGAGCTGTTATTATGTCTTTTTTCCTAACTCCAGAAACCCTGCCATAAGTTCAGATTTAGACAGTATAACATTAGCTGTTTTCATTTTGCTTTCAATCTAGTCGTTTTCTGTTTTTAATTTTGTGGCTGGAAAAGCTTGAAAAATGCTATGAGTCATGACAAGTGTTTCTTTATCCTCCAGATAGAAGCCTTAGCAGCTGAGTGCTTTTCTGTGGGAACCCTTTCAGGGACTATTTGGGAGAAATACTTGTCCGGTGGTTCTCTTAAAGTGTGGTACCCAGGCCAGCAGCAGCCCCTGGAAATCTGTTAGAAATGCCACCTCTCAGTCTGCACTCCAGATCTGACAAAATCAGAAACTGCGTGGGGTTTGCCCAGCAATCTTTGTTTTACCAGGACTTCTAGATGTTTCTAAGGAAATGCTAAAGCCCGAGAAGCTCTGTGCTAGTGAATTGTTAGTATTTGGGGCCATAGAGTGAAAAATATAGTGGTTGGAAGATGGGAATATTTATGAGTCTTTGCTTATGAGGAGACGAAGAATAGATAGGAAAGAATGCTTTAACTTTTGGAATTAAAATAAAGAGGGCTGGAACTTAATTTGCTGGATTAATTGCTTGCATGAACCTCTGCCTTCTCAGAGAACAGAGATCCTGATGACTTGGTTACTGGGAAATATATTGGCATGGTTCTAAAGTTCTAGAATAATCTCTCTAGTGAGAAAAGGCATGCCTTCCCATTTTAGGACAGAAATTCAACTCAGTTCTGTAAAACCCTATAAGATTCTTGTATTCCATTGACTTGGCCAGCTCAGTTACTTCTTGAGGCCCTAGTTTCTACATCTGAAAACCATATGCATTGTTACTTGCCTTGAATTGTCTCATTGAAATGAAGTGAGGGATTCAGTATCTGAAAGAGGATTTTGTAAGGCATTTTGGTGACTGAAAAATGCAAAGATTAAGAGTGATTAATATGGATATTGATGCAGATATGGATTAATATATCAACTACCCTTTGATATGTGCTCCCTTTAGTCTTGACTCTCATGTATTCATTTTTGGTGTTAAATAAATCACAGTTCTTGTTTTTATTTTTAAAACTTATTTATTTGTATTTATTTATGTGGCTGCACCTGGTCTTAGTTGTGACATGTGGGAGTCTTTGATCGTCATTGCAACATGTGAAATCTTTCTAGTTACTTCATGCAGGGTCTTAGTTCCCTGACCTGGGATCAAACCTGGGCCCCCTGCATTGGAAATGTTGAGTCTTAGCCACTGCGCCACTAGAGAGGTCCCTAAATCATAGTTTTTAAAAGCTTTAATCTTCATTTCCTCATCGAAAACATAGTATTCATGATACCTACTCATAGGATTGTAGTGAGAAGAAAATCAGATGAAAATATGAAAAGGCAGCTTTTAAAGCTCAAACATTACAAATTTTCTATGTTATTGTTTTCATTGTTATTTCATGTCTGGATTGAGAAAGCTTTGTGACTGTTGACAGAATGATATCATCCAGGAGTTTGCAGTGAGTGTGTACATCAGCGGATTTTTGTTACAAACAATAGCTATGTTTACTTTTCTACTCATTCTCCTTCAGTGGAATGTTTCCATTTTCTCATGCTGTGGGGGAGATCCACATATGTTTTATTAAAGAAAGCAAGCCTGGTGTGTTTTATCCTTTGAACTGAGAGTCCACATATCATTCATTCTTTTCAGGTCAAGCCATCTGGATGAATTGCCAGTCCTTTACTCACTCGCAACAATGGATAAACCTCAGTTTCCTCATACGTAAAATGGGATGTCAATAGTAGAGATTTGTGTGACACTGAAATGAGCAATGTATCTATAGAGCACACCGCAGAGTGCTTGGCACAGAGTAAGCGCTCAATAATGTGAGCTGTTGTTATGACTGTCATGATTAAACAGTAACATGAAGAAGAGGAAAAAAGGTCGTGTCTGAAAGTCAAGGGCAGGAGAGGATAAAAAGACAAGGGAGGCAGCTTCAAAAATGGTCTGATCGTTTTGCAAATGACAAGTCAAGCAATTGCCATGATTTTTCTGGTCACTTTGATGAAAATCAAACACTTCCTTGGTTGTTTCAAATGAGAAGATTAACCATAGTTGTTTATAATGTCCATGTTCATGTAACAATCAAAATCACAGCCTTACTTGAAAGTTACCTGTCTTTCCCGCAAGGAGCTGTAGGAAGTGGGAGTCCTGGTTTTTCTCTCTGTGTGTGAAGTGCTATCACTCTTTCCTCATCTTGGTAAATAGAGAAGTAAATTTTGGGGGAGATAAGAAAGTTCTTACTTGACAAGGACTGTTGATGAGCCAGTGCTCACACCTCTCCATTTGGCATGTGTTTATTTTTTTAATTATTACTATTTTTTGATATGGACCATTTTTAAGGTTTTTATGAATTTGTTGCAGTATTGCTTATGTTTTGGGGTTTTTTGGCCTTGAGGCATGTAGTATCTTGGCTCCCTGACCAGGGATTGAAACTGCACCACTGCATTGGAAGGCGAAATTGTAACCACTGAAGTGGTTGGCGTGTGTTTAAAAGTCCCTGGCATGTGCTTAAAACTGGCCTTTTTTCTATTGGGTGCCTCTTTGTCTTTCAAAGCACAGTTCACCTGAAGAAGTGAATTTGTATTTGGTCATCTGCAGCCTCTAGGACTCGTTTTTCGTTTTTTAAACTTTTTATTTTATATTGGGAGTATAGCAGATTAACAATGTTGCAATAGTTTCAGGTGGACAGCGAAGGGACTCAGCTGTACTTACACATGTATCCATTTTCTCCCAAACTCCCCTCCCATCCAGGCTGCCACATAATACTGAGCAGAGTTCCTTGACCTATACGGTAGATCCTTGTTGGTTACCCATTTTTAAATACAGCAGTGTGTACACACTGATCCCATACTCCCTACCTATCCCTTCCCTCTTCCTTCCCCTGCTGACAACCACAAGTTCTTTCTCTAAAGTCTGTGAGTCTGCTTCCACTAGGAAGTGGACCCCTTGCTGCTCTTTGCTTTGGTACCTTCTTTCCAGCGGGTGGTCCTTGAACAGGATCTAAGACAGCTAGCTCTATGCTGCATCAGATCTAGTCCAAGGGAAATACTTTACCTTCAAAAACTCAGACGGTAATGAGGATACAATTTGCAATCCCTGGGTGGCCTTTTGAAGCTCTTTGCCTTACACTTGCAAGTAAGCAAACAGCCTTGGGGCCCTTCTGGTCAGATCCATGCAGCATGCTGGCAACTTTCTCCAAAAACCTTCATCTTCAAAAATCTGCTTGTACACTTCCATGTGTAAAATTGATAGCCAATGGAAGTTTGCTGTTTGACTCAGGGAAATCAACCTCCGGCTCTGTAACAACTCAGAGGAGTGGGAAAGAGTGGGAGGTGGGAGGAAGGTGCAAGAGGGAGGGGACATATGTACATCTATGGCTAATTCATGTTTGTGTATGGCAGAAATGAAACCAAATTGTAAAGCAATTACCCTTCAGTTAAAAAAAAGTAACTTGAACTCTGTTTGCCTTTGACATGGCTACATGGTTTTAAGAGTTACATAACCTTCCTGGCATGCTTCCTTTGATAATGTTGCTTTGTATCGTATTTCACGTTGGAATGTGGTGTCTAGTTTTTGGTATTTTAGTCAAAACTTGCCCCTTTAACTCCTGTTCGAGGTAAAAGGGAACAGGATTGCTTAGGGAATGCTTTGACATTACAGATCGTCACCCCCAAGTTGCTGGGCCTGCAGAGGAGAAGGTGGCTGATAGATGTGAGTGTTGTACTTGGGAGCTTCATGAGTACCCACCCTAGTCACAAAATAAAGCTGTAAATGTGCCTCAGTGGTTTTTCCTCATACAGTTGTTTGTTTTTTTTTCTTTTCTTTAAGTAGCTGGCATGTCACTCAGAACTGATATATGTTATTGCTTTGGAAGATAAACATTTATCTAAAATGTGTTTAAAAAAAAATAGTGTTTCCAACGAATTCCCTGGTGGCACAACGGATGAGAATCTGCCTGACAGTGCAGGGAACATGGGTTTAACCTCAGGTAGTCCAGAAAGATTCTACATGCTGCAGAACATGTAAGCCTATGCATTACAGCTACCAAGCCTGCACTCAAGAGCCCACGAGCTGCAACAGCTGAAGCCCCACAGCCAGAGCCTGTGCACCGCAACAGAGTAGCCCCCAGCTCGCCACGACTAGAGAAAGCCCTCACACAGCAACAGACTCAGTGCAACTGAAAATAACTTAATTAAAAATATATCCCATGAAATTAAAAAATGATTAACTTTTATCAGTTGGAGGATGATCCTAGACTCCCATGTGTACTTAAACTTGTCTCAAAACACTGTTATTGTTGTTTAGTCGTTAAGTCATGTCTGACTCTTTGCTACCCCATGGGCTGCAGCATGCCAGGCCTCCCTGTCCTTCACCATCTACTGGAGCTTGCTCAAATTCAAGTCCTTGAGTTGGCGATGCCATCCAACCATCTCATCCTCTGTCACCTCCTTTTCTACCTTTCCTCAATCTTTCTCAGCATCAGGGTCTTTTCCAGTGAGTCAGTTCTTTGCATCAGCTGGCCAAAGTTTTGGAGTTTCTGCTTCAGCACCAGTCCTTCCAATGTATATTCAGGATTGATTTCCTTTAGGATTGATTGATTGGATCTCCTTGCAGTCCAGGGGACTCTAAAGAGTCTTCACCAACACCACAGTTCAAAAGCATCAATTCTTTGGTGCTCAGTGTTCTTTATGGTCCAACTCTCACATCCATACATGACTACTGGAAAAACCCTAGGTTTGGCTGTACAGACCTTTGTTTGCAAATTAAACAAAATACATTCTGTATGGTGTTTAAATTGTGTTTTTTTTTTCCTTAGCATTTCAGGCATAACTTTTTAAAATGTGAAAATGTACATAAACGTATGTGTACAGGTATATGCAACTCTGAGATCATGCCACAAATATCCAGGACTGCCTTGTGATAGTTTTGGAGCTGGATAACTAAGCAGAATATGAATATGGACTTGTCATTGGAATGCCGTGGAAGCCTCCTGGGTTTGTTCGTATAGATCCTAGATAACTGTTGTGAAAGTTTTACAGTCCTATTAAGACTTGCTGAGAATATGAAAACTTGATATACTGGGTACATTTCTCTAATAATTCCTGATTCCAATTTGGTTATTTTTAAAAATATCCCTGATTGGCAGGACAGATTTAAGATAATCAAATCCTGAGATAATGAAATACCTATCTATGCATCCATCCATCCAAGGGAACTCCTGAAATACTAGAAATTAATACAAAGTTTCCCTTCATTAAAAGTAAATAACAACAGAAATAACATTGTGATAATTCAGTAAGAAATGCCTATGAACCCAGTAGAGAAAGGACAAATGTCACAAATCATTGACAAAAGAAAAAACTACAGATGACTAAGAAACATATAATTAATCCTAAACATATAAGAATTTAGGTTTTTGTGTTAATCACAAAAAAGGGAAATAAAAATGACATAGCCATTTTTGACGTATAAGAATGACAAAGGTTACAACTAGCGACACTTCATAAGGATATAGCAGGGGACCATTCCAGCCACTGCTGATGGGAATTTGGGCTCTGTAGTCTTTCTGGAGATGACTTTTAATCAGCTGTCTCAAAGACTTTTATGACCCAGATAACCACGATGATGTGATCACTCACCTGGAGCCAGACATCCTGGAATGTGAAGTCAAGTGGGCCTTAGGAAGGAAGCATCACTATGAACAAAGCTAGTGGAGGTGATGGAATTCCAGCTGAGCTATTTCAAATCCTAAAAGATGATGCTATTAAAGTGTTGCACTCAATATGCCAGCAAATTTGGAAAACTCAGCAGTGGCCACAGGACTGGAAAAAGTCAGTTTTCATCCCAAATCCAAAGAAAGGCAATGCCAAAGAATGTTCAAATTACTGCCCAATTGAACTCATCTCACATGCTAGCAAAGTAATGCTCAAAATTCTCCAAGCCAGGCTTCAACAGTAGGTGAACCAAGAACTTTCAGATGCTCAAGCTGGATTTAGAAAAGGCGGAGCAGCCAGAGATCAAATTGCCAACATCTGTTGAATTATCAAAAAAGCAAGAGAGTTCCAGAAAAACATCTATTTCTGCTTTTTTGACTATGCCAAAGCCTTTGACTGTGTGCATCACAACAGAATGTGGAAAATTCTTCAAGAGATGGGAATACCAGACCACCATAACTGCCTCGTTTGTATGCAGGTCAAGAAGCAACAGTTAAAATCAGACATGGAACAATGGACTGGTTCCAAATGCTTGTTTAGCTTTTATGCAGAGTACATCATGTGAAATGCCTGGCTGGATGAAGCACAAGCTGAAATCAAGATTGCTGGGAGAAATATCACTAACCTTAGGTATGCAGATGACACCACCCTTATGGAAGAAAGCGAAGAGGAACTAAAGAGCCTCTTGATGAAAGTGAAAGAAGAGAGTGAAAAAGTTGGCTTAAAACTCAGTATTCAGGAAACTAAGATCATGGTATCTGGTTCCATCACTTCATGGCAAATAGATGGGGAAACAATAGAAACAGTGACAAACTTTATTTTTTTGGACTCCAAAGTCACTGCAGATAGTGACTGCAGCCATGAAATTAAAAGACGCTTGCTCTTTGGAAGAAAGCTATGATCAACCTAGAAAGCATATTAAAAAGCGGAGACATCACTTTGCCAACAAAGGTCTGTCTAGTCAAAGTTATGGTTTTTCCAGTAGTTAGGTATGGGTGTGAGAACTGGACCATAAAGAAGGCTGAGCGCTGAAAAATTGATGCTTTTGAACTGTAGTGTTGGTGAAGACTCTCAAGAGTCCCTTTGGACTGCAAGGAGATCAAACTAAAGGAAATCAATTTGAATATTCATTGGAAGGACTGATGCTAAAGCTGAAACTCCAATGCTTTGGCCACCTGATGCGAAGAACTGACTCACTGGAAAAGACTCTGATGCTGGGAAAGATTGAAGGCAGGAGGAGAAGGGGGCGACAGAAGATGAGATGGTTTGTTGGCATCACCGACTCGATGGACATGAGTTTGAGCAAGCTCTTGGAGTTGGTGATGGACAGGGAAGCCTGGTGTCCATGGAGTTGCAAAGAGTCATACACAACTGAGTGACTGAACTGAACTGAACTGATCCCATTTTTGGATTTGATCTGGTAAACATATAAGAATGTGTGAATATTAATATGTAAGAATTGGCATTTTAATATTCATATATTACACTCACTCTTGATGTAATAAACTAAAACCTCTTAAATACTCAATACTGGAGAATAGAAAAAATGATTGTTTACGTACTACAGAAATAAGGCAGGAAAGATAAGAAATAAGGCACTAAAGTGTTAAAAGTGGTTGTGTTTTAGGTATAAGGATAGAATCAAGATTTTATAGAAGGGTGTGTCTTTTTCCTTTTTTTCCTTTTGTAGTTTGTTTTACTCCTCCAAATTAGCATGTATTATTTCTAAAATTCAGAAAAAATAAAGATCACACTTAAATATATATGCCTCTTTGATATATATATAATGAAGTACAGAACTGGTAATGGTAAAATGTTAGGTGAAAAAAATTAGGGTATAAAGTATGTATACAATGAGTTTATGATTTTATAAAATATAATTAGTACAAGACTAGCAGAAGAAACATCAAAATATTAGCCATAGTTCTCATCTGTGGGTTTCAGATTTTCTTTTTTTATATATGCCCTGATTTTCCCAATTGTGGGTAATGGGTGTAAATATTTTATCCCTAGTGGAAAAGAAAAAGAATGATCAGAAGAGAGATTCTTATAGTTGGCTTGGGCTTTCCTTACCCTGGGTATTTTTAATATATGTTTACCAGGTCTCTTTCACTTTAAAAAAAATATTTATTTGGCTCTGCCAAGTCTTAGTTGTGGCATGTGGGATCTTTATTTGCAGCATATGGGATCTAGTTCCCTGACCAGGGATCAAACCCAGGCCCCCTGCATTGGGAGAGCAGAACCAGCCACTGGACCACCAGGAAAGTCCCAAGTCTCTTTCACTTTTGGTGATAATCAAAAATTTGTTTTCCAAATAGTGATGTCTCATGCCTATAGGGAACAAGAAATTTGATGAAACTGCAATTTGAACCTTTTGGAATTTAAAACTATAAATTCTGTGAGGATATATATAGAGTGCTCTTTGTTGCATTCTTTTCCCATCCTGTGCTAGGATTTAGACCTAAAATGAAAGAAGTGAAAAAAGATATGACATGCAGATTCCAGACATTCCTTCCTAACCAGAAAGATTTTTAACTGCTTATGAGAATTTTTTCCTCAAATATGCCAAATCTTTTATTTCATGTATTATTTGATGCCTTCCAGATTTTTTGTTGTTGTTAAATGCTGATACAATCTTCTAATTACTCTTCCTTTAAAAATGTGCTTCTGTGATTTGCAAATAAATCTGCTAACTCGGAGAATATTAGTTTATGTGTCATTGAGCAAATCATGTGATGTTTTCTCTTTATTAATCTTTGTAATAAACTGGATTATTGAAAAGACAATCTGATAGGTCTAAAATAGATTAATAAGCATTTTAAACATTCATAAAGTTCTTTGAAACCTATAGGTCTATATTATCATATATAATTGATGTTATTCTATTATTAAAACTTACTTTCACCATTTACTGAAATATAGTCTATTTTAGTTATTCCTAGTCTCTGAGTGACTAAAGATAGAACAAATCCTTTTAGGACTTGTACTGTATTTTAACTTAGCAGTAATTACCTTAGATGGAAATGAAACACTAATAGTCTTGATCTGCAGGACTCAGTTCAAGTCTAGAATATAAAGGTTAATGGCCTCTGGTACATTCCAAGGGTGAACAGAAAGTTTGGAGGATAAGTTGGACTCGTATAATGTTTACAGTAGTGACTTTGAAAGCTTAGAAGGTCAATTTTAACAATTTTAAATAAATATGAAGTTATTTTTCTTATATAGTGAATAAATATAGTAAGCGCAGTCTCATGAGGCTGTTATATTTCATTTATTTTTATCAATATTGGATCATCTGAGAACTATTCTAAGTTTCTGCTGTGTATCTAAACCACTACCCAATTAACAAGGGTAAAATGAAAATCCTTGTGTATGATTTTTTCTGTCTTCAGTCCTAGTAACTAGCAATTTTTTAAAAAGACTATGAAAAAGAATAAAGGCTTATGTAATGTGTATTTGTGTGTGTGTGTTTTCCCTTTTCTTCTTCCTGATGCTTCTGGTTTGTGTAACTTGGTTACCTGAAATAGTCTGAGTATTTAGATACAGTACTAGAGAAGAGGAGTACAGTAATAACAGCTCTGAAAGGCATTACATTTGAAAGATATGTGTGTATGTATTTATTTATTTGCCGGAGCCAGATCTTATTTATAACACGAAGGATCTTCCATCTTCAGGATCTTTAGTTACAGCATCTGGGGTCTTTTTTTTTTGTTTTCTTTTTCTTTAGTTGCATCATGTGGGATCTAGTTCCCTGACCAGGGATGGAATCTGGGCCCCCTGCACTGGGAGCACAGAGTCATAGAAACTGGACCACCAGGGAAGTCCATGAAGGCATTACAGTTTTGTTTTTTTTATTCCCAACATGAGTCTTATTTTCCCACCTGATAAGAATGCTATAATAGAAAACAGTAAAGAAAGACATCTTTTTAGATAATATGCAAATTAGTCTCCTGGTAATATATATTTAAAATATATATATATATAACTTTTTTGAAAACTAGGAAAATAATTATATGTAATTGTTAGAATTACATACAGTGGGTTATATCTTCCATTATGATATAATTTGTTATTCAGCTGTTAACAGATTTCAAACTGAACAAAGTGACAGGCAGATTCTTTATCCCTGAGCCACTTGGGAAGCCCTATGGTTTCTATGCTTCTCAGCAAAAAATCTATTATGAAATTTCCTCTTGATTCCAATTAAAACACATACACACTTGGTTTTTTCTTTTCTTTCTTCTCAGGTAAGTGTAAGACAGTATTCACAATCCAATGTCAGTTGGCTATTCTTCACAGCAGAAAATTACTGTTCCTTCCAGACACCAGGAAGTTCATATTTTTTCCATCTGTACTTTTTCTGTTAGAAATTTATCATGTCATTGATAGAGCGCATCTGCTGTTTACTGTTCTGTTTTGTTTTTCCTTTGTGACAGGCTCTGTATAAGGTGTCTGGACCCCAGAGAAAGAAGATGAAGGTTTGGCTACAAGGTTTGCTTTTCTTTGTGTTCCTTTTACTCCGTATTTCGGGGGCACTTATTTTAAATCAGTGTTCAGCATGCAATAATTAAGCAGTTGCTGCATGCTTCTTCAACACTGTCCAATTATTGATGGGCTACCCATGAAAGTCATAGCTTCAAGAGACTGTCACTCTTGAGAAATTCTGATCAATAGAACTTTCGGTGATGAAGGAAATGGTCTTTCTTTCTTTTTCTTTTTTTTTGCTGTGTTACTTGAAATGTGCCTTGGGTGACTGATGAACTAAATATTTAATGTTTAATTAAGTTAATATAAACACAAGTCACCAGGTGTGGGTAGAGGCTACCCTACTGGCCAGTGTAGCCCTAAAGAAACAATGAAATTGTATAAAATAGTCCTGTGCTTAGAGAGAAGATGTTAAATTGTTTTTTATTGTTGACATTTTTTATGGTCAGAAATAGCAGATTTTAAAAATTTTTAATGAAAAATTCTTCAGTGCCTGGCACGTAGAAGCGTCAATAAATGATTGGATAGTATTAAGTTTCACCTCATCTCCATCCCAGGTTTTACCTGCTCTTGCGTCCTGGGTGAGGTCATGTTAACATTTTTTTCCCCTAAAACTGCCGGATCTGTAGACACACCTTCACAGCTACCGTGATCTTTCTGGGAGTTAAGAGGTAAGAGGGGCGCTTCTCTTAGTACGTGTGCTGCTGTCTGTCTTCTGACTACCTGTGATTAGTCTGTGCTCAGCACCCCCTCAGTCATGCTTATGGCTTCCCAAATCTAGCTTTATTTCATGCTGCCTCAAGCCCTAGCGACCTCAGGATGCCTCTCACCTGTCCCACCAGAGCCCTTAGATATATCTGTGTCCGTCTGGACCACTCTGTATGATGATCTGACTTTGTTTGGGCCCCATGCTCAGTTGTGTCCCCCAAATCAGGCATCACCACACTGGAGTGTGATTGACTCCAGGGTCAGAGTCATGCCATAGGATCCATGTGAAGAATGTCCTTATAGAGACACTTTTCATCACACATACATTTATGCACTGGGCAATGGGGCTTCCCTGGTGGTTCAGTTGGTAAAGAATCTGCCTACAATGCAGGAGACCTGGGTGATCCCTGGATCGGGAAGGTCCCCTGGAGAAGGAAATGCCAGTATTCTTGCCTGGGAAATCCCATGGACAGAGCAGTCTGCAGGGCTACAGTCCATGGGGTCACAAGAATCTGACATTACTTAGCGACTAAACCACTACCAAGCACTGGGCAAAGTGCTTTTAATTCTTGTAGAATCTCCCCAGCAATTGCATGTTCTATTTTTACACATCTTAGATGCACTGTGGGTCAGAGAGGTTAAGTGACTTAGAGGCAGAGCTATGATTTCTTTTTTAAAAATTCTTTTATTTATTATTATTTTGGCTGTACCATGTAGGATCTTAGTTCCCTGACCAGGGATGGAACCCACACCCCCACATTGGAAGCTCAGAATCTTTACCCCTGGACAGCCAGGGAAATCCAGAGCATTTATTATCTGCACTCTTTGGCTTCCAAGTGTGTATTCTTAACCACAATGCAGTTCATTGCAAAAGAGGGAGAGTTCTTCAAAATCAGTGCAGAGGGCCAATCGAAAAGAAGCTAGATTTGGGGTGACTATAAAGAAGGCTTTTCTAATAATTCAAGCACTTCACCAGCAAGCACCTTACTCTGTGAAGTGCCCTGCGCACCTCGTTAGCAGCTCACAAGCTTCTTGCTAGCAGATCAAGAACTGGTAAAAGGCATTCTGAAATAAGTGTCTGGAATAACCACTTGTGGTGGATAAATTCTCTGGGTCTTTCCATTTCAAATTTCTTCTAAATATGATCTCCTGTCTTGAGGGCATTTATTGGCAATTTATTCCCGTATGACTATTTTAAAATTTTTCCATACAGTTCATAAAGACCATTCTTTTTCTGTGTAAAACCAGAATGTAATTTACTGTCACTCAAAGTGGCATAAGCAGGCTATTCTCTCCCTGTAGGCGATCCAATATAGAAACCCACATCACATTTCACTGAGGAATAAAGAATGGCCTGGATCGTGGAAACTCAAGGATGGTTGCAAAAAACATTTCAAGCATTTGTCAGGCTTTATTTAATTTTGTTAGAAATCAATGATCAGTGACAGGTAGGAGATGAAGAATTAAATGTCATTAGATTTCAGTTTATACAACAAGCCTTTAAATAATTGAGAGTATGCTGTTATTATTTTACTTTACCCCATGGCAATCCACTCTAGTACTCTTGCCTTGAGAATCCCATGGGCAGAGAAGCCCGGCAGGCTGCAGTCCTTAGGGTTGAACCGAGTTGGATGTGACTAAAGCGACTAAGCAGCATACCCCTTGATATTCTATTGTGCCCCGTAATTATCTTTGGTACACTTTATATGTGCAAGATGTTAACCATCATTTCGGTTTTAAAAATTTTTTTTTAAATTTTTAATTGGAGTATAATCGCTTCAGAATGTTGTGTTAGTTTCTGCTGTACAACAATGGGAATCAGCTGTATGTATACACGTATCCCTTCCCTCCCACCCCGCCATCCCACCCATCTAGGTCATCACAGAGGACCAGGCTGATAAAGCAGGATAAAGCAGCTTCTCAGTAGATATCTATTTTTAAGTATTTCGGTTTCTTAACAAAGTGTATTTTCTGTTTTGAAGGAAAATGCACTGACTGTCCTAAAGTTCAACTTTTGATGTTTGTTTGTATTTTCAAACAGTGTGTTGGGCTTCTCTGATTAAAACATCAGCTCCATTGGGCACGTCACTGAGGATAACTTTATCAGAAACTATAAGGTTACATAGCCAATCTTCTCCTCTAAGAACAGTTGAGAAAGAGTAGTCAATATACATTTTTTTGTTTTTGCCACACTGCACAGCATGTGGGATCTTAGTTCCCCGGCTAGGGACTGAACCCGTGCACCCTGCATTGGAAGGTGGAGTCTTAACCACTGGACCATTGGGGAAGTCCCGATATATATCTTCTTTTTTCTTCTTTATCTGTTCATCCCACATTCCTCCTCAGCTACTCTGGATTGTGGCACCCCCAGCTCATGCAGCTTGTGCCAGGGTTTGGAAGACAACACACACATAATTCAATCTGAGGGGGCTAACATCTTACAGGTGCTTCCATGGAGACAGTTGTAAATTATGACTATGGAAGAAGTTTCTGTTCTTGAAATGACTGTCACTGTGATAAGTTTTAGAGAGGAAGTATCAGGTAAAGAGAAGATGTGGCAGACAGGAGCTAGATGTGGCAAACTGGGCTAGAATGAACGGAATGGGTTGATAGGAACAGGTAGGATTTGTATTGCAGAAGACTGGGAGGCAGGTGGATTGCAGAATTGAAACAAGTTGGGGGTTTCCAGCCTGGAAGTCTAGAAGGAAGTGTCTGCTTTAAGTGTGGGTCTTGGAGAAGGCTCGGGTTTCTAGACAGGGTGAAGAACAGAAGCAGGAAAGCTCAGAAATGGGGCATGTTTGGGTGATTCGGAGTACTCTAGGTTGTAGTGGCAGCAAAGAATGGGAGAAAGCAAACTTAGGGCAGAAAAGTGAGTCTGGAATTACATGGTGATTACATGTCTGGATTACATGGTGATCCTGAAGGACCAGAGTGAAGATTTTGTAATCAGGCTGCATGGGGATGGGTTTCTACCATCTTTTCTCTCACGAAGTTGGTATTTTTCATGAACTCTTCCCTGTACTTGTTCTTCCATCTTACAATGTAACATCCTTGGTCATATTTATTTTGATTTATAGCACTAATGCTTTAACAGGTTCTAGATTTCATATATTGATTGTTAACTATAGATAAATCACTGTAACTGCATAGCTCTATTTATATAGAAAGATACTAATATATACATAATATATATATGTTTATGGCACTGTATTAGGTAATAAATATTAGAAAAGTTTGTTTCATGCATTATACACATGATGTTAGCGTGTATATGATTTCTATAGGCTTAGTTAGTTTAAAAGTATATTTGCTTATAGCAGATTTTTAAAATGTTTCCTTTCAAGATCATTTCAGTTTGAGCAGATAATTAACATGTGGCCCAATCAGGACTCACTGCTTCATATACTAATTCAGCTACAGAATTTTAGAGCTAGAGGGCCCTCAACAATCATTTCCTCTTCTTTCCTCTGTTTTATTTTACAGACAAGGAAACTGGGCTCACCGCCAAGGCACACAACCAATTATTGGCAATGCCAGGGCTAAGACTGTGTTCTCTGATATCTTTCTACCACACTACCCCTATCAGTGGCAAATAAGAAAACACTCAAAGGCCAATACACATGTGCAGTTAAAATATTTCACAGGACACATCAAAATGGATGTCAGGCATATAATTGAGACACAGTAGCCATAGTTTGTTAATAGTATTGCATTAGTAAATGTTAAAGCTTCTATCCGATCAGTTATTACTACAAGTTGTTGGTGGTTGTTCAGTCGTGAGTCGTGTCCGACCCTTTGTGACCCCATGGACCCTCCAGGCTCCTCTGTCCGTGAGGTTTTCCAAGCAAGAATACCGGAGTGGGTTGCCATTTCCTTCTCCAGGGGATCTTCCCATATCAGCAATCTAGCCTGTGTCTCCTGCATTGGCAGGCAGATTCTGAGCCACCAGTTTTTATTTCTGTACTTGAGTTATTAAGTCATGTCTGACTCTTTGCAACCCCATGAACTGCAGCACGCCAGGCTCTTCTGTCCTCCACTATCACTCTGAGTTTGCTCAAACTCATGTCCATTGAGTCAGTGATGCTATCTAACCATCTCATTCTCTGCCGCCCCCTTCTTCTTTTGCCTTCAATCTTTCCCAACATCAAGGTCTTTTCCAGTGAGTTGGCTCTTCGCATCACGTGGCCAAAGTATTGGAGCTTCAGCTTCAGCATCAGCCCTGCCAATGAATATTCAGCGTTGATTTCCTTTAGGACTGACGTGTTTGATATCCTTGCAGTCCAAGGGATTCTCAAGAGTCTTCTCCAGCACCACAGTTCAAAAGCATCAATTCTTCGGCGCTCAGCCTTCTTTATGGTCCAACTCTCACATCCATACATGACTACTGGAAAAACCATAGCTTTGACTAGACGGACCTTTGTTGGCAAAGTGATGTCTCTGCTTTTTAATATTCTGTCTAGGTTTGTCATAGCTTTCCTTCCAAGGAGCAAGCGTCTTTTAATTTCATGGCTGCAATCACCATCTGCAGTGATTTTGGAGCCCAAGAAAATAAAATCGGTCACTGCTTCTACTTTTTCTCCTTTTATTTCCCATGAAGTGATGGGACCAGATGCCATGATCTTAGTTTTTTTAATGTTGAGTTTCAGTCCAGCTTTTTCACTCTCCTCTTTCACCCTCATCAAGAGGCTCTTTAGTTCCTCTTCACTTTCTGCCATTAGGATGGTGTCATCTGCATATCTGAGGTTGTTGATATTCCTCCCAGCAATCTTGATTCCAGCTTGTGATTCATCCAGCCCAGCATTTCGCATGATGTACTCTACATATAAGTTAAATAAATAGGGTGACAATATACAGCCTTGTCGTACTCCTTTCCCAATTTGGAACCAGTCTGTTGTTCCATGTCTGGTTCTAACTGTTGCTTCTTGACCTGCATACAGGTTTCTCAAGAGATAGGTAAGGTGGTCTGGTATTCCCATCTCTTGAAGAATTTTCCACAGTTTGTTGTGATCCACAGAGTCAAGGGTTTTAGCATAGTCAATGAAGCAAAAGTAGATATTTTTCTGGAACTCCCTTGCTTTCTCCATGATCCAACGAATGTTGGCAATTTGATCTCTGGTTCCTCTGCCTTTTCTAAACCCAGCTTGTACATCTGGAAGTTCTCTATTCATGTACTGTTGAAGCCTAGCTTGAAGGATTTTGAGTATAACCTTGCTAGCATGTGAAATGAGCGCAATAGTACGGTAGTTTGAGCATTCTTTGGCATTGCCCTTCTTTGGGATTGGAATGAAAACTGACCTTTTCCAGTCCTGTGGCCACTGCTGAGTTTTCCAAATTTGCTGACATATTGCATGCAGCACTTTCACAGCATCATCTTTAAGGATTTGAAATAGTTCAATTGGAATTCCGTCATCTCCACTAGCTTTGTTTGTAGTAATGTTTCCTAGGGCCCACTTGACTTCACAGTCCAGAATGTCAGGTTCTAAGTGAGTGACCACACCATCTTGGTTATCTGGATCATTAAGACCTTTTTTGTATAGTTCTTCAGTGTATTCTTGCCACCTCTTCTTAATCTGTTCTGCTTCTCTTAGGTCCTTACCGTTTCTGTCATTTATTGTGTCCATCCTTGCATGAAATGCTTCCTTGATAGCTCCAATTTTCTTGAAAAGATCTCTAGTCTTTCCCTTTCTATTGTTTTCCTCTATTTCTTTGCACTGTTCATTTAAGTAGGCCTTCTTATCTCTCCTCGCTATTCTCTGGAACTCTGCATTCAGTTGTTTATAGCTTCCCTCTTCTCCTTTGCCTTTAGCTTCTCTTCTTTTCTCAGCTATTTGTAAGGCCTCGTTAGACAACCACTTTGCCTTCTTGCATTTCTTTTCCTTTGGGATGGTTTTTGTCACTGCCTCCTGTACAGTCTTACAAACCTCTGTCCATAGTTCTTCAGGGACTCTGTCTATCAGATCTAATCCCTTGAAACTTTTAGTCACCTCCACTGTATAATCATAAGGGATTTGACTTATGTTATACCTGGATGGCCTAGTGGTTTTCACTACTTTCTTCAATTTAAGCCTGAATTTGGCAATAAGGAGCTGATGATCTGAGCCACAGTCAGCGCCTGGTCTTGTTTTTGCTGACTGTATAGAGCTTCTCCATCTTTGGCTGCAAAGAATATAATCAATCTGATTTCGGTGTTGGCCATTTGGTGATGTCCATGTGTAGAGTCTTCTCTTGTGTTGTTGAAAGAGGGTGTTTGCTATGACCAGTGCGTTGTCTTGGCAAAACTCTATTAGCCTTTGCCCTGCTTCATTCTGCATTCCAAGGCCAAATTTGCCTGTTACTCCAGGTGTTTCTTGACTTCCTACTTTTGCATTCCAGTCCCCTATAATGAAAAGGACATCTTTTTTGGGTGTTAGTTTTAGAAGGTCTTGTAGGTCTTCATAGAACTGTTCAACTTCAGCTTCTTCAGCATTACTGGTTGGGGCATAGACTTGAATTACCGTGATATTGAATGGTTTGCCTTGGAAACGAACAGCGATCATTCTGTCATTTTTGAACTTGCATTCAAGTACTGCATTTTGGACTCTTTTGTTGACTATGATGGCTACTCCATTTCTTTTAAGGGTTTCCTGCCCACAGTAGTAGATATAATGGTCATCTGAGTCAAACTCACCCATTCCAGTCCATCTTAGTTCGCTGATTCCTAGAATGTCGACGTTCACTCTTGCCATTTCCCGTTTGACCACTTCTAATTTGCCTTCCATGGACCTAACATTCCAGGTTCCTATGCAATACTGTTCTTTACAGCATTGGACTTTACTTTCAGCACCAGACACATCCATAACTGAGTGTTGTTCCCACTTTGGTCCAGCAGCTTCATTCTTTCTTGAGCTGTTCATAATTGTCCTCACTCTTCCCCAGTAGCATATTGAACACCTTCAGACCTGGGGGAAGACACAAGGGAAGCCATTAGTACAACTCAGTTTCTCCTAACAATAGTGAACGTGCGTGGGATTTCTCTGGCAGTCCAGTGGTTAAGAATCTGCATTTCTAATGCAGGAGGCACAGGTTTGATCCCTGGTTCAGGAACTAAGATCCCACATGCCTTATGGCATGGCCAAAAATAAATAAATAAGTAACATTCGATGGTGATGGGAACAATAGAAAAACACTTCACAATGAGACCATTTCTGCTCCTCCCAATGACCGTGTTTTCTTAGTTTGTAATTGAGCTTCTAACAATTTCGTGATTAGATCATCTTGGAGAAGGAAGGCCACAGCACTTGAAGGGCCATAATTGTAAGGGAACAGGACCCTATAAGGCCTTCCTAGATTAGACCTCTTCCCCCATAGCCTCTGCTTTAGCTCCACTCTGAAGAACCCAGATGATTAGTATCTGATGCATATTGTCTGAGTTTTTCAGATCCTGAAACTACCACCAAGTGGAAGAAAGTAACTGCTTGATGATGATGAGCACTAGCTCCAGACCTTCTAGCACCAAAAGACTGACCACCATCAAACAGTCTGAGAATGGTGCCTGGCCCTTACCTTGCCTTTAAAACTGCTTGGCTGAAACCCTTAGGAGAGTTCTGGGTTTCTGAGCATGTGCCACCTGTTTGCTTTGGTTCACCCTGCAATAAACCTTTCTCTGCTCCAAACTCTGACTCTGTGCATCAGGCATGTGAAATCGCATTTGATGACTTAAAAATAGTTCTAAGTTACATTAACAGCAGTTCCTGTCTTGGGGGTATTTTCCAAGTTAAAATAGCTTGCCCCAGAGTTCCCCTGTATTAGCTTACAGGGGACCTCTGGGGCACCTGTGCTGCTTTCTGCCCCTGTATCTCTCAGACCTTCTCTGGGTAAGAGGCTGATTTAGTTCCATCACTCAAGCTAAGGCCCAACACCAGGCACGAGGTACATGTTCAAGCCTAATGGTAGAAAGGTTTGGACGCTCCTGGCTTTCAAAGGACGGAAAAGCAGCAAGCCTGAAAAGTGAGTGTTTATGGGTTCTAACCTCTGTTAATTGACTTTGAGGCACAGGCCCTCTACTGTACCCAGGATTTTCTTTCTCCCTGTCAAGGCACTTTAGAAGGAAGATGGGAGAGTAAATCAAGCCATGGGGTGGCTTTCATTTTCTTGGGAGGGCTTTGTGCTTTCTGTCCCTTGTCCACCTGCCTACCCTTGCCAGTCCCTGAGCCTCAAAGCTGCCCCGTTAAGGCCTGAGCCCGAGCCTAGGAAGTGAAGTGAAGTCGGTCAGTCGTGTCCGACTCTTTGCGACCCCATGGACTGTAGCCTAGCACGCTCCTCTGTCCATGGGATTTTTCCAGGCAAGAGTACTGGAGTGGGTTGCCATTGCCTTCTACAGAGGATCTTCCCAACCGAGGGATTGAACCTGGGTCTCCAGTATTGTAGGCAGACGCTTTACCATCTGAGCCACCAGGGAAGTCCTAGGAGGAGGGAACTAAAAAGCCGCGGAACCAGAGATGAGGGAGCGGCGGGGCCGGGGGGAAGGAGGAGCCACGGGACCGGCAGGCCTAGCTCCAAGGAGGACGCGGTGGTGACGCAGGAATGGAGCCCTTGCGGGCCCTGGAACTCTATAGCGGAATTGGGGGCATGCACCAGGCTCTCAGAGGTGAGAGGGCACAGGGCGCCACTTCATCTGCGAGCCTGAGCTGGTCAGAGTTCGGGCTCCAGGGAGGGGCGGAGCGGCGAGGCACTAGGGGCGGAGACTGGAGGGGAAACGGTCTGTGGGGGAGGGGAGGGGAGGAGAGGGGAGGGGTGAGGGAGTTGCTCGGTTGTCTTGGAAACCGCCTGCGCGGCGCCCCAGCTGTCCCTTGGGGAGGAGACTCCCTTCCTCTGCCTGGTCCGAAGGGCGGAAGAGGTACCTGCTGGGAGTCGTGATCCTCAAGGCTTGGCTATAAAGTCGAACCAAAATGGTTCCCCCGGGGCGGGAGGGCCGAACCCCCTGCCCTGTGCCAAACCCCAATTCTGAGTGAGGCTGTCCCCCAGAGGCCTGGAAACTCGGTCCTTGACTCTCGAGGAACTCACACTGGGGGAGGGGAGGACGCTAGGCAGGGTCCTGCTGGTGAGGGCTTGGATTTTCAAGTGATAAGTACAACTTGAGGTAGAAGTTCATGAACACTAAGTAGAACCGTAGAGGAATCCTGGAGAAAACAATCCTAGTCAGTTCTGATGGTTGAAAAGAAACATTTTGTTACTTCTGGTCTAGATACATTTAGGCGCCAGAAGAGCTGAGTTCAAACTTCGTTGAAATGTGACCTTAACATTTTTGAACCTGTGTGTTGGCCTTACAATGTGACAAGTATTTCTTTCAGAGATAAAACGTTATGAGCCTTAAAAAGTGTTTAAAATGTTTAATAATGCCTGGTGCATTGTAACCACTCAAAATATAAATATTATCCTCATGTACCTCTTGCATTTTGAGGTTTTAAATTTGTTTGGTGCTAAGTTGGAACTGCAAGGTTCATGTCGGCTATTTGCACTCAGGAACGTTTATTGAGCCCCTCTTCAGTTCCGGGTTCTATGCTAGGCACTGGAGTTGTAGAGTGACAAATAGACATGGAACGTGTATGTTTATTCTTAAATTACTATGACAACCACAAAACTGAAACCTCCCTGCTTCCCTTTTTTAGTACCAAGGCTAACACAAGACTAATACTGTAAGATACGGACAGTATGTCTTAAGCTGAGCACGTAAATTTTCTAAGCATATATATTGAGTTTGAGTCTAGAAGAGATTAGTGATTATCAACTCGATGGACGTGAGTCTGAGTGTACTCCAGGAGATGGTGATCAACAGGGAGGCCTGGCGTGCTGTGATTCATGGGGTTGCAAAGAGTCGGACACCACTGAGCGACTGAACTGAACTGAAATTTTTATTACCAATTATTTGATGGCTCTCTGTGTTCAGTTCTCTATGTAAAGTAACAAAACTTAACAGCAGGAAAACAAAACTAGCATTACTTGTGCTCTTAGTTAATTTTATAAGATTGTCAGCATTTTATCCCTTATCTTGAAGCCCCTTAAAGGTTACTTAGTGCTGTAATTCAGCCACTCCTTAAATGTTGGATGTTAATCCACCCCCCCACCCCCATTTTTTGGAAGTTTAAATATGCTGCAATTAATTATTGAGCATTAATCTTGGTTTTCTCTTTAGCATGTTTTCTAGAAGTCAAATTAATTAATGAAACACTATGTGCTAGTTACTAAGCCAAAAATACTGAGAATTTTTAGACTTTTGGTGATACAGCAGGTTGCTTTTCAGAGGATTTGAGTGCCTCCTTCAACTACATTTTCCTCAGGATTTGTGTTATCCATTTTTAACCTTTGTGAATTTGTTAGGGGAAGTTGTGTAATTTTAATTTGTGTTTTTTTGGGGTTAATAAATGATCAGATATTTCCCCCCTACTAGACATTGGAACCTGAATTTGTCTATACATATTTCTATTACTAGTGCTGTCATCCCAAATCTAAGTTATATCATCTCTCACTTAGTTTCCCAACTGCTCCCCTGCTTTCTTCCACTCTGCTTCCCTGTGCCATCCTTTCTCCATTTGGCAGCAAAGTGATCTCTTACCTGGTAAGCTGGATCGTGTCACTCCCTGGGGTCAGTGGTCTCCCTCTGGGGTTAGAATCACAGTCCCCTCTTCGTAGAAGGCCTGTGAGATCTAGCCTCCATCCACCGCTTCAGCCTTATCTGCCAGTCCCGCCTACTTCTCTTTTCCAGGCTTGCAGTTCTTCTTTCTCTTTGTTCCTCAGACCTTCAGAATTCCCCTTATGCTCTGGCCTTAGCTTTTGCTATCCTCTCCACCCAAGTGCTCTAACCTCAGGCTTTCATGCTGCAGCTGTATTTTGTCTTACACAGCTCAGTAACATGTGGCTGCTTCAGAACAGCCTTCCTCTGCTGACCCTGTGATCCACAGTACCCCTCCTGTGGCCTCTCTACCTGGACCCTCTATCATCTTTTAACTTGAGGTTGGCATATTAGGGATATTGCTTTTTGTCTTTCAACATTCATTTATTTGATGTACTAAAGTTAAAATTTTTTCTGTAATAAAATATGTTGCTGTTTTCCATGGGGTTTTTATTAATATATAATAATGCAAATGAGTAACAATGGTGGTTAACTGCAACAATTATTAAGGACTTTTTATATGTCATTCCCTTCTCCAGTGGACCACATCCTCTCCACCGTGACCCACCCGTCTTGGGTGGCCCCACACGGCATGGCTTAGTTTCACTGAGACAAGGCTGTGGTCCGTGTGATTAGATTGACTGGATTGACCACTTCAGTATTCTTGCCTTGAGAACCCCATGAACGGTATGAAAAGGCAAAATGATAGGATACTGAAAGGGGAACTCCAGGTTGGTAGGTGCCCAATATGCTACTGGAGATCAGTGGAGAAATAACTCCAGAAAGAATGAAGGGATGGAGCCAAAGCAAAAACAATACCCAGCTGTGGATGTGACTGGTGACAGAAGCAAGGTCCCATGCTAGAAAGAGCAATATTGCCTAGGAACCTGGAATGTCAGGTCCATGAATCAAGGCAAATTGGAAGTGGTCAAACAGGAGATGGCAAGAGTGAACGTCGACATTCCTGGAATCAGCAAACTAAAATGGATGGGAATGGGTGAATTTAACTCAGATGACCATTATATCTACTATTGTGGGCAGGAATCCCTTAAAAGAAATGGAATAGCCATCATGGTCAAAAAAAGAGTCTGAAATGCAGTACTTGGATTCTGTCTCAAAAATGACAGAATGATCTCTGTTCGTTTCCAGGACAAACCAGTCAATATCACAATAATCCAAGTCTATGCCCCAACCTGTCACGCTGAAGAAGCTGAAGTAGAACGGTTCTTTGAAGACCTACAAGACCTTATAGAACTGACACCCAAAAAAGATGTCCTTTTCATTATAGGGGACTGGAATGCAAAAGTAGGAAGTCAAGAAACACCTGGAGTAACAGGCAAATTTGGCCTTGGAATCCAGAATGAAGCAGGGCAAAGGCTAATAGAGTTTTGCCAAGACAACGCACTGGTCATAGCAAACACCTTCTTCCAACAACACAAGAGAAGACTCTACACTTGGACATCACCAGATGGTCAACACCGAAATCAGATTGATTATATTCTTTGCAGCCAAAGATGGAGAAGCTCTATACAGTCAGCAAAAACAAGACCAGGCGCTGACTGTGGCTCAGATCATGAACTCCTTATTGCCAAATTCAGGCTTAAATTGAAAACAGTAGGAAAAACCACTAGACCATTCAGGTATGACCTAAATCAAATCCCTTATGATTATACAGTGGAAGTGAGAAATAGATTTAAGGGACTAGATCTGATTGATAGGATGCCTGATGAATTATGGAATGAGGTTCGTAACATTGTACGGGAGACAGGGATCAAGACCATCCCCATGGAAAAGAAATGCAAAAAAGCAAAATGGCTGTCTGAGGAGGCCTTACAAATAGCTGTGAAAAGAAGAGAAGCAAAAAGCAAATGAGAAAGGGAAAGATATAAGCATCTGAATGCAGAGTTCCAAAGAATAGCAAGAAGAGATAAGAAAGCCTTCCTCAGTGATCAATGCAAAGAAATAGAGGAAAGGAACAGATTGGGAAAGACTAAAGATCTCTTCAAGAAAATTAGAGATACCAAGGGAACATTTCATGCAAAGATGGGCTTGATAAAGGACAGAAATGGTATGGACCTAACAGAAGCAGAAGATATTAAGAAGAGGTGGCAAGAATACACAGAAGAACTGTACAAAAAAAATCTTCATGACCAAGATAATCACAATGGTGTGATCACTCACCTAGAGCCAGACCTCTTGGAATGTGAAGTCAAGTGGGCCTTAGAAAGCATCACCACGAATGAAGCTAGTGGAGGTGATGGAATTCCAGTTGAGCTGTTTCAAATCCTGAAAGATGATGCTGTGAAAGTGTTGCACTCAATATGCCAGCAAATTTGGAAAATTCAGCAGTGTCCACAGGACTGGAAAAGGTCAGTTTTCATTCCAATCCCAAAGAAAGGCAATGCCAAAGAATACTCAAACTACTGCACAATTGCACTCATCTCACATGCTGGTAAAGTAATGCTCAGAATTCTTCAAGCCAGGCTGTTCAACAATACGTGAACCATAAACTTCCAGATCTTCAAGCTGGTTTTAGAAAAGGCAGAGGAACCAGAGATCAAATTGTCAACATCTGCTGGATCATGGAAAAAGCAAGGGTGTTACAGAAAAACATCTATTTCTGCTTTATTGACTATGCCAATGCCTTTGACTGTGTGGATCACAATAAACTGTGGAAAATTCTAAAAGAGTTGGGAATACCAGACCACCTGACCTGCCTCTTGAGAAACCTGTGTGCAGGTCAGGAAGCAACAGTTAGAACTGGACATGGAACAACAGACTGGTTCCAAATAGGAAAAGGAGTATGTCAAGGCTGTATATTGTCACCCTGCTTATTTAACTTCTATGCAGAGTACATCATGAGAAATGCTGGGCTGGAAGAAACACAAGCTGGAATCAAGATTTCCGGGAGAAATATCAATGACCTCAGATATGCCGATGACACCACCCTTATGCCAGAAAGTAAAGAGGAGCTAAAAAGCCTCTTGATGAAAGTGAAAGAGGAGAGTGAAAAAATTGGCTCAAAGCTCAACATTCAGAAAACAAAGATCATGGCATCTGGTCCCATCACTTCATGGGAAATAGATGGGGAAACAGTGGAAACAGTGTCAGAGTTTATTTTTCTGGGCTCCGAAATCACTGCAGATGGTGATTGCAGCCATGAAATGAAAAGACGCTTACTCCTTGGAAGGAAAGTTATGACCAACCTAGATAGCATATTGAAAAGCAGAGACATTACTTTGCCAACAAAGGTCTGTCTAGTCAACGCTATGGTTTTTCCAGTGGTCGTGTATGGATGTGACAGTTGGACTGTGAAGAAAGCTGAGCGCCGAAGAATTGATGCTTTTAAACTGTGGTGTTGGAGAAGACTCTTGAGAGTCCTTTGGACTGCAAGGAGATCCAACCAGACCATTCTAAAGAAGATCAGTCCTGGGTGTTCTTTGGAAGGAATGATGCTAAAGCTGAAACTCCAGGAGTTTGGCCACCTGATACGAAGTGTTGACTCATTGGAAAAGACTCTGATGCTGGGAGGGATTGGGGGCAGGAGCAGAAAGGGACGACAGAGGATGAGATGGCTGGATGGCATCACTGACTCGATGGATGTGAGTTTGAGTGAATTCCGGGAGTTGATGATGGACAGGGAGGCCTGGCGTGCTGCGATTCATGGCGTCGCAAAGAGTTAGACATGACTGAGCGACTGAACTGAACTTGTATACGTCAGACCCTGTTTTTATTATGTTGTAAGCTAGTTAGAGGTAGAGTCAGTATTGTAACCTAGATCTCTTGACCCCACCTTTAACCATACAATGCTGCCATTTTTGTCAGGTTAGATCCATTAATTGAATCTGTATCTTAAATAACAATAAGAAGCAGCCAATAGGAATATGATGGAAGTTAAATTTTGACAGTTTTCTAGATATGGGTTATAACTGATTTAACTGCAGTAAAATATACTTAACATAAAATGTGCCATTTACCCATCTTTAAGTGTACAGTTCAGTGGCATTAAGTACTGCCTTTCCAATGCTGTGCAGTCATCAGCACTATCTGTTTCCAGAACTTTTTCATCATCACACGTGGAAACTGTACATTAAATAACGATTCCCCATCTCCTTTCCTCCAGCACCTGGTAACCACTATTATACTTTGTCTCTTCTAATTTGTCTATCCTAGATACCTAATATAAGTGTAATTATAAATATCTGTTATTTTATAGCTGATGTATTTCACTTACTGTAGTGTTTCCAAGGTGCATCCATGTTTTAGTGTATGTCAGTACTTCATTCCTTTTTACAGCTGAAGAATATTCCACTATATGCATATACCATATTTTGTTTATCCATTTATCTGTTGATGGGCATGTGGGCTGTTTCTACCTGTGGGCCATTATTGTGAAGATTAGTGCTATAGACATTGGTGTATATGTATGTTTGTGTTCTTGGCTTCAGTTCTTTTGAATATATACTCAGGAGTGGAATTGCTGGATCATATGGTAATTCTGTGTTTTAATTTTTTTGAGGAACCACTAAATTGTTTTCCATATGACTGCACAGTTTTATATTCCTAAGGGCAGTGTCTAAAGGTTCCAATCTCTTTATCTCCATGTCCTGTTATTCCTTTTATTTCTTTATATATATATATATATATATAAATATATAAAATAGTCATCCTGATTGGTATGAAAAAATACCCCATTGTGCTTTTGATTTACGTTTTCCCTAATAGTGAAAAAAGTTGAACATTTTTTCATGTTCTTATTGGCCACTTGTGTATCTTCTTTGGAGGAATGTCTATTTAAGTCCTTTGCTTATTTTGGAATTGGGTGTTTTTCTGTTGTATGAATTCTGTATATATTCTGGATATTAATCTTTTATGAGCTATATGATTTGCAAATATTTCCTTTTTGATGACTGATTTCTATTATAGTAGTTACAAAAGGTTTATTAATTTCTTTGGCAGCATGAGAGATTTGCCCCAAACCCCATGGACATTTTAATACCTTAATAAACATTTTTTCATCCTTAGCTGTATATGCAGTATGCTAGTGTATTGTTGTAGTGACTACCTAGATACTTCTCTGTCTTCTAAATATCTTTAAATTTTATTTTATATCTGTGTGTCCATATATTAACTTCATCCTCATCCTGTGGTATTTTTATTTCCTCCTATACACCTCTGGGCTTCCCTGGTGGCTCATGGTAGAGAATCTGACTGCAGTGTGAGAGACCTGGGTTTGATCCCTGGGTTGGGAAGATACCCTGGAGAAGGATGTGGCAGCCCACTCCAATATCCTTGCTTGGAGAATCCCCATGGACAGAGGAGCCTGGCATGCTACAGTCCATGGGGTCACAAAGAGTTGGACATGACTGAGTGACAAAGCACAGCCTAGCCTGTAGCACAGAAGCACACTTGTGACAGGGTTTCTGTAGATAACTGTTGAGTTTATTATTGAATTGGTAATCACTCTACTATCACAGTGATAAAACCATAGTTTTCTTAGTCCAAATTTTTGTATGATACAAAATTCTTAGTTGTAAATCAGAGTCCACTCTCCAGCTAACATCAGCAGAAGAAAAATTATTAAAGGACATTTGGAAGCCCACAGAATTTACAGGACATCCAAATATATCAGGTGAATAGGGAACTGCCCCACAAGTCATCACATAGACGTCACAGGTTTTACTAGTCACGCTGGGGACTGGATGTGACAAGTACCATCACAGTTTTGCCCTGAAAGATGGATCTTGACCACCTCTCGCACCAAAAGAGATGCGTTTTCTCATTTGCTCCCTCACATTGCTATTTCTGAAGTGAAGCGTGTATGGATGCACTTGGTTGGTGGACATTAGATACCATTGCCAAACTAAGGAAGCCAGGAGAGTCCAGTTTTGTAATGTGGCAAAATTTTGGAAGACATGAAACCTAGGCAAAGACTCTGGATGGCCACAAGCATGGCAATGTCATGGCATCCTTTAAGACATATTTGCCCCTGTACAGGGACCCTGTGTTACCACTTTGATATTATTTATGCCTGCGTAGCCTGTAAAGTTTTGGCTAATGAGTTCTCATTTGGCTAAGGAGAAACTTCCAAGTTTCATCTTTCAGAAAGCAACAGACAAAGTTGTTTCATGAGTTATACAGCTGTGGAGCCTGCAAAGATAAATGGTTAGCAAATAAGAATCTTTTTTTTTTTTTTCTTTTAGTATCAGGGAAGAGGAAAATGTGATTTAAGGTGATGAATAAAGGAAAGCTGTAGCTGATTACTGTTATGTTATCTAGTCAACTATTGGGATAGTCTTAAAAGCAAAAAGTCTTGCCTCCCAAATAATTTAGAAAGGTCTTCCATGGTTTTAATATTTTCTGTTAAAATTATAGGTCTCTTGTTTGTCACTCATTAGTTATTAATTTTTCTGAATCTTTCGTGTGCATTTCTCAGTGACTTATATGCCAACTTAAGATTCCACCAAACTACTTTGTGATTTGGTGTGCTTATAACTGAAGAATCAAGTACATTGTGATGAAATGTAGATCTGATTGTCACCTAGGGGTGGTTTTGAAACATTTGTAAGGGGTTGAAATTTGAACTGTTAATTTTCTTTTCTATTTATCTTTTATCTTTTAGATTGTAAAAATGCCCTCTTTCTGCCTATTTTCCCAGTTATTCATATATGATTTATTGTCAGATTTAAAATAAAGCAAGGAGAAACAGGAAGATCCCCTGGAGTATGAAATGGCAATATGCTCCAGTATTCTTACTTGGAAAACCCCATGGACAGAGGAGCCTAGTGGGCTACAGTCCATGGGACCACAGTCAGACAGGACTGAGCAACTGAGCACACACACAAAGGCTAACAAGGAAAAATATGTCCCATTAAAAAAATATGTATCATTTGTTACTTAGTATTTATGGGAATTCCTAGTTTGATTTTTCTGTGCACTTGAAATACAAAGAAGAGTGCATAGAATGAATTTTGTGTATTTCAGAACAAACATTGCAACTTTCCATTGGATGACAGAATTAACTATCTTTTATATGATGAATAATGAATACATACTTCACAGCAGAGTATTTATTACTATATTCCACACATCAAATTACTTCTCCCTTATTAATGAATAATGACCAATTTGTGTTGCTGCTGCTACTGCTGCTAAGTCACTTCAGTCATGTCCGACTCTGTGCGACCCCATAGACGGCAGCCCACCAGGCTCCCCCGTCCCTGGGATTCTCCAGGCAAGAGTACTGGAGTGGGTTGCCATTTCCTTGTTCAATGCATGAAAGTGAAAAGTGAAAGGGAAGTCGCTCAGTCATGTCTGACCTTCAGCGACCCCGTGGATTGCAGCCTTCCAGGCTTCTCCATCCAGGGGTTTTCCAGGCAAGAGTACTGGAGTAGGGTGCCATTGCCTTCTCCCCAATTTGTGTTAGGACCTATCTATTAGGTTTTTTTTTTTCTTTTAGGGAACTCAATAAATAGTACGTGAACCGAGAACTTCCAGATGTTCAAGCTGAATTGAGAAAAGGCAGAGGAATCAGAGATCAAATTGCCAACATCCATTGGATCATAGAAAAAGCCAGAGAGATCCAAAAAAACATCTACTTCTGCTTTATTGACTACGCCAAAGCCTTTGACTGTGTGGATCACAACAAACTGAAAAATTCTTGAAGAGATAGGAATAATAGACCACCTTACCTGCCTCCTGAGAAATCTGTACGAAGGTCAAGAAGCAACAGTTAAAACCAGACGTGGAACAATGGACTGGTTCCAAATTGGGAAAGGAATACAACAAGGCTGTATATTGTCACCCTGCTTATTTAACTTACATGCATCAGGTGAAATGCCTGGCTGGATGAAGCACAAGCTGGAATCAAGATTGCCGGGAGAAATATCAGTAACCTCAGATATGCAGATGACACCACCCTTATGGCAGAAAGCAAAGAGGAACTGAGGAGCCTCCTGATGAAAGTGAAAGAGGAGAGTGCAAAAGCTGGCTTAAAACTCAACATTCAGAAAACTAGGATCATGGCATCCAGTCCCATCACTTCATGGCAAATGGATGGGGAAACAATGGAAACAGTGACAAACTTTATTTTCTTGGGCTCCAAAATCACTGCAGATGGTGACTGCAGCCATGAAATTAAAAGACACTTGCTTCTTGAAAGTAAAGCTATGACCAACCTAGACAGCATATTAAAGAGCAGAGACATCACTTTGCCAACAAAGATCCATCTAGTCTAAGCTCTGGTTTTTCCAGTAGTCATGTATGGATGTGAGAGTTGAATATAAAGAAGGCTGAGGGGTGACAAATTGATGCTTTTGAACTGTGGTGTTGGAGAAGACTCTTGAGATTCTCTTGGACTGCAAGCTGATCAAACCAGTCAATCCTAAAGGAAATCAACCCTAAATATTCGTTGGAAGGACTGATGCTGAAGCTGAAACTCCAATACTTTAGCCACATGATGTGAAGAACTGACTCACTGGAAAATACCCTGATGCTGGGAAAGATTGAAGACAGGAGGAAAAGGGGATAACAGAGGATGAGATGGTTGGAAGACATCACCACCTTGATGGACATGAGTTTGTGTGAGCTCCAGGAGTTGTTGATGGACAGGGGAACCTGGTGTGCTGCAGTCCATGGGGTTGCAAAGAGTCGGACATGACTGAGCGACTGAACTAAACAATAAATAGTAACCCTCTTCTTAATTCTGAACAATATGAGAAACAAAACAGTAGAGTGAGGCAAACAGGAAATCAAAATCCATATGATTTTTTATTATTAATAAAGGCTGAGTTGAAGCATGTTGCTTAGGGAGAAGTCCAAGTGGGTCAGCTCACACTCAACCAGAGAAGTAGGCAGCTTACCTTCCAGGCACAGCTGGAGAAGCAAGCAGAACACGTATTCCATGTGGGTACCACACTCCCAAGAGGAGACTAGGGAAGCTGAGCAGCCCTGGCCAGGTTATTCCAGAATTAGCCAGTTAGAAGTCAACTCAGAAGTCCACTGAAGACAGCCATAGGGATAGAACAGAGGAGGAGTTTAAAGTGAATAAGAACTCACTCAGTTGGAAGAGACAGCAGCATATGCCTCCAATTTTACATTACCTTGGCCAGCTGCTTTAGGGATCTAAAATTTTACTTATGTTTTGCAAATTGGGTCATTCTTTTTAATATTTGATACTTAAACTTTCTGACAATCATTTGGTAGTGTCAAATAATTAGACATAGGATGTAGTCTGGCCTCAAGTCATTGTCATTTGGCACTGTGGGAGAGAACAGGAACAGTGTTGATGTAGGACAACTCACAGAGCAGCTGTTTGGTCTCTTAGTTAAGAGCACAGTTCTGTTGTCAGAAGACCTTTGGACAAAACAAAACTTTCTGTGCCTCAGTGTCCTTTTCTATAAAAGGGAACAATAATAGCACCTACCTCAAAAGGGAATTGTGAAGTTTATGGGTTAATAAAAACAAAGCATGTGAGTAGTGCTTGGAGCATAGTGTTGAGTAAATATGATCAACAATTCTGAAAAATCGTAAAGTTATAGAAAGTTCTTTGTGTGCTCAGTTGCTCGGTGGTGGTCAACCCTTTTTGACCCCATGGATTATAGCCCTCCAGGCGCCTCTGCTCATAGAGCTCTTCAAGCAAGAATACTGGAGTGGATTGCCATTTCCTCCTCCAGGGGAATCTTCCTGACCCAGAAATCGAACCTGCGTCTCCTGCATTGGCAGGCGGATTCTTTACCACTGAGCACCTGTGTGGGAAGCCCATAAGAAGTTCTTATATGTTGTTTAAAATGGCCTTTAGAAGAAACTGATCATTCAATATTTGAAGTTATCAAAGAGCTTTCAGACTAGATTTGAATGACACAGGAATAAATTGGTGAGTTACTTATAGCTACAAAAAATGACATGGAATGAAAATGAAAAAGTAAAGGAGAAGGGCATTGAAGAGAATGGCATGTTCTATTTTGCTTCCTCAACTCCCTGGAAAGCTTACTTACCTTCTTCGCTAGAGAACAGATTTCCCAGCCTGGAGCCACTTTGTGGTCATTTTCTTG
The DNA here is from genome assembly GCF_042477335.2 of Ovis canadensis. Lineage (NCBI taxonomy): Eukaryota > Metazoa > Chordata > Mammalia > Artiodactyla > Bovidae > Ovis > Ovis canadensis. The sequence continues at coordinate 46,380,620 of NC_091257.1, read as the reverse complement.
GCCTCCTTCCCAGTGTTTTCTGAACTACTCAGTGTGTTTCTCTGAGTGATAAAATTAATGCCAATTTTTAGGTCTGCCACATACTGTCAAAATATTGGAAAATTATTCATCTTTCTGGGCGAGGTGGCCTGTCTGTGAGATGGACATAATAATACTTTCTCATAAGGTATTATGGATGTAAAATGAAGCAGTTGATGAATGAAAAATAATGTAGGTACTTGGTAAATCTTAGTTCCTTTTCTTTTCCTACTTTGATTTGTAACTGGCTTTCTCCTCTTAGTTGTGTTGATGTCCAATAAAATTGGGATAATAGTACTAATTTTATAGGGTTGTTAAGAGGATTTAATGAAATGATGACTACATAGAGCTAGTATAGTTCCTGCTACAGAGTATATAAATAGAACTGATGTTCCTTAGGAAGTCAAACATCTTCATATGCTTGTTATGTGTATTAATTTTGTGAAAACTCTTCATATGACATTATCCCTTAAATCATCCTCAGGACCCATTAATGTATCAAAGGTGTTGAGAAGCCCTGCAAAAAAAAAATAAAAGATGCTACTTGGTTTAAAGCAGCACTTCCCCTATGTATTTGAGCAAGGGACCCCCCCTCTCTTGTTTTTTAGTGGAGGAGGGGACACATTTTTTTTCCTGGCATCCTGTGTCATGATGTGTCTTAGCTGTCTTGGGAAATGACAGACTGGCAACAAGAGGGGACTGAGGGAGGTGTTGGAAGGCAGTGAGTTGGTGAGTGAGAAGTGCTAGGGCTGTTGGATTATATCGACAGCTTTGACTAACTCTAAAGTAAGCTTACCTGTAGTTTTCCTTTGTGGAAGGATCTATTAATGTTCCCTTTATCTCTGCTTTTTCTAAAGATGTGCAAGAAACAGTGCTCCTGGTTCTCCTTGCTTCTCCCAGACCTGCCGCTCTTGCCACCTCTCAGTGGCACGTGTATCCCTTCTTCCAGGGGCCCAGACCTAAATCCTGGAGTCATCTCTGCATCTTTCTTTCACTTACATCAGCACATTCCACAGGCTCTACCTTTAAGCCAGATTTATAATTCTATCATATCTCTCCATCTTCACCTTTACTACCTTGTCCTTGTCTTGTTTTATCAGTCTCCTGGGCCCTGAGCTGCTCATTCAGCTGTTCCCCCACCCCACCCCAATGCCTGCCCACCACCCCCTAACCCCAATGCCTGCCCATCCCCCACCCCCACCCCCACTGTGTTTCTTTTGCTGTCATGCACATAGGGTCATCTTTACCATCTTTCTAAATTCTATATATATGCATTAATATACTGTATTGGTGTTTCTCTTTCTGACTTACTTCACAAGTTTCATGCTATGGGTTCTTTTTAGGGAAACCTGACAACTACTGCAACAGCCTTTTTCCTGGTCTCCTTGCTTCTGCTATTTCATCTCTAGTTTATTTTCAACATAGTGGTTAGCATGATCCTTTAGAAATGTCAGAGAAGTCACTCCTCTGATTAAACCTTCTGACAGGTATCTCATTTCACTTAGTAAAAGCCAGAGTCCTTAATAAAACCCATAGGCCCCTTGGTCTAGAGCCAGCTCCTCTCTCTTTGACAAATCTCCTGCACTCCCCAGCTCACTCTGTTCCAGGATTGCCCACTGGCTTAGTCAGCTGTTTCAAATACAAAAAGATGATGCTGTGAAAGTGCTGCACTCAATATGCCAGCAAATTTGGAAAGCTCAGCAGTGGCCACAGGACTGGAAAAGGTCAATTTTCATTCTAATCCCAAAGAAAGGCAATGCCAAAAAATGTTCAAACTACTGCATAATTTCTGTCATTTCACACGCTAGCAAAGTAATGCTCAAAATTCTCTAAGCTAGGCTTCAACAGTACTTGAATCGAGAACTTCCATATGTTCAAGATGGATTTAGAAAAGGCAGAAGAACCAGAGATCAAATTGCCAACATCCACTGGGTCATGGAAAAAGCAAGAGAGTTCCAGAAAAACATCTACTTCTTCACTGACTATGCTAAAGCCTTTGTTTGTGTGAATCACAACAAACAGTGGAAAAGTCTTCAAGAGATGGGAATACCAGACCACGTTACCTGCCCCCCGAGAAACCTATACACAGGTCAAGAAGCAATAGTTAGAAGCAGACATAGAACAACAGATTGGTTTCAAATTGGGAAAGGAGTACATCACGGCTGCATATTGTCTCCCTGCTTATTTAACTTACATGCAGAGTACATCATGTGAAATACTGGGCTGGATGAATCACAAGCTAGAATCAAGATTGCTGGAAGAAATATCAGTAACCTCAGATATGCAGATGGAGAAGGCAATGGCAAGCCACTCCAGTACTCCTGCCTAGCAAATCCCATGGACAGAGGAGCCTGGTAGGCTGCAGTCCATGGGGTCGCTACGAGTCAGACACGACTGGGCAACTTCACTTTCACTTTTCACTTTCACTTTTCACTTTCATGCATTGGAGGAGGAAATGGCAACCCACTCCAGTGTTCTTGCCTGGAGAATCCCAGGGACGGGGAAGCCTGGTGGGCTGCCGTCTCTAGGGTCACACAGAGTCGGACACGACTGAAGCTACTTAGCAGCAGCAGCAGCAGATATGCAGGAGACACCACCCTTATGGCAGAAAGCAAAGAGGAACTAAAGAGCCTCTTGATGAAAATGAAAGAGGAGAGTGAACAGGCTGGCTTAAAACAACATTCAAAACACTAAGATCATGGCATCCGGTCTCATCACTTCATGGCAAGTGGATGGGGAAACAATGGAAACAGTGACAGACTTTCTTTTCTTGGGCTCCAAAATCACTGCAGATGGTGACTGCAGCCATGAGATTAAACGATGCTTGCTCCTTGGAAGAAAAGTTATGACCAACCTAGAGACCATGTTAAAAAGCAGAGACATTACTTTGTCGACAAAGGTCCATCTAGTCAGAGCTCTGGTTTTTCCAGTGGTCATGTATGGATGTGAGAGTTGAACCATAAAGAAGGTTGAGCAGTGAAGAATTGATGCTTTTGAACTGTGGTGCTAGAGAAGACTCTTGAGAGTTCCTTGGACTGCAAGGCGATCAAACCAGTCAATCCTAAAGGAAATCAACCCTGAATATTCATTGGAAGGACTGGTGCTGAAGCTCAAGTTCCAATCCTTTGGCCATCTGATGCGAGGAGCCGACTCATTGGAAAAGACCCTGATGCTGGGAAAGATCAAGGGCAGGAGGAGGGGCGACAGAGGACAAGGTGGTTGCATGGCGTCACCCACTCGATGGTCATGAGTGAGTGTGCTCCAGGAGATGGTGGAGGATGGGGAGGCCTGGCGTGCTGCAGCCCATGACGTTGCAGAGAGTCGGACACGACTGAGCGACTCAACTACAGCAGCAATAGAGTACCCGAGACCCAGAAGCAATATGAACCAGAGGCTCATAAACAATAGAAATCAATTTCTTACAGTTCTGAAGGCTGGGAAGTTCAAGATCTTTGTAGTAGCATGGTTGAATTCTGGTGAGGGCCGTCTTTCAGGTTGCAGAGTACTGCCTGCTCATCGTGTCCTCACTTGGTAGAACAGAGGGGAAGGAAGCTATCTCCTGACTTTCAGGGCATTTATCCTACTCATGAGAGCTCTACCCTCATTCACCTACTTCTCATCCTAATGACCTCCCAAAAGCCCCACCTCCTAGCACCATCGCACTGGGAGGTAAAGTTTCAACATATGGATTTGGGGGGAACATTAACATTCAGTCCGTAACACCAGTCTCCTGTCTGTTTCTTTGACAAACAAGCATGTTCCCATCTCTGGACTTTTGCATTGTCTCTCTTTTCTGGTCTAGAAGCATCTTTTCTCAGATATGTCCCAAACCTGCTCCTTCGTTTTCTTCTGATTGCTGCTAGTGAGACATCCTCTAACCAACCTACATACAAATATAACCAGGTTCTTCCTTTACACTGTCTGGCTTACTCTCCTTTATTTTTACCATAGTACTTTTCATGGTTAGGCATATTATATACTTATATACTTAATTATTTGTTGGTTGACCGCCCCCCACAACTAGAATATAATTCCATAATAGGATAGATTTTGTCTAGAGCATCACTTACACATATTTGTGGAATGAATAGGTGAACAAGGGTCACATTTGCCATGAACTATATAGCTTGAAGTACATACCATTATACCGTGACAAATTTAAGCTTAGATATTAAGCCTGAATCATGAAGGTCTCTCTTTTTTTTTTTTTTTTGGATGAGCTAAATCAGCACTTCCCAAAGTTGATCCATGGATAACATTTTAAAAGATGTGAAAAGGTGTTATGCAGGGTATAGAACAAATGTGTATATATATGTGTGTGTGTGTGTATGTGCTAGAGAGTGACCAATTGAATAGAAGCATGAAAAGTTTTTATGTGTGTGATTATATGTGAAATCTTAATAGATAATAGAGTTTTTTTTTCTGTGTCACATGATAAGACATTTGAATTTTTCTCAGAATAATCACACCTATTGAGAATAAGTTGGTTCTAACAGTGTAGAACTTTAATCATATGTTGTTATAATAATGAGATATGGTAAAAATAACTGGAAGTTTAACTTTATTCCTGTGAAGAAATGTTATTTCTTTGTATGGAAAGTTGAAAAGAAGAGGTTGATATATGAGAGTAAATCTGTGAGTGACTCCAGAATGATTATTATCATAAAGGTGTATGAAATTAATATTACATGTAGAATTTGGTATTTGTTGGTGTCTGGAGCCTTCTTAGGATTTCTTTTGTTTTTTTGCTTTGCCATTGGGAAATTACCAGGAGTATTTCTGAAGCGTGATCTTTAGAAATAGTGCCAAACTGCTCTCATCCTGCCTAAAAGCAAAATATATATATATATATATATCTTCTTAGATGGCAGGGGACGCAGGTTTGATCCGTGAGTCAGAGAGATCCTCCTTGGAGGAGGAAATGGCAACCCACTCTAGTATTCTTACCTGGGAAATCCCATGGACAAAGGAGCCTGGAGGGCTATAGTCCATAGTGTTGCAAAGAGCTGGATATGACTGAGTGACTGAGCATGCACGCACAGCTTTGGAAAATAAGTAGATTGTATGTTGAGATTTTAAAAATACTATAAATACCATTACTTTACCTGGATCAATAGTTGCTCTTACTTTTTCACTAGTTCTTTTCATTCTGGGACTTTTAATTACCACAAACCTAGCAAAAAATCTTGGACTAAAGTAAAACCACTCCATTAGAGAGTTAATTATAATAGTTTTTCAACATCTATTAGTGATTTTTATTCAAACTCAATAGTGAATTTAATAATCCCTTTGTTCTCAGTGAATGAGACTTCATTTAAGCAACAAACATCATAGCCTTTTAGCGCATACATGACCCTCATAGAGTATGGCATGTTCCTTAATAATAGGTGAATATCAGTCCACAAAGAACCCATAATTCAAAGGATTTATACACAGTTCTAGTAGGAGCACTTGAACTTTAATATTAATAGATCAAATAAATAAGTAATTTTGCCTTATCTACATTTTGTCCTAAAATCCCTGAAATTTAGATGATAATAAGGTTCCACAGTACTTCTAATTTCTCTACTTCTTCAGAAGACATTTTGTTTTTGTGGCCTCATTTTATTTTTGATATTATTTTCTGAGTTGTTTAAAAAAATTGTTGATTTTGCCTTAATGCTGATCATTTATTTCTACTTGACTCTCTATCCAATGAGGTTTCCTTCAGTTAATTTTGATTTGTCAGAGTATCAGTGACCAGGCTTGAGGAAAAAATTTGTGAATCTATAATGTTACAGTTTTGGGGTTGGGTTTTTTTTTTTTTGGTGGGTTGGCGTTTCAGTATTTGGCTAGGGAGGTATGCTTGAAATCCAGAGGTCTGTTTCTCATAAAAGGTTGTATTTTGCATTTCTCCCATGATTGTATCATCAAAGGGCTTGTGATTTCATCAAAACCCAAACCCAAACATACATACATATGCCCTTAAACACATATTTGTCATAAATTCTTCAATGTAATATATTCATTTTCCCCCAAAAAACTATACTTTGGAAAGAGGTTATGGCCTTAAATTATAGTTCTCATGAAGGATGTTGATATTCTTCAACTACCTTATTTTAGTTTGAACAACAAAGTAATAAAACACTGCTTGGAAAAGTTACATTAGCTTGAAAAAACTTAATACCCATTTAGGATGCTTGTTGGGGTCACTTGAAATTGACGAAAAATGTTATAGCTGAATTTAAAGGTTTAGAGATAATTTTTGGGAAGATGACCTTACAATTATAAGTATTAGATATCATTGTAAACAAACCTTCTAGAAATTGCATTACAAAGCAATACACTATGGAGTTACTTTGTGGAGATCACAAATAGCTAATGGGTAGTTGTGGCTGGCGTAATATTTCCAGTGACATCATTGTGCATGGACTCAAAAAAAGGGCTAGATCTTAAGTAACTTTGAAATTGATGTGCTTTTGAAAATTGTTAGATAACTTAAAAAGTGGCTCCATGGATGGTAAAGACCATGATTTCAAGATGAATAATCTTGTTTCATGAAATTTGAGTGGACACAGCAATATTTCTAAATGAACATAATAAGAAAGTGTTACTTAAAATGTTTATATAACTAAATTAATAAATTATATAATATGAAGTCATTTCCTTTCATCGTCTATATTATGGAAATGGCTTTACCTCTCATTTTGGATAGTCTTATGTGGAAAATGGGCAACTGGCTTTTATGCTAGTTGTCATATTTGGACACATATATACAATATTGCATGTGTGTGTAATGTAGATGAGTGTGGACATAGGAAAAAGTCCAGAAGCGTGCACATTGTCCTGCTCTCAGCATTAGCTTCTGGGGTAGAGTGCAGCTGAGGGTCTTGGTCCCCAGCACACATCAGGCACATTGCCACTTCAGTGCTGTTGAACTTGCTGTTCCCTCCACCTGGCACGCTGCTCCTCACATAGACACATGCTTACTCCCTGTGTTTACTCTAATGTCATCTTCTCGGTTCTTCCCTGGTAAGTATCAAAAACTGCACCTGCTGCTCTGCCTCCCTGTCCCCCTTTCTGTTTGAGTTTTACCCTAAGCACTTACTATTACCCATCATACTGTTTTACTTGGTTATGTTTCTAATTGCCTCTCCTAAAATGGAATCTCCATCAGGTGGGGATGTTTCTGTGTCAGAATTTTGTTTGTTTTGTGTGTGTAGAGATTTATCTTGTTGACTGTTGTATTGTTGGCATCAAGAATAGTGCTTGTACAAAGCAGATACTCAACAAATATTTGAATGAGTAAGTTATAGAGCATGAGCATTTTAATGACTGTTGATATTGTCAGGTTCGTTTTTAAAGGACATACCAGCTTAAATTTCATAGTGTTTGTGTGACTATAGATATACCAATATAATACCTAAGACTATATAATTTACTAGGTGAGATTATTTTAATTTTTTGATAACGAAGTTGAATATTTTAAAGATATTTTTACATTTAGTGCTCTTTTTATTTTTGACTGTGTAATACATTTGTTAAAAGTTGGGAAATACTGAAACCATGCTCATTATTCATTCAGGACATAATTGCTGACTGATTTCTGTGTAATGGGTCTATCAGTTCAGTCACCCAGTTGTGTCCGGCTCTTTGCAACCCCATGAACCACAGCATGCCACGCCTCTCTGTCCATCACCAACTGCCGGAGTCCACCCAAACCTATGTCCATTGAGTCGGTGATGCCATCCAACCATCTCATCCTCTGTTGTCCCCTTCTCCTCCTGCCCTCAGTCTTTCCCAGAATCAGGGTCTTTTCAAATGAGTCAGCTCTTCACATCAGGTGGCCAAAGTATTGGAGTTTCAGCTTCAACATCAGTTCTTCCAGTGAACACCCAGGACTGATCTGCTTTAGGATGGACTGGTTGGATCTCCTTGCAGTCCAAGGGACTCTATAGACATGCTCTGTTCTCTCCTCCAGAGATTATAGTCTGCTAAGCAAATACCCATGCTGGAAAAATGCAGAAGAAAATTTAAAAATTACATATGATGCTCATATAGGGGTAATCCTTGTTGAGGATTTAGATTTTATCTTTTCAATCTGTGTCCTGCATGGGTCCATGAACACTAAAATAAATTATAGCTTTTTTCACATAGAATATCTTGAATTTTTCTTTGCCATTAAATGTGTTTGTTAACTTTTGATATTTAATGGTTGTGTGACATTCCGTCTTATGGAATTTTCACAATTAGGTTGCTTGTAATTTTCACTGTTATAAATAACATGCCATTGATACATCATATGCGTCTTTTCTCTATATCTCTGTTATTGCCTTATGTATCGGCTTCCTGTTGCTCCTGTAACAGCTGACCATAAACTTAGTGGCTTAAAGCAACACAGATACATTCTCTTACAGCTCTGGAGGTCAGGTGTCTTAACATCAGGTGTTGCTGGCTCCTTCTGGAGGCCCTAGGAGAGAATCTCCTTCCTGGCCTTTCCCAGTGTTTGTAGGTCGCCTACGTTTGGCTCATGACCCCTTTCTCCGTCTTCAGAGCCAGAAGTGTAGCACCTTCACATCTTTCTCCCTGACCTCTGCTTCCCTCATCACATCTTCTCTGACTCTAACCATCTTCATCCTTCTTGTGATTATACTGGGTCTATCGTTATAATCCAGGATAATCTCCTCTTGATCCCTAGTCATATCTGCAAAGTCCCCATTGCTATGTAAGATAACATTTCACAAGCTTCAGAGATTAGGATGTGGACATCTTTGAGGGGTCTTTATTCTATCTGCCATACCTTAGGGTATGTGCCCAAGTATAAAATTGGTAAGTTCAAAGCAGCTTTTAGACTTTAGATACATACAGCCAAACTCCTAAAACATTGAATCCTCAGTTGATGTTCACATCTGCAGTAAGAATTCCTATCACACCTTTATATATATATATTTTTAACATTTGATATTCTTATTTTTAAAAGTCTTTGTACTTTTGATAATAATAGTAGCAAACATTTATTGAGTGACCAGTGTATGGTGAGCATAAATGTAAGAATCCTATAGGTATTAAGTAATTTAATCCTCAGGCAACTGTGATGTAGGTACCTTATTATCTCTGTTTTATAGGTGAAGACACTGAGGTCAAGAATTTGTTTAAGTCACACAGTTGGAAATAGTGAAGCTAAAATTCAAACACAGGCAACGAGCTAACTAGGTATCATATTCTAAATGTTTTCTTGGATTGTGTGAACAGATGCACACACATGTATGTACATATACACGTTTTGAATAAAAGATCTCTTAGGGTGTGCCTTTGGCAGCCTTGATTATAAAAAATAATGATAGCTAATATTTATTGAGTACTATGTGACTTAGTGAAAAAGGTTTGCATACAGTCAGTAGGAGTATGGAGGAGGAAAGTGAGCAGTGAAGTTAACTGAAATGCATTTTCCTCTGAGGTCTTAGGACTAGCCTGTGCTTTCTGGTCTAGTGCAGAGTTGTAAAACTTCAGTTCAGTTCAGTCGCCCAGTCTTATCTGACTCTTTGCAACCCCATGAACTGCAGCATGCCAGGCTTCCCTGTCCATTACCAACTCCTGGAGCCTACTCAAACTCATGTCCATCCTGTCGGTGATGTCATCCAACTAGCTCATCCTTTGTTGTCCCCTTCTCCTCCCTCCTTCAATCTTTCCCAGCATCAGGGTCTTTTCCAGTGAGTCTGTTCTTTGCATCAGGTGGCCAAAGTGTTGAAGCTTCAGCCTCAGCATCAGTCCTTCCAGTGAATATTCAGGACTGATTTCCCCCAAGATTGACTGGTTGGATCTTCTTGCAGCCCAAGGAAATCTCAAGAGTCTTCTCCAACACCACAGTTCAAAAGCATCAATTCTTTGGCGTTCAGCTTTCTTGAGAGTCCAACTCTCACATCCATACTGGATGTTTTTCCTACTGGAAGAACCATAACTTGGACTAGACGGATATTTGTTGGCAAAGTAATGTCTCTGCTTTTTAATATGCTGTCTAGGTTGGTCATAGCTTTTCCTCCAAGGAGCAAGCGTCTTAATTTCATGGCTGCAGTCACCATCCACAGTGATTTTGGAGCCCAAAAGAATAAAGTCTGACACTATTTCCATTGTTCCCCATCTATTTGCCATGAACTGATGGGACCAGATGCCATGATCTTAGTTTTCTGAATATTGAGTTTTAAGCCAAATTTTTTACTCTCCTCCTTCACTTTCATCAAGAGGCTCTTTAGTTCTTTTTCGCTTTCTGCCATAAAGCAAAGAAGGACTCAGAATGGCAGGAGAGGAGTTTTAATCTTGGGGATCTTTATGATTGATAACATAATTACAGTTTTACAACAAGCCTTTGTTTTTTCATTCACAACTAACTAGATACAGAGTACTGATGCTTATGCCATCTGTAATTTCTTCGTTGACTTGGTCAGAATGAATATGTCAGAAATTGTCATCTTTTAAATTATGAGAAAGCATCACCAAAAACATGAACAATTCGTAGATGTTCATTCACTCGCAGCAAATTTATGTAAAATATAGTCTTTGTTGTTTAAATCTGTAATAGGCTGCATTACATGTGTTTCTTTAAATAAAATGTGTTTTAAAACATGGTTGTGCCTTTAAAGAATTTAAGGTGAAGGTCTTAGATGTCATGGGGAAAGTGGAGAAGACAGGTTTCTATCCCTTGAATTCTGTTAAGTATTTAAATAGGTGGGCTTCCCAGGTGGCTCAGTGGTAAAGAATCTGCTTGCCAATGCAGGAGACTCAGGTTCTATCTCTGGGTCAGGAAGATTCCCTGGGACCGAGGAGCCTGGTGTGCTACAGTCCATGGGCTCGCAAAGAGTCAGACACCAATTAGCTACTAAAGAACAACAACAATATTTAAATAGCTTTCAACTCATTATATTTGGTGCCATGTGTTGATCTTTTAAAAACTATGTCAGTCAGTTTAATTCTTGTTGTTTTTTATTCTTTTGACTATTGTGTTGGTGGGATAAAATAATGCATTGAGTTACAACTATTTGCTGGTGTGTGTTTGTGGGAGGGCCTGTGTGTGTTTTGAGACTGTGGCTAGTGTATAAGAATATATTCTTGTCTGTTCTTGAAATTTACTTTTCTTTTGGTTTTCAGGGTTATAACCAAGAGAAGTATTGAATTCTTTTTTTCAAGACAAAAAGTTTTTTTGTTTGCTTTTTACTGATCATAAGTAAGTAAGTAAATAAGTGTTAGTCTCTCAGTCGTGCCCGACTCTTCGTGACCCCATGGACTGCAGCCCACCAGGCTCCTCTGTCCATGAGATTTTCCAGGCAAGGATACTGGAATGGGTTGCCATTTCCATCTCCAGAGGATCTTCCCAACTCAGGAATAGAACCCAGGTCTCCTGTACTGCAGGCAGATTCTTTACTGACCGAGCTACAAGGGAAGCCCATTATAAAATATAAAATATTTTACTGATTAGAAAATACTACATTATTATTGTAAAAAAAAAAATCCCACAAATAATCCAAGAAAGTTTAAAGGAAGAGGTAAGAATCACCCCCGAATTACACATCTGCCATCAAGATACAGCCCTATTGACAGCTGGCTTTTTTTGGTTTGTTTGTTTAATGTGTACACATACACTTTATATTACCTCAATGTGATGATCTCTATGCCATATATGTTGTTGCCCATGGCATTGTTTCATTCTTTTTAATGGCTAGGTAATATTCCACTGTATGTGTGTGCCTCATCTTCATCCATTCATCTGTCAGTGGCCTTTAGGTTGTCTCCATGTCTTGGCTGTTGTGCATAGTGCTGCTATGAACATAGGGGTGCATGTATCTTTTTAAATTATAGTTTTGTGTGGATATATGCCCAGGAGTGAGATTGCTGTATCTTATGGCAACTCTTATTTTTAGCTTTGAGGAACCTCCATGATGTTTTTCAATAGTTAATGTACCAGCTTACATTCCCACAAACAGTTAGGATGGTTCCTTTTTCACTACACCCTCGCCAGCATTTGTTATTTGTAGACTTCTTAGTGATGGCCATTCTGACCAATGTGAGGTTGGTACCTCCTTGTAGTTTTGATTTGTATTTATCTAATAGTTAGTGACGTTGAGCATCTTTTCATGTGCTTGTTGGCCATCTTTATGTCTTCTTCGTGGCAAATAGATGGGGGCGGGGGTGGAAACAGTGGCAGATTTTATTTTCTTGAGCTCCAAAATCACTGTGGATGGTGACTACATCCATGAAATTAAAAGGGGCTTGCTCATTAGAAGGAAAGCTATGAAAACTTAGGCAGCATATTTAAAAACAGAGATCATCTTGCAGACAAAGGTCAGTATAGTCAATGGTTTTTTCAGTAGTTATATATAGTTGTGAGAGTTGGACCATAAAGAAGGCTGAGCACCAAAAAATTGATACTTTCAAGTTGCGGTGCTGGAGAAGACTCTTGTGAGTCCCTTGGACAGCAAGGAGATCAAACCAGTCAATCCTAAAGGAAATCAACCCTGAATATTCATTGGAAGGACTGATCCTGAAGCTGAAGCTCCAGTACTTTGGCCATCTGATTAGAAGTGACTCATTGGAAAAGACCCTGATGCTGGGAAAGATTGAAGGCAGGACGAAAAGGGGGTGACAGAGGATGAGATGGTTGAATGGCATCTCTGACTCAATGGACATGAATTTGAGAAAACTCCAGGAGATAATGAAGGACAGGGAAGTGTGGTGTGCTGCAGTCCATGGGGTTTCAAAGAGTCGGACGTGATTTAGCGACTGAACATCAACAATGTCGTCTTTGGAGAAATATCTATTTAGTTCTGCCCATTTTTCAGTTGGGTTTTTTTATTTTTGTTGTTGTTGAGTTGTATGAGCTGATTGTATATTTTGGAAATTAAGCCCTTGTTGGTTGCAGATATTTTCTCCCACTCCATAGGTTGTCTTAGATTTGTTTTGCTTATGTTTTCCTTTGCTGTGCAAAAGCTTGTAAGTTTGATTGCTGCTGCTACTGCTAAGTCACTTCAGTCGTGTCCGACTCTGTGCGACCCCGCAGGTGTGCAGCCCACCAGGCTCCCCTGTCCCTGGGATTCTCCAGGCAAGAACACTGGAGTGGGTTGCCATTTCCGTCCCATTTATTTATTTTTGCTCTTATTTCTGTTGCCTTGGGAGACTGACCTAGAAAAAACATTGAGAATGTTTTGCTTATGTTTTCTTTTAGGAGTTTTGTAGTGTTGTGCTTTATGTTTAAGTCTTTAAGCCATTTTGGATTTATTTTTGTGTATAGTGTGAGGATGTTCTAACTTTATTGATTTACATGTGGCCATTGAACTTTCCCAACACTATTTGCTGACTTTTCCGTGTTCTATATTCTATATTCTTGATTCCTTTGTCAAAGGTTAATTGACATAGGTGTGTGGGTTTATCTGGGCTCTTACTCTGTTCCATTATCCATGTATCTGTTTTTATGCCAGTACCATTTTGATTACTGTAGCTTTGTAGTATTGGCCAAAGTCTAGGGGAGTTTTGCCACCTGCTTTGTTCTTTTTCCTCAGGATTGCTTTGGCAATTCTGGGTCTTCTATGGTTCCATATACAGTTTAGGATTATTTGTTCTAGTTATGTGAAAAATGTCATGGGTAATAGATTGCTTTGGACAGGATGGCTGTTTTCACGATGCTAATTCTTCCAATCCAAGAGCATGGAGTTATCTTTCCATCTCTTTGAATCCTGTTCTTTTTTGTTCATTATAGTTCTCAGCATATAAATTTTTGATCAGGCTTATTCCTAAGTTTATTTAATTTTTTGGTATGATTTTTAAAGGAATTTTTTTTTGCATTCCTTTTTTGATATTTCATTGTTAGTGTAAGGAAATGCAACTTATTGTGATATTTGAAGTGCAAGAATTTTTAAAAAGAAGTAGTAAATATACTTTGGCGATCATTTTAAATTCAGAATCCTTGCATGTCTGTTTTCGCTAAATACTTTTTAGTTTTAATTAAGCTTCACTTTGAATGAAAAGAAATAGACATTTGATGTATTCAATTGATCTTCCATTTCACAACTAGATGTCAGTATTAACGTACCTGATTACATGTTTCAGGTTGATTATAATGAGGTAATTCAAGAATTACTCACCTATATGAGATACAGTTCAGAAAAAAATGATAAGGAAAAGAAGAAAAAAAAGCAACTTTCCTTATTTCAAAGGAGGCCAGTTAATTTTATATTTACATTCTAAAATGTTTTTTCCCCACATTAGCTATGTATGAACAATTTAAACTTTTTGGTTTATTTGGTTAGGAAAGGCTGGTAGAGTGTGTACTTATACCTTTTACTGCCAACAACCAGAAGTTCTTCCTTGCAGCTTTTCCAGAAAGTGTGATCAGAAAAAGGAGGAAAATAATCACTATTCAAACGTGGTGTGTATGTGTGTTTCTTGCCCACTTATTAAGAAACATATTTAAGAGCAGGAATTATGCATGTAATTCCAGTGACATTTCTAACATTTCACTTCAAAGTCTCTCTTGACATAACTAAATCTGCCTTTTTTTTTTTACTTTAAGACTCATGTAAATGGGAATACGATACCCCTTATCCTTTCCTTGTAGATCTAATCTGACAATTTTTAAAAATAATTTATGCTATGTTCATCTAATTATACAGTATCCCACCTTTTTTAAAATCTATGCTTCCTGTTAATATTAACAAATATGCAGTCCATAATAAACCAGAAATATCATGAATAAAATCCAGGTAAAGCAATCAATCAAAATACTGAAAACACATCCTTCCCTTCTACTTTCCCAAAAGATCCTGTGGATCTCTTCTTCCCCAACTGTCTCCCCTCTGAGAATGACTACTCTCGGGCCACTTAAAGTGATAGGGCTCCCTTAGGCAAAATCTACTGAATTATATTTGTTTGGATTTTTTAAACACTTTCAAAATCTGTGTATGCAGCTTAACAAAGATTTTTGGAGGCTATAGATTTAAAGTATACAGTAAGAAATATCAAGACAACTTGTCTTTGGAGCTCAGTTTAAGGTTTTGGTAGAATTGAAAGGCTTGGTTTTTAAGAGTATTATTTAAGTAGTTTAACTTTTTCCTTAACACACTCATACCTTAAAACAATTCTGTTTTGAAAAGGCAGGGTGAATTAGTGTCAGGAAGATCTTAGTATGTTTATTTTTCATCATGGAAATAACTTTCTAGGTCATGTGGTAGATCCTAATTTTATTACAGTATAAAATATGTGCACAGTGCATTTGTTTATTGACTTTAAAAATCTATTGTTTTCTGAGAAAGAATTTTTGGTTCATCAGTTTTTGTATCACCACATAAAACATGCCTTTGGCAGTTGTTTTTTGTCAGTTTTTATGTCTTCTGGGCACATAATACAAGAAAATAAAATTAATTATTGATTGTGGTACAGATTTGGCATATCACTGTGGGTTTTCAGTCAGCCTGTAAAAAGAGAAAAATCATATCAACTAACTCCAGGCAGTCCCAGCTTGCTGTATATATAATAGAAATGCAAGCAGGCGGCATCATGCTAATTACAACACTTCCTGTTTAGCAACACAGTGGAATAGTTCAATGAAATTTACTTAATTCCAAGCTCTCTTACAATGATTAGTAGTTGCTTAGTTCTTAACTTTGATTATAAGGTTTGTGATTTTGCAAATTGATTCTTACATACTAATTTTTGTTATTTGTTTAAAAGCCTTCATTTATGTTTCAAGATCTCTCTGATACCTTTGACAAAGATATAATTTAGAACTTAAATTTACTTTATATGAAGGCAGATAAACTAATTATTGGATTTGGACTCAATTAGAGGCAGCTGCCTATGATATTACTAACTGGACCATGATGCTTCCAGTGACCTATATACAAGGCGGCAGGGTACCTAGAGTTGGTCCTAGCCCAGGTTCTTGAGCCTGGTAGTAGACGTGTAGTAAATATTTACTTGGATGCATTTATCCCCTTGTTTCTCTCTGGCATCATATTTCCTAGGCCTCAATGTAGTGTTGTGATTGTTTCTGAGTGTGTGTTTGCTTCCTCTTTGCCCCATCTTCTGTGATCTGGTTTTTATTTCCAGGTCCTTATTACATGCAGCCTAGCTCCTCACATCCTAATGTTTTTCTTTTTCATTTTTTGATATTTGGGCTGCCAAATTTAACTTTTAAAAGAAATGGTTATTAAAGAAATAGCTATTTGTAGCTACTATTTAACTTTGTAATACTTTCTCTGATGATTTTCCTAAGACCTCTCAAATACATTTATTTCAAGAACTCTTCACATTTTCTACTGATTTGGGACAGGGTTTACACATAATTGGGTTTGTATGTGTTTTGAGAAAGAAGTGCAAAGAGGGTGGTAATTGCAAAATACAACAGCAGTTACAAATTTTGACTGCTCTTTTAAGACTATACCAAAATTCTCTGAATCTGAAAGCATTATGAAAATGCCTTTCTTCAGCTGCAAGTCAGAGCAATGAAGGAAGACATACCCTTGTAATTATTTCTTTTACTCTTCTCTCCTGATCTGTCAAAATTTTTAATTTTTGGTCTGTGAAATTTTTATATTTGGATACAAATTAATTTTTCATTCCATTTAAAAACTTGCCTAAGCCTTCAAGGAGTGAATTCTGTGATATGTGAGTTACATGTTAATAAAGCTCTTAAAAAAAATTTACCTGAAACTTATCAAAACTTACCTAAAAGCATTTCCAGTGGTAGTGGGAAGCAGAATTATATCAATGTTAGAAGATGAGGAACAAATTGTAGTTAATTTCTAAATTTCCAAGCCATATGACTTTTAAGAATATCTTTCACTTTTATGTTTTTTGGTTTAATTTAGGAAAACTTTCCATTTGACTCATAAATCTATACCTTAATGGAGGAAGGAAAGCAAATATGAGAGATAATGACTAAAACATTTGTCTTATTTTTAGCACCAGAATGTTGTTGAGAGAGATGAACCAGAGGTACATAAATATTCCACTTCCCACCTAGTTCTTCCTGGCTTTGTTGTCGACTGACAACCTGAGATCTGACTAGATAATTGAGGAAGTGAGGAAATGTACTAAAAAATTCTGTTATTTTAGCTCTTTTTTATAATGAACAAGTTGGTCTTAAGGATTGACATTCTAAGATATTCCATTTGTCATTACAGAAAGCTGTATACCTGCACAAGTGGTGGCTGCTGTTGATGTAAACACTGTTGCTAATGAAGTATATAAGTATAATTTTCCTCACACACAGTTACTGGCCAAGACAATTGAAGTGAGTAACAATTATTATTGTTTTAATAAATATATAGCAAGTAAAAATGTGATTGAGGAATACTGCAAGATACTGATTTCTGGTGTCTTCATTTGAAGATAAGTCATATATAAATGAAAAGGTTTAGGAGAAGGGAATTAAATTTATATTTTTTAATTCTGTCAGAAGGTAGCATGTTATTTTTTTTCTTTCTTCCTTTTAAAAAATTTCTAGCTTTAGAGAGATACAATCAGTAATTTGGTCTTGAAAGAATTGAAAAGTAAGCATATACTCTATTTCTAAATGTTTAGTTTTATAATGATATTAAACTTGGCTTAATTCTTAATTTTTAAGCAGTACTCAGGTACAATGTTGGAGAAGGAAATGGCAACCCACTCCAGTGTTCTTGCCTGGAGAATCCCAGGGACGGGGGAGCCTAGTAGGCGGCCGTCTATGGGGTCGCATAGAGTTGACTGAAGCGACTTAGCAGCAGCAGCAGCAGCAGGTACAATATATACATAGCAGGAGGGAAAAAAGAGAAAATGAAAAAAAATCATTGGTTATATTATTGGGTTGGCCAAAAAAGTTCATTCAGGTTTTTCTGTAAAGGTGTAGGCAAAAACCGGAATGAACTTTTTGGCCAACCCAATACTTACTAAATGCTACTTTAAAAAAAAATTTTTTTTTATTTTTAATTGAAGAATAATCACTTTACAGTATAATGTTGGTTTCTGCCATACATCAACATGAATCAGCCGTAAGTATACATATGTCCCCTCCCTGTTAAGTCTCCCTCCCACCTCTCACTCTATGCCACTCCTCTAGGTTGTCACAGAGCCCCAGTTTGAGTTCCCTGAGTCATACTATAATTCCACTGGCTATCTGTTTTACATATGGCAGTGTATATGTTTCCATAATACTCTCTTCTTGTTGACACCTGTCCAAGTTAAAGATAGTTTTTTGCTTGTGATGAACTCAGCAGAAGTATTTAACGCATTGTTACTTTCAAAATACAGTGTAATATGAAATTGTGTTTTTTCTCCCAGTCTTATGTTGTGCAAAATTTTACACATATTTCTCATGGAACTGTAATTTATATGCAAGAAACTGTACTCTTTGTGTATAGTTTGAGTTTTGACCAATGTCCATGGGGTTGTAAGACTCGGACAAGACTGAGCACACACACACTCATACAACTGAGTCAGCACAGTTGGGACTTTAGAACAGCCACTACCCTAAAATGTTCCTAAGTGTCAGTATCTTACCCCAGCCCTAGGCAACCACTGATCTGCTTTCAGTCATTACAAATTAAATATTCTGTTTCTAGTATACCATAAATAAAATCATGAGTGTAATTTTTTTGAGTGTGACTTCTTTTGTTTAGTGTAATGTTTTTTGCATTGTATCAATCAGTAGTTGCCTCTTCATTATTGTTCTGTGATATTCTGTATGTACAGGTATTTGTGGAAATTTCGTATTGCAAACTGTGTATCTGTTCACATGTTTGACGTTTAGATTGTTTCCAGTTTTTGACTGTTATAAAAAGGTTGATATGAAGATCCATGTATAAGTTTTTGTGTGGACTTTATTTTTCTGTGGGTAAATACCTAGGAGTAGAATTGCTGGAGTGTATGATAGACTTCTTTAATTTTATGAGAAAAAGCCAACTGTTTTACATAGTGTTCATACCATTTTATAGTCACACAGTCAATGTTTAAGTGTTTCAGTTATTTTACATCTTTATCAAAAGTTGCTATTGTCAATCTTTTAAATCTTAGCGTCTCTTGTGAGCATACAGTGATATTGTGGTTTTAATTTGCATTTCCCTGGTGACTAATAATGTTGAGTACTTTTTCATGTGATTATTGGACATTTCTATGTCTTTGATGACATTTCTTTTCTGTTTTTTTTTGTTTGTTTTTTTATTGTTTGGTATGTTTGTGCTTTTTCATACTGTTCATGGGGTTCTCAAGGCAAGAATACTGAAGTGGTTTGCTATTCCCTTCTCCAGTGGACCTAAACTGTGGGAAAGTCTGAAAGAGATGGGAATACCAGACCACCTGACCTGCCTCTTGAGAAATCTGTATGCAGGTCAGGAAGTAACAGTTAGAACTGGACATGGAACAACAGACTGGTTCCAAATAGGAAAAGGAGTACGTCAAGGCTGTATATTGTCACTCTGCTTATTTAACTTATATGCAGAGTACATCATGAGAAACGCTGGGCTGGATGAAGCACAAGTTAGAATCAAGATTGCCTGGAGAAATATCAATAACCTCAGACATGCAGATGACACAACCCTTATGGCAGAAAGCTAAGAAGAACTAAAGAGCCTCTTGATGAAAGTGAAAGAGGAGAGTGAACACGTTCGCTTAAAGCTCAACATTCAGAAAACTAAGATCATGGCATCTGGTCTCATTACTCCATGGCAAATAGATGGGGAAACAGTGTCAGACTTTATTTTCTTTGGCTCCAAAATCACTGCAGATGGTGACTGCAGCCATGAAATTAAAAGACGCTTGCTCCTTAGAAGAAAAGCTATGACCAACCTAGACAGCATATTAAAAAGCACAAACATTCCTTTGCCAACAAAGGTCCTTCTAGTCAAGGCTATGGTTTTTCCAGTAGTCATATATGAGTATGAGAGTTGGACTATAAAGAAAGCTGAGTGCTGAAGAATTGATGCTTTTGAATTGTATTGGAGAAGACTCTTGAGAGTTCCTTGGACTGCAAGGAGATCCAAACAGTCCATCCGAAAGGAGATCAGTCCTGAGTGTTCATTGGAAGGCCTGATGTTGAAGCTGAAACTCCAGTACTTTGGCCACCTGATACAAAGAACTGACTCATTAGGAAAGACCCTGATGCTGGGAATGATTGAAGGTGGGAGGAGAAGGGGATGACAGAGAATGAGATGCTTGGATGGCATCACCGACTCAATGGACATGAGTTTGGATAAACTCCAGGAGTTGGTGATAGACAGGGAGGCCTGATGTGCTACAGTCCATGGGGTTGCAAAGGGTTGGATATGACTGAGCAACTAAACTGAACTGAACTGATGTTTGTGCTGTTATCATTTAGTTTTAAGAAATGTTCACATTTTCTGATTTCACATTGTCAGAAATATGTGTAATAAATATTTTCTCCAATTCTGTAATTTGTCTTTCCTTAACTGTGTTCATGAAGTGCAGAAGTTACTTTTTTTTTTTTTCGCTTTTATGGGACACTTTTTCTGTCTTGTGAAGTCTTTGTTTACTCCATTTTTTCCTGTTACTTTTATAGTTTTGGCTTTTACATTTAGGTTTATGACCCATTTAAATGGTTATGTTTTGTGTGTGGTCTCAGTCAGTTCAGTCGCTCAGTCGTGTCCGACTCTTTGTGACCCCATGAATCGCAGCACGCCAGGCCTCCCTGTCCATCACCATCTCCCGGAGTTCACTCAAACTCATGTCCATCGAGTCGGTGATGCCATCCAGCCATCTTATTCTCTGTCGTCCCCTTCTCCTCCTGCCCCCAATCCCGCCCAGCATCAGAGTCTTTTCCAGTGAGTCAACTCTTCGCATGAGGTGGCCAAAGTCCTGGAGTTTCACTTTAGCATCATTCCTTCCAAAGAAATCCCAGGGCTGATCTCCTTCAGAATGGACTGGTTGGATCTCCTTGCAGTCCAAGGGACTCTCAAGAGTCTTTTCCAACACCATAGTTCAAAAGCATCAATTCTTTGGCACTCAGCTTTCTTCACAGTCCAACTCTCACATCCATACATGACCACTGGAAAAACCATACCCTTTACTAGATGGACCTTTGATGGCAAAGTAATGTCTCTGCTTTTGAATATGCTATCTAGGTTGGTCATAACTTTCCTTCCAAGGAGTAAGCGTCTTAATTTCATGGCTGCCGTCACCATCTGCAGTTATTTTGGAGCCCCCCCAAAATAAAGTCTGACAGTTTCCACTGTTTCCCCATCTATTTCCCATGAAATGATGGGACCAGATTTGTGTGGTCTCAGGTAGGGGTAATTTTTTTTTTAAGTGCATATAAAATTATCCTAACACCATTTTCTGGAAAGACTATCCTTTACAAATTCTTTGACATCTTTGTTAAAAAATAGATCATATGTGTATGAGTAAATTTCTGAATTCTCTCTTCAGCACTATCTATGTTTTTATCCTTATATCAATAACACACTCTTGGTTATTGTAGCTTTCTAATATATATTAAATTCAGGCAGTATAAGTTCTCAAAATTCTGAATTTATTTTTTAAGATGATTTTGAATACTCTCTAATTTACAGTTCTGTATAAATTTCAGAATCAGCTTGCTAATTTCTACCTAAAAAAGGTATTTTGATTGAAATTTCACTGAGTGGTTTTGGAAGAACTGATATCTTCATAAAATAATCTTCCAGTTTATGAATATGGTATCTCTCTTTACTTATTTAGGTCTTTATTAATTTGTATCAGCTATATTTTATAATAATTAATATTTTGTAATATTTATTAACCGTATCCTGTAACTTTGCTATATTGACTTATTGGTTCTGATAACTTTAATATTGATTTTTTAGGATTTTTAACATGTACAGTTCTATTGTCTGAGGAAAAATAGTTATACTTTTCCCTTCCAACCAGTATGACTTTTTCCTTGCCTTATTGCATTGTTTAGGAACTTCTTTACAATGTTGAATGAAAAGTGTGACATTGGACATCCCTGCCTTCTGCCAGATATTAGGGGAGAATTATTTAGTCATTTATCATTTAACATCTTAGATGTTAGCTGTATATTTTTCATGTATTACATGCTTAGAGGAACATGGGTATTTAGAAGCAGGTGAAGTAAATGAGAAGACTGGCAAAGAGGTTGGAGGAGAAATAGGTCTGGGAGTCTTAAGAGTCAAGGTAGGAGAGAGTTTCAAAAACAAGAGAAGAATTGGTCAGAGGGATAGCAGTAGCTTTAGAAACTGGATTTTTTTAAAAAAATTATTTAAATACTTCTATGAGAGGAACTGGGAGACACAGATTTGATCCCTGGGTCGGGAACATCCCCTGGAGGAGGAAATGGCAACCCACTCCAGTATTCTCGCCTGGAAAATCCCATGGACAGAGAAGCCTGGTGAGCTACAGCCCATGGGGTCGCAAAGAGTCAGACATGACTGAAGTGACTGAGTATGAGCATGCCTTTTATTAAGTTGAGGAAATTTCCTTTTATTTCATTTTCTAAGAATTTGTATTATGAATGAATAGGTTTTGAATTTTGTTGGAAACTTTTTTTTCATCATTTAACCCGATTATATAATTTTCCCTTTTATTCTGTTAATATGGTGATCATATCAACTCCTTTTTTGAATGTTAAGTCAGTATTGCATTCCTAGGGTAAATCCTACTTTTTTATGATATAGAATCAGTTTTATGTTAAGCTGCATCCCAGTTGCTAAAATTTTATTAAGTATTCTTACATTTATCTTTGTGACTTTTGTACTTTCCTCATAAAATATTTGTGTGGTTTTGATATTAGGGCAGTATCAATACTAGCTTTATATTGGGCTGAAAGTTTGTTTGGGTTTTCTCTGAGATGTTATGGAAAAACTCAAATGAACTTTTTGGCCAACCCAGTTGGCTTCACAAACTCTTATTTTCTCTAAGAGTCTGTGAAGAACAAGTATTAGATCTTCTATAAATAATAGAATTTCATCACTGGAGCCATCTGGACCTGGAGTTTTCTTTGTGGGAAGGTTTTCAGTTATGAGTAAGTGTCTGCCTACAGTGTGGGAGACCTGAAGTCTTGGAGTTTTAAGAGTCAAGGTAGGAGAGAATTTCAAAAACAAGAGAAGAATTGGTCAGAGGGATAGCAGTAGCTTTAGAAACTGGATTAAAAAATATATATGTTTAAATACTTCTATGAGAGGAACCAGGAGACACAGGTTTGATCCCTGGGTCAGGAACATCCTCTGGAGAAGGAAATGGCAACCCACTCCAGTAATCTTGACTTTTAAATTATGAGTTTATTTATCTATTATAAGACTATTGAGGCTTTCTATTTATTTTTCATTCAGTTTTGGAAATTTGTGTCTTTGAAGAAATTTATCTTTTACTCTGCTTTGTCAAGCATATTGGCATAACGTTGTTCATCATTTCCTTATATCCATTGTTTATCATTCCTGATGTTAGTAATTTTTATCTTTTCTGTTTTGTCCTCTACTACTAAAGCTAGAGCCTTACCAAATTTATTGCTTTTTTTCAAGTAAACAGGTTTAGATGGAACTGATTTTATCTAGTAGTCATTTGTGCTATTTCACTAATTTCTACTAATCTTTATTATTCTTTACTACTTGGTGTTTAATATGCTCTCTGTTACACTGCTTGCCTTGGGACCTTAGATGATTGACTTGAGTTTGTGTTTCTTTTTTAATGCAAACATAGAATGTTGTACATTTTCTTAAATTTCAGTTACAAATCACAAATTTTCCCTGGTGGCTGAGAGGTTAAAGCGTCTGCCTGGAATGCAGGAGACCTGGGTTCTATCCCTGGGTTGGGAAGATCCCCTGGAGAAGGAAATGGCAACCCACTCCAGTACTCTTACCTGGAGAATCCCATGGAGGGAGGATCCTGGTAGACTACAGTCCATGGGGTTGCAAAGAGTTGGACACGACTGAGCAACTTCAGTCACTCACTATGTTCATTTTCATTCAGCTCAAAGTATTTTCTAATTTCCCCTCTGATTTTTTCTTTGGCTCATGTGTTAGTTTGTAAGAATGGTTCTAAAATTTCCAAATATTTAGGAATTTTTGAGGTATCTTTCTGTTGCTGATTTCTCATTTCTGTTTTACTGGTGTCATACTGTGTATGATTTTAGTTATTTTAAATTGGTTGAGACTTGTGTTATGGCCCAGAATTCACTCTGTCTAGTGAATACTCTGTCTCCTGTTGGAAAGAATGTGTATTCTGTTTTTGTTGAGTGGACATATATAAATATCATTTGGGTCAAGTTAGTTGATAGTATTGTCAATTTTTCTATATCTTTACTGATTTTTTCCTATCATTTGCTGAGAGAATGTTGTAATATCCATGCACAACTGTGAATGTCTATTAACTCCTTTTAGTTTTTGGTTCATTTTATCCAGAGCTCTTTTATTAAGTCTATATGCTTTATGATTGTTTTCTTGATTAATTGACCTGTTTATCATTATGAAATATTCCTCTTTATCCCTCAGAATTATTTCTTGTTCTGAAGTCTATTTTCTTGATATTAATATAGCTTCTTAAATTAATGTAACTTCTGCTTTCTTATGGTTAGTGTTTATATGCATATATTTTATCCATCCTTTTAATTTTGCCTCTTATTTTTGGCTGTGCCATGTGGTTTGCTAGATCTTAGTTCCCAGACCAGGAATTAAATCTGTGCCCTTGACAGTGAAAGCGCAGAGTTGTAACCACTGGACCACCAGAGAATTCCCTGTCCTTGCATTTCAATTAGAATTATTATAAGATCCCTTCATATTCACTGAGACTGTTCATTTTTAGTCTATTCTACTCTGTTTGCTTCATTTTAGAAGCACACTATATTGCTGTATCTTTAAGAGGTATTTTTTTTGATATGTAACTGTTCATTTTAGGTATTTTTCACTTCCAGAAGTTCCAATTAATTCTTTTTTATGTTCTTGTCTCCTTATAATATTTTCATTTTCCTTTAAGTATTTGAACAAATTAATGATATTTATAATGACTGCTTTAAAATCTTTGTTAATTCCAGCATGTCATTTTTGGGCTTGTCTCTATTGATGGATTCTTCCTCCGTTTACCCCCATTTGTCATGGGTCACATTATCTTGTTTTATTAGCATTGTAGTAATTTTTTATTGGGAGCCTAACATTGTACGTTTTACATTTTTGAGTGCTGGAGTTTACTGTAATCTTTACTGTAGTCTTTACTGTTGGATTTTGTTCTCAGAAGTAGTTAATTTCTGTATTTCATTCCTTATGCAGCTTCTTTTAGTGTGGTAGTCTTGCTCTGCAAATTCTAGTCACCTTGACCTTGAATGCCAATGTCTCTCTTCAACTCATCTACCTTCCCAGGTACAGTGTGAGTGTCCTTTCCCTTCACTGCTGTGTGGAAATTATCTCCAGGTAGAAAGTCTAATTATCTTCAACTTTATTTTTTGTCTTTTTCCAAGGAATGGCAGTCCTATCTGCCTATGGTCCAATATCTGAAAATAGTTATTACATTTCTCCCAGTTTTCTAGTTTATTTACAAAAGGAAAGTAAGTCTCAGAATTTATTCCCTCCAGACAGAAGCAAAAGTCTCACAAATTTTATTTAAGTAAGATACAGTTCATTATACCATGAAGTCCACCACTTTAAAGTGTACATTTTTAGCATTTTTCTTTTTTCACTTACTGACAAAGTTGTGTAAGGATTACCCCTTTCTAATTCTAGAGCGTTCTCATCCCCGTGAAAAGTAACCTGGTGCCCATTAGCAGTGACTCCCCATTTCTCCCTCCCTCCAGGCCCTGGAAACCACTAATCTACTTTCTATCTCTATGGGTTTGATTTTTCTAGGCATTCCGTGTAAATGGGATCATATAATATGTGGCCCTTTTTTGTCTGGGTTCTTGCACTTAGCATGTTTCCATATAGACATGTGGTTACATGTGTCAGTGCTTCATTTCTCTTAATGGCTGAATAGTATTCCATTATTTGGACGTACCACACTTTGTGTATCCAACAGGTTTATTTTAAGCT
The DNA here is from genome assembly GCF_042477335.2 of Ovis canadensis. Taxonomy (NCBI): domain Eukaryota; kingdom Metazoa; phylum Chordata; class Mammalia; order Artiodactyla; family Bovidae; genus Ovis; species Ovis canadensis. Next base: position 46,354,635 of record NC_091257.1, on the reverse strand, counting down.
TCCTTTTAGCTGGATATGAAATAGGTCCATTTCCTGGCTCTGTGATTGGGTATTCACAGGGTAAAAGTCATCTGTTTATGTGTTGAAGAACGTCTATCACTGATACTGAGAACAAAATATTTTTCTGCCCGGGCCTCATCGAGAGAATTACTGTGGGTATAACATCATCTTTCCAGTCACTGGTAGAGTGCACTTCATGAACATCATGGCCAACTGCACCAAGTCTGCCAGTCTCATCATGGACGTAGGGCAGAAGTAAATACAGGGTCAGGAGAAACATACCTGTGAAAAAGTAACTGAATTGACTCATATGTAGGCAATCTGCATTTAGGTTCCAAAATTTCTGTGACATAGATTATGATAGCAAAATTTATTTTATTTTAAAAAATTGCATCTAAGTTTAAATTTAATGTAAATATGTAAAAGTTGATGCGGCCAAATATCCAATTCAGCAAGGGTTTTCTCCCACTGAACAAAATATGAAACAACAACAAAATCTCAGTAAAGCTCCCATTACGTTAGATGACTTAACCTTTTTCTGTTTTTTACCTTCTAAGGGAAACTGTGAGACACTTTACGTATTTGGGGTTCCCAACTACATGCCAAAAGAAATTTGGGGGCATTTAGAATAATATATATGTAACCATTTTTCTAGTGATAGCTCTATTTCAGTACTAGTTTTAATAGATGATAACAAGTCATATTATCTGCATATAAAATGAGAATACTAGGGAGAGGAAAGAATGGAGATAGGAACCTCCCACTCATTTGAGAGGAGAGAATCAGTTCATTAAAAGTGTCTATGAGAAAAAAGACGATGTGCCTTCCTACAGCTGTTAGTCTCTTCTTGGATGTTCTCTTCAGCCCTGTTCTGTAATGGAAAGAGTATGTCATGTCCAGATCAAATGTATCAGAAGTACATTGAGGGTCATGCTTAAAAAGCAGTTGGGAATTTAATGGAGAACTTAGGAGTAATGAGAGACTTAAGGGGTTTTAAGTTTCATAAGCAGGAGGAGAAGGGGATGACAGAGGATGAGATGGTTGGATGGCATCACCGACTCAGTGGACATGAGTTTGAGTGAACTCCAGGAGTTGGTGATGGACAGGGAGGCCTGGCGGGCTGCAGTCGATGGGTCGCAAAGAGTCAGCCATGACTGAACAACTGAACTGAACTGAACTGAAAACAACATATTCTGATCAACTGAAATTTGAGAAAATTGACTTCATGCAAGTTATTGAGCCCTTAGAGGAACAGAGATATGACTGAGAACTAGTCTTTACCTGCAGAAACTTACTACTTAGTGCAGAACTTGAACTGGTGAACACTTTTCTTTGGGACTTCTGATTGAATGGCAAAGACAAGATATTTCTATTCTAAAATTATATTTCTTTTCCTAATAGAAATAAGAGAAAAGAGGAGATGGGAAACCATTATGAATGAAAATAGGATTTAAACAGAAACCAAAACAAAAAAGAAAACTGAGAAAAATAATGTCAGATATAGTGGCAATAAGACAGTGAATGAAGATGGCAAAAGTGCATTCAATTTAGATCTCTCTGTGTCTCATGCAGCTTTGAGAAGGACAAGGGAGTAGACAAAGCAGACCCAGCAATTATTTGTTCAAAGTGAAGAGAAGAGACATTAAAACATTCCAAATCACTGGGCTGAAAACATCACTGCAAGCTCTGCAGACTTCTTACTCATTCTAAATGTGAGAACATGAGTTAAGGACAGAGGCATGGTCTTAAGTTAGAGAGCTTTGTGGGTTCTTCCCAGAAACTGCAGTGACAAAGTACTTGCTCTTTCATCTTTTTAGCAAATTTCTCGATTCAAGTGATTTCCATTAAAAAAAATATATATATATATATATATATATTAGTAATTAGAAAGGAGCCTTTGAGGCTATGTTGATAGAGTACTTTTTGAAGGAAGGAAGTAACAAAAACAAGCAGAATATTTACAGAAAAATTGTGTGAAGAAGCAGAAGAAAATTACAAACACACATCTCCATTAGTTTGAAACCTTAAATAAAACATGATATCTTCAGGAACTCAAATAAATGTATTGTTGTTCAGTCACAGTCACGCCCGATTCTTTGCAACCCCATGGACTGTAGTATGCCAGGCTTCCCTGTCCTTCACCATCACCCAGTTTGCTCAAACTCTTGTCCATTGAATCGGTGGTGCCATTCAATCATTTCTTCCTCTGTCGTCCCCTTCTCCTCCTGCCTTCAATCTCTCCCAGCATAAGGGTCTTTTCTAATGAGTTGGCTCTTTGCATCAGGTGGCCAAAGTATTGTAGCTTCATTCAAAAGCAATAATAAGACAATAGACTTGAAAACTATCAGTGGCCTGGGAAGAAGAAAAAGAGATGAGAAAAATAAAACCATTATAGAAATAAAAGTTATGTCAGAGTGGCAAACAGAGGACAGCAAAACAAACGGGACAAAAACATTCAGTTCAGTTCAGTTCAGTCGCTCAGTCGTGTCCGACTCTTTGCGACCCCATGAATCACAGCATGCCAGGCCTCCCTGTCCATCACCAACTCCGGAGTTCACTCAGACTCACGTCCATCTAGTCAGTGATGCCACTGAGCCATCTCATCCTCTGTCGTCCCCTTCTCCTCCTGCCCCCAATCCCTCCCAGCATCTGAGTCTTTTCCAATGAGTCAACTCTTTGCATGAGGTGGCCAAAGTACTGGAGTTTCAGCTTCAGCATAATTCCCTCCAAAGAAATTCCAGGGCTGATCTTCTTCAGACTGGACTGGTTGGATCTTGTTGCAGTCCAAGGGACTCTCAAGAGTCTTCTCCAACACCACAATTCAAAAGCATCAATTCTTTGGCGCTCAGCCTTCTTCACAGTCCAACTCTCACATCCGTACATGACCACAGGAAAAACCACAGCCTTGACTAGACGGAGCTTAGTCGGCAAAGTAATGTCCCTGCTTTTGATTATGCTATCTAAGTTGCTCATAACTTTTCTTCCAAGGAGTAAGCGTCTTTTAATTTCATGGCTGCAGTCACCATCTGCAGTGATTTTGGAGCCCCCAAAAATAAAGTCTCCCACTGTTTCCACTGTTTCCCCATCTATTTCCCATGAAGTGATGGGACCGGATACCATGATCTTCGTTTTCTGAATGTTGAGCTTTAAGCCAACTTTTTCACTCTCCTCTTTTACTTTCATCAAGAGGCTCTTTAGTTCCTCTTCACTTTCTGCCATAAGGGTGGTGTCATCTGCATATCTGAGGTTATTGATATTTCTCCCAGCAATCTTGACTCCAGCTTGTGCTTCTTCTAGCCCAGTGTTTCTCATGATGTACTCTGCATAGAAGTTAAATAAGCAGGGTGACAATATACAGCCCTGACATACTCCTTTTCCTATTTGGAACCAGTCTGTTGTTCCATGTCCAGTTCTAACTGTTGCTTCCTGACCTGCATACAGGTTTCTCAAGAGGCAGGTCAGGTGGTCTGATACTCCCATCTCTTGAAGAATTTTCCACAGTTTATTGTGATCCACACAGTCAAAAGCTTTGGCATAGTCAATAAAGCAGAAATAGATGTTTTTCTGGAACTCTCTTCCTTTTTCCATCATCCAGCAGATGTTGGCAATTTGATCTCTGGTTCCTCTGCCTTTTCTAAAACCAGCTTGAACATCAGGAAGTTCACGGTTCACGTACTGCTGAAGCCTGGCTTGGAGAATTTTGAGCATTACTTTACTAGCATGTGAGATGAGTGCAATTGTGTGGTAGTTTGAATATTGTTTGGCATTGTGTTTCTTTGGGATTGGAATGAAAACTGACCTTTTCCAGTCCTGTGGCCACTGCTGGGTTTTCCAAGTTTGCTGGCATATTGAGTGCAGCACTTTCACAGCATCCTCTTTCAGGATTTGAAACAGCTCAACTGGAATTCCATCACCTCCACTAGCTTTGTTCGTAGTGATGTTTTCTAAGGCCCACTTAACTTCACATTCCAGGATGTCTGGCTCTAGGTGAGTGATCACACCATAGTGATTATCTGGGTCGTGAAGATCTATTTTGTACAGTTCTTCTGTGTATTCTTGCCACCTCTTCTTAACATCTCCTGCTTCTGTTAGGTCCCTACCATTTCTGTCCTTTTTCGAGCCCATCTTTGCATGAAATGTTCCCTTGGTATCTCTAATTTTCTTGAAGAGATCTCTAGTCTTTCCCATTAAACGTTAACAGAAGTAAATGAAAAACATTCCTGAAATAAAACCTCCAACAATTAATGAACTGTATTACCTGTGAACCCTTACTGAAAAAAAATGATTCAGTAACTTAATCTAACTAAGCAAGCAATGAATCAGAGTGGAAAACCCAGAAATAAAGCTGCCATGTTAGGAAAGAAATTATGGTCAGGAAGCAAGGTGAGAGTGTTATAAATCTTGGCAGTGTAAAAATACTATAATTGGAGTAGGAAGGGAAAGTGAGACTCAAAAAATATGTCTATTCTTTGAAAGATAAATGAAGCTGTAGATTTTTAGGACATTATTTCATGTTGTTGTCAGGAGCTCAGCTGAGCTGTCAGGGATCAGAGTAGCTGATTAAAGCAACAGGGCAAAAATGAAAGAGTGAAGCCTTGATTACTTGCTGTAGAGAAAATGTCTATGCCCTGCCCCCTGTTCTGTTTCCCTAGGGTACAGCACCCCGCTGGGAAGTTGAGTGAATCAGCAGACATGGGAGTCAGCTAACAGTTGAGGGAGCCCCTGGTATTGGAGGAGAGTGCGATTTGCTGGATATAGTCATAGCAAGAGAAGTATCTTTAAGGGCTCCTCCTCCTCCCAGAAGGAGGCCTTGGCAGAAATAGACGGCAGCTGAAGAGGACTCTGTGCCCACAGATAGAGAGATCTTCGAATGCAAATAAGTGAAGCGCATGACCTTCCAGGGGGCCTTGCTGTCAGAGACTGCCAGGCACTGGCCTTGCACCAAGTCTGGAGTGGGTAGGATGACTTTCCCCAGCACCTGCTGGGTGAAGCCTTTGTCATGGCCTGTGGTCAGGCCTGAAAAATGCATGTAGGTTTTTAACCAAGAACAGGACAGTTACAAAGATAATTAGTAATAAAACTAAAATCTGGTATTTATCTAGATAGGAGATGGAAAATTACTAGTTACTACAATGTAAGTATGTGAGCTGAAAACTTGCTGGGTTTCTTCAGCTTTGTATTCCCAGACCTATCACAGTGCTTAGCATATTATAGATACTCTGAAATATTGGTAGGTTAGATTATGAACATTGTCTAATGAACTACATATTGTGCCTAAAAAATGGAAAAATGCCAGGTATAACAGGTATTTCAGAACTGATATTAGATAAGATCTGTCTAAAGGCAAAATGTATTTTTGAGTCATAGAAAATTGCTTTATAATGGGGATTAATACAATGATCAAGAAAGTTCTGTTCTTGAATAAAACTTAATTTTGAACAAATCATTCATGAACAAAACATCAGAGTTCATAGGGCAGAAAATAGTATGAAATATCCACTCAGTAAGTTTTTATTGAAGATTTACCATGTGCCACAATGTTTTAGTTCTCTTTGCTGCTGCTGCTAAGTCGCTTCAGTCGTGTCCGACTCTGTGTGACCCCGTAGACAGCAGCCCATCAGGCTCCCCTGTCTCTGGGATTCTCCAGGCAAGAACACTGGAGTAGGTTGCCATTTCCTTCTCCAATGCATGAGAGTGAAAAGTGAAGTCGCTCAGTCGTGTCCGACTCCTAGGCGACCCCATGGACTGCAGCCTACCAGGCTCCTCTAGATTAACAATAAATTCACTAAAACAGTCAAAAGTAGTTGTTTACTAATCTGCCAATTTCTTCCTGAAGTTTAAATGAAAATTAAGTGTGAGAATGACCAGGAAGCTTTTTGAGAAGAGAAGTAATAAAACAAGTAGTGTGACAAAGTTGCTCATCAACACTCGGTAAATGAAGTTACTGCGTGAAGTTGATCTAATGTTTTCTGAAAGCAAGGATTTTTTTTTTAACTTGAATGCTCTGGTTATAAAAAAGAATAGATTTCCATTAGTGTTATTATAAAATATCAAATTATTAGAGTTAATCCATGCATCTCTGTAATTACTTTCTTGAATCCTGTCACATACACTGACCTAGACTGCTAAATTAAAGATAGTTGTGAATGGTTTCCTGAGTGATTAAGTTTTGCATAACTGCTCTGTCATTTGGGTTGTGCTGTTAAAAAAAAAATCACCCTTTCCAAAAATCCTTTAAAATTGTAATTTTATATGTCTAATTGGAGGTATTGGAGGTGTTAACTGTTTACTTCTTTTAGATTCTAGACTTAGGATGCTCCTAATGTTAAAAGTTGTTGTTTGTTTTTTATTTTAATTTTAGGAATTTAGCTTTCATCAGTCTACAGTCAGTTGTGAAGTCAGTAAGTTGCTTTTCTTAATAGCCCTGTGCTAACTAGCTATGTAACTTAAGTACCTGTGATAATGGTACTGCTCTGCCCCAGGTTTCGTGACACACTGTTGAGTGTATGATTGTCAGATTGTTTTCTTCAGAACTCAGGGTTCTAGAGGTGCTTTGGGAGCTTTTCAATATTTGATTTTCATTTCATTTTACATATACATCTTAAACTACTTTTAAAAGCCTGTGATTTAAAAACAATGGACATGTACATTCAAACTTTTAATACAATAGAGACAACTGATGTGTTCAACAAGTTAACTCTTTTCAGAACTCAGAATAAAGCTTTTCCTGCTTTTTCCATGAACTGGAACTTCTTAGAAAAGTGTTGTAACTAGGAATGTTGGGATTCTGGGCTTGTTGCTTTAAATTTCTGGCCAAGAGTATATTCTAACAGAGCCTAATGAGAATTGACCAAACCCATGATTTGTATTTCTCTGTATTTGTCTTCTGATACTGTATATAAAGGAGCAAAACACTGCATCTTAAAACTGTTTAGCCCAGTAGGCATTGTTTGGTTAATCTTGTTTATAATCTTTTGAGGTTCTTTGACTATACACAACTGTAAAACAGTATGCAGACATCTGAAAGTGGGACCCTTTTCTGTTTGGTGATATACTGACAGACAGACAGGAGAGAAGGGGTGACTGGTCAATACATCACATTTTCTAAACAAATAATACTAATAGAAAGGGATGAAAGAGATGGGAATACCAGACCACCTGACCTGCCACTTGAGAAATCTGTATGCAGGTCAGGAAGCAACAGTTAGAACTGGACATGGAACAACAGACTGGTTCCAAATAGGAAAAGGAGTACGTCAAGGCTGTATATTGTCACCCTGCTTATTTAACTTATGTGCAGAGTACATCATGAGAAACACTGGGCTGGATGAAGCACAAGCTGGAATCAAGATTGCCAGGAGAAATATCAATAACCTCAGATATGCCAATGACACCACCCTTATGGCAGAAAGTGGAGAAGAACTAAAGAGCCTCTTGATGAAAGTGAAAGAGGAGAGTGAAAAAGTTGGCTTAAAGCTCAACATTCAGAAAATGAAGATCATGGCATCTGGTCCCATCACTTCATGGGAAATAGATGGGGAAACAGTGGAAACAGTGGGAGACTTTATTTTTGGGGGCTCCAAAATCACTGCAGATGGTGACTGCAGCCATGAAATTAAAAGACGCTTACTCCTTGGAAGAAAAGTTATGAGCAACTTAGATAGCATAATCAAAAGCAGGGACATTACTTTGCTGACTAAGGTCCGTCTAGTCAATGCTATGGTTTTTCCTGTGGTCCTGTACGGATGTGAGAGTTGGACTGTGAAGAAGGCTGAGCGCCGAAGAATTGATGCTTTTGAACTGTGGTGTTGGAGAAGACTCTTGAGAGTCCATTGGACTGCAGCGAGATCCAACCAGTCCATTCTGAAGGAGATCAGCCCTGGGACTTCTTTGGAAGGAATGATGCAAAAGCTGGAACTCCAGTACTTTGGCCACCTCATGCGAAGAGTTGACTCATTGTAAGAGACTCTGATGCTGGGAGGGATTGTGGGCAGGAGGAGAAGGGGACAACAGAGGATGAGATGGCTCGATGGCATCACTGACTCAATGGATGTGAGTCTGAGTGAACTCCGGGAGTTGGTGATGGACAGGGAGGCCTGGCGTGCTGTGATTCATGGGGTCGCAAAGAGTCGGACACGACTGAGCGACTAAACTGAACTGAATAGAAAGGTGTTAATAATTCTCTAGATCTTTTGCTGAAATTAATTATGAAATAAAGTTCTCCATGTTTGATTCCTGAAATCACAGCAGTCTTAATTAGACTTGAGGTATCATAGAGACATGAAATGCTTAGGGTCTAACTTTCCAGCTCTGCTTGGGCTGGCCCTAGGGTTTGGGGAAAGTCACTTAATCTTTTATAGCTTCAGCTTATTGCTCCACTTCGTTTACAAAATCACTTTGCAAAGTTAGTTTAACTGAAGTTTATTTTAAAAGTATTAAATGTTTTATAAACTTATAAGTGTTATAAATAAGCAGTCACAATTTCTGATATATTTAGTTGTAATTAGCATGTTTCCTTTTTCCCCCTTCTACACATGTTTTTATATTCTTTCCCCCCCTAAATATTCATTCCTTAGGGCATTACACTAGAAGAGTTTGACAGATTATCTTTCAATATGATTTTAATGAGCCCACCCTGTCAGCCCTTCACAAGGTATGTATAATACATGTTTCTCTGTTAGGAAGAATACTTTTGAAAGATTCATTAAATCAAATATAGTGTAATTTCAAGCACGAACACTATAAAGTCCATTCACTGCATTTCCCTAGTCTTGAAATTTTTCATACGTAATTCTCTTTCTCTATTCACATTTATAAGTCAGCATTAATCATGAGGAAAAGAGCAATTAACTGCCAGATGAGCACAGTGATTTAGGCATAGTCATTGTAGGTATGGCGAGACTATGTGGTACCTCTGTAATAGCTAGTGAAGATAAAATATATTTCTGACCCAAATTACCTTGAATTATTTAAATTAATCAGCATTCTGGAATATCTTCCTAACACTGATTAATCACAGTCAATTTTCATAATAAATATTCAAGTCCTAAATTACTTAACTGTAAAATTTTAAAGCTAGTCAAGAATGCATCTGTGAATTTTGCATTTCTCAAAATTGGTATGTACATTTAATAATACATACAATTAATAAAATAGCTTTTTTAAAGCTTTGTTCCAATTCACTTTCTTCTTATAAGGTATTTATTTGACTGTATTTCAGGGAATTATACTTTAGATAAAATCTTCTAATCTATCTTCATTTAGATATTTTTAACAGTAGTATTTTTAATTAAGTAACTATGATAATAATGAAAGGCATCCAAATGTCTTACTAGATTTTTCCATGTAATTCAACAAGCTTATGGGATGTGCATTAGTATACTGTCTTTTACAGTTGAGCAGTTGAGACATAGAAAGTTTAAGTAATTCTCTCAAGGTCATACATTTAGAAAATGTAAGGGCCAGGATTTATCAATTATTTTATATCATTCCATTTAAACACATAATGCAATTTTAAGTTTAGTAAAAATTCAAATTTAAATAAATATTCTGCTCATGCTTAATTTCCACCCATTTTTATTTATTTCAAATTTTCTAGGAAATTAATTCCTCAAGGATTTATTGTGCCTCTACATTAGAGGTATTGTTTTTAATGCTGCAGTTCTGTTACAGAACTTACAGACTGACAAATATTAATAATTACTTTGTAATGTGATGTAAGGGGATAATAAATGAATGCTGAAACTGCCATGAGAACATAGAGGAGAAAGGTGTTATATTGCTGTGTATCAGGAGGGAGGAATTCTTTCGGATGTAATGTTGGAATTGTGTCTGAAAGCAGACTGGGAATTTATCAGGGAAGGATGACTTTCCAAAAACACCTTTGTGTAGAATCAGCCTTTACATTCCAAATAAAGATTGTCCTGAGCTATGCAAAGGTGTGGCCTTTTTGACTGCCATGAGTGGGAGGCTCAGAGCAGAGTGCAGCCCCAGCACTGTGATGCCTCAGAGGTCCCTGCAGTGGGGCCCATGTCTTTCCTATGATACCATTCTTGCTCTGTATCAGCCCAGATCCAGCTGCTAATGGCCGCAGAGTCTGATTCTGCAACGCAATCATTATTTGGAACTCTGAGAGGAAAGGGACTAAATGAGAAGAAACCAAGGTTTCTGAGGAATCTATACAAGTCTACTCTCATCTCCCATTTGAGCCTCAGATCTACTGATGATTTTGGTCCTGCTATCAGGCATGAGGAGCTGATAAGTGATGTCAAGTAATTTAAGATTTGAAGCTAATATGTGACAAGGTCTTAAATCCTAATCCTCTGTTGTTATAATTCATGCCCAATCTAGTCTTCCTTTCTGCTTGATTCTTGATCATATTGAATGTTACTTATAAGATCTAATTGCTGATCCAAATACCACCTTTTCACATGACCTGTTGACCTAGTTAGTCTAACCAAGTTGCAACACCTTTGTGTAGAATCAAGCCTTTACCTTTATTGTCTCCTGTGTACATTGAAAAAGATTGTCCTGATCTTACTTACTATCTTGGTTTACTTGGATGTGATTAGTTACCAGTGCCATCAACTCTTATGTTGCCACCCTGCCCAACCAACTCATCCCCCTGAACTTCTTTTGTCTCCCTTAGTGCAGAGAAAAAGGTGTCACCAGCCAATTGTGTGTGTATGTGTGTGTGTGTGTGTGTTTCCTAAACAAGTTGATTTTAAGAGGATAATTGTTTTTAATTCTTCATTGACTTCTTCTTCTTTGCCTCATGTAAGTCATTTAGGCATATTATTTTTTTATAAGTACCACATTTACTAGACAGACAAAGCTTTTTTTGTTTTAATTAAATGAATAAATATGTTTTGTTCTTTATAGCAACAGATATGATCATATTTTTTGTGAGGACCAACTAATTGTAGTTCTGTGTTTTGCCTTTTTAAAAGTGACTTGATATCTTTATGTAAAATTCTTGAGCTTATTTTCTTAATCCCTTTCAGAATTGGCTTGCAAGGTGATGTGACTGATCCAAGGACAAATAGCTTCTTATATATTCTAGACATTCTCCCAAGGTAAAAACTTAGATTCCTGTACAAGCTTACCATAAGTGTAAAACTTTGCATCTGGAAGAACGTGATGTTTATCATTTTATAGAGATTAGCAGCTTCTACGGATACTATACATGCCATTTATTTTCTGCCATGACTGATAGAGCAACTGCAAATGTTTGTTGATTCTGCAGTGCTGCTAAAGTGAGTGACAGGGTGTTACAGCCTAATAGCCGAATTGTATTGCCTCTGCTCACAGGATTAGTGCAGATGATGCTAATGTTAGTGAATGCTGTTGCCCATGGTCTGGAAAATTGCACTGCTAACCCTAGAAGCTGTATTCCACATAAATGTTAGCCCTTTGAACTGCCATTCTGTGCAGTTCAAAGCTCTATGCAGTCCTGTGTTTTCATTTAAACTTCAGTGGAAATTAATATTTCGAATGTTATCCTTATCAAGTGTGCCATGTTTATGGGGGAAAGGGTTAAAATATGTCATCTCCATCCTTTGTAAAATTCTTTTCTAAAATCGGTTTGAACAGTTACCTTGTATTTCTCACAAGGATTTTCTTTGCTTCTTGCTTCTTAGTATTGAGATGTTTGGAATTCTGTTTGGTTTTTTTGTTTGTTTGTTTTTGTTTTAGATTACAAAAATTACCGAAGTATATTCTTGTAGAAAATGTTAAAGGTTTTGAAGTATCTTCTGCAAGGTAAGAAATGTATTTCTCTTGTGTTCATCTTAGAGTTGGTATATTATATAATAAGAGCTGTTGTGAAATAAAGATCTGAAAAATAAATGTGTACATTCTGACATTTAAGATATGTTATGTAATTTATCATTAATGTAGTTTTCAAATAGTAATGTGAAGTATCACAAGGTTAGGGTCAGCTGATTCTCTTGGATTTTGCTACGTTTGAATTTTTCCAGAATGAGTAATGCGAATGGTATTTCTCAATTTTAGCTGCTTAAGTTGGTGTCCATTTCATTAGAATTAGAAATGTTTTCAGTAAGAATTAGTCCTCTTGACAGGCATTTTCTGTCCTATTGGATTGAAGAAGCAAGCCCTGTGTCAGGGCCCTTTCAGATGGTTGCCCCACTGGAGAAAATGCAACCAATTAGTGTTGCCCTATCTGATTGGCTACAGACAAAGCTTCATTCCAATAACGAATTTACCATCAGTGGATTAGCAATTTTTTATTTATAATACAGATTCTCTCTTTTTTTGAGAAATGTAATTTCTCAAGTATTGGACTTAAGACCCAGGATTTTCCTCTTTTTATACAAGTTGAATGGAGGTACAGTTTTCACATAAAATGAAGTTTTATGTGTAATATTTTATATAAGAACCACATTTCAAACTATAGAGTGAAAGCTTTTTTTCTTACCCTTTATCTTTTCAGAGATCTGTTAATACAAACAATAGAAAATTGTGGCTTTCAGTACCAAGAATTTCTATTGTCTCCAACCTCTGTAAGTACCACAATTATAAACTTAAATAAATTTTCCCAAAGGGAATTTGATTCAATAAAAAGAATGGATCCATTTTAAATAATATTAGAGGCAAATCTTAAAATGAGTTCAGACATGGTTCCTTCTATATCTGAATTTTATAGCTATATGTGAATTTTATTTTTTATGATTACTGTACTATCAATAATGAATGTTAAGAAAATCTATATATCTTCTTACCTGGGAAATATAAAGTGAAAGTGACTCATAGACATGATTCATCTGATTCCATCTTCATTTCATTCGAATAAAGGTACAAAGTGACAGTTTAAAAGGTTCAAGAATTTTCTGCAGGGAAGTCTTCGGCAAATAGATAATGGAATTTTGTCTGGCAGAAACTAATGTAAACCTGATGTAAACTAATGTATAGTGTATGAGTTGGTTTTGTTTTTTTTTTTCACTAGATGCTAACAGTTAGTATAGATCACTTTAATTTCCCATAGCAACTACCTGTTCTGCTTCACTTTCAGCTTGGCATTCCAAATTCAAGATTACGGTACTTCCTTATTGCAAAGCTTCAGCCAGAGCCATTCCCTTTTCAGGCCCCTGGCCAGGTATTATTATTATCATTGTTGTTCTCATCATCATCATCATTATTTACCTGTTGTAAGTAGGTCTCAGTCTGCTTATTTATTTTCTGGCACTACTAGTGGAGGTTTGTGTGTCCTCTCATGCCTGTAATAAAGATCATGCATTCAGTCTATCTTCTAAGCCTTTTGCGCCTCCTTATGTTGTTTAGTTGCTAAGTTATGTCTGACTCTTTGAGACTCCATGGACTGTAGCCTGCCAGAATCCTCTGTCTGTGGGATTTCTCAGGCAGGAATAATGGAGCAGGTTGCCATTTCCTTTTTCAAGGGATCTTCCCAACCCAGGAATTGAACCTGCGTCTCTTGTGTCTCCTGCATTTGCAGGTGGATTCTTTATCACAGAGCCACCAGGGAAGCCCTCCCATTCCTAATATGACCACTTTAATTGCTTGAAACAAAACCAGAAGCATTTCTTTCATCATTACAAAAAATAAGTTGAAAGTAAAAAGTTACCATTACTGCTGTTATCAATTGTCAGAAGAGAAATTATTGGAGGGGAAATGAACCCCCCAATAATTTCTCTTCTGACCATTGATTCTTTTGCATCTATTATTTTTCTCCCTCAATAGAAGCCATTAACTGCTATTGATAAAAATTCAGTATACTGTCTTAAAAATGGCTCAAGTGTTTTCACACATCGGTTGCATTTTCTTTGAAATCTATGCTGTTTAGCTTTAACTGATTAAAATATGGTAATGATTAGTACGAGCTAGGATAAAATGCACAATTGCTATAGATAAAATCGCTCATTATGCTAGCAATTTTGTATGCTTCTGCTGAAACTTGATGTGGATAACAGAGTTTCAGTGGTTCAGTGAAGCTCTCTGTAATCATCACAGGTAAGAACTTAAAAGTCATGTCCTACTAACAGGGGTTCAGTAGTATCATTTGAATCCCCCTGTAACACAATACCAGTTTTATGCTTCCCTGATGGCTCAGTGGGTAAAGAATCTGCCTGCAATGCAGGAGACACAGAAGACATGGGTTTGATCCCTGGGTCAGGAAGATCCCCTGGAATAGGAATTGGCAACCCACTTTAGTATTCTTGCCTGAAAAATTCCATGGACAGAGAAGCCCAGTGGACTACAGTCCAAAGGGTCACAAAGAGTTGGACAGTGCTGAGTGACTACACACAATGGTATTATATTACGGGGCTTCCCAGGTGGCACTAGTGATAAAGAACCCGCCTGCCAAGGCAGGCGATGGAAGACACGCCTGTATTATATTATACAATAGCAATGTGTCTCCCTTTCAATGTGGATAGTTCCAAAAACAATATATAAAGTATATTAACAAAGATTTCATCATTAAAAATTCCTGGAACTATTTTATCCTTCTCAAAATAGGACTTTATACAAGGTTACCTGTTTTGTAGAAACAAGTTTTTCCTATGGGGCTCAGGAATAGAAATAACCTTTCAAGGCAAAGAGTGCTTATCATTTTTAATAACTAATTTTCCTTTAGATCATGGGTATGTTTTAGTGTGTGTGTGTGTTTTTTAACAAAGGGGAATGGTAAGCTTTGATTCAAAACACATTTCTGGAAATATTCCTGTTGCTTTCTCAACTTCTTTTCCAACTATGATGTCGTCTGTATATTCAGCCTGCTTCCTATTATTCTGTTGAATGGTTTTATTACTAGAGAAAGCAGTAATTTCATGAAATAAATTATCTATAGTCTGATGGCCTATCATTACATGATGAAAAACTTGTAGTAGCTTATATAAATTACTAGTAAACCTCAATGTCTATCTTTTTAATGACAGCTCAGTAAAAGCTAAAGAATTTTTTTGCATAATGTTGACTAGATATTATTAATTCATCTTTTATTTTTAAGAAAGCTTTTGACAATTTATATATTTTTATTTAATGTCAGGTACTGATGGAGTTTCCCAAAACTGAATCTGAACATTCCCCTCAATATGCAATAAATGCAGAAAAGAAAACTGAACCAAATATTTGCTTTGACAGCAGCACACAGTGTTCTGGAAAAGAGGCCATTCTTTTTAAGCTTGAAACTGCAGGAGAAATTGACAGGAAACGTCAACAGGACAGTGATCTCTCTGTGCGAATGCTAAAAGATTTTCTTGAAGATAACATTGACAAGCATTCATTCTTTTTACCACCAAAGTCATTACTGCGATATGCTCTTTTGTTAGACATTGTTAAACCCACTTCTAGAAGATCCATGTGCTTTACAAAAGGGTAAGTTTTAAAGAGTCTCTACTCAGGACATATCCAAAGTAACCAAGTTTTCATAACTATTGTCTCTTTTATTTCTTCTGGAAACAAGAAGCATTTTATAGAATGTTTCTGCTAAAATGTGTTTGTTTATTTGTTTTCCTCCCTTAATTGCCTGCTTTCGTGTTCCAATAGAACGCACAAGTAAAAATTGCTTCTGGCAGAACATCATGTGCACAGCCCACAAAAGTGCTCATGAAAGGCCAGGCCATTGTTTGGTGACCTTCGAAGGAGCTTAATTACCCATGGTGGAAACATACCCATGGTGAAAATATGGTCTCTGTAGACGGCAAATTGCTAATTTTTTTTTACCACCTTTCTTTTTATGGTACCTCAAAAATTTCTGTCCACTTTCATAATCAGTGTACAAGAAGATATTAAATTTTAATATAAAGAAATTAGATTGAATAATCTGGAGCACACTAGAGCACTTTAAATTTTCTTTAGTTTTGGGGTAAGTAGTTATATTCTCATGGTTCACAATTCAAAAGGAACTGAGATTGTAAGACTCCTTTCCTCTCTGCCTCTTGTTCATCCAATTTCCATCCCTACATGCAACCAATGATTACAGTTTACTGTCTAATCTTCCAGAGGTGTTGTGTGCAGGGTATCTAAATATACATGTATATTTTTACCCCCTTCTTAAGTAAATTGTAGAATATTATAATCATTATTATGCACCCATTTTTTTTTTACCGTACAATGTAATTTGGGTATTATTGCCTAAGAATTTTGCTATACTCATGGTATAGGTATATCACAATTTATTTTACTGGATATTTAGGGGATATAGCCTTTGGCTTATTTCCCAAGTGTTAACAAATGTGTTTTTCAAGTTTCTTTTTAAACCTAGAAAGAAGGGGAAATAAGACCCTTGGCGAAGAATTTGTAAAAGATCCCTGCCTCTTCTTTGTTAATACCACTCAAACTCATTTGATAGGTGGTTTTATGATTTAAACATTCAAACCTTCTCTCTTTACTTGCTAGCTAGTTGTCTTGACACTCTGCCCCTAAGATAATCGTATGAGGCTTATCCTGATTTTCTCATACTCTGCCCTTGTACTTCTAGGGGAATAGGTTTATTGCTTTTTCCATTACCTTAAAAGACTTCAGTCAGCTGTTGTCTGTTTCCAAGTCTGATAGGTTCTCTTTGGGACTCTCATAAAACAGGGCTTATCACTTCTGTAATTTAAAAAAAAAAAAACCCTTGAAATTCTTTTATAATTATAAAAATGATATAAAAGAAGCTTTAATATGAAAGTCTATTTTAGTGTAGATAATATAAGCAGACACACACATGATGTATAAGAAAACAGCTTTTCTCTGATGTGGCTTTCTTTAATTTATATTTTAAATTCATCTATTAGGAAAAAATGATAAAATATCATGCAGCCAGTTTGGCAGTGATTGTACTATAAGAACTATTACTAATATCTTGTATTTCTGTAGTGTTTTGTATTTTTAATATAGTTTTTTAAAACAATAGTCTGACTGTCACAGGATACATAGTTAAAACATATGGTGTTACAGTAGGAGGTAGATACATGTTTGATGAGCCTGAGTCTGTCCTGGGCTGGAGAGAATAGGGTTTTGGGTTCATGAGAAGAAATGATGGTTCGGGCATCTGAAGAAAAATAGCTGCTATTCATTTTCCCTTCATAACATTTGGTCTAATGTGTCAGGGATGTTAGTACTGAATAGTATTTGGATATAAAAGTTGTAACTAATGCATACTTCCTGTGCATTTAAATGTGATGAACATTTAAAAGCTGACATTTTATAAAAATGACAGTAATGCATAATGCAGATATTATTTACACAACAAAAAACTTTGTCAAGTTCAGTGTCTGAGAAGTTTAAAGATGATTTTAAGTCTTTCATCTAATTTTTTAAATTACAAAGCATATTTATGTGATATTATTCAGAATATTTCAGAAAGATGTAGCTATATAAAGTTGATTCATTTAAGAAATATTTAAGAAATATATCATTACAAGCAGTGTTACAAAATATTTGTGTTAATTTTTCAGTTATGGACGCTACATAGAAGGGACAGGGTCTGTGTTGCAGATGACAGAGGATGTGCAGGTACTGTGCATAGTTTCAGGACTTAAATATTTTGAAAATATTTTTAAATAAAATTTTATTTACTACTTAAAATTTGAGAATGTTAAAAGAATTTTACATATTCAATTGGAATGAATATGTGTATAATAATTATTTACTATAGAATAAGTCTTCTTCTTGTTGCTAGGTATGGGTATATGTAAAGAAGTGTTTTATATTTTTACTTTTTTTTCTTACCTTTTGCCCTTCTTTTTATACTCCATAGAGGGTAATTTGAAATGCAGAGTACAATAGTTAATGTTCTCTAAGATTACACACAAATATTAGAGCCTTCTTTTGGAGCACGTATTATAAAAATACCTTTTAGGGAAAAATAAATCTATTTTAGCAAGGCTGTTTGTTAATACTTCAATTGCAAATTCTCTGTGGTGTCATGGTTGAATACAAACTTGATGTATTGTAGTTTTATATACATCTGAATAGTTCTGCAGTGAAATCACATTCTTTTCTTTTATGCTGATTTAAACTCTTTAACTGTTAATAAAATTTACCCATGGTAAAAACCATATCAGAGGCAAACGAATGTCAGAATTTGAGCAATCATATTTATTAAATATATTTTGTCACTTTAAGAAAATGTCTTAATTTGATAAAATTAGTCATAAACCATAAACATTCAAATAACTGCATTGTAAAACTGACTTACTGGTTGACCAAGTTCCTTTCACTGTTTTTCTCTTACATTATGTTTTTATTTATTTATTATTTATATTCTTGTGAGTTAATTTTTGAGAGACTAAAAATGACAGACACACTGAAAATACCCTGATCTGTTCAATATCAAGCTTTTGTTTGTTTTCAGAGTTTATCTTACCCTCGAAGAGCCAATTATACAGTTCATTGCACAGACTTTTTACCCTGGGCTTCTGTGTGTTATGGTGGACTATATGTTCATCATTTTTAAACTGCCTCACAGCAGGTGATATTATCTTAACAAATTAATTGCATTCTATTAATTATTTATTACTTATTAGTTATCATGGATGTTTTCCTACAGATTGAGAATATCTACAAATCCCTTACCAGTTTGTCACCAGAAGAAAAGATAATGAGATTGTCAATGCTTCAACTTCGATTTTTCACTCCTAAAGAAATAGCAAATCTCCTTGGATTTCCTCCAGAGTTTGGTATGTGGGATACATGTGGACCCCAGCTTTCATGTATTAATGGTCTCCGAACTCATTAGGGACGCCTATGTGAATTATGAATAAACTCTTGCCCAGACAGAGGTGGAGAACACTTCCTCTCCTGTTTTGGGCCATTTTGACATCCTCTGTCCTGTTTCTGCTTTTGTCCACAACCTGCCATTCCCTTCAGACTCAATGCAGGAACAGAAAGGCCAAATCAGCAATTCCTCAACTTTCCCCACAGATGGTTGTTAATAGCATCTCTTTCTCAAATTTATATTTTGCTTCTAGGAGTTCTGTTCATATAACCCAACACTAGCTGTTGTGAAAGAATGCCTAGAATTGTCTTTAAAAAAAAAAAATTAAAAGACAATTAAGGAATTTATCTTTACATGTGTGTAGTGGGAGGTATATTATTTGTATTTCTTCTCCTAGGAGGTATGTTCTTATCAATTAGACACCTTTTTCCTTCCCTACAAGGTTTAAGTGGAAAAAAAGAGAAAGTGGAGAGGTGCTCTAGGAAGGAGCTTTCCTAATGGAAATTAAGGGTGACTTGGGAGCACAGATCCCAGAATTGACACCAAATTAGAGAATCTGAAGATGGAATCTCAAGAACAAAAATGAACATAGGGTTCCAGAGTGAGAAAGATGAAGCCGTGATGCCTTTTGTCATTGAGGAAGGCCAGGGATTGTGGTATCAGGAGACTGGGTGCAGTGCCTTTGCCTCTTAGAGCAACTGCCTCTCCCTGACCCTGCTTCCTTGGCACAGGGGCTCTCACCCTGTGCATGCCATTGGTTTCCTAGGCAGAGGGAGGTGAGGGGTGTCCCTCACACCTAGCTCATGGGAAGGGAGAGACAGGTCTCCCTCACATTTCCTTTCAAGGAGGAAATGTGTTTTTGATAACTTACTGGGAGCTTGACTACAGAAAAGCCAAGCTTTGCTAAATCTAATCTTATAATATTACTACAGTACTATTCTTAAAGAACATCATGGGTTAAATAGATCATGTTTTAAAATCTAAATAATGGATTTACACTTGACGTTTGGAATGCATCTTTTTTTGCATTGAGAACAAACTCCAATAGAATTTGACTACCCTCTTGGTAATTGATTCTCCAAGCAGAATCACAGCAACCGGGTTTATTTTGTCCTCTCTGCCTTTTTCTTGGTGATCTCATTCAGTTTGAACTAACCCAGGGAATGTTATTTAAGAAAACATAGACCTCCCTTGTCTTAGTTTATGTCACAAAGTGAATGAGAACATCATCAAACAAAGAAGTGAGACTTGTACTCAGAAATTTATTTCCCAGTCTACTGTCCTGGTTACTTTTTTATCTTTTATTTTTAGGATGAGTCATCAAAGGTACTTTCCATAGTACTACAGAGAGAAAAGAGATTTACTGTCTAATAGCAACTAAATTCTAAGTTTTAGTTCAGTTTCTATTTTTTCAAGTAGTAGTAGTCACTTTGGTAATAATGAAATTTAGCACAGACCCCAGAGTCAGACAGACCATGAATTTTAGCTCTACCTAAGTCACTTTCTGCCTTAGTTTATGTGTCTGTAAAATGGGGGTGATTGCAGTACCAACTTCATAGGGTTGTTGTAACAGGTAAGTGAATTAACATATGTAACATGTTTGCAAACTATCTGATACCTAATACAAAATTTGTGCTTTTATATTTTAAATGATAGATGTTATAGCCTTTATTTCATAAACACTTTTTCTCAGTATTTAAAGAAATAAATAGGGTAAAGTAGGATTTTTCAGAGTTCTCTGAAAATATATAATACATGTGAGAAAACCTTATTTATTTGTTTACAGCTGCCCTGGGTCTTCGGTGCTCCACAGACTTTCTTTAGTTGTAGTGAGCAGGGGCTGTTCTCTAGCTGCAATGTTGTGGTGGGCAGGCTTCTCATCGTGGTGACTTCTTCTCTTGTTGGGAGCTTGGGCTCTAGGATGCTCAGGCTTCAGTAGTTGTGGCGCATGTGCTCAGTTGCATGTGGAATCTTCTCAGACCAGGAGCCGAACCCATGTCCCCTGCATTGGCAAATTGCTTAACCTTCTTTTAAAATGATAGATGTGTGTAGTCAGTCAAGACCCTGTAGTCACCACCGAGCGGGCCTGTCCTTCATGTGGGCCTCTGACATCATTAATCCTGGGTCCAGAATGGGCATTCTTGGAGCTACTTGTCCAAAGTAGTGATGGCTTTGCATTGATCCTCCTGCACATGTTGTCCTGTTTCTCTTTGTGGCCAGTGGCCTGCATTTATGAGATAGCAGGCTTTGGAGGAGACAGACAGTAACCTTTACTTACTGAATAATTGCTGTTATCTTGACCTTCTTAATTCTAGGTTTCTTTGTCTTGGAGAGTTATTATTTTTAATGTACCTAAGTTTTTTAAAAGTCACCTTTTAACTTTAAAAAAATTAGGTATTTTTTCCATAAACAAATTTAGAGTTTTGTTCCTATATTTGAAACACATACATGTATATATTGCATG
Source organism: Ovis canadensis (assembly GCF_042477335.2). Classification (NCBI taxonomy): domain Eukaryota; kingdom Metazoa; phylum Chordata; class Mammalia; order Artiodactyla; family Bovidae; genus Ovis; species Ovis canadensis. The sequence continues at coordinate 46,333,492 of NC_091257.1, read as the reverse complement.
TGTATATATGTATGCATTATATATATAGGGTTTTTTAAAATATTTATTTATTTTAATTGGAGGATAATTACTTTACAATACTGTAATGACTTTTGTCATACATCAGTATGAATCAGCCGTAGGTATATGTTTTCCCTCCGTTTACAGTCTTGCTTGTTTTCAGACGTGTCTTCCTCATTGATATAATCTTGATATCACAAAGGACCATCCCTGGGATAGTCTTAAAGTTTGTTTGTAGGTATATTTCTGCCTCTGGCTACTTTGAAGTAAATAACTTCTGAGATGACTAATGTTCTTGCCTGAGACATTATCTTTATGATAGGAATTATATGTGGGCACCATTGCAACTATAGTTTTATTATGATAATCACTCTTATTTTATTGCAGGTAATGTAATGTCTAGTGTTGATGAAGCAACTTTAGCAAGCTTTGAAATTTTTAAAAAATAAATTTATTTATTTATTTTTGGCTGAGCTGGGTCTTTGTTGCGGTACTGACCTGTCTTTAGTTGCGACAAGCAGGGGCTACTCTCTAGTTGCAGTGCTCAGGCTTCTCATTGTGGTGGCTTCTCTTGTTGGGGAGCACCAGTTCTAGGGTGTGAGGGCTTCAGTAGCTGCAGCTCCTGGGCTCTAGAGCACAGGCTCAATAGTTGTGCACGGAAGCTTAGTCGCTCCGCAGCATGCGGAATCTTCCCGGATCAGGGATTAAACGCTTGTCTCCTGCATTGGCAGGTGGATTCTTTACCACTGAGCCACCAGGAAAGCCCTGTTTTTGCTTTTGTAATGCTCTTTAATTACTTCCTTTATTAACTGATTGCTTTTTTAATTGCTATGTCAAAGGGTTCTTAATGTGAAATTCTGGGATTGTAACTAAGATTCTAGTGTCCTCTTATGCTTGGACAGTCTTTTATGGTGGTATGTGCAAGGTTTTGTTCCAGCAAATATACTATTTGCAGAGGATTTCACTTTGAAAAAGAATGTAGCAAAAAGAACTTCATTATGAGAATTTCAGTTTGTAGAAGCAGAATATAAAGGACTTGTATCCAGAATATATTGCTAGAAAGAGGTCTCATGACTCAACAATAAAAAGAAGAATAATCCAGTTTAAAAGTGAGCAAAGGATTTCAATAGACAGTTCTCCAAAGAAAATAGATACATGGTCAATAAGCCCATGAAAAGATGTTCAACATCATTAGATATTAGGGAAAGGTAAATCAAAACCACAGTATGATAGCACTTCACAAAAAGACAAATCTAACAGTGTTGACAAGTTGTGGAGAAATCAGATCCCTGTACGCTACTGGTGGGACTATAAAGTGGTGCAACTGCCTTAGAAAGCATTCTGGCAGCTCCTTGGATGTTAGACACAGAGTTATGGTATGACTCTGCAGTTTCCCTTGTGGCTTAGCTGGTAAAGAATCCGCCTGCAGTGTGGGAGACCTGGGTTAGGAAGATCCCTTGGAGAAGGGAAAGGCTACCCACTCCAGTATTCTGGCCTGCAGAATTCCATGGACTGTATAATCCATGGGGTCGAAAAGAGTCGGTCAGACACGACTGAGCGACTTTCACTTTCACTTTCCCACAGTCACCCCTGTGGTATATATCTAAGAGAATTGAAAAAAAACTTACATGTGCATACATATGTTCATGTCCATGTTTATAATAATAAAAAAGTTGAGAAAAACCCAAATACCTGTCAGTCAATGGATGGATAAATATGGTATATCCATATGATAGAATATTATTCAGACATGGAGAGGAATGAACTATTGGTACATGTTATAACATGAGTGAACCTTGGAGCAGCTGATTTTTACTGATAATGCTTGAAGTTTGGGTTGCACTATATTTTATAGTTGTATACAGTACACAGTATATTGTTAATACATAATGTTATTAATAAGTACTAAGATAAGTATTAAACATAGAATACTTTGCTTTTTTTTTACTTTCTGTTTTTTTTTTTACCACACCACATGGCATGCTGGATCTTATTAATAGTTTCCCCAACCAGGGACCACTATGCCTTTACTAAAGAATATATCCTTTTATCTCTGAAAGTTAATATTTCAAATGATTGTATTATAAATCATTATCTCTCTTTTCTAGGATTTCCTGAGATGACAACTGTCAAACAGCGTTATCGTCTACTTGGAAATAGTCTCAACGTGCATGTTGTAGCTAAATTAATCAAAATCCTATGTGGCTAATTTTTTAAATAACTCTGAAAGAGGGTCACAGTTTTCTATCATATCCAGATAGTAATTTTGAAATTCTTTTTTGAGTTAATTTTGACAAAATTTGACTAAATTATCTTTCTCTTTAATAAGAAGTTTGGGTTGGTCAGGAAAATGCCATTTTGTTTCCTTAAATTTATATTACTGTGTTTTTTAAGGTGAAACTTATTGTTATGCTTCAGGAGAATATATTTTCATATGAAAGCAGTAAATATATATGTTAAATATTCCCTTTATAATATTATGGTATAGACAAGTTTAGAAACATTAGAATTTTAATGTCTACATGAATATTTTATAAAGTATTATAAAATAGTATATAAACTTGATACTATATATTTGTGTATGTTAATTAAAGTTGCTTTCAGTTCAGACGCTCAGTCATGTCTGACTCTTTGCAACCCAATGGATTGCAGTACTCCAGGCTTGCCTGTCCATCACCAACTCTCAGAGCTTGCTCAGAGTCATGTCCATTGAGTTGGTGATGCCATTCAATCATCTTATCCTTTGTTGTCTCCTTCTCCTCCCACCTTCAATCTTTTCCAGCATCAGGGTCTTTTCTAGTGAGTTCTTCACATCAGGTGGCTAACATATTGGAGTTTCAGTTTCAGCATCAGTCCTTCCAATGCATATTTAGGACTGATTTCCTTTAGGATTGACTGGTTGGGTCTCCTTGCAGTCCAAGGTACTTTCAAGAGTCTGCTCCAATACCACAGTTCAAAAGCATCAATTCTTTGGTGCTCAGCTTTCTTTATAGTCCAACTCTCACATCCATAGGTGACTACTGGAAAAACCAGAGCTTTGACTAGATGGACCTTTGTTGGCAAAGTAATATCTCTATGTTTTCATATGCTGTCTAGGTTGATCGTAGCTTTTCTTCCAAGGAGTACGCGTCTTTTAATTTCATAGCTGCAGTCACCATCTGCAGTGATTCTGGAGCCCAAGAAAATAAAGTCTCTCACTGTTTCCATTGTTTCCCTATCAATTTGTCATGAAGTAATGAGGTCAGATGCCATGATCTTAGTTTTCTGAATGTTGAGTTTTAGGCCAAATTTTTCATTCTCCTCTTTCACTTTCATCAAGAGGCTGTTTAATTCTTCTTTGCTTGCTTTAAGAATCTATCATTTTACTTAAAGATGATTCATCCTATTTCTAAAATGAGGATTCTAGCCTCTTTAAAATATTGAATAATTTTATTTAATTTCAATTTTTTAAACATTATTTTATATAAACAAATGTGTACAATGTTTTAGAATAAATTATCACTCACCTTTTGCAATAGTCTGAAGAAAATGTCAGAAATAATAATCCTAGGTTATTGATTACCTTTCCATCAGTATGCCATACTGATGAAAAATTTAGGTACACATTATCTAATTTCTTTAATTCTGCTTGCTTCTGAAAGACAGAATTCACCGTCCCTTCTTCATTTGTACATACTTACCTTTAGTTTGCTATTTTCAGAGCGTGCTTTTGCCTTTTATGTGCATTTTACCACAATTAAAAATAACATAACTTTTAACTTTCTCTGTCTTAAAACGCTCTATCTCTCCCTTTCCATTCTTGGATTTAGGGCTCTAATCCGACTAAATCTTGCATTGTAAATTCTGTGATTTTGATTTTAGTAATAAAAGCAAGTGACAGGTAGAACAAAAATGAAAAACAATAAGATGAGATATTTATTCTTAAAAAACAATCATCTGGATGTGGAAAAATTGGAACCCTCTGTATTACTGATGGGAATGTAAAGTAATGTAGCCTTTATAGAGGTTGACAATTCCTTTAAAAAAATTAAACATAAAATTACCCATATAATAAAGCTATTCCACTTCTAAGTATATACCAAAAGAATTGAAAGCTGGCACTCAAATATTTGTACGCCAGTGTTCATTGCAGCCTTATTCATGATATTCAGCTATAAGCAAGAAGGAAATTCTGATACATTACATCATGGATGAACCTTGAAGACATTATATTCAGTGAAATAAACCAGACACAAATGGACAAAGTCTGTATAATTTCACTTGTATGAAGTACATATAAGAATCAAGTTCACAGAGATGTTGTTATCAGGGTTCAGGGGACCAGAGAAATGGGAGTTAGTGTTTAATGGATGTGGAGGCTCTGGGGAGGGGAGAGTGTTGTGGAGATGGAGAATGGTATAACAGTGTGAATGAACAACAGTATGAACGTACTTAATGCCACTGACTTGAATACTTGAGAATTGTTTAAATGGCAAATTTTATGTGCATTTTCCCACTCCAGTGTCCTAGCCTGGAGAATTCCATGCGCTATATAGTCCACAGGGTTGCAAAGAGCCAGACACGACTGAGTGACTTCCACTTTCATGCGCATTTTACCACAGTTAAAAAAGGCATTTCCCCAGAACCATTTTTTCAGAGGAACTCATAGATAAATATGGGTCTAAGGAAACTGTAGGCCAGTGCGTGTTTATGTCAACTGTCACTGTCTACATTTTGTGTATGTGTTTAAAGATAAAGCTCAGTACAGGTCTCATAAACAACAGTGTACATATCTGAAACCACTTTGGCACACTTTCACTAGGCTTTGCTCACTGATGAAAAGATCCTTACCAATAAGAAGGTTCAGAGATTTACTGTGATTATGCTTTAATTTTAGTGTCCTTTGCCCCATTGTGCAATGGTGCACAATCTCTGTTAAGTTACAGTGTACCAGGTATAAACACATAAAGGCTCTGTGCAGACTTGTGCTTATAAACTAGGAGATAAAACATAGCTTTGTGGAAAAATCTTGGCATATATCCATGGGCAGATGGTGATTTTTGCCTTCAAGTTAGAACTGAAAGTATAGTTCAGTTCAGTTCAGTCGCTCAGTCGTGTCTGACTCTCTGCGACCCCATGAATCGCAGCACGCCAGGCTTCCCTGTCCATCACCAACTCCCGGAGTTCACTCAAACTCATGTCCATCAAGTCGATGATGTCATCTAACCATCTCATCCTCTGTCTTCCCCCTTCTCCTCCTGCCCTCAATCTTTCCCAGTATCAGGGCCTTTTCAAATGAGTCAGCTCTTCACATGGGATGGCCAAAGTATTGGAGTTTCAGCTTTAGCATCATTCCTTCCAAAGAAATCCCAGGGCTGATCTCCTTCAGAATGGACTTGTTGGATCTCCTTGCAGTCCAAGGGACTCTCAAGAGTCTTCTCCAGCACCACAGTTCAAACGCATCAATTCTTCTGCGCTCAGCTTTCTTCGCAGTCCAACTCTCCCATCCATACATGACCACAGGGAAAACCATAGCCTTGACTAGATGGACCTTAGTTGGCAAAGTAATGTCTCTGCTTTTCAATATGCTATCTAGGTTGGTCATAACTTTCTTTCCAAGGAGTACGCGTCTTTTAATTTCATGGCTGCAGTCACCATCTGCAGTGATTTTAGAGCCCCCCAAAATAAAGTCTGCCACTGTTTCCACTGTTTCCCCATCTATTTGCCATGAAGTGATGGGACCAGATGCCATGATCTTCATTTTCTGAATGTTCAGCTTTCAGCCAACTTTTTCACTTTCATCAAGAGGCTTTTTAGTTCCTCTTCACTTTCTGCCATAAGGGTGGTGTCATCTGCATAACTGAGGTTATTGATATTTCTCCTGGCAATCTTGATTCTAGCTTGTGCTTCTTTCAGCCAGCGTTTCTTATGATGTACTCTGCATAGAAGTTAAATAAGCAGGGTGACAATTGGAATCAGTCTGTTGTTCCATGTCCAGTTCTAACTGTTGCTTCCTGACCTGAATATAGGTTTCTCAAGAGGCAGTTCAGGTGGTCTTGTATTCCCATCTCTTTCAGAATTTTCCACAGTTTATTGTGATCCACACAGTCAAAGACTTTGGCATAGTCAATAAAGCAGAAATAGATGTTTTTCTGGAGCTCTCTTTTTCCATGATCCAGCAGATATTGGCATTCACAAAACTCATAAAATTTGAAAATGCTAGTCTCTCAGTCAAGTTCAACTCTTTGCGACCCCATGGACTGTAGCCTATGTCCATGGAATTTTTCAGGCAAGAATTCTGGAGTGGGTAGCCATTCCCTTCTCCGGGAATCTTCCGAACCCCAGGGATCAAACCCGGGTCTTCTGCATTGCAGACAGATTCTTTACAGTCTGAGCCACTGGTGAGTATCATTATTTACTAGTATCTATTTACTAGACTGTCATTTAATTAGCATATACACACATGCATAATTCAAAATTTGTCATTTTATTGAATGCCCACTATATGTTATTGATGATAAATATGCATGAAATCTGCCTTGAAAATTCTGATATTTAGATTTACTGTAAACTTATTCAATATTTTAGAAAAAGGCTCTCCTTTTAAAAAGAACTGTATGTAATTAAATCTCTGCCATTTCTAACAGGAAATGGATTTTTGTTCTCCCTTTTACATCATGCATGCTCTTTTAAATGACTATTACCTTCCTCAAATTTTAGTAAGTTCTCCCCACTCAAATATAATGCATGGGATAAATAAATCAATATAAACAGAATGAATCATATTAGAAAGTGATTTTGAAGAGGAGTTAGGTAGTCATAGGAGAAAGAGCTTGAGAATCCTTACTGGCAGATAGTTGAGCCGGATGATGGCTGATACTGAGGGATTGGCTGACTCTCTTCAGGTTCAGAAGCGCCTGGATATTGTGTTCTGGCTATTAAATCAGACCTGCACAGTAGGCACTGCTTTGTGCCTTGAAAGTGAGAGAATACCTCTGACTACCAACCAGTTTACTTTCCCCTCACAAGACAGAGCCTTTTAAAGAGACAAACCAGTAGTTGAAATTGTGAAAGCTGAGAGACTACTTCTCACTTCTTTCTTTTTTTTGAGATACTGAGTAGGATTCCTTACCCTAAAATCACAGTCTGTCTTTTGTTCCAACCTCAAACTAGTTGGGGTCAGCAGTTATTATACTGGAGGCTTTGAGGATAGAGGAATGATGCTAAAGACAAATGAAACTGGTTGATTCTAGCTTTAACAATCCAGAATAAAGTAGCAGCTGCCATTTGAGCCAACCTCAACCATGGCCTGAAGGATGCCTTCTGCAGGCCAGCTGCCTCATCTGCCTGCACACTAAAGTGGGTCTGGTTCTTTTTTGTTTGTTTGTTTTGATAACTTTATCATTTAAAACCAAAAGTTAGAATTAACAGCTTCCCAGATAAGCCAAGATAACACAATAAGAATCTATCTTTAAGCCCATATTGACAGCAAAGGAACATTTTCCTGAGTTAGTTATGTTATTGAAAAGAAGGGTAACTTTTCATAATTTTGTTTTCAGCTTAAATCTATATGATTATTTGAGGCCACCAACTGCAAACTATCTTACTAATAGCTTTGACTCTTCAGCTTTCAAGAGTTAGTTCTCTAACAGCCTGTGATCGAACTAGTTTATCAAGACAGCCTTTGAACCTCCTTGTACTGGAGTCTCTTCTCAGCTTCTGATGTCAAAATACGCTGCATACACCTGTCAGTCACCTTCTTAGCATGCATCTTTTTTGACCCACCTCTATTCTGACTGTCTCTTTCTCCTTTCACTATACTCACCAGGATGCCTACTTACGCCCATAATGTTTCACTTGGCAAAGTTTCTTTGCTTGTTTTATTAAAGAACAGTAAGAAACCTACCTTCTTCAACTTTAAATTATACTGGTCACTCTTTCTACACCATTTTTCCAATCCTGTTATTATTTCACCTTGCTACTAAAAATTTAAACTTCATGTGTGTGGTTTTTTTTTTTTAATCCGTTTTTCTAACCTACTTCTTTGACTTCTAAGGATATTTTACACTAAGATACTCATATTTTTCAAAATCTGACACAGCCTTGATCCAAACTATTTTGTCCTGATTTTTGAGTTTATTCCTTTTTAAATGTATTTGTTCAACAAGTATGAACACATGCAAAGAATTTTTTTGGCTTATTTCTCATGTTCTCAAATAAATTTGTTATATATTTACTATAGATTCTGAGTCTTATTTTCAGTTATAGCCAACACTTATAACTCTCCCTCAGCTCTACCATGTTTGATTATTATTGCTTCCAAAATCTTATTTTTTACAAATCTGAATTTAGATAGAAATGTTTGCACACCCAAAGAAAGATAGGAAGTTACTTTTCTCCTAGAACTCTTCTTTGTAGCCCTAGAATATTCTCATTTATTTGCTTGTACATACTCTGGTTTCATTGTTTACTTCAATTATTTGTTCTATATTTTATTTTGTTTGTATATTTGTTCATATCAGGGCAGATTTAAATTGTAACAGTCTAAATATGGAGCATGTTTATTTAGCCAAGTTGGCTCTATAATCGGATGAGATCACCTGAAGAGTCTAAAGAGAGGAGAGTGGTTTGGAGCTGAACTCGTATCTGTTTCCAAAGATATAGTCTTCAGATCTCTCTACCCAGCACTGTCCAAATCATTTTTCGCAAGAGATCTCACCCTTTGACCTCTTTGTCCATAACACCCAGAAAATAGAATTTTTACTGAAATAGTTGATGTTTTATTTACTTAGCTAGTTAGGAAATGAACACAAGTACAATTAAATTTTACACACACATGAAAGGATTGAAAATACCTAATAGAAAGTGATACTTCTTGTGAAACAGATGTAAAGTGAGTTTGCTGCTTGAGAGCTTATCCTATGGATGAAAGACGATTAGCTGGATAGTTGCTATGGTTTGAATTGGTTTAAAATAAAAAAATATTCCATGATTTAGAGAACGTAAACTTCCAGGAGGATGAGGATTTAATTTTCTTTTACTGCTACCTTCCCAGTGACTGTGACAATACCAGGCACAACTCAATAAAAATTTGTAAATGAGTGAATATAGTCATCATACTGGGTTGATATAGAAAATGCCTAAGGCTATCATACTGTGGAATTTAAAGTGTCTTTGCTGCTAAGTCACTTCAGTCGTGTCTGACTCTCTGCGACCCCATAGACAGCAGCCCACCAGGCACCCCGTCCCTGGGATTCTCCAGGCAAGAACACTGGAGTGGGTTGCCATTTCCTTCTCCAATGCATGAAAGTGAAAAGTGAAAGTGAATTTTAAGTCACTTTAATTTGTGTTACTGCTACTTCCTCTATTAACAGAGGAATAGCCAAGAAAGGAATATTCCTTTGGAATACATGATTTAAAAAATAATTCTAGGGTAGAACTTGTGCTTTTGGCTTTTGGGGAAGTTGTACAGATATAAATTTTTAAAAATATTGTATTCTGAGTTGTCTGGAAAGGAGGGAGACTCATCCCTGCTTGCTCCTCCATGCTAAGTACAATTATCAATTCTCTGTTTATATGATTATGAAATAATGCAAGAGATATCAGAAAGAAAACTCTGAAAGGTATAAAGAAGAAAATAAACCAGCTAAGTACTCTCCAAACTGGAGGGGGAACATAGCTACAGGATGTCTTACCACCTCCCAAAAGAAGAAGGTAACCCAGTCTTGGTGTTTCCTGACCACCAAGCTAGCAACATACAGAAGCCCAGAATGGAACAGGAGTCCTGCTAACAACAACAGGTGAGTCTGATAGAAACCTCAAGGGCAGTGTTGGCAAGTGTCCAGGGGAAGCACTATTTTCCTGCCAGGCCTGAGATTCCTTTCACTTGCTGAGAGAAGTGGGAAGCCAGAGGGCACTGGCAAGGAGCCTCCAACCATAGGAATGTCTAACCCTGAAGTTTTCAGCACCATGGGCAGGAGACTCCCCGCTCCCCCCCCCCCCCCCCCCGCCACTAACTTAGAGGTACCAGGTGACTCTTCTTGGGGAAAACCTCTTCCCCCTAAAATTCAGTTCAGTTCAGTTCAGTCCCTCAGTCGTATCCAATTCTTTGCGACCCCATGAATTGCAGCATGCCAGGCCTCCCTGTCCATCACCAACTCCCAGAGTTCACTCAGACTCACGTCCATCGAGTCAGTGATGCAATCCAGCCATCTCATCTTCTGTCGTCCCCTTCTCCTCCTGCCCCCAATCTCTCCCAGCATCAGAATCTTTTCCAATGAGTCAACTCTTCGCATGAGGTGGCCAAAGTACTGGAGTTTCAGCTTCAGCATCATTCCTTCCGAAGAAGTCCCAAGGCTGATCTCCTTCAGAATGGACTGGTTGGATCTCCTTGCAGTCAAAGGGACTCTCAAGAGTCTTCCATCAAAAAGCCACTATGAGCACTAGATAAATAAACACTGCAAAGACTCTGAAACTTAAATTGCCACTGGAATCATAGACCAAAAGGTAGGCCAGGACCTGCATGCTAAACATACTGACTGACTGCTAAAATAAAAAGATTAAAATAGGACCTATAGTCTAACAGATGAAACACTTAGGATACAATCTAAAATCACCTCTCATACCAAGAACGAAGGAAATCACAAGTAAGACAACTGATGACACCTTCACAATGAATCAGATGTTGGAATTAGCTGATAAAGATTTTAAAACAACCGTTATAAAAATACCTTAACAAATAGTTACAAATTCTTTTGAAACAAAAAAAAAAGGCTCAGCAAGGAAATAGCAAAAAGTTTTTTTAAGTTAGCAAAAGAACCAGTAATGTATGTGCATTTTTGTATCAATTTAAAAAAAAATGAAAGCAATTATATAACTGAAAAATACAATAAGCAAGCTCATTAGATGGGTTCAATAATAGGGTAGAAATGACATGATAGAATCCATGAACTTGAAAATATCAATAGAATTACTAAATCTGAAGAACAAAGAGAAGAAAGACAGGGTAGGAATGAGACTCAGTGACCTGTGGAATAGTAATAAAAGAGACAACATTCATATATTTAGAGCCCAAGAAGTAGAAGAGAAAAAGAGAATGAGCTGAATGAATATGCAAAGAAATAGTGGATGAAAACATCTCAAGTTTAGCAAAAGATAAGTATGTGGGTTGAAGAAGCTGAGTGGACTCCAAATAGGATAGGCTGAAAGAAATCCATGCAAAGACAGTTTATAATTGAACGTGTAAAAACTAAAAGCAGAGAGAAGGGACACATTACTATAGCAGAACACCATTTGAACAACAGCAGATTTCTCTTCCGAAACTATGGGGGCTGGCAGGAGGTGGCATAACGTTTTTCAAGTGCTGAAAGAAAAAACTTATTGAAAGTTTCGGTGTTCAGACTATCCTGCAGGAATAAGGAGAAACAGTGATATTCTCAAGTGAAGCAAAACTAAAAATGTTTGTTGCTGGCAAACCTACTCATTAAGAATAGCTATTGGATGTTCTTCAAATGAAGTTATAAAAGACATTTTGGAGCATCAGGGAGGAACAAAGAATAATGGAAAAAGCAGAAATATGAATACTTACAGTAAACTATGTTATCCTCGTTAGTTTTATAAGTCACATTTGATTGAAACAAAAATTGTAATACCATCTAATGCTCAAGACAATGATTTTTAAAAGTGGAGAAAGTCAAGAAGTGAGATTTCATTTCACTTAAAGTGGTAAAGTTCTGACACCAATGGACTGTAGTAAGTCATGTATGTATATTATTATACCCAGAGCAACCACCGCAAAAACTTTGCAAAGAAATGCACACAAATAAATCAAGATGGAATCCGAAGAAATCCACAGGAAGTCAAGAAAAGAGAAATAGAAATGAGAAGCAGAGAAAACAAGTGATTAAATGACACACAAGCTCTATCAGATCAATAACTGTCTTAAATATAGTTGGTCAAAATATAGTAATTAAATTTCAGATATTGATAGGGTGGATTAAAAAGCATCATTTAATTATATACATTGATAAACCCACTGCAAATTAAACAATTTAAGTAGGTTGAAAGTAAAAGGATGGTGAAAACAGGACCCACAATGAGAATGTGCCTTAATAATACAACTCAAAAGAACAGCAGGTTATAGGAATGAAAATATTAAACAGTGAAACTGTAAGCATATTAAACGTGCTGCAGTAGACAATGCTGAAATATATGATTGTGAAACCAATATTATGCAATGAGTAGCCCCTTTGTCAAACTTTTCCTATTCCTCAAAATGTGTTATCATATGACCCAAGTATGCTCCAAGGCATATTCCAAAGAGAATTGAAAGCATATATCTACACACAAACTTTTACATGAATGTCCATAGCAGTATAATTCATGATGACCAAAAAGTGGAAACAGCAATTGTATTCAATTGATGAATGAATTTTTAAAATGTATCTATGTATACAATTGGAGAAGGAAATGGCAACCCACTCCAGTGTTCTTGCCTGAAGGAGCCTGGTGGACTGCCGTCTATGGGGTTGCACAGAGTTGGACATGACTGAAGCGACTTAGCATTCCTTAGCATTAGCATGCATACAATAGATTCAGCCATAAAAAAGATCAACCACTGATAAATGCTACAATGTAAATGGATCTTGAAAATATTATGCGAAGTGAAAGAAGCCAGACTTTGAATATTGCATTCAAGGTAGTATAATTATATTACTTTAAAAATTAAAAATTTTATATGAACAAAACTAATGGAGGTGATGGAATTCCAGTTGAGCTATTTCAAATCCTAAAGGATAATGCTGTTAAAGTGCTGCATTCGGCATGCCAGCAAATTTGGAAAACTTAACAGTGGCCACAGGACTGGAAAAGATCAGTTTTCATTCCAATCCCAAAGAAAGGCAATGCCAAAGAATGCTGAAACTACTACACAATTGCACTCATCTCAAACGCTAGCAAAGTAAGGCTCAAAATTCTCCAAGCCAGGCTTCAACAGCACATGAACCATGAACTTCCAGATGTTCAAGCTGGATTTAGAAAATGCAGAGGAACCAGACATCAAATTGCCAGCATCCATTGGATCATAGAAAAAGCAAAAGAGTTCCAGAAAAACATCTGTTTTATTGACTACACCAAAGCCTTTGAGTGGATCACAACAAACTGTGGAAAGTTCTTAAAAGAGATGGGAATACCAGACCACCTGACCTGCCTCCTGAGAAATCTGTATGCAGGTCAAGAGACAACAGTTAGAACCGGACATGGAACAATGAACTGGTTCCAGATTAGGAAAGGAGTATGTCAAGGCTGTATATTGTCACCCTGCTTATTAACTTATATGCAGAGGACATCATGCGAAATGCCAAGCTGGATGAAGCGCAAGCTGGAATGAAGATAGCTGGGAGAAATATCAATAACCTTAGATATGCAGATGACGCCACCCTTATGGCAGAAAGCAAAGAAGAACTAAAAAGCCTGTGGATAAAAGTGAAAGAGGAGAGTGAAAAAGTTGGCTTAAAACTCAGCATTCAGAAAACCAAGATCATGGCATCTGGTTCCATCACTTCATGGCAAATAGATGAGGAAACAATGGAAACAGTGAGAGACTTTATTTTGGGGGGCTCCAAAATCACTGTGAATGGTGACTGCAGCCATGAAATTAAAAGATGCTTGCTCCTTGGAAGAAAATCTATGATCAACTTAGACAGCATATTAAAAGGCAGAGACATTAATTTGCCAACAAAAGTCCATCTAGTCAAAGCTATAGTTTTTTCAGTAGTCATGTATGAATGTGAGAGTTGAACCATTGCTGAGCAATGAAGAATTGATGCTTTTGAATTTTGGTGTTGGAGAAGACTCTTGAGAGTCCCTTGGACTGCAAGGAGATCCAACCAGTCTATCCTAAAGGAAATCAACCCTGAATATTTATTAGAAGGACTGATGCTGAAGCTGAAACTCCAATACTTTGGCTACCTGATGTGAAGAACTGACTCATTGGAAAAGAACCTGATACTGGGAAAGATTGAAGGTGGGAGGAGAAAGGGATAACAGAGATGAGATGGTTGGATAGTATCACCAACTCTTTGGACATGAGTTTGAGCAAGCTCTGGGAGTTGGTGATGGACAGGGAAGCCTGGTGTACTGCAGTCCATGGGGTCCCATGACTGAGTGACTGAACTGAAACTGAATTGATTCTTTCTTACAAAAGCAATTCTCTGACCCCCATCTCTACCATAGGTAATCTAGCTTTAAAGTCACTATTTCATTTTTATCCTGATGGCAGACAATACCATCACCTCCCCAGACTTTTTTCCTCCAGGGCAAAGCTGTATTTTCCCAAATTCTGCCTCTTCAGCTCCTCTGTCAGTTCCTGACAAATAATCGGTACTTAATAAATAATTGTCCAATTAATCTGACTTATATATGAATATACTGAGTATTATAGAAAAATCATATCTTTCATGATGAGGAATTGCTGGAATAATTCTGTCAACCTAAATAAGAATAGCACATTGGATATTATAAGAAATATATTTAATACCCAAATTATGTATAACTCTAGCCAATTGTTTTATTATTATTATTGTTATTTAATTTTTGATTATACCAACAGGCATGTGGGGTCTTAGGTCCCTGACCAGGGATCAAACCTGTGCCCCCTGCATTGGAAGCACTGAGTCTTAACCACTGGGCCACCAGGGAAGTCCTTTAATTTTATTTTTATAAGTGAGTGTTTATGCTTCCTCTGAAGACAGTCTAAGAATTGTTCAAAAAACTGATTTAGGGCATTTCTGTATAAATATAGTCCAAAATACTGTTTTAAAAAGAAAATACAAAGGGACAAAGGCTTTGGTGTTTATAGAGCTTAGAATAAAGACACTGAGTGAGATGTGAGGCCATCTCATCTTTCTTCCTGCCCTTGATGACAACACCCTATATCTTCCCACAGATCTGCATGGCACTTCAATTAACACACCCCTGGGAATGATGGCCCTTTGTAAGGCATCAGCCTTGTTAAAACACTCCTCCCATCATCAATCACATCCATGAAGCGAAACCTCCCCTCACCAGATAAAGATGCCTCTGTGCACTGCTTGTTTGTATCCCTCCAATTAAAAGTACAAGAGGCAGAGTTCTGTAGCTGCCAAGTATCCTTAAATTATTCTTCCTATCCTCTTCCCCACAGTGGCAATGTGCTCTGTTGCTCTCCCCCTCTCATCAAACACAAAATACTGTTATAAAAGTGCATGCATGCTAAGTTGCTTCAGTCGTGTCTCACTGTTTGAGGCTATGGACTGTAGCCCACCAGGCTCCTCTGTACATGGCATTTTCCAGGCAAGAATACTGGAGTGGGTTGTTGTGCCCTCCTCCAAGGGATCTTCTCAATCCTGGGACTGAATCCAGATCTCTTGTTTATACCTGCATTGGCAGGCGGGTTCTTTACCACTAGTGCTACCTGGGAAGGCCCTATAAAAATACACTTCCCCCTTTTCAAAAGATTAGAGTAGCAACTACTTACCACCTACATTGCTGCAGTCACTCATATGACATGTTAATACAATCTGGTATTTGATTACAATATTAAAGCTGTCTAAATCTTTCACTTCACTGGCTTTTTCAGAGAATTTTGGGAGTCACCGTGTAGAAAACTTATTTTATTCTTTATAGGTTGCCTTGGAAGGGGATGTCAGGAGGGTTTCCCCATGGTCCTCATCAAAGATAATCTCCACTGCACAACTTCACACCTTCACAGAATCAAGCTCAGATGAATCCAGCAGAAGTGCTGAAGTCCTGTGTCCAGAGCAGTGGGAGGTAGAGACAACTGTGTTGTGTTTCCCCACTGGCTTTTGGAGCCATTAATTCCAGCACTGTATGTTTTCTCTGCTGTGTGTCCTATCCTTAACAGTCCATGTCTCACAATGGCACAAGACTCCCCAGTACATATTTTATGTTTTTTAGAACATGTGACATTAGTTTGTGTTAATATACAGCCCCTATGTGTATGTGTCTGTATATGTGCATTAGCACCCTCTGTTCCTTATGTGAAGCTCTGTTACCGGTCTCCCTCTGGATACAAATTTCCATCTGGTTACATCTTCTCTTTTTATTTAAGGATGATTGTAGTTATAAAAAGTATGAAACAAAAAAAGCAAAAGGTTCCTCCAAATTCTCAATAACCAGTAATAAAATCTACCTCTTCAGGAAAATCTCTGCCAAACCTGAATTACTCAAATGGTAATGATTAACTCATCATTCTTTAAAAAAAAAAATTTTTTTTCCATTCTACTCAAGGATAATTGCAATCATTGTAGTAATGAGCCTGGAGAACAAATGTCTAGGTTGTGTTCTCTAAGACCACATGGCATTCAGAAAGGTCAGTTGTTGTAGCAGTGAATTTGGTAATTTCCTGGGAGGTAATGCATTTTCCATGAAATGAGCGAATGAATAGTTTTAAACTTGCATCAATTTCCATAATTATTTTATGTAATCTTTCATGGAAAATGAATAGACAATTGGAACAATAGTAAATTGTTCAAACCATTAGCAGAACATCACAAAAACTGGCCTATGTAAATGTACCTTTCAAGCAATGTGAAGTCCCTGAAAAAGAGTGAATTAAGTGTCATAAAGTTTGAGACAAATCATTATATTCACAAATGTTTCCATTAGTGACTGAAAACAGATTAATTCTGTTTTAAACTGATATTAAAATGGAAAGGAACCAAAGAAAAGTACCAAAGCCAGGCTGAAGCTATGAGATGAGATGGGCACTGGAGTACAGGATGTGAGACTCTTGCCCGTCTTCCTCCCAAGCACCTTTTTCTTTTAATCTCTCTCTATTCTGTGACTCCTACATTCATCCAGGCCTCCAGGTAAGTTTAGCTGGCCAGCCAGAAATATTACGTAAGGATTGTTTCACTCAAGATACAACAGCAGCTCCCTATTAAATAAAAAGATTAAATCACAATTCTTCAAACTGCCACTTAAGGCCCTTAATCAATGCCCCCAGATTTACCCAACCACTTGTCCCTAAAATGACCCTCCTTGGTTTATAGAACCACTGTATCTACAGTCTGTCCAGACTGGGTTTAGGACCTCTTTTTCAGTTTGGTTCATGCTGTTTTCCTAAAGGCATACTAGTATGTTATTCCATGTTGTCTCACCCTTCTTTATAACATTGCTTTATTACAGTATTCTAGATTTATACATATGTTTTTATTGCAAGCCAGAGAAAGTCCTGACTTCTGCTTTGAATTTCCCTCATTATTGAGGCTGTCATGTTTGCAATAAATGCTTATTAAAACTATAAAACAATGAAATTTAGATGAAATGAATAGGAATGAAAAATAAATTTTGATACATAAAATAACTTACAAGAATTATATTAATATAGAATTGAGCTGCTTTTCAAGCATTTGGAAAAAAAGATGGAAAACAAGGGACTAAATTAAATCTGCACACTAAGCAGTAAAATTTCCAGTGAACTTTCCTTACCCAGGTAGAAAACTGGAGTATTTTTTTTTTCTGAAGAATTATATGTCCCTGGGGAAAAAATATCTTCAAAAATTGACATTTGGTATTCCACAATGAAATTGTCAGCTTGCCATTCAACCACCCCATGATAAAGTCTACTAGTTATGAACACTGACCATTACACAAAACTTATCATCCACTCTTTCATGTCCTATTTTTAAATTTAAATGAGTGCAAAAGGATCAATAAGTATTTGAGGAAAGCCTCTGAGAAGAAATAGATCTAAACAAGCAAACAGAAAAATAACTTGGAGAAATCAAGACTATGTAGTAAGCAGAATAAAATTTCAAATAACAGCTTTTTAGAGTAATAGGAGATGTTACAACACAAAAGAAGAATGAGAAAGTTTTTGAAATTAAGAATATAATGCCAAAAAATTTTTAAAACTCAATACACATTTTAAAAGATAAAATAGCAAAGAATTTCTCAGAAAGTAGAACAAAAGAAGATAAAGAAACAGAAAACAGAAAAGGAAGTTATGGAAAGTTAGATCAATCTAAGAAAAAAATAGAGATAGAGAGGCACTTGTGGAGACCATATGCCTCTCTTCTTTTATTAAGGTGCCTTCACTCCCTGGGTCAGGAAGGGAGGGTCTTTGTAAAATGCAGATTTAGATTCAGTACATCTGAGGTTGAACTGAAGATTTTTGCATTTCTGACACGCTCCTGAATTTGGCAATAAGGAGTTCATGATCTGAGCCACAGTCAGCTCCTGGTCTTATTTTTGCTGACTGTATAGAGCTTCTCCATCTTTGGCTGCAAAGAATATAATCAATCTGACTTTGGTATTGACCATCTGGTGATGCCCATGTGTAGAGTCTTCTCTTGTGTTTTTGGAAGATGGTGTTTGTTATGACCAGTGCATTCTCTTGGCAAAACCCTGTTAGCCCTTGCCCTGCTTCATTTTGTACTCCAAGGCCAAATTTTCCTGTTATCAGATATCTCTTGACTTCCTACTTTTGCATTCCAGTCCCCTATGATGAAAAGGACATCTTTTGAGGGTTTTAGTTCTAGAAGACCTTGTAGGTCTTCATAGAACTGTTTAACTTCAGCTTCTTCAGCATTAGTGGTTGGGGCATAGACTTGGATTACTGTGATATTGAATGGTGTGCCTTGGAATGAACAGAGATCATTCTGTCATTTTTGAGATTTCATCCAAGTACTGTATTTCAGACTCTTTTGTTGACTATGAGGGCTACTCCATTTTTTCTAAGGGATTCTTGCCCACAGTTGTAGATATAATGGTCATCTGAGTTAAATTCACCCATTCCAATCCATTTTAGTTCATTGATTCCTAAAATGTTGATGTTCATTCTTGCCATCTCCTGTTTGACCATTTCCAATTTTCCTTGATTCACAGACCTAACATTCCAGGTTCCTATGTAATATTGCTCTTTACAGCATTAGACTTTACTTCCATCACCAGTCACATCCACAACTGGGTGTTGTTTTTGCTTTGGCTCTGTCTCATTCTTTCTGGAGTTATTTTTCCACTGCTCTCCAGTAGCATATTGGGGACTTACCAACCTGGGAGTTCATCTTTCAGTTTCCTATCTTTTTGCCTTTCCATACTGAGGCCAAACTATGATGGAGGTAAGGATGATAATGGTGACCTCCTTCAAAAGGTCCCATGCATGCACTGCTGCTCACGCTCAGTGCCCCTGACTCTGAAGCAGACCACCACCAACCCATGCCTCTGTTGGAGACTCCTGGACAGTCATGGGCAAGTCTGGGTCAGTCTCTTGTGGGGTCATTGCTCCTTTCTCCTGAGTCCTGGTGCACATAAGGTTTTGTTTGTGCTCTCTAAGAGTCTCTTTCCCCAGTCCTGTGTAAGTTTTGGCAGCCCTATGGTGGGGTTAATGGCAACCTCCTCCAAGAGGGCTTTTGTCATACCCAGATCTGCTGTTCCCAGAGCCCCTGGCCCTGTGGCAGGCACTGCTGACCCATACCTCTGCAGAAGACACTCAAACACTCAAAAGCAGGTCTGACTTAGTCTCTGTGGGGTCTCCTTGTGCTCACAAGGTTTTGTTTAAGCCCTCCAAACATCTCTGGCAGGTATGAGTTTGATTCTAAACATGAGTTCACCCTGGCTACCATCTTGGTGGGACTTTTCCTTTGCCCTTGGACATGAGGCATCTGTTTTTGTTGGAGTCCAACATTCTCCTGTCAACAGTTGTTCAGCAGCAAGTTGTAATTTTGGAGAACTCACAGGAAAAGAAGAGCACACATCCTTCTACTCCACTGTCTTGTTTAGGGGAAGGTGGTCTTAAATTGAAGAAAGTAGGGAAAAACACTAGGCCATTCAGGTATGACCTAAATCAAATCCCTTATGATTATACAGTGGAAGTGACAAACAGATTCAAGAGATTAAATCTGATAAACACAGTGCCTGAAGAACTATGGATGGAGATTTGTGACACTGTACAGGAAATAGGGATCAAGACCATACCCAAGAAAGAGAAATGCAAAAAGGCAAAATGCTTGTATGAGAGGTGTTACAAAGAGCTGAGAAAAGACGAGAAGCAAAAGGCAAAGGAGAAAAGGAAATATATACCCATTTGAATGCAGAGTTCCAAAGAATAGCAAGGAGAGGCAAGAAAGCCTTCGTCAGTGATCAATGCAAAGAAATAGAGGAAAACAATAGAATGGGAAAGACTAGAGATCTCTTCAAGAAAATTAGAGATACCAAGGGAACATTTCATGCAAAGATGGGCACAATAAAGACAGAAATGATATGGGCCTAACAGAAGCAGAAGATATTAAGCTGCTGTTGCTGCTAAGTCACTTCAGTCATGTCCAACTCTGTGTGACTACATAGACGGCAGCCCACCAGGCTCCCCCATCCCTGGGATTCTTCAGGCAAGAATACTGGAGTGGGTTGCCATTTCCTCCTCCAATGCATGAAAGCGAAAAGTGAAAGTGAATTTGCTCAGTTGTGTCTGACTTGTAGCAAACCCATGGACTGCAGCCTACCAGGCTCCTCCATCCATGGGATTTTCTAGGCAGGAGTACTGGAGTGGGGTGCCATTGCCTTCTCTGGAAGACATTAAGAAGAGGTGGCAAAATACACAGAAGAACTATATAAAAAAGATCTTCATGACCCAGATAACTATGATAGGTCATAACTCACCTAGAGCCAGACATCCTGGAATGCGAAGTCAAGTGGGCCTTATGAAGCATCACTACAAACAAAGCTAGCAGAGGTGATGGAATTCCAGTTGAATATTTCAATTCCTAAAAGATGATGCTGTAAAAGTGCTACACTCAATATGCCAGCAAATTTGGAAAACTCAGCAGTGGCCACAGGATTGGAAAAGGTCAGTTTTCATTCCAATCCCCAAAAAAGGCAATGCCAAAGAGTATTCATACTACCACACAGTTGCAGTCATCTCACACACTAGCAAAGTAATGCTCAAAATTCTCCAAGCCAGGATTCAATAGTACGTGAACTGTGAACTTCCAGATGTTCAAGCTAGTTTTAGAAAAGGCAGAGGAACCAGAGATCAAATTGCCAACTGCCGGGGTCCAGCCCCTGCAGGATCCAGGGAAACCCAAAGGAGAAACGGCGTTGGTGATTGATTTAGAGAGAGATAAGGAAAGAATGTTGAAGATAAGAAAATAGAGGAGAGAAAGAGGCTGATATCCCTTGGTTTACATAGAAAGCCAATAAAACTCCGAGACAAGAAGTTTGGCCTGTTCACGGAGGCCACAGGTGCCATCCTGGTCTCCCGAGGGAGTGAAGACGCAGAACATCTCCCCGTTCAGGTCTTAGAAACCCGGGCAGATAAGTGAATGCAGGGAGCCTCTATGCTCCAAGGGATCAGCCTGAAAAAGAGAGGGAGAGGGAGAGGGAGAGGGAGAGAGAGAGAGAGAGAATGATTGACACAGGGAGACCAAGCTGCTTCGGTGAGCAAGGCCCCATAGCTTTATTTTTAAAAGGTACTTTTATACCTTGCCTTATACATAGAGGGAAATGAAAGATACAAGGTCATACAGAGTCAGCCCAAACATTCCAGCAGTTTTGCCCTTATCGAAACCAGGATTTTTTTTTACATACCTTTCCCACAAATGATGTTGTGTACAGTATCTTCTGGCCTTGGAGGCCTGTGAACATTTTATGACCCTCTTTTGATAAAGGCTGCTCAACCAGAAAACTTATTTTCCCCCAAAGTGTTTTTTCTTTATATTTCTAATCTATGTCAGCCTCAGAAAATGCTAAACAGAGTTACATTTTTCACAGAGCAAAGGTGCAGTGAGTTACAAGAAAGAACCAATTCACTCAAAGGTCTCATGTGGTTAATTTCAAGGCTATTTTACTTGTTTTTCTTACATTCTCACTATGTTAACTAATGCATTCCCAGGTGCACAGTGGATAAGAGATATGGGAACTTAGCAACAAGCATTGGCCCAATAATGAAATCCTACACCAGCACTACTCTAATAACTTTTAACTCTTTGAAAGGCTCTATGTTTTAGGTTTTCCGTGCCTCTCACAGTTGGGAGGCTGTAAATAATCATATGCGTAGCTGCAAGAGTCTATATATACTTGCCAAGCAAGCTAGAATGCTAACAGAGGGGGTTTGATTTGAAATATTCCTCTCATGTCCAGGAGACTTATTAGCTATAGCCCTAAGTTGATTTTCTCCAGAGAAAGGTGGTCAGAGATAGCCCCTGTTAATGTCAGAGGAGTTGGTGAAAGTCATGAAATAGTCAAACAGACAGATTCTGGTTTTGGCATAGATGCTCAAGAAAGCCTAGGGAGCCCCTTGAGTCCTGAAGCCTTGGTTAACAGTTCTCTTCCACATGACCTTGTCATGGGTGGGATTTCCCGTGGTGGCTCCCAGCAGCCAATATCCATTGGATCATTGAAAAAGCAAGAGAGTTCCAGAAAAACATCTAGTTCTGCTTTATAGACTATGCCAAAGCCTTTGACTGTGTGGTTCACAACAAACTGTGGAAAATTCTTCAAGAGATATAAATACCAGACCACCTGACCTGCCTCCTGAGAAATCTGTATGCAGGTCAAGAAACAATAGTTAGAACTGGACATGGAACAACAGACTGGTTCCAAATCTGGAAAGGAGTATGTCAAGGCTGTATATTGTCACCCTGCTTATTTAACTTATGTGCAGAGTACATCATGAGAAACGCTGGGCTGGATAAAGCACAAGCTGGAATCAAGATTGCCAGGAGAAATATCAGTAACCTCAGATATGCCGATGACACCCTTAGGGCAGAAAGTGAAGAAGAACTAAAGAGCCTCTTGATGAAAGTGAAAGAGGAGAGTGAAAAAGTTGGCTTAAAGCTCAACATTCAGAAAACGAAGATCATGGCATCTGGTCCCATCATTTCATGGCAAATAGATGGGAAACAGTGGAAACAGTGGGAGACTGAAGCTGAAACTTTGGTCACCTGATGCAAAGAACTGACTCACTAGAAAAAATCCTGATCCTGGAAAAGATTGAAGGTGGGAGGAGAAGGGGACGACAGAGGATGAGATGGTTGGATGGCATCACCAACTCAATGGACATGAGTTTCAGTAAGCTCTGGGAGTTGGTGATGGACAGGGAAGCCTGGTGTGCTGCAGTCATGGGGTCACAAAAAGTCGGACATGACTAAGTGACTGAACTGACAAGCTCCTGGATAAAGTCTGTGCTGGGTCCATAGACCACACTTTTGAGTAGCAAGATTGTAGTCTCAGCCATCTCTGAATCTTCCCTACAGCCACCACTGATGACTAAACCATTTGTAGAGTATGGCCATGTGACAGCAGGGCAGGGCAGGGTGGGGGGAAGGGGGCAGCTATTCCTCAGATCTCTGTACATCTAAATCTGAACTCTTATCTCTTCTCCAAAACCTCCTTCCCCTGATTATTATTAATCGATTCATGACACCTCTGTTCTGCCAATTTCTCAAGCAAGAAACCTGAGTGTCACTTCCCTTTTCTTGCTTAACTGCCCCAATATGTATATTTTTGTAGCTCCTGTTTCCTAAATACCTCTCTCACTGTCTCCTGCTCTCTGCCAGTACTTTCACCAAGGCCTCCCCAGGTCACACCTTAGTTGTATCACAACTTCCTCAATGAGTCTGGGAATTAGACTTGGCTCTGCAGGGCTGTTTATAAAATACAAACATGACCCCCTGTCTAAAATACCCTCATAATTCTCCATTATTAATAAAGTAGGATCTAAACTCATTAAAATGGCATTTCATGGTCCTTCTTGGTCTGACTTCCTTTCCATTTAAAAATGCATTTGCGTTGTAACCATACTTAGTTGTTTTGTAACTGGAAAACTTTAGATGTGCCCCTTTTTCTGTCTAAAACTCCCTGTCCCACTGCTTTGCCTGGAAAACTCATATATATTCTGTAAGATTCAACTGGCTCTTGGGAAGCCTGCATTGCCCTTCCCTGGCAGAGTTAATTTGGTTACTTCTGTTCTATATTGTTTTTGTTGTTGTGTTTTTGTTTTGATCCTTATCAGCTTTGGGCTTCCCTGTTGGCTCAGGTGGTAAAGAATCCGTCTGCAATGCGAGAGACCTGTGTTCGATCTCTGGGTTGGAAAGATCCCCTTGGGAAGGAAATAGCTACCCACTCCAGTATTCTGGCCTGGAGAATTCCATGGACTGTGTAGTCCATAGGGTCCCAAAGAGTCAGACACTACTGAGTGACTTTCACTTTTACTTATCAGCTTTATGATTACAGTGATGCCTCTCAGCCAGCATTTACCCTCAAGTGAAATTCTAGTATCCTGGGATTTACTTTCATGTGCAGTTTTGATGACTATAGAATTTTCCTCTGTGAATTGAGTCATTCATGAATTTCATTAGTGTGTTGTGTTGGGGATTAATAAAATCACTGGGGACTTGGGTATTCAGATAGAAAAAGGAATTGAAGTGGATGGTGCACGAGAAGCAAAGGTTGTACTAAGATGTTTTGCAAAGGGTAAAGGAAGAAAGAAGATAATTCTTTTTTGTAAGGAGGGAAAGAGGATGAGAAGGAGCGGAAAACTCTGTAAGAATTGCTGAGGAGCTGGGAGGAGAGAGAGATTGAAAGATGACATCCTGGGACAGGATTGGGAGCACAAATCAGCAGATCACGAATCACTGATTAGTAACACTGCACTTGGAGATGGAGGAATGGGAACAACCCTAAGTCCATGTATCATGTGTGACGTCTGCAACAAAGCAAAACACATTGACATTCACCTTGCTGTAGATGCCAAAGGCTGGAAACCAAGAATGCAACAGACTTCGTGACAAACTTAAGATGGGTAAAAGTCATGGATATTATTAGTGTCTTGAATTAACACCTTTATTTTAATGAATGCAATAAAGTGTCTTGTGGCTTTCTTAGGTGTCCTCTCACATGCTCCTCCCCAGCATAGAGCAGCTCCCAGAGCAAACTCTTTCCTTTCTCTGTTTCCTCAGCTCCAGCTCAGGGAACAGTTTGTTCCCTTTGGGTTGCCTACTCTTGGAGACTCTTGGATTTAAGTCTACTGTTGCCTCCACTCACCCACGTGGAGTGCTTCCTTGCTTCCTGACACCACTTCTCCTGGTTCTCAGACATCAGTTTGCTTTGACCTCGCATCCCCAGCTGCAGTTCAGCTATCCCCTTCTTCACTCAAAGTCCTCAATGCATGTCCCTGTTCTGAAATCCTCTTCTGTAAAAGGGGAGATAAGGCACCCCCTATTTTCCTTGTGAAGATTTTAAAGTTGCTTGTGGATTCTTGCATCATTTCCTGCTTTAAGAAACCCAAGTTCAAGTGGTGGAAGAGGAAGGAGAATTGTTATATTTATTTACATGATAATCACAGTTTGTAGTTAGTGGACATTTATATGCCAGAGACCAGGTATGCTAAATATTTTGTACACTTTCAGTGCTGTTATTTTTATCTTTTTGCTGATGAAGAAACAGTGTCATATGGTCAGACAGTGATGGAGCTGCATTTAAACCCAGATGAATGAACTTCCAAGCCCACATTCTTATCCTGAACCCAGTGAGCTTCCCTAGAGCTGACTTTGGAGAGAAAAATCTGCAACGTATCCCATCTTGCATTCCGGTCATTTTGTAGAATGGCTAATACAATAAGGGCATGTGAAGGATCTTTGTGGAATGCATTCTGATTTAGGGAGGAAATGGGAGATTTGCCAGTCATGAAAGACAGGATTTCAGGTTTATACAGCATTTACTCTGGGAAAGGGAGACAGATTATTCACCTTCTAAGTCTAAAGGTCATGGATTCTACAACTATTTTATTTTTATTGAAGAAATTCTAAATAAGGCAGGCCAAAAAAATGAATGATAATGCTGTGGAAACAACGATTGATTTTTATACTGTTTCCACTGACTCATCATGTGCAGACTGTCTGACTTATCTATTGATCTAAGCTAGAGTTGAGCAGGTGAACTGGATATAAAATTCCCTAACGCATCATCCAAAGTCAGTCAGACCTTGAAAGAATATTTCTTTTCTTTCTAGCATGAGAGACAATTAAGAATTGGATGACTAGACTCAGAGTAGAGAAATTATCTTGACTTTGTTTTAGTAAGCACATTAGTAAAACAGGAAATTCTGTTAAAAAAATGAAGTTCTTTTTGAAATATGCTGGAGACATCTTTTATTGCTCTAAAAGATAGGCTGAATGCAGTGACTTTTAAGAAAATAGAATCATGAAAATAGTTATGTTATGCTCATAGTTCAGAGTTAGAATGGTCCTTTGTGTTGAAATATTTTAACACATCCTATTTTATCCTGTTCTTAAAGTTGACAACTATTTCATAGTCAAGATTTTCCCCCACCCCTACACCAAATTGTTAAGCTTTTAAACAAACTTTGAACTAATTTAACTTAAAAAAATGTATTCAACTTGAAATACCATTGTTGTATGACACCCATTTCTTAAATAACAAAAGAACAAAGAACTCAGCATTTGACCTCCAGTATCACCTAAAGAAAGTAGCAATGTGCAGCTATTTTTGCTATTTTTGTTCTTTTGATTGAATAGAATAGGTGTAAAACAGAATAGGTGTTCCATCTCTCCATAATGTCAAGCTGCAGAGATTATTTAAAGGAGTAATTTTTAAGTTCAGTGGCATTACATACATTACATACATTCACACTGTTGTGCAACCACCACCACTCTCTCTCTCCAGAACTCTTTTTCATCTTTCCAAAGTGAAACTCTGTATCCGTTAAGCAATATCTCACCCTTCTCCCTACCCCCAGTCCTAGAAACCACCAATCTACTTTCTGTCTCTATGAATCTTACTACTTTAGGTTCTTCATATGAGTGGAATACTTTGGCCACCTCATGAGAAGAGTTGACTCAATGGAAAAGACTCTGATGCTGGGAGGGATTGGGGGCAGGAGGAGAAGGGGACGACAGAGGATGAGATCGCTGGATGGCATCACCGACTCGATGGACATGAGTTTGGGTAAACTCCAGGAGATGGTGATGGACAGGGAGGCCTGGCGTGTTGCCCTTCATGGGGTCGCAAAGAGTCGGACATGACTGAGCGAATGAACTGAACTGAGCTGGCTTATTTCACTTAGCATAATGTCTTCAAGATTCATCCACATTGTAGCGTGTCAGATTTTCCTTCCTTTTAAGCATGAATAATATTCCATTATATATATGTAACACATTCTGTTTTCCATTCAGATCTGTCAGTGAACATTTGGATGGACATTTAGCTTGCTTCCATGTTTTGGCTGTTGTAAATAATGTAGCTTATTAACACAGTTGTACAAATATCTCTTTGAGTCCCTGTTTTCCATTTTTATAGCCAGAAGTAGAATTGCTAGATCATCATTCTAGGGCTTCCCAGGTGGTGTTAGTGGTAAACCTGCCTACCAATGCAGAAGAAAGAAGAGACTCGGGTTCAGTCCCTGGGTTGGGAAGATCCCCTGGAGGAGGGCATGGCAACCGGGCTACAGTTCATAGTGTTGCAAAGAGTCAGGCGTGACTGAAGTGACTTAGTATACATGCATGGTCATTCTATGTTTAATTTTTTGAGGAACTGTCATACTGTTTTATAGAGACTGTATCATTTTACATTCTCACCAGCAGTATACCAGGGTTCTAATTTTTTCATATTCTTGCCTAGTATTTATTTTCTGCTTTTGTGAGCCAGTAGCCATCCTGTGAGTGTGAAATGTTATCTCACTATGGTTTTGATTTGTATTCCCCTAGTGATAAATGGCACTGAGCCATCTTTTCATGTGCTGTTTGGCCATTTGTGTATCTTTTCAGAAGAAATGTTGATTTCCTTTGCCCATTGCTTAATAGGGTTACTTATTTTGTGCTGTTAAGTTGTGGGATTCTCTGTATTCTGCATATTAACCTCTTAATCATATATATGATTTGCAAAGTTTTCACATTTTTAAGTTGCCTTTTCACCATCGATAGTGTCTCTTAATATATAAAAGTCTTTCATTTTGAAATAGTCCCACATACCAATTTTTTTTCTCTTTTGTTGTTTCTACTTTTGGTGTCATATCTAAGAAATCATTGTAGAATCCAAAATCATGAAGATTTTCCCCTATGTTTTTTCCTAAGAATGTTATGGTTTTAGCTCTTATATTTAAGTAGGTATTTGATTCATTTTGTATTATTTTTTTCTATATAATATAAAGTCTGGGTCCAACTTCATTCTTTTACATGTGGATATCCAGTAGTTCCTGATAGCATTTGTTGAAAGCCAGTTACTTCTTAAGCAAGGATAGTTTTAGTGGATGTTTCCAAAGCCATTTGCTACTGTTTCAAAGGTCAGATAGGTAATGATTAAGTTGTGCATCACTTAGAGGTAGATTTTGACCTCTCACAAGTTGAAGAGTATTGAAGATCTAAGATCATTTACATCCCTCAGGAAGAAAAAAATAATGTAGGCTTCCAGGGCAAAGAAGAAAGGCCTGAAAAGTGTAGGACAATCCACAGGTCAAAGTACAGCTGCCAGGCTTGGTTCTCCGGACTCCCACGCTGGCTGGGAGAGCAGCCTCCCTCCTTCCTGACGACCCAGGAGGCTGGTGAGGAACATGTCCTCACTTTTTCTCGGGACTTTGGTTATTTTATTGACGTTTGCTGCATCATACAGTGAAGATGGAGGACTTGCACTGCAGAGACAAAAAAGAAACACTGACCTCCAACAGTAAGTACACACATGGATCATTTCTGCTGATGGACTTGGGTGGTTCCTCATCAGTTTTCACAAATAACCAGATAAGCAAAGGTATAATTTTTCTAAAGAAAAAAAGTCATATTAAAAACAAATAGGGAAAAACAGTTGAGTTGATGTTTGGAAGTACCTTTTTATACACAAACTCTTCATTTATCACTTGGCAAATTAGTCAAGGATGCAGTTACTTGGAGGCATATCCAGGAAATTTGCAAAGAAAGAAATGACAAGTGAGCAGGGAGAATTCAGCTGAGATGACCACAAAGCAAAGGTGTATGTAGTCCATAGCTATTGAGTGAGAAACTTTATTCTCTAGACTTAAAAAATTGCATGTGATAATTACTGATGCATTCTCTGGCTTGGATTATGTAGGCCTCGAATGACTGCAGAGAGGGGAAACTTGGTGTTTCTTACTGGATCAGCTCAAAACATTGAATTTAGAACTGGATCCCTGGGGAGAATTAAATTAAATGATGAGGATGTCGGCGAGTGTTTCCATCAGGTAATACACTGGAAACATACTGAAGTAGTTTTGTTTATTCATACTGAAAAGGCCTATGTTAATCTGTACTTTCTTGAGCACAGGGAACATGATTGAGGCAAAACAACTCCATGTAGGAAACAATGCCCTGGGGTTAATGATGGGTGCGGGACATAGCGCCAGCAGGAAGTGGCTCACCGTGTGGACTTATGTACTCCAGCCCAGGGAAGGTGCAGAGGGTGATACTGAGGCTGCTTCACAAGGGGACCAAGGATGGAGGGGGACCACAGATAGATGTAGATGCGACCAGTTTATTTTTGCCACAGAACAGAATTGGCCAGTTATCCTCTCCTGCCTTACTGAATGTTTTCAGTGCTCATTGTTTGTTACGTCATACAGGTCTATCGATCATCATGTTAGGAGCTAGCATTTAGAGCTCATTATGGACTCTGCGCTGTGCTCAGCACTTTATGTGTATTATCTCATCTAACCCTCATGGCTGCCTATGAGGTTTGCATTATCGCTACCCCATCTGTAAGGGAGATAGAGGAACCCTCCCTACAGCAGCTCAGCAATGTATCCAAGGACATACATTAAATGGCTGAGCCAAGATTTGAAACCCAAACAGTCTCCTTCCAAGTCAGACCTCTTAAAAAGCATTCTAAACTGTTATTATAGGAAAAAAATGCAAACAGAAAATTCCTTGATACCTTATTACTGAAAGGGTAAATGGAATCATGCCATGGCTATTTTAGTTTGATGTTTATTATACATGGCATTGTTCTTTTTTTTTTTTTTAATGACAAGGTCTTAGGGCTTGAAATAGAATACTACCCAAATTTAAACATTTTATTCTTATATACATAATTTTTTCACTAGCATTCTCTTCCTCCTTCTCTTCTCCCTTCATTTTCTTCTCCTTTTTTTAAAAAATCAGATCCAGAAAAACAAAGATGATATTACAAACTTAAAAAGAAGTACAGTCGGTCTGCCTCAAAATATTTCTAATCAAATCCATCAGCTTGATTCCAAGGTAAGTCTGACATGCACATCCTTGGGACAAATGGGTTCTCCTTAATTCAACTTTGTAAGTAATTATTTTGCAAAAGATAAACCAATTTTGTATCCTCCTTAAAAATGTCGTGTTATAATTATCAAGTTTTTGGTTAAATGACCCAGCCATAATGGAGGATGTAGAGGTGTGATGGGCAGAGGTTGGAAATCCTGTGACAAGAACTTGTGGCATAAGCTGGCTCTGCTCATGTTCTGATAGCCACCTCCTTATTGATGAGGTGGATGGGTCACCATCGCTCAGGAAAATTCCCAGGGTCACCATGCACAGACAGTCAATGAATCAACTTATCATTGTGTTGTACTTCTGTTTTAAAAATATCCATGCAATGGAAGAGAGAAGGAAGGAAGGGAAGCCTGGAGGGGAGAGAAAAGAGGAGGGGAAAGGCAATTAGACAAGGAGCAAACAGATAAAGTGAAGGCACTAGGGAACAGGTAACAGAGTAACATGGCACATGATGAGCCTTTGCACTGGCTAATGGATGTTTTCTCTTCCCAACTGCTAGCTTGTGGATCTTGAGAGAAAACTCCAAAGCTTACAGCAGGTAAGTCCTATAACTACTAGATAGCCAACATCTTTCATTGAAAATACACTAGAATCACTGATGGAGCTGGTATTCTTTTTTTTTTATTATTTCATTTATTTATGTTGGCTGTGCTGGGTCTTTGTTGCTACATGGGCCTTTCTCTAGTTGCAGGGAGCTGGAGGCTACTCTCTAGTTGTGGTGTGCAGACTTCTCACTTTGATGGCTTCTTTGTTGCAGAGCTAGGGCTCTAGGGTGTGAGGGCTTCAGAAGTCATGGCACATGGGCTTAGCTGCATGTGCCGTGGCATGTGGCATGTGGGAATCTTCCCAGAACAGGGATCGAATCTGTGTGTCCTGCATTGGCAGGCAGATCCTCTACCACTGAGCCACCAGGGAAGTCCAAATAGAGCCAGTATCCTTAAGGTGAATGGATGATCAATATCAAGGGCTTTGCTCCTCCGATAATTTAATTCTTATCACAATCAAAAACAGTTTTTTCATGGGCATGTAGTCCATGGGGTCGCTAAGAGTCGGACACGACTGAGCGACTTCACTTTCACTTTTCACTTTCATGCATTGGAGAAGGAAATGGCAACCCAGTCCAGTGTTCTTGTCTTGAGAATCCCAGGGATGGGGGAGCCTGGTGGCCTGCCGTCTATGGGGTCACAGAGGGTCCAACACGACTGAAGCAACTTAGCAGTAGCAGCAGCAGTTGATTTACAATGTTATGTTAGTTTCTGCCGTACAGCAAAGTGAATCAGTTGTATGTGTATATACATACTCTTTTTTTAGATTCTTTTCCCATTTAGGCCCTTATAGAGTATTGAGTAGAGTTCTCTGTGCTATACAGTAGGTCTTTATTAGCTATCTATTTTATATATATTAATAACAGTGTGTATATATCAATCCCAATCTCCCAATTATCCCTACCCATCTTTCCCTCCTGGTAACCATAAGATTGTTTTCTTCATCTGTGAGTCTATTTCTGATTTGTAAGTAAGGTCATTTAATTCTCATCACACGTCATGCTTCCCAGGACACATGAGGAAAGTGGGTCTCAGAGAGATGAAGCTCACTGAGCATGTGAAGTCCTCTGACTCTCAGTTCAGCTGTCCATGTGCTCTTCCTCTTTGGCTATCACTTTTTTAACCATGTAATGACCACCCAACTTGCTTATTCTGGCATCCAGGACTCAGTTTTCAAAGGGCTCACATTTTCTCTAACATTGAACTTAGAGTCTAGGCTGTATCTCAGAATATTCCAGATCTTAAAGTATATCGGCTGGTGATTAAATTTGAACAATTTCTAAGAATAAACCGTCCATAACTTTACTGCATGCTTGTAACTTTAGATTTCTTATCCGTTTCGTAGGGAGCTGATATTTTTAAGACTTTCAAGGGAGCCATAGCCTTCCACACAGAGAAATGCATAGAAAGTCCCCATATTTAAAATTTTGAATAAAAGTAAGAGGATTCCAGGTTCAGAGTCCCTGCTCTCATATTCTTGGTCTGTTTTTGATTATTCTTCAAATGTCCTCTACTCTGTTGTTTTAATTTTGGTGGACACGTTTGCACATTCCTTTTCCTGGCTTTGATAAGAAATTGCCCTTTCTGCCTTTATCTTCTTAGAGAGTAGTTGAATAAATGAAAATGAGCAAGACAAACACTAGTTCTCTATCTCCTAGAGTGTTTCTTTATTCCTGCCAAAGGTCAAGAACTGGAGGCCATAGTCCAGTTAGCTGGGACTGGCCTCCCTCTGCCCATCCCCCCAGGAAGAGTTTTTAGTGATTCTGGAGTAGAAACGCCTCCATGCCTTTGGATGCCGTTTCCTACTGTCTTTCTCCTGACTGCTTACTGACTATTTACTGCTGGGTCCCCATGGGCTTCTGAGCTTTTAATTCCCAGACAATGTTGTCTTACATGCCAGAAAAACCTCTAATGAGTTTGTGGTTAATTTTCTTAACAGTGTCCTTTGATGAACAGGACTAATTGTGGTACTGGCACAGAGAGAGACAGAAAAATGAAAGAAAACAGAGTCCAGAAGGAGACTGCCAAATGTATGGGCACCTGACTTATCACAAAGGTGGAGAGAGAATGGGCTTTGCTTCACATGGTGCTGAGTCAGCTTGCCATTCTCTGCTCTCAGTTTCATCTGCAAACAGAGGGAACAGACTTGATTTTCTCTCTGAGAAAATCAAATATTTCAGCAGATATTTTTCAAAAATGTAAAGAATAGATTGCCCCATTTTAGTTTTTAAAAACGAGAATTAGACTAACATTAGGTGAAATTAATGGGATAGCTGTCCTTGCATAATCACTTGTCCTCTCTAAAGATGTTTTCTCTGCCCCAAAGGCATTTCAAAGCTTACAAGGTGGGAACTAGTAGCTGACCTAGGGTAGAATTCCCCAGGTTTCATAGACAAAGGCAGGTCTCTGTGTATGACTCTGATCTGAAAACAGTCATGTGAGCATGAGGCTGGAGGGTGTATTTAAGCCTCAGGCCACGTTTCCCACAAAGGGTCTTGGAGTGAAAAGAGTTCAGTCATCTCAATCCATATTTCAAATGCTTATCTGGAGGTATCAAAGAGAACAACAGCAAAAGACGCGGAATTTCCATTTTATTTTCTTAGGAATTTCCATGTGACTGCCACACCCACATCTTGACTCTTGCCACCATCATACGTTTGTCAGATGAACAGTGTTTTTTCAGAGAGCAGAGTGAGAACTCTCACCCCTCACTTTTGCCTCACCCATCCATGGTTAAATGCACGTTAGTAGTGAAGGAATATGGATAGGGCTTGATAACAGTCAACACTTTCTGGTTTCTCACAAGGGAGTTGACAGGAAGAAGCATTTACATAATGGATTTAGTCTGGAGGAAGACCCTCCGCCCCACTGATCAGGAGTAAAATGTGGTTTGGTGTACACACCTGCTCTAAAACGTGGAAAGTACGACTGTCTCGCTGACCATCCTGTCTTTGTTTCAGACACTGGACAGGAACGCTTGCA
This sequence comes from Ovis canadensis, assembly GCF_042477335.2. Lineage (NCBI taxonomy): Eukaryota > Metazoa > Chordata > Mammalia > Artiodactyla > Bovidae > Ovis > Ovis canadensis. The sequence goes on along the minus strand of NC_091257.1, from coordinate 46,299,723 downwards.
GCAGCAATCCCTGCCAGCATGGCGGAACCTGCCTCAACCTCCCCGATTCCTTTTTTTGTATGTGTCCCTCACAGTGGAAGGTGAGTCACCTAGTCCTTGGTTAAAAATGATGATGAGTCAGCATCAGTGGTTTCCTTGGAATCCTCCAGACCTATTTAATTCTCCAATCCAAAGTTTCTAGGATTCTGTGGTCTCCTGAGTCAGAATGAATGACACCAGGTATGCCAAGATGCAAATAGCGGCCAGCATGATTCTGTCACCATTGAATCCTGAGCCATCTTAAGGGGGGATTTGCTGGACTAGATGCTACATGCTGTTTTGGCCAGCATGAGTTTAAATTGCTCAGCATAACTAAATGAATCTTAATGTAGCCTGTGCATTTTCCTGCCCTTTTCTATTAATAATGAAAACATTCCTGACATGCACACCCAGAAGAAATTAAGTGACTATTCCTAGGCAGAGCTCCACAGTAAGATGAAGAGTAGTCCACATAAGGATTCTTCTCCTGTGACTGGTATGATCTCTGAAGAGCTCTTTGGCTCTGTTAGGCCACACCTGAGTTGTAGAGGAAGGGTGACTGGAGATGAGTTTTAATTTTATCATATTTAGCTTGACCGAGGACGACTTTACTGTCTGTTTGTAAATCCTTGAACATGCTGTGTGACTATTGGCCCAGATGCCTTTGCAACCTGTGGCACCTGACTTTGTGCTTTATCTAAACGCAGGGTCCTCTGTGCTCTGTTGATGTTAATGAATGTGAGATTTACTCAGGGACACCCTTAGGCTGCCAAAATGGAGCCACATGTATAAACACAGCAGGGAGTTACAGGTAACTTTTTTCTTTCCTTTCCTTTTTTTTTTTTTAAACCAATAAACATTTATTTTTCATACAGGTCTGCATATAAGCCATGGTGGCTCCACTTCAGTTTGGTTTGGTTTGTGAGTCTCTTTCTTACACCAGGGCTAGAGGTGCCCCAAGCTGCTGGAGGAATGTCCTTCTTAAGTCCAAGGTCAAAAGCCCCCAGAGAGTTAAACAGAAATGTGTAAAATCACCTAAAGCTAAAGCTCCAAACTCAATGTCACTTTTGCCTGCTTGTTGTTGTTTAAATTAGGGTGTGTTTTTGAAGGACTAAGACATCCCCTGGTTAACAGTATCCAAGGTTAAGTGCCTATATTACCAGCAAAACTAGCTGTTCTCTAGGGAAGTCACGTGGTGTTTATCTAACATACACAGAGCTGTTTCCTTAGGTGGAGAAAACCTTGTGGGACCTCAACTCTCACCCCATGAAGAAACCTGTTCTCTGAGGAACAGGAAGGAGCCCCCATGGCTGGTGTAGAGTGAGGATAGCCCAGGGCAAGATAAGGCAGAGGGGTTAGTAGAAGTCAAACCATGGAGGGGATAGCCATGGGAGAGCCTCATGTAGAAGACGGACAACCTGCCCCTCTCTCCCCTCCCCCGCCACCCCCCACAGTGAGTAGCTGAGAGAGCTGATAGAAACAGTCAGGACTTCTCCATTCAAACACTGTGCACAATGTCCGCCATAACCAGAGCAGAGTGAACCGAGTTTTCTTCACATGGATAATCCTCATTGTCTCTCTTCAATTAGTCATCAGGCCCCTCACCGTATTCGTCTCCCTGCTCCCATCCTCCATCTTTTCTTCTGATTGACTCTGTCACAGGGCTCATCTGCAGCATTCTCCTGCTCAAATCAGGCATCACCCTCCACAGGAAAACTTCCCTTCTCTTACAAAGCTGACTTGGGCATCACAGTGCCTCCATGTTCCCACCAAACTCTAGGAATATTGGCCTGTCAAGTGACACTGACTGATGTACTATCTTGTTAAGTAATCAAGTCCAAAAACGTATGGCAGATCAATAACAAGCTTCGGTTTCTGTTCCTTAAAATCACTTAAAAAAAATCTCTAGACATTGTCTTTCCCCATATTTTGGTGGGTCTCCTATATTCTGTGATTATTAAGAGATAAAGAAAGAAATGGGTTCTGTTGTGACAGAATCTCTGTTTTATCTTACTGGAATCAGGAGCAGCTATTCACTCTTTTCCAGTATCCCTGCTGTCATATTCTTCAGTTCCCTTGTAACAACCCGTTCTGTCCTTCCCAGCAAAAAAGAGTGCATTAATTTTGTTTTTGACCTTGTCATTTATTAGCACACTATATTCTTAAAAAGCAACCACAATCTTTTTCTTTTATTGTTGTTCCTTTAATTCTTTTACTATGATCTTAAAAGTTTTTCCTCATTGCAAGTTACAAATTTAACTCATTCCAGCTTTTGGTGGATACGTCTTTCAGTTTCAATATCCTGCACATTGTACGTCTCTGATGTCAATGAAGTATTATGTTATTAAAGAGCTTTTTGTTCTCCAAATTTTATTTCTCCTTTAAAAGAACCCCCTGATCCCTGTTTTGATAAATACTCAAACTTGGATCCAGAATACAAGTCTAATCTTTCAGTACCTTGAAAGCATTATCTTCTGATTTCTATTTATGAGCATTTATCAGTGAAAACTGCTGCTTGGAGATAACTCTGGCAAATGATTCCTAGCACGGATCGTTCCCATGTTTCTGACATCGAGGAATGTCCTGGAGATTAGTTCTCACTCTCTCTCCCTTTATCATCCCTGTCTTCTGGAGTCTTGCAAGCCAGCAAAATAACAAACATGCATCGGGGAGGAAAGATCCATAGATCAAGACAAAATCGTTTTTCCTTCCAGGACAAATTTGCATTTTTACCCCTGAAAAATGGCAATGAAAAGAAAGGTTAAAATTTTTTGTTGTTGTTGTTTGTTTTCTTGACATGGTATGTGACATCTTAGTACCCCAACCAGGGATCAAACCCATCCTCCCTGCAGTGAAAGTGTGGAGTCTTAACCACTGGACTGCCAGGGAAGTCATGAAAAGAAAATTTTTGACACAATCATTGCCTGCATGTCAGAGGTTAATTTTTCCAGATAGAAATGAGAAGGAAGGAGGGAGGAAAGGAGGGAGAGAGAGAGAAAGAGAGAGAGAGAGAGAGAGAGAGAGAGAGTGCACACGAGCAAGCGAGTGAGCAAGAGAGAAAGAACAATTTTACTTGTTGAGAGTTGCCTAAATGGCAGATTAAACTTGGTAGAGGAGTACTGAATTATTCCCTTGCATAATCCTATCAGAGAAGACCAAGGATTGATTGTGCTGACTCTGGAAATGATTTGGGTTTCTAGTTTTTGCCCGCCACAGGTTCCCTGGAGGACGTTAGGGGGCACAGCGTTTAATCTGGTTTCTTCTTGCTGTGGGAATAGTGTGTGAAGCCTCAAGAATTCCAGCTGATTATCTCTGACCTGAATACTCTCATTCAGGCATATCGTGAAGACTTTTTGAAGGAAAAAAAGAAAATAGAAACGTGTATATGAGCGTAAGATTAAAAGGTTGTTTTGTGGAATCTATGTGGAATGAAACAGAGCCCTTCGATACTTTCTCGAAGTATACTTTTTCTGTTCATTATGGGAGGTTAAGTCTTTGTTAATCAGTAGCTTCCTTGAGATTAGAAACTCCTTCAGGAAACTTCTGGGAACAGTTGCTGAAGACGGACTTGAGCCCTTGTTGAATAATCTGCAGTGGGCAGTTTGCTCTGGATTTGCAGCCTCCTTCAGTCCCTAACTCTTGGAATCCATTACTTGTGGGAGACAAAGGAGTCTTTATTTAAAGGGATTAATAACTTTTATTGGTAAAGACCTTTGAAAGATAAAAAGTGAAAGTGAAAGTGAAGTCGCTCAGTCCTGTCCGATTCTTTTTGACCCCATGGACTGTAGCCTACCAGGCTCCTCTGTCGTGGGATTTTCCAGGCAATAGTACTGGAGTAGATTGCCATTTCCTTCTCCAAGGGATCTTCCCGACCCAGGGATCAAACCCAGGTCTCCCGCATTGTAGACAGACAGTTTATCATCTGAGCCATTGAAAGATAAAGTGCTATGCAAATACTAGTTCACTGAAAGCCCCATTTCACAGAAAAAATTCTGATAAAAATTCTCTTATTTTTTTAAACTTTTGATTTTATTTTGGAGTATAGCTAATTGACAATGTTGTGATAGTTTCAGGTGGACAGCAAAGGGACTCAGACATTTACATGTACTCAGCCATGTACATGTATCCATTCTCCCTCTAAACTAAAAATTGATTTTTGGAATCATGAGAGTACAGCAAGGACTACCACTGTCAGTTTCCTCCAACTCCTGGGGCTCCCAATCTTTTTCCAAGTGGTCAGGCAGCTAACCCATAATATTTTGCCACTGCTCAATATGTTTTTACCTCTTTATTCTGAAGAATTGATTCTTACTGTTTCCTGCTGACTGTGGGTTTAAAACAGCCCATGGGATCCACATTTGCCTGCATAGATGGTGCATGTTATATACTTCCAGCTCGGATCTAGAAGGCTTTATAGAAAAAAAGTTAAGTTTGTTGTTTGTTTTTTCTCCAGGAATGCAGTGGTGATTATCATATTTTATTTTACTTATTTTCATTTTTATCACTAGTGGGTTTTAAAATAGGGAGAGCTTAAATGATGAGAATCATCTGGTTTTAGCTCAGATGGAATGGAGTTAGGTATAAAGCATATGACCTCTTTTAGTTAGTCAATTATATTAATATTGAACCATGGGCTCTAACGCAAGTTAAACTATGACCATGGAAGTATGTGTGACCTCGTCTCAATGGCCAAATGTACTTGCAGTGTTTTTCAAGACAGAAAAGCCCCCCCGCTTTTTTTTATACTGGAACCAAATCAGCAACAGAAAGTCGTTACAAAAGTTACTTCTTCAAGAGGGCATGAAATTCACTTCTCTGTTTCTTTAAAGGCATATCTAGACACCCTGAGAATTTATTAATACATTTTACATGTAAGCACTGTTGTGTTAAAAGATATATAAAAAGGGAAAGTATTCAACTAACTCTCCCTTTCAGAAGGTGGGAATGTGATGTGGAAAAACAGTAGTACAAGAGTAACACTATCTTAGGTGTAAATTTATCTTCTGCCAATTGCTAATCCCGTGCCTTGGGCAATTTGAACCTTGCCAATAAAATGGGATTAAAAATGCTTGTCTTTAAGTATCATAGTGAGGAAATTGCTAATGTATCTGGCTTTCTTCTTCCTTTCAACTTTCCACTTCTCACCTTGCTCTTGTTGAGTCACTAAATTGTGTCCAACTCTATAAGTTGTGTCTGACTCTTTGCAATCCCAAGGACTACAGCACACCAGGCTTTCCTGTCCTTCACAATCTCCTGAAGTTTGCTCAGATTCATGTCCATTGACTTGGGGATGCTATCTAACCATCTCATATTCTGTTGCTTCATCATCTCTTCTCCTCTTGCCCTCAATCTTTCCCAGCATCAAGGTCTTTTCCAATGAGTTGGCTCTTCACCAAAGTATTGGAGCTTCTCACCTTATCTAAACTTAAATGAGAGAAGTATACTTGTAGCTGTTTAGGGAAACCTTGGGCCTTAGAAAGCATCACTAGGAACAAAGCTAGGGGAGGTGATGGAATTCCAGTTGAGCTGTTTCAAATCCTGAAAGATGATGCTGTGAAAGTGCTGCACTCAATATGCCAGCAAATTTGGAAAACTCAGCAGTGGCCACAGGACTGGAAAAGGTCCGTTTTCATTCCAATTCCAAAGAAACGCAATGCCAAAGAATGCTCAAACTACCACACAATTGCACTCATCTCACATGCTGGTAAAGTAATGCTCAAAATTCTCCAAGCTAGGCTTCAGCAATACGTGAACCGTGAACTTCCTGATGTTCAAGCTGGTTTTAGAAAGGCAGAGGAACCAGAAATCAAATTGCCAACATCCACTGGATCATGGAAAAAGCAAGAGTGTTCCAGAAAAACATCTATTTCTGCTTTATTGACTATGCCAAAGCCTTTGACTGTGTGGATCACAATAAACTGTGGAAAATTCTGACAGAGATGGGAATACCAGACCACCTAACCTGCCTCTTGAGAAATCTGTATGCAGGTCAGGAAGCAACAGTTAGAACTGGACATGGAACAACAGACTGGTTCCAAATAGGAAAGGGAGTACGTCAAGGCTATATATTGTCACCCTGCTTATTTAACTTCTATGCAGAGTACATCATGAGAAACACTGGACTGGAAGAAACAAGCTGGAATCACGATTGCCGGGAGAAATATCAATAACCTCAGATATACAGATGACACCACCCTTATGGCAGAAAGTGAAGAGGAGCTAAAAAGTCTCTTGATGAAAGTGAAAGAGGAGAGTGAAAAAGTTGGCTTAAAGCTCAACATTCAGAAAATGAAGATCATGGCATCTGGTCCCATCACTTCATGGGAAATAGATGGGGAAACAGTAGAAACAGTGTCAGACTTTATTTTTTTGGGCTCCAAAATCACTGCAGATGGTGACTGCAGCCATGAAATTAAAGGACGCTTACTCCTTGGAAGAAAAGTTATGACCAACCTAGATAGTATATTCAAAAGCAGAGACATTACTTTACCGACTAAGGTCCATCTAGTCAAGGCTATGGCTTTTCCAGTGGTCATGTATGGATGTGAGAGTTGGACTGTGAAGAAGGCTGAGTGCCGAAGAATTGATGCTTTTGAACTGTGGTGTTGGAGATGACTCTTGAGAGTCCCTTGGACTGCAAGGAGATCCAACCAGTCCATTCTGAAGGAGATCAGCCCTGGGATTTCTTTGGAAGGAATGATGCTAAAGCTGAAGCTCCAGTACTTTGCACACCTCATGCAAAGAGTTGACTCATTGGAAAAGACTCTGATGCTGGGAGGGATTGGGGGCAGGAGGAGAAGGGGACGACCCAGGATGAGATGGCTGGATGGCATCATGGACTCGATGGACATGAGTCTGAGTGAACTCTGGGAGATGGTGATGGACAAGGAGGCCTGGCGTGCTGCGATTCATGGGGTCGCAAAGAGTCGGACACGACTGAGCGACTGAACTGAACTGAAGTGAACTGTAGGATTAAAATTTACTCCTCTCCGAATGACAATAGCAAGGGACAAGGAAGAGAGAGATAAAGAGGGAGGATTTAACTGCAGGTCCTTGAACCAATATCTTTGCTCAACTCTCTAGCCCTTTTCCAATAATAAAGCATTTAGTGATAAGATAAACACAATTTTCGAGCACTTCCTGCAGGAAAATGCCTTTAGACCCCCAGGTGAAAATAGAACTCACAGCTTGACACTATTAATTTACAAGAAACTGAGGTAGAGGGAGTTATTATTACATTGTCTCAGGTGAAGAGTTAACAGGTAGCATCAAGATTTAAACCGAGGCAGTCTTGAATACTCAGACTTCTCATGCATCAGAGACTCAGAAAGCTAGTAATAGCTGGTTTAAAGATTAAAAAAATTTTTTTTGTGAGTGGAGATGCTGGTAAAATAAACTTTTAGCAAGGAAGCCACGAGGATCAAATCCTCACATATGCGAAGAAATGGTCTAAGTCCTATTATCTCCAAGTGTCTAATTAAATTCTCAGAATGCTCTGTATAAGGATGGGAGAGTGAATGAGGAAAGGGAAGAGAATATGAGAGGGGAAGTATGGAAAATGAGAAGATAAATAGCTATGGGTAAGGAATGAGTAATTGAATTCCTTTTTAAGTTTAATCATGTATTGCTATTAATCTCTGACCTTGTCTTAATGAGAAAGGCAACCTTGGAATGTTCAGAAATGTAAGTTATTAATGGAACAGCTTTTACTCAATTATATATTGATGTTGTGAGTTGCAGGGCTTCTCAGGTGGTGCTAATGATAAAGAACCCGCCTGCCAATGCAGGAGACATAAGAGACACGGGTTTGATCCCTGGGTTGGGAAGATCTCCTGGAGCAGAGCACGGCAACCCACTCCAGTACTTTTGCTTCAAGAATCCCATGCACAGAGGAGCCTTGGTAGGCTACGGTCCATAGGGTCACAAAGAGTGGGACATAACTGAAGCAACTTAGCGCGCACACATGTTGTGAATTGCATGGGATATACTTACAACAAAAAAGTATTTATCTGAAAACCAAATTTTATCCTATATCTTTATTTGCTGGATCTGGCTACCCTACTTGGTTAGCCTGAATGGTATTCACCACATTCTTAACTCTCCATTTCCAGCCACATTCATTGATCTCTTTCTTCCTTAAAACCTCAAAGATGCCGCCCAGCAGTTGTTTCTGGGGCCTCCATGGCTACACCAAGTTCTGTGCCCAGAGTGAGGCCCCTGGTGCTTCTCTAACAGCCAAACTCTCCTTTCCCTTGCTGCCAGTCACATGTTTGTTTTTACCCATGGACATCAGCTGAGCTTTTTGTGCCTCAACGTGTATTTTTGAAAAATTAATTAATTAATGGCTGTGCTGGGTCTTCATTGCTGTGCTTTTTCTAGTTGCAACGAGTGGGGACTGCTCTCTAGTTGCAGTGGAGGTCTTCTCATTACAGTGGCTTCTCTCGTCGCAGAGCACAGGCTCTAGGCACTCGGGCTCCAGTAGTTGTGGTGCACAGGCTTAGTTGCTCCGAGGCATGTGGGGTCTTCCCAGACCATGGATCCAACCCCATGTCCCCTGCATTGGCAGGCAGATTCTTAACAGCTGGGGGGAAATCCTCAACGCATATCACTAAAAGAGCTTCCTTACGTGGTAGAGTGACCCCTTTTCCAGAACACTCAGAAACTAGTTCATAGTCCATGGCCACACAGGTCCTCGTTCCTTGACTTTGACCCTTGGCCCCAGTGGCCAACGCAGTTCAAGTCAGGCAAACGGTGCCAACCAGACCTGACTCTCACCCCATCAGCTATGCTCAGACACGTGTAAATGAGCTCTGTGACTTCTCTGCCTCTTCCCTTTTCCGCAGCTGCTGTCTCACATCATCCATATTCTCTCTGAAACTGCAGGGCAGATATAAAACTAACTTAGCAACTTTCAGGGTGCAATGGTTTAAAACAACTTTTGTTCAGTCTCTAAGTCATGTATGACTCTTTGTGATGCCATGAACTGCAACATGCCAGGGTTCCCTGTCCTTCACTATCTCTTGGAGTTTGCTCAAACTCATGTCCATTGAGTCAGTGATACCATCCAACCATCTCATTCTCTATTAACCGTCTTCTCCTCCTGCTGTCAATCTTTTCTAGCATCAAGATCTTTTCCAAAAGAGTCAGCTCTATGCATCAAGTGGTCAAAGTACTGGAGCTTCATCTTCAGCATCAGTTTCTCCAATGGATATTCAGGGTTGATTTTCTTTAGGATTGACTGTCCCTTACTGTCCAAGGAACTCACAAGAGTCTTCTCCAGCACCACAGTTCAAAACCATCAATTATTCAGTGCTCAGCTTTCTTCTTGGTCCAACTCTCACATCTGTACATGATTACTGAAAAAAACCATAGCTTTGATTACATGGACATTTGTTGGCAAAGTGATGTCTCTGCTTTTTAACATGCTGTCTAGGTTTGTCATAGCCTTTCTTCCAAGGAGCAAGCCTTGTTTGTTTGATTATTACTGAATTGAAATCTTAGGACAAAACAACTAGGTTAGCTTAGGTGTTATGTAATAAATACATCTTGTGAGTGGCTATGAAAGAACTGTTACTATGTTAACTTATCTCTTATGGAGAGAAGAAATGTGGCCTTTGCAAATGATTATCATAATCAAAGGTTCTGAGATGTGGATATACCACTGCTTATGGGGTTATACAAACCTAGAGTATTTTCAAGAATTTACTCATTTGGTCACCTGTCCTTACTGGAGGAGCCAGCTGGGTGGCTGATGAATGGATGTGATGATCTCTACCATCCTGAATGAACTCTATCTCCCTTAGTTCATAGTTGTCTGACCTTTGACAGTGCTATTTGACCTGATAGCAAAATAATTTATAGAGGTAGTTGTGCCCTCTCATCTTGTATTTGAGATGACAGCACATTTACTCAATCTGCCACTTCAAGAGGAGCAGAGTGACTTTATTCTAAGACTCCAGCCAGTAAATCTGGTTTTCTGGTTTATGATTCTATGTGCATATCACTGACCTGCAATCAGAATTATTATTAATTTTTTAACTGATGCCAAGAAACAGGTCCTGAGTTGTGCTTTGTGTGACCAACAGTTGTCTCTGCTCACCTGAGACCCACGGCCCCCAGTGTGCATCCAAATATGATGACTGTGAGGGGGGTTCCAAGGTGCGCTGTGTGCATGGCATCTGCGAGGATCTGGTCCGAGTGAAGGCTGGAGAGGTGGGTCCCTTCTAGAGTGGGCCCCCTTGGGGATGGCGGGGAAGGCTGGTTATTAGTTCCTCATTCTCTGTAGCTGTGTGTGTACGCACAGGATCCTGTGGGGCTGCAGAGGGGTATATTCGAGAATTTACCTGCCCTTCAGCTAGGCTCAGATGAGGAAGGTGATGAGGGTTGTTCATAAGTAAGCAGAAAATGGATCCAGAGGCTGATTTCATTAAATTACTCATGTTTTTATTGTTTGCCCATGACTCTCGCTGTGAGACATGACCTTGTGAGTTTTAACAATGACAAGATATAGAAACACAAAAGTCCTGCCCTTGTTTGTGACATTCAGTTTTAAGGAGCCTGCATTTGTCCTGGCCCCTGACCCCCTCTGAGCCCACTTCTCTAAGTATCCCTTGTGCTGACCTTGATTCCTGGCCCAGAGGTCATCCAGCCCTGGCCCAGTTGGCCCTCCTTGAGACCTTCAGGTATTTATTTTTAGTTGTTGTTGTTGTTGTTTTTTCCCTGCCTATGTGATGGAAAAATGTTCCCTTCCAGCCATGGTGGGAGGGTAGTATGTGTGTGACCTTCAAAAAGGAAACAAACAGAATTGATTTTCCAAGGTCTGTGACTACATGGATGTTTTTCCCTCTAAAAGCAGGCTGAGCGTATTGACTTTAATTATATTGACTCACAGCTCTTGATTGTTGTTGCTTTTTTCCAGGCATCTTTGGGGGCAAATTATAGGTTTCCCTTACTCTGAAATAAAGCTGTTTCTCTTTTTTGCATGGTCTGGTCTAAATGCTTAATCATGTAGGAAGAAAAGAGAAGCCACTCGATTGGTCTTGAGGAAATGAACATTAGAGGAGGAATCAGTTGCGGGCTCAGTGAGGTTTTTCAAAGGCTTTTTGTGCTCATTCTGCTGACTGCCTGACTTCACACCTTTGTTGCTCCTCCAGCCCGAGTACAGCTGCATCTGTGATGCTGGGTGGAAGGCCCCGTCGAACAGCACGGCCTGTACGCTGGACGTAGATGAGTGCAACCTCTGGCCTGCACCTTGCTCAGAACTTGTGCAGTGTTTCAACACCCCAGGATCCTTCTATTGTGGGGCCTGCCCCACAGGTATGTGGGTTTGTCCCCTCCTGGGCTCAGGTGCCAGGCTCCCCATGCCAGTCAAGCAAGATGGCAGGACCAATTTCCTTTCACTGCCGAGGGATAAGAAAGCTGTTTTCAGGATGCCTTCCCATCCAGTTTCATCTAACTGCTGCAGCAGTTCAGTGAAAGAAATGGGTGGTTTGTCCCAAAGAGTGGTAGAATTGAGTGGCACGGCCAGGATTAGCTGTAGATTTTATTGCTGTGACCTTGATTAGATTTGAGATCAAAAGACACGTGCTCTGGTTCCACCTTTCATACATGCCAGCTGTTTGTAAACTTGGGCAAATGGTTTGATCTCTGAGTGTGTTCACTAGTGTAGAGTAAGGGAGGTAGAGAAGGCAAGGTTCGGAAAAGAACGAGACCGGCACTTTACAGGAACAGATCACCTTTAATGAGGCGAGCGGAGAAGGCAATGGCACCCCACTCCAGTACTCTTGCCTGGAAAATCCCATGGATGGAGGAGCCTGGTAGGCTGCAGTCCATGGGGTCGTTAAGAGTCGGGCACGACTGAGCGACTTTACTGTCACTTTTCACTTTAATGCATTGGAGAAGGAAATGGCAACCCACTCCAGTGTTCTTGCCTGGAGAATCCCAGGGACGGGGGAGCCTGGTGGGCTGCCGTCTATGGGGTCGCACAGAGTCGGACACAACTGAAGCGACTTAGCAGCAGCAGCAGCAGCAGCAATGAGGCGAGAAGGGGCAGCAGTCAGATTAGTGAGCTGCTGCACTAACCCAAGAAAACAGTAAGTATATATAGGCATATATGTGGAAATCTACTGTCTTGAGGGGGCCTGTTCTTCTCCAAGGTTCTTCAGAGTATTTCTCTTAAATGACTAGGGCAAGGAATTCTGGAGATTCGCCAGAGGCTGGGACTGGTTGGGAGCTGGGCATAATCAACCTTAATGTCCATTTTTTTTCTTTGGGTGAGAGAGTTCTTCGTTTTGCATAGAATGGTGGGGAGGATCTGGAGGGAGTTTTAACTCCAGGCTATTTTGAGCCAGGTAACTTTCCTTCAACTAGAGTCTAGTAGCCCTCACCTGGGTGTATCATCGGAAAACCCTGTGCCTCTCTCCTCTTCTACCTTTTCTTTCATTTATACAGACACAGAGACCAATATGCAGGTTTTAAAAAAATTATTTCCCCAAACTGTGATCATAGCTCTGCATACATTTCTAAAATTTGATATTTTCCATTAAAATATATATGGGAAAATCCTTCAGTGTGTGCACATACTACTAAAAATAACTTTAAGCATCCATTGGTATAGATGAGTCATAGTATATTCAGTATATGTCACTGTGGACCATTGAGAGGTTTTTTTTCCCCATTAAACAATGCTGTGGTAGACTTACCTGCATCTTTATAAATGATAAACTGACAGTTTATCTGCTGTCAGATAAAACCTAATGACAATTTTATCATTGTAGAATAAGTTTTCAGAAGTAGAATTGTTAGTCAAAAGTTATGTATTTTAAAATCTTAATGAACACAGCTAGATCTGTTTCCAAATAGGTTTAATTAATCTAACTTCTGACTCTTAATAGCATATAAGACTACCAAGTGTGTGCAACTCTTTGCCGGAATTTGATTATAAGTATTTAAAGCAGCTTTTGCCAACCTGAAAGGTAGAACATATACCATTTTAAGCTGTGTTTCTTTACATAGTTAAGCAGGTTTTTACATGTTTTTAACTAACTTTTCAAACCTTCTGTTTTTCTAGGCTGGCAAGGAAATGGATACATTTGCAAAGATATCAATGAATGCGAGATAAACAATGGCGGCTGTTCTGTGGCTCCACTTGTGGAGTGTACAAATATGCCTGGATCTTACTACTGTCATCCATGTCCACCAGGTGCTACACCATATTTCCTGATATCATTATAGACACAATGTACATTTGAAAACAGGATCTTGTGTTCCATTGTAAATATGACTTATGTCTAAGGAAGCAAGCTGAATAGTGCAAAAAGTTTGACTTCTAGATCCAGGATACATTAGTATGTGTTATAAGAAAGAAAGAAAAGTTACTTTGTATATCAATGGAAAATAATAAGCCTTTACCAACTATGGGATGGCCTCTTGAAGTAATGAAGAACTTGACAGGTTTTCTCTGTGGATCACAGATGTATTGTTCACACAGTTTATTAATATAATGGATTCATGAGATGTTTTCCATATAAAGTTTACTAAATACCAGACCTAATGGTAGGCATATCATACATGTGCATTTCCTTTCTCTTCCAGAAAGAAGTCATGACTCCTATTTTCTAATCTAAATTGAGTTACTATCCAAGAAGTTCAGGGAGTTCTAAGGGGCAAACCAAAACCCTGTATGTTTTATTATCATGAAACAGCAGTACTTTGGACTTTTGAAATAATTCAGCTCAAAGCTTTGAAGTCACTGTGATTGAAAAATGTCACTTCCTTAGAGTCAGCACTTTCCAAGTCTCTCCATAGTTTTCATATCTTTTAATTTTTATTTTTGTCATTAGAAACAACCCTGAACATTGTTTCCAAAATTAGGTTCCTAATTCTTGTTGTCCATTTTCTTAACTGTGTAATTTTATTTATGACATATTTTATTTACATCTTCTGTTTTGATGATGGAAGATCTCTGGTTGGTCTGGGTCCTGATATTTGATTCTCAGATTGGAATTCTTCTTCTTGTATGTTGCTGACACTGTTTTTCACTTGCCTGCTCTTGCTCTGCTCAGGTTATCAGGGTGATGGGAGAGTCTGCACGCTCATAGACCGCTGCTCGGTCAATAATGGAGGCTGCCACCCACAGGCATCATGCTCCTCGGCTCTAGGTAATGACTCATCTCTCCCTCTGGTGTGGGGTATTTTAGGATGACCTTCTAAAGCAAATCAACCTTTTAAAATCAAAATCCTCTACTTCCAAAATTCTTACTTTGGTCTTCAAACCAAATATCAATCCATGTTATAAAACTATACAGTTGGATTTTTTATGATTTGCTCTAGTTTTTGCAAGTTTTTCCCAAGATAATTAAGCTAGCAGATAGATTCATGACTGTATTCCAGCAGCAAGGAGAAGAGGAGAAAGGAAGAACATGTCAGCTGTCTCTAAGGACTCCCCTTTCTGGGCCTTTGGCCTGACTGTGAGGTGGCTAAGTGTGGCTGCAAGGAAGGTTGGGAAATATAGTCTTTATTCCAGGTGCCCACACCCTCAGTTAAAATAAAGAGTTCCTAAAAAGTAAATAAATAAATAAATAAAGAGTTCCCTACTAAGAAAGGAAAAAATGGATCCAGGGCAAACTTCAGGATCTGCAGTGTTGCATAAAAGCTTCACCTACTAAAACTTTAAAAATACATGCATATTACTAAACTTTTTTTTTAAGAATAAATAATTTATTTGCTTATTAACAATCTGTGCAAATATACATTTACCCCACCCTTGACAATAATGGGTACTACAGTGAGTTTTCATTTTCATCAATTTTATAGGCAAAAATTGCCTTCTCATTATTTTAATTTTGACTAAATCAAAAAACTTTGATTAGTACTAATTAAATAATGAAAAAATTCACATATTTACTAGCCATTTAATTTTTTTAAGGTCCTTTGTTCATCTGCTATCTTACTGATCTGTGAAATTTCATTTTGTACTATGAGGATATTATCTTATTATTTTATATTTTATATATATTTTTCTTGGCATGTGGTTTTTGTGTTAACTTTATGGTAGTGTTTTCTATTTAGACATTTAAGTTTTTTATGTGGTCAAAAAGGTAAATCTTTCATTTTAGCATTTCTTCTCTTAGAATTTGGCCTTCCCTACCAAACTCTTTGAAAGTCAAGTATTGACATATGGTCCTTCTTACTTTCATTTATTTTTAATATTAAAATCTTTGATCTTTTCAGGATTTATTTTTATCTACAGCATCAAATAGAAATCTAGTTTGATGTTTTTGTCCAAATAGGTGTCTCCAACTCCATGTACTGAATTATATATCATATCTCATGCTATTTCAAAATACTGCCTTTATTTTTCTAACTTGTCACATATATGCACATGTCACATATATATCACAAAGGAGAGAATATAAATGTGTATGTATGCACATATTAAATATATATGTATGACTATTTAAGTGTTTGTTAAATGATTAACAGCCTACTGAAGTGGTTAGGAGTTGAATTCTAGAAGATTGCATTTTATTTTTCCCTTGGCTCCACCATGTTCTAGCTATGGGTCTGTGATCAAGGCACTTAATCTCTCTGTGCTTTGTCTTCATCCATAAATGGAGCTTTTATAATGATATGTATTTCTAGGGCTCAGTATGTGTACAGATACCATCATTGCAGGAATGCTCTTTCCTGCTGCCAACCCCTCCTTGATAGGAAACTCCCTTTCCCCTTGCTGGGTCTCACTTTTTTTTTAACACAACTCAGGACTATGACATACGGACTGACAGCACCAGTGTCAATCTGTAAATAAAGTATTGATAATGTGTCCTGTCTTTCTTATTCTTAAGATTAAAAACTAGAGGAAAAAAATATTCTAAATCTTTTCACCTCGCACTTTGCCTTGTCTGCCCCAGGGTATGCGCAGACTTTGAGGATTCCTTATCTAGACCACAGAGCCTGAGTTTTCTTCCTGGACCTGCACTTACATTTCCATCTCTATTTCCAAACAGGTTTCTTACCTCTTTGCACTTGTCTTCCGGGATATACTGGAAATGGTTATGGGCCAAATGGATGTGTGCAACTCAGTAATATGTGCCTGAGTCAGCCCTGTGTAAATGGACAATGCATTGTGAGTCCTTTGTTCTTCCTAAGGGAACTGAGTGCTGGAGAATAAATTTAGTTCACTTCTGTGCAACATGTTTTCTATGATTTATGAGTTTTAAGGTAATGATTCAAGCTTAAGATAAACAGTTGTCAATAGCTTTCAGATAAAAGGTAGGTAATGACTCTAGTTCCCAGGAAAAACCAATGAGTTCATTTTTCTCTCTCAGTGATTTACAAAGCAGTAAAACAAAGCCTACAGTTTGACCCAAATACATCTAATTTCTTATTCTTTGGAATTAATATTTAAATGAATTAGTAGTTAGGCTCCTGGAAGATGCTCGTGGTTCAACACCTTCCCCTTGAAATATGTAGCATGCTGTTCTTTATTACTTAGGTTGGGTCATGATTACTGTCTGTCTCTGCATTCTGTGACATGGTGTTTCTTCTTTCCTCAGGAAACAGTCTCTGGTTATGTCTGTAAGTGTGAATCAGGCTGGACTGGTGTCAACTGTACAGAAAACATCAATGAGTGTCTGAGCAACCCCTGTCTGAATGGGGGAACCTGTGTGGACAGCATTAATGCTTTCAGTTGTGAATGCACACATTTCTGGACTGGATTTCTCTGTCACATTCCCCAGGAAGGTACACTCAACATCTCTTATACCACAGATGCTCACAGTTTAGAAGTGTCATCCTTGAGTCCTGCTGTAGCTTTTCCACTGAACAACCTGCTTTCATGTTCAGTTGCTCAAAGGTTTAGAACTAAGTCTTCCCTTGCAGAAATGGTTTGAAATTCACAAAGTAAGATAAGGCAAATTCAACTTAAGCCATACAAATCTTTTCATAAAAGAAAACATTAATATTTTCCATTTTCATAATGTCCCTTTTGAAAGCAAAATAAACTAAGTTATTATAGTTTTCTAAGGGAGAGTCTTCTCTATAGCAGCCATTTCATTTTTTTGGAATATTACAGATACTCATGTCACTCTCCTGTTCTAGAATATACAGTGGCTCCCTTTTGCCTGTTAAATAAAGATCAGGACTAGGTGGTTTTTTTTTTTTTTTGGTTGTTTTGTTTGCTTTTTAAATTTAAAATTAAAAAAATGTCTTTAGCATACTGAGGAATACAAAAGGAGTATATGTGAAAAATATATATGTATATATCTTATAAATATATAAAAAGAGCTTTTGCCCTCAAGGAGTTTAGTTGTGGAATAAAGACATTTAAACTTTAAATGATATAAAAGACTAAATTATAGCACAAAGAAGACAACCTTTGGATTCTGCATTTCTGGGTTTTTCAGATTCTCCATTTAGTAGCCACAGTCTCAAGGAAGTAGCTTAATTTCTGAACTTCAGTTTTCTTATTTTCAAAATGGCGAAAACCATGTATACCTCCAAATGCCAAATGAAGGTACTGAAGGTTACTAGATAATATGCAAATCATCTAGTGAAATGAGAGTTAATATTACACTGCGAATGAACCTGGGAGACTGTTTTTCAATCATCCTCTACAATCAAGCCTCACCCTAACCATCTAATCTTTTCTTCACTAGTTCCCTAAAAGTATGCTCTTTCAAGCCAGACAGCTTTTCTTATCTCCTGATGCCATGTGCCACCACATTTCTGCTGTGTTCCTTTATTTGGAAAATTTATCTCCCCAAACCTCTCCAAAATCCTTCTTGGCTTCCCATCAGAATGTTATCTGTCCCCAAGGAAGTCTTCGTATTCAGCCTTCTCCATAAACCTCTTCTGACCGCTCCTCCTGTGCCTCATTCCTCCTGATTTCAATCAGCACAGCTACTGAAGCTTTATTGTGTGTTTAGGACTCTGGTAGACCCTGTGGAACAATAAGTAAACAAAAAATAAAATAGTCTCCACCTACTTTGAGTGTTTCTTCCAGTTGAGGAGACAAAGTTGATATGGCAGAGTGGAGACGAGAATTAAAGATAAGAATTAAATTGTGTGGGGTCAGGTGTCACAGACACAGAGGGAATGAGGGCCAGAGGAAACACTGAGAGGCAGGGAAACTCAGGTGGAGATGAGGACACGTAAGCTGAACTCTGAGCACAAGGTGGGAATTGAGTAGATGTTGAAGGAAGAAGGAGACCGATGGGAAGAAAGAATGGCAGGCTTTTGTCTCCAACATGAATTACTCAGACTCTCTAAAGGCTTCAGGGGCAGAGTGGGAGTTGCCTGGCCTCTTCCTTTCCAGTGTCTCTGAAAAGCACAGTTCAACTTCTTTTCCTCTGCAGTGTGTGGAGAGTCTCTCTCGGGGATGAATGGAAGCTTCAGCTTCGTGAGCCCTGATGTTGCTTATGCTCATGACATTAACTGCTTCTGGGTTATCCAAACTGAAGAGGGAAAGGTAAATACAGCATCTCCCAGCCACTCCTGTGTTTCATTTATATGTATGAGTATGTATTACATGTGTATATTACATTATTTTACATACAATGATAATTCAGCTATCATATATTGAGGACCTTGGGCAAGCTCCGGGAGATGGTGAGGGACAGGGAAGCCTGGCATGCTTCAGTCCATGGGGTCACAAAGAGTCAGACATGACTTGGCAACTGAACAACAAAATATTGAAGACTTTCTAAGTATCAGGCTTTGGGCTAAGTATTTTGTATACCTTTCTCAAAAACTTACACTAGCTCTTTTAATTGAAGTATTGGTATCCTCATTTGTGTAGATGAAATAATGGAAACTATGAGAAGCTAAGTAATTGGAAAAGCTTCTATTCATCCCTGAGAGGGACTCTCCACACACTGCAGAGGAAAAGAAGTTGAACTGTGCACTTTGCAGTGTTTCTAAAAACACTCTTTAGCTGGTAATTGGACTAGTTGGATTTTAAAGCCAAGTTTGTCTTTCAAAGCCTGTGCTTTGTCCAGTACAGACACTTCTTTACATGGGTTGGCTGATGGCAAGTCAGCCATTTGTAAAGTCACATTGTCACCAAACTGGTAGTGATCATTCAATGTTATGTTGATCATTATGCCAAAATGGGGACTGCTGTTAAGATGGTTTCCTTATCCAAGTCTTCTCTGATAGCACACTCTCCAAGTGTGCTATGTTCATTGCTTTACATATGTTTAATTATTGCATTTTAACTCCCATCACCTCATTTACCCTTGAGCAGCTGAGACGTATGTCCAAGGGTATGAGGTCTTTAAGTGGCCTGCAGGGACCTGAACCCAGGCCATTTGACTCCAGTGACTGGACTACTGGGCAAATGGTCTTCAAATTAAGATCCTAGCCCAAGGTTTTAGTGCTTTTATCTCCAGCATTACTCAGACTTTTCCAAATACTTATTTCTCAACCACCTCATGGACTCATTAAAGTAAAGTTGTATGTCTGACTAGCTGAGGCTTTCCCTTGAAATACTATTAACTTTTCCCAGCAAACTAATGTTGCAGAGGTCATTGTCAAGGTCAGAAATATTTTTTCCCTTGAGCAAGGATTCTTTGGGGTCTGGTGATCCCACAATAGAGTAAACTCCAAAGTTGATCTCCCAGTGGGTATGTTATGTGAATTTCCTTCCTTCCATTTAGTTTTCATGAATTCTGTTTCCTGACATTGAAAACATGTTTCTTTCAAGAAAAAATCATTTTGTGAAAAAATTTTAATTCTTTTCTTGTGAGCTTGTAAAAAAATTTTATGCTGTTTGGATTCTTGTGAATTTTCTTATCCCCATCACAGTTTACATAATGCAGTTTATATAATATTGAAATAAGGATACTTCAATTTATAAACATTTATTTGATTTTCATTGAAATTGCTTCAAGGACAAAAATGATGTAATGTTGGGTAAGAGATGTTAAAAGTACCCTAGCATAGCATTTCAAAAACATCCTGATTCCCTTTTTCATGAGCTGAATGCTGTGGTGGTTTTAGATCATAAATTAGATTCTTTCAACAACCACCTTCTGATAGTTTGGCTGTTTCAGATGAGGTTGTCGGCACAAAATCTTTCATGTTTCTTTAGTCATATTACTATATTCAGGTCTGCGCAGTCTAGCATTTTAACTTGGAGACATATTTATATGCTTATTCTCACCTACTTGCATACTCAGAACTCTTCATAGTACCTTTCCCTGATGTCTGCTCTTGGTATTTCTCATCCCTTAATGACATCCAAACACCAAAGATGAATACCTGTTATACAGGCCTACATCCTAGGCCATCCATCCAGGCTGGGTATCACTTGAGAGATTCAGAGACCCCTAATAGCTGACAAAATAAGAGAAGTGAAAGGCAAAGGAGAAAAGGAAAGATATACCCATCTGAATGCAGAGTTCCAAAGAATAGCAAGAAGAGATAAGAAAGCCTTCCTCAGTGCTCAATGCAAAGAAATAGAGGAAAACAACAGAATGGGAAAGACTAGAGGTCTTTTGAAGAAAATTAGAGATAGCAAGGGAACATTTCATACAAAGATGGGAACAATAAAAGACAGAAGAAGTATGGACCTAACAGAAGCAGAAGATATTAAGAAGAGGTGGCAAGAATACACAGAAGAACTATACAAAAAGGATATTAATGATGCAGATAACCACAATGGTTATCACAATGGTAAACCACAGTGGTGTGACTGCTCATCTAGAGCTGGACATCTTAGAGTACAAAGTCAAGTAGGCCTTAGGAAGCATCACTATGAACAAAGCTAGTGGAGGTGATGGAATTCCAGTTGAGCTATTTCAAATCCTAAAATGATTCTGTTAAAATGCTACATTCAATATGCCAGCAAATTTGGAAAACTCAGTAGTGGCCACAGGACAGGAAAAGGTCAGTTTTCATTCCAATCCCAAAGAAAGGCAATGCCACAGAATGTTCAAACTACCGCACAATTGCACTCATTTCATATGCTAGCATAGTAATGCTCAAAATTCTCCAAGCTAAGCTTCAACAGTATGTGAACTGTGAACTTCCAGATGTTCAAGCTGGATTTAGAAAAGGTAGAGGAACCAGCAATCAAATTGCCAATGTCCAATCATAGAAAAAAACAAGAGAATTCCAGAAAAACATCTATTGCTTCCCTGACACACTAAAACCTTTGATTCACAATAAACTAATATGAAAGTGAAAAGTGAAAGTGAAGTCGCTCAGTCGTGTCTGACCTTCGCAACCCCATGGACTGCAGCCTACCAGGCTCCTCTGTCCATGGGGTTTTCCAGGCAAGAGTACTGGAGTAGGTTATCATTGCCTTCTCTGAAACTAATATGAGACCACCTTATCTGCCTCCTGAGAGGTCTGTGTGCAGGTCAAGAAGCAACAGTTAGAACCACACATGGAACAATGAACTGCTTCCAGATTGGGAAAGGAGTACGTCACTGTATATTGTCACCCTGCTTATTTAACTTATATACAGAGTACATCATGCAAAATGCCTGGCTGGATGAAGGTACAAGCTGGAATTAAAATTGCTGGGAGAAATATCAATAACCTCAGATATGCAGGTGACACCACCCTTATGGCAGAAAGTGAAAAACTAAAGAGCCTTTTGATGGAGTTGAAAGAGGAGAGTGAAAAATCTGGTTTAAAAACATTCCAAAAACTAAGATCATGGCATCCAGTCCCATCACTTCATGGCAAATAGATGGGGAAACAGTGGAAACAGTGAAAGACTTTCTTTCCTTGGGCTCTAAAATCACTGCAGATGGTGACTGCAGCCATGAAATTAAACGATGCTTGCTCCTTGGAAGAAAAGCTATGACCAACCTAGACACAGCATATTAAAAAGCAGAGATGTTACTTTGCCAACAAATATCCATCTAGTCGAAGCTCTGGTTTTTCCAGTAGTCATGTATGGATGTGAGAGTTGGACCATAAAGAAGGCTGACTGCCAGAGAATTGATGCTTTCAAACTGTGATGTTGGAAAAGACTTTTGAAAGTTCCTTGGACTGCATGTAGATCAAATCAGTCAACCCTGAAGGAAATCAACCCTGAATATTCATTGGAAGGACTGATGCTGAAGCTGAAACTCCAATACTTTGGCCACCTGATGCAAAGAGCTGACTCATTAGAAAAGACCCTGATGCTGGGAAAGATTGAAGGCAGGAGGAGAAGGGGACAACAGAGGATGAGATGTTTGGATGGCATCACTGACTGAATGCACATGAGTTTGAGCAAACTCTGGGAGATGGTGATGGACGGGGAAGCCTGGTGTGCTGCAGTCCATGGGGTCTCAAAGAATCTGACATGACTGAGCAACTGAGCAACAACAAAGGAATCAGCATCCCTGGGGGTCACTGATGAATTATGAGTAGGCTGCAGGCTATTTATCAGTCAGTTAAATTTAATTCAAGGTAGATAGTCATATTATATGTTATTGATTTGGAAGCACTCTTAGCTATACATTTGGAGTGACTTTGTTTAATGAACTTTATGATTAATGAAATCTAGGTAAATCTATTTCATTAACCCATTGAACAATAACTTAATGGGTACAATGTTTCAGTTACACAAGGTGAATAAGTTCTAGAGATCTGCCATACAACATTGTTCCTATCACATGCTATGTTCTTACAAGGAAGAGAGAGAGAGGAAAAATGAGAGAGAGAGAGAAGGAAATTGGAAGCTGTTGGTTATGTCTATTATATTGACTCCGTTGATGGTGTCACAGGTGTTTGCATATTTGCAAACTTCTCAAACTGTACACATTAAATATGTACAGTTCTTTGTACCTCAGTAAAGCCATTACAAGTCCATCTTGTTAATATTGAGATTTTTGATATTAGCTGAAGTTAAGTCTAAGCAATTTTTAACACATTTCACTTAATATATAGAATTGCCATACATGTTTGTGGATAATTAGGTAATAGGAAATTATAGATCTGTCTCTTGAAAGGGACTCAATAGAAATGCTTCCAATTAGTAGGAGAAATTCTTTAGAATTAACATAGAAGTGGAAAATAATCTCCCATGACCTTTTTTCTTTTTTCAGGTACTGCGGATCACTTTCACTTTTTTTCAGTTAGAACCCACAAACAACTGTCCACACGAGTTTCTTCAGATTCACGATGGAGATTCCTCTGCAGCACATCAGCTCGGACGATTCTGTGGCTCCAACCCCCCTCATGAGCTCCTCAGTAGTGACAACGCCCTCTATTTTCATCTCTATTCTGAACATTTAAGAAGTGAAAGAGGCTTTACAATAAGATGGGAAACACAGCTACCAGGTAAGTGTAAACATGGAGAGAAATAAAGCAAGCTCTTGAGGCTACATAAATTGTTGATCAGTATTAGACTTTTGGATACATTAGCTGTTTTGAGATCTCAGTTCTATAATTATTTTAAAATTAAAAAAAAAAAACCTAAAATGCAGTGGCCTTCCATTTTGTGTTCAGAAATAATAAAATATAGGTGAATTGAAAGAGTTTAAACAGCATGAGTCTTAAAAGGTCCCTTATGAAATTACTAAACAGCATTTTTATAATCTCTACTAGTAAATACTGCAGGGGTGTTACTGAGGACTCTGCCTCTTCCTTCACTTAGTACTTTTCTTTTTTTTAATCTTCATGTCATATGATGATTTGTTCCTTTGTGGTTAGCTTGGTTTTGGTGCTCTATTTTTTAAACTTTTTTACTATGAATTTTTTTAACATATAAAAAAGTGAGAACAGCACTCTGAACCTCCAGTTCATTCATCAATAAAGTTGTGAATCTATTTCTGAAATTTCTCATCTTTTCTGTTGGTTTATTTATCCTTGTGCCCCATTGGCTTAGTAGTGAAGCTTGAAATCTGGTTGTGTAAAACCTCTAACCTTGTTCTTCAAAAATATGCTAGATCCTTACACATGCAACTTGTTAACTTCCCTCAACAATCTGCTGCTTCAGTTCAAGTCTTGTTGAACCTGTGATGAACTTGGGAAGAAATGACTTCTTAAAAATATTGACCCTGACAATCCATGAACATGGACTATTTCTTTATTTACTTAGTTCTCTTCTAATTTAGCAATGGTTAGTAGATTCCCATGCTTAAGTATTCCACAGCTTTTATTAATTTTTTCCCTAGCTATTTAATATTTTGTTAAATGATATTGTTTTTCTAAATTTTTTAAAATTTGTTTTTAATATATAGAGGTAATCCTGTGTATACTTATTTTAAAATATTTGGTTTTGAACCCAGCTGTATTGCTAATTCGCTTATCAATTCTAACCATTTTTCAGTAGAGTCTTTTGGATTTCTATACATACACAGTGATATTATCTGTGAATTTGTTATGTAACCTATTTTTCTACTTTCTTGCCAATCTTTGCAACTGTTATTTCTCTTCCTTGACTTATTTCTTTGCTTGGCCAGAATTTCTAATATAACAGTGAATGAAAGTGATGGAGTGAGTATCACTGTCTTGTTTCCAACCTCATGAGGAAATGTTCAGTATTCTGCCTTTAAATGTCATGTTTTAGCTGTTAAGTTTTTGTAAATAACTTTATTCACATTAAGGAAGTTCACTCTGAATTATTATGGCTGGATAACATATGACACACAAATTTAGCATTGTGGAGCATTAATCATCTTATTATATTTCTGACATTGTGGACCAGGAATTTGGAAAGGGCTTAGCATGGCAATAGTCACTTGACCTCTTAAGCAGTTACAATGAGATATTGGCTGGGACTATAGTCATCTAAAGGCTCAATAAGGCTGGAAATCCAATATGACTCAGTCATTTGGCTAACAATTGGTGCTGGCCTCTGGATGAGAATTCAACCAGGCTGTTGACTTGAATGTCTACCTGTAGCCCCTCTCCTGTGGTGGTCTTAGTAGTGGAAGCCCCTGTAGTGGAACTTCTTTCCAGCACTGGATTCTCTCAGAATATGCATTGCAACAGGACCAGGCAGGTACCACATAACTGGTACTGACCTTTCCTGAGAGGTCTGCTGCTGCTGCTACTAAGTCACTTCGGTTGTGTCCGACTCTGTGTGACCCCATAGACGGCAGCCCACCAGGCTCCCCCGTCCCTGGGATTCTCCAGGCAAGGTCATATTGTGTTATTTCTGCTATATTTTCAACTGGCTGAAGCAGTCACAGGAATACCCTGGAGGTCCAGTGGCTAAGAAAGATTGCTTTCACTGCTGAGGGTGTGGGTTCAGTCCTTAGTCAGAGAACTAAGATCCCACAAGCTGTGTGGTATGGCCAAAAGATAAAAAAGAAAAGAAAAAGAAATTGCTTGAAGCAGTCATAAGCCCACCCATATTCAAGAGGAAGAGCCACAGACCCCACTTCTCGCCGAAGAATTTATGAACATTTTTCAACTATCACCTTTTATTTCTAGCTTATTATGAATGGATGCTAAAACATTAAATACTTTTTCTAAATCTTTTGAGATATGATTTTCTCC
The DNA here is from genome assembly GCF_042477335.2 of Ovis canadensis. Classification (NCBI taxonomy): domain Eukaryota; kingdom Metazoa; phylum Chordata; class Mammalia; order Artiodactyla; family Bovidae; genus Ovis; species Ovis canadensis. The sequence continues at coordinate 46,274,256 of NC_091257.1, read as the reverse complement.
TCTGCTTCTGTCATTTTTTCCCTCCCTTCTCTCCGTCTGGGTTTCAAATTACACACAGAGGTTTGGGCTTTGTCTCCTATTTCCTGTTGGTTGGTCTGCAGTCTTCCCCTTTGTGTTTTCAGCTTAGGCTTTGGCTAAGGACCTAAGGACACATTTTTTTGGATGCTATTTTCATGCAGCTGCCTTTTCTGTAATACTCTGTGCGCAAGTCCCAGCCACTTTCTTGGCCCAACAATCTGAGTTTCGTTTCTTTCACCAGCAAGAATATTGCTGTTGCTGCTGTTTGGGCCCCACTGCCCTGCACCGCAGGTTAAGAAATGCACACAGGGAGTGTTTGATCAAATTCAGTTTTGTTTTTGCAAAAATAATTACATCAGGAGGTACTTTTTACTTTTCAGAGAACTCTTTGTTTATCTCTCTATTCTTTTTAGAAGCTCTTCACATTTTAGGGATATTAACTCATTGCATTATATGTTTTCCCTAGCTTTCTATTAATATTTTGCTTTGCTTATGGCATTTTCTTTATTTCTTTTACTTATATGATAATTTTTTTAGATACTAAGTTTTAAAAAAGCTTTTCTTCCTCTGAGCAACTGAGATGTTTTCTCATTAGAAACAGTGAGAATTATGTAACTAAATTTGTTTCACTTTTGGCCTTGGTAGTGAAAATTTTTTTAATAACCTACATAGTTATGTGAGTTTCACAACTTGTATATGTGAAATATCACTTTATTTTACTTTTTTCTAATTTATATTTACTCCAGTCTAGATTTATATCTAGATTTCTGTTTTTTTTTTTTTTCCTATTTTTATAGTAACATATGATAGCCACCACGGATGATATGCAGTTTTAGGGGGTTAGTGGAGTATAGTGGAGGTGAGGTGGTAGAGTGGGTTCAGAAAGCCGGATGCCATTCTTCCTCAACTCCATTCCCGGGAGCCATAGATATGTGAATTTCTTCATTTATAAAATGAATGGTCTGTATCTCAGGGTTAAGACTGCTAATCTTCTCAAATGAAAATTATGTAGCACTGAACTTTTCTAATATATAAAATGACCTAGTTTGTTGAAAGACTTAGGGGCTGACAGAAGTTCCAGAAATTTTTAAGAGTTAATGCACCAAAGGGAAGGGTAGGGATAAATTAGGAGATTGGGATCAATAGATACACCCTACTGTATATAAAATAGATAAACAATAAGGACCTACTGTTAAGGCCAGGGAACTATATTCAATATCTTGTAACAACTTATAATGGAAAAAAATCTGACAAAGAGTATATATATATTTTTTCTGAATCACTTTACTGTTTACCTGAAACTAACATTGTAAATCGACTATACTTTAATAGAGTTAAGGTACAGGAATTATTCTCTTTCAAAGTGAAAAAATAAATCTGTCATCCCATTATTCATCACTCAGACAGTTCAGCGCTGCATTTTAAATCATATCACCATGAAATGGCTAATAAGCATGGAGCTTGATACACGGGTGATTCATTTATTTATCTATTGGTACTCCTGGTTTTATAACTTCATCAAACTGGAAAACAGAAAGTCATGCTTAATTTATGAGGGTGTCCAAAACTGCACCTAGTTATTTATACAAAGCCTTTCTTCTTGCAGTAAAGGCTATGGTAATTCTACATGAATTATAAGTTGCGTACAAATATAAAGTTATTTTTTCCTCTTATTTCAGAGTGCGGAGGTATGCTGACCGGAACTTATGGTTCTATTAAGTCTCCAGGGTATCCTGGA